>NC_139401.1:20342500-22742500 GCF_054392235.1 Sus scrofa
CTTGGATCCTGTGTTGCTGTGGCTGTGGTGTAGGCTGGTGGCTACAGTTCTGATATGACCCCCTAGCCTGGGAATCTCCATATGCCACAGGTTCGGCCCTAAAAAGATAAAAAGAGAGATTGAACCTCAGGTAAAGTTTCATTTGAGCTCAGCCTTAGGTATTCAGTGGAAGCGATTTTGTGTGTGGCAGTGAGTGATTAATTTTGCGCCCAGAGAAAAGCAGATAGGAATGGCCTCTGGAATCTGAGTTGCTGGAAGTCTTGGAGTAGGGGATGGTAATACTGGGGTTGAGCTAAAAGCGAGAGAATGGAAGATGAAAGGGTGTTTCTATTTCGAAATTCTACTAGGAGACACCCGATGGAAACGCTCAATAAATTGAGTGTTTCCCAGAACTGAACTTCACTGTATATTCCGAAGTTATATGATATCTCATGGTTAGTGGATTGAGCACTGCCTCTGGATTCATCTAACTGGGTAACTTGGGATAGTTTCTTAACCTCTAAAAGCCTTCCTTCCCTTCCTTCCTTCTTTCTGGCTTTGCACTGCTTTTTGTAAAGGATTCTTACAAAAAGAAAAAGGAACAAAGAAATAAATAGTGACCTTGAGGGAAGGTGGTCTTGATTTGGTGTGGGGGTGTGGGAGGCTGGGGCAGGAGCTTTGCAAGAGTGAACTGGGTAATGGGTATTCTGGATCTTCCCAAACCTTTAGGAGGGACAACTGAGCCCTCACCAGGGCTTCCTCACTGGATGTGTGGGTTCCTTTTTTCCTCTCCCCTTTGTCACTGTCTCCTTCCTGACTACCGCTCATTGCCTTAATGTCTCCTATCCCCAAGCCATATCTGCTTGCCAGCCCCCGCCCCCTCCAGGCCTTGCTATAATGTTTAACCAAGCAGCATGCAATTACGGGCACTGCTTTGTGAGAGAGCCTGGAGAATGCCTTCCCAGTGGGCCCTCATTACCACCCCGGGTGACAAGGCCATACCATGCCCCCTGCTCCCCAGCTTGGCTGGCTCAGCTCCAGCAGATGCCCAGCACAAAGCTTGACTCCAACGCCTGTGCTTCCCGCTCCCCTGCCCGGATCACTGGGTTAAGGAGAATCTATCCATCATGCCCAGTGGTTTTGAGGACTCACTCTCTACCACTTGGTGGGGCATTAGCCAGGCCTCAAAAAAGCACAGGTCAGCTTAGAGAACATGCTGTTGGCCTGAGCCTTACTTTCATTATCTACAAAATAATGAGGCATCTGGACTTATTCTGTGAAAGACTATACTTAAATACCAAGAAGTGTAGTGGTGGTGGTGGTGGGGAGTTGTGCTCTATTACTTCCATAACCCCCACAAACCCATGTCTTCGTATATTCCTCCCCCTTTGAAGTTCCTGTCCCTTGAATCTTGGCTGGAATTGTGGCTCATTTTAATTGACAGAGTGTGTTCAGTGCCTAAGCCTTAGAAAGACCTGGTAGTTTCTGCAATGGGTACTCTTGGAAGTCTCCTGCCAGATGGGAAGCTCTCTGAAGTGGAGAGAACATGTAGAGATGCAAAGGCCTTGAGATTACATGGAGAGAGAGAAAGACAGGGAGAGGAAGAGGAGGAGGGAGAGATCTAAGTATCCTAGGGTCCTAACTGAGCTCAGCCCTCAACCAACCGCCAGATGAATCCAGGCACATGTGTGATTTCTGCTAAGACCAACAGAAGAACTGCTTAGCTGAGTCCAGCCCAGATTGTGGAATTGTGAGCAAATGAAATATTTGTTGCTCTGAGACATTGAGTTTGGGGTAGTTTGTTACATAAGCCTAGATCATTGAACGGGTTCATGAATGTTATATGCAGATTTTTGTTTTTTGTATAGTAAATACATGTCATTCCTGTGGTGTGTGGCCCAGGCCTTGCATGAAGACAGACATTATGGCACTTAAACTCACTCATAATATGCAGTCAGGTAAGATGAAATATCCGAGAAGCCCCTTCAAGGCTTATGATGATTTTTGAATATACTGTGTTAGTTTTTATAAAAGATCCTGTCACTTCTTCACTGCAGTGCCAGCATCAAGAGTTGCTGTCACCTGAGGGAAGCGTTCCCTAAGGAGAAAAGTTTGCCTCCTATTAAAGCTTTCTGTGTAGATGCAGAAGAGAGGAACAAAGCCATTGTGAGATGTGGTTGATAGGTGGTCAGCTAGGCTCATTCACTAGCTAAGCACCGTTTCCCTGCTCTCTGGCTTTGTAGTGCTGTGCTTTAGTGAAATTATAAATTATGAATACAATAGATATTCAGAGTGACTCAGGAATGGTTAGAACCAGGAATGTTAAATCCACAAATGGAAAGTGTAGTAAACTGGGGTAAGTATAGTTATTAGTTATTGTCTACCTAATATAGTGTCCTTCCCTCCCAAACCTTCCTCTTGCAGCAGGATTTATTTTGCTTATGGAAAATTCATCCTGGATGACCTTTGTGGAAATGACCCCTCTTTCTTGCCAGAGAGTTGAGCACGTGATCCAGCTTTGCCATTCAGCAAATGTTGGGCTCCCTTGGTAAGTGTTGGGAGCCTCTGGTGGTTAGCAGCTGGTGAAAGTCATGTGTCATTTCCCCTTAATCCAACTATCTTACAATGAAAGCAAGTCATAGACTAAATATTAGTAATATGCTAATACTAACTTATTAGCAAGAAGCCCCAACCATACTATTCATACATTCTTCTCTGTAGTTCAGGGAAGTTCCATTCTTTCCCGGACACTTAAAATAGCGCCTTGCATGAGAATCCTTTGTAGATATCACAGTATTCTGACAGTAGCCCTGTAAGTGGGTCTGGTGACAGGGTTCTTCTAGAAGGGAGCAACTCAGGGCAGTGGGGCTCCATCTCCAAGGGCTGCCTATGGCATTAGGCAGCTGGTCTTGCCAGGTTCTCACGCAATGGAGGTACAATGCCTATAGCTTCGCTAACCATTTACTAGTTTGAATATTATACATTACATCAATAACATTTTTCTAACACTCGATGTTAAGAGACATCCCATGTTTAGATTTTGAGCGTGACATCACTATATCTTTCACTGAATATTTTCTGCTGGCTTGTCCAGATCGTGTTCACCATCCTTTCTCTCTCTGCTCTCTGGCCTGGGAGGCTGACCTGTATGGATTGTGTCAATGGGCTCCCATATACCTCTGGCTTCCAATTTGGATTGGCCAGTGGTGAGCCTATTAGGTGATTGGGAAGAGAGAGGAGAGTGGGGTAAGTGTATATATTCCCCCAACTCTGTCCCTGCAGGACTTTCTTAGGCTGGCTGTGACCCATCTTGAAGGTCACAGTTCCTGTCAGGGTGGTTCCCTTTACATGACTGTTTCCTTCCAGGTTCTGGTAACTTCTCCTTTTTCTCATCCCTTTGGGCCTAGGGTGGTAATGACCTTGTTGTTACTAGATCCTAAGTACTGTACATCCTTTGAGGTTTCTTTTTTTTTTAATTATTAAAAAAGGTTTTAGTGGTCTTCTTAGGGCCACACCCGTGGCATATGGATGTTCCCAGGCTAGGGGTCAAATGGGAGCTGCAGATGCCGGGCTACACCATAGCCACAGCAAAGCAGGATCTTAGCCATGTCTGCAACCTACACCACAGCTTACAGCAATGCAGGATCCTTAATTCACTGAGTGAGGCCAAGGATGGAACCTGTGTCCTTATGGATACTAGTCAGGTTTGTTACTACTGAGCCTCGACAGGAACTCCTTGAGATTTCTTGATACCCTATTCACACCCTTGTAAATCATACTTTATTAAACCCTCCTTGACTTATCCTAATTCGAGTGGGCTCTCTTTTTCCTGCTGCGACCTTGGGAAGGTGCTGATACCTGATTAGAGTACTTTGAGCTAATCACTCCTGATTATAGGATTTCAAATCTCCATCCCATCCCTGGGGTGGAGATTAGACTTGATTTATACTGGTATTTCACATTGCTCAGAATCAAACATTTAAAAATAAATTGTCACATTGACAATTTAACATACAGCTTCTTGGCAAGAGTGATTGGCTCAAAGAAGGATCTCTAACTCTAGATGGACCAATTGGGGCTTCCCAGGATTTTTTGCTAAGACAAATTGTAAAGAGGCAACCACTTTTGGCTGTGATTGCTAGATAGAAGGGTAAGTATGTCTTGAACTTCTAATGGAAGTATCTGCCACCCAGACAGAGAGGAAAGCTTATCAGAGACAACAAGAGGAAGACAGAATTGAGAGATGGATAGAAAGGGATGAATTCTGGGTTACATTATTGGACTCCTAGATCCAGTTATGTCTGACACTGAAGCTTTCCTTCTGAACCTTTCAAAATGGCTTAAAGACTTAAATAGAAGACAAGACACCATCAAACTCCTGGAAGAGAACATAGGCAAAACATTCTCTGACAACAACCTCATGAATATCTTCTCAGGTCATTCTCCCAAGGCAACAGAAATGAGAGCAAAAATAAACCAATGGGACCTAATCAAACTGAAAAGCTTTTGCACAGCAAAAGAAACCCAAAAGAAAACAAAAAGACAACTTACATAATGGGAGAAAATAGTTTCAAATGATGCAACCGACAAGGGCTTAATCTCTAGAATACACAAGCAACTTATACAATGCAACAGCAAAAAAGCCAACAACCCAATGGAAAAATGGGCAAAAGACCTGAATAGACATTTCTCCAAGGAAGATATACAGATGGCCAACAAGCACATGAAAAAATGCTCAACATCCCTGATTATTAGAGAAATGCAAATCAAAACTACCATGAAATACCACCTCACACCCGTCAGAATGGCCATCATTAATAAGTCCACAAATAACAAGTGCTGGAGGGGGTGTGGAGAAAAGGGAACCCTCCTGCACTGTTGATGGGAATGTACGCTGGTACAGCCGCTATGGAGATCAGTATGGAGATGCCTTAGAAATCTATACATAGAACTACCATATGACCCCGCAACCCCATTCTTGGGCATATATCCAGACAAAACTTTCCTTAGAAAAGACACATGCACCCGCATGTTCATTGCAGGACTATTCACAATAGCCAAGACACGGAAACAACCCAAATGTCCATTGACAGACAATTGGATTAGGAAAATGTGGTATATATACACAATGGAATACTACTCAGCCATAAAAAAGAACGACATAATGCCATTTGCAGCAATATGGATGGAACTAGAGACTCTCATACTGAGTGAAATGAGTCAGAAAGAGAAAGATAAATACCATATTATATCACTTATAACTGGAATCTAATATCCAGCACAAATGAATATCTCCACAGAAAAGAAAATCATGGAATTGGAGAATAGACTTATGGCTGCCTGGGGGGAGAGGGAGGGAGTGGGAGGGTTTGGGAGTTTGGGGTTATTGGATGCAAACTATTGCCCTCGGAATGAATTTACAATGAGATCCTGCTGTGTGGCATTGAAAATTATGTCTAGATACTTGCATCGCAACAGAACCATGGGAGGAAAAAGAATGTATACATGTGTGTGTAACTTGGTTTCCATGTTGTACAGCAGGAAAAAAATAAAAATAAAAATAAAAAAAAGTTCCAGTCATGGAGTTCCCATCGTGGCTCAGTGGTTAACAAATCTGACTAGGAACCATGAGGTTGCAGGTTTGATCCTTGGCCTTGCTCAGTGGGTTAAGGATCCGGCGTTGCCATGAGCTGTGGTGTAGGTTGCAGACGTGGTTCAGATCCCGCGTTGCTGTGGCTCTGACATAGGCCTGCGGCTTTAGCTCTGATTAGACCCCTAGCCTGGAAATCTCTGTATGCTGTGGGTGCGGCCCTAGATAAAAAAGGAAAAAAAAAAAAGTTCCAGTCATATTCTTTGAGATACTTCTCAAAATCTTTTAGGTGGGATGGAGGTATCCTCAGATATTTTCAGCCCCGTTTACAGGATCTAAATAGGTTATTTTGGCGAATGTTAATTACATCTGTTACTTAACCTCATCCCTTTCTGGATGTGCTTAAATGTCACCCTCTACATACTGACTGCAATATATGACTCTGGAATACCTAAACACCAAAATTTTGTCCTATCCATTCTTCTCTTCCCTGTCTCCTTACTCTAATGCACGCACATGTACGCATGCACGCGCGTGTACACACACACACAGTTTCTGGAACTTTCTGGATAGTTTCACTTCTGTAATTCTTTTGGATTGTTTGGATTTGGGCAAAACTGAATTTTCACCTCTTGGTAAATGTCAATACAAACAAGATTTAGCTTGTTTAATGCTCCCAGCCAACCTTGAATTAGTATATGAAACAGGCACATTTGCTATGTTCTGATTTTCTCCTACTTAGTACAGAACATTTAAGATCCCTATGATGCTCTGTAGCTTTCAGAAAAATATGAGCTATTCCTTCAACTTTGGCAGGCACGACAGCCATGAGGAAACTGCCAGCATCTGCTTGACAATTTAAAGGGTAGAAAATGGAGCCCATAAATTTGACAAGCTCTTTATGTTCCATGCATGAGGGTTGATGATAAACAAATCTTGATTAAATGCTTATTTGTCCTGTTACTGGCTTTCAGAAGAGGAAAATATTTAATTCCCTCTGATTGTAGACTACTCTTCTTGGGACTCCTGCCTCCCTTTATCAACACAGGGCAGATTTGATTCAATATTTAATGTGTAAACACATGGCTCAGTCTCATGGGTGACCAATTCTGGTCACCAGGCCTCAGCTGAGTGCAGCATCTCCATTCAACAGAGGTCTTTGTATTAGTTTACAAAGGTTGAGGGACTTGAATACAATTTTTTTTCTCTTTTGCTACATGCTATTTTTTCTATTAAGTAAATGACTTAGATCATATTCAGGTTACCTCGGAATACATGATATAATAGTATTTTACTTGTAGGCCAAAAAAAAAAAAAAAAAAAAAAAAGATCCTGAGAAAGCTTATCTGGTGCTACCTTCTTGCTTAAAATATTAATTGGTGGTGCCTCATGACTTACAGGATAAAGATTAAACTCATTTACTTATATTCATGTTTCTCCACCATCTGCCCCCAAGAAACCTCTCCAATTTTATCATCACTATTTGCTATTACAAAATGATCCCTGAATATTAATTTCTACCTCCTTCTCTTCCTCTCTTCTTCTTGCTCTCTTTTCCCACCTTCGAACCCTCTTTCCTTTCTTTCTTTTTTCCCTCCCTCCCTCATTCCTCCTTCCCTTTGCTTCTTGCCAGCACACGCTCACTGGGCACCTATAGTGTGATGAACTCTGCTTGGTGTGAGGGGAAGATGAAGTCAGCAGCACAGCTCCCAGGGGAGATGGACATAGCAGTGATACTTAAGTATTTGTAGTAGTGGATGAATCACCCAACTTTGCTTGAGGAGGTCAAAGAAGTCTTCAGGGAAATGAGGACTTATACCCTGTGCTTTGATGCATAGTCAGGGCTCACCAGGTAGACAAAGCCAAGGCATTTATTGTTGGCAGAGGCATAGCACGAATGGAAGAACAGGGGTAAGAAACACTACATCTTTCCTCCCTCCCTTCCTCCCTGCTTCCATCTCTATCTGCTGAATGCCCATGACCTAATAAGCACTGCTCTAGTACCGGAAAATCCAGCACTAAAAAAGAAAGATGATATCCCTGCCCTAGGGCAATTTTCCTGCTAGTGATGGAATGGCACATGATTTGCTGAGACCAGCATGTCCCAAAAATGTATCCGGGGCACCCTTGTCCCATGAGACATTTCATATAATGTTCGAGAAATGTTGCATTCTGAATGCTCTCTCCTAATGGTGATTCGCAATGTGCAATTTCACAGTTAAGGCCCTAAGTCCTACATCAAGAAACCTGTTATCTTCATTTACTCAGCATTTCCCAAATGTGTTTAACCAGGGGAGTCTTGTTTTGAGTTATAGTTATCATCACACAAAGCTAGTTTTCTAAAGGAGTCTCTGCAGGAGACGTGCGAGTGTTCCATTCTCCCAACCTCTGCCTATCAGTTTCCTATTTTGATAATGATGCTGCATAAAAACAGTCACAAAACCACAGTGCCAAGCAACAGTAAGATCTTAGTGCCCTCATGACTGGGGTGGTTGGCTAGGTAGCTCTGCTGACCTTGGATGAGCTGGCTTCTAGGTCTGAGGTCTGCCTGCTTCTTGGCTGGGACAAATGGGGTGAAATTGGCTTTGCCCTGCTGCTCTCTCAGTCTCCAGCAGACTACCTGGGCATATCTTCCTGGTGGTTGGTGCCTGAGGTGTAAAAGGCAAGCTCAACTATGACAGCCAATTTGTCAAGCCCCTGCTTTGTCAAGTCTTCTAATGTCTCCATGTCCAAAGCAAGCCATGTGGCTTAGTCCAGAATCAAAATAGCCAGGGAAGGGGAGGTGGGCCCCCGCAAGTTACAGGACAAAGGGTGAGGATACAGGGGTGGGGGGAAGAATTGGGGGCCACTTTAGTAATAGGCCACACCTACTTATGGCCTCAGCTCAAGTATCACCTCTCAGGAAGCCTCTTTCTTTCTTATCTTTTTGGCCATGCCCATGGCATGTGGATGGTGAAGTTCTGGGCCAGGGATCAGATCAAACCTGTGCCACAGCAGTGACAAGGCCAGATCCTTAACTGCCAGGCCACCAGGGAAATCCAAGGAAGCCTTTCTCTGACTTCCTCAGATCTACACCCATTTTTTTTCTTTCTGAGATTCTCCACTGCACCCCCAGTCTTCGCTGCAAAGTTTAGTATTCTCTGGAACTCTCTTGAATTCTCAGCTTGCTTCACAGTGGCTTCTCCAATTAGATGACAAATCCTTTGAGGGTAAAGACCATATTTTATACCTCATTTTATTTGCCAGACCACCTATCACAGTGCTAGGCACACAGGGGACATTTACTAAAGACTAACTGAGGTCAGAAGTCTTAAAGATGCACAGAAACCAGGGCCCCAGGTCAGGCTGCTGCTTGGGGGCTACCCCTGAATGCCCCATGCCACCCTGGTGCTACCACCCAGGTCTGTGTCCAACTACAGGCCTGGGCCAGCTCCAGGGGGTTGGCTCCTGCGTCAAAGAAACACCAGGAGGGTCACGCTGCAGAGCCGGAAGTGGCTCCTGACAGTGCTGCTTCGTTCTTGTTGTGTTCTCAGCCCTCGCCAGGACTCTAACCACTTCCCCTGAACTTCAGACCCCTCCGGAACCTCCCCTCTCTTGTGGTGGTGGTCCTCCTCAATTCAGGTCACTCAGCTCATTCCTTCCTGTCTCACTGTGGGCTTCTTGTCTCACTGTGGCCTCTTCCCCGGACGCCTGCTCTCGGTCTCCTTCCCAGGCTCACCTGAGAGCTGGGTAGAAATGCAGACTCTCTGCAAACAGACTCTGCAATTTACCCAGATCCCTGGAGGCCCAGCCAAGGCTGGGAAGCAGCAGCAGCAGGTCACATCTCCCCAGCACTCCAGGTCTGTGACTTGGGCAAGTCACTTCACTTCTCTGTTTTCTCACTTGCAAATGGAGGGGGTTGGACAAATTGATCTCCCTGACCTCAAGTTCCATGTGTTTAACTGTGCTGTGGTAATATGGATTAATTTGTTTCCTTGTCAGATAAGTGCAAAGGTGTGGAGAGTGGCAGGAAATTCTATTCTACAAAAATCCAGAACTTTGAGAGCTGGAAGGAACTTCACTGAATATCTCCTCTAGCTTTCTCTTGTTTTAGAGAAAAGGAAACAGGGAGCACAACCACTCAGGGACAAGCCCCACTAAGGAGAAAGTCTGTCTTCTACTGTCTGGACCCTCGCTGCACAAAGCCTGGTCCCCAGACCAGCAGCATCACTGTCATCTGGGCATGTGTGAGGCATGCAGATTCTTGGGCCCCAGCCCAGAACTTCTGAGTCAGAATATGCATTTACCAAGCTCCCCAGGTGATCCGTGTGCACAGCAAATTTGGAGAGTATGGGACTCAATGATGCGGTCATTGGGAATTCTTGAAGACAAACCAGGCTCAGAACAGAAGGGTCATTTCACAAGCAATAAGAAGAGCACTGGCCCTCAAAGCCAAGAAGCCTGGATCTGACTCTCAACTTGCCACTTTCAGCCTTGTGATTCTCAGGAAGTTACTTAAGCCTCCCTAAGCTTCAGTGTCCTCTCCTGTACTTGGTATGTCATCCAGCCCTTGGGGAGTACTTAGGATATGTGAGCACAACAGGGCCTAGTGATTAGAAGCACAGATTCTGCTGCCAGACTGCCTGAATTTTTAATCCTCACTAGCTGTGTGACCTTCAGCACATCACTTAACTGCTCTGTGCCCTAGATTTCCCCATCTACGAAATGGGACTAACAATAGGGTTGTGATGACACTTTCATGGGCTAATATTTGTAAATTAGAGAGTGTCTGGCATATAGTAGGAGCGAAAGGTCTGTCAAAATTATAATATTGTTATTTTACAGAGTTGGTGAGAGGAGGAAAGGCAGGCCCACATGAATATTTTTAAGCTTCAATCAGAGAGCTGTCTTTTTCTCCCTCATATAAAGGAAGTCGAGGAGTAGACAGCCCAGCCCCATGCTGGCTCTCTGGTATCGTCAGGACCCAGACGCCTGTCTTTTTGCTTTGCTATCCTCATCATGCAGACTCTATCCTTGTGATTGAGGATGGCTTCTGCAGCTCAAAGTCTCATACTCAGGTATTGGGGTAGAGAATGAAGAAGAGGATCTCTATTAGTCACATATCGCTACTTAACAAGTCACGTGAAAACTTAGGGGTTGGAAATAACAAGCATTTATCATCTTGGCTTCTATTTTATCTCACGGATGTTATCATCTCACAGTTCTGTTATCTCACAGTTTCCCACAATTGGGAGCAGCTTAGTTGGGTAGCTGCAGTCACCTCAAGGCTCAGCTCAGGAGGGTCTGCTTCCAAGCCCCACTCACGCGGTGGTGGCAGGGTCCAGAGTCACCATCCACACTCACTTACGTGGGCCTCTCCACGGGACTACCTCACGACTTGGCGGCTAGTTTCTCCCATTAGAATTCCAGCCTGTGCTCAAGCAGAGGGAGTTGTACAAGGGCCTGAATACCAGGAGGTGGCCATCACGGGCACCATCTTGGAGGCTGCCTCCCACCGGCTCTTCCTAGTGACCCAGCTTCCTGGCTAGAACTTAGGCATATGGCCACATCAAGTTGCATGAGAGGCTAGGGAATATCATCTTTCACTTAGATGCATTTGTACCCTGACTGAAAATCTGTTTCATTATGAAAGAAGAAAGAAGGAATGGCTAGTTTGTGCTCCATGGCCTGTCTATAGAGTGGTGGGTTTCAAGTCTGGACTCCAGACTGTCACCATATGGAAACTGGTTACAAATACAAATGTTTGAGTCCTACCCCAGACCAGATGACTCAGAAACTCAGGGGTAGAGCCCAGTCATCTGAACAGGCTCTCCAGGGGATTCCAGCACATGCTTGAATGTGAGAACCACTGCTATAGAGGACAAATTAGCTACCATACATATGGATGTTTTAATAAAACATGCAGTTCATTTACAAGAACCCACAACTTGGGGTTGTCTTTAGTCAGTGTCAGTCATGAACTGGGAGGCTTTTAAAGATGAGCTGGGTACTATCTAATAATTTAATCACAATTCACTTCATTGATTCCATCTTGAGATAACAATTTTATCAGGGATCAGCTCCATTGTACAGAGCAAGGAAAGGGATCCTGAATGAACTTTCCTTTATGATGAGCAAAGAACTACAGGTTGTCAGTGCCTGAAAATTCCATACATAAATACTAGAATCATAACAGGTTATGTAATGGACTCCTTAATTAATTACTTCCTGCAAAGCTGAATGTGTTACTCAAAATGCAGGAATGGGAGCTATGGTCTGAATGTTTGTGTCCTGCTCCACATCCATACCTTGGAAGCTAAGCCCAAGTTGATGGTATTAGGAGGTGGAGCTTTTGGAAGGTGATTAGTCATGAAGGCAGAGCCCTCATGAATGGCATTTGTGCTCCTATAGAAGAGACCAGAGAAAACTCCCTTGCCTCTTCCTCCAAGTAAGGTTACAGCTAGAAGGCCCCGTCTATGAATAGGAACTGGTCTTTCACCAGACAATGAATCTGCTGATGCCTTAAGTTTGGACTTCCCAGCATCCAGAACTGTGAGAAATAAATTTCTGTTGTTTATAAGCCACCTGGTCTCTGGTACGTTGTTGTAGGCGCCCAAGTGGTCTGAGGCACTGGAAGGTAGCTGCATGGGATGGAAAAAAGGACATGGAGGCTGTGGCCTAATTCTATTTGTCCAGGCACCCAAATTTCAGTAAGATTTGGGACCTCCGAGCTCCATTTTTTTCTCCTAAAATGGGGATGGTAATAGCTGCAGCTTTATTTGGCAGATGAGAGTAGATTCTCTGAGATCCTCTATGTGAAGCACAGAACTCAGCCCCTGGCACATCCAACATTGTGATGTGGTTTATCTTCTTTATCTGAATAGTGTGTAGAGACAAGATAGGTAGTCCTAGTACTTTGAAGTAGTTTCAGAACCTACAAGGAAATCAAATCTCTAAATTTGGTTCTAATTTCCTTGAAAATCTGTATTTTCTTTTGTTTTATTTCATTTCTCCTCATTATGCCAGTCTACATCAAGTTACATGATTCTTGTTCCATTTGGTGTTTATTGTCAATCTTCATTTTTTCCTTATTGTTGTTACACTCTTCTTTTGCAAATGGATTTTTCTGTGTAAACACTCTGGTTCTTTTGTTGGTTTTGTTCGGTTTGGGGTTTTTGGCTCTCCTTTTAATTAAATATTCCAGACAACATTTTGCTTCTGAAGACTTGAGGGAGATCAGTAAGAATCCATCATTTCAGGTGTATATCTACCACAGGAAGTAATATGACCTTGTGGTGAGATGACACTGCTGAAAACAATGCCATCTTTCTATTCCTCGTGTGTGTGTGCAGTGTGTATGTGTAGTTCTAGGTGCTTGCATTATGACCCCCACTTCTCTCCCCACCCAATTCTCTTCTAGCAAAATGGACCACACACTCTTCAGCCTCCTTGTTTGAAATGCCCGCCACTGCAAGCCCCCCCAGCAACCTCACTCCAACCCACGAAGGGCACTATTCTTTTTGCTGAACACAAAGCCTCTTCTCTCAGAGTGGGACTAGGTGGCGGTGCAGAGGTGCTGGAGGAAGTTCAACAGTGAACACTAGCAGGCCTTTTGAAGGCACTGGGCCCCTTGTAGGTGCATCCTCTGGAGGAGAAAGGGCCTCTCCTTAAGGGCTGTGTGGTATGTTGTTCTTTTTAGGTTTTCTTTGTGGCTTAGTTTGTGGAATAGAAAGTTGTCAGGTGACCCCATGGAGCAGTCAGTCCTGCGACCAGTTGTGGTGTATCAGCGTGGGATCTGATGACAGGGTCTAGTCAGGGGACAGAAGCCACACCCATTATTTGAACAGTAAGGGTTTCTATGAGGACATAGTTAACTAGGTATAAAGTTGGTAACCGAAAGAGAGAAAGGAGAATTCTAAGATGTCACTGAGGTAGCAACTGTGGGCAGCAGCTCCCACCCTTGAGGCCAAGGGGGCCAAGGAAGAAGCTGGAAATAGGAAAGGCTAGAGTCTTGGAGGAGGGGCACTGCCCACTGGGGCCGACATCTCCAACTTCAGAGGAGGGGCTTGTGGGGCCAAGCTCAGACCCCTGAGGAGGGGGCATCTTGCTGGCAGAGCACAATTGGCAAGACAAAAATGTAGCTTGCAGCATCCCAGCTCCAGTGTCACAGATCAGAGCATGGAAGCGCAGGCTTGGGGCTGAGATAATACACAAATAACTGGACTAAAGCTCAAATAACTGGCCCACGTCCTTCAAGACAATTGAGCACATCTTAAGACAGGATGACTCAACATTTGGGGGCATATGAGTCCCCTGGGCCTAAGTTTCTGCATCCCTGACAAGCTCCCAGCAATGCTCACGTTTGAGCAGAGAGATCCCTAGGGGGCCTTGAAGAACCCAGCACCTGTGCCTTCCTGTTGGGCATGGAGAGCAGCCCTTTACAGGACTCCTTGCTAGTCAGTTGTGTCCTTGCACCACCCGTGGGGCAGGCATGTGGCGTTCCCTCCTTTCCCACCTTCCTTATTCTGGGGCTTTCTCATTTCTTTCCTCTGTATCAAATTTGCCAGGACTCTGCTGGCTGATGGGGATTCAAAGAAGTCCCAGGTGAAAACTTGGCTTCTTCTAAATGGTATTAACCATTTAACATGAGCCATTTCATGCCAGGAAGGGGCCCGTTTGGGCTCATCTCAGGTGATTCCTCCTATGTACTCGAAGTTGATACAGAACATCTACACTGCAATTTCCTGTTCAAGAGACGAGGAAGAATCCCAAACTTATACCCGGTCTCCACAGAGGTTCTCAATATCATATCAATCTTTTCCTAAGGGGATTATCTTACCAAATTAGTTTGAGGAGAAAGTAGATTGTCCTCCAACAGCTTGAATTCTAAAACAAAACTTCATAAATTGAAGGTATAACAGCGTGGTGGTGGCCATAGCCCCAAGTGGAAACCTGGAAACAGGTTTCTTGAGGAAATGATAGCCAAAGAAGGGACTCAAAGCAGCCGTGGCCAACACCAGCTCTTGGCAGCTTGCTATGGGATCTCAGTAGCTCCATAGCTGGACCTAGCTCCTCAATTCCCGCTGAAGTGGGTACTTGATGCTGGCTATATGCTTCTATATCAAAAGGACACTCTCACAAGAGAGGGGATGCAAGGGCCAGCAGGCAGTTAAAAATATTGTGATTCAGATGACTCAAGGTGCAAAATGGATACTTCTTGCCTAGGTCATTTATGCTTTTCATCATGGTGTCCACAGAAAAACTTTCCTCCTCGCATCTCAGGTTATAGTATTTTAATATCTTCCTCCATTCACATATGAGGAGTGTTACTTTACATAGGATCACCATGGCCTTCTGAGATAGGAGCAAGAAGAACTTTTCGTGGACTGATGTTATAAATGAGAGGATTGGACGGAGAGATGTTAAATGACTTCTCAGGGTCCCAAGGTGGCAAAATTGTGATCTAGTCCCTGGCTAGAGAGACAAGTGCTCCAAAGACCCTGGAAATATGGCTGCTCAATTCTGGGGCCCATTGTTTTATACCAGGTCAGCAAACTTGTTCTATAAAGGGCTCAACAGTAAATATTTTTGACTTCATGGGCCATATGGTCTCAGTCACAACTACTCATCTGTGCTGTTGTGACATGAAAGCAGCCATAGACAGTGTGTAAACAAATACGCTTGGCTGTCTTCCAACCAAACTTTATTTCTGAAAACAGGCAGAGGGCTGAATTTGGCCAGAAGGCTGTAGTTTGCCAACTCCTGCTTTATACCAATGGCAAACGTGGAAAGCATAATCTGCAGACCTGATTTAATTCTTATACGAACAAAAAAGAACATGAAAGAGAAAGGAACATGGAAGGTGCTGGGGAGAACTTCCGGGTGGGAATAAGAGAGCTGGATGAGAAGGAGGAAGACGAGATAGATGGAGGATGTCAATGGAAGGAAGGAGACAACAGATGAAAAGAAAAAGAAAGAATAGGTACTAAAACAATTTCAAATTTTTGGAGACCCATAAAAGAGAGTTTTGAGTTTATCCAGGGCCGAGTGAAAGCCAATAAAATTTTTACCATAGTTTTTCCATGTGAGATGAATTCACTTTCCTCAAACCATTTATTTTCAAATGACAAACAGAGCAGGGCACAATGAAGTTTGCGATATCAAATCACTGTCAAGTTATGCCTCTGTAAAAAGAATTGTCCAGCCGACTCTGTCAGCTGGCTAACAACAATTTAGAAATACCTAATTTATGACCAGGAATGATGAAATCTAGAAAATATTTCCTAGGAAAGAAATATGTTTTAGCTGCCCGATAGCAAAACAAGTCCTTTGTTGTTAATGCACTGATGCTATGACGTCTTTACTTTCTCAGAGATTAAAGAGATTTTTTTGTAGATGTCAAGTGCCTGGTATTGAAGCTTTCAGAAGGTTTTGGAGACAATTCTTACTGTTTTGCAAACATATCCTCCTTCTACGTACTCTGAAAGATGATTTCAGATCTCTTTAAAGAAGCTTTCTTCTTCAAACTTTCCTTATTGGCTTTATTGCTTTCCAATGCCAGCAAGAATACTATCTGAGCCAGCAGCACAAAGACTTAAAAACATTTGAAGAAGCAATTTGAATTGCTACTTTAGAGAGTATGTTTTTTTAAAAAACAGGCACCTAGGGGCTGGGAAATTGCATGACTATGGATAGGGAGCCAAATCAAACATGACACTTATCATGACTGCACTGTTTTTTACTCCTTTACTTTTGAATTCTGGAGTACTCCTCCACTTTTGAATCCATGTGGCCAGAAGTCCTGTGGGTGCCTTCTTTTGCTAGGGGCAGTGGTGTGCAGTGCTTATGGGCATAGACACCCTTGGCTTGATTTCCACCCAGCTCTGGCACTTGTTGGGTGGGCAATGTTAGAACAGTTAATTTGCCTGTGGCTCACCCTTTCCATCTATAAAATGGGCATGGTGATATCAGGCTCTACCTTAAAGAGTCTTTTCAAAGATGGGCACTTAGGAGGATGCCTACAGAAAACACTCAGTATATTACTATTATAATTAATGAGGTATAGAGAAAAATCACAGAGTAAGGTTTTCTTTTGAAAGTGTGTCACCTCTGGAACAGTGTGTGTATGTGTGTGCATATTATTCAACCAGGCTATTAAATGTTGGCAATATATAGTTTTACAATGTACACATTTATGCAAATTGTCATGACAATTTTTGTGCAGAGGTGATATTGTAGCTAATGAGGTTCTAATCAAAGCACAATTATTGGAGTTCCAGCTGTGGCACAATGGGATCAGTGGTGTCTCTGCAGCACCAGGACACAGGTTCAATCCCCGGCCCAGTGCAGTGGGTTAAAGGATCTGGCATTGCCATCAGGCAGTCAAAAAAGAAGAAGAAAAAAAAGCACAATTATCATTGATTGAAAGCTGCCATGATTATCAATGTATTTGTAGGTGAGATTGATTGTACTTAAAATTTAGCCCAGATGTTTCCTCTTAGCTCTAGACTCCTTTTGGATATTAAAGGTACCTCGAACTCAACATAGCCCAAGCTAAACTCAAACTTAGTTCAGTTTCAGCATAACTTAACTTAGTGAAGGCATCATCTATCCAGTTTTGTAAACCAGAAACTTGGAGTCATCTTTGACCCTTCCTTATTTCTCCCTGGATCTAACCCATAATTTTGCCAATTTTACTTCCTAGATATCTCTCACATGTGGGTATATCTTTCCATTACCATTATGGAGAACCACTGTAATCCAAGCTACAAATATCTCATAGACTACTGTGTTAGCCTCCAAGTTGGCTTACATCCACCCGTTCTTTTCCCCAGGAAATTTTTCTTAAAATCCAGATTCAGTTTTATTCTTGTAGCTGACATCCACTTAATCAACCTGCTCGATTTACCAGTGCTTGCCACTGATACCCTCTGTAAAAATACACAGTCCATGGCCACAGCGCACTGCTGGCTCATTGCTAGTAGACTACTTTACAGGATGCTCATATATTTCTGCTCCTACCCATTGAGTTCTACGTTTACTAACCTGTTTTTGTCAGTTTTTGAAATAATTACCTAATTTAATGAAGTATTATGTAAGTTGATGAAACATGAACACATTCATATTTCAGAGAATTTTTTCCCTCTGAAAACTAGGTTGGATGCTTTGGGAAGTCTTAATAAAGACAGATTGCTATAAAGAAAATTGTTCAATTAAGTACAAGTGTGAAATCTGCAAAAGATCTCCTGACATAAAACTCTAGAATAATTCTGCACTCAGAATTCTTTACAAGCGTATTTTAGTTCTTTCTTAAAAGAAACTAAATTGGAAAGTTGTAGTCAACACATTATGGATAAGAAAGAGGCCAAGGAAAGACATTCATCTAAACTCTACTTAAGGACAAAGTCTTGGCTCTTCATGGATAGAATGATGAGTGAATGTATATTTCAAATAAAATGTTAAAGGTATGCATGTGCCATTTTAAATGATTCTTGCGGAACTTTTTCAACCAACTGCTTAATTTTCTGTATGGATTACATAGCATAACTTGAACTTTAAATATTTGAATTCTTCTCTTTTTATCTCAGATTATACATCATATTCCTTAAAATGGCTGATAAGTTCTGGCCTAGATGAAGTGGAACCTCAAGGTCATCTTAAGAGTTGCCTCCCCCTCCCCTTATCTGGAACTAGCCAGTGCCACCTTCTTTCACAGGGACTTTCCATGTGCTGCTCCCTCTGCCCAGAAAACTCACCCCTTCCCTCTTCATCTCTCAGATCATTCCTTGATCTTTCTGAGGAGATCAGATTTTGTGCTGTTTTCTTTTCTTTTTTTTTTTTTTACCTCACTTAATGCTTCATCATTACTTTCGGCACAGCTGTGATTTTACATTTATCTTGTGGTTTCTTGACTAGTATCTGCTGTATTAGTTTCCTAGGCTGCCAGAACAAATTGCCACATTCTTGGTGGCTTTAAAAAAACAGAAATTTGTTCTCTCACAGTTCTGGAGGCCAAAGAGGCTTTCACTTCTCAAAGCAATGTGTTAACAGGGCCACAATGACTCTGAAGGCTCTTAGGACAGTGATTGGATTTTGATCTTATTTGGAGAAACTTACCTAAATTGTATCTTCAAAGGCCCCCTTTACCCCCGATAAGGTCATACTCACAAATTCAAGGTAGCCATATCTTTTGGGGACCACTATTCAACTCACTAGATCTACCTACCCCACTAGATTCTAAGTTTCACAGTGGCAGAAATTATTTCTCTCTGCCTATTGCAATGACTGACACCTAATAGGTACTCAATAAATATTTGTTTGAATGAATAAATGGATCTGTGTGGTCTCTAAGGTGATTAAAATTATTAATCAGTTAAATGTAAGTTTTGGACTACTGAAACGCTAACGCTAAGATAGACATGCTGACCACATTTTAAAGTAGACAGAACTCATTCATTTCTCGAAGAAATCCTATTGCTCCCCAAAGTTGGTACCTGCCATTCTGTAAATGTACTAAACCCTTTTTTCAAATGAACTGACCACCTATTTCACAATCTTTTAAAATAAAGCTTTAGGAGTTCCCGTCGTGGCGCAGTGGTTAACGAATCCGACTAGGAACCATGAGGTTGCGGGTTCGGTCCCTGCCCTTGCTCAGTGGGTTAACGATCCGGCGTTGCCGTGAGCTGTGGTGTAGGTTGCAGACGCGGCTCGGATCCCGCGTTGCTGTGGCTCTGGTGTAGGCCGGTGGCTACAGCTTCGATTCGACCCCTAGCCTGGGAACCTCCATATGCCGCGGGAGTGGCCCAAGAAATAGCAACAACAACAACAGCAACAACAAAAAAAAGACAAAAAGACTAAAATAAAGCTTTAAAATCCAAGATCTAATTCCTTCTGGTTTATCATTATTCTTTTACAAATTTAAACAGCCTAGTTAGCACTTAGTGACAAACAGATAACTATGGGGATAATAGGAGAAAAGGAGTAACAGCAGGCAATGGTAACAGCTAGGAACCATGGTATAAATATAAATACCCCAAAGCAAATGTCCTTTAAATATAGTATCATAGAGTTATCCATTTCTGAAGAGCATTATTGCTTATTATGACTTTTAGAACTTCTAATAATAAATGGGAGTTTAGTTAGGACAAAGGGAAAAAAATCCTAAACAACCCCCCAAAACATCCCCATCCCAAAAGTTTGAAGTTCAGGCTGCCCATTTTATTAAAGTTTTTGTCTTGAGTTAAATGTGGCACAGCCAGGGTGTTTTTGGCATTGAATTTATACATCTTACAATTATAAAAAAAGTGTATTTATTCTATAAGCTGTACCTAGATTTCCATAAATTACTCAACATTCTAGAATTTAAGAGAACAAAAAGGGAGCTGGCATAATAAATTGATTCTGAGCAGCTACCTTTTGGTATATACACATGTAATGAGTGCGCTGATTTAGGATTTGGGTAAAAGTACCAAAGAACTGCTTGGGAACCTAGTGTACAGATCAAGAATGCTTGTGAAAATTCCACTTAAAAGAGACACATGCACCCGCATGTTCATTGCAGCACTATTCACAATAGCCAAGACATGGAAACAACCCAAATGTCCATCGACAGATGTTTGGATTCGGAAGATGTGGTGTATATATACACAATGGAATACTACTCAGCCATAAAAAAGAATGACATAATGCCATCTGCAGCAACATGGATGGAACTAGAGAATCTCATACTGAGTGAAATGAGCCAGAAAGACAAAGACAAATACCATATGATATCACTTATAACTGGAATCTAATATCCAGCACAAATGAACATCTCCACAGAAAAGAAAATCATGGACTTGGAGAAAAGACTGGTGGCTGCCTGATGGGAGGGGGAGGGAGTGGGAGGGATCAGGAGCTTGGGCTTATCAGACACAACTTAGAATAGATATACAAGGAGATCCTGCTGAATAGCATTGAGAACTTTGTCTAGATACTCATGTTGCAAGAGAACAAAGGGTGGGGGAAAAATGTAGTTGTAATGTATACATGTAAGGATAACCTGACCCCCTTGCTATACAGTGGGAAAATAAAAAAATTAAAAAAAAAAAAGAATGCTTGTGAAACTGCCCAGGCCATTAAGGTTATGCATATTCGAAGCCACAAAATATCTGAAAGATGTCACTGTACAGAAGCAATGTGTCCCATTCTGTAGTTACAATAGTGGAGTTGGTAGGTGTGTGCAGGCCAGTGGGGCTGGGCACAGGGTTGGTGGCCCAAAAAAGAGTGCTGAATTTTTATTGCACATGCTCAAAAATGCAGAAAGTGGAGTTCCCGTCGTGGTGCAGTGGTTAACGAATCCGACTAGGAACCATGAGGTTGCGGGTTTGGTCCCTGCCCTTGCTCAGTGGGTTAACGATCCGGTGTTGCCGTGAGCTGTGGTGTAGGTTGCAGACGCGGCTCAGATCCTGCGTTGCTGTGGCTGTGGTGTAGGCCGGTGGCTACAGCTCCGATTCGACCCCTAGCCTGGGAACCTCCATATGCCGCAGGAGTGGCCCAAGAAATAGCAAAAAAAAAAAAAAAAAAAAAAAAATGCAGAAAGTAATGCTGAACCAAGGGCTTAGATGTAGATTCCCTGGTCACTGAGCACATCCAGATGAACAAAGCCCCCAAGACGCAGTGTAGGACTTATAGAGCTCATGGTTGTATCAACCCTTACATGAGTTCTCCCTAACACATTGAGATGACCCTTACTGAAAAAGAGCAGATTGTTCCTAAGCCAGAAGAGGAGGGTGAACAGAAGAGGAAGGTGAACAGAAGAAAGAGATATCCCAGAAGAAACTGAAGAAACAAAAACTTATGGCCCTGGAATAAATTTCATAAAAATAAATGCAAATAAAAGCAAAAAAGAGAGAGAGAGAGCGCGCAAGAGAGAGCTAGCATAAATAGTAGCAGTATCATTATTGACCCTTTCATAAAGTAGGTCCCTGTCAGGTGAGGTTAAACCTGACCAAAAGTCAGTCACTGGATCAAGGAGTCCTGTCCTCTTCCTGATGAGAAGCAACTATCAATTTCTATGAAGTCGTTTGGCTAAAGTACATGGGAATGGGCTGTTAGCCTCATTTTCATCCCCAAGAGCTACAGAGAGGAGGAGCTTGGAAACCAACGAGGAAAGGCTGTAATATGCATTAGCAGATAATGACAAGAGCAATTTACCACTGATTAAGCATCTAGAAGGTCCTAGGCACCTATATTAGAGCAAGTTTTCATAACCACCTGGTATGGTAGAGATTCCTAGACTCAATTTATAAACAGGGAAAATAAAATTCAGAGAGGTTAAGAAACTGGCTCTAAGTCACACAGCTAGCAAATACCTCTTAACACTGGAACACAGCTGGTCTTGCCTCCAAAGCCACATGTTTTCTATTTTACCAGAGTGCCTTCCAGAAAAGGAAAAGGGCTCTCTAAGGAAAAGGGCTAGCCCGTGAGTGACTTATTGCTAAGACAGCCTCAGATAGCCCTGGGTTTCTTGCCTCTCAAACAGATATTTGCACCACAGGACCTATGTGGTGATATACCAGGATAAAATCACATAATATACCTGATGCATCTTTAATGTCAAGTCATTCATGATACATATTTGTATAAAAATCAAAAACTTAACATGAAACAAGAGATTCAAAATATATTTCCTGCTTTTGGAAACTGCTTTGGGCTAATCATCAGATGCCAGGTATGGGAGAAAAAAAAGAAATCACACTCACCCTTCTCTACATTTTAGAAGGGCTTCTATTGGAAAGGTGGAGAACTACTGCAATAGTCTGGGAAAAGTTAGTTGTGTGGGTATATCAGTCATATCAGTCAGTGCTTGGTCAGGAAGACAGAGTCCATTCTAGATCTTTCAGAGGGAATTTAGTACAGGAAATGGTTTACAAAAGTTTTGCCAAGGCACAAGGAGCATGAGGGGAAGGTGAGGACACTTGAGAGTAGTAACTGCAGGAAGCTACCCTAAAGACTGGGGGAACCATTGATAGAACTGGAGGAACAAAAGGGAAGAGGTGGTGTTATCAGAGCTCAGGGGTATGCTTGTCACTGAAATTGTTCAAACACTCTGATGCTTTTGGAATCCTAGTCATTCCAAAGGCCATTGGAGCCTGTAGCTGCCCCTGATGTCAGATCTGCTACTTTCACTGTAGCCCTCAGTCAGTTGCTAGCAGCCACCAGCAACTGCCCACCTCCACAGCTGCTGGGAAGACAGAAGGCCATCTACTGTGCCAGAGATACCAGCAGAAGCAGGAGAAAGAATACCTCTTCCTTTTTTTCACTTTCCAGTCTTCTATCAGTCTCTCCCATTGGCAGAACCCAACCAGAGACCAATAGGCAAGGGAGTCTGGGAAATGTAGTTTTCAGGTTTCCAATCACTTCCAAGAAAGAATGAGTGAAGAAGCGTGGGAGTGGTGCAATCAGTCAATTGATCAGCCATGGCCTTTTATGTTATTACCAGTCTAATGTATTTCCATGAGGGCTTACCTTCCATTTACTTCCCAAGGAAGTTAAAGAATATGTCTCATTTGAGAGAGGTAAATACCAGTACTCCTTGATTACCCAAATCTCTTTGGTTTCAGTGAGAATTTAGATGACAAGTTCAGATAGTGAGGGATACCATTTGTTCTTTTTAAAGTGACAAGCTTTTATTCTATGTTCTAGTGTCAAGCCTCACACATAGAGGTGTGGAAGTGCCAAAGCCATCCAATGGGTTCACATCTAGGTCCAGCAAGCAATTACAGTTAATATGTACTCTGCAAAAAACTCAAACTTTCGATGGGCCAGTATCTTCTTTTTGGTAAATGATGTGTACTGCAGCATCCCCTCCCTTTTTTGCATTTGCATCACTTCTTCCCCCCACCAGCTTTACTGAGATATAGTTGACATATAACATTGTATAAGATGTACAATGTAGTGATTTGACACACATTACATACAGTTGACCCTTGGACAACTGGGATTAATCTACATATAATTTACAGTTGGCTCTCCGTATTCGAGGTTCCACTTCTGAGGATTCAACCAACCATGGACCATATAGTACTGTAGCATTTACTGCTGAAAAATATCTGCATATAAGTAGACCTGTGCAGTTCAAACCCTCATTGTTCAAGGGTCAATTGTACTGTGAGAGGATTACCACAACAAGGTCAATTAATGCATCCAAATCCATCACCTCACATAATTACCATTTTTTTTTGATGGTGAGAAATTTTCAGGTAGACTCTCTTAGCAACTTTCAGTTAAATGGATCACTGCGCTCTACAGCCCCCCCATTTATAGTTTTGCAATACACACATACATTAGAGGCTTTGAGACGTTCTGCAGCAGATAACCTAATTTGACCTCATCTTATTGGATCCTGGAAGCCTCTTTTCACTAACAGCTGGCAGGGGCCCTGTGACCTGCTGCCATGGGGAAGCACCACCAGGGAGGCCTGTCTCAGCCAAATGGTGATGTGTCCAAATTTTGTTTCAGGGAAGCATAAAGTTAGCTCTGCATTTTATTCCTTGGCTCCAGCTCTCCTTGCTTTGTAATATTGGGAAATTATTTTTCAACTTCTGAGCCTTAATTTTTTTTCATCTACAAAAAGGGGTAACTAATATCTAAAGCCTACATGAGATTACATGAAAACTCTATAGTAAAGTGTAAAGTACCACACAGACTGAGGATTCTAGGCTCCTCTAAGGTCTATCTGAGGTCCCTAATTGAGAAGGCTGCCCTGGAGGCTTCTCTGCAGCAGCCCCTCTTGGGCACAGACTCCACTGTGGAGCCCTTTCTTCAGCTTCCTGGGATTCAACGCTTATCTGGGGCTTATCACTCTCTTCCAGCTCCAGCTCTCAGGTGAATCCTGATAGCTCTAAGTGACTTACCTACTTATCTGACTCTCTTCTCTGTTCCCCTCTGAACCATCCTAGACACTGTTGCTACACACATCATTCTATAAGAGATCTATGATCTTTTCAGCACCCATTCGTTTTTTTCTTTTTTGTCTTTTTTGCTATTTCTTGGGCTGCTGCCGCGGCATATGGAAGTTCCCAGACCAGGGTTCCAATCGGAGCTGTAGCTGCCAGCCTACACCAGAGCCACAGCAATGCGGGATCCGAGCCGCGTCTGCAACCTACACCACAGCTCACGGCAACACCGGATCATTAACCCACTGAGCAAGGGCAGGGACTGAACCCGCAACCTCATGGTTCCTAGTTGGATTCATTAACCACTGCACTACGATGGGAAGTCCCCATTCTTTTTTTTTTTTTTTTGCTTTTTAGGGCCACACCTGTGGCATATGGAGGTTCCCAGGTTAGGGGTCTAATCGGAGCTACAGCTGCTGGCCTACACCACAGCCCCAGCCATGCCAGATGCGAGTTGTGTCTGCGACCTACACCACAGCTCATGGCAATGCCAGAGCCTCAATCCACGGAGCGAGGCCAAGGATCGAACCCAGAATCTCATGGTTCCCAGTTGGATTTGTTTCCACTGCGCCACGACGGGAACTGCAATTTTTCTTTTTTTGATCTTGATTTTTTCCCATTATAGCTGGTTTACAGTGTCCAGCACCTATTCTTAAAGTAGCACTTTCATTGACTTCCTTTTGACATCAAGTCCAACTTTCCTTAAGTAGGCAATCAAGACCCCTTTCTAACTTCATCTGCCCCTCACTTCCAGCACCAAAGTTCTAGTCATACAGTCCATCCCTTGTTCTCTACTAAAACTCTAAGAGACCTGAGTTTAGATTCTGACAGAGCCACTTATGAGCTATGTGACCTTGGACATATTACTCAACCTCTCTGTGCCTCAGTTTTTCTCTTGTGTAAAAAGGGATAACCGTAATACTTATTTTATGGGATTGCTTTTTAGGATCACATGAGGTAACAAATACTAAGTTTTTAGGACTGTGCCTGGCATTGTTAATTGGTCAAGAAATGTCAGCTATTTACTATGACTATTTTCATTACTAGTAGAACCTTATAATTTTCTTTCTCTTCTGTTGCTTCTTCATCTGGGGATGCCCTTCTTCTTAGCCTCACCATTTAAAATCTTACTCATTTGTTTTAAATGTAACTTTTAGCAAATTATTTTAGCTCTCTCAGCCACCATCTCTTCATCTATAAAATGGAGAAAGTCACATATGCTTCATGTCATATATACTCATATATACTATCCATCTCCATTTTGATAATCCCTGAATACTACAATCTCCTGAGACTGTACCTCATTTTTGGTATTTCTCATATCACAGTCTCATTATAACTTGCCTTGTACATGTGTAGATTGGAGACTTCTTAAATGTAAACTGCTATTTTCAGCTGGCAAGGCAGCAGAGGGAGTTTGCTGAATTGAGCTGAAACATAAATTCATAACACAGGTTTAGTTGGTAATGTAGCTTAGTGTATTTTATTTGTATGTTTCTTTATCCCAGGAAAGGAATATCCAAAGGTGAAATTTCAGCCCTCACTGAATAGGTGATCAGTGCTATTCAAAGGGTGGTTCCCAGACCAGCAGCAACAGTAATAACTGGGGGCTTGTTAGAGCTGCCACATCTTGGGCTCTGCCCCAGACCTGCTGAATCAGATTCTCTGGGGGTGGGTAGAAATCTGTGTTTTGACAAGCTGCTAAAGTCTTATTCAAGCTAAAGTCTAAGAAGCACTGGTATAGACAGTTTGAAGGAAGAAATCTTAATTTTCTACATTTGACACTTTACAGAGGAGTGCTTATTTGTAACACCTATTTAATCAAAGGCAATTTATTTCTAGCAAAGTAAATCATGTGTTCAAATAGGCATTTTTTTTTTTAAGAATTCGACAGAATTTTCTCTAGTTCCCCAAGGTGTTTAGAGCAGTAATTTTTATTAGTTTATTTTTGTCTGTGGAAAATTTTAATTTCTAAAAGAAAAAGAGAAAAAAGTTTAAGAGAAAAAAGCCCACAAGACCTCTGGTACTTTGTTAATCGAGTCTATAAAAGTGTTTTTGCAAGAAGGTGTGACTCTATCCTCTTTAAAAGGGTTCTCCCAAACTGTTAAAAGGGAGGAAATATCTTAGGTTCTCTCTTTTGCTTTAAAGGCTTTATCCTTCCATATTGAAATGGGGATTATATATTGACGACGGTAATGGTTTGAGGCTGGAACCTGGTATAAATGTCGTCTTCTCGGCTGTGGGAATAAACACTTCAGAGCTTAGATACTAATTATTGTCACACGAAAAGCAGGGAGACATATTGTGACTTCTCAGGCTGTCAGAAAGCCCTTCTTCTTGCAAATGGCAGCACTTCACAGAGAATTTTACATGGTACAGTTTATAATTTCCATGGGTGATCTGTTATTTTAAAATACCAACAGGAAGATTAAGAATGTGTTGACACAAAAGCGGCAACAACCAATGCCCTTTGGCCCTCCTAAACCTGAACCAGAAAGCTCCCTCGCCTTTTAAGGAAAATTATAATCTGCCAAAATAGAAAAAAGGGTTATGAAAGGATTATGTTCTATAATAAGTTTAGGACAATCCAGAATTTTCCTCGAGCAATTGCAGACTGCAGCGTGATTTGTTTACATGTGTTGGTCCTGACTGGGTAATTTGGGCATAGGTTGTTTCTAATAAAAGAGTAGGACAAAGGAAGGCTAGCTCTGGAAATATTTTTGCCCCAAAGTTTGATCTGTTTCTGAATTCTGGACCTTTTGGGGAGGGTGGGTGTCTCATCCTTCAGTGGATTTCCAATGGAATAAATTATACAAGGCTTTATGAAACATGTATGACCTAAGGATGTTGGACTTCACTGAGCAGACAGAACTAAGTGGGATTAAATGAATTAATATTTGTAAAGCACATTGCATAATGCCTGGCACACAGCAAGTGCTATATAAATGTTTGGCAAATAAACGAGAAGCTCTACTTTGAACTAAGGAAGGTTTTGTTTGTGCTGGAGGAAGATTTTGGATTAGAAAATAAACGGATCTTGGGATCTCGAAAGAACGGGTATACTGGGGTTCAGACTGTAGAGGTTATTGGTTCACTTGGCACCAATAACCTTTTCCTGCTCATGAATGCCACATATGCCCAATTTTGATCTGAAATTCTCTGTGACAATGTAGAAGATCAGAAAGCACATCACATTTGTGGTCTCATTCTAGATAGCACTGCCACTTATCAGTTTAGGACCTTGGGAAAATCATTTCACCTTTCCTGGTTCCTCATCTTTCTTAGATGTAGAGGCTCCTAGGAAATAACATGTGCCAAAGAGCTTTGTGAACATGAAATCACTATTCATATGGATAGTTTTATCCTTAGATGTTCATTTCCAGCACAACTGCGGGGGGCAGCCCACATAGTTGCTGAGTCACTGGGGTTGAATGGCTAAGAGTTAACAGACTTCCCAGAGGAGTGTGAGTGTGGGGGGCGGGGGGGTGCACCATAGCAGGAGTATCAGGAAACTCCCTTTGGGTGAAATGGCATGGAGGGAGGGAAGGGAATTCATCAATTACTATCATTAAAAGGTAGTAAGATATCAGAAGGGTTTTCTAAAATACTTCATAAGTATTTTCTCCACTCATAATAAAGAAAGTTAATGGAAATCATTGATTGTAAGTGTCACTGCTCTTGTCTACCTAGCGTCCATTCTACCTTCTTTCATAATGGAACCCTGAGTTTTCTTAGCCTCGTGTCCCAGGGGAAGCTAATTCCATCTACATCTTCAGGGATAGCCTAGTTCATTGAAGATTATTCCCCTTCCCTTTAAATTGACATGTGACCTAATCTGTCCAGTGAGATAAAGGAAAGCCTACTGGGAATCTTCTGGAAAAAGTTTCCTCACTCCCAAGAGGGAGTCACAAAAGAGATAGTTTCTCTTCTTCTGAGTTGCTGTGCCTGGAGGAGATGACTGGAACTGCTGCAGTCATCTTGCTGCTTGCCTGAGAATGAAGCCAACACCCAGGATGTTGGAATAGAGAGGTGGGCGGGGAGTGTATGTGGGGGTGAAGTTGAAGACACTGTGAGCCGAAATCACCCCAACTGACACAGAACTTCCGATCTGTTATCTCAGTCATCACAGCCATCTTTGAGGTAGGTGGCATTATCCCCACTGTATGGGTTGAGGAAACCAAGAGGTTAAATTGCTGAGGGTCACCTAACATGTAGGTGGAACATTTAGAACTCAAATAGAGATCTGTTCAACTTCAAAGGCTGCACTCAGGTTGTTGTTGTGGTCTCCTAAACCTTGCCTCAGATGAAAAATGGTCAACAGACAACATATTTACTGTGGCCATGAAACTAGCAGAGCCTGAGAGTTAGACGGCCTGAGTTTTTTTTTTTTTCAATGTTGGCTTTGCTGCCCAACATTTGACCTTTCTGGACCTCCATTTCATCATGTGTAAGACAGTTGGACCAGATGTTTACTGAGGTTCTTTTTTGGCTCTAAGATCTTTCGAAATGCTTGGTAAACCACAGGGAGGGATAAGAGAAAACAAATAACATACATTTGGTATCTTGAGAAAGGGCGCTGGGCAGGATTTCCCCTCTCAGCCTGAGGTTCAGGGTGACAACACATCAGTGATGTTGCTGAAGAACAACAGAAGGTTCCATATGGTACTAAAAAAAGGACACGCTTAAATCAGATAAAAGTTCTTGCTATGACAAGAAGGACAAAGCTAAGAAGAGACCAGTCGAGGGCCATTTTCTCAAGGGTCATCTTCAGAAATCCAGCCAGTTTGATTGCTGAGTTCCTGATGAGAAGTTAGCTTCTGGGGGGCATTTCTGAGTGCCTGTCTTTCACTTCTTATTCCAACAGTGCTTAAAACAGGGCAGGGCATGGTATATCAGGCACTATTAAATACTTGTGTTCCCTTATTATTGCTAGAAAAATTGTTTCTGTGATAGTATCACCAACAGTAATAGTCATGCTGCTTAAAGAATCTTTAGCCACGAATCATCAGGGAGGGATCCCTTACAGGAGACAGGGAAGGCCCCCATCTGGGTTTAAGAAAGAAGCTGGACTCTTATAGAATGTGTGTAGGTCAAATCAAGGCCCTTCTCTACCTACATAATTTCCTAGGGCTTCCATAATAAAGTTCCACATATTAAGTGGCTTAAAAGAACAGGAAGTTATTATTTCATGGTTTCGGAGGTTAGAAGTCCAAAATCAAGGTGTTGGCAGGGCTATGATCCCTCTGAAACCTGTAGGGGAGAATCCTTCCTTGCCACTTTTAACTTCTGGTGGTTTGCTAGCAATCCTTAGCATTCCCTGGCTTGCAGATGTATCACTCCAAAATCTGCTTCCATATGGCCATGTTCTCCCTGTGTGTGTTAAGGACACCAGTCATACTGGACTAAGGGTGCACCCTACTCCATTATGACCTTATTTTAGTTAATTACATCTGCAGTGATCCTATTTCCACATACAATCTCATTGTGAGATGTTAGAAGTTAGGAATTCAACATATCTTTTGGAAAGACACAGTTTAACCCATGACAAAACCTATCAAAGCAAAGTTCTAACCCTACCTAATCAAGTTCCTGCTATATGAGGCAGCATATTTGCCTACTTGGCTTGCTTTTCTTCTTCAAACCACTTTTTATGTTTCTTTTTTTTTTTTTTTTTGTCTTTTGTCTTTTTGGTTGTTGTTGTTGTTATTGTTGCTATTTCTTGGGCCGCTCCCGCGGCATATGGAGTTTCCCAGGCTAGGGGTTGAATCGGAGCTGTAGCTACCGGCCTACGCCAGAGCCACAGCAACTCGGGATCCGAGCCTCGTCTGCAACCTACACCACAGCTCACGGCAACGCCGGATCGTTAATCCACTAAGCAAGGGCAGGGACCGAACCCGCAACCTCATGGTTCCTAGTCGGATTCGTTAACCACTGCGCCACGACGGGAACTCCCAAACCACTTTTTATGTTTCTTGAAAACGAATTCTGCCTGCAAAAAATTTGGGGGGTTGGAGGAGTAGGAGGAAATGGATGTTCCTGGAGCAGCAGCCAAAGGATGTGATTCCTCAAGACCAGCACCTCTCAAACTTAAGTATGGACACAAATTTCCTGAGGAGCTTGTTCAAAAGCAGATCCAGTGCAGTAGGTCTGGAGTGGGGCCTGAGATTCCCCAAGTGTAACAAGTTCCCAGGTGATGTTGATGCTGCTGGCTCCCAGAGTATCAAATCTCCAGATCTAGGAGTTCCCATTGTGGCTCAGTGGTTAACAAATCCAACTAGGAATCGTGAGGTTGCCAGTTTGATCCCTGGTCTCACTCAGTGGGTTGGGGATCCGGTGTTGCCATGAGCTGTGGTGTGGGTTGCAGATGCAGCTCAGACCCTGCGTTGCTGTGGCTGTGGCGTAGGCCGGCAGCTACAGCTCCAATTTGACCTCTAGCCTGGGAACCTCCATATGCCATCAATGCAGCCCTAGAAAAGACAAAAAGACAAAAAAAAAAAAAAGCTTCAGATCTAGATGAGATAGTGGTCCCATCTACTTAGTCCAAAAAACTAAAAATCATCATTCTTGGGAGATTTCCAAACTGCAGCTATACACCTCAATGTTCATAGCAGCATTATTTATAATTGCCAAGGTATGAAAGTAACCTAAACGTCCCTTGACAGATGAATGGATAAACAAAATGAGGTGTGTATACACAATGGAATATGACTCAGCCATGAAAAAGAATTAAATCTTGACATTTGCAGCAACATAGATGGACTTGGAGGGCATTATGCTGAGTGAAGTAAGTCAGACAGATAAAGACAAATATTGCATGATATCACTTACATTCAGAATCTAAAAATTACAACTCATGAATAAAACAACAACAAAAAAAGCAGAGTCATAAATATAGAGAACAAATTAGTGCTTACCAGTGGGAAGAGGGCAGGGAGGAGGGACAAGGTAGGGGTAGGGGATAAAAAAGGGATTATTTATTATGGGCTTATACGAAATCATGTGTGTGAAACTTGAAAACCGTCAAGTGCTACAGAATTTAAAGAATCATTCAGTTAAAAAAATGAAAAATAAAAAAACTCTCAGAAAAAAACTTCAACTGTGTATTAGCCAGAAAAAGCTCCAGTAAACTAAATCAGAGTATTCCAGAATGAGAAAGAACAATTCAGTGACGTTTTTTCACATGAGAGTGAAGTCAGAAACATCTGTGCACATTCATCTGGATGGAAAGAGTGTTTTCTAATCCCTGGACTTTGGTGAACCCTGGAGATGTGCATGTCAGGAACCATGATTCGGAGGGACAGACTGACTTCAAGGTTTAGGGAAACCAAGCAACTTCCTGTCTCGGTGTGCCAGAAAAACTGCAATTGAAGAAGTTTTAGGCCAACTTTGACAAGGACTGCCCACTTCCTGCTTCGAGAACTCAAATGGCAAGATTTTCTTGAGTCTCAATTCTGGTGGAGGCTTAGCCTCAGGGCCCACCCAGATGCTCTCTGAAGGCCACATCTGTGGCTTTGCTCCCACCCACATCTGTGACCCTCCTCACTTGCTGCTTCCCTCAGACTCTCAATGACTCCCAGACGCTCCCCAGCCATGCTGGTCAGGGCCTAGCCCAGCATGTAGAAGAACCAGGTGAATGAGCCAGGGTATATCCCTTGGAGGGTCCAGCCTCTGGATGAACTTGTGCAGAGCAGGTTCCAAAGAAGTGCAATCCGTTTGTAATGTCAGGGGCTGGCAAATTTGTTTTCCAAATTCAATAATGACCTGATTATTTCCAGCTCGAAAACACCCATGCATTATTGGCTCTCTGACAATACTTAGTTGGAAGTTTCTAGGAAGATAGCTTTCTGAGTGTTCAGCGTGGTGCAACTTTTTGGTCAGAATGTTAGTTTACATGGTCAGTATCATGACTACAGGATTTGTAATAAGCACCAACTCTTTCAGACTATAAATTTCTGTAACACCTTCTTATAGTTGAAAGAGGGGGAGAAAAAGAATAGCACAGAGAGTTTTGGTTACCGAATGCTGAGTAACAAACTACCCTAGAACTTAGTGGTTTAAAGCAATAGATATTTTACTTGCTCATGATTTTGTGAGTCAGGAATCTGGAGAGGCATAGTCGGGATAGCTTGTCTCTGTTCTGTAATGTCTGGGTCCTCAGCTTGGTGGCTTGAATGACTGGGAACTAGCTGAGATGGCTCAGTTGGACTCATGCATCTGGGCTCTTAGCTCTTTGCCATGTGACTTCTCCATATGGCTGGCTAGCTATGCCATCCCATAGTGGTTTCAGAATAGTCAAACTTCTTTTTTTCTTTTGCTTTTTAGGGCCGCACCTGCAGCATATGGATGTTCTCAGGCTAGGGGTCCAATTGGAGCTACAGCTGCCAGCCTCAGCCACGGTCACAGCAACGCCAGATCCGAGCAGTATCTGTGACCTACACCACAGCTCATGGCAAGGCCGGATCCTTAACCCACTGAGCGAGGCCAGGGATTGAACCTGCATCCTCATGGTTACTACTTTGGTTCCTGACCACTGAGCCACAATGGGAACTCCTCAGAATACACAAACTTCTTAACTCCATAGATGGCTCCCTCGCTGCCCCCATAGTGGAAGCTGCCAAGCCTCTCAAAGGCTTGGCACAGAACAAGCAAACTGTCAGTTCCAGCATGTTCTACTGGTTCAAAGCAAGTCACAGGGCATGCTCAGATTTAAGGGGAAGGGAAACAGATGCCATCTCTTGATGGGAGGAATGGCAAAGAATTTGTGGCCCTCTTTAATCTACCACAGAGGGAGAAGTGGAAAGAAAAAATTTTTTAAAGATGATTTTTATTTTTTCTATCATAGCTGATTTACAGTGTTCTGTCAATTTTATACTGTACAGTAGGGTGACCTAGTAACACATACATATATATACATTCATTTTTCTCACGTTATCATGTTCTATCAGAAGTGACCAGACATAGTTTCCAGTGCTACACAGCAGGATCTCACTGCTTATCCATTCCAAAGGCAATAGTTTGCATCTATTAACCCCAAATTCCCAGTCCATTCCACTCCCTCTCCCTTCCCCTTGGCAACCACAAGTCTATTCTCCAACTCCATGATTTGAAAGAAAATTTTTTATTCATGTTCTATCCAGGTCCTTATCAGATTAAGTCAAGCCCTGGCAGTCAACAGAATTCCCTGTGATTCCTTGCCTCTTCCTCCCAGTGGCCAATTTTTAACTTTGGGGTAGAGAGTCAGCAAGTGGTCTTTGAACCTTCGGCTACAGAGACTCATTTGGTCTTTTTTTTTTTTTAATTTCCATTTTGCTTTTCTGCTTTTTAAGACTTTTCTAGATGAGGTTTAAAAAAAATCTTTCATTATATATTTCTGTTGTCTAATAAAAATAATTTAATACATAAATACATTTTCACATGCAAGATTATGACAATATTGCAGCATATACAGTAAAATGTAAAAATGCCTCTTCACTTTATCTCTCTGGCTGCTCACCTCTCCAGAAGTAACAACTACAGTTTATTGTTTCTCTTTTTATATTTTTTCTATACACATATATTCAAGGATATGTACATATACTCATAGCTTTTTCCCCTTAAATGAGATCCTACAGTATGTATAATTCAGCAAGTCGCTTTTTCCATTTAACAATACATCATGATGATTGTTCCATTTTCATATATCTACCCATAGATTTCTTTTAAATGATTGTATACTATTCTGTTGAATTGACACAGCACAATTCATGCAGTGACTCCTTTGGTAATGGACTTTTAGTTGTTTGTAATTATTTTTCAATGATCACAAATAGCAACTTAAATAAGTATTTTTGCATATATACCTATTTGTACATGTGCAGGTATTTTTTAGATGCCTGGGTGAGAGAGTATGGGCATTTGCAATTTCAATAGTATAGGCAGTTGACCCCCAAAATATGGAGAACCCAATTACACTCCTCCAACATATTTCTCCACACCCTTGAAAATGTTAGATGCTACTGTTTTTAATTTTTCTAGGCTGATTGATGGATGAAAATGATATCTTACCACTGTACTTCTTTCCTATAATAATTGGTTATTTATATTTCTTCCTCTGAAAAATCTTCTGTTAAAATCACTTGCGAAGTAAAAAAGCATGTTCTTTATAATTGTGCTAATTATTTGCGGGAGCTCCTTACATACAAATCCTTTGTTATTTTCTAAAGTTAAATCCCCAAATATCTAATTGCTAGGTCAAAGGGTTTATCTGTTACAAAGACTTTTGATATTTTCTAGTTGAGTTGCAGTCAACTTTCTCATCTTCCTTCAAACTGTACTCTTAGAAGGCAATCATCTCCTCCCACTGATGAATGGAGTCTCATTTCTTGCCAGGATATAAACCCTCCGTGTAAAGGAGATAAAGCTGTGAGCTGTATACTAACACATTCTAAGGTTGTTGGTGCCCAGCTGTGCTGACTTACTTCACATACAATTAGCAAACTTCTTCCTGAATATAGCTGAGGGGATAGGTCTCACTGATCAAGACAAGAGTTGAGAAAGATCTTTCATTCAATGATTATATACTTTTTCTTGTTCCGGAAGATTTATGAGAGGAATATACACTCTAGTTAGTGACTGAGCCAGTTGCTGAAAATCTACTATAAACCAGGTACTGTTTTAGGCACTGCTGCTTATTATGATCTGGAATCTCTAAGGATGAGTTAAATTTCTGAATATGGCAGTACAGTTGAGGAGGCAGTTTCAGATTGTGTGTGTGTGGGACTTGAACCTTATGCTTTACGAGGCTGGGTTATAGGACTGTATCATTTAACTGCGAAGTTTAGCTGACTACTTAGTCTCTGAACTTCAACGTGGCTCTTGTGTTCTCTATTCACATAAGATCCAAAGACAGTTAAAAGTGTTTCTTTGTTAAATGAACCTATCTATGAAACAGAAACAGACTCACAAACAGAGAACAGACTTGTGGTTGCCAAGGGGGAGGGAGGGTAGGGGAGGGATGGATTGGAAGTTTGAGATTAGCAGAGGCAAACTACAATATATATGATGGATAAACAACACAGTCCTACTGTATAGCACAGAACACTATAGTCACTATCCTGTGATAAACCATAATGGAAAAGAATATGAAAAAGAATATGTGTGTGTGTGTGTGTATGAATCAATTTACTGTACAGCAGAAATTAACACAAGATTGTAAATCAACTATGCTTCAATAAAAAATAAAATAAAAAAGTACTTAGACATAGCTGTAAGTGAAAGAGAAAACATTAGTAAAAGTTGAAAAAAAAAAGATAACTTGTGGTGTGTGGACATGCACAGGAAATAAGCTAGTCTTAAAGGAAATATGATTTAGGAGATAGCCAGGAGCTTGCACAAACATCTCTATCATTTGAGAATTTAGAAATTGTCTTCTGCATATATTTCAGATGCATTTTATTAAAAACTGTTTCTACAGAAACAATTGTGGTTAAATGGTTTGTGTCTCAGTTATCCGAAGCCTTTAAAAAATCTACACTAAGTTTTGTACCAGGAGTGACTGAAGAGTGGTTACTACTGGAGACGGTTTTTGTTGTTATTTGTTGAGTAGACTAGTGACTTGTTCAGTTGAAACCTTTGAAGCAAATGTGGGTACACTGCACAGACATAGCATGAGTATGTTTACTGTTGATGCTCATTAGTTGAAGGGACATGGGATTTAAAGTATGAACATTTTATTTGAGTCCTGACTCTCTTCCTAATTGACTGTCACCTTTGGGAAGTCGCCTAAGTCTCAGAGCCTCATTTTTTTTTTCCTTTTAGGACCACACCTGCGGCATATGGAAGTTCCCAGGCTAGGGGTTGAATTGGAGCTGCAGTTGCTGGCCTACGCCACAGTCTTAGCAACAGTGGATCTGAACTGTGTCTGTGACCTACACCGCAGTGCACAGTGATGCCAGATCCTTAACCCACTGAGTGGGAATAGGGATTGAATCTGCATCTTCTAGCATACTAGTTGGGTTTCCAACCCACTAAGCCACAATGGGAACTCCCTCAGAGCTTCAATTTCTTATCTGTAAAAATTGTAGAAGCTGGTGACAGAATTTTGTAAAAACAAAGCAACTTTTGGATGGGAAATTACTTTATAAATATCAAAGTGCTCTTCCAATGTAAGTTTATTACTTTTCCATGATGATAAACAGAAGGAAATTGCATTCACTTATTCATCCATTAACAGTTTCTAATTACCTGCCATGAGCTAGGCATTGGGCTAAGTGCTGGAATACTGAAATAAACAAGACCTGGTTTTCTGCATTGTGGACGTTTACAGGCCAGTGGAGATGGTGGTCAAGATAATGTCTAGACCAGTCAGTGCTGTACTGGAGCTGGCTCATTCAGGCTCACAAGAGCTTTTAAATTTTCAGGAATTCCGCAAGTGGATTGTTAAATACGGGCATTATAAAAAATTAGTTGACACCCATTATTCACAGATTCCATATTTGTGTATTCACTTACTTAACTAAAATTTACTTGTAAGCCCTAAATCAATACCTGGAGCACTTTTGTGGTCACTTGCAGAGCTGTGAAAAACTTGAGTTGCCTGATGTGCACGTTTCCAGCTGAGGTCAAAGAAGGCTTTCTTGTTTCAGTTTTCATAATCTAAACAAGTGCCCTTCTCGTGGTATATTTAGTGCCAGACTTTTCCACATTTTTTTTTTTGCTTTTTGTGAGTGATTTTACTGTTTAAAATGGCTAAGTGTAGTGCTGAAGTTCTGTCTAATATTCCTGAGAACAACAAAGGCTGTGATGTGCTTTACAGAGAAAATACATGTGTTAGATAAGCTTTGCTTGGGCCTGAGTTAGTTCTGCTGGTCATTCACTGTTATTGAATCAGAAATTTACATTAAATGAGGTGTCTTTAAACAGAAACACACATAAAACAAAGTTATGCATCACTTAGTTTACAAAATGTTTTAACCAGAGGCTTGGAGGCACCTAACCCCATATTTTCTCCAGATGCAATGATTTAATATTTGCTAATTCAATGTTTGCATCAACTTTACAGAACACAACTAGCATGGATAATGAGAAGTGACTATATAAACTTACAATAAAATAAATCATATTACTCAAAACAATACAACTCCTCACTTTCTAATTATTTTACTACATATTGCTATTAGCTATGCTCTTAGGTTTATTCTTACACATTGTATCTGTGTAGTAGAAATACTACTCAGTGGAGTGTGCTACTGTGTATCTCTTTCCAAGTCCTCATGTTCTGTGAGATCAACTTGGTAGTTTGACATTGGTCACAATGGGAATATTTACACCACAGAAATTGGCAAATGCCACAAATCAAGGCTAACCCCAAGCAGTTGTTAAGCATTTGCCAGTACACAACTGCCTTCATCTTTCTTTAAGGACCCGTCCTTGGATTACTGAAGCCAGCTTTCAGACACCAGGAGAGAACTCAAAGGTTTTGGGAGTTTCTCTCCTCCTACCTCCACCCCAAATCCATTAGCTCGTGGGTGACTGGTGCTCTCTTGCCTCAAGGTGGGATTTACATTCCAGGGTTCCCTGGGGACCCACATGAGCTGAGATCCCCAGATGCCTGAGATAATACCCTTGTTAGGCTTCCTCCTCATCTCTGTCCTGCTTCCCTCTTATCCTTACTGGTTTCTCCTGGAAGCTCTTCCTTGATCAATCACTTACATATAAACTGGACTGTCAGGGTATGCTCTTAGAGTATCCCGTGTAAGACAGAACTTCAACAAACCTGAGAAGTCAGTCATGGGGTCAGCAACAGGTTTGTAAGTATATGAGATTGGCCTTGAAGATCTCATATTGTTGATTTTTCTGGTTCTAACTCCTCAAGAAGGCATTGCTTTCCAATTTTATCCTTCAATTTATATGTTCAAATGACTTATAAAGAGGTATGAATTAAAAATTCTTCAGGTTCTGCAGTGGCAACTTATGTGCTCAATGCATTCATGTTTTGATAAAATATAAAGGATTACTAGAGTGTCCTTTATTCAGCCTAGCTTGTTGGTGGGTTTGCCTCTGCCGAGCTCAGCTAGTGGCCTTGAACTCTGACATGCAATAATAAATCAAGCTTTCATCAAATTCTTAGCCTGTTGAGAAACAAAAACCCTGTAAGCAATGGTGCAATAGCTTCCTTTGAAATTCTAATTTGTTTTACTGTGATAAAAGAATGTGATACACAGGCAAGAAGTGCCCTGTGTTGTTGTATGGGACTGGAATATGATTTTGTGAAGAGTTAATATTTTCAAATTATTCTTGCTATAGAGTTAGCAAGTGCCAGTTCAGATGCAGGATCTAGGTAATTGTGCAGTAATTAAACGTTTGCTCTAGAAAACAATTTTAGATCACTGAATTGCTTTATTACATTTTGAAAGGCTGAAAGGGGCATTCAATCAGGTAGAACCTGTGTGTTTGTTTTCTAAACCAGACTTGTCATAAATTATTCACACAAGCAAAGACCGAATGTGAAAAGGAAGAAATTTGGGGCATAGGGCAATTATTGCTCCAACAGTCACTGTAGAGTTTAGTAGGCCTCATAAAAGGAGGCCTGTCTCGAAGATTCCTGGCAAGGTTTTGAGGATAAGGAAGAAGTGCCTCCTTAGCAAATCCAATTTTAAACTGAAACCACTCACTGACCTGGGGACGTTTGCTTCCTCTCCTGGATGCTGCCCTGGCTCAAACAGCCCTGTTCAATTACATAATTTAGAGGAAAGCATAAAAATATGATTTTGTAACATATGACATAGGTGACAAATATTAGTATAAACATTGGGCATCACACGTAATTATTGCATACAAGAGAAATGCTTCACTGAGGCTTCTAACTGTATTATTTTACAGTTGCCCTGGAATTTTTTAAATTGAGGAATAATTTACCTACAGGAAAATGCACAAATATTATGAGTAAAGTATGATGAATTTTTATCTATACACTCATATAACTACCACTCAAAAATACAGAAAAAAGTTCCCTGTGCTCCTTCCCAAATAACACCTTCTTCCAGAGGTAAACAGTCTTCTGATTTCTAACATTACAGATTCACCTGTTCTTGAAATTCATCTAAAAAGATGTACTCTTTTTAAAATCTGGCTTCTTTTGCTCCACGTAACACAGTTCATTCCTTATTATTGCTAGGTAGTACCCAATTGTATGGATGTACCACAGTTTGTTTATCTAGTCACTTGCTGACGGATTTTTCTGTGGTTCTTGCCTACTGTGAAAAAAGCTGATTTAAATATTCTTATACAGTATTTTTGTGGACAGTGTACAAAGCAGGGCTGTCTGAATACTTATTTCTTTTGGATATATATCCAAGAGTGGTAGTTCTGGGTCTGTCTTTAAAATTTACAAAGCTCACACACACACAAAATTAAAATTGGTACCAACTGGAAGAGTAAAGAAGAGATTGTCTCTTATCTGTTCCCGGCAAGGTGAGAATAAAACCTTGTACTGCCTGAAAGCAATGTTTCAGTATTTAGGCTTGGAATATCTCAAATTATTGCTTAGCCTTGGGTAACTGGAGAAACACAATACAGATTCTTTCTTGGTGAGATGAACACAGGCACTGAGTGTCTGAATGAATGGAAGTGCTCAGGAACCCTTGCAAAGGAATGCTTAACACCTTGGAAATTGGGTTAATTTGGGATTCATCATTTGGTTGGTTTGATTCACCTTGAAATCACTCATGGCCAAAGATAATCAAACTGTTGGGGGAAGAGAGCCAAGGAGGATTGATTATGAGACCTCTGTGCAGCTGAAGTGCCGTGGGGTTACCAGAATTGGCTTGGTTGTCTGCAGGCAATCACACTGGATAGTTATTCTTTGCTACCAACATGGTGATAATGGAACTGAGCTACAGGCCAGCCTAACCACAGAACGGAGGGTTGTTAGACTTGTGAAGGGGTTATGGCGCCCCCTGGGGGATAGTGAAATGTTCCTCCTGTAGACATAACTTCCTTGACTGAGGGCAAGTCCAAGTTACATTGAGTAATGTCTCAGATATCACTACTTCGATAATTCTCCTCAAAGCTTTCAAAATAAATTTAAAAGTATTTTGGAGTTTTATTGAGAACGATTCAATTCAGGGAAGGCTTAAGAGAATATATGTGATGTTTAAAGCTCTTGCAAGAAGGGAGGTGAGGGACTCCTGGTTTATTTCTTGTAGAAGTGCATCACTTGGTTTGATAGTTTAAAATTTTTCCTTTGTTAATGACAGTGGCAGGATAAGATGACAACTTCATTTTCAAAGTTCTGCAGAAAAAAATGCCTCTATAAGACAGCTGTGAGCCTTTTGTGTCTTGCTAGCTCAGGATGCAAAATGAGCAACTCTGAACCCATGCCACTACCACCATTCCGGTGACCACTTGGAAGAGCGTGGGAGCATTTTTGATGGTCACAATGACTGGGGCTATGTAACTTTCAATTGCTGAGGTAGGGGTGAGAGGGAAAATGTCCAGCAGGAGGAAGAGTTGTCCCATCCAAAATGCCAATAGGTCCTGGTTGAGAAATATTTTTTTCACCTCGGAGATATTTATATGTAATTCTTACTCAGGAAGTTTAAGAACATAAACAAAATATGTCAAGCAAGTGAAAGTTAGCAGACTTATGGAGCTTACTGAGACAGAAGGAGTGGAATTAAGTCTGGTTTTGGACATTTCGAGCATAGGATCCCTTTACCCAAAGCAAAAATGTGGCAGTGCTCAGCACTGACCTTAAGTATGATGTGGAGATGGGGAAGTTTGTTTTCCAGGCTCCCCAGCATCTCTTTCTTCATTCTCCTTCAGGCATTCACTGATCCTGCTGTCCTTCTCCCATGCTCCTCGGGTTAAGGAAGCAGCTGATAAATTCATTAAGTTCTAAGAATTTTCTCTTACTCCTCCCAACAGGATATCAAGAAAGGAAGAAACTCAAATGTTGGAATTTCAGATATAGGGGAGGAAGGTAGGTGTTTTTGGCTGTGAGATCTTTCTAGAACTTCTTAAATTATTCCTGGGCAAGTAATGACTTATTTTCTTGTAAGGCTGGCTTTAGATGCAGAAACTTAAGTGTTAGAATTTGCTATAACCATGGCAAAGAAAGGGAAGGAGGGCCTGGATACCTTTGTGAGTTTATTGACATATGATTGGGTTGAACAAGACTCTTTTGAAGTTCAAAGTCTATAATGTGTCCTGTACTTTGTAAATTTAAAGTACTATGCAATTTTGATGTATTTTTATTATACCACTGTATTTCTCATACCACTTGTTTCACAACCTCACACAAAATATCTGTTCAGTAAATTTCTCCCAGATGAAACACATGATTAGCCATAAGGAGTTGCAGTGGAGATTATGGAATAAAGTCACATGTTGCCATACTTATTGATAGGCTGACATGCCTCAACGTGGAAGAAGTTCTCCACCGAGAAGGAAATTTTGCTGCAGTATTCTTTTGCTTTCCATTAAGCATTTCCTGGGAGGAAATTTTCACTTTTCCTTTGTGAACAGGATTGATAATAGCTCTCTCCCGGGCTACGAAATGACATGAAATTATTCTGTATCTATTTCAGACATGAAGGAAGGGTTGGGAGACTACCACTAGTGTCATCATTATCCCGGGCCTGAGCCAGCTAGTGAACATGAGACTCTAATTACAAGAGCCCCTGGGATTGTTAGATATAAGATTCTAAGAGCTGAATGTTAGGGATATCTTGATCATTTCCTTCCTTGGTTGGAAGAGAATCAGAAATGACAAGATCTTATATACCCACCTGCATTTATCAAGCAACTCTTGTGCTAGCCACTATGCTATACACCAGGTACATGAGGGCTGACTACAACACAGTCACTGACTTCATGGTGCTCACAGTCTAGGGAGGGTGTTGGATAGGGGGATCTGAAACTTGTTGGCGGATTACAGACACCTGGTGTGCTTTAAAAAACATGCCCAAGTTCCCCTCCCAGTTTAATGGAATCAGAATTTCTGGGAATAGAACCCAGACTTTCATATCTTTCTAAATTTTCCCAGGTGATTCCAAAGTGCAGCTGAGGTTGAGAAACACTAGGGAAGGAGGAAAGAGACAAATCTGTGAAGGGAAAATTTAGATTAAAACATGAAAAGTATTATGTAGAACAGAGCACTGCTGGAGGAACACAGAGGAGGAGAAATTAACTCTTACACCCAAGAGAAGATCTCTTTGTCGACAGGAAAATTAGAAAAGCACTGAAAAATGGTGAACTCTGGAAATAAGAATGAGGGTGGGATCTTAATAATTTTCTGATGAAACAAATTTCCCTTTGTATATTAATCTTTATTGGTGATTGCAGGGGGTTGAAAATGAACAGTGATAATTTGTGTAGTGTACTTCCCACTCCTTTCTTTTTCTTACCTCCATGGCCTTTCTTTATTACAACCTTTGGCACACATATGGTACACTGAATGCTAGGTATAGGTTAGTGGCTGCTAAGAGATTAAAATTAAAAGAGAAAATGAAAGCTTATTATTTCTCTCTGCTTGTGAGAAAGCACATTAATACAGTATGTGGTGTGGTCATGTAGCTGAGCCTAGACCTGAAAATAATAATTAAGAAGACCCATTTAATGTATTAAATTGCCAGGAATAAATCCATTAAATGGGATTCTTATAGCACATATCTAATAAAAATATTATTACTTCTGGTAAATGGATGAGGAAACTGAGGCCAAGAGAGGATAACTTGCCAAAGCCACATGTCTTTTGGAGGCAGAGGTGGGATTCAAGTCCACATTAGTCAAACTTGAGAGTGCTGCTTTCCATTTTGCATTTGAACTTGTTATATTTGCCACATGACTTAGTTGAAGTACTAATGTGGCAAATACAACAGGTACAAATGGAATATATCTCAATATCACACTGAAACAATGAAGCTAGTAACTAATTTAATACTTTTTAGCAACGCCATTACCATTACCACCACCACTCAGTGTATAGATCTGTGGGCTGAATTCTTGGATAAATCTCAGTGGAAGGGGGAGATACAGGTAGAAGTGATTTGAAGGTTCACTGAGTTGTGAGATTATAAAAATAATGAGAGTTATTAAGTATCTAACTGGATTTTTAGTGGAAACATAACCCAGAGGACAGGATTTATTTGTGCATTGTAGAGGAACAAGCTTCCAGAATGTGAAATAATTTGGCTGTATAGTAACTGTACTAACCTGCCTGTAGAGACTCATTGCCACAAGATCATTAAAGTGATCTGAGCTTCTGAAAAGTGAAACCAGAATGAAAAACAATTTAAACTCTAAAAAGCAAACAAACCTACAAGACAACAGATGCCAAGGATGTTACCCCCACCCCCATCATCGCCCCCCGAAAATGCATATGTTGAAATCTAACCCTCAGTATTATGGTGTTAGGAGGTGGGGCCTTTGGGAATGATTAAGTCACAGGGATGGAGCCCTCATAAATGGCATTTTTTCCCTTATGAAATAGACCTTGAGAGCTCCCTCACTCCCCTGCCATGTAAGGACACGGTGAGAGGACACCCATGTATGAACCAGAAGTGGGCCCTTGCCAGACAAAGAATCTGCCAGTGCCTTGATCCTGGACTTCCCAGCCTTCAGAACTGTAGGAAAAATATTTCTGTTGTTTTGGACTCACCCGTCTATGGTATTTTGTTATAGCAGCGCGAACAGACTAAGATACCTAGATATGATCCCATCTTCCCCGTTTTCTCTTGAAGAAAACTAGTGAACCTACTTTTTAAAGCTTTGTTTTAAAAGCCTTATAGTGGAGTAAAACTTTGATAGTAACCTGGGTGTTATTCATCTATATGAATTCACATTTACCCCTCTCTTTCTTGTCCCATTCAGGCAGCAGTGAAACCTTTCCATACAGATTTCCCACAAGGTAGGATGGTTAAACAGGAAAATAGAAAATACATGAAATCTCACAGCTTTTTGAGTTTCTAAATAGACTCAGAGAAAAAGCTTTGAGATGTACCATAATAGCTAAAATTTATGCTACAAACCACCAGTTCTCAATATTCTAGCATTAGCATCACCTGGGGGCGCTTTAAAACCTACTAGCACTTGGATTTTACCTGAAAAGATTCAATTTTAATTGATATTTGGTGGCCATTCACTATATATATATATATATATATATATATATATATAATATTTAAAAGTATGTATTTAAATTCCCCAGATAATGCTAACATGCAAGCAGGGTGGAGAGTTGATGCCTTAAAACAGCGGTTTCCAAACTTTGTCTAATGTTAGAATCACCTGGGGAATTTAAAATCCCCAATCCCCAATTGCACCAATTGCACCAATGAAATTGGAATGTGTGGAGGTGGGACCTAGGTGCTTTCAAGAGTAGATTTAGGAAGCATTCCTAATGAAAGTTCTGCTTCATTATACTTAGAAGATTCTACAAGTTAGCAGGTGAGAGGAGAGGTGAAACAGAGAGACAGTAGCTTAGACGTTGGTATGCCTTGAGAAGGGCCTTTGTGACCTCTTCATCTTCCATCCCCATCAAGCTATCAAGAGGGCATTGGCAGTGATGTGGTGGTAAATATGTAACAGATTAAAAAAAAAAAAGGAAAAAAAAAAAACTCCAGATTTGTAGTGTTTGCCACTTTCTATGGTGTCAACACTCCCATTATCCATGGCCGATTTCAAGTTACCAGGACAACATTATTGATTGTGGAGTTGGGAAGAAATATATACAATTGGCTTTACCTAGTCCATGTGAGCTGGCTCTAGCATGCCACTGGGTATGAGCATGATAAATCCTTCACACAAATTTAGGAATCTGAGGGCAGAGGATCTTGTGCTATATTTCTAGGCTTGAACCAGAAAAGAGATTCAAGAACCTAAGGTTTCCCATTATGCATCATTTAGAGTGGAAATGTGGGCACACCTAGGAGGGTCCAGGTAGCAAGAGCATGAGACCAACTGCCATGTCTCTTGTCAGTTCCTAGTGGTGTAAGAGAAGAACCAGGTTCTCCTGAATCCCTGAGAGCATTATGGAAGTGGTTGGACATGGGCTGCAAGAGCTCAAGGAGGTTAGGATGAGAAGGCTATGGAGAGTATTGAATGACTGGCTACTGATGGACACACAGAAATAAGCTGTAGATGCAAATATGGGGGGGTGCCAGTGAGGATAAAAGCCAGATACCTCCTGCTGAAGCCATAATACTGCTAACCTCTATGACCTGCAGTCAGAGAAGTAACAGAAAAGGCCCGAGGAAACAGAAAAGGTGGTGGCTGTTAATCACGGCAGTAATTACAGGTTATTGCAGGGGATACAGCCAGAATTTCTTTCATTTCTTGGCACAAGCCAAAAAGGGAAAAAAGAAACCCTGCTTTCAGGCTCATCTTGTTACAACTATTGAAACGACGCAGCAGGATATTTTTCTCCTTTCTTGCTTCTGGAAGAAATAATGGGAAATATTTTGCAAATTTACTCTGACAAAGAACAGCATGCCCCAAGTTCATTGCAGTGACCTCACTGAAAGTTGATATAAGTAGGACAAGGTGGAACGCCTTATAAAAGCGTGCATGTACAAACATACCACTTAGAAAAGGAGTCTAATGGGAGACTTTCTGCCCTCTCTCAGATGTGCACTACTGAACTTCTCCCTGGCCATTCATAGATGCTCAGTGGATAGTACTCATTGAGTGCCTGGTGGTGTTTAAAGTACTGCTGGCCCTGTACACTGTGATTCTGGCATACTGTTGGTGGTAGGAGCAATTTTATTAGGAGAGGCTGAGCAGCAGAAAGAACACCAGAATGGGAATCAATAGATCTAAATTCTCATCCTGGCTCCATATCAGCTGTGTGATTATGAGCAAATTTGTTTTATAAAGTTTTAATGGAACACAGCCATGCCCATTCATTTACTTAGTATCTATGGCTGTTTTCACGTTTCACGGCAGAGTTGATTAGTTGCAACGAAAATTGTCTGGCCTGTAAAGCTGAAGATATTTGCCATCTGGCCCTTTACAGAAAGAGTTTGCTGACCCCTGATCTAAATTAATGGGATTATAGTTCACTCAATTATTCAGGCTCCAAACTGGAGTCACTTCTGATTTCTCTCTTTCATACTTCCAGCCCAATTCTTCAGTAATCCTCTCAGCTCTCTCTTAGGAAAATACTCTGCTTCTCATGTCTTCTCATTACCACTATCATCTCTTGCCTGGACCAGTATCTCTTCTTTCAGTCTTATCCTGTTTATAATCTGTTCTCAACATGGCAGGTGGAGTGATCCTTTAAAAGTGCCAGCCAGATTATGTCACTTCCCTATCCAAAACCTCCAATGGTTTCTCATTGCACTTAGAAACTGAGAATTCATATCATATGAGGCCCTACAAAACAGCCCCTGCCTCCAGTGGCCTCAGTTTCCTCATGTGTAAAATGAAAGAAAAGGCCATCTGGCTGGAGCATCTGTTACTGAACTGGTTATCAGGATTGTTTCCACTGATCTGACTGGCTAAGTGGGCATCCCTTTCCTCTTTATGTCAATCCCTCCCAAAGCCTAATGTTGGAATGGAGTCTTCCTCTTCTTTGGTCAAGAGTATCCAAGTCCCAAAACTCACTTGCTGGAACCTCAAAACAAGGTCTCTTTTCACTAGGGGCCATCACAGTAATTAACACCTTTTCTACCTACCTCTATAAGTACTGTGAACATCAAATACAACAGGAAATTTGAAGCTCTAAAGCTCTATGTAAGTGGAAAAAGTGAAGACAATGCAACATAAATGAAGAGGGATTCTAGCATCACAAGTCACCCCCCCTTTCCCACAACCCCATGTCCTGGGCTAATTTAATAGGCCATAAGAGACCCAAAAAAGGAGTTGGAAACAAAATAGAGCAGCCCCAAGAACTTGAGATCAGTAATGTATTTGTCACAGTGGTTAAAAAAAAAATCAGTTGAAGAAAACTCAGATATTTCTGGCTTCAAATTGAGACCAATCCCCCCACCTTTCTAGGCTCTAACACTGAAAATAAAAACACCCTCTTACCCTAAAAAAACTTCATTTTAATCATTTTAGGATTCTTAAAAGTTAACTGGTTAGACATTTAGGTAGTAGTAATTCCAAAGCCTAAAACGCTGATAAAATGTTGAGACTAGTGGGACACTAAATTCACATCTAAGTTGTTAATCATTTAAAGGTAACTTTGACCTGCTCTTTAGCTCCTTTCCCCAAATGTAGCTCATGGTAATGATGGGGATTTGTCTCTGGGTTTTGCAGGGGAGACAAAGAGGCAATTGAGTAAAAACATTGGTGTATTTGAAACGGAGCTTTCTGGCTTTTAGCTAGTGCAGGAAGCTAATGATTATTTAACTCAGGTATTTTTCACCTAGGCAACAGTAATGTATGGTTTGGATCATATTTCTGGCTTTATCTCTGTCCTAACAAGAATAAAAGACTGAGTATTTCGAGTATCTAATAGGATAGAGCTGACCGAAAGCTATTTTAAGTTGACTTGTGATGTGAGTTGTATTCAGAAACAATGGAGACACCAGTAACTGAGAATGAAAAAGCCACTTCTTTGATAGGGTAACCAAAAGACCAGGACATGTGGCCTTCTGAGTGTCCCTAGGTCCCTAGTTATTCAGGGCCCTGGCTTTTGCTGTCTTCTTCTTGGAAAATGATACAAATTCATGTGAGGAATAATCATGAGATACACACCAATGAAAAATCCTTGTCAAAATATGATCCTATTCTCATCTCAACCTTCATAGCATGGTGATTAAGTGCATAGGCTGTGGAGTCAGACAGATGTATTAAATCCCACTCTGCCATTTACTAACTTTATCAGTTTATATAAGGTGTTTGATTTCCCTTGGCTTTAGTTTTCTAATCTGTAGAATGGAGGCTAAAGTTATCTGATAGGATTGTTTTAGAATTAAATTAGATAATTACATGGAAAGTACTTGGTTCAGTATCTTGTGCACAATAAACACATGATAAATGTTAAGTAATAATCATATTCTTCCTTTTGAAGCGAGGATTGGCCAGTGTATTAGTTTCCTAGGACTGCTGTAACAAAGCACCATAAATGTGGTGGCTTAAAACAACAGAAACTTATTCTTGTATAGTTCCGGAGGCTAGAAGTCTGAAATCAAGGTATGGGCAAGGCTCTGAAGGCTTTAAGGGAGGGCCTTTCCTTGCCTCTTCCTGGCTTCTGGTGATTTCTGGCAATCCTTGGCTTATAGACACATCACTCCAATCTCTACCTCCATTGCCACATGGTATTCTCCCTGTGTGCACATCTGTGTCCAAAACTCCCATGTCTTATGAGTACAACAGTCGTAACAGATTTAGGGGGTCACCCTACTTGAGTATAACATCATTTTAACTTGATTACAACTGCAAAGACTATCTCCAAATAAGGTCACATTCTGAGTTTGTGAATGGACATGAGTTTTGGGAGGGGGACACAATTTAAACAAGTATACCAGTATGAGGAAGCACTAAGTTCTAGAAAAGATTAAGAGGGGACTTGAAGAGCTCACTCTGAACTTTGAACTAAGCAGAACCTGGGCAAGAAGGGAAGGCGTGTGACAGAACCAAGTCAGAGGGTACTCTCCTGCTCTCCCCCTGCCCCTGGAGAATTTTCCATATTCAGTGGGTGACTGCTTCATTCCACTGAGTACAATACCACTTCTTCTGACCAGACTTTTCTTAACCATGGAGTTGAAAATTGGAAGCCACTAGAAGCAGTTATAAGACAGGGGAATGTGATGGACAAACTAGAGGCTAGGACCCAGGCCATTTGGGGATGGAATGGGAGCACATCAGTGCTCTGGGAGCTGGAAGCAGAAGCAATAGACCTCCTTGTCATAACATTCTGCAGTGGCTTCCTATGTAGCAAGATACATGCAGTACAGCCATGCTTCTCAAACTACAATGTGCAGAGAAATCCCCAGGGGATCTTACTGAAACACAGCCTCTGATTCAATAGGTCTGGGGTGATGACTGAGAGGTTATGTTTCTAACAAGCTCCCGCATGATGCCTATTTTGCTGATTCATGGACCACACTTTGTTCTAGGCTTGGCTTGTGCTGCACCTGATAAGCAAGCTATTTAGTACACATTTTTAAGAATCATCTCGGGCAAAACAACGTTTTCACACTTAAAGCTAAAATTGTGCTCACTTAATCTAATATCAAGCCAGTATTCAAATTTCCCCAGTTACTTCCAAAATGCCCTTTCATGAATCAGAATCCAATACAGGACCACCAATTGCATGTGGTTATTTCCTTTAAGTCTCTTTTACTCCAAAACAGTCTCTTTTTCATGACCCTGACTGACTGATGGGCAAGTTGCCCATAAAAATATTTCGCTTTCTGGATTTGTGTGGTTGCTTCCTGTGTCACTTTGCTGTATTTGACTGTATTTCCTGTAAAGTAGAAGTTGGCTCAAAAAGCTTGATGGATACTTGTTAAATATTTGCTCCGATAATTCATCATAAATGATGAGTACATTACAATGTGTCACATCAGGTAACATGTGGTACCTGCTTGTTCTACCATTGGTGATGCAGAGACTTAACTCTGGATTAAAGTGATGACAGCTTGATCCCTCTGTTATACACTTAAGTTTTACTCTTTAAGACCAGAGTTTGAGGAGTGTTTCATTTTTCTTGGCATCATATGAATGCCTAATTCCTTATAAACCATTCTCCTAATAGGGTTTTTTTTTATAACACCAATTGATAGTCCTTGCCTGAATAAATTATTTCTTTGGGGGCTGCAAAGTAATGATTGCATATTTCTTGCATTCTTTTTACATGTATTAACTGGCATCATATGGAATGAAGAGTTTTTTTTTTTTTTTAATCAAATGGATCTCTTTGGCTACCTTTCCAGGATAAATGTTTAATTCTTTTCCTTCAATCACCAACTTTCAAAGGAAAGAGTTAGTTTAAGAGCTGCCCTTAACGGTGCCGAATGGATTATTCCTGGCTTTCTTTTTTGATTTATGGATTTTCATAGATTCAATACATTTCAAATAACTGCATTGTTCTTTTTGATGCTCATTTGTCACAACTTTGGCCAGGAGGCGGGGCACTTTCAATCTGGCTCCTGTGTCCTTTTGACATGACTTAATTAATCTTCAAAACTCCCTTTCTTTCTTGCCCAAAAAGTGCCTCAGACTATAATTGTACCTTCTCTGCCCCAGGCCTGGAATCAGCCATTTCTCCAAGGATCCTAGTTCCTTTCAATGAGGAATGAGTATTAGACAAAAACAAAAAGTTTCAAGGTTAAGTATGATGATTGGGGTGACATTGCTTCTGGGGCATATTAATGCATTTTAGTTATAGATATACGATTTTTTAAACAAATGACTTCATATTGATATATCCAGCTTTAAACATCAGTTTAAATATTTTTGACTTTATAATTTTTTCCTTATTCTGAAAATCTTGATTCTTAACATAATTACTTGTATTATCTTACAATGTTAAAAAATAGTTTCTGAATAAGAATATCACATTATGTCTAACAATAACATTACCGAATGATTTAAGTTCTCTCTATGACTCTTTTTGACCTTAGATAAAACTTCCCTCTTAGACTGAGCTCCTTAAGATTAAGAACTGAGTCTTGGTTAGATATTAGAAACTCTGTAATGTTACATGAGTGAATAGTTTGTTAAATAAATAGTTTCAATTCCTAAACATTGCATACTACAGAACAAAAATGTGTTGGGAATACAGGTAAGTTATCAAGAGAATTTTTAAAAGTTCATCTGGTAAGCAACCAGTAGCTATTTAACATCCACAAGCCTGTTTTCATTTCCCATTTCAAATATATTGATGTAATTTAAGGTGTACTTAATGTATAGTAATGTATACAAAATCCTGAATTTGGACTGAATCCTTATTAATGGGATCATAGATTGGAATTTTTTCTTCTTTTCTAGTCCCATTAAACATCATGAGGAAAAGGTAAGGAGTCATGGGAGGCTGGGAAAATGAGAGCAAGTTTTTCTCCATGAAAGCATGAGGCATTGAGAATGATCCCAGCCTGCACAGGCTTCAGTTATCCATTTCCAACTTCACAAATTAGTTAATTCTTATCTTAATCCTCCTTTCAAATAGATCTCAAGCATTTAATCATTGGTCTTACATAGACATATTAGCTTTCATGTGATAGAGAAGCAAAGAAACATAGCCTTAAGAGGATCTCCAGAAGGCCTTCTGGTATTTTGGGAGTTTTGGGGATTTTTCTTCCTATCTTATAAGGGGTTGATGATCTAGAAATTTGTTTTTTATTTAACTCTGAGCCAGGAAGGACTTTCATAGTCATATCACTTATGCTTCATTTAACAATAGGGTTTGAAAAAGGAAAGCCCGTTCTAACATGTAATTTAACTCTGTTCCTGACAATAACCAATGGGTACAATTTATTCATCACACATCAATACTCCTAACTCATAACCACAGGAAGGTTACGGAAGACAGTCATTTGAGAATTAAAGGAGTCTATACACGCTGACAGAACAAGTGGCTTGAAGCATTTTCTGTCGATTTGTTATTGACCCAATGGTTCTTTTGAAAATTCTCCACTTAGCAAGAGAAAATAGGGAGATGTGAAAAAGAAATTGTTCATAGAGGCAATATAGAAGCCCTTTTACATCAGGATGTTTTTAGTGGATTTACTGAGCTTGAGGCATCTATCCTTCTCTCCAAACTCTTACTCTCTTCGTTTCCTTTATAAGCATAACCTCGGGTCAGGAGCTGCGCGGCTAATTGGACAATAAGAATTCACTTTATGTATCCCCACATAAATGTCAGAGCCTGACCAGGATAAAAATATCCCTTGCCTTAATCAAAACAAAACAAAGTCTTCATTGTGTCTGAGGGTTGTTGCTCTTTAAGTATGATGCTTACAAAAGTACACTGCTTGTTTCTCATACTTTCAGAATCCTTAGCATTATGATAGGTAATGTAGTTGATTTTTAGAGGCACCAATGTTCAAAAGTGAGAAGCACCTCTCAAAATATAAGGGCAGAAAGAGTGCTACCTTCTTTCCTGAGACAATTGTCCACTCAACCTGAGATTCTTTATCCTTAGCAGTCTTTCTTTAGGAAATTCCTCCCAGGGTAAGATTTGGAGATACCCTACTGATGAGAATCTGGCACTTCACTCTACGTATTGTGACCATATTTTCTAAACTGAAAATCAGCACCGGATCTGGCAAGATGATAAAATATTTGAATTTGGGATTACTCTAGAAACCATCCACATATGGCTGCCATACCTTGACGTCTTCAGAAAACCCGCATTTGATTTGTGTTTGATGTCATCTGGATATCATATGAGATCATATTCTTTGAATCTCCCAAAAGGAAGTTGGGCTTTTTTTGATTTGAGAGTTAACCACCATCATATAGAATTTACAATAAGTGAAATATGGACATGTGTAGTGCCTTTAGTTTTAGTGGTTTTTTTTTTTTTTGGCATGTGTACATTTGTCTTATGTCTTCAGTTATATCTTAAACTTCTTGAAAGGCAGGTCATTTTAAACCTGCTATAGAACCTTGAATGGTAGAATTACTGTTTGCAGATTTAATACATGTTATTTTGCACATTCCTAAATCCTCAGTGATCGAAATTTCTACCCAGAACTGTGCTTTAGGTGATCTTTCTGATGTAACTTCACTGTGACATAAATGCAAGCAGCTTATTGAGCTCATCATAAGGTAAGGTGACTATGAAGCGCAGGCTAAAATGTTACTCCCTTTTTAGGAAAAAGTCTCTACATAGAAAGTTCGGCCTTTGGGGGCAGGTGGTCTTTGAGCACATGTCCTCGTCATCCCCAGTGAATGTACTGCTCTCCTAAGAATGCGTAGATGGAAGAAATGAGCTAGAACTGTTAGTCATCCATCTAAGTGCTTTAGGCGTTTTAGAAATGGCAACAAATTGGGCCCTGTTAGAGCACAATTTTTCTATTATGTGTTTGAAAATGTCAGACACAAGATAGAAGGCAAGGTGTGGCACACCTGCCTTCATTTATGCTCGACACCATTCATTGCTGTCGTTCTTTCCAAGACACTGAATAAGGAACCAAGACAGCAGCATAATGTACCTTTGTGCTGATGCTTTGAGCCTGGATGGGACAGGAGGTGAAAGAGAGACAGGAATCAAACGTATGAAAAAGCCAACTGTCTGTGATGCAGGAAAAGAAGGTTCAGCATGTATAGAAAGAATTCATTCAAGCATGAATGGCAACTTAACATTTCTATTAAACCTTTGAAAGAGATGTGACTGGGGTTTACTTTGCTTTTTATTCCTTGGGTCTTGAAGGATGCAGAGAATTCGCTAGTCGACATTCAGGTTAGAAGGAATTTGTCATTGCCCAACAGCTACAACTTTGAAAGAGAGAGGTGATAAAGACAGGAAAGGGGTAAGGAGAGAGCTTGGTGATTTCACTAGGTCTGTTCAGATTCTGTTCTACAGTGAAAAAGCAAAGTGAAAATTAAGAGACTGTTATGGCTATTACATTGAAAAGAAAACAATTCATCCTTTTTAAACTTTGAGGAAGCATGAAAATACTCATCATCTCACCTGTCACTAGCCTTTGAAACAAAGAGCACTGTCCCTTCTCAGAGGGGGCACATTTGCTTTGCTTTGCCCCGAGCTGGGTGACGTTTCCATGGAGAACACTGATTGATCTTTGTATGATCTTGAGAAAGCAGCGTGGGTTTTATTTGCCCCATAAAAAGTACCAAATGTGGAAAATGCACTTAGCATGTGCAGATGAGCCTGCAGCCACACAGTGCCTGGGTTTTCAAGTCAGAGCAACTGTATTTAGTTCACAGCTTCCTGTGGTGATCAGCAGCTTTAGTTGTGAAGTCAAGAAATCCCACCAGACCCCCAGCTACATTGCACATGTGTTAGAAAAATCTCTAATGAGCACAAGTTATTTCAGGAAAAGGTGGCATGTAAATAAGGTAACAGCAAAATTTCAAGTATTTTTAGAACATTTAGAACAGGGTTTTTCAATCCTGGCACTATTGACGTTTGAGGCCAATAATCCTTTGTTATGGGGCTGGTCCTGCCCATACTAAGGATACTTGGCCTCCACCCACTGGATGCAGTAGCATCCCCTTCCAAGTTCTAACAGTCAAAAATGTTTCCTGCCATGGCCGAGCGTCCCAGGGAGGGCATAACCCTCCCTGTTTGAGAACCACTGATATAGGGAATAAATGTATGCTCCTAAATGTACGTGACTCATCTGAGAGACTTAAAGTCTGGAAGGCTCATCTCATTGACAATGATGATTTGTCTTTGTCCCACTGTGGTGCAACAAGATTAGTGGCATCTCACTTTGTATGCCATGGGGTGACCAAAAAAGAAAAAAACAAAAATTAAATCAGCTTCTTGCCAAAGCAGAAGTCAGCAGATGGATAATTTTCTTTCAAGGGCTGAGGATTGTTAAGAGGCTATATGATTCCATTTGGCAAAGGCAGAACATCATTTGGTCAGGCAGGTGATCTCAACACTACCTTTGACAGAGAGCTAACTCACCTCAACTTCACCTCAAGGTGAAAAGCAATATTAACTGTGCAAGGACTTATGGGAAAAAGTTATCTTCATTTAGTTTTCTCATCTCCCCCACAATTCCTTCTGTTTTTTATTCAGCTCTTTTCTTCCCAGCCTCTATTTCTTGAAGAACAGAAATTGCAGGCTGTGTAATTGGTTTTGAAGAGGTGTCATCTTACCTACTCAATTATTGGAATTGGTGCTGTTATGGTTCACTTGTTCCTTGGGCAAAACTGAGATGTGAGAAAACTCCCTGGTTTCCCAGACTCCATTTTCTTTGCTCTTTAACCTCTCTCACTCATGCCTTTCCTTTCCCACGCGTTACATCCTCTGCAAATCCACCTCCAGGTGCCCCAAATGCCTTCTTAATCTTTCTTCCCTCTCACTTTATATAAATCAGGTTTTTGGAGAGAAGGGGAAGCTGATTATCCTTTTACACTGTAGCTAAATATACGTCTCTCTTTTCTTTTTGAGATTGGCATGTATCGTCTTAATTTTTTTTAAAAGTGACATTAGAGAATTTTGGGGATATATAATTCTATGAATTTTAACACAAGTATAGGTTAGTATAACCACTTCCACCATCAGGATGCAGAACTTTTTGATCACTTTAAAAGAGAGAGACCCCTGGGCTCCCCCTTGGCAAAACCCTGCTCCCCACACCTGAACCCTTACAATGGCAGATCCTGTTCTCTATCCTTATACTTGGTTATGTAAAGGGAATCATACTGTGAATGTGACCTCTGAAAGTGGCTTCTTTTGCTCAGTATAATGCCTCTAAGACTCATCTGTGTTATTGCCTGCATTGTTAGTCACTCCTTGCTCTTCCTGGGTAGCATTCTGTGGTATAGATGTACTACAGAGTATTTATCTATTCACCTGTTGGAGGACATTTGAGTTGTTTGTAGCTTTTGGCAATTATGAATACAACTGCTATAAACATTCCTGCACAGGTCTTTGTAGGAATGTACCTTTTCATTTCTTTAGGGATGGTATTGCTGGATAAATAGTTCTTTCCATTTTCCAGAGGAATTTTTACTTTAACTGGGTTTGGAATGAATTCAACATTTAAACTGTAGTGATTTTGTATGTGAGGGGTCTCAGGCTGTGCTTGTGAGAGATATAGAGTAAGATTGCCTGTGTATGTGAATGAGCACGTGTGTGTGTGTGTGTGTGTGTGTGTGTGTGTGTGTGTGTGTGTGTGTGTGTGTGTGTATGCACAGGCTGGGTGCATTAATAGTTGGGAGCCCTGAAATCACTTGAGCTCAAATGGGTGGCCTCTTCTTGCCCACCTTGTGCTTGGGCGTTGACACACCAATCTTTCTCCCAGTGCTTTAATCCTGACCTATGGTATCAGTACAGGAAGAGCTATTTAAAGTGGATCAGTGTCTGACAAACAACCGTCTGTTCCCGATGAGTGGATTTCCTTCCATCTCTAAATCCCATGACTATGACTGTGACTCTTATGCTTGAATCATTCTCTGGCTACATCAATTTCATGGTTGTCAGCAATGCCTAATCCATCTTCCATAGTCTGGAACTACTCAGGCGGCAGACTCCCTTGAGGTGGGAATGCTCCTTACATTCACTAATGTACCTGCCATCCTTGGGGTGCTTCCAGTTTATGTGTTCTAAAGAATTATTTAATTTTTGCTGCAAGAAAAATAGTGAAGGAAAATATGAGCAATGCATCAAACTAGTCTATTGATATTTCTTTTAAAAATGGCCAGAGGTTTTGCTCTAAATTTCCAAAATTTAGATTTCACACACACAGTTATTCTTCATCATAAATATCACTGCCGTGTGTGGCTATTGCTAAGTGTTCCGTAAATGTTCGTTGAGCTGAATGAGTGAAAAAAATAGTTTGGTAGACAACAAACAATAAGGTCTATACAATTATAATTTTTTTCTTTTGTAACTGTTTACACTATATCAAGCCCCCCTCCCTTTTTTTGAATAAGTCTTGGCTTTAAATGCCAAAAATTATCTATGTTTTTTGATTAGCTATTTTGTATTGGAAGCCACACAACTAATTTATCTTAGAAAATAGTGACCCCTCTGAATTTTCAAAGTGGATTGTTTATTCTATAAATTGGGATATTAATTTAACTATTCCAATTACTAGACAATGCATACTCACCCTCTAAACTTCAAATGAAATGCCATATTCTTTAATGAGATTTTCCCAAATGAACCCATGCAAAATTGTTTTATTCAAATGCCACAGTTCTATCAAGATTTGTTTGAGTGCAGGTCCATCTCTCCCAATGAATGATCTATGAGCAACTTGAGGATGGGACACAAGCCCCATTATCCTTCGCAAGCTTAGCATTTAGCACAGTGTAGGGCACGTTTTATGTAATGTAACCACTTGTCACATTAAATAAGACAGTTCAGGTATAAAGATAACTTTGACCAACATTTCAGTTTTTTGCACGCATGTATATGTTATATACATATATATGCATATATATATATATATATATATATATACACACACACACACACACACATATATATAAAGTGGTAGTTGGTGGAACTGAATGAAAGCAGAGCTCTTTCCTGGAGTTTTATAGACTGGGTGGATGGATTTTTTTTTAATGAGGCTGATAAGTCAGCCTCGCTAAAAGTTTGGGAATATTTTGTAATTATGGAGGAGAAGGAGGTCTTCTTTGATTAATTTGGCAAGACATGGGTCCCAATTTGCTCTGTTAATTCAATTTCAAGAGATTTATGAATATTCCTTGACAAAATTTCTTTGTGAAATGGCTTTTTAAATTGCAGGAATAATTCTGTTGCCACAACTCAAAACCACTCTGCAAAGTAATGGAAAATCTAGCTATCTGGGAAGCACTGCACCAAAACTGTGGATCCCAGTGATATTAGCAACACAAATCACCTTCTCTTTAGTTTTCTTTTGCAGATCAAGTTTAAAAAATTTCTAGGAAGAGTGCTAAGGGCTACATCAAATTATTTCAGTTGAAATAAGGTGTGAGCCACAATAATTCAGGCCAGCACCTGCATGTTGTTGCTTTTATCACAACCCCTTCCAAGGTGGCTTGCTATGATGCAGACATCTGTCTGATAAGACCTTGGACAGTCAGTGAGGCTCACTGGGTAGCTATGCCAGGCATCTGGCCAAAGTATCTTGGAGAGAAATGGTCTGGTTAGATTCCTTCTGAGGAAGGTGCCCACGCACAGAAAAGCTGATTTTTCTTGCTGGGAAATAATGCTTGGTTGCATGCTATAGTAAACTATTGGTACTCCATTCAGATTCTCTTTACTGGGCTGGGACAGTGTACTATGAGAGTTGGCTGCTCACGGCTCATAGTTGTATTCTTTCTTGAAGAATTATCCCTGGTCAGTTGGAGCTGCTTTCCTTGGAACTGCCTAGGACATTATGCCCTTCCCATGAAGGTTGCCTGCTTTAGGGGAGGGTACAAAATCCTGTGCCCTCTTGTATCTAGGTAGGACAACTCTATGGTACCACTCACATTCCAGAGCTCCTTGTGGGATCAAGCTAAGGCTAGACTTGAGCTGAAACTACATCTTTTATGGCTTCCTATCCTTCTTCCCTATCTCCTTTACTCCTGAGAGCACTCCTTCAGTCACTTGTACAAAAATTTCCACTTCAAATTCTGTTTCTGGAGAAACCAACCTCTGAAGAAACATTCTGTGGAGACACATGCTGATTACTAAATGAGCTGGCAATGAAAGGGCACTAGAAGGATCATCTATGTGGATAGCGAAATTTCCAAAAATTATGAGAGGAGTAATGTTGCAGACAGAGATAGCTATCTGGGTGTTAAAAACATTGAGGATGAGGCTGAAAGGCCTGAGGTTCAAAACAGGACTCTACTTACTCCACATCTGCACTGAGGCTTAACAGGGTTGGTGAAAAAAAACCACAGCACACATAAAAGTCATGTGAGTTCTAGATGCTGCCTGGTCATCTCAGTCAACTTGCTATCAGAATTGTCTCTATTTATGTTGTTCTACCTACTAAAAAGGCAAATTCCCAACATCAGTGGCTCAATCCAATAAAAGTCTCATTCTTTTTATGTAAATCCCCAAAAAGTGTTCCTGATTGGCAGGTGGCTCTACTCTAGGTGATGATTCAGGGATCCAAGACTCTTGCCCTCTTGTCACTTTGCTGTCTTTGACTCCTGGTTTTTATGATTTCAGTTTAGGGAAGGAACATGGAGGATCGCATGTGGGAGGATTTTACGGGCGCACATCATTCTCACATTTCATTGGCTTCATGATGACCACATATCAGATCATCTACTGACCATATGACAATATGTAAATCCCCCATGCATTTGACACAACTGTGGAGAAGGGGTAATGCTGAAGTGACTAGAACTAATTTTCTACCATTGACTGAAATGGGGGTCTAAAAAAGAAATTGAGTTTAGCTATAGAAAGTAAGTTAAATTCCTTGGCAACCTGGGTTTGTATACTGAGAGGGATACATACCCTATATGCTAAAAATGGTATCTGGAGGAGACGGTTTTGGGGTGGGGTGGGGTAAATGAAGTAGAAGAGCATGGAATTGAAAAACCTAATGAGAATGTTTAAAATTGCATAAAATTAGTGGACAGTGATACAGTGGTAGTTTTTGATGCTTTCAGTGGTGAATTTCAAACCAGGCTCCACTAACTCAGGCAGCACTTTTGTTAGAAAAAGAACACAGCCCCATGCCAGGGTGCATGGCTTTGGGGAGCAGAGGATGGGCTGTCTTCCAACCCCTACTACTGGTTTTGCCAGGTGTTGTTGTGCAGGATACACCTGCACATCAACTTGTGGCAGTTCTGATATGAAAGCAACTCCTTCTGCTCTTCCACTGTGGGAGAATGAATTAATGGTCCTTATTATTTTTTACTTCTTCTTGTGTCCACACCCTTTGCCATATGACTTTACAGTTCTTCCCACTAAAGAGGTAGACTATATTTCTCTAATGCTTGACTTTGAGCTTGGCTGTGTGATGAGCTTTGGCCAATGGAATGTTCACAATTATGAGACAACCCCAAAGTAGAAGTGCCTACATGATTAGGCTTGCCTTATTACCTTTCTGCCAACACCTTGAGAGGCACATGCCCAGGCTAGCCTGCTGGCCCCAGGAAGAGGATGAGAGATATGCAGAGCAGAGCCAAGTCACTCAAGCCAAGCCCAGAGAGATCCACTGATATTCAGTCAACCCACAGATGCAAAAGCAAACCCAGTAGGAATCAGCAGAGCCACTCAACTAAAGCCCAGCCTAGATCAGTTGAACTCCTACTGACTCAATCACTCATGAATTTAACAAATGCTTGTTACTATTTGACACTGAGATTTTGTGGTTGATTGTTACATAGCATTATTGTGGCTATAGTTAATTGGTAAATCCTCTTTCTCTCCAAAAGTCAGAGGTACGTATGGAGCATATAGATTGTTGTTTCTGCCATGACTGCCCTATCCCATCAGGATTTTGCTTTCCTTTTTAGACTCAATGACTTTCCACTTTTTCCTTAGAATCAGTCAAAAACACACATTGCAAAAGACTTAGGAATGCTTGATTATAATGTTTCTGATAAAAAAAACAAAGCTGGTACTAGGTCCTAGACCTGCTAGAGGAAAACAATCAGAACTACAGATGATTCTGATAAAAGAAGTAAAGGTATGAAGAGTAGGTGGGAGGGGAAACAGATTAACCTCTTTATTCTTGGTGATGAAGATTTTTCAGTACAATTGCATATCAGCTCATAACTGTCCTTCTATTTATAATTCCATGTAGGATTTGGGTATATAACATAGTTTTAACAGGCCATAAAAACCTATTTATAGACAGGAAAGATGTCATTTTCCACCTTTCTAGGATATGGGAAATGAGTATGTCTGAGTTCCTATACATAATGATAAAAAAAGTAAAGGTAATCAATAATTCTTGAGGTGATGCATTACAATGTTTTTATTTCCTTTCTTTTTTCTTTACTTGCCTATTCTTGCAAATGAAACAGTTGATGACACTTTTCTTGTCACTATTCATGTTAAAATATATGTCTATCATTCTATCTAGTGACAGTGAATAATTTTGTTAGCTAAATAAACATTTTAGTCATCAGTGAAACTTTCCATCAGAAATCCGGTAGATTAGATTGTTAGGTCAAAAGAGAGCTCATTGTAATAGTTGTCACCACTATGTAAAATTTCAAATAATGACTATTTTTTCTTTTTTAATCTTGACGGCTTTGGGGACCAAGTAGCAAGTCCACCCACAGCTATTGTCAAGCTTATTTCTTTTTTCATCAGTACTGAGGAGCGATCATTCCTTTGCCTAAATTTATCATCTGAGAAAAAGATCTAGAGATTTATGTTGCAGTGTTGAATTCCTGGTGTTATATTTTCTTCTTTTTGAAGTCTCACAGTTTCTAATCTAGTCAAGGCCCCTAATCATAATATTAAATGGGAATGTTTAGATTTTTCTGAACCTAAATATATTTACTACATTGAACCTCCTTTCCTATAAGATTTGTCTGTTAGGATGTATGTATTAAAAATTCCAGTTCTCCCATTGTTTATGGTTATCTGCCAGTATAGCTCATGAGAAGAAATGATTATATCCATAAATGACATTGTGCTCTTCTTGGCTAGTGGGTACTTTGAATTAAATATCCCATAGTCTAAGGTTGGACCACACTCAGATGAAATTATATTTAAGGTGAATGGACATAAACATTTTTATTTTCCCATGCTAAGTACTGTGATACATAGCACTGTTGTAGGTTGTGTTTCCCAGGAAGCAGATCCTGAGATGGAGTTCAGTGGGAAAAATTTTTATTAAGTAGTGTCCCTGGGATCATCACATTGCCATTCGATTTCTCCTTCTGTACAATTATGCTTACCTCCCCTCACTAGCACTCCCATTAGTTTGCATAAAATTTAAAATAAACACCATATCTACAATTACAACTGGAATACAGACTTGCCAACAAAAACCCAAATGATCTTTTTTTTTTTTTTAAACATACAACTTAAAATATGAGAGCTGAGTGGCATGAGTGGGCTGGAATGTGGGCATTCCAAGTATCACGGCCTTTGATCATCTTGTTTTACAGAGGGGATGATATGGCCAGTTAGTCAGTTAAGTGGAGGACTAGTAAGGGGACTTCTTTTCTACCTCCACTTCAGGCAAACTGATATATTTTCACCTGTATTCATGCTTGGACAATATAAAGCACTCATAATACAATTTTACATGTTTTAAAACATTAGTAATTCAAGACACTAAAGAAACTGAAGAAGACACAAATAAATGGAAAGATTTTCTGTGTTCACAGAGTGAAAAAATTAATACTGTTAAAATGTCTGTACTACTTAAAGCAATCTAAAGATTCATTTTAAATCTATTAAAATTCCAATGATATTTTTCACGGAAATAGAACAAACAATCCTAAAATTGGTATGAACCACAAAAGACCCCAAAAAGCTGAACGATTTTGAGAAAGGAGAATTCTAGAGCATCACATTCCCTGGTTTTCAAACTATAGTACAAAGCTATAGTAATCAAAACAGTATAGTATTGGCATAAAAACAGACACAAAGATCAATGGAATAGAACAGAGTCCAGAAACAAACCCATGATATAGAGTCAATTAATGTATTAAAAAAGAGCCAAGAATATACGATGGGGAAAGGACAGTTTTTTCAATAAATGGTGTTAGGAAATGTGGACAGTCATGTGCAAAATGAACCTGGATCACTGGACCACCAAGAGATAGATGAAAAGATCCTGAACATCACAAATCATCAGAGAAATGCAAATCAAAATCACAATGAGCTATCACCTCACACCTGTCAGAAAGTTAGAATGGCTATTATCAAAAAGATAAGAAATAACAAATTTTGGGGAAGATACGGAGAAAGTGAAACTTTTGTGCACTGTTGGTGGGAATGTAAATTGGTATAGCCACTATTGGAAACAGTACGGAGATTCCTCAAAGAAAATTAAAAATAGGAGAACAATATGATCACAGTTTGACTTCTGGGTATTTATCTGAAGAAATTGAAAACACTGGCTTGAAAAGATACATGCACTTCCATTTTTGTTGCAGCACTATTTTTAACAGCCAAGATATGGAAATAACCTAAGTATTCATCAATGGATGAATGGATAAAGAAAATGTGACCCCCCACACACACACATTATTCAGCAATAAAAAGAAGGAAATCTTGCAATTTGTTATAACACAGATGGCACAGATGGCCCTTGGGGGCATAATGCTAAGTGAAATAAGTCAAACAGAGAAAGGCAAGTTCTGTATAATCTCACTTGTACGTGGAATCTGAAAACAGAAAATCAAGCTCAATAGATCGAACAGATTGGTGGTTCTCAGATGGAGGGGGTGAAGGAGGGTAGGTAAAATGGGTGAATAGAGTCAAAAAGTACAAACTTCCAGTTATAAAATAAGTAAGTCTTGGGGATGCAATGTACAGCATGGAGACGATTGCTAATAATCCTATATTGCATATTTGAAAATTGTTGAGTATGCCTTAAAAGTTCTCATCACAAGGCAAAAAATTCTGTAACTATGTGTGGTGGTGGATATTAACTAAATTCTCTTTGGTGATCATTTTGCAAAATACACAAACGCTGAATCATTATGTCATACACTGAAACTAATGAAATGTTATATGTCCATTATACCTCATTAAACCCTTAGTAAATTGTTACTGTTGAATTGAAATTCTTAGTCAAAAGGATTCTAATCTTCTGAGTAGAAGTAAAAGAGAAGTAAAAGTAAAAAAAAAAAAAATCATGGAGTAGAAGTAAAAGAGAAGGAGCAAGACCTTTCATGGAGAAAAGCAGAATGGGGTAGGCTGATGAATGGGTTATGCCTAAAGTTTCTGGTTGAGTTGAGTAACATGGCAGAAACATGCAAGCTCTTAGGGATGGAAAAACTTTGGTGGAGATGTAGGAGGGTGTTGTGACTGTGGATGTGTGAGTGGAGTAGTGGTTTTTTTCGGGATAGCCTTAACCGTTTTTTGTTGTTGTTGTTGTTGTTGTTAAGACTTTACTATTTAAGAGCAGTTCCAAGTTCATAGCAAAGTTGGGGGGAAGTTTATGGAGATTTCCCATAACACCCTTGTCCCTACAGAGACATAATTATTTCCATTACCAACATCCCCTACCAGAGAAGAATGTTTGTTACATTTGATGAACCTGTATCAACACACCATTATCACCTAGACTTCATAGTTTACATTAGGGTTCACCCCTGGTGTTGTATATTCTACAGGTTTGGACAAATACATAGTGACATGTATCCACATTTATGGTAAAAAACAGTATTTTCAGTGTTCTGAAAATCTTCTGTTATCTGCCTATTTATCCCTCCCAAATCCTCTTGACTCCTGCAACCTCTGACAACCACTATTTTTTTTTTACTGTCTCCAAAGTTTTGCCTTTTCCAGAAGGTCACATAGTTGGACATACAATCTGTACCCTTTTCAGACTGGCTTCTTTCACTTATTAGTAGATACTAAAGATTCCTCCATGTCTTTTCATGGTTTGAGAACTCATTTCCTTTTAGTTCTAAATAATATGTCACTATCTGGATGTACATTTGTTTATTCATTCACCTATGTGTTGGTTGCTTCCAAGTTTTGGCAATTATGAATAAAGCTGCTATAAACAAATGTGTGCAGTTGTGTTGTGGACATAAGTTTTCAGCTCATTTGGGTAAATACCAAGGAACAGATACCTTTAACTTTTAAATTCATTTACTTATAAATTGAGACTTTTAGTAGTGATCTTCATCAATTTTATAACTCAAGTTAAACACTTAGTAGCCATATTGAATTAAACCAAATGAAAAATATCCATTAAGTTGTGAACACAGCAAACCAAGAGTGTGGGATAGAATCATTGCACTGGGTTAGGTAACTGACCAGGAAGCACAAATAGTCTTACAATGGGAAATAAGGCATTATAAGCACACATGATTTAATTTGTTAAATATATTCCCTCAAACACACATTTAAATTAAATGATTATGAATGGAATCATTTTGGTACTGAGCTATTATCTAAGATATTCATTATCACAAGAAACAAAAAGCCCAAGAAAGTGTAAAAATTCTACCACCAAAGGAATTTGCTAAAATCATGGAAGTTTTTATATTTAATAAACAAGCAAATACTTTTCCAGTGTAGAATTAGAAATAACACAGAGATCAAATGCTCCCCTGAAAGTACAGCACTGTTCAGGCAAATGATGCTTGTCAGCGAGATAGGGAGGGAAGATGCCAAGATGGCTACATTAGATGGATGAGCACTTGCTGGACTTTTTGTGTGTGCATTTTTTATATTCTGAGAGAGCAGCTTTCCACAGCTCTTTCCTTCAGGGCTTCCCTTTTCACTTAGTGCCCTCTTTGAGCCATCTTTTTTCCAGGTGGCAAAGCTGCAAGTATTAGCATAGTATTTCCTCTATACTTAGTAACGGTATACTTTTGATGAGTTCATTTAACCTCCTCTCCAGCCCAGCAAAGCAGTACATTTACCAGAGGCAAAATACCAAGGGTACAAAGAACAGGGGCAGGGGTAGGGTGAGGGGAAACGAGGCATGGGTAGGTAGATACAGAAGGGAAGTAATAATATTGTGTGCTCAACTACACATGCCAGGCATTGCATTTACTTTGCCTCATTTAATCTTCCCAAGAAACCTGTGATCTAAGTATTATCTTTTCTGCATTTTATAAATGAGGAAAATGAATTTAAAAGCATTTAAGGAACATGTATAAAATGCACAGAAAGCATCATAATAATCTATTGCAGATTGAAAATTCTATTTCAGCTGGATTTGTCCTCCAACATACCCTCTGCCACTACAGCAGGATGCTCTGGCTAAGAAACCAAAGGCTGAGAGAGCCGGGATCATGTTTATCTGGACCTGGGCATTTGACAATGCCTCATTTAGAGGCATTTAAAGTCTAATGTTTTAAAAACACGAGGTTAAACTGAACATATGTACAGAACTGAATTTGCACCCAGAATTAGCATGCAACTTCTGCAAATAAGGTTGAAAGAAAAACGACACAGGTATACACCACATTCAATGCTCCTTTTTCTTAAATTATTTAAGGAATGAGATTGGAGGCTGGTGGTATAAATACCCAGGAGAACGAGTGATGGTAGCTTACACTTTTCAAAAGTTATTTAGCACAGAATGATATCTTATTTTGAACATACATTAAGTGATAAAATAAAAGTTAATAGAAAAGGGGTGATGATGTCTAAGTCACTGCCAATGGCTCTCTTATTTCAAGGAATATTTGACATGAAGTTTAAATAAAAATATAATTTTGACCTATGGAACTTGTAGTGAATGTAACTTATATCGGCCAGGGTCACTCAAAGGGTGGTCCTTGGACCGACATTGGTCCACAAACTGTTACTGGTCTGTAATAAGGACAGAGATTGAAAATAAGCATGTAGAAACATCTGTGAAACTTTAAAAAATACTGTGTGATCGGTGGGCTGACACTGTGTATGCTTTTAAGTATTTCCCTAACAATTTATTCTCACTAATTTATAAAGGTATTGGTCTACGACAATAGCTAGAGAAGCACTGATCTACATGACATGTGAATTATGATGTTAAGGTCTATCCTAGTGCATGTTAAGTCAGATGGAGATGCATGGCTTCTGTCTCTGATATTTTATTCTTTACTCTTTTTAAATTCTATGTATTTTATTCTTTAAAGAAAAGTGAGTGTTGTTAGTCACCTATTAAATCTTCTTTTATTGAATGATTCAATCTTAGATGTGATAATACAAAATATAGCCATGCTGGCATACTACAGGCAAATATGATGGGTAAATTGGTTCTCTATGGGAGACAGCATATTTCAGAATAGAGAAGTAATAGCTCTGTGCATATCCTAACAAATATAACCATGATAGCCTTAATTAAAAAAAATCTAACACTTGAATATTCTGATTCTTAAACAACTCCTTGTTAAATGCCTTGAATGTGTTATTGTGTTTGCCTTAAGTTTGTATAGGTTTTACAAAGTAAAGTCTGCCTAGGGTATATACTTCATATTTACTTCTCTAATTTCTTAAGAATACTGAACTCATTCACCAGAATATTAAGTAAAGCCCTCTAACACAGAATTTTGTTATTTCAAATGATTATTTTAACCCACAACTGAGTGGTCCCTAATTACATTTAAAAGTCTCAGCAAGTTGTTCTATAGTATATCTGCACCAATGAAGGGCCTAGCATCAACCATTTCTCTTCCCATTAAATTCTGGAGCTCTTGGCTACTGTGCTGTGCTAATCCAGGGCTGGGGAAGAGGAAGATAGCTCATCCAGAGGCCAATGTGTCATAGCAAGGTCTGTGGGGGATCTTCTCCAGTTACAAAGATGTCCAGTGAGGTCATGGATCAACCACTAGTTCTAGCTCTGGGCCACTTCTTAAGGGACATGATATATCATCCCCTTTCTTCTTTTTCTTAAGGCCTTTTTTTATAAAGCTAGCCTCTTCGAGAGGGGTCTCTCCCAAATTGGTGGAAGGGTTTGATGGGGAATCCTCAGCCTCCGATCTGTTATCATTGAAAGCAAGCAGTCACTTTCTTTGCACTTAAAGGGTCTTTCTTGGCCCAGAACCCATTGCAGGGCACCACCCAGAACGTATAACCAACCCTTTTTAAAGTCCCTGCTCAGCTTCAGTACCTGTCCTCTTCTGGTCTGGGGGGATCCCCTCCTCTGTAAACCTTCTAATGTGCCTTTGATTTGTATGTTCTCTGACTCAAAATCATGTCATGTTCAATGGATACTCAATCAGTTTTAATCACTGATAATTGCATTATTTCAAAATAGATTTTTCTGAAAATAGTTCATCATATTTTTTGGTATCTTGTGAGTGATTAACAGTATATTTTAAATTAATTTTGCATGGTGTCTGATTTTATAGTACACCTTTCCAACTAGCTTTATAACTTCTATTAACATTTTCATGATGAAATCATGATAAATTTACAAGATAATGAACAAATTAACAAATAGTGTGGTACTATAAATATTATATAAACTGCCATAACTGCAAAGAGTCAATGGGTGTTATTCTAATCAATTCTCTGGAAGGGAGCCTATGAAATGTGAAGGGAGCGTATGAAATGTGATTATACATTGAACTCTGGTGACTCATCAGAGTAAAGGACATTTGTACAGAAGATGTGTGTCAATTGTGGGTCCTCCTTTTAGCAGTCAGAGGACCCTGGTAAAACAGTTTCTGACCTTCAGATTGTCATGTTTTATTTACAAGATCAGAATGTGGCATGCTTGGCTGATATTGCTTCAGGGACTCTGGGATCTGAACACATGAAGACGTAACACAAAGAATCTTTTCTTTTAACCCATGATCTTTGTATTCTCAGTAAGTTTGCCTGGTGCTCAAAGCCACTGCAATTTCTGCGGAATCTGTAAAACAAATTAACTCCTAGTTTAATTCAGCAAATAGGGAAAATGTATGTTTAACATGTAGTGATTCGAGTCAGATTAGAGTATTTATCTTTGAGGAAAAGCTCATAGTCATATTTCTTATTCTCTCATGTTGAAAGGCCCAGCATTTTACAGTCTAAATTCCCGAGTTTCCTTTAATATTCCTTATATATAATGTAAATAATTGATTTCAAGGATTTACAGAGCTAGTTAGAATACCTATTCCCTAAGTTCAACCAGTGTGCATTATTCTAATATTTCACAGGTCTTTTAAAAAACTCAACACATGATATGAAAATAAAGCTTTTTTTTACAACAGAAAATAAAATTTTCACCAAAGTATTTGTTAGCAGAAGTAATTGATCACAGGGTGATTTTTTTTAATCTCAGCCTTTTCAAGGAGCTACAGCTGTGATCATTCTTAAAAGCTTCTACCGTGAGCATGGTTACTTTAAATGGTCTGCTTGCTATGTTTAGCTACAAGATGCTTGACAAAGAACAGTGCACATGCTTGATAAACTCCTCATAAATTTATTATAAGGCAGTATCAATTTGTCAGCCCTTGAGTCATTATTTTTGGCATCAAGCTAAGATTCAAATGGAGGGTGAACATAAAGCCTCTGCAATTATTTTAAATGACTAATATATATGATAAGGAAGGGCTAATGAGAGTAAATAAGATACCATTTGCTGGCAGTATGATGGTTGCTATTATAAAACCAAGAGTGGTTAAAATTTAATGTTGATTAGGATCTGCTAAATCACAGGTGAGTGACATTAAAATACATCTACATGAAAAAACTACTGTCCCTCCATTTTTCCAGATATCATATATAGTTTACATAAAAATCCATCGTTTCTCATTTGAAGTTACTGTTAAAATTACATTCAAATAATTTTACTACCTTTGTGCTAGGTACCACTGAAGATATGATCTAATGTTTAGCAAACAGAATTTTAAATACGTGGCTGTGATCATATGTTCAGTGATCTAGGGAAGAGACTGAATTCCTATTAAAATTCACCTCCCATCTAGATGAGATTTGGTGGTTTCAATAAATCACTTCATAGATTATTGAGCTAATGTGGTCACAAATCATACATCATCCCCTTCTACTGGTCTCTGCCCTCTAGGATCTTAAATATAATTGGGAAGACAAGATATACAGACATGAAAAGTTAAATAATCATTCTAGACAGTGATATAAGAGCTATCACAAGGAAATGCCCGATTGAATGTCAAATGATGCCTCCTGTCTCTGAATCAGTGACATTTATTGCTGTATACAGAAGAGATCAAGCCAAGAAGAGCTCCAGGAGTTCAGAGGGGAGAAGAGGAATGTGGCCTGAAGTGCACAGAGACAGCAAAGAAGGCAAGGAGGGGAGATGGCCCTTTAGGAGTAGGTGGACTTTGCAAAGATGGAGAGAAAGGCCAAGTGTGTCCTGTAGCTCTATAGTTTGAACCCAGGTTCTCAATTATATTTCTCCTTATTTTATCTTTGGATTATTCCATCTGCTCCTGTGGAAGACTCTGCTTACTGCTTTCCTCTTAGTCCTGGGCTAGACTACATCTCCCAGTTATGTGTGGCCATGTGGCTGATTTCTAGCCAATGAAATGAGTGGAAATGTATTGGTAACTACTGTGCATAACAAATTACACAGAAACTTAGCTGCTTTGAACAACAGACATTTGTTATCTCATAGTTCCTGAGGGTCAGGCATTCAGGAGCATATCGATTTGGTGGTCTGGCTGCAGTCAAGGTGTGGATTGCGACTACAGTCATCTGAAGGCTTGCTTTTGGGCTGGTGGATCCACTTTCTAGCTGGCTCACTCACATGGCTGGGGGTGGGAGACCTATGGGCCTCTCTGTGGGATACTTGAATGCCCTCATAATATGGCAGCTACCTTCTCTCAGATAAGTGGTTTGAGAGACCAAAACTCAGCCTTGGAAGTCATACTCTCATTTCCACAGTATCTTCTTTGTTACACAGGTCAATCCTTCAGTATGGGAGGGGCCTATGCATGATCAGGCAGACTGGGAGGCAGGGGTTATCTTGAAGGTTGGCTACCAGGGGAAGAGAGAGCTACTGCTTTCATGCTTGTACACAAACAATTCCCATTTGATGCTTGAAGCTCCTTTCCCCTTCCTGGTGGCTGAACTGCAACGACCCTCAGGGCAACTTGGGATGTGCATGTCGAAGGTAGTAACGCCTCCACCAACATGGGTCCTGAATGACTATATGGAGGAGAGCTCCATGTTGGATCTGTTTACCTGCCAAGCACTAGTAAGGGAGTCAGAAATCCAGTTGTACTGTATATGAGCCATTGTACCATTTCAGATCTATTTGGTTTAGCAGTTAGTCCACCCCAAGCAGCATTTAACTCCCATGCAGTGAATCATTTACAGTGTCTTTTACTGAAGCAAAGTCAAGCACAACAGAATGTTGAGGGAGTGAAGGACTATCTGTATTACATTCACTTGCCCTGTGGTGTTTTTTAAAAATTCTCAACAAGTATCAGTTCAGTGCCTACCATAGCTCAGGCCTTGTTCTAGCTGCAAGGGGCACAGCTCTAACAAGATAAAGTCCTTGCTTCGTGTCGCTCATGTTCTAATGGAGTATCTAGGGGATGCCTCTTGATGAATGCACCAAACAAGTTTGCCAATATTTTTAATCAGGGGTTTACAAACTATAAAGGCATTTGCTGAAGCTCCTGATTCTGTGGGGGCCTGATAGTTTCATGTTTCCCCTAATCATGCTCTACGTCAGTGCTGGTGATTCTCAAGCTTTTATGTGCACACAAGTCACCTGGGGATCTTGTTAAACTAGAAAATATGATGCAGTAGGCCTGGGGTGCTGCCTGAGACTCTGCATTTTTAACAGGCTCTCAGCTGTTGGGCCATGGATCACCTTTTGTGTGACAAGGTAACACTAAGTTACTGGATGTTAAAGACATCATATGTAAACAGGATTTCATGCTGTAAACCTAAAGCTAATACAACATTGTACATCAGCTATACCCCAATAAAAATTAAAAAAAAAAAAGAAAGGATTTCACGTTTAAGTAAGTGAGAAGATGTTGCCCTGGTTCCCAATGGCTTTCTAATTCCTGGTGCCAGTGCTATCAGAAGCCTAACAGTGCTTTCTACCATACATCCTTGAGATAATCCTCTATCTTTTTGAGAAAATTCCTGTCATTTGTGGCCCCCCATAAACCTTGAGTAAAGGCCAAAAGACTCAGGCACAGGGAATGGAGGAGAAATTCAGGAACATTGCAGAGCTAGGGACAAAATTAAGAGCAATCAAGCTGCAAGAGGAACATGAGGCAGATGCCCCAATAGCCTGAATTATCACACACCCTCTTGCCCTCTCTCAGCCTCAGTTTCCTCACTGATAACGTAGGATTTGCTATGAGAATCCAATGGGATGATGTGCTGGGATTTCCCAACACTGATAGTCTAGAAATGGCTAGTCATAGTTTTCTTCTGTGAAATATTACCTGTGTCCTAAGGTTTGGGAGAATAAAGTGGGACAGTGACCAAAAACAATTAGCAATTTGCCAGCCCTCAACGAATGTTAGCTATGGGGAACTCAGCTGGATTTAAGATAAGAATTAAATGTTTTTTTCTCCCAGACGAAGAAGAGGAGAGGTCATTGATAGAGGCTGCAGGGAGCAGTGGGGATAATGGAAGGAACAAGGTCATCCACATCTTATCTGAATGCTGGCATCTTGAATGCACTCCAACCACAATTGTTCCTGAAGGAATATTGCACCTCGACTAAACAGTACTTGCTTACCAAGAGGAAAACAATTATTTTTAAGACATAAATGTTCACTCTCTCACAAGATAAAGTATGTCAATCTACTACATTTCAAGTGTCCAGGTAAAGACTGTAATTCTCACTTATTAACTATTTTGCTTATGCGCCTAGAAGAAACAGCTCAATATAAAACATATTTAGTGAAGATTATTAGGTAATAATTTATCCACTATGGCTCAAACTCCCAGGCAAAGATTCAGTCTCAGTTTTCAAGTATTAACTTTATTTTTCACGCTTGTGTATCTTTGCATCCCCAATTCATCAGTTGAAGAGAGATAGGGGAAAAAAAAAGGACAAAAGGTGTTCTCAAGGATACATCCTGGTGGTGATGGAAATGGTTTGTGTCATGATTGCGGTGGAGGTAAAAGGACTGTACGTATTTATCAAAATTCATAGAATTGTACACATAAAAGGGGCAACTTTTACTATATGCAAATGAACCTTAACAAACCTGATTTAAACTAAAACTAAACCAAAAGAAAGAAAAAGAACACATCCTTGAACCACGAAGTCCGATGTAGAGAGCACATAAGCAGATTTAAAAACCTGATTTTACCACTGAATTAGGAAGGAAAACTTCCAGCGTTGTAATCCAAATTACCATAAAGGAAAATCTCCTAGGCCACCACAGTCCTTTGCACACTCAGCCCTGAGCAGCTAGGCAGATATCAAGGGAAGGCCCTCACTTAGAGCTGCCTTGACAAGACGGGAATATACCCCCACCTCCACCCCCTTAGCCACAGGGGCCATGGCAGCTCTGCTCAAATGCAATCCCAGGAAATATGCTATTTTATCTTATTATTATTATTTTTTGTCTTTTTAGGCCCGCACCCATGGCATATGGAGGTTCCCAGGTTAGGGGTCAAATCAGAGCTGTAGCCGCCAGCCTGTGCCACAGCAAAGCCAGATTGGAGCTACGTCTGCAACCTACACCACAGCTCATGGCAATGCTGGATCCTTAACCCACTGACTGAGGCCAGGGATTGAACCTGCGTCCTCATGGATGCTAATCAAATTCATTTCCACTGAGCCATGACGGAACTCCGAAATACGCTATTTTAAAACAGTACGATTTTCAAGACTCTTGATTGCGACTGACAGAAATTCAACAATAGTCCAGTACTTGCCTAGCTCATACCCTCATTTTATTCAGGGCTCTGCTCAAATGCCCCTTTGCCCGAAGGCCTCCCCTGTCAGCCCTATTCCAAATAATCTCCTCACTCTTCACTCTATCCGCTTGCTCTGAGATGATTTTTTTTTTTCTTTTTGGTAGCACTTGTTCCCCCACTAGACTGTAAGCTCCGTGAGGACAGAGGGCTTTATTTTTTATATTAACTCCCACAGCCTCAACCTTTGAGCAGTGCTTAGTATACAGTAGGTGCTCAGTAAATATTTGAAGAATAAAGTGAAGAGGAGAATTAATTTCTGAATCCAAACTGTATTAAAAGGGAGGAATCATGACACAAGGGAATGAGCCCTCAAGGCTGCCATTCCATCTGCGTCCCTTCATTCTCTCAATGATTCACAGTGGCCGCCTTTGGCAGCCAGCTTACCTTATCACAGCTCCACAGCCAGAGAAGAGAGGGGTTCTCAGCTCCAAGTCGCAGAGTCTGGGGAGTGTTCTGACTGGCCTGCCTCCCAGAGACGTCCAAAGGAGCCCGGACAAAGCCATGGTGCATTTCCCTTCTCCCTCTCTATGGATTTTGGGGATGCTGTCCCCGTTTTAATTGTGAGGCTTTAGGGCTCTATAGAAGATGCTGTTAGAGCTCAGCCTCTTATCCTCCCAGGTCCCCTCAGCATTTCTGAGCACACCTGCTCCCCGAGTGCATTCGCTTTCAAAAGCAGCACCTCCATCTTCTTCCTGGAGGACTGCCCGGGCTGCTGGCATCTGCTTTGCCCGTGACAAGAGAGCTGGAGGTGCCCCCTGGAGTAGCCCCTGACCAACGACCGACAGAACAAGGGAGCAACTCCAGTCCCTCTGCTCCCAATGGGGACAACTCTGATGTGTGACCTTCAACTGTCCCCAGAGCTCCTTCAGGACCAAGGCCAAATTATCCTCTGTGGGCTTGCTGGCTGCTGCACCCTCACTCGGCCTCCCTCCTGCCCAGGCCCCTTCCCACTCACCTACTTGGGAATGTCTGCTAATAAGTCACTTTCACGTGAATTCTCATCTCACAGTCTACACCTGGGAAACCCAACCTACAACGAGCTCTGTCTGCGCCTTTAGCTCTCCACTGATTTGCCCTAAGTATTTTTGAGAGAAAAATCTTTTCACAGATTTCTGACTCCTTCTGCACATGTGCATTACAGAAATGTTTACTTACTTGCCTTTAATATGTTCCTATCCTTAGAGTTCTTTCCCATTTTCCCTGTTTTAAATTGGGATCCTTTCACTGCTTCTCAGATGTGCTAATTTTCCCACTTTGCTTATGGCTGATGGCTTATCTCACCACTCTAACTCAACATGTTAAAGAAACATTCCTTGTATTTTCCTCTCTTATTTTCCACACTTTCTTCTATACTAGGTTCTTGCTCAAGATACCTCAAGGTCATGTTTGACTTCACCTTAGTTTAACAGTCAATCATTATTAATCATACCACTTTTTCCCAGATTACAGCTGTGAAACAGAAATGTAAAAGAGGGAATGCAATGAAACTGTCAGAACAAAGCAGCAGTCATCTTTACTTCTTAACTATTTTCTAAAACATTATTTAATTCAGTTCAATTGACCAAAACTTTTAGTAATCATTATCACATAAATATATATATATATCTCCATTGTGGAAAATAATAAAACAAGTCCTGAGTATCTACGATTGATACTCAATTGAGATAAACATTAAAAACAGAGGGTTCAAGTTTCAAATAGCAGCATATGAGAAAATACGGGGAAAAAATGTAAGATGTGACACAAGCATTTTTGACAATTCGAAACACCGGGTTAACCATTACTCTTTGCTTAGACAGATAAGGGAGAAGTTTAGCAAATATTTACCTACAAGTTTTCACAACATTTAAGCTAAACCTTTACTTCTATATGTTGTTATTATCAAGTTGAATTTCTAAGGTTGTTAACTGGAAAAGGGCAAAGAGCATTTCTATAGTATTGCAAGGTTTGTTCTAGTAACTCTAGAGACTGTTGACTTGTAACCTTGAGACTATGAATGTTTGTGACGGGAAACTGCATGTTAGAATGTTTGGGGTAGAAAATTCGGCTTGTTTGCTTAAGCTTATAAACTATGTTTGTCCTAGGAGGTTGATTTTACTCACCAACCCTTTGATAACTGATCTGCCATTTTTTTTAATTTTAATATATTTTTTTATTTTCCCACTGTACAGCAAGGGGGTCAGGTTATCCTTACATGTATACATTATGATCTGCCATTTTTGACCTAGCTGATCCAACTCTAAAAAACCCAACAAGTAAAAGAATGTACAGATTAATTTGGAATTAAAGACATTGCTAAAGGTGTTTCTTGGGAAAAGTAATTTTACCAACACAATAAATGACTAACAGAAAAACTCTAAAACATGACTATGGATCGCAGCACTCTGTAAAAGCCGCAAATCAGAAACTCTCCAAATAGTGCCTGATGATATTTGGATAAATATACTGTGGTACATTTACACAATAGAATACCATATAGAAACTAAAATGAACAAATTACAGTCAGACCCAACATAGTTGTGCTGGATCTCATAAACAAAATGTTGAATGAAAGAAGCCAGACACAAAAGAGAACTTATTGTGTGCTTCCATTCAATTTAAAGTAAAGGAATAAACAGGCAAAACCGATTTATAGTGTTGGCATAGTGCTTATGTTGGAGCAGTAATGCCCAAAAGGGGCGTAATGGTGGTGGTGGTGGTGGGAAATCCTACTGGGTAGCTGATGCTATTCTATTTCTTGAGTCATAGGTTTCTTTGAGTAGTTTTTTAAATACTACCCTTCAATAAACGTATTTTAAAAACCTTATGCAGGAGTTCCTATCGTAGCCCAGTGGGTTAAGAATCCAACTGCAGCAGCTCAGGTCTCTGTGGAGGTGTGGGTTCAATCCCTGACCCAGCACAGTGGGTTAAAGGATCTGGCATTGTTGCAGATGTGGCATGGGTTGCAGCTGCAGCTCAGAGTCAATTCTTGGCCTGGGAACTTCCATATGCCATGGGTGTGCCCATAAAACAAACAAACAAACAAACCAAAAAAACTCCATGCAATCTGTATTCTCTATTTTCAATGGCACTTTATCTATTTCCCAGAAGAATCTGATTAGTCTTTCAGATCCAGGAAGGACACTGAGAACACCGAGGTGAGAAACAGATTCTGCACTTAAAAGATCTCGAGGTATGATGAAGGAAGCCCTGACATAGGGTTAGATGTAAGCAGAGGTTCCTCCAGTGGTACAGAGGTGAATTCCTTTCTCAGTCTAGAGATGAGAGGGATCATGGCAGGTTTCCAGTAAGAGGTGAGACTTGAGCCATTTCTGAAAGATTGTATAAGCATTAGCCAGAAAGAGAAGAGGGCAAAGGGAGCAAGGAATTCTCAACGGGCAAATCATAAGAGAACATACCCATAACTGGATGTGGCATGAGTGTAGCATACAAATAAGGTAGTAAAGAGGTAAGTAAGAGCCTGATCCATAAGAAAACTGTGCTCAAAAGCTAAGGGGGTTTGGACCTTACTCTCTGATCAATAGGAAGTCACTGAAAGGATTTAAGCAAGGGAATGCTGTGATTGTTGTGATCCTATTGGTATTTTTTTAGCTTTATTGAGGTATAATTGACGGCTACAACTGTAATATATTTAAAGTGTATAATATGATTTGATATACATATACATGTACACACTGTGGAAGAGTTCTCAAATCACATTAATCACCTCACCAATTAACTGGTTTTTTTTGGGGGGGTGAGAATTTGAGATTTGTCTCAGCAAATTTCAATATATGCTTCAAAGTTGCTAAGAGACTAGATCTTAAATGTTTTCTCTACACACACACAAAAAGATAATTATATGATATGATAGAGGTATTATTTAACGCTTTGGTGACGATCACATTGCAATATACAAATGTATCAAATCAACATGTCGTACACCTTAAAGTTACAAAATGTCATATGTAAATTATATATCAATTAAAAATTATACAATATAGTATTATGAACTATAGTTATGCTATACATTACTCAACTTTATTCATTTTATAGCTGAAAGTTTGTACCATTTTACCAAACTCTCCTCATTTTTCCCACCCCAGCTGTTTCTATGAGATTTTTTTCCCCTAGATTTCACATGTAAGTGACACAACACAGTTTTTGTCTTTGGCTTATTTCACTTAATAATGCCCTACAGTTTTATTCGTGTTGTTACAAATGGTAGGATTTCTTTCTTTTTTTAGGCTGAATAATATTCCACCCTATCTATCTATCTATCTATCATCTATCTATCTATCTATCTATCTTTCCTCTTCATATATATAGTTTTCTTTATCCATTCATCAGTTGATGTACAGTTAGGCTGTGTCCATACTTTGGTTATTACAAATAATGCTACAATAAACATGGGAGTACAGATATATCTTCAAGGTAAAGATTTAATTTCTTTTGGGTATATACCTGGAAATGGAATTGCCTCATCATACGGTAGTTCTAGGTTTAACTTCTTGAGGAATTTCCATAATGTTTTTCATGGTGGCTGCACCAATTAACATTCTTACCAACAGTGCACAAGGGTTCCCTTTTCTCCATAGCCTTGCAAGTACTTGTTATCTTTTGTCTTTTTGACGTCTGTCCTAACAGGTGTGAGATCATATCTCATTGTGGTTTTGATTTGCATGTTCCTGCTGATTAGTGGTGTTGAACATCTTTTAACATACCCGTTGGCTGTTTATATGTCTTCTTTTGAAAAAATGCCTATTTAGGTCATTTGACCATTTTTTAGTTTTTTTCACTTGCTTTTTTGGCTATTAAGTTGTATGAGTTACTTGTATATTGTGTGTATTAACTTCTTATTGGGTATGTGTTTTGCAAATATTTTTTTCCCATTCCATAAGTTGCCCTTTCATCTTGTTGATGGTTTCCTTCGCTGGGCAGAAGCTTTTTAGTTTGACGTAGTCCAACTTGTTATTTATTTATTTATTTTTTGCCTTTGGTGTCAAATCAAAAAAATCATTGCCAAGGATAATGTCAAAGAGCCTTTTCCTTCTTTTCTCTTATGAGTTTTATGGTTTCTAGTCATATGTTGAAGTCTGTAATCTGTTTGCTAATGTTTTGTGGAGGATTTTTACATCAATATTCATCAGGAATACTGATCTATAATTTTCTTTTCTTATGGTATCCTTGTCTGGTTTTTGGTATAGGAGTAATGCTGGCCTGGTAAAATGAGTTTGGTAGTGTTCCATTCTCTTTAATTTCCTATTAGTATTTTTAAATGGTCATTTTGGTTGCTGTGGGAACCAGATAGGTTATCCTAAGTAGGTGGGTGAACCTAGTCAGTTACTACAATAACAACAATAGCAAACATTCAAACAAGAACAAAAACACAAGATATGGAATGTAACAGGGTGGTGAGGTGAGGCAGGGAAAGATTGGAACCAATTATTTAGAGTCTTCTATGATAGGAAAACATGGCTCCTGGTTCCTATCACAAATATTAGCAGTCCAAATAAGCCCACTGGTAGCCACCCAGGACCACAATGTTGCAACGATCGTTTTGCTTTGCCTTAAACCCATAATCATATACTCAAATATATCCATGGGAACTTTCATTGCACAATTCTCCCATAGATACATCCAAAAATCCTGACCATCCAAACTGTGAATAGTTTTAGTCATCTCTAGAGTCTTTAATTGTTTCAGGTTTCCAGGCCATGAGCCTGTGATTTAGTAAAGAGATACTCTAAGCACCTCAGGAACCAGCAGAAGCATGTCATCAAGTACTTGCCCACCATCTAGTTCAGTGGGTAAAGTGTCAACACACTAAGCCTGGGTTGTGAGTCTAGGAGGCTTGGAATCAGTTGAATTCTTTGTTCCAACAGTACTTAGCAAATTGTTATCTGTCAATGAATATCTAGGTGAAGATGATTCCTGCTTTAAATATGAGATGGGGAGCAGACTAGGGAACAGCTTCTTATCCAAAGGCCCTGATGGAATTTAGTTGGGTGCTCTCACAATAACATTTATCAAAGTTTTTTTTTTTTCTTACAGTGAAACAAAGTCTAACCCACAGGCTTTTAGCTAGGCACAATAAAACAAAACAAAGATTATGGCTTTGACATCCAAGGCAAATGATGTTTTGACTTGAATGCTTTTGCTTTCTTCTACTGACAAAAAGTTTGCTGAAAAGTTAGAGGGGAAGGAGGTATTCCCTAGGTGTTGAAATAGGAAAAATACAGCCCTTCTATGATGTTTTGTTCCTCCAAAACCCCAACACTCCATATGCTTTATAGACTGAGAACCTCTTCCAATTTTTAGTATACCACAATGCTAAAATCTGCATGGAGAAGTATGGCATGAATCAATGTCTTTTGGTTAGGAAGATCCCCATGAAGTCATTTTAAACCAATCTTTGGATGTTTCAATGTGCAGTATGCAGAATGAAAAAAAAATCCATACTTAGAAAAGTTTGATTTACAGCGTGGGATTTTAGAGCCAGATATTTATTAACAGATAACAACTTGCTAAGTTATGTTGGAAAAAAGAATTAGACTGATTCCAGTCCTTTTGGACTCACAGTCCAGGCTTGGTGGGTTGAAACTTCACCCACTGAAATAGAGAGTGGGGAAGTACTTATGGACATGACATGAGGTTGTTACCTTGTCCCATCCACTTCCCTGCACTGTGTGTCCAACTTAAACATGTATCAGCTCAAACTAAGATTTAGAACTTAAACTAACCCCATTTGGCTATATAACCCCAGTGTTAACTTATGTAACTAGAATTTCAGCATCTGGGCAATTGTGTTATCTTTCCCAAACTCATTTTCTGAATTAGTTCGTCCTTGCAAAATGGAATAATATTTAATATTTTTGAAGTCTTTTAAGAAGATGCTGAAGATTCAAAGTTGACATGTTATACAATACCTTAGTTGTAACACATTTTTTTCTTGATCCTTAAAAAGTTGAGACATCAATGATCCAAACTATATGAGCAGAATAGTGTCTCCTAGAGTATGCACTGGGAATAAAATATAGGATTGTACTACCTGGCCCATAGGTGGCACACAAATATAAAGTATCCCAGGCTTCCCAACACCCAAGTGAATGCAGCAATTTCATCACCAAATAAGCTCAGGCTCGCAGTTTCATAGATCCATGCAAAATAGTGATAGCTCTATTGTTTGCTGGTTGAGTTGGCGCATACCTACACATAAGCTAGGAAACAGGCTCACTTCAGGAGGAGTTAGGGTGGGGAAGTTTTGTTCTCTTCTTCTGATAGCCAGCCATGGTTTATCATCCCATTTTAACAAATATAGTTTTAAAAATGGAAGCAAGCCCAGTTTTCATAAGCAAATGGGGGGTATTTTTTCCCACCAGGATTAAGCGTGTGCAAAGATGGTGGTTCAAGGCAGAGGAAAACCGTAGGCAGAAAATGAGAGTGGAAGTGAGGGTGGAAGTTGCACTAGGATAGGGAAACTGTAGGAAGTGGAGGTATTTACAAGACTGAGGTTGAGGGGATCTGTTTCCTTAGACAACTTGCATATTTAATGTTTAGGATATTGCTATCTGTTAACTAACTCTATCTCTCTAGCTATGAGCTAGAGTCATTTTCTAGGAGCTGGGTACCTGCCTGAAGAAAGTGAAGCATAAGCTGGACCCTTTCTCCCATAAATGAAACCCAGACCTTTGGTGCCAGATGATCATTGAAGCCAAGGGTTATACTGGTAAGCAGTATCAGTCCTTGAGTCCTGAATTCCAATTCTTTTTTCAAAACAGATGCACTGTTTCTAAAAGTTATTTGCCCCAGCCTTACTGTTTGACCTAAATCAATCTTTTGGCTTTGGGGGATCTCAGCCATTCTCTTTGTCTATATAATAGACTTACTAGCTCATCTTGAAGAGCTTCAGACTGGATGAATAATTGCCCTGAAAAAACCAGAAGCAGTGACTCATCATTCTAAAAATCCATACTGCTTGGCATTTACAGCACTCCTACTCTGTATCATAGGAGATGAAAAAAGAATTTGCTGTTTGTGCCCTCCGAAGAATGAATATGCTTCCCATCCCTGGAAGAGGAAGTGCATCATCAATGGAGCAGATCATTTCAGACAAAACCTCTAGTCCTTTCAAGGACACTGGGAGCAGGAAGGATACATCACTACAGGCTTGAGGTCTTGGGCTCACGAGAATCTGTACCTTTGGGTAGGATGCCAGGGACCACTGTCTGGTGACAGTGCCATGATTAGGATCCATAGTTTTTACCTTCTTCTCCTCTACCATTGGCTTGTCCTCAGACTCTTCTCAGAGCCAATGAGATTAGTAGAATACAAAAAGCAAGAGAAAAGGCATAGAGATTAGAACGTGGACCTTAAAGTTATCCACTGGGGACACAATGCCCTAACCAGGAGGGTTATAAGGGCTTTTCCATACTTCGGTTGTGGTAGAGAAAGGTCAGTGGAGAAGAAGAAAAGAAATGGACAACAAATGGCCTTGGGTGGTAGAAACTGATGGGCTATGCAAAAAACCCTCTTTTCTCCCCCTCCCTACCCACCCCAGCTCCTGACTACACTACATTTCCCAGCCCCCTTTGTGATTAGGTGATGCCACATGACTGAGTCATGGCCAATACAATATGTGTAGAAAATCCACATCTGCCACTTCCAGGCTTGGGCCTTTTAAATCCTCCTGTGAAAGCAATTTCTCTTACTCTCTCCATCTTACCCACCCTACCATCTGCTGATTGAACTGATCTTCAGAGTAATCTTGGAAGCTTTATTTTGAAGATTTTGAGCCTTCTTCTGCCTGAGGTCACAAATACTGAGAGAAGAGAGCCCTCCAGCCCCAATCCCTGCACCAACTGTACTTTTTACGATCAAGAAATAAACTTCTACTTGATCCCCTTGCTGTACAGTGGGAAAATAAAAATAAAAAAAAGAAATAAACTTCTGTTTAAACCACCAAGATTATAGGGTTTATCTATCATAATAACTAGTTTACCTTAACTAGTAAAGATTTCGACCTAATAGAAGAAACATTTTTATATGGCTGGTGAAATTATTAATCTCATCCACTTGAAGACATGTTTAGATTTTTTTCCCTAGTTTTCCATTGTGATGACATAGTTTTTAAAGTCTTATGAATCCCCAGAAGGAAGGGATTTCAGACACGAGCTAGGCCCAAAGCCTAAGCACCTGGAGAATGGGCAGAGTTCCTTTGAGCACAGAAACATGCCAGAAAGCAAGACAAAAGGTGACCTCATTTCTCCCAATTACAGAGACGTAGGAAGAAAGGGTAGTAACTTTTAAAATTTTTTAAAAAGATGATTCCCATTTGAAATAGCCTATATTTAGAATGTTTGAAAAATGTATATTTTTAAAAAGTTTTAAAAGCCCTACATAATTAGAAACATATGATCTTGACTGATCTCCAAAATTAGGCCAATATTTAGCACTGAGGTTTTGTATTGAATTCCCAGGAATTTTTTGATATATAGTATATTTGTTTTTCTCACCATCGATTATAAGCTGGGTTCTGCCGCTCTTGAATTGTCAAATTCAGACACATCTGTCTATCCTGCTTCAGGGTGCCAGTATGTTGAAGCTAGCCTGTGAGAGCTATGTCAGAAGCTCCATGAGGCCTCTGCAACACCTTTGGAACTTCTCCAGGCCACCTAGATTAGTCTATCCATCCTCATCAGTTTTCCTGGTTTCTTGACCACTTTTTAATTTAATTTCTCAGTTCCTACTCTCTGCCTAGCCCTCTTAGGTCAATCATCTAATATTGTACATCTAGTATTTTACTGGCCTCCAGCATGATCCTAAAACAATGCTCAATTGTTAACCAATGTTCAACTGTCAAAGCCAGAACATGGGCTGGCCAGTGGGGGTATTTCCATGTGGTCACAACAGGGCATATGGCAGCAATGCTGTCACCACGAACTCAAAGAGCATGGTCAGACTATGCTAGAGGAGGCAAATTTCAGTGTAAAGGACACTAGTCATTTACAGATACACCCAAGCCTCAATTTTAGCTACTAACTTTATCCAACGGTTATCACCAGCCTTTTACAAAAGCTATTACAGAGGAGCAGAGCCATAATTTGAGTTTCCTGTGTTATGCCTTTCCATGGCTTACTGTAGCAGATGCTATGGGTGCCCTGCCCATATCTCCTTGGCATTAGTGCCGTTTATCGCTTACTATGAAAACCTGTGACTGTCTGCCTCCACTCTCGTTTTATGGTTGCAGAATATACTTAGTCTGAAGTGCTAAGGAGTTAATGGCCCCAGAATTAGCCTTCAACCAACAACTAAATGGGGGAAGTGGTAGATGAGTACCCCAGCTTCCTTAACCTTCAGATGGAATAACTCTGAGGCATGTTCTACACTGGTTCCTAGAATTTCCCTATAAGATCGAGTTCCAGTTGCCCATATTGGTGACTGGTTTGCTAACACAATATGAATTGGCTTTATTCTCTATCTCATTTCCCCACAACCCTACTGATGCTTCCTGGGGCTGTCTTCCAAATAAACCATTCACACCCAAATCCTTGTCTTAGGTCTGCTTAACAGAAGTAACTAAGCTAAGAAAGCTACTCTCCTCTGATTGTAAAACAAAGCAGAGAAACGATCTGCAAAAAATTAGCAAAAGAAGGAAGAAGCAATGAAAGAGGTCTACATATTCCATGGAACGAAACAGAGCTCCTTGACAGAGATTGTTTATTATTGTAGACTTGTGCTGTTCAGTATGGTAGCCATTAGCCTCATGTGGCCATCAAACACTGAAATGTGGCTAGAGCAACTGAGGAAATACATTTTAGATTTTACTTAATTTTAATTATTTAAATTTAAACAGCCACACATGGCTAGTGGCTACTGGAATAGACAATAAAGGTTATGGAACACTTTCATCATTTTGGAAAGTTCTATTGGACATCAGTGGTGTGAAGCAAGGCCAGGAATATTTTTTCTGTGCCAGGGAGTAAATATTTCAAACTGTGGGCCTTGGGACCTCTGATACAACTACTGAACTCTGCTGCTGTTAAGTGTGAAAATAGCTATAGAGAACATGTAAGTGAACAAGCATGGCTGTGTCCCAGTACAACTATGAACACTGAAATCTGGATTTCATATAAGTATTTTTTTTTAACAGCTGCACCTATGGCATATAGAAGTTCCTGGGCAAGGGGTCGAATCTGAGCTGCAGATGGGGCCTACGCCACAGCCATGGCAACACCAGATCCTTAACCCACTGAGCGAGGCACGCATTCTCACAGAGACAACGTTGGGTCCTTAACCTGCTGAGCGACAACAGAAACTCCTCAAATAATTTTCTCATGTCACAGAAGTTATTATTCTTCTTTTGATTTCCCCCCAACAATTCAAAAGTGTAGCTCATGGCACTGTACAAAAACAGGTGGTGGGCTATTGTTTAGGTGCTGGCCCTTTAGACTATCATCATTGTTAACTGTTACTGAGGGAATTATCATTTGGATGCCCCATTGACACAGTGCAGATTGTGACATCACTGACCAAAGTGTCAAATGAGCTGATGATGCTAAACTAAATCAACCTTTGAAGACAAAAAAGCTTAGCTCAGAGTGTGAATTACTGTTAAATGAAGATGGTAAGGAGAAATATATTTTTTTGTGATGTTTCTAAAGTTCCTTTCATGGTGGTCACTGAGAATCATTAGGGTTGCTTTTAAGAAAATCACTGAAGCCCAGAATGTTCCTGTGTCCCTCTCCTGGCCCATTTTGCTCCGCACAATGGCACTTTCCTCTCAGAGAGGAACCCAGTGGTGTTTTCTAACCTCTTGACTCCTATTCGTTTGCCCTGTCTGGTACATTTCTTTCCCCACCTCCAGCCCTTGCCACAAAGATCAATACGTAGGCCTGGCAAGATTCACTCAAAGCTTGCAAATGGCTCCCAGCATGATAAAAGGTTAGTTTTCAAAAACGTAGTGTTCATAGAATATGAGCCCATCAGCATTCCTAATTTAATCTCGAGACACCAGGAATTAGAGAAGTGTTATCTGTATGACACAGACAATTCTTTATTATTGAGAGCTGTTTCAGAGCCAGCTCAAAACGAAATGGGGAGCTGATGGGAGCGGGACTGGGAGTGTTTCCAGCTGGACAATTTAATACCACAGTTCTCCACTGTAACTCAACAGAGAATTGGCCACATCAAGTGAAAGGATCAAAAGTGAGGTACCTGGCAGGGATCAATAAAGCAGTAGGGGAGAACCATTGCTGGAAAAGACTGAGCTATCTGCTCAATCAGCTCTCAAGAGCTCCCGGAAGAAATGGTGGGCACTGACATTTTGTCAGCTTTGCCAACAGAGCCCAGAGACCCAGCTGGTACCTCTGATGGTAGCTCTCACCGCAGAGTCAAAGATCTTGAGGCATGGAGAAGCAGGCTTTTTTTGCTTCCTTTTAAAAAAAATGATGCATGGTGTTTCAGAGAAAAAAAAAAAAGGTAAAAGTAATATCCTCTTTGGCCAGGGTTTAAAACAGCTACCGGAAGCTCTCTGTAATCAATAATATAAATCTAATTATGGGGCCTACATTAAAGAGGTAGGAGTTACGTTAACTTTACAGCTTCCTTGTGGGAAAAACAAGCCGAGATAGACCCTATGTGTTTTTATATCTCTTATACCGAATGCACATACATAGCATCTGTAGAGGACTTCACCCATTATTATGTTCTCATGCAACTGTCACAACAAAGAGTGAGAAGCTATGCTTCTTTCCTTCTTTTAGAGGTGGGGAAACAGAGCCTCTGAGAGGTCGGTTTGACCCAGACACTCAGGATGGATGGTGGAGGCAGGAGGCAATCCAAGTCTTAATCCTGATTCCAAAGCCAGCCCTGGCCTGCGCTCCCATGCCGGGTGCAGGTGCTGGTGAAAGGTCATGGGCAGACCTAGAGAACCTGGCTGGGGTGCTTCTCAGCTAAACACTTTAGTGTTATGGAGAATCCATAAACAAAGGAAACTGTTTTCTTTGAAGCCCTGACCAAGGCCAGAGGCCCAGAGTGACCGCCTGCTAGAGGTCAGCCAATCAGTTTGCCCATAAGTGTGCAAATGAAATCCCTATCCCTAGAATATCTGCAGGTTTTCCCTCCACCTCTCTCCCCTCTCTTACAAATCCTCTTTTGGCCTTCTTTAACTCAGTCCACCCACTGATTCCCTCACTTGTAAGGAAACAACCTGAATATAAAATAATTCAATATCTCTAAGTTCTTCAACCATGCCAGTGGCAGTGAGACTGTACATATTCTAGAACTAGGTAGTGTTTAAGTTTGTTTACATCAAGCATGCATCTTTTTTGAAATTAAACACTTGTTATTCTGAGATAAATGTAGACTCATATGCTCTATAAGAAATAATAGATTTCCCCTGTGCCCTTCACCTAGTTCCCCCCAGTGGTACCATCTTGCAAACCTATCATACGATTCTGTATTTTCTTTTTTTTTTTTAAACTGTCTTTTAAAAAATCAGCTTTTTTTGAGGTAATATAAAATTGTAAGGTATTTACAGTATACATCGTGGTGATTTGATATACGTACATACTGCAGAAGGGTTCCTTACATCTAGTTAATTAACACGTCCATCGCCTTACATATTTATCTTTTGCTCTTTTTTTTTGGTGAGAACATTTAAGTTCTACTCTCTTAGTGGATTTCAATTAGAATATACAGTGTTATTAACTATAGTTTCCATGTTTTACATTAGATCCTTAGACCTTATTCATCTTATAGCTGAAAGTTTGTACCCTTTGACCAACCTCTTCCTATTTCTCTCACCCTCCAGCATTTTTCTATTCTCTATTTCTATGACTTTGATTTTTTTTTAGGTTCCACATATAAGTGACACCATGCAGTATTTGTCTTTCTCTTTTTGGCTTATTTCACTTAGCGTAATGCCCTCAAGCTCCGTCCATTTCACTGCAAATGGGAGGATTTCCTTATTTCTGCATTAACATCTATAATAGCTGAAAAATTGTTTCATTCCTAAGGAGAGGGGCATTCCCAAAGAAGGGGCAGCCGGGGATGAATGCAGAGTCATGGGGATGGATCTGTTCATTAGTTTAATGGTGGGTGAGAGTAAAGCAAGTTAAAATGATGACAGGAACTAACGGGAGATGAGAGAGGAGGACAGAAGAGACTTAATCCTTCCTCCAGGCCAACTCACCATGCTCTCCAGGAGTTTCCTGCCACTGTGTATTCAACACATCTCTGCTCCAATGGCAGAGAAGAGAGAGGGTATTTTGCTTCTTTCCTGTTTGAGAAAAGAGAGATTTCCTGATTGGGGCCTTATAATTGGATTCTCCAATGGACAGAAATATGGATGGGATAATACATCTGCTATGCTACCTTTATCATCTCTCTTCTCTGTCCTCCTCCCTGACATTCTAGCTCAGGTATGAGTTCATTTAGCCACATCATGAAATGGGCAACAAAGGGCTGACTAACTTTATGTCACTGAGCTGTTTATTATCCCCAGTTGTCTCCTAAACTATATCTCAAAAAAACACCACATTTTCTGCAATTTCCTTTTCTCCTTCATCTTCACACAGACTATTTCATTAACTTTCTTTATCATTCTGATATAAGAGCAACCAAGAATAATGCAACAATTTTGTTCTTAATTTGCAAAGAAGACATGATTCTGTTTCATTTGTTGATCTTCAGTCCTAACTCAAGAAAACATTCTAAAAGACCATAATGAATAACTCTTTACTTTTCAGATGCTACCTTAACAATTACTCATCACTTATAGCATTTTCTTATTTAGAGGGCATGTAAATATCCCCTCTGGGTATATAAATATGCTGAATAAATATTCTATCTCAAAGGAGGGTCACACTGGATAAGAGTCACTCAGGAAGCTTTATTCTGTTCTATTTTTGTGGATTTATTCCACATAGTCTACATTCATTTCAATGTGACAACTCCCCTGTGGTTTAAAATAGGATATGCTTATTCTTCCTAGAATTGAGGGACACTAAAATAAATTTGATTTAAATAGTTCCACCTGCGAAAAGTGCAGCAAGCTATCCAGCGGTAGTGCCATAGAAAGGAAATTTTGAAGCAAATCATATAACATGCCTTTTTCTTCTAAAATTCAATACGGATGAAATATAGAAGACATAAAGACATTCCACTCCAGGCTCTGGAAACATCATCCTTGCTTGATAATTAGGAGTACAAGAACCCACCTCTCTCTCTTCACCCCTCATCCCATTTTGCTTTCCTCCAGTCTAGACAAGTGGTCACCCACAGCATTGGCGTGGTGGGAGGTACAATCAGATTTTGGTTGGAGGAGGACAAAGGAGAAGCATCTTAATTTACAGAATTATATGAACAACTCTGATATGCATTCTCAAATTAAGGCTTCAAATACGCTCTTCTTAACCATGGTCTGCAGCTTATAGACAAATAGAAGAGAAGTAAGGAGAAAATTATTGTATCAGTTAGGACTACATTGGAACTGTATGTAATAGCAATTATTTTTCCTTTTTTTAAATGGTTGCACCTGCAGCATATGGAAGTTCTTGGGCCAGGGATTGAATCAGAGCTGCAGCTGCTGGCCTACACCACGGCCATGGCAACACTGGATCTGAGCCGCATCTGTGACCTATGCTGCAGGTCACGGCAACACCGGAGCCTTAACCTACTGAGTAGAGCCAGGGATTGAACTCACATATTAATGGAGACTATGCTGCGTCCTTAATCCTATTAGCCACAATGGGAACACAGTAACATCTTCTAATGTAAGAAAAATAAGAATTCTGGAGGTGACAGTACAAATGCTACCAGGGACACAGGTTTCTTTCATCTTCTACTCTACCATACTTGTGCTGTGGCTATCATCTTCAACATTGCAAGATGGCTGCCCTACCACCACAGCATGACCACATCCCAGAGAGGAAGAGGGTGAAGGGTGAAGGGAAACACTGAGTTTGCCCTTCCTAGTTTGCTGCTTTCTCTCAGGAGAGCAATACCTATTGGGAAAGCCTTGCCCATTTGACATCTCCTTACGTTTCACTGGACACAAATGGGTCACATGGACACTAGCTCTAAGGGAGTCTGGGGACATACTGCAGCCTTGAACAGTAATAGGCTCCCATCGGTAGAACTCATGAATGGATTGGTAGCCATCACTATCAGCAGAATATGCAGGGAGAATGGATGGACATCCATCGGTATCCAGTGAAGAAGTTAATATTTGCCTTTATGTTTACAAGTCTGGATGGTCAAAAGAGAACTTGGTCTCATCCTCTACAACTTTCAGGAAACATGCAGAGCAGTATAATGCATAGCATCTACAAATAAGGCTTTAAATTCTGGAACATGTGTATTTGAATGTTAGCTTTACTTGTTATCAAGTCTGACTTTGAATAGATCACTTTGTTTCTGTTTTGTCATGAGCACATTTCTCATGCCTACATGAGAGAGCTATTTAAGGATTACATAAAATCATGTTTTCAAAAAGCCCTTTCCTCCATTCTGCTACATTACAAATCCCAGCACACAGACACAGCAAGCACACTTGCATGGCTTTAAAGAGCAGAAGAAAGTGCTCGGCAGCCCCAGAAACAAGAGAGGATTTAGATAGAGCAAAGTAGCTCACCCCTTATGTTACATTCTTGTGTAGCATCTACCCTACAATGTCTGTTGTGATGTCAATGTGTGTTGTGATGCCATGTGGAACATGTTTAGCTGAAGATGATAAAGGTGCTAAACCCCAAATGGGCCAGTTACTCTAAAGTCCAGAACTTTCAGCCAATAACATATACTTTAACAAAACTGTTTTAAATAAATATTATGGCATAATATAGTGCCCAACTTAAGAGAACAAACACTCCCCATCAGCTTCCATCCAGTTTTTGAGCATCACAATGAATGGGCAGGGGAACATTATCCAGGGAAACAAAAAAGTTAACATGAGCTTTGAAATGCCCCCCCGAATGGCTTTGATCCTCAGTAACATGTTCTGTACTCAAATACAGGGGAAACCTTACTTAGACTGCTTAGGTAGGTATAATTTCAGCATTTCTAAGCACCTTATATTATTATATCTCTATTAAGGCAATTTTATTTGACATCACAGTTCAGGAGATGGTTTGATATGCATTTTAAGGAACAAACATTCTTTGATGGTATCATAAAAGATTAAATACATTTATAATTTTGAATAGTCTTGGCTAAAGTCTCCACACCTAAAGAGCTGCATTTGTGGGTCGTGAACTGCACAACCCTTCCACAGTAAAGAATGATTGTACCACAACAGCTATTTGCTGTCAGCTATAAACTAAACACTGCTAAGCTGCTCTAATGGAAGGGTCACATAGTGTGAGTTCTGTGTGTCTGTCACGCCAATGAATCATACTGTTTTAAGGACTGGATCACACTTTAAGAGTTTTATTGGTTATTTTGAATGCATATGGGCAGGACCCAAAAAAACTGTATCAGGAAACAATGATTTTAGGAACTAACGTTGTTTAAACTAGGGAAGCAGAAATTAGTAGGAAATACGACCACTGTCTTCAGATATTTAAATGGCTCTCAGACTCAAGAGAATACGGTTTTACTCTACATGGCTTCAAGGTCAGAAGGAAGAGTGCTGAATATAAGTTACCCAGGGAGGGCACTTAGTTCAGTGTAAGAAAGAACCGTTCCAACAAGGAAATGAGTGGCCTCGTAAGAATTGAGTTTCTGTGCATTAAATATCTATCCAAGGATAGTGATCATCTGTCAGAGATATTGCATTAGGTGGGAGGATAGATTAGGTTAAATATTGCTTCCAACCCTGAGTTGATTCTAACTCTCACAGTGCTTGGTGATTTTGATTTTCTGAATTCAGAAAGAAAAACATCTCTAAATCTGACATAGGAGCCATAATGATCTTCATTTGTTTTTAGTATACTTTAGGCTTTGAGGATTTTAGTGGATTATTGTATTCTAGTGGTGTAAATAAGCTTTCTTACAGAAGTACCCAGAGCCTGTTAAGAAGGGCTATTCTGTTTCAATGAGTTTTTGGTAAGTACTCCTCTTTATCATGTGATCTATCAACATTAAGGTCAAAGTCATAGTTCCAAAGTTGTCCCTATCAAAGAAGAAAGGATTTCTTCTATCTACTGCTCGCATTTCCATGCTGACTTTTCTCTTTGCTATCCTTTTCTCTGAAGAGGGAGGGCAGGGGCCACCTCACCTACTAGGGTTTCCAAATCTTACTCCTTGGTCCATAGATCCCTGCCACAGATGTAGGTCATTTTCTTCTGATCTATGATGTAATCCACAACAGGCCAGGAAGGACTGCATGAAATAGAAGCTAGAGGTTGTCAGATCAGAATGCGGACTGTTGCCTCACTCTCTCTTCTCCTTCAGACTCAAAACGTTTTTTGCAGAAATGGAGAGGAAACAGATTCTCAGTACATTAACATAGAATGCCAAGCATGACATGTATTATACATGCCTCTATTGCATGTGAATATATGAAATCAGTACAGTATACAAAGCAGAAGTAACCTTGTCTCCTGCCACCAAAGAAATGAAGGAGGGTAAAAAATCCTTTAGTGGTTTAAGCCAGATCAATACTGAACTCTCAGGCAGGAAATTGTGGTGCTCTCACACAGAAAGCTATTCAGACATCGCGCGCACCAGACTTGGAGCCAGACATCCTGACAGAGGCTAACATAATGGCTCATAAGTAGCGAGTGACTCCTTAAATTGCAGCCTAAATTCTCCCACAATATCTCCAACTCAAAAGACCCCCTGCAAAGGAAGTCTGAGATGAAAGAGCACTAAATATTTCCAAACAAGTTTTAAATCTCCTGATTTGGGTGAATTACACCCCAGAAAACTAAGACAGCATGCAAATGAGGTGAAAGAATAATTATTTATTTCTTTGTAGGAACTGGCAATATAAAAAGTCACAAGAAACTGAGATAGGGAAGTAGAGTTCCCATTTCAAAGGGTAGAAGAAGACAGCTTTCACATAGTGTGGCTAGGTAAACTTGATAATGATTTTCAGAAATGCTCTAGAACACATTATTAAAAGAAAAATTTACATGTACTTAGAAAATGATGTATCAGTCTCTGGGACCCGGCATAGATTCATGAAGAACGGGACTAATTTTTCTTTAATCAAGTTATTAGATCATTATGTGGTAAGCAATATTATTTTTAAAAGATCATCTTTATCGAGTATAATTTACATAAAATAAACTGCATCCATTTAAAGTGTATAGTCTGATGAACTTTGACGAATGTGTATACCCATGTAGCTATTACCATAGTCAATATATAAGCACCTCAATATGTAAGGCAACTGCTAACAGCAATAAAAGGAGAAATCCACAATAACACAATAATAGTGGGAGACTTTAATACCTCACTCACAGTAATGGACAGATCATCCAGACAGAAAATTAATAAAGAAACACAGGCCTTAAATGATGCATGAGACCAGATAGACTTAATTGATATTTATAGAACATTTCATCTGAAAGGAGCAGAATACACAATCTTTTCAAGCACACATGGGATATTCTCCAGGATAGATCACATCTTGAGCCACAAATCAAGCCTCATTAAATTTAAGAAAAGTGAAATCATATCAAGAATTTTTTCTGAGTACAACACTATGAGACTAGAAATCAACCACAAGAAAAAACTGCAAAAAACCAGAAATCTGTGGAGGCAAAACAATATGTTACCTAAAAACCAATGGATCACTGAAGAAATCAAGGAGGACATTTTAAAAATATGTAGAGACAAATAACAATGAAAACACGATGATTCAAAGCTTATGGGATTCAGCAAAAGCAGTTCTAAGAGGGAATTTTATAGCAATACAATCTCTCCTCAGGAAATAAAAATCCCCAACAAAAAAACCTAACCTTATACCTAAAGTAACAAGAGAAAGAAGAACAAATAAAACCCACAGTTAGTGAAAGGAAAGAAATAATAAAGATCAGAGCAGAAACCAATGAGATAGAGATGAAGAAAACAATAGAAAAGATCAATGAAACTAAAAGCTGGTTCTTTGACTCCAAAGAAGATATACAAATGGCCAAGAAGCACATGAAAAAATGTTCAACATCTCTGATTATTAGAGAAATGCAAATCAAAACTACTATGAGGTACCACCTTGCACTGGTCAGAATGGCCATCATTAACAAGTAAACAATTAACAAATGCTAGAGAGGGTGTGGAGAAAAGAGAACCCTCCTGAACTGTTGGTGGGAATGCAAATTGGTACAACCACTATGGAAAACAGTATGGAGGTACCTCAGAAAAGTAAATATAGAACTACCACATGATCCAGCAATCCCACTTGTGGGCATATATCTGGACAAAACTTTCATTGAAAAAGATAAATGTACCCCTATGTTCATTGCAGGACTATTCACAATAGCCAAGACACGGAAACAATCCAAATGTCCATCAACAGATGAATGGATTAAGACAATGTGGTATATATACACAATGGAATACTACTCAGCCATAAAAAAGAACAAAATAATGCCATTTGCAGCAACATGGATGGAACTAGAGGCTCTCATACTAAGTGACATAAGTCAGAAAGATAAAGCCAAACACCATATGATCTCACTTACTTCTGGAATCTAATATATGTCACAAATAAACCTTTCCACAGAAAAGAAACTCATGGACTTGGAGAACAGACTTGTGGTTGCCAAGGGTCGGGGAGGAGGTGGGATGGACTGGGAATCTGGGGTTAATAGATGTAAACTATTGCATTTGGAATGGTAAGCAATGAGATCCTACTGTAGAGCACTGGGAACTATATCTAGTCACTTGTGATGAAGCATGAAGGAGGATAATGTGAGAAAAAGTATGTATATATGTATGTGTGACTGCATCACTTTTGTACAGTAGAAAACTGACAGAACACTGTAAATCAACTATAATGGTAGAAATAAAAATCATTAAAAATTTTTAAAAAGCTGGTTCTTTGAAAAAGATCAACAAAATTGATAAACCTTTAGCCAAACTCATCAAGAAAAAAAGGGGGAGGGCTCAAGTCAGTAAAATTAGAAATGAAAAAAGAGAAATTACAACTGACACCAAAGAAATACAAAGGATCATGAAAGACAACTATACACAAGCAACTACATACCAATAACCTGGGCTACCTAGGAGAAATAGACAAATTCTTAAAAAGGTACAACCTTCCAAGAATGAACCAGCAAGAAATAGAAAATATGATCAGACCAATCACAAGTACTAAAATTGAAGCTGTGATTAAAAAACTCCCAACAAACAGAAGTCCAGGACCAGACAGCTGCACAGGTGAATTCTATTCTCTATTCATTTAGAGAAGAGTTAACACTTATCCTTCTGAAACTACACCAAAAAAACAAACAAACAAACAAACAAAAAAAAACTGCAGAGTTAACAACCACCAATGCACACACTATTTTTACACCCACCAGGTGGAAACTGCTGACCTCAAACACATAGATGGTAGACTGGTTGTTATCAGAAGATTGATTATGAGATTCCTGAGATACTACCTTGCTCCTGATCACCAACCAATTGGAAAATTGTCCACAAGGTGGTTACAAATCCTTGAACCCTTTCCCCTGTCTTTAAAAAACCCTTGCCTCATGACATCAAGGAGTTCAAGTCTTTTGAGCATGAGCTGCCCATTCTCTGTTCTTGGCACCCTGCAATAAACACTATACTTTCTTTCACCACACACACACACACACACACACACACACACACACACACACACACACAAAACTGCAGAGGAAGGAACACTCCCAAGCTAATTCTGTGAAGCCACCATCACCCTGACACCAAAACCAGACAAGGATATCACAAAAAAAGAAAAGTACAGGGCAATATCAATGATGAACATAGATGCAAAAATCCTTAACAAATTATTAGCAAACCAAATCCAGCAATACCTTATACACCATGATCAAGTGGGATTTATCCAAGGGATGCAGGAGTTTTCAATATATGCAAATCAATCAATCAGTGTGATACACCACATTAACCAATTGAAGAATAAAAACCATATAGTGGATGTAGAAAAAGCTTTTGACAAAATCCACCATTCATTTCTGATAAAAACCCTCCAGAAAGTGGGTATAGAGGGAACCTACTTTAACACTTCAACATAATAAATGCCATATATGACAAATCCACAGCTAACACCATTCTCAATGGTGAAAAACTGAAAGCATTTCTGATAAGATCAGGAGAAAGAGAGAGAAGCAACTGGAAGACACATGGAATAACACTCCAGCTATTAGAATGGTCCAAAATAAAATGTGTTTTCCTCAGGATATACTGAATTACTGGTCACTCGAGGTGTTCAAATACAAATCCAGTGACCGGGAATGCTACTTCACCTGTATAAAGGGCATAATAATGTTAATATATGTTAGCCAAGGATAATGTGAGTAAACATACCTCTATTAAAATAATCATCATATTTTATTAGACTTATTGATTGACATGTCTGTTTCAATTAGCTAAAGAATTCCCCAAATCAAGGACCACAGCCAATTCATCTTTTAACTGCAACATCAACTATTCTATCTAGCTTGTGAAGGTGTTCAATAATTTTTTTTTGAATAGGTGAATGAATGGCTGGAGGTAAGAGATATAAGAGTACTTTAGAAATGAAGAAAGCACAACATCAAGGTTGTTAATTAATTTATTCCTAAATTGCCTGGCAACTTAGGTTGTTTATGTTCATAATTATAACAAAAATTTGTACTTACCATGTGGCTTACTGGTGAGTTCTTTCTATCCAGCAAGAAACACATAATTTTCATGCTATATAAACTGTTCAAGAACAGAAAAAAACAAAAACATTTCCCATTCATTTTTATTACCAAATTTATTTTATGAAGTTAGCATTAAACTAATTTTGAAACCTGACAAAAAAGCCTCAAAAACAAAAATTGTAGCCTAATCTCAGTATGAATATAATGCAATAAAATAATATAGCTGCAAATCAAATTTAATAGCATATTAAAAGAATAACTCACAAAGTAACATTAACCCAGGGATATATGGATAATATAATCTTAGCAAATATATTAATATAATGCATCATATCAGGATGACAAACAAGATAAATCACAAGATTGCTGTAATAGATGTTGAAAAGGGAGTCGGTAATTCACTAGCCACCTGTGATTTAAAAGTAGTTTTAAAAAAGAAAGAAAAACCAGCATAGCATTAATAATATCAATCTCAGTATAGCAGTAAATATCTAATTAATTGTGATATGCCAAAAGAGTCATTATTTAAAGCTAAAGTTCTGAAAAACCAAAACCAAAACCAAAGCAAAAACCCCAAACAACAAAAACAAAAGTAGTAGAAGTAGATATGAAAGAAAGGAAGAAATCAAAAAGGATCAACTAAAAAATTATTATAATTTATGAGATTTCATCATAGTGGCCAGATAAGCAAATGCACAAAATTAAATAGATCTACCCTATAACAGAAATAACCAGTCAGAAGACGTTATGAAAGAAAAGAATTCATTTGAAATATGAAGAAGAACATAAATACTAGCATAAAATTAATAAGAAAAGTTTAGGAGCTCATTTGACATATAAAAGAAGAGATTAATGAATTGAGAGACCATTCATCATCTTAATGTATGGAAATACGAAATACTTTTAATAGATCCTTTCTTCTCTAATTAATATTTAAATTTGATGTAGTCATGATAAATACACATTAGCATTTTTGTAACCTGATAAAATAATTCTCAATTTCGTAAAGAATAATAAATAGATGAGAATAGCTGAGAAAATATTGGGAGGGGAAGGATTACAGTACTCCTCCTATGACAGATATTAAAACCTATTGTAAAGCTTCAATAATTGAAACATTGTGACCCATTACAAAGGAGATATCATATAACAATGGGGACAAGAACTCAATAAGTAAATGCTCCCTTAAATGCTAGCAGGCACTGCATTTAAGGGAGTGGGGAAATCAGTTTCAGGTAATTCTTTATGGATTTAAAGGAAATGTAATACAGAAATACAAACCATAAGCTATTAGAAGAAAAGATAGGTGAATATTTACCTACTATTTGGATAGGAAAAGACCACCAAAGCTCAAATACAATAGGAATAACCTCAAAGAGAAAGGTTAGATTTAACTTCAGAAAACAATTAAATCATTTATTTTTCTTTTTAAAAGCTCTCCTGTCGAGGTCTGACTTCCAACAGATGGCAGCAAGTGAGCTGCTTTGCTACGTCACTTAAACTATTTTATGTAAAAAAAATTGAAAGGACAAATGGCAAGATGGGAATCTTTCTAAAAATATAACAAAGATTTATCACTACTTTGTAAGTGATAAGAAATACCACATGACTTGTAGAAAAATTTGCCAACGGTGTCTACAAAAAGAAAAGATAAAGGTCAGCAAAGAGGTTAAAAAAAAAAAAAAACATAACTCCATTGGAAATTGAGATGATCAGTGTGGAACCAATAAGTGAAATTTTCTTTTGTAGATTTAATAAGTTTCTAAAGAGATGAAAATACCCATTGCCAGCAAGGGTGTGGTGGAAGAAAGACACTCTTACATTCTCTTGGTATGAGTGTGAATTGGTATAGCCTTTCGGGAAAGCAGGATACATACTTTCTGGAAATCCTAAAAATGTTATTGCCCTTAAAAAATGATTCCTTTTCTGAAAAGAATCCATAATGCAGATGAAGACTTAGGTACAGAAATATTGATTTCAGCATCCGTAATAGGAGTAAAAAAAGGAAGCAATACAAATGTTCAATAATAAGGGAAGAGTTAAGCAAATTTGGTACATCTGTATGTCAGGAAAACTATGTAGCCTTTAGAATGTGTTTGTAGGGTTTTTTTTTAATGGCATGAGGAAATGCTTATAATATAAAAAGCGATATGCAAATTTATAAACACAGAGTATATCCTCAGACATCTTAAAAATACAAAGACAATTGGTCAAAAGGAGATGCCCACATTGTTAACTGTGTGGCACAACTATGGAGAGTTTTATTGACTCTTTATGCTTCCCCATATTTTCTCAAATCCCTATAAAGAGCATATAGTTCTCTTATTTTCAGAAAAAATTATTTTAAGATAAAAATTATTCCTTAAGTGCTAAAAATCTGTCAAAAGGGGGAAAGAATCATAATCTATTTAGGTTCCTTCAGACTTTCTGATAGGTTCATTTGGAATGTGTTGCATTTAGGATGATGGTAGAAACCTCATGACATCCAGTTAGCAAATGGAAATAATAGCGCTTAGAGCAATATGGGTTGTAAGTAAGTGCAGAGACATCAGAACCTTGGATGATTTAGCTCCCGTGATTCTTGGCTTCATCCTCCTCCTCCTCAAAACAAAACAAAACAAAACAATGGGGATGATAATGGATGGTACCTCAGGAGCTGTTGTAATGATTAAATGAGCTAACACAGGTAAAACACCCAAACTAATACTTAAATGTTAGCTATTATCACTGATAATTTTACTTTCATTGATGAGAGTAATCAAAAGATAACGGTTAAGATGAATAAAGAAGGTGACTGATGTTGTTGGTGCCCCACCCATATCCCTTAGCTCTTGACATTATGCTTTGCATGGCAGCCTGATTCCAACTATGATGCCTGCAAATCTTTGCCTGAGGTCAGGCTTGTGCTAGAGAACTAATACAACCCTCAGCCAATTTATTGGTGAATAAATACTCTAGTTCTCTCACTCCACAAGCAGGATAATTCTGAGGCATATATTCTACAGTGGGATTTTGCTGCAATTGCCCACAGTGGTAACTGGCTTGATATCACACTACCAGCTTCCTTCCCTTACCTGTCTCAATTTCCCACTCCCCTCCTGGGATCATCTCTCCAATAAATGATGTGCCTGTAAATTCTTATCTCAAAGTCTTTTTCCAGGAGAACCAAAATTAGAATAACTAAGGATGAAACCTAGTCTACAGTAACACTCAAGGGATGACTGGGGAAAAAGAAGCCCATGATAGAACTAGAGAAGAAATAGAGAGAGGTACCAGAAAACGGTGGAAAGTGTGGTCTAAAAACCCAAAGTAAAGGAGAGTTTCCCAAAGGAGGTAGGAGGAAACAGCATCAAATGCCATGGAGATGAGATGCAAAAAGAACTGGAAACTGTCCATGTGAATTGGCATCTTTGAGGTGTGAGGTGACCTCTGCCAGGAGATTTTTGGTACAGTGGTGGAGGAAGCCAGATGGCAGTGGGATGAGGAAGTGAATGGGAGGTGAAAAAGCAGAGGCAGCAAGTGTAGGCTATTCATTTAGGAAGTCTGGCTGTAAAAGGAGAGAGGGAGAGATAGGGAGAGATGGAGAGAGGGAGAGGGAGGGAGAGATGGAGGGAGAGGGAAGGAGAGGGAGAGAGAGGAGAGAGGCAACTACAACTATACAGGAAAATCTTTAATGTACACAGGAAATCTTTAATCTCCATCTTTAAGATGGAGAGACTTGGATATACTCTAGTTTGATGATGAGAGAAAAAGAATCTGTTGAAATGTGGTTGAAAAACCTTATCATTCTTGGAATTCCCGTCGTGGCTCAGTGGTTAACAAATTCGACTAGGAACCATGAGGTTGAGGGTTTGATCCCTGGCCTCGCTCAGTGGGTTAAGGATCTGGCGTGGCCGTGAGCTGTGGTGTAGGTTGCAGATGCGGCTTGGATCCTGCATTGCTGTGGCTCTGGCACAGGCCAGTGGCTCCAATTCCAATTAGACCCCTAGCCTGGGAATCTCCATATGCCGCAGGAGCGGCCCTAGAAAAGACAAAAAAATAACAACAACAACAAAAAAAAAAAAAAAGCAAAAAAAAAACCTTATCATTCTTGATATAATGCTTTAACTACTATCATATTCCAAGAGTTTCCCAACATCCTCATCTTCATCATTTCCCTTTTATTGAGCACCTACTGTTTGCAAAACATTGCTAAATACTGAGAAAATAAAGAATGTGAGACACAATTCCTGATCTCAAAGACATTATACTCTAGTAGGGGAAATGAGACATCAATATATGAAAAAGTTATTAAAATATGACATAATGATCAAATGAGAGGTATAGTTAAAAGTTTCTTTAACCATTCAAAGGAAGATAGGACAGGTGGGGAAGGCTTCATGGATTTGAGGTATAGATGAATTGGTGGAAAAACCTGCTGGGGAGAAAGATTCAAGGGGGGAAATTTAGGAGAGAGGTAGGAGCTGGTAATAAACAGGGCTGGAAGGGGTTTGAATGCTCTACTAAATTTAAAAACTTGCATTTCATTTAGTAGGCAAAAAGGAGCCATTTGGTTTGTGAACAAAGTGAAAAGCAGAATTTTGGAGAAAGTAATTTGAAAAAGGTATGCAGCATGGTTTGAAAAATAAAATAGAAGTAGGAGGGCCAGCCAAATAGGAAGGAGAATCAAGCTTGGACTAGGATGGGGAGGATGGAGGGAAAGGACAGAGAAGGGACCTTTTGTATTGTGGATACTAGGCTTATCTTATTTCACCATCTAGATTACAAACTACTTGTGCTATGCTTTAGTCATAACTGGAACCCATATCATGCCTCAAAAATATCTATTACATAAATATCCCTGAATAATCAAATAAATGAAGTAACATATGAATAAAATGAATAAATGAATGCACATCAAATGAATAAGCATTACAAGAGATGAACCACCAAATGGATCTTGGAGGACAAAGAAATCAGAGAAGGATTGAGAGTTTCCAACTGTGGTTGATTAGGGAAAATAACGGCATCAATAACTGAACTGACTGGCACCTAGCCAATGCTCAATGAGTGTAATCTTAAATATCAACATATGTAATCCTATATATTCATGATATATACTTATGATATTTGTCTTATTTATATGGTATTTATCACATATATGATATTTATCACATATATGATATTTATATGATATTGAAGAGACAAATCTGGAAGGCACTTCACTCCAATGGTAGTTGAGCAGAGAGGTAGCCCAGCAGGTCTGAGTTAACAAATGCCAATTGCTAAGTTCCACAGGCTCCCCTTTTCTAACCAGGCCACTTCCTCGAAGATCAACCTTCTGTTTTTATATAGTTCCTGAGAATTCCCTACTCCCCATTAAAAAAAAAATATGTATGGTATAATGGGAGATGAGATCTCTCTTTTGGAACCCTGTCCAGCCCAGCCTGGCCAGTCTAAGTACACCTTTCTATGCAGGCAATGAGAGCTTCAGGGATATGCATACTCCCTACCTCTCTGGTGTACGTTTATCTTAAAAAAAAAAAACCTTAGGTATTTACATCATGTGGTCATAGTGTGTGTGGAACTGAAAAACCTAGCATATCATGAATAATAAGTAACAGACATATATAGTTCAGATTTTACAGGGAGAATTTTTTGAGGGAAATTTTAATTTTAGACATGATCCAGAGAGTTATCATCTGTAAAAACAACTATAAATCTGATAGAAATAATAAAATCCTTTAAAAATCAATTTGTAAATGCATAAATCTCTTTAATAGAGAAATACCATAAAACTTTTTGATGAAAAATAGTCATTAAACATGAACTACAGATCAAATCAACTGATACTTCTTTACTGAGTGCGAGCTTATGTGTGGTAGAGTTTCATGGCTAATAAATGCAAAAAGAATGATAGAATTAGAAATTACCAATAGAATAGAATAGAAAATTACCAATTTTCAATTTCAAATTAAGTGACAGATCTAGGAAAAATGATAATCAATAGATACCTAAATCATCAGGTCTGAGGTTATCAATTTTGGATGTCATTGGAATCACATAGGGGATTTAAAAATGCTAATACCAGACACAACTTAGAATAGATTTACAAGGAGATCCTGCTGAGTAGCATTGAGAACTTTGTCTAGATACTCATGTTGCAACAGAACAAAGGATGGGGAAAAAAATGTAATTGTAATGTATGCATGTAAGGATAACTTGATCCCCTTGCTGTACAGTGGGAAAATACAAAAATATATATACAACTTAAGAACAAACAAACAAAAAATGCTAATACCCATGTCACATCCTCAGTGATTCTGATTTAAATGATTATGCATGTGGCCTTGTCACTGTGACTATTTAAATTTCCATAGGTGATTCTAATGTGTAGCCAAGGTTAGGTGAGAAGTTGATGGAAACCGGACATTATATGCCTCATGAAGTAATGCAACGGAATGTTCCCAGCATCACTGAGAAAGGCTTCTTGCCTAGAAAATCACTGAAATCTAATAATATTTCTAGATATAACTCCCAGTTTATAAGAAATAGAAATAATAAATAACACTGAAATTCATCTGTAGCTATGTGAATCAGTGTTATATAGAAATTATATAGTGGATAAAGGAAAAACTTAAATAACCTCAAAAGGAATTAATCAACCAAATCCCAAATGTGGGATAACCTACAAGACAAAAACTCAGTCTCTCTATGAATGGCATGTTAAATAAATAAAAGGAAGGTAGGAACTGTTACAGAACTACAGAGTCTTAGAAACAAAACAATCAAATCCAATGTGTAGGACTTGTTGGATTCTATGCCAGAAATTTTCTCTTTGCTCCTCCAGATTTTCTGTCTAACCTTCTCTATGGCCTGGAAAGTTTGACCTATTAGCTAAAGCTGTGCCTTTAGACTCCCTTGCCCTCTAGCTTTTGGTTGGGTTTGGCAGGAAATCAGAGTGGGGAAGAGAGGGCAGACTGGGGACTTATTCCCCCGGCTTCCTCTCTTTGGGATTACCTGGGCTGGCTGGATCCCTCCAGAGAAGGACACCGTTCCTCTCAAGAAGGTTTACTCTACAGACTTTCCTGGAAAGGTTCAGTAGCCTCCACATTGTCCTCCTTATGCCTTCAGACCCAAAGATTACTGCACTGTTCTCCATGATTCCCCTACACCTTACAGGGCTTCGTAAATAAATCCTCCTTCAACTAACCTAACCTAAGAGTGCTGTTTCCTGATGGGACTGATATAGATTCTCACTGGACCAAATCAATTCTCCTTTGCAACAATGGAGAGATTTTGAATATGAAGTAAACATTAAAAACTATTCAGGGATTACTGTTAATTTTATGAGGTGTGATATTGCCACAGTGCTTATATAAACAAAAAGTACCAGTTAGACATACATACAGAAGTATTTATTTATTTATTTGAAGTATTTATTGATGAAATGATAATGTCTAGAAGTTGTTTCAAACATACTGCTTTGGAGATCTGGGCAGGGAGGTGGAAGGTAAGAAAAAAGTACAGGAGGAACAGATGAAACGAGATTATCATAAGGTTGATAACTGAAGCTGGGTGACAGATATATGTGGGTTCATTATACATACTATTTTCTTAATTGTGTGAACAATTCAAAGTAGAATATAATAAATTCTATTATAAAAATAGAATATATAATAAAATATAATAGAAATATAATAGAAGGTTAAAATGGAACAATCAATCTCTTATTTTTTCTTAGATGAGACCCAGTTTGCAATCTTTCATTAAAGAGAGAGGCACACAAAATCTGAATTTATAGCAAATGAAGGGTGTGTTTAAAGCATGGAAATATAGGAGTTCCCATCATGGCTCAGTGGTTAACGAATCCAACTAGGAACCATGAGGTTGCAGGTTCAATCCCTAGCCTTGCTCAGTGGGTTAGGGATCCTGAGTTGCTGTGAGCTGTGTCTAGGTTGCAGACTCAGCTTGGATCCCATGTTGCTGTGGCTCTGGCATAGGCCGGCAGCTACAGCTCTGATTAGACCCCCTAGCCTGGGAACCTCCATATGCTGCAGGAGCGGCCCTAAAAAAGGCAACAAGACAAATAATAATAATAATAATAATAATAATAATAAAGCATGGAAATATAAAGATGTTTCTACATTTTATTCTTTCCTGGAGAGAAAAAATGGATGAGAAAGATGCATATATTTACTGGATGTGTTTTCTTTTTCTCTTTAGACATTCAGAGGCCACTTGAAAAGGGAGGGGGTGAAAAGGGTTTGCTATTAATGGTCAATCTGCAGCCTAAGTGACAAAGTCTTAATGCTTGGAACGTCCTTTTTGTTTTGTTTTGTTTTGGATTTTTTCTAGTAATAGATACTAGTAATGAAGCAAATTTATGCATAAAAATTGTCATTATTTATAATCCTTTCAGGGGATTTAGGTGCTTATGGTGCAGCTCAGAAGCAAACATAATTTCTTCTGCAACAAATTCTGCCTTAACCAAAGGAAGCAAGGTGCTGGATTGGTTCGGCTTCAGTAGCACTTTTGCTTCTCAAACACCATAGATAAGAGAATTTTGTAGATATTTGAGAAGAATGAATGAATACAAATTGATAGATGTAACTATCTTGCCACTAAAATAAACTTCCTCTTATATGAAGCAGGTAGCAGACAACAATAAGGAAAATCTGAGTGCAAAGTATTCTATTGCATGCTCCAAAATAAAAATAAAAGCCATGCATAATGTCTGTTGGGTTAATAAAATTGCTTTGTTTTCTTATGATAATAAAAGTTGGCAGGGCTCCACCTACATTAAAGTATTTCCTGGCATAATGTTCTTTACTCTGCTTCTTCTACCCCTACTTTGCTAAGCTTGTTTTATTGACATTACTGTTAATTGATGGTTACTAGATATAACCACAAGGCAGACAGATGAGGAAGGAAAAGTTGAAGCTTGTTTATAAAACAGGAAAATGCTGCTTTTTAAATTGTAGTATTAACATAGGAAACTCAATTTACCAAAATAAATGTAGTATTAATACAAGAACCTCAAGTCACCAAGATAAAAGTTTGACTTATTACAATGTAAGTTGTATTAAATGTTGAAAACAAGAATCAATATTGGGGAAAACAATTTGATTCAAATGTGTTTTAAAAACACCCTCCTAAAATATATCTGAAAGAAAGCCTCTATCTCTAAATTATTTCTCTGCTAAGTATCATTTGCAAAAGCTGACTAGGTTATGGGAATAGATAATTTCAACTGAGGCATCTGGTGAAGTCAGTAGTCACCAAACCCAGTCTGCCTGGGTTCAAATACTGGGTCCATGACTTTACAACTCTGTCATTGCTGTCAAGTTCCTGGATCTCTCTGAAATGCTGACTCAAATTCCTCCTATGAGAAATAGGGATGGCAATAGGGGGTTGCTGGGAGAATTCAACAAAATAACTAACTTAGATAATATGACTTCAGATCCTCATGAAGGAACATAGTCCTGAAAGGAAAGAACTAGAACAACTTAAAGAGTTGGCTACTTAGTTGTTCACAGGATAAAACTATTATTTGGCCATCTTAAATAATTTATGGAACATGCTAGAGAGTAGATGAGTAGCTAACAAACCAATAGGACAAGAGAGATTAATCAGAACTATTAATACAATAGCAACATTTCTAAAGGCTGATGCCATGGGAAAATCTACTCCTCTCTCCAAAAGAAAATGGTCAGTTGCACTCATCTTGAAGTTGTTTGGCATCAAGAATTATTGAGTCTCCATTCAGGAGAACAGTATGGAGGTTGCTTTAAAAACTAAAAATATAGTTATCATATGATCCAGCAATTCCATTCCTGGGCACATATCCAGAGAAAACTCTAATTTGAAAAGATACATGCGCCCCAATGTTCACAGCAGCACTATTTAAAATAGCTAAGACATGGAAGCAACCTAAATGTCCATCAACAGATGAATGGGTAAAGAAGATATGGTCAATATAGACAATGGAATACTATTCAGCCATAAAAAGAATGAATTAATGCCATTTGCTGCATCATGGATGGACCTAGAGATTATCATATCAACTTAAGTAAGTCAGAGAGAGAAAGAAAAATATCATATATATCATTTATATGTGGAATCTAAAAAATGATACAAATGAACTTATTTACCAAATAGAAATAGACTCAAAGGCATAGAAAACAAACTTACAGTTACCAAAGAGGAAAGGGGTGGGAGAAGGGATGAATTGTAAGTTTGAGATTACCATATTTACACTATTATATATAAAATAGATAAATAAGGGCCTACTGTAAAGTATAGGGAACTATATTCAATATCTTGTAATAATCTATGATGGAAAAGAATCTGAAAAAGAATACATACATATAACTAAATCAATTTGCTATATACCTGAAACTAATACAACATTGTAAATCAAATGTACCTCAATTAAAAAAAGAATTATGGAATCTCATCAACTCAGTCATTATTTGGGATTAGAAGTTACTTTTATATTAGGGTTTAATATGCAGAAAGATGGACATTCAGGCTGATTCTGAATCAGGAATGAAGTCATCACAGTGACTTTGAATATCTTACCATCATTATTTTATTAAACTGAAAGGAGGGTTAACATTGAGTCAAATTACATTAATATTAAGTACATACCCCAAATGAATTCCAATTCACATTAATTTTCAAGTGCTGCATTCACTCTGCCTTTCCACATCAGGACCAAGCCATGATTCAGAAGCAGCCCACTGATGAATCATGCCCCGCTGGTATTTGGATGGGTCAGAACGCCTTATGTGGGTTGAGGAGGAGGAGGCAGAGTCCAAGGGCTTCCTTTGATGTGACATGGCAAAACCTACGGGTCAGGATCTGAGTCCTAGGACCCAGGAGAAGGACCCAACAAGCCACGTCCCTTGTTCTCAGAGAACTCAACCTCTAATTGTCCCCTGATTGAGGCTTCCATGTGCCCAAAGGATGCATGAGTCCTTTGACAAATATGGAGGTTTTATGGGCAGAGAAAGATATCACTTCCAGCCTAGAGGAACAGTCTTCTTCCCAAATAGTCCTGGTTCTTGATGTCAAAAAAAATGGAAGTGTAGAACAAAGAACACCCAAGACACCATAGCTGAAAATCCCCACAAGGTGCTATATCCCACTTGGTGCTAAAACATCCAAATGAGCTCTGAAACAAAATAAAAAACAAACCAAAAAACCTCCCAAACAAAAACTAACAAGGTTTCTATGAGAAATATTTCAGTTGTCTCAGATGCCAGCTCAGTATTTTATCTTTCCTCTTCCATCCCTCTTGTCTTCTCTTTATCATATTCTAGCCCTCTGACCTCTGCCCAGTGGCTCTATTCTCTGATAGACGGATCATATCTCCGTCTGTTCTCATGGTGAAGGCTTCCAAGGTCTACTCCGTGCCCACCATCTGACCACACACGAGGCCAGCCTCTCTCACATATCTGTCTTTACCCAGGCTTGTGGGTATTTCCCATTCCACCATGGTCACATAACTTAACCAGTCACCTCTACAGAAAATCAGGGCAAGAGGTACTTCCTGAGCCTCTACTGAATCAGGCAAGAGAGAGTTCTTGCCACACTGGATTCAGTGTTCAAGCAAAGGCCAAGATGTTACAACATCTGGGTGAACCTTGAAAAGACAGTTTTATAGCTTCCAGTTTGAATGGCCTTTGCAGCTGAGGTTCCATTTTTTCAGTTACTAGAGGGCTTATACCAATGTCTGAGACTTTGGGAACTACTTCTATATATTCTGTCCTGTGTACCAGTACATAGCAGAGCAGTGAGCCCCAAACTGATAGGTGGTAATTTTTTTTTTTTGGTCTTTTTAGGGCCGCACCTGCGGCATACGGAGGTTCCCGGGCTAGGGGTCAAATCAGAGCTGTAGCCGGTGGCCTACATCATAGCTACAGCAACGACAGATGGTAAATTATTTTTTGATGTGTCATAGAGAACTAAGCTTTCATTGAGATAATAGTTGGATAATAGCTTCCCTATTAGAGAAACTTGACCTGTTCTACAATATATGTATTTATAGGTCACAATCTAGAGAACTCAAGTCAGTAACTGGTTATAGAATCATGTGAATTAACTACTCCTGCATCATTAGCCACCCCCAAATGTTGGTGATTTAAACAATTATTTGTTATTGCTCACAAGTCTGCAGTTGCCTGGGGGTTGGCTGATCTAGGATGGGTTCTACATGGGAGACTCAGCTCCACATGTCTTTTATCTTCAGGCATATTATTCTTAAGGGAAGGCAGAGCCACAGGAGGCTAAGCAGAAACATGCAAGCCTCTAAGGCTGAGGCTCTGATGCCACTCTATACTTCAGCCCACCTTCCTTTGAGTGAAGGACATCATGCGGCTGAGCTCAAAGACAAGAGGTGGTAATACAAACTCTGCCTTTAGGAATGAGCTCCAAAGTCACGTGACAAAAGGTATGCTATAGGGAGGGGTGAAAAATTAAAGCCAACAATGCACATTATCATAATTACAATTCCTGAGAACATGGGAAATTTGACTGTGAGGAGTACCTTGTTGATGTTAAAATAAGAATCAGTTTTGGACATCAGTTGCAAGGTACTCATTTTTTCCAGATGCTTATTAAGTTCTTAACTACTTTTAGGAGGGTCACAATGGTTGAAACTAAAAATTACATGCTGTGTGCATGTAAATGTGTCTTGTAAGAAAGCAATGAGGTACCTGGTTTTTCATTGCATTTTCTCCCATCACCCCCGACCATGCACTAGAAAATGCAAAATTAACTTACTTACTCCAGAGAGATGGGTTTAGCTTAGAATCTCAAACCGTGTACAAGTTCCATCTGATAAACTAACTATAATGGCTTTTCTATAGACCTCAAAATTTGTTTAATCAGAAACCCATGATAACCAAAACCCTTAAAATATTTTTTATTGATCTCTTCCTTGTTTAATTAAATCAATTTCCCTCATGGTCATCTAAATTAACAATACAAGTTTATGCTTCTTCTTCATCTTTTTTTTTGGCCATGCCCATGGCATGCAGAAATTCCTGGGCCTGGCATTGAAGGTGAGCCGTAGCAGTGACAATGCCAAATATTTAACCACTAGGCCACCAGGGAACTCCAAGTTTATGTTTCTTGAATCTATAATTCTATTGAATCTATAATTCTAATATACAAAAATCTTTATGGAAGCATGTATCAAAACACAAAGAAAACTTATCCACAGAGAGTTTTTGTGGATGGCAATTTCAATTTCATGATAAGATGCAATATGAAACAAACTCTAAAGTACCTTCAGAAACGTCTTGTTTGGACTCTGGCAATTACAGAGCTACCTTGCTTCTGGTGGCAATTATAATTTTTGTGTATACCAAAGAAAAAATGTTTTCCCCTTGCTCAAATTTGAAAGCTCTGTGCTCTATATGAAACAAGCAAAAGATGGTCTATAGTGATTAATTAGGGGTTAGGATATTTAGATGCACTAGTGAACAAATTACCAGGGCAGATTTTCCTGTAAGAATCACGTTTATAAACATCTTGCCTCATTTGTACACATAGCAAAAACAGTACTTTAGCTCCAGCAGTACCCATGTTCTTCCCTTGAGAAGAGTGCTTTCTGCAACAGCACACAAATTTCAGGTAATAGTAAAAGAACATCAAAGTCATCTTTTAGCAGAAAAACAAGCCAAAATACCCACCCACTCAGCTCCTCCCAGAGCTCTTTACTTCAGCAAGATACACATGACTGCAATAAGAAATTCATGTACTAAAGATCCTACTTATGTTACATTTACAGCCAAACCCAGGGAGACAGCTAATGGCACTCTAAAAATGGTCATTTTGTCAGAGCTTTGGTGTCGATTACTGATTACATACAGGAAATGGTGACATAAAAAAACCCCTAGTAATAGCGCAAACAGCACCTGGCCAGCGCCTCTGCATGAGCACAAATGTTTGGTACACAGTTATATTTGGTTCATTTGATTAAAACTCTGGGTATCATCAGCCAGCAGGAAGAATTAGAACTAGCCAGCTCAATAATTTTTCCTTTCTGTTCAATATCTAAAAATCTATTCCTGTGGGTATAGCCATGAGGGATGAGGCAAACAATGATTAAAATTCAGGAGTGGTTTATACAGTGTGGCAGAGGTTTGGAAAACATGCTGGTCTGTGAGTTGGAACATAGCTAACAACAATAGCTAGCATTTAATGAATGCTTATGATGGTGCCTGGAACTGTGCTGAGGGCTGTGTGTGCCATAATCTATTCCATTCTTCTTTCTGACAACTCCATGAGGTAGATGGTGTCGTCATCCCCATCTCACAGCTATGGCAGACAGACAACATCATAATGTCAAAATGTGCTGGACTCGTATCCTGATATTCTACTAGTTAAAAGTGTGTCCCTGGACAAATAATTCCTCTTTCCTGTGCCTCTGTGTTTTCATACAGAAATGAAGAGGTTGGATTAGTTCAGTGGTTTGCCCTTGCCTGCAAATTAGGTTTTCATGGAATGCTTTTATAAGGCAGTTTGTTGAATATTTACTGCATGCCAAGTTTTTCATATATAGCATCTCATTTGATTCAACAGTAGCCTGAGCTATCTTTGAGGAAATGAGAAATGCCTGATCGCATGGAAGAAAAATTGAAGTTCAAGAAGTTTAAGAACCTGCCTACATTATAAAGCTTGAAGATGGCAGCTGGATCTGGGCTCAGGCATTTCTGGTCCAGGGATGAACAACTCTCAACCTTTGTTGACTGAGGACTGCTCTTCCTGTTTCCAGGTTCATGTCCTTCTAGCCTGTCCTCCTCAGTGTTTCCTAAATGCTCTTTCTAAAACATACAACTTACTTCCACCTTGAAATCTGATATTAGAGCTTTCAGACTATTTCAAACTCCTTACTGCAGCACAAGAGGCACTTCAGATTCTGGTGAGTTCTCCAGTCTCATTTCCTGTCAGGCCCCTGCCACCCCTACTTTGTCCAGGCAAAGTGTATCATCCAGATCTTCACATTCTTGTCTTCAGTTATGTTGCTGTTTCTTCCCAGAATGTCCTTTTCCTCTTTTCTCCCTCACCACCCAGCTTAATTCCCATTCCTCCTAAGCTCTGCTTAAGCATCTCCTCTTGAAGACTCCTCTAGGTATGACTGGCTCGGCTGCCCTTATTTGTTCCCAAGGCACCTAGGGCCCTCTTTAAGGGAGCTGATTGGAAAGGCCACTTCCTTCTGAAGCATTCTTTAACCCTTTGACGTATAACTGACCCATGGGCCTGAATCAAAGCTGAGGAAGGGGAGCTGGAGAGGAGGAGATGGGCTGGAGAGGTAGCAGGATTAGGCCATTTGCTCAGGGCTGACCACCCTGGCTTCCTGCACCCTGGTCCCAAGCCCATCATTTTACCCTTGGATCATGGTAAGCTCCCAACTGCTCCCTTGGCTTCTATCCTACAGGCTCTTCCCAACACATAGGCCACAATGATGCTTTTAAACATAAGGCAGAGCTTAAGAATCCTCTGCTTAAAACCCTGCAATGACTCCCATCTCCCTCACAGTGAAAATCAAGGTGTTAACAAGGGCCTTTAAGGCTTGACATCAGTGCTTCTCAAACTTTCATGTGCATATGAATTAGCTGAGGATCTTGTTAAAATGCAGACTATGACATAGTAGGTCTGGGGTAGGGCCTGAGATCCTGCATTTCTAACTAACCTGTAGGTGAAGCTGATGCTGCTGGTCCTCGGACCCCTTTTTTAGTAGCAAAGCTTTCCTTGACCTGGCTTCCCATTTCCTCTCTGATCACCTCCATCATCTTGCACTCTCCACTCCAGCCCTACTGGCATCCCTACTGTTCAAACAACACACAAGAAATGTTCCCTTGCCTTAGGGCTTGTGCACTAGTTATTACTTTTACCTGGAACGCTCTTGCTCTGGATCCACTTGGCTTACTCTTACTTTCTTCCCATACTTGCTCAAATTTCACCTTTTCCATGAGCTCACCCTGACCACTTAATTTAAACATTACAACCTGTCCTTTGCTGCTCAGGTCCTGCCCTTTTGAAACTCTTTATCTTGCTCTTCTGTGCTTTCTTTCTTTCTTTTTTTTCCTGCATAGCTCTTTTAATCTTTTAACCTATGCTATAAATTTACTTAACGTTATTATAGTCATGATTTTGTTAGCTAGCTCCTCCTTGATTCCACAAAGCCAGGTCCTGAGAGCTCCCACTTTGGGTGTTCTGTTCACGGATGTTCCCTAAGAGTCTAGGACAGCTGCCAACAAATACAAATTTGAATTTTGAATGTGAATGTTGTGGGTGAATGAGAAGGAGAAATTAAGGTAATGTGGTGTGACTGTGCGTCCTCCACTGAGTATTTCCCCTAAGTGCATTTTGCTTGGTGCTTGGCATACTGAAGTGAGATATTGTTTGGCACATTCCAAAGACTTTTTTTGGTCAAGACACAGCAAAGCATGTTGTGCTGGAGACATTTCATGTTTTCCTTTCTTTATTTCCAGATGATACCAAATAAAATGCTATCTTCTAATAAACTTGCCATCATCCTCAAAGACAAATTTCAGAAAAGAAATAAGAAAGAGTATTGCAATTACTGTCTTCCGTCTTAGCCATGACTCAGACAGGTAAGTGCTTCTTCTGTACTTCATCATCTTCAAATTTAGTAAAGCAGTCAGGTGTGTCTTTTATGATGGTAGAAGTTGTTTCCCTTTTAATTCTACCAGTCACTTTATCCTCCTTCTCCCTTCATTTTTCTCAATCCTCCTACATTACTAAGCTTTCACGAGGCATTGTTTGACTGACATTACAGTCAGCATTTTTTATATAACTAAGATATCATGGAATAAGACATAAGCTAAATTCTCCACTGATATAGCTCTTGAACTGATCTTGAGCGGCATGCACAAAGATCAATAAATTGCTTTTTTTAATAATTTATTTTTTGGATAGTCTACTCTTCCATCCTCAAGAAGATAATCTCTGAAATAGGAGGTTGAATCACATGAAACTGCTAATATTCAACCAATCTGACTTAGAAAAATATCAATTTCAGGTGGTTCAAACTAAATATAATTAGGAGAGTTCTTCTCTTCATAGAACAATCAATTCCTTAAAAAAGAAGCAAGACTTGTGGGTTGCAAAACAAAAAGATTTTTGGAAAATAGGGCATTTAGCCTTGGAGAAGAGAGAACAGGCTTGTTCTCATCCCCATGCATATGCTCCATTCTGACCATCATGGGCCCTCTGAGAAAGCTCTGGGATGGGAATGAAGTCTCACTGACGATAATGGGTAAGCAAGGCAATAGGGGCTTTCAGGTGACCATTCACACTGGATAGAAATATTCTCAGTCTCTTAGCCCACTCAAAGAAATTCATCCATATAGCCTTTTCTCAATCCTTGCCACCAATTTTACTATTTTGTTTCCTTTAGGTTATGTTCAACTACTCAGACCTTTAGTCAGTGCCAAGGAATTTGTGGAGATGCTGATCTCAGGCCACCTCCCTTTCCAAAGTAGGCAAAGGGATGTGCTGCCTGAAATTCTATTGTGAGAGGATTTCTCTTCTTCAACATCCTTTTGGGCCATATCTGAGGTAAGCTATATTCTGGTTATCTACCAATGTGTAACAGACGACCTCAAACATAGTGGTATAAAACAACTATTTTATTATGCTTATGGATTCTGTGGGTCTGGAGTTCAGATGGGGCACAGCAGAGATGGTACCACAATGTCTGGGGCCTCAGCTGAAACACTTAAAGGCTGGGATTGATTCTATAGCCAGAGTCTGGAATTGTTTCAGGGCATCTTCACTTACGTGTTTTGTGGTTATTGCTGGCTTTGGTGGGACCTCATCCAGACTATCAGCTAGAACATCTACACATGGCTCTCCATGTGGTCTGAGTAAGCTGGGCTTCCTCCCAACATGAGCAACTAAAGAGAATCAGGTAGAAGTTGTATCATCTTTTATGACTTAGCCTCAGAGGTCACCTAGCACTACTTCTGCCATGGTAATAAGCCTGCCCATATTCAAGGGAAGGGAATATGGATTCCCTACCTCTCAATGAGAGGAGTTTCAAAGGCCCATCATAAAGAGAGTATGTAGGATGGCCAACATTGTTGCAGTGTATAAATGCTATCTATTATTATTAGGCAGTCCCAGAGCATTTTATTGGATGCAGATTATTGAAATAATTATTCCCAATAGTTGAGTTTCACTTATCAAATCTTCTTGAGCAATCTGGGATGATTTTTGCAAACTTTCATGTGACTTTAAGCATTTTTGTTCATTTTTTCAGTATTGCAATATTTTTCACTCTATTTATTTTTAAAATTTCCAATTCTTTGAGAGCCTAATACTGTGTGTAGCAGTATCAGCTGTCAGCTGGAAAAGTGGCTTTCCATCAAAAGAAAACTGAGGTTTATTTTTCATTGGCCTCAAACTATAACTAGCTACAATGATTAATGATGGCCCAAAGCCCATGAAAATCATATGAGGATCAATGCTAGTTTTTCTATCTTTCTTTAAAATCTAGGAAGATATTTCTGTCTCCTGTCTAGCAGCAAGGCAACCAGAAGATCGATCTGCCTTCAGGCCAGCAGTGCAAGCAACCTTAAGCTTGTCCTTGCATTCACATTGCGGTTGCACATGCTTTGTATTACAGCTTCAATTCTGACAGCAAACACTGAATGCTGGCCACGAAATGTCAAATACAGCTAAGGAACCTTTAAATATAAACTAAATGTTTATGCAAAGATAGTAAAAACATGTTAAATTAAATTAAGTGATCGGTGATGGTTGAAAATTACAAGGATGAAAAGGCTAATGAGGAGGTAGACAAAATTACTTTGATGAGTGTGTTTAAATTTTGTGCAATTATTCTAGGTTGCATACAAGTTATAAAAACATAAACTGAATACTGTACATGTTAATTATTACACTAATTTGCTTATAGACAATTCATTTAGAGCTAGAGGCAAATATAAAAGTTTATTAAAGCATTTGCAAACCAGCATCGCAGGAATAAGTGGATGGGAATAAAGTATAAATAAGAAAATAAAAAAGCAGTGTGTGCATGTGAAGACTCAAACATGCACACACTGCTGGAGAAGAAATGGATACATATGCCTTAAAGCATTTAAAGGACCATAAACCTACCCTGTGCTGTAATCTCTATAAGGGAAGATGACATCATATTTATTTTGCTCAATATTTTATTTCCATTCTATAAATATTTCTTAATTATTAATGCTGTATCAAATTATCAATATTTGAAAAAAGAAAACTTGGAATATTAAGCTTCATTTTCAATCAATTTGTTTCTTTGCATAGTTGTGTTCAACCAAAAATTTTCAACCAATTTATTTTCTGTCAGTCAACCTGGATCCATGCTAGGGAAAACACTATCATAAGCAAAAAGGCCTATGTGTAATGTATTTGAGGAGAAAATATGTGAAAAAATTTCTTAAGATTTAAATAATAGGTCAAGACAAAAATAGGAAATCTGTCACAAGGTTCTCTACAAGTAATTATTAAAACAATTTGTAAACTTCCTCTTTTGTTTTTGGCTGTATCTGAGGCATACAGAAGTTACCAGGCCTGGAATTAAACCCGAGCCACAGCAGTGACAATGCTGAAACCTTAACTGCTATCCCACCAGGGAATTCCTAAACATCCATTTCTTAATAATGTGGTATATTAGTAATATTAACCATTCCAACACAAAATACCAACAAATAATTGATGAAATATAATAAACATCCTTTTTTAAATATAAAACTGAGATAAGAGGAGACTAAAGGAATTCCCTTCAAGAACCAAAAATGGAGAGGAAAACTGAAACAGGAGAATCGTAAGGGGTGGGAGTTGAAGCTCTTGCTGTTCGAAGTTTGGGGGTGGTGGGCTTTAGTGGTTTCTGTAACCAAGGGGATTAGGTTTTAACTGCCAAACATGAATAAGCTCTTACACATGAGTCCAGAGAAAAGCAGAAAGAAAATAAGTGCATAAAGCTATGCCACAGTGAAAGAGTGGAACAGAAGCAAAATCTACCACTGCCAGGAAGACAGCTATCCTGTCTCCCAGGTCCCACACCTGAAAAGTTGGGAAACAAGTTTTGCACTCAGTTGTATTTCTGGTGCAAATACATACTCCCTTTGTGGTCTGGTACATCCAACCCATGAAATGAACATAAAATGTGGTCCCCATACAGTGACTCCCCTGGGAGAAATAAATACCAATCTTGTCTGTGGAGTCACCCTCAACCCAGACCTCAAAGGATTTTTGCAGATGAAGCCTCACTAAACATGAGTCCACCAGCCAAAAAAAATTAGATGTTAGTAGCCAACACAGCCAACCATTAGATTAGACCAAGTCCCTTAGATGATGAGATTATTATGTACCATGAAATATGTCTAAATATATTTTCTAGAAAAGTATGATAAAATATCAAGGTACTATCAAAAACACTAGACAGGCTAAAAAAAACCCCAACTTATTTGGTTTGAAATGAAAAATATAGTCATTAAAATACAAACTCAGTAGATAGATTAAACCACAGATCAGACAGAGCTAAAGTGTGAATTAGTGAAATAGAAGACAGAGTTGAAGGATTTTTTTTTTCCTTTTTGGCCCGACCTGTGGCATATGGAAGTTACTGGGTCAAGGATCAAATCTGAGCTGCATCTGTGCAACACTGGATCCTTAACCTGCTACACCACAGCAGGAACTCCGAGCTGAAGGATTTACTCAGAAAGTAACACATTCTGGGACTCTGGGATCAATTCCCTTTAGATTGACACAATCAGAGGAAGCATGGTGAAGGAGGTGAAATTTTAGCTGAATCTTAAAGGCTGTGTAAGAATGGGTAAGAGAAGATATTTCAGAGGAGTGGCAGGACAGAGCCAAATTTCAGAGACTAAATTCAAAACTTATTTAGATTACAGTGAGTTGGCCTCTTTGGCTGAAATGGAGAGTTTGTACAGAGAAGTAGAGTGAGATAAAGGCTGGTTATGAATGTTAGGGCCTATCCCTAAAGCTACATATGAAATGCTATAATAATCACATACAATTAATTGGTTTTAAAACAAAGCAGACATATAAGGTATGATATACTGACATTGTGATCCCTTTGACATACAACATTCCAGCTTGCCTAGCTTCTCTCCAGTGAGCATGCATCATGCACAGTGCATACCTGCTTAAAAGGGAGGGTTCCTGAAATCACTCCCCCACCTCCCCTCCGCCTTCTATCTCTCCACACAGAGGTACATTTCATAAGATTTCAGGTTGAAATCTTTTTTTTTTTTCTTTTTAGGGCTATATCTGTGGCATATGGACGTTCCTAGGCTAGGGGTTGAATCAGAGCTACAGCTGCTGGCCTATACAACAGCCACAGCCACGCCAGATCCAAGTCTCATCTACAACCTACACCACAGCTCACAGCAACGCTGGATCCCCAACCCACTGAGTGAGGCCAGGAATCGAACACCCATCCTCATGGATTCATTTCTGCTGCACCACAATGGGAACTGCCAGGTTGAAATATGAATGATAGAGAAACAGATTCCATGAAACTTCTAGTTGTGCCAGGCTTTTTTTTTTATTCAAAAAAAGAGGCTTTGTTATCCCCTTAAATTGATTCTCCAAAGTATAGAAGGCTTTGTTACTTCTAAATTCCTTTCAAATATGATAGTAAAATGGATTCCAGCACTGTAAATTTAATAAGGCCTCAGAGGAAAAAGAAGATTTCAGATTTCCTAGCAAGGAGTGAACTCAGTTCCTGGTGAATTATCTCCCCTGCCTTCTTTGCATGGCTTCCACCTATATAAAAGAATGTAATATCCATCCCTCCAACAGGGAAAAGGACAGACTCACCCTGTACAAAGTGGGGAAGGTATCAATTAAAATTACCCATGCAATTTTTCTTTTTTTTTTTTTTTTGTCTTTTTAGGGCCACACCTGTGGCATGTGGAAGTACCCAGGCTAGGGTTTAAATTGGAGCTGCAGCTGCTGGCCTATGCCACAGCCACAGCAATGCAGGATCTGAGCCGTGTCTGTGACCTACACCAAAGCTCAAGGCAACACTGAATTCTTAACTCACTGAGCTAGGCCAGGGATCAAACCCATGTCCTTATGGATGCTAGTTGGGTTCATTACTGCTGAGCTGCGATGGGAACTCCCCTGTACAATTTCTGGGCAGACATATTTACACAAAACTACTCATATTCACCATTAGCAAGATGAAATAAAATTTCAGGGAAACTATGGAACCATATTATAGCTAAATAAATGGGTAAAGGGAGATATATAAATAATAGAAGGAAGGTAGTTGTAAACAAAAGAACAGTAATAAATAAATGAATGAACAAATAAAAGACAGAAGGCCCCCTTCCAGAATCTGGAATAAGGAGGCTGTTCCTTATATGTACTACAAATTATAAAAGAATTTGTAAGATAAATCCAATAAAACAAACAGTAGTAGATGAGATAAGAAAACAATAGTGAAGAAAGGGAGATTGCAGAGGTAAAATATTTGTTTACTACTGGACTTGTAAAAATTAATTTGATATAGCAAGGAGAAGAATATTTAGGGTTGAAAATTGGCATGGGAAAATATTTGAGATAGTCTCAGTATGTATATACAGAGGCAAAAAGATGAATAGGAAAGATAAATATGGAAAACAGACAGGTAATCCAACACACTAGACAATTGTGTTCCTGAAATGCAAGTAAAAGGAAATATTAATATCAAAAGGGTGTCCTTTGTACCAGGGAAAAAAGAGAGAACAAATGATATTCAATATTGAACTTCAAGTTTAAAAAAGAGGAGTTCCAATTGTAGCTCAGCATAAACAAATCCAACCAGTATCCATGAGGATGCGGGTTCGATCCTTGGCCTCGCTCGGTGGGTTAAGGATCTGGCGTTACTGTGAGCTGTGGTGTAAGTCGCAGATGTAGCTCAGATCCTGCCTTGCTATGGCTGTGGTGTAGGCTGGCAACTGTAGCTCCTATTCAACCCCAAGCCTGGAAACTTCCATGTGCAACGGGTATGGCCCTAAAAAGCAAAAAAATTAAAAAAAAAAGAAATTTCGGTATGTAGGTAATAAAAAAAATATGCAAGTCATCTACCAGGCAAGGAGGTAGGAGAGTAATCAGACTTTCCTTCAACTTTTCCACAGCTTCAGTAAGGTTATCGAATGCAGCAAATAAAAATACATGATGCATATGGAGAACAGTTTGGAGATACCTTAGAAATCTATACGTAGAACTTCCATATGACCCCACAATCCCACTCTTGGGCATATATCCGGACAAAACTCTACTTAAAAGAGACATGTGCACCTGCATGTTCATTGCAGCACTATTCACAATAGCCAGGACATGGAAACAACCCAAATGTCCATCAATAGATGACTGGATTCGGAAGATGTGGTATATATACACAATGGAATACTACTCAGCCATAAAAAGGAATGACATCATGCCATTTGCAGCAACATGGATGGAACTAGAGAATCTCATACTGAGTGAAATGAGCCAGAAAGACAAAGACAAATACCATATGATATCACTTATAACTGGAATCTAATATCCAGCACAAATGAACATCTCCACAGAAAAGAAAATCATGGACTTGGAGAAAAGACTTGTGGCTGCCTGATGGGAAAGGGAGGGAGTGGGAGGGATCAGGAGCTTGGGGTTATCAGATACAACTTAGAATAGATTTACAAGGAGATCCTGCTGAGTAGCATTGAGAACTATGTCTAGATACTCATGTTGCAACAGAACAAAGGGTGGGGAAAAAAATGTAGTTGTAATGTATACATGTAAGGATAACTTGATCCCCTTGCTGTACAGTGGGAAAATGAAATAAACAAAATACATGATGCCCAGTTAAATTTTAAAATTTAGACTCAACATTTGGAACAAACTTATGCTAAAAAAATTCATTGTTCATCTAAAATGCAAAATGAAAGGAACGGATTCTGAATAGATCAGGGGGGCAACTATTTTGTACACTATATTGTTATTTCCCCAACTAAAGTGCAAACTTCTTGAGAATAAGGTCTCATATTACACTTCTTTTTATTTCACACAATGACTGCCTCAGTTCCTTATTATAATGTAGTGCTCAAAAATATTAATTTCCCCTTATATAACTTCCTTTATTTACAGAATGAGGAGTTTTGAATACATGAAGTCAAGGTCCCTCCAGCTTTAATAAAGCCCTGCGAAAAATTCCATGAGAACATATCACATGGGGCCCTGCATTAGGCATTTTTGGTATACTCCATAACATTTGAAGATTTATTTATAAGTATGGCTCACAAGAGACATTTTCCATCTCGGAAGTGTCAAAGGTTTTACAGAGTCACATTAGATTAGTGTATGCTCATATGCCTTCCTCAAGTCAATGATTCACAATATGAAGGAATAGTTTTCCTAATCATGCAGAGATTTCTTCCTAATGCTCACATTTTTCAGTGAAATATGTTTACTTCTCATTGCTTCTAAGCCTCTAGCCAAGAAATGAGAGTCTTATCTTCATTTGTTCTCCTCCCATGTATGCCTACTTGCACTGTCTTGACTCATTACCGTCTCCCATTTTGCTTAGCCAGAAACTCTACCACCTTCCCTCCACCTCTCCTCCCCATTCAACTGTCCACAGAAGCCTATTAATTCTACCCCATTAAATATGCTTTAGATCTCTCCCTTACTCCAAATTCTTGCTCCCATCCTCACTGCCATGGCTCATGTTCTAAAGTTACTATCTATTCCTTCCAATATATTTGTCATACAAATATATGGTGGTAAGAGAACAGGCTACAGCCCGTTGGCCTAGTTCAAAGCCTGGCTCCAGCATTTCTTCTCTGTGATTCTAGGAGAGTTAAATAAACTTTCTGAGCCCCAGCTCCCTCTTCTGTAAAATGAGGCTAAAAAATAGTACCTCATAGGGTTAGTATGAACATTAGGTGAGTTAAAAGAGGTAAAGCACTTATATCCATGGCTGGCACATAGTAGGCATAACATAAAGACTTTCATTATTATTCTTGGTTTAATTTATAGCAATTAAAGTAGCTGCTTCCTCCACTAAGAACTATTCCACTAAGAATGTATCAACAGCAGGGCAATATCATTGTTAGCAGGATTTTAAAAACAACAGCATTAATATTTTAATCACCAGCTTTCCGCACAGTGTAGGGGCATTTTAAAGATCTAGTTCAATGGATTTCACTTGTCAGAACAAGACAGTTCTACCTAATAACCACTAGATGGGAGCAAAACCTTTTTATAAAATCAATTCTTCCCAGAAACTGCTGCAGTGTACAAAGACTTTTATCCCTTTTGTCTCCTATATTTGTACAACCTCTCGGTCGGTCGTCAACAACAAAATACCCCCTCAACAAAAAAATACCACCATCGCTACCATCATCAACAACAAAAACTACAACAAAGGCGGCTCATAAAGAGGTTCAGAACTTTGTGTATTGAATACAATTCAGAATTAAGGTTTTGGAAATTCTTTGCTGCAGAATTTAGAAACTATTAATAAAAAATGCTGAAAATATCGCCATTAAACCAAAAGCCAGATGCCACCCACTCACATTTACAGAACAATCATCTCCAAAGGCTCCTCGAGGGAAAGGTGTAGACTCCCAGCTCTCTGCAGAGTGACTGCCACATAATGACCAATTGTCCCTGTGAAAGACACACTTCTCTTCACTAGTAACAAGGAATTGTTTTTATATATTGTTTGGGACGGGGTACTGTAGGTATTCAATGACTCAATTACTGGGTTTTCTTTCCTTTTTAAGGGTTTCTATAGCTCATCTTCAAATGGGTTTTTGGTGTCTTTCATTTGCAGTGAAGGGATTCATTTCTTTCGCCCTCGCTTATTTTCAGGGGTCCTTAGCCTGTTCTTTCTCCACATGATTCTCATATATGACATCCTCACATCAGTGACACGTCCCATTATATCACTGTAAGTGTTATTATTACATCACTGTAATGATCCTCAGCGACCAGGGGGCTGTGTTGAGTCGAGATACCTTCAATCTCAGATTCTGATGAAGTCCCAGAAACCCTCAGTTTTTTCTAATTAGCCCTCTCTAACTGATGATTTTTTTTTCTAACTGATGATTAACAGCAAGTGAATTGACCCCACTCTTAGAGTGGGACTTGCTTTCTCTCAATACTGTTAAATATCCCTGGAATTTTTCACTTTCTGCTTACCTTTTTTCCCCTTTCTCTTTTCTCCCCTCCCCATCTCTATCTCCTCTCTCTTTGCTCTTTCTCTTAAAATTCTAATCTCTTTTCTACAGTGCAATGCTATCTTAAACCTGTAACAACAAGAGAACATCCACACAATACAAATTTGATCTCAAAAGTAAGAGAAAGGAGTTTTCTTGCATCCTAAACATGTCTGCCATATCGTGGTAGGAAAATAGTATTTCTACTTAAAAGCAAGGCTCAGTCACTGCTGCCACCAGCCCATAATGGAATGAGCATCACCTGAATGCAGTACCGAGGCAAAGTGCGACGACCTACTTAGGACCAACTTCAAATCACAGTGGATGAAAAATGACTATGATTCCAGTTTCTTTTTTCTTACCACAATCTCTTTCCGAGTGGAGAGAGATTTTACTTGTCTGCTCATTTCTCAAACCAAATCTCCATTTGAGATTTAGACTTCTTTAAATGGAGTCCGGAACCTGAGCAGCTATGATTCAGGTTATCACAGAGGAATTCAATTTCTCGCGATGCCCTCTTTTCTTCCCACAGAGCGGCCAACTGAGAAAGCTCAGGCACGGAGCAGGGAAAACGAATTTGGGTTACCCTCCTGTGATCTCAGCTGCTCTGTTCGCCCTAGTCACTAGACACGTGCTGACCAGGTAGTAAAACAAATGAGCTAACGCCACACCAAGCACACTGTTATCCGTAATAAAGAATTGAAGGAATTTCAAAGGAGGAAAGCACATTTCCGTATCCCCTGGGGCTACAGGAATTATGCTAAGTATTTCAGTTTCAGAACACACAATGGAGAGATTCTGCTCTATACCCGGTGCTTGCCGCCTGGCATACAACGTACGCACGCACAGCTACAGACGTCTGGGTTTGTTTCTCACAAGGGGCTGGTGGAGATTCTCCAAGAACGTGGGTGAAGCTGTGGCGGTGTGATCTTCCTTCCCAGCTCACTGCTGGCCTCGCGGATGCCTTATGTAACGTGGTCTGTTTGCTGATGGGCTCCTGCTTGATTGGCTCAAGAGTGGGTACTGCAAAACTTGTGCTCGGTCCCCGTGAGTGCTACACTCAGGCAGCTGATTTGATTTTGTATTTCTCGCGCACCAAGAGGTTAAACTGAGTATCGCTAAGGAAATAAACGTGGATGCCTGTGCACCGCGTGGGGAGGAATGATTTAGATGAATAATGGAGGCAGTTTAGGTGGTCTGAATTAGGAGTAGGTGGGAGAGTGAAAAAAGAGAAACCGGGGAGTTGTGAGGGAAAATTCTCTCGCTCCTAGCAGCTAACCGTAGATCATTGGAATTCGTTCCTTATCAAATGTAAGCAGGAACCAGGGAATGGAATATGGCTGAGTGGAATGCCTAATAAAGGAGCTGGCTTTCCCTCACTGCCCTTTCCATCTAAATACTGAAGTAAAGATAGGCAGCAGCTTGTAGGGCCTTTACAAGGAGGCAATTAAAGATGAAAAGACAAGACTCATCGGTGGAGGAGGCATAGCTTATTGTACTGGGTTTTTTTTTTTTCCCCAAAAAACTTGATTCGTTTTTAGTCAAAACACTTTTTAAAAAGTATTTCTATTTGCTTTGGCATTCTTGTCCATCTTCCCAAATTGAAGCAACCTCACACTGCTTCCGACTATTTCGGTGAGGGTTTAAACGTAGATAGCCAAAGTCTTTACACTGCTGCCCCTTTGGAGTTGCTTTATTTTTACTTCTCTATAAATACGCCCGGCAACAAGGTATTTGGAGAGCTCCCCAAGTAGCAGAAGTGTTTTGAATTCCTCTTGTGCAAATCTCCAAGCGAACCAACACAGCTCTCCGTGGGTTCTCCATAATCGCTAACTTAGGACTATAAAGTTGAACATTAATGAGTTCTCTATAGATCTTCCCCCCTCCTCCTCACTAAAAAATTCTTTTTGGTATGATAATTTTGTTTACTGCTCCCGAGAGCCAATCGTTACCTAAATTCCTCACCAGAGGGCGGACTTTCACAGAAAATACACCAGTTCCCTGCTCTGGCTGATCTCTTCCCGTTTGCAGGATGGAAGAAACAGGTTTTATTCGGAGGTATTTTCAGTTCAAATTCAAGTTCTAGAACTTTGGTTTATTATTAGCCCGTTGTCTTACTTGGGTGGAAGGCAGGAGAGAAAAACAGGTCTGTCTGTTGTATCCCACCCCACTTCATGGATGGCCTCAAACTGCAAAGATGATCAAATAGAGCCTGGTCACGTATGGATCTGAGAACACAGACTCTGGCCTCCCTAAAATGACAAATCGTTTCATGTTACTCAAGAAACCACAAAAGATTCACACCCACCCTCGCCTCCCCCAGGGCTTGTCCTTTTGCAAGTGATTTGCAATCCCAGACAAGTATTATATAATGATGAAGCAGAAGCCTGGAGCTTTGGCTTGTTATTTCTTTCGGAGAAAAGACATTAAAAAACTGTTATTATAGCACTATCCTAAATGCCTGTGAGAAAAACATTCCTGAGAATTGTTAGAAACGTGGGCAGTGGAACTGATCAACATTTGCATCAGTGCTAAAAACTGACCATTTGCAACTGTCCAAGGGGGCAATTTGAATGAAAAGACACAGTTTGGTGGGGTGGACGGAAAAGCTAAGGACCTGAAGTTGGGAAACCCAGAATCTATCCCTAGCTGATGGCCAACTAGCTAGCTGAAGGTCACTTAGTTACTTAACTTCTCTGAGCCTTCTGTCTGTGAGCCGGCAATTAGATCACCTCAGAATTTCTTTATTTCTAACAAATTATTCTTCTTCCAACAACAAAGGTAGATGATATTATTAATTTGACTCCTCATGGACAATACAGTAGCACTCATTACTAAATCAAGCATTTTGCAGGATGTTATAATATTTCAAGCTTTCTGAACTACTCTGTATTTTCTATTTATGAAAATAGCCCATTATTTAGCAATCATTTCTTTAGTGTTTTTATGGCAATGCATCCTGGGGCATTTCAGTCCAGGGAATACTAGAAAAACACTGTGGTAGGGCAGATAAAAAAAAAAAAACAGACTTAGGTTTGGACCTTGGATCTGCCTTTTATTTACTATGTGCATACTTCTGATTATTATCTTCTTTTTGGGGAAGGAGGGGGAAGTGATGAGAGGACTAAAAAATTGTTGGAAGGAAAGTTTGAGGAAAATGATGCAAGTGGATGTGACAGTAATTTGACACTCAGAGGAAAGAGAATAAGACTAATTTTGATCTCCCCTACCTGCTTGGGTCAGCCTAGAACCTTCTCTCCCAGATCTAGCTATTATCCATCTAACTGAGCCACTTTCCATTCCTCTGTATGTCTGGTGTCTGAAGCCTATAAAACTTGGGGTACATAGGAATGGGTGCTCAGGAAGTGCCAATGAACATACCTGTGGGCTTTGGATTTTTAAACTGCAAGAATCTCTTACAGTTATGTGGGAAATGATGGGCCAACCAAATGGCTGGGCACATAACGAATCATCAATATATGGGGACTCTTTGGTATTCTTTAGTATTATTAATATTTGTCATTACAATTAAAATGCCCAACTTGTAAAATTATTTAGAGAGTTCATTAGCCCCAAAGAACTATGCCAGTATTTAGTTTTCTTGGTTATGTTTACTAACTTAGGAACTTTAGAATTACAAAATGGAGGTTCCCAGGCTAGGGATCGAATTGGGGCTGCAGCCGCCAGCCTATACCACAGCCACAGCAACATGGGATCCAAGCAACATCTGCGACCTATACCACAGCTCACAGCAACGCCAGATCCTTAACCCACTGAGTGAGGCCAGGGATTGAACCTGCATCCTCATGGATACTAGTCAGGTTCTATACCACTGAACCATGATGGCAACTCCTTACAAAATCTTGAATGAAGAAATTTAAGGAAGGGTTTTTCAGAGACAGGATGTCTTTGAAAATGACCTTATCTTGGTCTTCAGAAGTTGGAGTTTGGGTAACTATTAGAGTATCCAGTCTTGGCAGCCAAAGGAGAGAGTGTGAGAAACCTGTCACTGTGGGAGGGTGCAGATTTCCACAGGATAGGGTAGTGCTGACAAGAAGAGAGTCCTGGTGTTTTGTGGTGGGAGGGTAGGTGGGATCCCACTGTTTCTGGTGGTAACAGCCTCACAGTCATTCCTGTGACTCCTTGGATGTTCCTACTGCCTAGCTGGAGATAGTAAAGAGAATTACTGAAGAAAAATGGTGAAAGCCAGTACTGAGAAGTCCCAGCTGGTTCAGCTGAGTGCAGAGGGTGATGTGTGAAGCAGTGTAACTGAATGTGGGTGCCCAGGGGATGGGGATTTCTCTCCTTCTTTCTTAGCTCCCAGGGCCATATACACATATAGCAGACACCCCTCATGCTCTGGCCACATCCCTCAGTATTCACCTCTACTTGCTGTAGGCTGCTTTCTGTGGAATGTCTGTGACTCTCTGTCTGGAGCCTTTTTCTGATTGGGGAGCATACCCAGTCTGTGCTCAGAGCAAGGTGTAAGTGCCCCCAACAGCAGCTGTCAACCAATAACAGACATAGGAGTTGGTGGAGAAATATCTCAGTTTCCTTGCCCTCTGGTTGGATTAACTCTGAGACTTGTTCTAGGCTCTCTCCCGGAGTTTCTCAGAGGATGCACATACTTTATCGGCTCCCTTCCCTTCCCAGTAACACTTCTTCCCTCCCCTCCTGGTGCGTATAGAGCACTGCCACACTAATTCTTGTTTCTGGGTCTGCTTCTGGGAGAAGCCAACCTAGGATACTGGATATAAGCTTCGATTTCAAAATTTATATATGATTTTTCTGCAGAAACAACATGAGTTATGGTGCCATGCTGATCTAGATCTGAATATGAGCCCTGCCACTTAGCTTTGTGACCTTGGGTCAAGTTCTTTAACCACCTCCAAATTTTGATTTGCTTGTCTGAAAAAGGAGTGTAATAATACCTAGTCATTTGCGTGATGGTTATGTATGATTAGACTTGTGATGTGTCTGGCACAGTGGCTGGCCCACAGTCTTAGCTTTTAAATAAATATTGTCAATCACTGACTATTATTGTTCTTATTTCCCCTCCCAATGTACATAGGAAAGCTCCTATATGGGCTGCAAAAGATATCTTCTGGGGCTACTGTGGAAATCAGAAGAGAAAAATGATTTGTAGCCTTTTCATTCTCATGGGATAACATCATTTCCTCAGGAGTATCAGCTTCACTAAAAAAATGCTATATGAGCAGGAAGAAATGGAGACACACACACAAAAAATGCCAATGAAAGTGATCTGTCCCAGTCGGGCTCTGACCATGATAGGTGTGCAAGTGGGAGCTAAAACAGTGAACAAAGCAGCATCTGAAGTGTTATTTTTAGAAGGTGGAGAAGCTGGAAGAAGTAAGAGGGGAAATATGCAGCATTTATGTAACACATTTCCAAGTAGCTCTGAAAGGAAGTTTTATATTTAATGGAGTTGTTAACAATTGGGATTGAAAGCTTAAAATAGAAATAAGAACACTTAGAAAATATGGGAGTATTTTGCTGGGTCTGCTGTAGAATATTAGGTTTGGAGAATCTGTATGTAGGGATAGGTAATCTGCATGGAAATTAACATAGCATTGTTTGATATATATATATATATATATTTTTGGCTGCACCTGCTGCATGTGGAAGTTCCCCAGCCAGGGATTGAACCCACGCCTCAGTTGCAATCTGTGCCACAGCTGTGGCAACATCGGATCCTTAACCCCCTGTGTCACATAGGAACTTCCTCATGTTTGATTTTGTTTTAAGACTCTTACTAATGGTTTTTCTCCATCCTCTTCACTGACCCATATCTCTCTCTATGTGACAACACCAGCCTTCCTTGCCAATTAGCTTATCTCTTCTTTGTCTTCCCTTTAATAAAAGACTGTTTGCGACTTTAGTGCTTTTGCTCATGTTACTTCCCTACTTGAGCATGCACTTCTGCTTATTTCCTCACACAGGAGTTCTATCTTTCCTCACATTTCTTTTGTTTCTGGAAGCCCCAGAGCCTCTTAAATTTGACTAATGAGGCTAGAAAGAGAAATCGGTGCCATATCATAAAGGGCTTTAGATACTGCTGTCTTCAGCCTATAGAAATGGAAGCCACTGGAAGTCTTTCAAGAGATAGTCACCTGACCCAGTGTTCATCTTACACAAGTATTAACAACTGTGGAAGCAGTGTGAATGACAACTTTAGAGAGGAATAGATTGGCAGGCTACTGAGATGGTTTGGGTGCAAAGAGGTTGGGATATAAACTAGGTAAAGTAGAGCTCAAGGACAGAGGAGATGGCTTTGAGAGACCTCTGGAGTACTAATTTGAAAAAACCTGATGATCAGTTAGATGTGGGGAATGGGAAGAAGTGAGGGTTAAATGTTACTGTGAGGGGCTTGAGGTTTCCACTGATTTGTGGAGGGCAGTGATAGAAGGCAAGCAGTAGAGGGGGGAAGACGTAAGAATTTTATTTGAATGTGGTCTGCTTGGCCACTCATTGGTAGCTATCCCAGTGTACAACCAGAGATGTGAGTCTGAACTCCCAGACAAGGGCAGAGGAATGATGTAGATTCGGCAATCTTCTCCCAAAACCTGGTAACAAAATTATTTGGAAAGAGTGCATAAGAAAAGAAGTCTTTAGCAAAAGCAATAGGAAAATCCAGTATTTCAAAGGTTAATAAGGGAAGAGAAAACAGCAAGTGAGAATGAGAAGCAGTATGAGAAGTAGAAGGGTGATCAGTGTGTAGACAGATATTGAGAGAGATGTTTCAAAAGGAAGGGACTGCTCAACAAAGTGAAAACTGTAGAGCCATTGCATGAGATGAGAACTGAGGAAAGCCTATTGGGTTTGACATGTTGGTGACCAAGAGCAGTTTCTAGGTAGAGGTTAGGGTACAAATCAGATTGCAGGAGACTGAAGAGGCCGGGAGATGGGAGAAGGGGAGAGAGTGGAGTTAATCAACTTCTCCAGGAGTTCCCAATGTGACTCAGGGGAAACAAACACAACTAGTATCCATGAGGATGTGGGTTCCATCCCTGGCCTTGTTCAGTGGGTGAAGGATCTGGTGTTGCTGTGAACTGTGGTGTAGGTCGCAGATGTGGCTTGGATCTGGTGTTGCTGTGGCCATGGTGTAGGCTGGCAGTGGCAGCTCTGATTCAACCCCTAGCCTGGGACCCTGCATATGTCATGGGTATAGCCCTAAAAAGACAAAACAAAAATAAAAAAACCAAAAAAAACCCCAACCAACTTCTCCAAGGACTCTCGACAGTGAAGGGTCACAGCTGGACTAAAGCTAGAAACGATGAACCAGGATCTTTTCTATATGTCAAACCAGTTTCTATTTTGACTTCCACTAAATGCTGATTTGGTCCTATTGTCTAAATCTGTCAAAATCAAGAGAGAGGCTGGAGTGTGGCAAAACAGGATCAAACCCCCCCAGGGCAGTGAGTCCTGCCAGGTACTGTTACAATGAATTGTTTAAAAACTAGAACAAGAGAATCCAAAAGTGTCTCCTCCTTTGTGTGAACCAAATTTCCTTTTGTTCCTTATCACAGAGGGGAGGAAAATACATTCATGCCCTAAATGCTCAACTATGTAAGCAGGGATATAATTTGCATACACAGCCCAGGTAATGCTATTGGGAAAATTGTACCTAAAGTCTTAATGAGGAAATTTAAGCAGATGTGATGGAAGAATTAAAGCTAATGTTAGCCTTTGCAGCCACTCACTTCCAGGTATAGCAATTTCTTCTTTTATGAATGTGAGGAGAATTTGATGACTAAATTAAAAGGAACAGGCTGCCTAGGTATTGGGATAGCAGTGAGGCCCTTGACTCTATAAGAGCTAATGATGAGAGGAGAAAAGCAAGCACTCTTGGCATAAATTACATTTTAGAGGAAATATTGGCTTTCCAATTTAATTTGACTAACAGTTTTGGAGTGCCTGTGATGTCACAAGGACCATGCACTCAGCACTGAGGGCAGAAAGAAGAATGAGATACAGCCTCTTGTCGAAAATGGCTAGATCTCTGCTCTAGATGTCCAGTTTCTCATCAAGTCAAATCTAATTTCTAAAAAATATTGGGATAAACTAGAATAAAACTTGTTTGTAAAAAATTGAATCTGGACAGTGATCATTGATGGATACCATATCAAAAAGAGAGGCACACAGATATTGTATGCCTCTTAAGGAAAGGGTAAATAACATATATGAAGTTTTTCTTGTCAAAATAGTAAAGTAGAATACGATCAAGCCTGTAGATTTGACGACCTGTTTTTGTTTTTTGGGTTTTTTTAGGGTTGCACCTGTGGCATATGAAAGTTCCTAGGCTAGGGGTCAAATTGGAGCAGTAGCTGCTGGCCTACATCACAGCCACAGTAACACAGGATCCAAGCCATGTGTGTCTTCAACCTATACCACAGCTCACAGCAACGTGGCAACACTGGATCCCTAACCCACTGAGCAAGGCCAGGGATTGAACTTGCATCCTCATGGATGCTAGTTGGGTTTGTTTCCGCTGAGACACGATGGGAACTTCTGACGACCAGTTTTTATAGGGAACAGAGGATCACATTAGAAGATACCACAGAGATTCAATTAGCAAAATATAGACTATCAAACTCTAAGGACAAGCAACATGCTTTCTTCAACAACTAAACTGCACTGAAAAGTGTGTGTGTGTGTGTGTGTGTGTGTGTGTGTGTGTGTGTGTGTGTGGGAGAAGGGGTGCGGGAATTAGAAGGTAAAGACTGAGAGAGTCTTAAAAGACATATCTACTAATTGCAAAGTATGGACCTTGTTTTGATTCTAACTCAAATTGTAAAAAGTATGAGATTAGGGGGAATTTGAATACTTACTAGATATTTAATATTATTAAGGAGTAACTGTTTTTTAGTGGGAATAATGACATTATGGTTATGTTTTAGAAAAGGAATACTTCTTTATAGTCATCTGCTGAAATACTTAGGGATAAAATGATTTGATGTCTAGGACTTGTTTCAAAAGAATCTAAAAGGTAGGGGCATGTAAGAAGCACACCTGGTCATGAGTTGGTAACTTTTTAAACTGGGTTATGGGTACATGCAGGTCCCTTTTAACTTTCATTTCAATTTTTCCATAATAAAAAGTTCTTAAAAGCTGGCAAAAATAGGTCTAGCATCATTCAAGATGATTAAAAATTAAATTTAGATTCCCCCCCAATCTGTGTACTAGTTATAGAGCTACTGTGTGGCAGGTACAAGGCACTTTTGTTCACATGGGATGGGAAGGATGACAAATTTAGCTGCATTTCCCATGGCTTGAATTGAGACATCACTGGCATTCTTTTATCTGTTTTTACTTTCATCTTGAAGATGTTACTTCAGATGGTGATGTGAGTTTTGGCATTGAGTGGGCTGAGAGCAGTGTTAATGTGTGGCAAAACAAACTCAGAAACAGGGAGAGTGGGGAAAAGGAGGGGATGCTCTGCTCTCTCACTGCCCAAGTCTCTTTCCCCCTACCTCCCATCTTCCTGGGAGAACATTAGATCCTTTAAATGCAGTGAAAAGGGATACTCCAGTCACTTAAACTTGGGCTCAAGATGTTTATAAAATAGAACTGAAATAATAGTAGTAATAATAATAAAGTGATTTCCCACATGCTAGCCTGTGCTAAATACTTTACAGGCATAGTCTGGTTTACTCCTCATAACTCCTCTATGAATTAGATATTATTACAGTTATATTTTATATCTTATAGACTTGAAGAAGATGAGTGTTCTGTGCAGGGTTGGACAGCGAGTGGCAGGGCCATGTTTCTAACTCTAAAGCCTTTGCTCTCTATTACAACAGCAAAGGCCTCTTAGCCTTTCTTTTCTAGATCTAAGGAGTTCTGAAGAGGCAACATGAGAGATTTAGAAGGTCATCATTTCTCTAACTCTTCTGCTTTATATACTTTCTAAGTGCCCCCAAATGTTATTTCAGTAGAGACAGCAGCCTGTAGAAGCTCTGCATTGTGCTTAGCCATTGTGCACACATGACTTGCACTTTAGGTGTGAATTTTCCAAATTCATCTTTGGGCCATGATGGGGCTTACTGCTCAGGATAACATGTTCATCTGTGGCCTTCTCAGTGAGCAGGGCTTTGGAAATCAGGATGTATAACATTGGGTATAGAATTATTACGCCAGAGTACTTCCCTTGTGAAAAACTGTTCCCCATAATCTGCACTTGAGTCTGTGATGTATTTTGCACACTTAGGTTTAGAGAATGAATGTAAAGTGTTATCATTAGAGTTATCCCATCTAAAAATGCAACTGCAGGAGATGATAGGGCTCAGAATGCAGGCTTTGTAATCTGACAGGTCTAGTTAAAACATATAACGTAATAGGTCTCTGGCCTTAGGAAATTATTTAACTTTTCTGAGGTTTAGTAAAATGGAGATAATAATCTAGTGCATTATTGTTGTGAGGATAAAAGGGGATGGCATACAATACATATAAGGAACTTAAATGTCCATTGATGGATGGATGAAGAAGATGTGATAAATACATACAATGGAATATTATTCAACCATAAGAAAGAACAAAATAATGCCATTTGCAGTAACATGGATGCAGCTAGAGATTCTCATACTAAGTGAAGCAAGTCAGAAAGGGAAAGAAATACCATATGATATCATTTATGAAAGAAATACCATATGATATCACTTATATGTGGAAACTAAAATGTAGCACAAATGAACCTACTTACAAAACAGAAACAGACTCACAGACATACAGGCTTGTAGTTGCCAAGGGGGAGTGAGGAGGGAGTGGGATGGACTTGGAGTTTGGGTTTAGCAGATGCAAACTATTACACTTAGAATGGATGAGAAATGAGGTCCTGCTGTATAGCACAGGGAGCTCTATCCAGTCTCTAGGGATAGATCATGATGGAAGATAATATAAGAAAGGGAATGTATATATGTGTATGACTGGGTCACTTTGCTATACAGCAGAAATGGTCACAGCATTGTAAATCAACTATACTTCAATAAAAAAGGAGGGTGATGGCATGAAGCTTAACACGTAGTATGGACTCAATAAATGGTTGCCCTTGTTGGTTTAAGTATTACTCTTTACTACTATTTTTGTTACTTCCTTGGTTTTTAGCCATTGAGTTAAAGGTTGAGAACGTTCTCTGTGCAGAGCCAAATATCCAGATGTCCAGTCTGGGGATGGAGGACAGGTTTGGGGAAGTGGAGATGGGGAGGATGAAGACAAATTTAAGAGAAAGTTTAATTTAAAAAAAATGTGGTTCAGTAACACTATGGATTCTGATTTAGCCAGGGAGAACAAGCTCAGTGGTGAAGTCCTGCCCCTTCTTTCAAAATTGTTCCTTAGGAAAATAGGAATTGCCACCCTCTATTTGAGTCTTTATAACTCTGATTAATTTTGCTTGAATGATAAAGTACCATTTTTGCAGGAACATTAAAACAACCTCAATCAATATTAATTTGGGAAGTTTATATAGGTCTCTGCACAGATTAGGTCAAATGAAAGAAAGATATATAACAAATTTAGTAATTATAACCGGGGTCATGACTCCACCACAATCATTTGATATTGTAGTAAACAAGTCTTTTAGTCATTGCTTTATAGAGCAATATATTAAGATGCTCCATTGAAGAACGGCGATTATAATGCTCATAGTGTAAATTAATTTTTATAAAAGTGTGCAAAGGGGTACTTTAATCTCACATAGAATTCCCCAAAATCTTATCATATATGAAATCAAAAGATGCTGTATGTCAATAGCTCAGAATGAACTGAAGCTGATGCTGTTAAAAATAATTAGGACAATGAAGACACTGAGGCATAGTTACATATGAACCTGTCAAAGATGAATAAAGTATTTCCTGACCCATGAGTTTTGAAAAAAAGCAGTATTTTAACAATATATTGCTTTATGCAATTTGAGATATTATTTATGTATGTGAAGTGTTAAAAGTACAATATTATAAGTAGGCATTTGACTACTTGATCTATGACTCCACAAGTTTATTATTTACATTGGCTCCAATTTTGGGGAGTCGCAGAATTTTCTCTCTTGAAAACTAAGGGTTTGCTTTAGGTTTGGGCATATGAAGTAAGCAAACTTGGTATATTTAGGGGCAAATAAGGAACACATTAGACTTATTGAAATTCAGGGCGTGAGTATTCCAGAAAAATAAAGACAGCATAATGTGAGGTCAAGAGCACAGCCTACGGAGCTAGCCTCGCTGGATCAGAGTCACTAGTCTCCTCTGAAATTGGGCAAGTTACATAACTTCTCTGTGCCTCAGTTTCCTCACCTGTAAAATCATCAGCATCATCATTATCATAATATTTACCTCATATGTTGTAAGAACTGAATGAATCAATATTTGTAAAGGGCTTAGAATAGGGCCTACACATAGTAAGAACTAGTGTTAGATAGATGGATAGGAAAATAGGTATGTTTTCTGTATGTCTTCTTGAGATAGCTGGCCTTTCCCAAGAAGAATTTGTGCTTCTACCTGGTCTCTGTGTTAAAGGATATGTATATTTATTTATTAGTTTATTTATTTATTTACTTTAGGAAAAGCAAAGTAACTTATTTTGCAATGGAGAAGACTGTGTGCGTTTGGTGACAATACAAGATGGGATATGGAGAAGAGGGGAATTATGCTTCTTTGGTCCGACTTGTGCCCTCAGTTTTGGGTGCTCTCTTTGAAGGAAGAGATCTCTCAGCCACCTGGAGGCTGGGCCTTAAATTCCTGGTAGCCTCTGCTCAAACCCATGCTCTACCCTATTGGTGTGTTGTCAAAAGCTTGTCCTGCAGAAAATACTAAATGTTGGCAAGGATGTGGGGTGGCCCAACATTCATGTACTGTTGGAGGGAGGGTCAGATGGCATAACCACTTTGGAAATCAGTCTGGCAGTATCTATGAAAGCTGAGGAAATGCCCTCTGTATAACCCAGCAACCCCATTCATGGGTATATTCCCAATAGAGATGTATACATGTGTTGACCAAAAGTCATGAACTTGGATGTTCATGACAATACCACTCATCATATCTAGATGTCCATCAGCTGGGAAATGGATAAAGGCATTTTGTCAGACATTCCCAATGGAATAGTCTACAGCAGTGAGAATGAACTATAATTCACAACAATATGTATAACTCTCTGAAATGCAATGTTGAGCAAAAGAGACCAGGCAAAAAAGAATGTTTCTATTTACATAAAGTATAAAAAGAAACAAAACCAATCTATGGGATATAAGTCAGGATAACAGCTACCCTCAGAGGAGACTAGTGACTGGAAAAGAGCAAAGGAGGGGCTTTCTAGAATGCAGGTAATGTTCCTGTTCTTGATCTGGGTGTTGGCTACCTGGGTGTGTTCCACTTACACAAATTCTTGAAGCTATATAGTTACAGTATGTGTACTTTTCTGTGTGTGTATTAGATTTTGACACGTTTTAAAGAGGGAATGCAGGTAAATTTTTATATTTTGCAAACTGCCCATTAAGCATATGGAGTTATTAATGCTACTGCAATCTAAACCTTGTATTCTAATTTTGTAAATGGTTTTTGTTTTCTTGTGTTTATGCCTTGTTCCCCTAATTAAATTTTAAACTCTTTGATGGGGATGACTGTGTCTTGTTTTTCTTTGTATTCCTGCAGAGGAGGAACAGTGTGCATGTTCATTAAATATTTGTTCATTTATCAGGAGGAAAAGCAGTCTTGCCTAGCTACCTCATGGAAGGGTATGGTTTTCATGTCCAATTGTAGCTGATCTTTTAATAATTATGTTTCTTAATTTAAGACAGTCTTGGAATAGAGTGGCTATTTTGAGCTCTTAACCTTGTGTTTTAGACAATCTGATGTGCCAAATGCTTTGACTAAATTCTCCTGAGGTAACGTGCCAGCTTTGGAATAGATTTTTCTGAGAAGCCAACTTCGAGTGCTGGCAGAATGGAGTGGCCGACTGCCAGCCGTGGGTGGGAAAACTTGCTCTGAACTTTGGTTGACTACCTCGTTAACCTAGTGTGTCATGGATGAATTCTCTCTGGTTCATTAAGGCCTGGAGAGAGAGAGAGAGAGGGAGAGAGAGAGAGAGAGAGAGAGAGAGAGAGAGAGAGAGAGAGAGAGAGAGAGAGAGGGAGAGCAAGAGAGAGAGAGCAAGAGAGCGAGAGCGAGAGCGAGAGAGAGAGAAAATGCAGCTTATCTGAAGAGCAAGTCCAGGGCCTCATTCACAGTGGGAAATGGTGCTGGCTTAAGACACCATTGGTGAAATGAGTCAGCATGTCAGCTCAGACTCAGGACGAAATCTCCACAAGCAGCTATAACTGGAAAGAAAATCTACATTAAACTGAGAGCAAGCAGTCATCTTCTTCCTTAAAGTGAAAACAGCCCTTGTTGGAAAAATTTTATATCATAAATAATGCACATGAAATTATACTTCAAAACTTGTGGGGACCTATAGATATTTTTTTTAAATCTTTTTTTTCCTTTTCATTTTTTTTACTTTGTTCTGAAAATAAAATAGTTGATTCATTTTAAAGAGACATGTGGAAGAATCTTTCCAGACCTTAGATTACTAAAATATTTATGCTGAAAAAAACTAGACAAATACAGATCTTTCTGAAACTTGTATTTCTTTTAATGCATTCCCATTTGGGATGCTATTGTGACTCTCTAGTATAGTATTTTTCCACTTGGCAACTGAGAGCTAATTCTGATTGTAGCAGAAGGAAAAAGAATGGTGTCCCCAGTAATTCTGTAGAAGGCTGCATTGGTTTCTTAGTTTTATGAACATCACTTTTGGGGGCATGGAGATTTCCTCACAATTTACTATTTTCTTTTCCTTTCTTGAACACACACACGCACACACTCTTGAAGGTAAAATTAGTCTCAGCAAAAATTCAGTGGAAGTTGGGCTTCCTTTGTTTGGGATCTGGGGGGAATTTGCTGCGTGTCAACATCATGAACAAACTTCTAGGAGTATGGAAAATTGTGGAAGCCATTAGACCGGGCAGAGAAGCACCACAAGTATAATGAGAGAAGTATAATGAGAGTGTGAGCTGTTAATTTCCTTCCCATTCTTTCACAGCCGAAAGTACAACCTTGCCTAGGCCCAGACATCAATGCTGATTGAAGGTAACTGGTCCTCCAATCAGAAAGAAGGAAAACTTCAGCTGATTCGGAAACACTTATGAACTCACATAGATTTATTCCTTTTAGGGAAAGTAGGACAGACTCTTTCCTGAAACTTCCAAAGCTTATTAGACTTGTGCCTTAAGGTATAGATTGGATTTTGTTGTTAGAGCCATATATTTAAGGAGCTGGAAAGCTGTCTTTCAAGATAGCTTATTGTCACATCACCTCTGTAGTCCCAAATGCTAATGAATGGGGCAGTTGTGTGTTCCAAATAGTTGAATGAATAGTTCAGTGATGCATAGTTATTTAAAGAGCATTGTATAAATAAGGCAAAAACATGACAAATTTACCAATTTAGACAGCTAGGACTATGAATGTTCAGTAGTTAGTAATGAACTTCTGTTTTTGTGGGTCTCGATGTAGGTAAAAAAAATGAGATGAGAGCATACAATTTAGGGTGGGGATGGTGGCAAGTTTTTCTTTATTTCTAGGGGCTTTTGAAGTGGGGTGTGGGACAGAGGGTTTCTGTAATCATAAGGGTAAGGAACTTAGAGCAACAGGATGTCTATTGCACCTTGCACAAAGGCCTGTATGGAATGGTCTGGAGTCTACTGGTATCATGCCTGCTTTCAACTCCCTACCACGTGTCATAAGAAGGAATACATCCATCTCCGGTTACCTTGTATGCTCTGCTTCTGTTTTCATTTCCTACCACCTCTTTCTTCTATAGCCCCCCCCCTCTTTCTCCTAGTCCTTGTCTCTTCTCAAACTTACCTCCCTCACCCCTATTATTCCAATTGAGTATTCAAGCATGTAGCAGCTTCAGAATCATTTAGATAGCTTCACGATCTAGTTTCCTTGATTAGGAAATCAGATGTTGCAGAAATGTTTCTTAAAAATGACTACTACATCATATGAGTTTTTCATGCTACTTTAAGATTTGGGTGAGATTGAAGCCCATTCCCTGCCATGAGGATGTCAAAAGCAGGCAACCCACATGATCCTAGGGGTTTTGGATCCACTGTTATGGACCAGTGAATGTTATGTATTTATCATTCTTTCTCTTTCTGAATGGGAAAGTCTATTATGGATGTTCTATCTCATTCCACCTATCCCTATACATGTTAGAGCAGAGATAAAGCAAACTTTTCTGTAAAGGGCCAGATAGTAAATATTTCAGGCTTTGTAGGCCTTATATCCTCTGTAACTACTCAATCTGCCATTGCAAGATTCAAGTAGCCATAGAAAATGTGTAATGGGTATGGCTCTACTCCAATAAAACTTTACAAAACAGGCTGGATTTGTCCTGCAGGCTGTAGTTGGCTGCCTTCACATACATTTTTCTTTTCATTCTGAGACTCCTATTATCAGGATTTTGTCACCTTAAGCCTCCATACCACTTGGCTTTTATTTTACAGTTTTACAATTTTTTTCCCTTATCTTTTGCTATTGTCTTATGGCAAAGTGCTCCAATATGATTTCTAGCACAGTAATTTGGTCTTTGGCTAGGTCCATTGTGATACATATCCTAGCCATTAAGATCTTTATTGCTATGATTATATTTTTGATACTTAACATTTTCACTTGGTTCTTTTAAAGTCTTCCTTTTACTGCTATATAATTCAAATAACCTTCCTTATCTATTTGAGAATATTTAATATGCCATCTGTTCCAGTAACTCTGCTTCATGTGGTATACATTATTTAATTTGTTTTCTTTGTAGATGCTTTATTACTCAGAGATAAAATTCTTTTGGCCAGCATGGCCATGTTCCTTGGGTACCAGCTACTCTCTCTAGTGATGTAAATTTGGAATGGATGAAACCCAGGCTCCAGTTGTTTATATCCCTCATGATGATTTAAGGAGAGAAGAGTGGATGAACCCAAGACTGCAATACCTCAGAAATCACAGAACCACTTCCATTTGCTGCTATAGCACAAGCAACTCTTCTAATCCTTCTAAATCCTTTCTTTAAATACTTAAAGAACTCACATTGGGTGGTGGTGGTCTCCTGAAATTGCAATCTACCAGGTTGGGGAATTAGAGAGTATTAGGGAAGAAGCAACTGCTTGTATGGCCCAGAACAATCCATATATGTTTATCAACTCCTTATGCAAGGATGCTTTTGTGTTACACTGAGAGAACCCCACTGACACTGACATTCGTCTGCGACCTACACCACAGCTCACAGCAATGTTGGATCCTTAACCCACTGAACAAAGTCAGAGATCAAACCCACATCCTCATGGATACTAGTTGGGTTCATTACCACTGAGCCACAATAGGAACTCTGAAGCTGTCTTTTATACCCACCTTAAGACCTGTTTGGTCAAATAATTAAGGGATGTGTAACAGCTACACTGAGTTACATTGGTAAGTAGGAAAGGAGTAACAAGAAAAAAAATAAAGGCATTAAATGGATAACATAAAATATAAGCAGAAATAAGTTTTAATATGGAAGTAACTAATACATGTAAGTGTTCTAAACTCACTGTTAAAAATCAGAGAACATTAAATTAAATTTAAAAATAAGATTCAAAAATATATGATCTACCTAAAACAAATGAAACAAAAGAGTAGAGAAAGATTGACAACAGAAAGGATGAAAAGATATGCCAAGTAGATAGGAGCCAACAGAATCTGGAGCAGCATTTTACTACCTGATAAAATCAAATTAAAGCAAAAAGTATAAGGAATAAACAGGCCTTTGTATATAAGGAAAAGTTAGAATCAGAAAGAAAAAAAGAGGCATCCCCGTCATGGCTCAGTGGTTAACGAACCTGACTAGTATCCATGAGGACTCAGGTTCGATCCCTGGTCTTGCTCACTGGGTTGGGGATCCAGTGTAGCCGTGAACTGTGGTGTAGGTTGCAGAGGTGGCTCGGGTCCAGTGTTCCTGTGGCTGTGGTGCAGGTTGGCAGCTACAGCTTAGATTCAACCCCTGCCTGGGAATTTCCACATGTTGAAGGTGTGGCCCTAAAAAGACAAAAAAAAAAAAAAAAAAAAAAAAAAAAAAGAAAAGAAAGACAAAAGAATCATGAATATATATATGTATCTAACAATGTAACTTCAAAATATATAAGGCAACTACTTATAATATTGGGTAAATTCAACAATAATTTATTTAGATGTTTAAATCTACTCCTTTCTAAAACTGACAGATCAACCAGTCAAAACCAAACTGAGACAAGGTTATCTCAATTTACAAATTAATAATATTCAGCCATTTTATATTAATTAAATCCAAATCAACAATTCTATTGAGCACATTTTAAAAATTGACAGTGTAATAGGCTGCAAAGGAAGCCTTAATAAATTCCAAAGTATCAATATTAAAAACCTATGTTCTCCTATAATAATAAAATTGGAACATAAAATTAAAGAATTGCTAAAAATTCCTGTGAGACTAGAAACTGAATAGCATACTAAAACCCCTTTTGGTTAATAAGTAAAGCATTAAAATGAAATTGAAGTGAATTACAATGAAAACACTACTTGTCAAATTTTGCGGGGCACAGAGCACTGTCCTTACATAGAGGGAAATTTATAGCTTTTAATGCATTTATCAAGAAACAAGTAATGTTGAAAAGAGCTACACTTTCAAGTCAAGAAAATTTAAAACTATGGATAAAATAGGGACTAAAAATAATAAATGAGCCTAATGAATAACTCTAAGTAATTAAATTTGAAAACCTAGATGACTATATTCTTTTCTGGAAAAAAAATTTTAAATGCTAAAATTCACCTAAGAAGTTGGTGAAAAAGAACAGGAAGCATTAAAAAAATTCATGGCAATTAAAGACTCCCTTTCACTTTTCAGGACCTTATGTTTTTATAGGTAATTTCTACCAAATCTTAAAGGAATAGTTAATTTTTATCTTAGGTAATTATTCTGGAAGATAGAAAGTATGTCCATTTTATATTATAAGGCTAATGAACTCTGGCTTCCAAGAGATGAATGGTACAGGAAAAAAAATATTTATACATCTATCTAACTTATAAATGTAGAGGCCAAAATTGTTATGGAGGAAAAGAATATTATTCTCTCAAATGATGCAGAAAATACATTTGATAATTCCAAATCTTTTTATGATGTAAGTCTTCACAAACTAAGAATAAAAAGGAATTTTTTTATTATGTGAAAGATTATATACCAAATCACTAGAGAATATACCATATTTAATTAAGAAATCTCAAAGAAACTTTTAAGGTCAGGAACAAGGCAAGAAACCTCTATCACAGCTACTGTTGAACACAGACTGGGACCTACAAAGTAATAAGAAAGAAAAGCAAACTAAGTTTATAAAAATTGGGAGGTAAGCAATAAAACTATCATCATTTGTAGATGATATAGATAGCTACCTACAAAAACCAATAGAATCCAAGAAACAAGTTGGCTAAAAACAAGATCAACTTATGGAATTAATAGCATTTCCCTACACTAGGAACAATGGCCTAGAAATGATGTTTTTATAAAAAGTTATCACTTATAATAGTAAAAACAAAACAAAACTTAAAAATGCACAACAACCAACCAAACAAAAACAATAAATCCCTGAAAAGCTAGGGTTGACAAACTATGGCCTATGGAATAATCCAGCCAACCACTTGTTTTTGTAAATAAATTTTTTTTGGCACATAGATACAGCAGTCTATGGCTGCTTTCATGCGACAATGACAGAGTAGTTTGAACAGAGACTGTATGTATGGCCTACAATGCGTAAAACATTTATTATCTATACTTTTACAGAAAAAAACCTACTGACTCTTGTTCTAATGTATACAGGAATTAACATAGCCCCAAATATATAACACCTGTGTGGGGGAAAACAATTTTTAAGCTCTATTAAAGGATAGAAAAGAAGATCAGAATGATTGAGGAGACATTCTTTGCGCTTGGATTGAATGACTAAATTTTATTAAGATGTTCTGTCACCTCTAAATTAATTGAAATCAATTATTTAATTGATGTGAAATAACTGTTTATATTCATTAATTACAAAATGTAACCCAAATCCAGAATTAACCTGGATTTTTTTAGGCACTCGATAACTTTAAAATTAATATGGAAGAATAAAATTCTGCAGATATCTAAATCAATTTTGAAAATGAAGAACAAAGAGGGGAGTTACCTATTTAGATATTAAGGCACAGTATAAAGCCATAGCAGGAAAAAGGTATGTGGTACTAGCACAGGAACAAACATCAATGGAATGGAACAGAGAACTTGCATATATAAAATTAAAAATATGATTAAAGTGGCACCAGAAATCAATGGAAAAATGATGGACTGTTTAGCAGATGGTATTGGGGAAATTAGCTCACTTTAAGGAGAAAAAGAAAACTAGGACCCTACTTAATATCACGTTCAGAAGTGGACTCCAGATGTATGAAAGAACTAAATGTGAAAGATTAAGCTATAAAATTAATAGAAGAGACTGAATAATAATAATTTAATAGCTGGAGATTTGTTTGTGGCCAAAAGGAACGATATATTTTTTCTTTTTAGGGCCACACCTGTGGCATATGGAAGTTCCCAGGCTAGTGGTTGAATCAGAGCTACAGCTGCAGGCCTACACCACAGCCACAGCAACATCTGATCTGAGCCACATCTGTGACCTGTGCTGCAGCTTGAGGCGATGCTGGATCCTTAACCCACTGAGCAAGGCCAGAGATCAAACTTGCATCCTCATGGACACTATTTCAGGTTCTTGACCCACTGAACCACAACAGGAACTCTGAGAATTCCTAAATAAAACTCCAAATCAAAAAAGAGAGCGAGAGAACAGAAGAGAGTAATTTGTCTAAAAACTTAAGGATTTCTCTTCAATGAAGAAAATATGGACAAAGTAAACAGTTAGGTGATAGTTTGGGAGAAAATACTTTCAGTTTCAAACTAACAATAAACTCCAGCAAATAAATAAGAAAATGATACTTTAGTAGAAAAATTGAGGAGTTCATGTTATGGCTCAGTGGTAATGAATCCAACTAGTACCCATGAGGACTTGGGTTTGATCCCTGGCCTCATTCAGTGGGTTAAGGATCTGACATTGCCATGTGCTGTGGTGTAGGTCACAGATGCAGTTTGGATCTGACACTGCTGTGGCTGTGGCATAGGCCAGCAGCCACAGCTCTGATTCAACCCCTAGCCTGGGAACTTCCATATGCTGTAGTTGCAGCCCTAAATAGACAAAAGAAAGAAAGAAAAGAAAGAAACAAAGATGAACAAAAGAAAAAGAAGTAGCAATTCATGCAAGAGGAAAGCAAATATCTTCATCAAATATATAAAGATATGCTCTAAATCATTAGTAACTAGCAACTGGGAAATGCAAATAAAACAAGGGATATCATTTTGCTTCTATCAGGTTGACAAACATTAGAAAAGTGGACAACACTAAGCCTGTGGGGAAATAGGAACCATTATACATTGCTGGAGGGAGCGTGGGGGTATAGACTGTTGCAACCATTCTAGAGATGAATATGGCAGCTTTGAGCCAAATTAAAAACATCTGCAAACATTATAACCTAGAAATTCCATTTTTCTTTACATATCTCAAAGAAGGTGCTCATCACAGTATGCCGTGTGGTAGTGAGGAGTAGGGGAGCAATCCAGATAAGCATCACTGGAGAACTGAGTTAAGAAAATGTCAAGGGTGCAACTCATGGAATATTGTGCCATAATTAGAAGCATCTGGCCAGTTGTACACAGTCACATGAATATCTTAAATTAGTGCTGAGTGGGGAAAAAATTAAGTATGGCATGTAAGTGAGAGTGAGGAATAGGACTAAAGAAATAAAACAAGAGCTGAACATTGCATGGATCAACGATGACAGAAGAAAAGAGGAATATAATTAACTCAATCCTCTCCCAACCAATGTCCTTAGCCGAATGCCTGCGCCTTCTGACTTTGTTGTTATGCTGAGCTTTCACTGGGAAAAGTCTCCTTGAAAAGTCCTCACTTTTGCCCGTGCTGTAAAAGGTTAGGATTTCCTCTGCTTCCCAGCTTTTTTGGGTGTCACTGTCAGTCTCAGCCAACTGAATTTATAACTGCCAGATATTTCTTTTTTTTCTGGTCTATTGCTGACACCCATCACAGACTCCCAATAGGCTGTGGAATGATTATTTTTATATTTCTTCTTAAATGGTTTTTGTAAGAAGGAGAGGTAAAATGTCTGTGTTCACTCAATTATCTTGAATCAGAAGTCTGAAAGATTTATTATTTACTTTTTAATTTTGTGCTTCAACACTCCTAATCTAAATTTCAAACCCAGGGTTTTTGAAATAGCATTCTTCAATATTTTAAGCTTGGCTTCTGAGAAAATTGCTTTAAACTCAGAACTCCAACAAGTTTAGACAGATCCACTATTTGTGGGTTTTTAATATGCCCTCACGCTCAACATTCTGAGTGCAAATTTGAGAACATGAAGCTATCTTTAAATTGCTTTAGTACTTGAAGTGAAATTAAATTCATAAATCAATAAAGAAAAGAAAGCAAAAATGCATAAAAGCAGTGATTTATTTATGCATTAAATGCTAATATTGACACCTCATACTTTTTTAAATTCTAAGAACTTTCTAAACTTGTTGATTAATCTTATTGCTACTGTGCTTGTAAATGTAATTTTTAAATTAACTTTTTAAATTAAAATATAACATTAAAAAAGTGCACAAATCCTAAGTACACAGCTTGATGAATTTTCAGAGTAAACAGACCCATGTGTAATCACCAACTTAATCAAAAAGAGCTTGGTGACCCAGTTACACATACACGTATACACTCTTTTTTCTCACATTATCATGCTCCATCGTAAGAGAGAGCAGACATCCTCTAAAAAAATAAAAAAAAGAGAGACTTTGACCACATCCTGAGAGGGCCCCTCACTCAAATTCCCAGTCAAGGCAGCTAATATCCTAACTTTTAAAACCGTACATTTGTTTTGCCTGTTTTTGAACTTTAAATAAGTGGAATCCAACAATACACATTTTGTCTGGTTTCTTTCATTCAATATATGTATGGTTCATCCAGGTCACTGTAAGCAGATTTAGTTCAGTGATTTTTTTATTGCTGTGCAGTATTCCACCATATGAGTATGTCACAATTTGTTTATCCTTCTAATACTAATGAATACTTGGGTCATTTCTGGTTTGAGGTTATTAAATACAGTGCTGCTTAAATGTTCTTGAGATGCCCATATATGCTCTCTTCTGTTGGTTCTAGTGAGAGTGAGAGCTCTAGGTTGTAGGCAATACATATGTTCAGCAACTGCAGATGCCAGTTTCCCAAAGTGGTCGTACCAATTTATATTCCCATCAGCATTGTATGAGAGTTTTTGTTACTCACATCCTTGCCAATACTTGATATTATTAGTTTTTTAAATCACAGCCCTCTTATTAGGCATGTAGTCATATTCCATTGTGGCTTTAATTTGCTTTTTCCTGGTGACCAGTACAACTGAGTACATTTTTTATGTCTATTGATTATTTGGATATCCACTTTTTGGAAATGCTTATGCAAGTTTAATGGTCCTTTAGCCACTGGCTTGTCTTTTTTCAAAAACTTTTCTTAAAAAAATTAAAGTATAATTGATTTACAGTGTTGTGCCAATTTCTGCTGTACAGCGTAGTGACCTGGTCATATATATATATATGACACATACACACATATACATTTTTTCTCATATTATCTTCCTTTATGTTCTATCCCAAGAGATTGGATATAGTGGATATGCAATGAGATCCTATTGTATAGCACATGGATTGTCTCTTTGAAAGGATTTGTATAAGTTGTCTTTCTCTCCCTCTTTTTCCATCACTCTTTCCCCACTCACCCTTCTTCCTTGTTCCTTCTTCTTTAAAAAAAGAATAAATCCTTTATCATTTATATGTGTTGAAAAATATTTTCTCCTGGCATACGGAATTTTTTCACTCTTTTAATGATGGATAAGCTCTTAATTATAATGTAGTCCAATTAATGGATAGTATAGATATATTTTTTCCTTTTTAGGGCTGCACTTGTGGCACATGGAAGTTCCCAGGCTAGGGGTCAAATCAGAGCTGCAGCTACAGGCCTACACCACAGCCACAGCAACACCAGATCCGGGCTGCATCTGCAACCTATAACACAGCTTGCAGCAATACCAGATCCTTAACCCACTGAGCAAGGGCAGGGATCAAACCCGTGCCCTCATGGATCCTAGTCAGGTTCACTACCACTGAGCCACAACAGGAACTCCTGATGTATAGCTTCTTAACTCTAGTTTCCAGTTCTGAGAAGATTCTCCACTTGTAACTTAATCTTCTGAATACATTATTTGGTGCATTTTAAAATCTGTGTCTTATAACTTCATTCTATGGATTTCCTGTGAATCTTTTTCTATTGCCTTTTTTTTAAAATATGATTTTCAGTTACATCTCATCTTCTTAAATGTCTGATTGTTTTTGACCAAGTGCCAGATATTTGCACTAAAGATTTTATAGATGTTTTGATGCTCCATATAACATAAACTTTCTCCAGAGAGGATTTACCTTTGCATTGGTTAGGTAACTAGGTATGGGGATGATAACCTTTTTCCAGCCAGGAATTGAGATGACTTAAAGCTGTGTTTTAGTCCTTCTGAGGACTGTTTTATTTCCAGTTCACCCTTCCTCTAGGGCATAGCCCTTTGTGATCTTGACTGACAGCTTGAGATAGTTACCAGGGCCTCTTCTCCTGGGCAGTTTGAACTCCAATTTTTCTCCCTTTATGCTCTGTTATGCTTAGCTTTTCAGCCTCTCAGCTGCTGCTTTCAAGTTTGTAATTGGCAATCACCTCATTGGTAAAAGTATTCCCAGATGCCTGTCTCAAGAGTTTTGGCTTCCATCTTCTTCTGAATCTTGATTCTGAAAATTCTCACTGCCTCAGTAGTTCTTTGATTCATTCAAGCTAAGTTCTTTTTTCCCCAATCATTTATTCTCCAAGCTTTTCTAATTGTTGTCAGCAGAACTGTTGGTTTGAAACACTTAGTCAGCTATGGCTCTGGAGAAAACTTAAAAGTAAAAATCTGATCATGCTACATCCCTCCTCAGAAACCTTCAATATGTTCTAATTTCCACCCACTACCCACTCTTGCCTTTATTTTTGCACTTTCGCCTTAAACCAGAATACTATTTTATACTTCAGTGACTTTTCCTATATTTTGTCCTCTTCCCGAAGGTCTTTTCTGTCCTTTCATTGCCTCAAAAATGAAGTATCTTTCTTCACAGCCCATGTTCTATTTTATATTCCTCTCAGTGTTTGGCCTCTTATTTCATACCTACTATTCTAGTTGTACCTTACATGCAACTATATAATTATTTGTTCATATGTCTGTCTTCCTCACTAGAATGTGAGCTCTTTTTTTGGCCCAGACCACATATGATTCATCTTTTTATTTCCAAGTGCCTAGTACAGCATTTGGCATCAAAGAGGTATCAAATGAATATTTCTTAGACTGAAATGAATTGGGCTGCAAAAACATGTATGGTTCTAAGTATGATTTGGTTCTGATGTTACCTCCCTGTCTGTCTTGTCTCAGGAGCTGGTAAGGGCCTTACCTAGGAATGACCAACTTAAATGTCTCAGGCTTCTTCCTGCCAGGTTGGTGGTCTTCATTTACAGACGTGGTTAATTACTATCTCTCATTGTCTATTGTGTCTAAGGATATCGCAGACTGGTCAACAATACTAGGCCTGATATGAATTTGAGTCACCTCTCAGCCCCTGTCTGAACTGTTCAAAATCCAAAACAAAGTACAGAGTAATTAATTTCTGTTTCAAACCATTTGTTCTTATTAGGTCTCCATGGTTCTTCACAAATATTTTTAGCTCGTCCTGGTTTTCATTAGAAAATGGACATCTTCTAGGTTGAGTGTTACCTCAAAGAATCCTTCTTACTGCGTAGAAGTCATTTTCTGTGAGCCTATCCCCAAGATCTTGTTAAATATGTCTGCTCTGCACCCCTCCAGCCTGAATGTGTCTGGGGATTTGTTAGTTCAGTGTTTCATGGCATATGGGGAACATAGCTCTCAATAAACTTGGATGCTCATTAAAGCAGTAATAAATATTAAAATTAGAATGTGATTCAATATATTAATATTGACTCATTTATAGTCTTATAATCTTCAAAAAATGGTTTGAGACAGTCTAGGTAATATTATAAAACAATGACAAGATAAAAAGAAAAGAATTTTCAAAATAAGAAAAGGAGAAAAACCCTAACAAGAACTCCTTGCTACATAAGAAGCTATAGATTTCACTTACCAAATTTAGCTCTGTGTCTCCCAGTGGCTAGGGGAGAAAAAAAGAGAAATAGAAACACAACAGGCTTTATATCTCTCATTTTCTCTAGTTAGAACCAGTTCAGTTTCTCCATAGAAATTAACACTATCTTTATGAAGACACCTGAGAGAAATTTATAACTGGGTTTTTTTGTGTAAAAGCATTTTTAGTATCATTAGAAAATATGTTTCAAAATTTTATCGAACTAGTATCTTTAAAATTTAAAAAAAATTACCAAGGGACTAATCTCCAAAATATACAAACAACTCATATAACAACCAAAAAACCCACAAACGCAATCAAAAAATGGGCAGAAGACTAAATAGACATATCTCCAAAGAAGACATGTGAATAGCCAATAGGCACATGAAAACATGCTCAACATCACTAATTATTAGAGAAATGCAAATCAAAACTATAATGAGGTACCACCTCACACTGGTCAGAATGGCCATCATTGAGGAACAAAAACCAAGCAGGAGGCATAACTCTCTCAGACTTCAGACAATATTACAAAGCTACAGTAATCAAGACAGTGTGGTACTGGTACCGAAACAGACATGCAGACCAATGGAACAGGATAAAGAAAAAAGAAATAAACCCAGACACCTATGGTCAATTAATCTTTGACAAAGGAGGCAAGAATATAAAATGGGAAAAAGATACTTTCTTCAGCAAGTGGTTCTGGGAAAAGTGGACAGCCACATGTAAATCAATGAAATTGGAACACACCCTCACTCCATGCACAAAAATAACCTCAAAATGGCTTAAAGACTTAAACATAAGACAAGACACCATCAAACTCCTGGAAGAGAACATAGGCAAAACATTCTCTGACATCAATTGTATAAATGTTTTCTTAGGTCAGTCTCCCAAGGCAACAGAAATAAAAGCAAAAATAAACCAATGGTACCTAGTCGAATTGACAAGCTTTTGCACAGCAAAGGAAGGCCTAAAAAAACCCCCCAAAACAACCTACACAATGGGAGAAAATAGTTTCAAATGATGCAACTGACAAGAGCTTCATCTCTAAAATATATAAACAACATATACAACTCAACAGCAAAAAAGCCAACAACCCAATGGAAAAATGGGCAAAAGACCTGAATAAACATTTCTCCGAAGAAGATATACAGATGGCCAACAAGTACATGGAAAAATCTCAACATCACAGATTATCAGAGAAATGCAAATCAAAACAACTATGAGGTACCACCTCAGACTGGTCAGAATGGCCATCATTAACAAGTAAAATAACAAATGCTGGAAAGGGTGTGGAGAAAAGGGTTCCCTACTACACTGTTGGTGGGAATGTAAATTGGTACAACCACTATGGAAAACAGAATGGAAGTGCCTCAGAAAACTAAATATAGAACTGCCATATGATCCAGCAATCTCACTCTTGGGCATATATCTGGACAAAACTTTCCTTGAAAAAGATACATGCACCCGCATGTTCATTGAAACACTATTCACAATAGCCAAGACAGGGAAACAACCTAAATGTCCACTGACAGATGAATGGATTAAGACAACATGGTATATATACACAATAGAATACTACCCAGCCATAAAAAAGAACAAAATAACGCCATTTGCAACAACATGCATGGAACTAGAGACTCTCATATTAAGTGAAGTAAGTCAGAAAGAGAAAGACAAATACCATATGACATCACTTATATGTGGAATATAAAATATGGCACAAATGAACCCATCTACAGAACAGAAACAGACCCAGACATGGAGAACAGACTTGTGGTTGCCAAAAGGAAGGGAGGAAGGCATGGAATGTATGGGGTTTGGGGTTGGCAGATGCAAACTATTACATTTAGAATGGTTAAGCAATGAGTTCCTACTGCATGGCACAGGGAACTATATCTAATCTCTTGGGACAGAACATGAGAGAAGATGGTATGAGAAAAAGAATGTATATGTATGTATGACTGGGTCACTATGTTGTATGACAGAAATTGGCACAACACTGTAAATCAACTATACTTTAATAAAAATAAATAAATTATCTTCCTTGGCACTCATTGAAAGCCAATGTTTAGTGTTAAAATAACGTTTTGGTAAAGACAGCTGTAGAGTGAGAGGAAGGTAGGTGAAACATGTAGGTTTCTGATGATATAGCTTAACCCAAGGAGGGAACTGGAAGTGCCTTGAGGAAGGCCTACTGATGTCTTTCAGTCTCACAGTTTCCAATCCCAGGTAAATCATTTGATTTTTTTAAAATTTAAAATGTTACAGATCTCCAATTGTGGAAAAAGTGGTGCAAATATTTACAGAAGTGATTAAAGAAAGCAACTAATTTGATTTAAATAATAATTTCCTTCTCTCTCTGGGAAAATTAATGATGTCAGATTGGGTTGGATTGCTATTATGTTTTCTGTAGGATCTGATTTATCATTAGTAACCACCACCAGCATGAAGAAGGGGCAGATGGTACCATGATAGATGCTGAAGATGTGGAAATGAACAGGACACACATAGCTTATAGTCCCATAGTTAAACAGAAGAACATATGTAGATGTTAAAAGAATGCACGGTGTATCAGTTCCTTCCTTCCTTCCTTCCTTCCTTCCTTCCTTCCTTCCTTCCTTCCTTCCTTTCTTTCTTTCTTTCTTTCTTTCTTTCTTTCTTTCTTTCTTTCTTTCTTTCTTTCTTTCTTTCTTTCTTTTACTATTTTTTATTAATGTATAGTTGATTTGCAGTGCTGTGCCTATTTCTGCTGTACAGCATAGTGACCCAGTTATACATATATGTATATCTTCTCTTTCTCACACTGTCTTCAATTATGTTCTTACTGCTGTTGTAACAAATTACCACAAACCTGGTGGCTTCAAGCACATAATTATTCACTTAAAGTTCTGGATGTCAGAAGTCTAGAATGGGTCTCAAGGGATAAAGTCAAGGTGTTGGCAGGACTGAACTCCTTCTGGAGGCGCTAGGGGGACGATCTGTTTCATTGTGTCTTCCAGCTTCTAGAGGCTTTCTGCTTTCCTTGGTTTGTGGCCCCCTTCAGAAATTTTATCACCATAATTTTTATCACCACAGCTCCTTCTTGGATGAGCTCACCAACCTCACTTTTATATAGGGAGCCTTATAGTTACATTGGGATCATATGAATAATCCAGGAAGTTCCTTAATTAGTTACACCTGCAAAATCCCTTCTACCATTCAGGCAGCACATTCAGAGGTTCCAAAGTTAAGATGTGGATATTTTGGGGGCCATTATCCTGTCTACTACACTTTGGATGCACACAATTGCCATGGTCTTTATTTTTATTTATTTGTCTATCTCTATCTGCCATGGCCCTTATAAACACGGTCAAGTTACTTATATTCTAATTTTCAAATTTTCCATCTCTGAAATGGGGGGATAATATCCCACTCAGAGGATGGTTATGAAGATTAAATAAAGTGAGTGTAAAGGCAGTTACCACCATATCTGGCACAGAGTAGGTACTTAGTAAATGTTGGCTGAGTGAAAATTTAAATCTAATACATAAAACCCATGTGCTACAGGGAGTTTGAATCCAAATTTTAAGACACTCTGGACAGAGAAAATTTTTTTGTTCTTTTAGATTGGTGCATGTTTTCAAGAGAAAATGAAAATGTGGCTCCAGATAACACTAGCTTTGTGTCCCTATTTGAGAACTAATCATATGGTGAAATATCACATGCTTTGGCATTCTCTTCTGTAAAACATAAGGGTGGAAACTTAAAAATAGAAAAATAGAAAATCTCAACAATAATTCTGGTAGAAACGACTTGTAACTATTTAGCACCTTATTTTTATTTCTGGAATACTTTCTGTTTGAAGAGCTCAAATTACTTGGGACATGTTAGCTAATTCTTAGGGCACCAGATTTATCTGGTGCAATAAGGGAATAGGTAGTAGCAAAGAAGGGAAAAGGGGGGAAATGGGGCAGGTGTGACAAGCTAAGGTTTGTGTTTGGAAGCAGCTCTTGGAAAAGGTGAAAATATTTTTAGGTAATCTTTTCTTTTTCCTGTGAAAGTCTGTAATACTCTAAAATTTGCTCCATTCTTACAGCCTAGAAATAGAACCCTGGAAATAGAATGACTGCGCTTTGGTGGTTATTGTGGGCTGGGAAGTGAAAGCCAAGAGTGGTGGTTATAAAACTTTTACTTTGTGATTTCCATGCCTCACTACTCCCTGGATTCTCTGAGCCCCAGTGGGCTCATGTATCAACAATTTTCTGCTTCTTTCCACTATTCTCTGATGACCCTCCCTCCACACCAAAATAGTGCTATTTAAACTTTTATTTGGATCACCACTGCCTGACAACAGTTCAGAGTTCTCTCCCTCATGAGATCTCAGCAAATTTCAAAACTTGGTCAGAAGACAGTATTGGTGGAGATAAAGGAGATGCATTTCCTCCCTTCTTATTGTGTTCAAATTGCTACTTCTTTTGAATCATTCATTTCACAATTTTTTAAGGACCATTTTAATAAGCCATGGGTGCTAGATACTAAAGTTTCAGCAGTAATTATATCTTCTGCCTTTATGAACCTTATAGTCTAGTGAAAGAGAAATAATAAATGAGGAAACTAATATGCAAATTAGATAATTAAGGTTGCTATAATTACTGAATTAAACAGAGTAACAAGATGGAATGCAATAGGAGCTGGTTTAGAAGAGGTGGCTATTTTAGAGACTTGGTCTGGGTGAGAAACACAAAGAAGACTAGTGTGGTTGGTTCATGGTGAGGTGGGGAAGGGTTTCATGAGATGAGTTTAGGAAGGTAGAGCTCTTTTCAGTGATGCCTAGAAGTCTTGATTTTAAGAATAATGGGAAGTCATGATGGGGTTTAATGGGGGTGATAACATTATCTGATTTATGGTTTAAAGAACACTGACTTCTGCATAGAAAAGAATTTAGAAAGGGGCAAGAGCAGGGAGACCTTCTAGGAGGTGTTGGTGGTGATAGGAGAGGTGATGTGGCACAAACCAGGGGAAAACAATGCCAATGGACAGATCTGGGATATTTTAAAGGTATAGTTGGAAGGGGGATCTGTCAGATTGGTTGTGGGGGTTGAAGGAGAAAAAGGAAATTTGGGTGATCCTAGGGTTTGCCTTGACCAACTGGGTGACTGCTGGTGCCATCTACCAAGATGGGAAAGACCAGTGGAGGAATGGATTTTGTGTAGGGAGGGATTATGAGTTTTTAGGCTAAGTCAGTAATTTAAAGAACCTTCTAGAACAGCCTACCTGACTTTCAAGAGAGATGTCATGTCAGCAGAAGCCACAATTTGGGAGTTTGAATATCAGTGGTATTTAACACTATGAGACTGCATGAGTCCATCGAGGTAAGATAGAAGAGGACTATTTAGAGATCAGTTTGCAAAGGAGGACCAGTCAGGGAAAGTGTGATGTCACTGAAAGCAAAAAAGGAACTTATTTTGAGAAGGAGGGAGTGATCAACTGTGTTAAGTGCCACTGAGAGGATACTACATTTGAAGACAGAGAGGTAACCACTGAATTTGGCAAGATGGAGCTCACTGGAGAACTCGATTGAATTGGTTTCAGTGATGTGGTGGGGAGAGAAGGCACACTGTGAAAGAGTGAATGGGAGGGGAAAAATGAGGTAAACAAATAGAGACACCAGTTTTGGCTTTCTGCACCTCGTGTTGTTATCTTGTCAAAGTTTGTTGGGATGCCTTGGAGCAATCCTGGGGAACGGGTCATGGTATGGTAAAAAGGAAGAATTTATATTCCTCAGTTGAGCTATATTTGTCATAAAATACTAGTTCAATTGTCCTTGTCAATCATAGTTGTATTAGAAGCTCTCATTACCTTATTTTTAGGGCGACTCTTGTCTTTAACTCCCTATCCTCTCTTTCCTCTTTCCACTTATCCTTTCAATAAAACATTTTTGTCATATTCACTCTATACGTACTCTATACAATTTGGTATGAACTTTATACCTATTACAAACACTCTTGATTGTCTTTTAGTTCTTTTATTTTCCTATCCTTTCATAAGTTAAAATTAAATTCTCTTTCTTATGGTTAGTTTCCATGTGTTCATAATCTTTCATTTTTCTACCTTTTTCCTTTTGGGTTTTGGGCAGAGTTCCCTGGGCTAGGTAATGTTTGTATGTCCACTATGTTGCTGAAAGAAGTCACATTTCCCCAAATGAGAGCACAATGCTGGAGGAAGGTAGATATTCCTGGCACAGACTGTAGGTGGTTGCTAACTCCAGGGTGAGTATTATGTTTGATTACTACCCTTTCACTCAACTCTTGCCATAATGGTAAGTGATGAATGACACCTAAGATTAGACCAAAATTTTAAGAAGAGAATAAGAGTTTACTACGGGATATGGAAGAAGGTCCAGTTCATATATTGTAGTTGAGGCTCTTTTTTTTCAAGCACACTGCTAGGTTACATTTCTAAGTTTCTCTTGCAGTTGTATGTAGCCAAAGCATTGAGTTCAGGCCAATGGAATAAGGATCTATGTAAAGTGAGAAACGTCAAGGTTTGTCTATAAAAATTTCTAGAATGCTTCTCCATGCTTTCTCTTCCCTTGCCTCCCAGCAAGGAGCAGAGGCTCCCACAGTACACACCAAAATTTTGAACCTGGAAAATCCACTAGATGGAAGGAATCTGGGTATCTGAAGACCATATGCAATGCAATCTTATACCTTGGAATATATTCTTCAGGCTTCACATGAACAAGAAATAAACTTAACAAGCCATTGAGATTTGAGGGTCTGTTTGTTACAGTTACTGATGTTACTGACCTTACTAATACACTTTCCTTGTGTGATTGTTTTCCCTTTGTGAATTTGCTCATTCCTCTTCACTCTCCTGGAGTGCCTGTTTCTCACTTTATCAAATTTGACAGCTAATTTGATGATCTGTTTTCTATTTTTTTTCTGGCATGAAATATTTTCTGACCATCTTAGCTTGATGCAATCTCTCCCACCATATTTCTAACGTGACTATTAGCTTTGTGTTCTACTGACGGAATAGCGAAAAGATCACAAGCTCTTAATACCTGTATTACTTTGGATAGGTTACTTAACCTGCCTTAAGTAACTTTAATTTTTTTGAAAAATAGGTATAGTAGTATCCTATAACTCATAAAACTGTCATGAGTTTAAGATGAGGTAATAAAGGCAGAGGGCTTAAAACAGTATCTGCCACAATATTATTAGGGTCAGTCTTCTGCCAGTTTAGTTATATACTGAAATACTGTGTGAAGCAAAAGTAGGTGTTGCACTGAGGAATATGCTGTTCTCATAGTTTCCTCAAATGTAACATTTATTAATACATTAATGTAACTTTTCTTTTGGCATTTATTGAGCATCTACTGTATACAAAAGATTGGGCAATGTATTATTGAAGATACAAATATGCCTCCACGGAGGTCAATTATTTTCCATATCCCTATAAATATCAAGGTCAAATCAATTAATATCATTTAAAGAATTATTTAGGAATATTTTGGTTTCTTCTCCAAAGCTGAATTTCTGTAGGTTTCATGGGCTTAACTAAACTCCTCACCTCATAGAGCTATTTTGGTGATCAAATGGTAGAATATGTGGAAATACTCTGCAAACTCAAAAATGTGGAACAAATGTTTATCAAGATGTCAATTTTCAAAACTTTAAAGTTCTTAACTGAAGTTTTCACCTTTATATGATTTTGTGTTCTCTCCAAGTTGAAAATAAGCTTTCCTTAGGTGAGGTTGTGCATTATTACATCTTTGTAAACCCTTGGTATCTATCTCAATACTAAGCAAAAAACAGACACTTGATAAACTTTTATGATTTAAATTTTTGTACAATGTTTACCATGAAAACGTTTGACTTTCCCTTTCTGGTGGGGGATTACCATATACTGGGTGGGGGATTTGGCTACATTGATTTCAAGAGGAGAAACCTGTTTAAAGCATGTGGCTAAGTAGAAAATATAATTTAAAAAATATACTTAATTATCTGAGCAAAACTATCTTGAGTTTGAAGCACAATTTTCAATGAAAAATCTGACAGGCAAAGAATGATTATTGAGCTCTTGGTCTGCTCTGTGCATCTGTACACACAGTGTTGAATAAGCTGTTAATCCTTCCATCTTTACAGGATATTTTAGGGATGTTCATGGTGAGGTCATGCATATCCATTTCTGTAGTGTTCTCCCACTCTGCCCACTCACCATGTGTTCTGCTGTTGTGATATTTTTGTCCACTCTCATAGTACTCTCTCTTTCTTACCTTATTTCCCTCCCCCAAACCTAAGAAGAGGAAAGTTGATTCTTCAATTTTTCCCCCCAAATGAAAATGTGACCAAGATTAGGAAGGAGGGCACTGCTATTTTTTTTCTTCCCCACTTCAGACTGGTGTTGAAATGACTCAGAGCAAACAGCTTGATATTCTATAAAAACAATTCCTCAACTGAAGAAAAATTTATATCAATGATAAGAAACAATGTTTGTTTTTCTGGAAGAGAATTTCTTATATTCCTAGCTCTCACTTTTAAATTCTTTCTGCTGTTACTGCCTTTAATGCAAATTCAGGTCTGCAGAAGGATTTTATAAAAGAAAAAATTATCAAGTTCTGCCTTTTACAATGATCCAAGGTGTGATTTAAATTAAGACATTTTTGTATTGGACAGAAATAAAATCTCTTCATTGTCAGTCCAGCACCATGGACAGAGAAATGTCTTCTAGTCCATTTCTCTTCCCACCTTCTTGGTTACTTAGCACTAGAACAGTTTGCTAAGTCCTTGGTTCATCTTGCCCTTATATTAAATAAATTCATGTCATGTCTGTTTTTTTTTAATAATTAGGCTATATCTCACCAGCGATACAGTGTCAAATTATTGTTTTAAAGTCACTTGGAATAGTTTCTCTTTGCCTAGTTATGACACCAAGTAGATATATAGTTATGTTCATTTGTGTAATTTTACTTTTGAATATTTTAGGAATTGCTTTTAAATTTAAATTTGGTTTATAGAATATTTACATGGTTCTAAAGTCAAACTTACATGAATATAATTTCAATGCACTTCTACTCTAAATTAGTTGAAGTTAGTTTGCTCATTTTCACATTTAAAAAAACAGATGCAATATTGTTTCCCTAGGTACCACCCTTTTATGATTACTTTATAAAACATCTTTCTGAAATAAAATGATCCCATAAAGACAGGCTGTTTAACACTGGATGACCTTCTTTTAAGTTACTTTAAAACAAGTCACCTTGTACTCAACTTACAGAGAAAGTGGAATTTCATGCTAATTAGCCTCCTAGTTCCTTTCATTTTGTACATGACTAAAAATATTTTCATAAAGTTCTTAAACAGAAAACCAACAAGGGAGTTTTGCAAATGTAATCCTAATTAAGGTGTTTGAATTTTATTTTATTTTTAATTTTTTTCCATACAGGAATTTTTAAAATTAAAAACTTATGAGGCCCTGGATGCCCCTGAGATAACACAAGAGTCTCCTGATGATTTCAGCACAGGCCAGAAAATCCACACAGGTAGACCTGAGGAGAAGCTTCTAAAACATGCCTTATTGTACTGTTACTTGATTTAAAACAAATCTATCTGTAGTTTTTACGTTTTGGAATTGTGAAAAAAAATCAATGATTTAATATTTCTTAAAACTATTTTGGGGGTGGGAATTAACTGTTATTCAATGTTAATTCAATTAAAAAATTAAACAAGTCCTCTGAATATTTATGTATATTTTAATTTTAACAAGAGAAAGATGACCAGTTCAGGTCTAGCCAATAGATGCTATTACCACTTCTGGGGTAGTTTTATATCTATCTTATCTTCTTGCCTTTGATCTATGCCTCTCTATCCTTTGTGAAAAAATAACCCTTACCTTTAAAATGAAAGTATATTTTCATATTTCTGACTATTAAAGTAATATGTGCTTATTATAGACTATACGTTATAGGATTTATTGAACTGTGACAGCGATTGTTCATCACAGGGTTTATTTAGAAAGAAAGTGGGGAAAGCAGGTTAAGAAAGAGGAAAAACAACTATGCAAGGATGTAGCGTGTGTCTGTGTATTCCTCTGTGTCTTCATAGACATTTTCACGAGAATCTGGAGGATGCAGTTCTTTTCTACGTCTTTTTATTTTGTGTATCCTTAACATATTATTATATTTATATTTATAGTTGATTTTACTTCTTCTGTGTTTTAACTTTCACACTAGCTTTTAAAGTGGCTGGTCCACTAATTTATCTATCTATCTATCTATCTATCTATCTATCTATCTATCTATCATCTATCTATCTATTTTTTCTTTTTGCTACTTTGGGTGAGTTCTATAGTCCTATCTTCTAGATCACCAATCTTTTCTTCTGTTTCATCTAGTCTACTGTTGAACCCTTCTAGTGTATTTTTTAGTTTAGTTGTGGTATTCTTCAACTCTGTGACTTCCATTTGGTGTTTTCTTATATTTTCTATCTTGTTGTTAAAGTTCTCACTGTGTTAATACATTCTTCTCCAAAGTTTGGTGAGATTTTTATGATCATTACTTTGACTCTTTATCAAATAAATTACTTATCTGCATTTCATTAACATTTTTCCCTGAGGTTTTTCTTGTCCTTTCATTTGGAACATATTTTTCTGTTTCCTCACTTTGCTTGATTGTCTCTATTTGTTTCAACGTATTAGGTGAAAGAGCTACCCTTCTCAGTCTTGAAGGAGTGGCCTTATGTATGAGATGAAACCTATCATTCAACCTTGCCCTAGTTTTTGATTGTCTCTCAAACCATTATTATTATCTGGACTTGTCTTAGTTGTTGAGGTTGTTCCAAGACTTGTCACTGTTCCAAAGAGAAGGGTCTCAGTAAGAACCTAGTTTCAGGCTGATTGGAAGACAGGACCACAGGCAGCAGATTTTAAAGTAGCAAAGCTCGATTCTTTAAGTGGTGTTCTCCCTATGTGTATGGCTGTATTCAAATTTCCTCTTTAATAATGACACTAGTCATATTGGATTGGGGCCCCACCCTTACTCCAATATGATCTCATTTTTTTTGGCTTTTTTTTTTTAGGGCCACACTTGTGGCATATGGAAGTTCCCGGGCTAGGGGCTGAATCAGAGCTGCAGCTGCCAGCCTACACCACAGCCACAGCAAGGCAGAATCTGAGCCATGTCTACAGCCTGCACCACAGCTCATGGTAACAACAGATCCTTAATCTACTGAGCAAAGCCAGGGACTGAACCCACATCCTCGGGGACACCAGTCAGGTTCATTAATGCCGAGCTACAATGGAAACTCTCAATATGACCTTATCTTAACATATAACATCTGCAACAATCTTATCTTTAAGTAAGGTCACATTTTGTGGCACTCAGGGTTAGGATATCAATATATGAATTTTGGAGGGGACACAATTCAATTTATAAAAGGCTCCCTACCTTTATATTTGGATCAGTGGTTCTCAGTATTGATTGTACATTATAACTTGCTGGGAAGCCTTAAAAATCCTGGTGTCCACATTGTACCTCAGACCAAATACATCAGAATATGTGTGGGACTCAGGCATCAGCACTTCTTAAAGCTCCCCAGGTAATTCCAATGTGTAGCTAAGGTGAAAAGCCACCTTAGTTGTGTGTCCTTCACTAAGAAAAACAGAAATCACCCAATTCTAGAGATAAAATGTTGAGAAAATAAAATTCCAGTAACATATTAAAATTTTTCTCCCTGTTGTTAGTAGCAGTGAGATTGATTTCAGAATCAGGACAAAATTTGGTGGAATGGTAGGATTATGGGTGATATTTTTTTCTTTTCATTTTTTTTCTTGTGCCTATTTAGAAAATTTTCTACAATTCACATGGAATTCTTACACAAAAACCCATTAACCAAGAAACTTTAAAAAGTAAAAAATAAATCTCTTTTTCTTAACTATCATGGACCAAAATATAGAAAAAAATGGAAAAGCATTCCCTCTGGATTTGGTGTCATAAAGGGGCTTTGATAAATTCTTGGCCATACTATCTAATTACTAATAAGTCAAAGAACTACAGATGACTCTTTTAAAACAAAATGACCATTTCATGGTAGCAGTTTACCAATATTTAACTAATTCAGGTAACAAAACTACGTTGCAAATCAACTTACTCAGATACCCAGGAATACATTTCAAAACCAATTTATCTTGAAAGTTATTGTAGGAAATGATATTGTGCAATCTTAAACATTCTAAGGTAAACCATATTAAATGGTTTAGAATTTTTGTCAAAGCCAAGGTAGTGTTTGGTTACATGTTTTAAACTTTTTCAGGATTAATTTATTGTGGTCTAGAATTTGGGACCTTTTGGTCTGCTCTCTATAGGTTAGTGGTGACCAATATTATTTCTCAAGAAGAATGTTGGCCCTGATTTGGGGTAGTTCCTTGGGCTTCTATTCACATTGTTCAACTTACGTTAAACAGTATGACTCTCTATTATTGACTTGGCTGACTGTTACAGCATGTTGTTCTACACGCAACTGGCAATGTAGGATACCCCAACACCAAGAGCTCATCTGGAAGAAGAATCTCTAGCTTGCTGTTATTCAGTACTTACTTACAGCTTGGTTGGAATCCTGGTAATTTATCCTTTAGATATAAATGCATACATGCATGTTGTATGGGATATGTTCAAGGTTATGCATTTTAGCATTTTTGCAATATAAAAGACTGAAAACTAATCTATCATTTATTTTCTTTTGAGGTTTTTTCTTTCACTGTTGTACCTAGAAAATCTGCCTAACCTAAGGTCACAAAAATTTTCTTCTGTGTTTTCTTTTAGAAGTTTTAGAATTTTAGGTTTTACATTTAGGTCTATGATCTATTTTCAGTTAATTTTTGTATATGGAGCATATTACATGCTGAAGTTCATTGTGTTTGCATATGGATATATAATTGTTCCAGCAGAACAACAATTTGCACAGTTGCCAAAATCAGATTTCTATATACATGTGGATATATTTATGGGCTCTATTTTGTTAAATTAATCTATTTGTTTATGTTTATACTGATACCACAGTGTCATGATTACTGTGTCTTTATAATGTCTCAGACTCAATCAGAATTAAAAACTTCTGCTCTTTGAAATACACTATTAGAGAATGAAAAGACAAGCCACAGAATGGGAAAAAAATTTGTAAATCATATATATAATGAGGGGCTTATATCCAGAATATATAAAGAACTCTAAAACTCAAAAATAAGATAATCCAACAAAAATGTGCAAAAAATATGAATAGATATTTACATATGGCTGGCTAATAAGCACCTGAAAAGATGCTCAAAGTCATAAGTCTTTAGGGAAATGCCAGTTAAAACTACCATTCCTGCAGTAGAATGGGTAAAATTAAAAGGACTGACCATACCAAGTGCCAACAAAGCTGTGGAGGTACTAGAACTCTCTTACACTGTTGATTGGAATGCAAAATTATGGAACTACTTTGGAAGACAGTTTGACAGTTACTTAAAATGTTAAACGTATACCTTCCATATGCTTCAGTCTATCTACCCCTAGTCATTTACCCAAGAAACTACCTTGTCCATACAAAGACTTATGTATGAATATTCATAGAATATGTCTTGATACACAATCAAGATACAGAATCAAAAGCAAGGAAATCCTGGGAAAGGGGAAGGGGAGAGACAAATTAGGAGTATGGGATTAATATACATACCACTATATGTAAAATAGATAAACAACATGGATTTACTGTATAGCACGTAGAACTATATTCAATATCTTGTAATAACCTATAATGGAAAAGAATCTGAAGCTGTACACCTGAAACTAACACAATATTATTAAGTCAGCTACAGTTTAGTAAATAAACATTTAAAAACGAACCAAACAAAAACATAACAGAGAAAGGAATTCCTTCAGGATGACCTTTTATATTTATTTGCCTTCCAATGGGTTGCTTTTCAAACCATGTGACTATATTACCTGTTTTAAAAGTCAAATTAAAAAAAAACTTGTCGAGAGAAACAAGCAATATTAGCGGAAAATTTCTGTGACTTGGGAAAGTCCTACATTGTATGTTGGGGGACAAGGGGTGGAAGTGTGGAGTTTTTTGACCATAAGGCAAATGATAATTATTTTTTAATTTAGTAGAATATATAGTCTTAATGAACTGCCCTAGGAGACTACTGTATTACAAGATTTAGGCTTTTCTATTTACAAGAAAATTTACAGAAATTATTTCGAGGGTAGATTAGATTATTCTGCATAGTTGTAAACAAAAGTGTATGCCTGTTGATGAATATAAACCCCATAATCCCAGAGACTCCCCTGGGAGTTTGTTAATGGACAAGCCTGTTTTTGTTATTTCCTCTAAGGCAGCATATTTCTTCAGGGTTCATACTTTTCAAATAGTTTCTGTGAAGGAAAGACCAGATGGTTGAGAATCCAGGGTGGTTAATATATGATTTTCCCTTACTGCTATTTTGACCAGAAAATAAAATGGACTTGATTGAAAAACTCTTTTATATATGCCTCTTAGTCTTCTGAATCTTTCACTGTACTATGCAAATAAGCAAAAAATTAATTTTGGGTCTAATTTTTGGCTAAGACATTCCCTGAAATAGTGGCATGAGCCCTAGGCCTGCAAACTGCTTAAAATTGGGCCTAGGCCTAGTAAAAGTTCAGCTAATAATAACTGGTGGCAGATTGTGGAGACCACGTTTTTTGTGAGAACCCAAGGGAGAAAATTTTTTCTGGTGTTCCTACCCAGAACAACTCTTCTTTCTCCTGAACCTCCTGGTCTATTTCTGTCTCATGGACACTGGGCACCAAGCTTAACTGATTATGTTTCTTTTATGTATCTATTTCTAGGTGCTTGAGAGTCTGATTTATGGCCTGCCTCTTGTCATAGTATTTTGTATACTAACCTCATTCTTGGATTCAACCTATCTTTCTTATCTTCATTTTCTCTGTATATATATTACCTTCAAATTCCTTACTTTCTGACATAAGAGGGTATAAATAAATGAGGCACATTAAGGTATTAATAAAGAGAGGCCCTGAGCTTTCACCTCAGCATGGAGGTATATTTGGAAGGAGTCCACTGAGTTTACTACAGGTTCCATTACAGGTCTTACTGTGTGTTGGGGAGGACAGCAGGTAAAAGATTTTTTTAATGTGAAAACATCAATCTCAAACATATATAAAATGAACATGTGTTAATGACTTTAGCTCATAAATTAACTGAGAAAAACAGGCAGATATAATAAATAAGTCAAGGGTGAAGTCACAGAAGTAAACATTTATATGGAATAAAGGAATGTTGAAACGAATGGCAAAGGTGGCAAAGCCAGTTTTTTTTTTTTTTTTTTTTTTGGTGGTACGGCTTGTTTCTCCACTTCACAAAATTCATTCATTGGCAGGCCTATAGATGCCTAGAGCCAAGAAATAGCTTTGCATTTCTGTCGGTTACCCACAACTTGGGGAATTGTAGAATAGCTCCAGAGGATCAGAACCAGATAACCTGGGAAGAGTGCACTGTAGACAAGGGGCTGGAAATTTGTTTCCAGAAACAAAACCAGCTGCAGCCTATTTTTGTATGGCTTTGAGCTAAACATGGTTTGTACATTTTTATTTGTTTATTTATTTATTTGCTTTTTCAGGGCTGCACCCGCAGCATATGGAAGTTCCCAGGCTAGGGGTCAAATCGGAGCTATAGTTGCCAGCCTACACCACAGCCACAGCAATTCCAGATCTGTGCAGTGTCTGCAACCTACACCACAGCTCACAGCAATGCTGGATCCTTGACCCATTGAGCGAGGCCAGGGATTGAACCTGCATCCTCATGGATACTAGTCAGGGTCATAAACAGCTGAGCCACAATGAGAACTCTGGTTTGTACCTTTTTAAATGGCTGAAAAAAAATCAAAAGAGTAATAATATTTTGGGATATGTCAAAAATTGTATGAAATTCAAATTTCAGCATCCACAAAGTCCTATGAGAAATAGCTGCTTTCACACTACAATGTCAGAGTTGAGTGGTTGCCACAGTAAGTCTATGGCTTGCAAAGCCCATGGTTTGCTGATCCCTGTTCTAGACAATGCACAGTTTTCCATTAAAGCACATATTTATCCTAAAAAAGATAAAAATATTAATACCTCTAACTTTATCCCTCTGTCCCTCCTCTCCTTTATTTCTTCCATCCTTACTGTAACTAATGTTTCTGGAGTGCCTAGTGTGTGCCAATATGCTGATATAAATAGGGAATAAAAATGGGGAGAGGAAACACCAGTTCTGTGCTACTGTAGCTCATAGTCCATGGGAAGAGAAACATTAATCAAATATTCACATACAGATGTGTAACTATGAACTGTGAAGTTTCCAAAAAGGAAGGAACAGAGTGTTATAACAATATGAGAGACCCAGGCTTGGTGGGCTTGGGGGGCAGGGAGAGCCTCTCTCAATAGCAGAAGATGGAGCTGACATGACTGTCTGACTGGCCATGGTGAGTGTGTGGGAGAGGAAGGTAAGAAATGAGGCTGGAAAGGAAGATAGAGGGTAGTTCACACAGAGCCATATAGGTCTTGTTAAGAGTTGTGGTCTTTGTCTTGAGGGCAATGTGTGGCCACTGAAGAGTTTTTAGTAAGAGAGCAATGGTGTGTTACTTGACCTAAGGATTGGAGAATAGATAAAAGAAGTGAACTCGGGATATGAGATGAGGCTACTGCAAGAGTCCAAGCAAGGCATTTGCAGCAACATGGATGGATCTAGAAATTATCATGCTAAGTGAAGTCAGTCAGACAGTGAGATACCAACATCATATGCTATCACTTACATATGGAATCTAAAAAAAGGATGCAATGAACTTCTTTGCAGAAGAGATACTGACTCAGAGACTGAAAAACTTATGGTTTCCAAAGGAGACAGGTTAGGGGGGGATGCACTGGGGGCTTGGGATGGAAATTCTATTGGGTTGTGATGATCACTGTACAACTATAAATGTAATAAAATTCATTGAGTAATTAAAAAAATAAAAAAATAAAATAAGGGGTGCCTAAGTCCCCCTTCCAAAGACTGCTTCCATTAGTTTAGGCTGGGGCCTGGATAGCCAAAGTTTGACAACCTCCTCAGGTAATTCAAATGCATATCCGTGATTGGTCCTCACTGTTCTAGATCAGTGTTTCTTAAACATCCATGAGAATATGAATCACCTGGGGATTTTGGTAAAATGCAGATTCTGGTTTAGCAGTTCTAGGATAGGGCTAGAGTCTACACTGCCAACAGGCTCCCAAGACGTTGCTATAAAAATCATCTGAATTCATAGTAACTGCTGAGCACCTAGGTGATGGGTCTAGTTAGAAGTATTGCTTTCTTAGATACATTTAAACTGATGAATTCAAAATCCCTCCTTTGTGGCCTCTAAACCTTAGGATTTTTAAAGCCTTCTGCCTTCAACTTATCACTGGTAGCTCCAATGTGATGTCCACTGTTCCTTGGGTTTGTGCACATGGAGTTAATTGTGCTTTTGCTCCTTGTGAAATCCACGTGGGATTGTACACACTCCTGGGATTCAGCATGCTGGCCTCCCATTTGACTAAATGTCTCAGGGTCGGCCTTTTCCTCTTGGAGCTACTGAAGGTCCTGGAATGCACTGTGTTCACTATCCTAAGATTGGAATCTAGGGAACTAGAGTTTGTGTATTTGACCCAGCATGAGGCCACAGCCAAAGACCTTATTGGGTGGCATTTCATTTCTTTGGATATCTCGTTCCCTATTCCTGGTTCCATATAGATTACTTTGGCTATCAGTTGCTCTTTTGAAGGAGTCTTTCAGAATAAAGCCATTGGGAGGGGGTGATTCACAACAGTCTTTTTCATTTTCACCCCTCACCAGTCTATTTGGGAAATGGGTATAATTCTGAATAAGTCTAAACAGAGAAGGAGTGAATAGGACTGCATTATAATGGAGGTGCAGCTCAGACATTCAGGAGCCTTTCAACTCTGCTCATAATAAAACAAAGGAATTAAACTAAATTGTGTTTAATCATTATTAAAGTAAGTAAAGGTCATTACTATTTTCTGCCCAGCCTCTCATTTTAGTATCTTTTGTAGAATTCAATGTATTAGACGTGGAAGCATTTCCTAACTTGTCCACTGATACACATAAGATTTCTAAATTGGGTTAATTTCAGTCTTGAAAATACTATCCCCTTGTGTCATTTCCCCACCCCCAACTTTTACTCCTCCATTTAAATGTGAGACAGGGCCAGTTTTTCTTAAATCTTTTTTTTTTTCCAAATAACATTGCTCTAGATAACTTTGATTCCAGGTCCAGTTCCTGAAGTCTTCCAGCCATTTCTAGGAAGCACACACACCAGCTACAACCCTCCACAGTGTCTATTTTCCCCTTGTTTGATTCATAGCCAAATGTATATCTGAAGCTGACATTTAATAACAGCAGAGTGTTCTTATGAGTAGGAGGAGTAGGTGACTGCTTCTGGGGACATGACTCAGAGGACTGGGGAAACCCTCCTTTTACCAAAATGCTTTCCTACCTTCTGTCTGATGCCTAAAATTCTTGCAAGAGAACGCTCTTCTTTTGGTTAAGGTTCTAGTTCTTGTTAAATGCTCTAGGAGGTGGTTAACACTCTAAACCAGAGCTTCTCAAACTTTAACACGCATATGAATCACTGGAGGATCTTGTTAAACTGCAGATTTTGTTTCAGTAGGTCTAGGGTAGCGCCCATGAGTCTACATTCTAACCAGCTTTCTGGTGAGGCCAAAGTTGCTAGTGGGTGGACCACACTTTGAGTGGCAAGGCCAGATCTGTGGTTCTCAAAATTGGCTCAACATTAGACCCTCCTGAGGAGTATTTACCAATCCAGAAGTCTAGACTGTGCCCCTGATCAATTAAACGAGACTCTCTCAGGGCGGGACCCAGACATAAGGAGTTGTTAAAGCTTCGAAGGTGATTACAATGTGGAGCCACATTTGAGAACAAGTGCTTCAAACCAGTGGCTCTTGACTCTAGCTACTGATTAGAACCATCAAGGGAGCTTAAAAAAATACCAATGCTTGGATCAGCCCAAGAGCAATTAAATCTAAATCTCAGCTGGTGTGATTTAGACATTAATGCTTTTCAAAAGCAGACTGAATGTTTTTTAACATGTGTTGACGTTTGAGAATCACTGTTGTAATTAATTATCCCTTGTCACTTCAGTGGATGAAGTCTCCTGTGGGCAATATTTGGTTGGAGTAGGGAGGAGAAGCAAGAGATGGAAGACACAGAAAACTGGGCGGCCACACCAAGGGCGGGGATGTGAAGAAAGCTGTAAAGTGGGGAAGCGGGGTAGCTGAACATTTTGCACATAGTACAGCTGTGCTGAGGTTTACCTTGGGGAGTGTCAGCACTGCAGGGCTTGGGAGGGTCTGATGATCATTGCACTACCTTGTTGGCTAGCAGGCCTGAGGGGTAGGCAGGGCAGTGAAAGCTGAGCCTAATAACTCTTTTTAATTGTCCTTGGAATTAGATGCCTCAGTGAGGGTGACCAATCATCCCAGTTTACCCAGAACTATCCTGGTTTTAGCACTGAAGGTCATTCATCCCAGGAAACTCCACAGCCTAGCCAAACTGGGACTGTGTGGTTACCCCAGCCTCACCTCTGTGGCAGGGACCCAGATTTTGATGTGTGGCTGCCACAGAAGAGAGGGCTTTTTCTTCTGGCAAGTCAACTGGAAGAAAATTTGCCTTGTTGAGTTCTTAAGTGTATTTTATTTATGCTGATGGGAGGAATTTGGAAAAACCTGATCCTGAATGCATGGCATAAGGGAAATATGAATAGGTTATCTTTGTTCTTTCTCTCTTTCTTTTTTTTTTTTAAAAGACTTGTTGTGCCAAGACACACATGCACGCACACGCACACATACACATCACTGTTTGGTTGGCATAGCATTTGACCAACATAAGCATGGAGGCCAAACAGATTCTAAGGAGATGAGAAAAAATCCTGGAGCCCATGAGCTCCAGTCTGACAGATGCTCCTACTCAGGAGCATTTGCGAAGCACATGGCCTGAATGCCGATTAATGCCATGCAAAGTGAATATGCAAATGTTAACAGGACACCAAGTCACAGAGTGAAATGTCACATCAAAGGAATATGGGGTTAATCAGGAAAAACCTTTTTGAAGATGTGAATGTCACTTTATGAAATGAAGATAATGTCACCTTTCTAAAACATGCAAAAAAGGCCCCAAACACCAAAACTAAAACCCAAACAACTCGAAGTGCTCATTAAAGGGAGGAGGTACAAAACTGGATGATTCAATGTCCACGTTCTAGTTCACAATCTTTAGGAGATAGTCTCTGAGGTAATCCACCCTTGGCACAATCAAAGCCTGGTTTGGAAACTACTTCAGTTTGTATGATCAGGCTGCTGGTAACTGGTTTTCCTGACTTAGAAGCCACGAGGAATTCCTTGCTGGAATGGAGACTTTGAAGTAGACTCTAGCGAAGTGGTTGTCACATTTGAGTGTGCGTCAGAATCTTCTGGAGGACCTATTAAAGAGATGCTAAGCCCACCCCTAGAGCTTCTGATTCAGTAGGTTTTCAGTGGGGCTTAAGAATTTCCACTCCAGGTGATGCTGATGCTGCTGGCTAAGAGACCACACTTTAAGAAAGGATGGACTAGGAGAGCACAGTCCTTGAGCAGTTTTATAGACACATTGATACGGCTCTTCTTAGAACAGACCTTGCCATTTAGCACATCATGACTAAAAGTGAAGGATGTAAAAGGGATGAAAATTGGAAGTCAACAAAGCAAGATGCCATCTGGGGAAACAAACTGAAAACATCCTTATTTTTGTTTGTGGCGAGAACTATAGCTATCCACTAAAAATATGGTGTTTCTGGATTTTATATGTGTGCAATTAAAGTGAATTCTACCACTGCAGTCTCAAAATAAAGAACATGCTACTCTTTGGAATGAGGAAATAAATTTTGTTTTCTCATGAGTGATAACAGGGTCACCATATTCTATTCTGAACATATATATCAGAACATATCATAAAGTCCATTTTCTTCCCTGACAGAGTCATCTTATTGGATAATAACTGGGATGAATGAATTTCTTAGCAGTTTAACTATGCTCATGAGGCGATTTAATCAGTTGCTCAGGTAACACTGCAAGACGCCTTTCAATTAAAACCATGTATTTTGAGTTCAGCAAGATAGACAATTCTGTTTACTTTCTTAGGTCTGCTCGACCACAATGTGTAAAGTAAATGCTTCTAACTCCTGCAGGAGAAATTTAAGGTGTAGTGACTTTGTTGGTGACTGATCCACCATCCATTTTCTCTTCCTTCCCAATAGCACTCTACTTTTGTTCAGGTATGTGAGGGGTGACCTCAGGAAACAGAGTAGAGAAAGAGACAGAGAAGGGAAGGAAACCGTCAAAGTAACATTATCAAGTGAGTTACCACTGTGGTGCTCAGTCCTGCTGGGGGAGTGTGATGATGATATACGGCACACAGCTGAGAGACAATTCTCATTGGTGTTTCTATACATCTTGTGACAGCTTTTGTACTGTTCTGTTTGCTATGCAAGCATCCTTGGAAATAGAGATAATGTCTCCACCCAGGGGCAGAGGGCAGATGTGCATCCAGACCAGGATAATAAAGATGTCTTTCTCTGGAACAAAAGTTGGGCAAGTTCCTAAGCTTGGGGTCCTTCAGCTATGATACAGATGCATTGTGTGCATTGCATACACTTGGACTACTCCACATCACCCCCATGGAATTCAGGTGTCAAAGGAAACAAATGGGAACACGAAGCTCATGCTATCTGCCATGCTGTGAATAGTAAAGCTCTTTGTCTCTGACCCAGGGGACTCGTGTCTTCTGCCAGCAGCCATGAAACTGTGGCAAGGTAACCTTTTGGCTTGTGGGGAGGGGAAAATCAGACTCTTCACAGTCCTTGAAAGATGTCCCAGACTTATCATTCCCGAGAGATAATGAAGCTGGGGTATTTAACAACCCTCAGTCCTTGGTTGAAAGCTGCTCCCAGGAGGTGTCAAATCTCCAACACTTCCAACTTTCTGCATGAACAGGCTGAGTGACCTTCTGCAACTTGGAGAAAGCTCTAAGACAAAGAGATATAAACACTGCCATTTAGAATTGGCTAGTGTATGGTGAGGTGGTAAAGGCTGAAGGATATGTTTAGGGCATAAGAAGGGTCTGCCGTACTTCCCCTGGTGTCCATATACATCACTTTGGAGACCATCAGTGGAGAGTACAAGAGGGACATGTTACAAGATGAAGTCACCAGACGTAAGGAGCATCAGATCATGAAGGATCTCTGGAGCCATGTTAATTAATGTAAGCTCAATGGGCAGCCATTGTTTTTTTAATGGCAGTAGAAGCAGGGTAGCTACTATTTATTGAGCATTTACTACATATTTAGCATAATGCCTGGCCTGGGATTTTAAACATATTAGCATAAGTGTTAATCTTCATGGCATTGTTTTCATGATTTTAATATTTAGTATTAATGTGTACATTTACTCAAAAAAGTGAATTGCACCAGCCCTCAAGCCCAGTTTGCTCTGGAGCCAGTGGTCTTTTCACTATGCTAGAGTTACCTCTTTTCTTGAAATTCTCTACATTTGAAGAAATGGGATGCAATCTGCCCAATGTGAAATGATTCATCTTAGGTATTATATTGGTTTGTGACTTTTCATTTTACTCTTGAATCAGAGAAAGCTTATGTCTTCATTAAGCTGGTATAATAACATGACTGTGAAATAACAATTTATTCTTTAACACAAATATTAAGCAAAAGCCAAAACCAGGTTGTAGTTGATCAGTAAATTCCCTCAATTCAAATTTGAATATTCAACTCTCATATTTTTGAGACTCATTCCAATCCAAGTTACTTTCTTATATTAATAAATTGGGAAATTAATAGACTATATATTTAAATAGAAAAACTCCAAATGTCAAAGTTTTGATGTTTATTGAAATGAATCCTGTGTTTTTATTCTCATGTAGCTATATCCTATTTATATAAAGTAGATGATTATGTCCCAAGAGCAATCTCCATTTATGTTGCTAATGGCTCATAAAGAAATCTCCTCTCCACTCCTAAATACCCAAAGAACTCTTTGAGATTCAAGGCACCGTGATTTACCTTAGCTCTCATGTGAGAGTACTGAGAAATGTTGGCAAAAAATAATCCAGTTATTTTTGAGCTAAGTATGGCGATGAAAGTAACTGGTATCTACATTTTTTTGTCTTTTTGCCATTTCTAGGGCTGCTTCTGTGACACATGGAGGTTCCCAGCTAGGGGTCTAATCAGAGCTGTAGCCACCGAGCCGCATCTGCAACCCACACCACAGCTCATGGCAACGCTGGATCCTTAACCCAATGAGCAAGGCCAGGGATCGAATCCGCAACCTCATGGTTCCTAGTCGGATTTGTTAACCACTGAGCCATGACGGGAACTCTGTCTCTACATTTTGAAAGCTAGCTAGGTGTTGAATTTTTTCCCTAAACATTTTTCCAAGATGTTTAAAAACAATGTAGAAATTCAAATGGAAAAATCCTCTCTATTAATTTGCTTAGTGCAGGGACTTTGGATTTTAAATGAAAGGCTTCTAGATTACAAAGCATTTCTTAGAGTGTTCTTCCCTCCCTGCTTTTCTTAGGGTGACTAAATGTCAGTGCTACACTGAAAAGGAGCATTAAGGATACAGTTCAAACTTTACAGTGAAGCCATTACTGAAGTTATCTGTTTGATCAGCTACATACTTGTGCAAGCTCACATTTTTTATTGTGTCTAACAAACGATAATATTCCTGGACTGTATTGGTTTAGGAAAATTGATCTATTTCATACTTAAGCATAATGGCATACATTTACGGCAAGTTCCAGAGTTCCTTTGATGAATATATTCACAGTGGGCAGGCATTGAAGTTTGCCTTAAAAGTGCATTCTCAAAATGTCTGTGTTTGGTTTGTCATTTCCAGTTCAGTTGAGGTAGGAGCCTGGAGGTGACAGAGCTGACAGGAATTAAGTATGTCTATCATGACATTTCATTTAAAAATTACTTATAAATGCTTATGGAAATCTACATCTGCAAGCAAAGGTCCATAATTTATGCTGTGAGATGAAGGAATGTAGTGAAGGTCAAAGCTTCCTCAGGAAACTAAGAGGCCATTGTCCACCTCTAAGAATACTGTTTTCCTTAGATTTCCTAAGTCCTTGTAAGGAAATAGGATGAGTATTTGGGAGCCTGAGGTTAATCCTCTAGACATTGGCATTATCACCTCCCTCACTCAAGGAAGGGAAGCTAAGGTTGTCTTTCATTTGGCCAGCCAGCCTGTCCATCAATCATCACATCCTATCAGACAAGCTCCTCACCCTGACTATCCATCATACTCCATGTGTGATACCACTGCCTTGGTTGAGACCCTTTTATTTCTCTAAACTCTATATGGCTATCAAATTATTGGCTAAAAAAGACAAATCTGATTATATTGCTCCACTGCTAACAAGTCAGTGTCCTCCCCACTGCTGCCTAGAAAGTAAAAAGCAAGCTCCTTTGCATGGTCAAGTAGTGTGCTGGTAATCCAGCTCTATTAAAATAAGGCCCTACTTTGTAGTTTTTGCAAATTTCCATAGTGTAAATACTCCCACCATGGCCCATTGCAAACTACCACAGTTTAACAGCCAGATCACAACATTTCCGAATAATTAAAAAGTGGCTGCTAGCTGGCCCAAGCACACCAAATACATCAAGCCCTTGAAGCCCATCAAGCCTGCCTGCTTATCACTGGCTCATGCTTTCCTCAGACTTTATGCTCCAGGATGTGGTTGTAGCTCTTTGTGTATTCCAGACTGTTTTTTGTTCATACCATCTGAACACAGTGCTCCCTTTTGACCGTCTCTTGGGGTGAAAATCTTACCTCCTTCATCTTGTGAAATTCTTCCATTGCTTAGTGACCTGGCTTAGATGGGACCGCAAGAAAGACTTCTCTCCTTTACTCTGCCTGCCTTAATTTGGGGATCCCAGAAGCAGGACTTGAGATGAGTATTCATGTGCATTTATTAGTACTGTTCCCAGGAAAGAGAAATAGGGAAGGAGAACAAGCAAGGATGGGTTACTGCTATGGAAAGTATCTTTGGCTCCATCCCACTAGGGACTTCTGGAGGCAAGGTAGAATACCCAGCAGAGTTATCTTGATCAGGAGCAAAGGGTCTGGTGCACTTGTCTTCCCACAGCTGTCAGCCATAGGGCAGCCCCTGGGGGAAGTAAATTCCCACATACTTCAGTTCTCTGTGCACATGCACAGACCAAGTGGGCTCCTGTAGCCTGAGAGCTGTCCTCCAACAAAAATACTGGCTGCTGAGAGTGAATGCAGCCTGAAGCTGAGGCACTCACAGTGACTGTCATATACCCTGCTCTCCAAAAGACACATGTATGTATGTAGCCACCCCCCCCGCAGGGTGCTTTGGGTTCTCCTGCTCAGTACTTCTCTAATACATTGGTTCAATCACCATCATTGCAGTCACCTCATGTTTTAGAATCATTTCTTCATGTATCAGTGTTGCTCATATTCCTGCCACCACCTGGAGGAATAATTTGTCTTTGTAGGACAGTCTGGGCATATAATAGGGGTTTAATAAATATGTATAGATTTAAAGCACAAGGGAGAAGACTATGATAGCAACACCAATGGAAGTATTCAGGGTTGGGGAAGGGGTATGGGTAGAGGAGAGACTCAGAAAGCCAGCATGGGAAGCTGAGGCACAAGAATCTTTGACTATAGCCTAGATCTAAAGCTTTGTCTGCCCCGCCTCCATACTGCTCTCCCCCCACCCCCCGACCACCCCTCTGTGTCTGGTGTGCTCTGAGAAGACAGCATTCACACAAAATAAGTTTTGTAAAATGAAATTGGCTCTCCAGCTTGCCAGGGGATTACCTTTCTACATTTTTTTTCCTTTTAAAAAGCATTCTAAATTATCAGAGCCAATTAGATATTATGCTGGCATTTAAAAAGAACCTATGTCTGGCCTCCAAGCCAGAGGTGAGAGGAGATTTGAATGCATTGTTCACAGGGATTTCCCTGAAGTCTGATTAGCATCTAGGTACACACTTCAAACTGCAGTGAGGCTGTCTGAAACGTACAATTGTGGATATCACCAGCTTGCCTAATTTGACAAGTAATGTAGAAGGCACAGATGAAATGGAAACTGTACCATTTGGCCAATGCGTGCTGCAGAGTTCAGTTCTGCGCTACCACCAGAATCATCTGTGTGTGCCAAAGAAAAACTCATGAAGATGACCGATACTAGGAAATTAATGATAGAGTAGTATTTATCTACCTCCCCCGCCCCCTCAAAATAATAGTTTAAAATAATTGGTTAAACTACTGCACAATCCATGAGGAAAACTGAATTCTAATTACCATTGTTTAAAAAAAAAATCATTCACGCTCTGCTCTCAAACATTGGGCTGCTTGTTTCTTGCCTGTTCTGTTCTCTTGGAATTTAAAGCATTTGAACCAACTGAGGGTAACTGGTGGGCACTTGAGTAGCATAAAATTCAAGGAAAATAAAAGGAGTTGTGATAATTATCTGAGAAAAATTATAAATATCCTAACAAGAAAAGACTAAAAAGTATGAGAGAAATATGAGACCAGACCTAAAATAAATTACATATTGTTAAAGAATTTTGTTAAAATAACAACCCTACATTTAGTAAAAATCCATTTTCTCTCCTGCCCCCAGTCTATTTAGTGGCCTTATCAATCGCCCAAGAACTTAGGGTTGAAATTTAGAGTCATCCATCTTTTCCACCCCCTAACTATTTAGTAAATTCCTCACTTTTATCCCTTCACAATGTCATGTACACAAGTCTGGCCTTAGGATAGATGGAGCAGGTGTCTGCTGACGTGGATTTGAGGGGTTTCAAGGAACATCATTGTTGAGGATCTGGAAAATGGTCTGGTCTTTAAATAGTACACAAACTCAACTTCCTTGAAAAACGGTGCCAAATATTTTGGTTGACATCCATAGGCTAAAAGGAATTGGCTGGACACATATTAAACCATGAGTTTGAATGAGGGTTGGAGGAAGGATCAGGAAGAAGCAAGGGAAGAAGCAAAGGAATAAGCATACAGATAGGATGCTGGCAGCAAAATATCTATTTCGCTATGTTGATGAGGTCTGGTTCAATGTGTTAACATCCCACCCTGGTTTCTGATCTTTAAGATCACATCTCTCCATCCTTTAAAATCCACCAACCTGTCCAGAGATAACTGGACTAATTTATCCCCATACTTTCAACCTCTTTCATCATTCACTCCCGTTTTGAATCTATCTGATCTCTCCCTGGTTCTTTAGCTAGGTTCAGCCATCAGGCACTGGCTAATAAATATGAAAATGCTGGCTTTAATATAGAACCACCCACATCACTCCAAGATGATTCCCTACTCCCATCCTTCATTCCTTATCAAGTCCCCACCACCACTTGCCTCTCTGGTCCCAGGTACCTGGCAATGTATCGCTCTTGTCTCCCCTCTTGCAGTTTTGTGCCTTGTGTTTCCTTTGGCATTTGGATCTTAGCACCCCCTTTCCAGTTTGTTTTGCTTACTCTGGGCCTCAGAAGTGCTCCCTGTTGTGTGCTTTAGCCCCCATCCCCACATTTTAGAGGAAAGGAAGGAGAAGATGTTCTTGTCTAATTCCCACTGCAAATCTGGGAGCTAATTCTGCCAAAAGAGCCATGTGGCATTTTCGTGAAAGACTGAAAGGATTGAGAGGAAGGGGGTAGGAGTCAGTGGTTGGTTGTTTTGAAAAAAAAAAATATTAATCTTCATAATTAGGGCCACTCTCTTTGTGGCACCTACGTTTTGACCTCAGTACAGGGTATATTAGCTTTCATAAACTGTCTTTTGTTGGCTTGTTTTCAATATTCACTAAAAATTTGCAGCCCTACTGAGAATTTTGATTCTCAAATGGTTTCCTATGAAGAATAGAACCTGATGAAAATGACCTCAAGAGACTCTCGAGCAGAGATTTTTAGACTTGGAAAACCATGCAGATCACCTGAGGGTCTTGTTAAAATGCAGGGTCTGACTCTGTAGGTCGGGAGTGGGGCCCGAGATTCTTCATTTCCAATATGGCCCCAGATGCTGCTGCTGCTCTTGGTCCAGGAACCACATTTGAGGATTCAGGATCTAAGTATCTCTTTCAACTAGCAATAATCACCCCCACTGGCTAAACATCATTGGCTATTATACCACCATTGCGCAAAGCTCTTAGTGTCTCTTGATGTCACACTTTTCAGCCATGATTAATGAACAATAGCTGGGTTAATGGAGGTCGCATTTAAGACCTAGTATTTTCCACAAGCATGTATGCTAAACGTACCTCACTTTGGAAGGGATCTTGTAAAACTCTGGACTCACTGCAGGCAGATAATGGCCACCTGGTAAATTTCCTCATGCATCTTCTCAGAGATCTCCTCTGATAGGTCCGAAAAAGAAAAGAAGACCAGAATCTTGCTCCAGAACCATTTCTGTCTGTAAGGATATTTTCCATCAATGTGGCCTGGAGAATAAGAGCTGAACTAGCAACTTCCTAGGGGTGGGCAGGGCAGAGCAGGAGTGGGGGGTGGGAGGAGGTGTGTGCAAGTGTTTTGGATCACTGAGAGGCACAGAAATGATCAGCCACACAAACTTTCCCGAGTGCAGCATCCTTGCAAACTGTTAAAAGTGCTCATGTGCAATTAACACTGGTGACAAACAAGTTAGTGACTACTCTTATGTCCCATTTTTGATCACTCATCTTCCCCCTTGAGATACTTCTTTTGATTCCAACTACTGATGCTGTATCACAGATATTTTCAAAGTCACTGCAGAGAACCTAAAGCCTATCTGTTCCTAGCAGCAAAATTAGCCTTAGACATGATAACTGCCCTTGCAACTCTTGACTGGCTGCAAAATCCAGGTGAAAGCAATGGAAATATCAGGTGAAGACAGGCTACGACCCAGAGCTGGCCATGGCTGTCAAGACACTGTGTTATTATCAGTTCTTTCTATGTGCATCTCCCTCCCTCTTTCCTCAGCCCATTTCCGTCTCCCAGAAACATTTCTCTTTTATCTTAACCCTTGCAGACAGCACAGTGGCTGGAAACTCACTCAACGAAAGAGTGATGATGAAGGTATCTGAGACTGTCCAAGGCAAAAATGGCCCCAAAGTGGAACCTCTTCTGCTTTTCTTGGTTTATCTATCACTATTAGAAGGTGCCTCATACTCGCTTAGACATTTGTGTTTTCGTATTTAGGTACGTATTTATCTTTTAATGAACTAGTCCTCCCTCCTAAAGTTTGAGTTAATAGAAAGCAAGAGATACAGGAAATTAAAAGAGAAAAATCTTTTTAGGCTGTGGATGGCACAAGTACAGGTTCAGAAATCTGGAGTTGCAGGGAGTTTTGCTGACCCAGCTTTCAAAACCCTAGGGGTGATTTAATTTGTTGACCTTCTCTCCCTCCAGGCTGCTTGATGTGTTTTTCTTTTTCTACCCATGATTTAAGCAGGAGATTGAGGCAACATGGACCCACAAACCTTTAGTTGATGGTTTTCCATGACCAGAGTTAAACTCAGAGGGACATGCCACAGGTCTACTATAGTACCCAAGAAATTTCCAAATAAGCAGACCTTGTTTAACCCAGATTCTTCCCCTCATGAGCTCACCTTTTGTCTGATGTATAAAACCTTCCAAAACGTCTACTGAGATCACTGTTCCACACCTAGCTGCTAGTTAATTCATTTGCATGGGGCAATTGTACTATATTAGTACCATGGGGAATAAGTCCCAGAGCAAGCAGGAGTGGCTCCTTCTTTGATGATCTCTCAGGTTTACTTGCTTCAGCACTAGCTGAGCTCTTGGCTCATCTCACTGTTTTAGCCACAAGAAAGAATGTCTTTCTGAAGCAGTACAGTTGCCTTTTCTAGATCCTTTGACCCATACCTTTCCCTCCAGAACTACTTTGTTCACACTAATTAATTTTGAAAACTTCTCTCCTTTAGTACACTCAGCTCCTATCCGAATCTGCATTCAGCAACCTACATTTGGATTCCATCTTGGACTTCTGGGTCAAGTGCCACTCCCTGCAGGAGAGTCCAACCATGACATCGCTGTGGGGCCACCTAGCTGCATATCTCTGCAACTCAGAAAGCATCCACGAGTCTGACTGCTGAGTTTGTGAGCTTCTTGAAGGGCATGTACCCTACTCCCCAATTGGTATCCTACAGTCTGTTAGCACAGTGACCCCTTGGTTTTGTTCCCCCAAATGAAAATGGCTTTTAAATTTATTTCTCATTATAAAAATAATCCCTACTTCTGTAAAACATACAAATGATACAGATTAGAATAATGAAGCAAAAACAAACAAACAAATAAACAAAAACAAAACAGGACCTTAAATTCTACCATTTGGAGATTAATACAGTTCATGATCTTCCAGACCCTTTTCTACACAGACATGATTTTACACAATTGGGGTGCACTCTTTTGGCCAATATATTGTTACCACTTCAGCAAGTACAGATATTGACACAAGGATTTATTTATTTGCACTGGATTGAACCACAATACGAACAGAAGCCTAAGGCTGTTTATAGTTCTTTTACTTCAGCCTTATTTTTCTAGCCCTCTCCTTTCTTTCCTCTTCCCTCATCTCTAACCAGGCCCCGAGAAGCCCCTGAGGAGCAGCCTTGGCTGATGCACTTGCCAGGGAGAGGAAGAGAGGGAAGGAGGTGCAGGTGGTCAGGCAGCGGGAGGCACGTTACATGCTGTCACTTCCAGGAGAATTGGCCCTCTCTACTCCTGCCAGGTGGGAGTTGAAGTGACGTCAATCTCTCTTTTTATACTGTTTTCTGATTTTTTTTCCTCCTTTCTCCACCCTTTGACTCCTTCCTAGGCAGCAGAAGGGAGGTATCTGCAGAGAGGTATCTGCACAGCCATCAGGCTCCTCAGGCGATTCTGATTTAGGGGCTCACAGCTACTCTTTGAGACCTGCTGCTCTCCTCATTGCAGGCCAGGTGCAGCTTACGGCTGAATAGGAATCACCCAGGGAGATGGTTAATAATACAAACTCCAGCACCTCTTTCCCGGAGATTCTGATTCTGTAGAGCTGGGATGTGGTCCAAGACTTCTTTTTTTAAAAAAAACAAGATCTCTAAATGATCCTGATGAGCAACCAGGTTGATCCATGCTCTACCCTCTGGCTATTCAAAGTGTGGTTCATGGACCAGCATCAGCAGGGAGCTTGTGACAAATGCAGAGCCTGTAGGTCTCAGCCTTGACCTACAGAATCAGAGCCTGTATTTTAGCAAGATCCCTGGACATGTTGTACTGCACATTACAGTCTGAGAGGCGCTGCTCCACCCCAGTGCTATAGAATGCGAAAAGTCTTCTTTGTGGGGTTAAGCTAAAAACATTGTGATTTTCTTGATTGCCACCTACCGATCTGTTGGTGGGATTTCACAAAACATACCTACAGCTTATTGTGATGTTTTCTATTAACGTTGAAAAGAGAAGTGGTAAACAGTACAGGTAATTCTAAGTTAAAGGAAACTCTCCACTAGTTTGAAACTTGGCTTCTCTTTGATTTTATGCATTTAATCCTCATGAAAAAAAATCAAGATTTGCATGAATATTTTAAAGGTTAAAATTGCACTATATTTTTCTCTGAGTGATTTGACATCTCGGCTCTTAAAGGACAAAAGTTCTTGGTAAAATATTCAAGTGGTCCTAGGTAACATTTGTATCAACTTATGCACTGCCGATGTCCAGCCAGTAACAACTGCATTTCAGGAGAACAAAACTAACAATTGAATGTTCATTTTAATCTGGGAGCTCAAACCCATGCCCTGCCCCTGACCAGGTCCTGCGGACCCATCACTCAGGGGAAGCTTTGGCCTTCTACATTGCTTATGAAAATCTCTTAACCAGAACTGTGACTCACCTAGATATGTCCTAGAAAAGTCAGCCTTAAGCATTTGCACGGTGTGCATTTAAGTTGTTTCTTTTCTCCCACTTATGGAAGATCATGGAATTATTTCTTCATTTCGTTAGTTGAGAATGCAGGGTAAAACCTAAGTAAGGTTGTTCATGATAAGCCAATTTTCAGGGTCCCATATCCCATACCTTTTCACTTCCACAGTTTTCTCCTCCAGGGACACTTCCCCCCCCGCCCCCCGGTACATCTCTTAAAGCCTTTAATGCCTCTGGTCTTCTTGTTTTTTTTCAAAACTCATTTTCTGGATGATTTCCCAAACCTTTGTATCACTGCGCCCATTAGAGACAGAAACCTATCTCTTGTGCCTTAACCCAATAGGGTGCCCACCAGGAATCTGGGATGGAGCAGGCTGACTATGACACCAGCACAGTGATACTGTGGTACATCGACAAGTTAGGCCGTGCCATTTGTGATGTGTAACTCTTGTCCTTAGGTTTGCAATATGGTTGTTGTGCTTTCACGAATTGTGTCCATCTTTGATGAAGGAGGAATGGAAAAGGGAAAGAGCCACTGTTTCTAGAAGTCTTCTCATATATATATACATATACACACACACACACACACACACACACACACACACATTTGTCTTTTTAGGGCTGCAACTGTGGCATATAGAAGTTCCCAGGCTAGGGGTCGAATCGGAGCTACAGCTGCCGGCCTACATCACAACAATGTGGGATCCAAGCTGCGTCTGTGACCTACACTGCAGCTCACGACAATGGCAGATCCTTAACCCACTGAGCGAGGCCAGGGATTAAGCCCATGTCCTCATGGATACTAGTTGGATTCGTTTCCACTGCACCACAAGGGGAACTCCTGAAATCTTCCATTTTAAACAAGATTTCCAGGTAGCCCCCTACCTTTAAAAAAAGTTATGGCTGCACCCACAGTGTATGGATTGAATCTGAGCTGTAGCTGAGACCTATGCTGTTGCTGCGGCAACACCAGATCTTTTAACCCACTGTGCTGGGCCAGGCATTGTGCCTCCACAGTGATCTGAGTCCCTGCGATCAGATTCTTAACCTACTGTACCACAGCGAGAACTCCCAGGTAGCCCCCTTCAATAGTTTCCACTTACATCTCAGAAGTCAGAGCTGAGTGGCATAATCACCCCTAGCTGAAATGGAATATGGATACACTGCTACCCTGACTCCCAAATTGGAATTCTGTAACCAGATAAAAAGGGGAGGGAAATAGGTATTTGGTCATTAGTTAGCAAGACCTGCCACTGTCAGTACGTAATATGTAACTCATAAAATATTTGAATTTTAAAGAATGAAGCCTAAAGCCAAAGGAATAAACCTTGAATAATACAACTTCAGGCCTTAGCTACCCTGTACTTTATGTCTCAGGATGAGAATTTCCTATTGCCTCTCAGCTCTCGTCATGCAGAAGACATGCCTCCATCTGGGTGTAAATTGGAGCCTGCTTAGATAAGAAACCACAGACACCCTGTATGAGACTTAGGTCCCCTTGGCTCAGCCCCAGCTGTGCTTTGGGAAGTGATGTTCCTAATCAGAGCCTCTTAAAGATATTTTCAAATTCCTGTGGGGAAAGTGTTAGAACAGTTATCATGACTTTGTGTTTTATATGGTCAGTTGATTGTTTTGACTTGATTGAGAGTCTAATGCAATCCACACGTGCTTCTTATTAAAAATGATGACATGTGTTTAAGGTAAGGGCTTAATAAAATCAAATTCTTACTAAAGCTTGATGATTGTTGAGGATGCTCTGGTTGTCCTTTCTGGACAGACCCTTGACCTGACACCTCTGCTCTCTCTAGGGAGAGGACCCTACAGGAGAGAAGAATAGATGCCTTCCTGTCCTCATGCTTTGTGCTGAGAGAATGGGAGGCATATCTCTATGGTGAGTGGGCTTGGAATCTGTGGAAAATAGTGACTTCAACTGACATAGGGTTGGTAATCAGGTCTTGAGACTGACAGGAAGAGAAACTAGTTTTTTTCCCCTTGCTTTTTAGGGACCAGAGGGAGAACTGTGAAGAATGAAGACAGAAATCTTAGTGCTAGGAAGGGTCAGAGGGGCTAGTGGTGCTAGACAAAGGATGGTTTGTGTGACCAAAATAAGGTACCAGGCAGAAAAATATAATAGAAAGGTCTAATAGGAATATGTGAGAAATTGTTGAGGCCAGAGGTTTAGAAATAAAGCCCAGATCAGAGTTTGGATCAGAGTCCCTACTTCCTGATCCCCTGTAATTTTGAGGGATCTGGGTAGCACTCATGGGGACTCCATGAGCTGGTGGGACTTTATGGGATTGTATGTCATCACAAGTGCACCGAATATTTTAAGTCTGGGGAAAGGTCCCTGTTATAGTTAGTATCACTGCCTAGCAAACCATCCCAAATTGGTGGTGTAAATAACAACCACTATTTTATTATGCTCACAGCTTATGGGGTCAGGAATTCAGACAAGGCACAGTGGGGATGCCTTGTTTCTGACCCATGATGTGGGGGTCCCTAGCTGGTTTGGGGGGGGACTTCCATGGCTGAGGGCTGGAATCATCTAGAGACTTCTTCCTTCACATGTCTGGGGTCTGGGCTGGGATGACTCAATGACTGGGTGCATCAGGAATGTTGTCCAGATGATCTAAACATGGCCTCTCCATGTGGCTTGGGCTTTTCACAGAATGAGAGGTGGCTTCTAAGAGGGGAAATCTCAAGAGGGAGCTTCTGGGTGATTCCAAGAGAGCCAGGGCAAGCTGCATGGCCTTTTATGACCTAACCTCAGAAATCACATAGCAGCATCCTTTTCACCTTTGTCTTGTGGTCAAGTTATAAGCCTGCCTAGATTCAAGGAAAGGTGTTTTAGAGGAGTGGCAAAGAATTTGAGTCCTTTAAATAAATGAAGTGCCCACTCCCTGAACTTGCATTTGGAATCTTGGCTGTACATTTTCTAGCTATGTAACCCTGGAAGACTCACATTCTCTGACCTCTACTTTTCTCATCTACCAAATAATAGGTGCCCATCTTATTGGGTTTGGGTGAAGACAATATGTGATAAACTTATACTGAAGAATCTATGTGGGACAAAATATGTCAACTATCGTTTGAGCCTAAATCTGAAGAATGCCTGGGGAATACCACGCCTAAAGTTGGGGTTATTTTTCTCAGGTGTGGAATCAGGAATTAAGTTGAAAGATACATTGTGCTTTTAACAAATACACAACTATTGAATACCTACTACATCACAGAGATGTTCCTCCTGGCCAGGGATACTCTTCATCCAAGAGTTACACTTGCATCCAAAAATACCAGACATGCTATTTCAGGTGGTTATGGACACAAATCTTTTCTAAACATCTTCTCCTTCCTCCAACCATAAATACTGTCCAGAAGAGAAATTTTGAAAAAAAAATTTGTGCATATTTGAGCTTTTCTCTATGTAGCTCTTGCAGGTATTTTATTTTTCCATTCTTGTATCTATGAAGTTTCTTGCATCTTTAAAATATAGGATTGGCTTAGTTATAATTTTCTGAAAAATGATGAGCACTCTGTCCTTAGAAAAAGTCCTCATTTGAAGATGTTTATCTCTGAGCAAAGAACAGTGTTCCTGGATACTGTAACATATGGGTGACTTGCTATTAACAGTTTCAATCAATCAGTGAGAAGGATGAGTCTTCTGAGGAGGCTGTCAGGAGAGTGATATGACAGACAGAAGTTTGTGCTGAAATACCACATATACCTTGCCCTGGGAGGAACAGCGATCATGGGTAATATCTTTACTTATATACTAAAGATTACTGGGAGGAAGTGCTCCTGTGGCTGAAGGAAAATTCTCACAATCCAATGAGCCACATTGCTGATGCCAATAAAGGTGAACTGAGAACTGTAAGCTAGCTTTCTATCCATGGGGTAGCTGTGTTCTTCTCAGCTGATGGGTTCACTGTGCCATATCATAGATCACATCCTTCTAGCAAAGATCATTTACATACATGAAAAATGAAAACTCAGTAATACAATGTACAGAAATATATTTTGATTGTGAGATACAAAGCAGTTTTTTGTTTGTTTGTTTGTTTGTTTTTGCTGTTGTTGTTGTTGTTGTTGCTATTTCTTGGGCCGCTCCCGCGGCATATGGAGGTTCCCAGGCTAGGGGTTGAATCGGAGCTGTAGCCACCGGCCTACGCCAGAGCCACAGCAACGCGGGATCCGAGCCGCGTCTGCAACCTACACCACAGCTCATGGCAACGCCAGATCGTTAACCCACTGAGCAAGGGCAGGGACCGAACCCGCAACCTCATGGTTCCTAGTCGGATTCGTTAACCACTGCGCCACGACGGGAACTCCCCCAAAGCAGTTTTTAAAATGTAATTTATTGTAACCAAATGTAGTTTGTGCATTTGTGACCCCAATGTCATTCCCTCAACTTCCTTGTGATTTCAGCGGTAGCCATGGTGCCATTTCCTATGTATACTGAAGGGTTCTCTCAAGTTACAGCTGCATCTTGCTCAGCTCATACAATATGGCAGCCTGAGAGTATGGCACAGAGTGGGACATAGGAGTTAACACCTCTTGATGCTACTCTGAAACAAAGGGGGATAGGAGGGGGACTGTAAATGCTCCTTGTGTGATGGAGGAAAAATTACAATGCATATACTACAATGTTTCCCTGTGGGGCATGGGCAGGAGTGAGCTCCAGTTACCTACAGCAGCAGTCAGTTCAATAACCTAGGCTTAACTGGTTTCCTTCCTTCTCTCCCTTACTTTCCCTGTTCCTTCATTCCCTGAGACCATCTCCCAAGGGAGCCACCTGCATCCACATCCTAGTTTAGGCTATACTTTGAGGGAAGCCCAAATGGAAACAACAAGAGTCCTGCCTGAGGTGTACCTGAAATTCAGATATGCCTTGGAAATAGGGTCCCCCAATTCCAACTTCAGTATCTCTTGCCTTGTACTAATTGTCATGGGAGCTGAGGACCCACCTGAACAAAGGGCTCAAATTGCATCCTCAAGGACTTACAAAGATGCTTCCTGATGGACTAAGGTAAGGATTAGGGCGTCTGAGAGAGAATTCACAAAGCAGTCACTAAACTGTATAATTTGTTGGGGCTCAAGTGACCTGTCTGTGGCTGCCGTGTCACAGAGCAAAAATCATAGGGAGAGAAACCCTTCCTTACCACACCTCAAGGAAGACAAAGTGTCAGTGGGGACTGCTCAGCATGGGGAGGTCTCCTGTTAGTGGATGACCAGGCCCTCAAAAACGCAAGGAAACTGTTGCAGAAATAATCAGACAGCCCGGGGGAGAAAGAGAAGAGTCAAGAAACAGGCCTCCCTGTATAAAGGGAGTGGAATATTATATGAAGAGAGTAGCAACTTAAATCTGTGGTGAAAGAGGAAATAATTTAAGAAATGATGCTAAGATACTTGGTTAATGATGTGGAAAAGATTAATTTGGAGCTCTATTTAAATCTAGATTGCTTAAATATTTGAACATTTGAAGTAAAAAATATTGTTGGAGAAACCATAGGTACATGTCTTAAGTTGGGAAGGACTTTCTCAGTATTATCTCAGTAGGAGAAATCAGAAGGGAAAAAGACTGAAATACTTAACCATAAAGAGGTTTAGAGGTTCTCTATTGAAACAAGTGCCATAAAGATAGATACAAAACTGGAAAAATATATTTGTAACATTCATGACAGAGAAAAAATTAATATCCTTAGCATTTAAAGAGCTATTATAAATCAATTTAAAAATAAAAACTCATAAAAACTGTATTAAGTTTGTGAATAGTAAACTTACTAATGAAGAGACATGAAACATTAAAAACATGTAAGAATCAATGCAAATTCAAATAATAATGAGATCTTTTCTCTGACTAGCAAGGATAAAAAGATTACAGACACATAGTCTTGGCTGAGAAATGGGAAAGCAGTCACTTCTTCATATATCGCTGGTTGTTACTGATAGAATTACTTCGCCAAGAAATTTGGCAATATATATCATATCCGTGTATATATAATTTAGCTCAAAATTTCCACTTCTAATCATTTATCCCAAGGCAATGACTCCATATACATGTAAAGATGGGTAAACAAGAATGTTTATTTTGGTGCAGTTTGTGCAAAATTAAAATAGGGAATCATTTAATAACTAACAAGAGATGGCTTAAATAAATTGAGGTGTGTCTAAAATGAAATAGTACGCAGCAATTAAGAATAATGATAAAGATGCATATCAATATGAAAAGCTTTCTTTCTAAATTGTGAGTAGATGACACAACAAGTGAATCTCCAAGGACTCTGTAGTCCAGCCCCTTGTGCTTGCATATATATACCTGCATAGAAAAAGTGAGGTGAATTCATGAACAAGAATGCCTTTGCTATCTATATATTATGGATTCACACAGCTGGTTCCTTTTGCTCAGTTTGATTGAAATTTATACTCAACAGTGGCTTATATGAAAGTTAGGATGCCAGAAATACCTTAGTATGATGTGAAAGAAGGAATACAAAGGCTTAGAGAAACTAGAATGTTGAAGTGGATTTATCACGTGCAATTGGCTTGCCCAACGCACAACTGTGTCCTCTGAGAGAGCCTAGAATATATTCCCTTCATTATGGCAATAAAGAATAAATTGGCGAAGATATAAACAGCAACCTTGTATTGGTGGCAGGGGACAAAATCAGGAAATGCAAGCATTGAAAGAGAGTGGTTGAGGCAGAGGCTTGGTAAAAATAGCACTTAGTCATTAGACATCAATGGGTGTGGTTACCACAAAAGGTGAAAAACCTAAATGATTATCAGAATGGCTTGACCACATGGATCTTTGGTGGTGGCTGATTATGGTGTCTCTAGGACTGAAAAAAATGACAAAATAACAGCTTGCTAAAATTGTTCCTAATCTACAATCTTCTATTTTTGGTGAACAGAGACTGAGTCATCATGTTACAGTATAGGGGATCCTCTTCCAACTCCCAGCCTCTGGTCAATCCCTAAATCTGGAGCCCCTTAAACACTCAGTTAGATTGGTCCGTTTGAATCTAGCTTGATACCTGGTTGGTGGATGAAAATGTTTAAGAGAAAAAAAATCCTCCTAATCCAGTACTGGAAACTCCAGCATAGGAGTAGGTAGAAAAAGGAAATTGTGGGCTAAAGGCTACTTCAGGGTCAGTAAGACATGCCAGTTCCACTGGACCATAGGCAGCTTCTCAACTGGGGTGCTGAATCTGCTCAGATGGATGAAACTTGTCTCCAAGGTACCTCCTGATTATAATGGCTATCACAGTTTTCCTTGGTTGTTTTGATTGATGCAACACAATCTATAAACTAATGGTAGGAATAGTTTTAAGTTGGTCACTTTTTGGAAGCTTATTTGTTATAGGCTTATGGTTTCAAGACCCTTTCAATAAGCCTACCTCAACATCTGACACAATAATTTGCACATAGTAGGTGAACAATGTTTGTTAGTTCATTATTTCTTTAAGACAGGATCATACTTAAATCTTCTCAGACAACCAAGAACTTGTCCCAGTTTCAAAGGAATATATATATGTGTTATAGCTATATATCATTGTTATTGTTGGAAATTCTCTCTCTATATAGAGAGAATTATATACATAGAATATATATATAATTTATATATTTATTTATATATTTGTATTTAAAATGTATAATAAATTCTATATAAATATATATCTAAATATCATATAATATATAATATATATTTAAATATTATATAAATATATACCATATATAGTTAAATATTATATAAAATTATAATATAAAATATATAAATGAATATATAAAATTATATATAATATATATCTTATAATATATATATTATATAATATATATAATAGATATATAATAGATATCTATTATATATATATAATAGATACCTATTATATATATAATAGATATCTATTATATATAATATATATAAAGATATATAATTTATATATTATATATAAGATATAATTTATAGATCTAAATTATAAAGAGAATTTATGTATTCATATAGAATTTATATATATATAAAATCCAATATATAGTTATATACATAGAATTTATACATATATATATAAATCTATATATATAGCATTGTTATTGTTGAAAATTTGGGAAATAACAATAACTCAAAACACACTCAGAGATAATTAAGTTTTGAGGATATGCTTCATTTCAGTTTTTGCTGTCTGCCTGCCCCAAACACAAACTTAGATAAATCCTACTATTTATTAGGTCTACATCCATGATTTCTGACAATAGGGACCACGTTACATGAACTATTATTCTATCACATAGATATACTTTAATATTTTTAAATAAATTATTCTATTGTTACATAGAAATTTGACTTGCTTTAAAAATTATGGATAACAAACATGTCCACATTTTAATCTTTTATGCAAGATAAAAGTCTAGAAGGAGAATTACCTGGTCAAAGAATTTAAATATATTTAAGAACGTGGTGAACACTGAAACATCATTTCCCAATTTGTACCTGTTTATACTCCTAGAATTATGGTGGTTTGTTAATTGTTCCTTGATTAGTGTCTTTTTTTCTTTTTATTAAACTATAGCTGATTTACTTTTAATTCTTTGCTAATTTGGTAGATAAAAATGGAAACTTACTTTATCAGTTATGTAACAAACTACCCCAAAGTTTAGTAAGTCAAAACAATAATTTGTTACTTCTTATGATTCTTTGGGCTGGCAAGCTGGGGCTATGTGGTTCTTTTCCTGGTCTTAGGTCATTTACACATCTGCAGTCCTGTGACAGCTCAGGGGAACTGAAGGGGATGGCCTCATTCAAACATCTGGAGGTGATTTCTAGCTGTTGGCTAAGTCAACTTTCTTCCTCCTATCATGGTCTCTTATCTTGAAATATATGTCAGACTGAGCTTCTTCACAGTCTAAAGCTTCCAATGCAGGGACAAGTTTGAAAAGGGAAGTGCAACAAGGCCTAAGCTCCAGAACCAGCACAAAGTAATTTCTACCACATTCTTTTGGTCAAAGAAAGTCATAAGGCTCTACCAGCTTCAAGCGTGAGAGGAGTATCAAAGTCAAATTGCAAGGGAGCATGAACTCAGAGAGGTGTGGTTCATTGGGGGCCATTAGTATTACTCTATCACACTCATTATTCAATTTGATTATTTTCAATTATGAATGAAGTTATTTTCTATCCATTTTCATTTCTTCTCTTATGGATGGTTCTTCAGGCATTTTTATATCAAGTGTAGCATCATCTTACCAATTTTGAAGAACTCACATATTATTAATATTAATTTTAGTTTATCATATTTGTTGCATATATTTTTCTCAATTTGTTGATTTACTTCTTACTTGGGTATATATTATTTTTTGTCATTTAAAAAGTTACTTTTAAATTTAAGAAACTTCTTTTTTTTAATAAAATAATGTATTTTATTGCAATTTCTTATTGAAGGAATCTTTCTTCCTGACCCCTCCCCACAAACCTGCAGCACCCATAACAGGTTTCTTGTCAAGAGGCAGCAGCTGTTTCGCTCTGCCCTGCAGGTTGGAGCAACTCATCAGGAAGAAATTTCAATCATCGCACTGTTTTTTTTCTGAAATTTTCTTTCTCCTACAGCTGATAATCTTCAGGTCTACAGGAGTTAGAGTTCTGATACCCATGTCAAGTCCCCATACCTGGGGATCTGGCATTGGGAGAAAGAGCCCCCAAAGCATCTGGCATTGAAGGTCAGTGGGGCCTGTGCACAGGAGCTTCATGGGACTGGGGGAGACGGAGACCCCACCCTCAAAAGGCACACACAGACCTCCACATGCACTGGGTCCCAGGACAAAGCAAAGGCTCCATGGGAATCTGGGTTGGACCCGACTGCAGTCCTTGGAGGATCTTGGAGACCAAACTCTTGGGAAAGCCTCTATTTCTTCTTATGTGTACTCATCTAGACGTCAGAGCACTTTTCATGGTTAAAGAAACTCTTCCACTAAATTCTTAAGGATATCTTCTGGTATATCTTCATCTGGGAAAAGATGCAACCTCTGCATCATAGTTCTGTGAAGGTTTTTTGGCAACAAGCCATAAACAGCTAGTTTTACAATTGCCATTGTATCCTTCCGGCGAAGCTGAGCAGCTGTTACTTGTCTGAATCCACCTGGGTAGTCAGTTGATGATACACAGGTTTATGCAATCCTTGAAGTTTTACTGATGCCATAGCAGCAAGTTTGCCAAGGGGCTGCATTTTCCCATCTAGGAGATACCAAACTTGAGCAAATGCGGCCCATTGCTCAGTTCCCTACCAGCAGCTGCCTCATTCCTTTCCTTGCAGCACAACAAACTTGCTGTTGTCTTTACTCCAATTAGTCTCTCCTCATTCTCCAACCTACTCCAGCCCGGCACACTACTACTGCCTGCCAAATTTACCATGACCTTCTTTACTGAATCCATTGGTCAATTCCGTCTTCAATACAGTCCATCATTCTCTTCTCCTGGGTATTCTTTCATCACTAGATTTCTAGGACACCACCCTCTATTGTTTTTCTCCTCTAACTCGCTGGTTCTCCTTTCCTTGTTTCTCAGTTCTTGGCTATCCTCTCTTTATTCATTTCCTCAAATACTTCATCCAGACTCACAACTTATTTATTTAAAAGTTTTTTCTTTTTTTCTTTCTATGGTCACACCTGTGGTATATGGAAGTTCCCAGGCTAAAGATCTAATCTGAGCAGCAGCTGCCCACCTACGCAACAGCCATGGGATCCTTAATCCACTGGGTGAGGTCAGTGATCCAATCCGCATCTTCACAGAGAAGTTGGGTTCTTAGCCCTCTGAGCCACAACCGGAACTCCCAGACCCACAATTTTAAATGCCACCTGTATGCTTATGATTCCTTAATTCACATCTCCAGCCTGAACCTCTTTCCTGGGCTCTACACTTATACTCGACTGTCCATTTGACATAGGCACTAGTGTTTCATAAACCATGTGTAACAAAAGATAAGTTCTTTTCCAAACCATTGCAGACCAAATACTGTGATAGAAAAAAACTTTGATGAAACAATTAAGATCCTGCCACAATGTCAAATTGCTACAGTTCTTTTTTTTAATGTTTCCTTTTACTTTCTGTATTTATCTCCTCAGAGATAGGTAGCAGTCCAAGGAAGGAATTACACCTGGAGCAAGATTAGGCTAAGTGGCTTCTTAGACCAACATACCCAAAACCCAACTCCTTTCTTCCTTCTGAAACCTGCTTTAATCTCAGCCTTCCTTATGTCAGCTGATGAAACATCCTTCTGCTTGTTGAAATAAAAAAACTTGGAATAATCCTTGTTTCTTTTTTTACTGTCAGCCCACATTCATTCCTTCAGTAAATCCTACTGGCTCCATCTTGAAATGGAACGTGACCACTTTTTAGCATTACCTGCTACCTTGCCTGACTTGTGCCACTATCGTGTGGAGCCTGGATTGTTGCAATAACCTCCAAATAGATTCTTTGCTTGTATCCTCCACCAACCCCCATCTCTAAACAGTCTATTCAGCAGCCAGAATGCTCCTTTTAACACCCAAGTGAGATTAGTTACTCTTTGGTTCAAAACCCTCCAGTCCGTTCTTACTTTGCTCAGTAAATCAAACTCTTACAATAGTCTACCATGCCCTATGTGACTCATCTCGTTACCTCTCTGACTTCCCTCCTAACAAGTCTTCCAGAGGCAGAAATGGGCAGGAGGGTGAGGGTGGGAATAAGGGTCAACTGAAAACGGGAGGGTAGGAGTACCAAGAAAACAACAGCAAGCGGTGGCCAGAATCACAACCCTCGTTTGTGTTTCACCGAGACATCTTCTAGTCCAAGGACCCAGTTTCCTATCCGACTTAGCTTCACTAAATGCGACCTCCTTCTGCTAGCTTAATGAAGCTACAAGACCCTGAACTCACCTGGGGCACCTTGGAGAAACTCGACATGTTTGCCCAGCAGCAGGACCTTCCCTTTCCCCTGAGGAACTTCTTCACTCAAAAATCCGATACCTATTTTTCTAGCTTTTATATGGTTTGATTATGTATGTTTAATTGCTTACTCTATTAAAGTTTACTTTGGTGCCTGATATGGTAGTAGTTTAATATGATTTTCTTATTTAGCTGTCAATTTCTACTCTATACTTCTTATGGAAAAATTCACCCTTTCCCAACTGATTTGTAATACGAACAGAGTCATGTGGTAAATATTCATGTATTCCAGAGTTTTATTCCTATATAAGTTCTTCTGTTTTATTTCTTACTCTAAAAAACTTTTACTAATGTCTCATTATTTCAATTATTTGAGATTTAGAAATATCTTTAATATCTAGAAGAGCAAGCTCACTATCATTTCTCTTCAAAAGTTTTCCTGTCTATTTTTCACCTGTTTATTCTTCCAGATGAACTTCAGAAATATATTGTCAAATTAAAATCAATCTTCATGAGATTATGATCAGGACTGAATTACATGTCCTTTGGGAAAAATGGACATTTTTACAAGATTAAGTTTGCCCAATCAGGGACATGTTATCAAGTTTGCTTTATCTTAATAAAATAATCTATATACCATATACCAAACATTTCTTATTACTTCTAGGGTATATATTCCAAACATTTCATATTATTCCTAGGGTATATTTTAGGCTGTGTTATGGCATTTTCATTATATTTTTAGCTGCTTATTACCTAAAGTATTGATTTCTTGATAATTACCCTGCATCCAGCCATTTTTTTGAATGTGCTTATTAATTCTAATAGTTTTCCTATTGACTCTCTTGCCATAACTAGGTGTGCAATCTTAATGTCTGCAAATAATAAAATTTCTTTCTTCTGCCTGCCAATAGTCATACCTCTTTTTGTTTTGTTTTAACATCTTATTTTATTGGCCAGAAATTTAAGAACAATATTAGAATTTGATTCTGCAAGAAATAGAAAAAAGGTTTTGTAACCAGAAACTCATTCCAATGTTTCAAAATTTATGCTGCGATATGTAATGCAATGTAATGCGATATGCATGCAATGTGTAATATGCCGTTTTGCCAATCCCAAGGTTTTCTATGCCATCTTAATAATTTTTAAAGTAGTCATCTGAGTATATGGTGAATAATATTCACAAACTGTGAAAAAGCTCTACAGTCATATAAGAATTAGTAAATATTTCCTTATTTCTCTCTTCTTTCCTTTTCCTTTCACTTCTCTATTGCTCGTTTATCAAAACTCATATTTGTGATTTCCCTTGGGTCACTTCCAAATTTTCCATGTGTTTGTTTAACTATTGAATGTGGAAAAGAATCCCCTCTTTTGGGAAGCAGTTAAATCTTGTGACTAATTAGAAGGATTAGTTCATAGTTCCTACTAGTCATGATTTCAGTGTTTTGTTTGCTTTCTGGTGTGCACTGTTCAGGCTTTTATTTGTTATGGAAATTAGGTCTTTATCTGACATGAAGTCACATCTGGTTCAACTGACATTTACTTCCCAGTGGCAGACAGACTCATTACCAAAAAGCCCTCCCTAATCCTACCATCCCTCTTTCACCCCACTTCTCTATTACTCTTTACAGCAAAACTTTTGGAAATGTTCATGTATATTGTAGCATGTATCACAATTTCATTCCTTTTTATGGGCAAACAATATTATATATTTATTTTATAAAATATATTTCTATTTTATATTTATTTATCCATCTGTTGATCGACATGTGTATAGCTTATTTCTTCACTTATTTCTTCATTCAGACTTCTGTTCAAATGTTGTCTTCTTACAGAGCCTTCCCCAACTAGCTTGTTTGAAATAGTACCCTTCTCTCACGACTCTCTCTTCTTACCCTCTTTTATTTTCTTTACAGACACGCTCAAATATGTATGTTATTTGTTTGTTTTTAGTTTAGTTAAACTAAGTCTATCAATGTCTCATTCAGCAGCATAATCACTCTCTGAGGACAAGGACTTGGGCTGATGTGTTCATGCGTGTTTCTAGCACCTTGATCAGATAATCAGACACTGACCCACAAAGTTGCTCCATCATACTTGTTAAATGAATGATTGAATTCACTTGCATGTTTTCCATTCTCACTTATAATCCTTCTTTTCATTTCGCTCTGAGGAGAAACTGCATTTCTAGTTTCCTGTCTTTGGGGGAAGTTTTCTCCCACTGGTGGCTCTTTAATCAACTGGAAGGCATTTGATTTTGAAAGACTCTCAATGCATCTATTAAAATTTTGGACAAATACTAGATTTGAGCTGCAGTCTCTAGTATTTGATTTTTTTTCTTTTTTTAGGGCTGCACCTGTGGCATATGGAAGTTCCCAGGCTAGGGGTCCAATCAGAGCTGCAGCTGCTGGCCTATACTCCAGCCACAGCAATGTGGGATCTCAGCTGCATCTGTGACCTACCCACAGCTCACGTAGACATCAGATCCTTAACACACTGAGTGAGGCACTGTGATTGAACGTGTATCCTCATGGATGCTAGTCAGGTTCTTAACCTGCTGAGCCACAATGGGAACTCCTGATTTGTTTTTTGTTTGTGCTTTCATTTGTGCTCCTTTATTAATCATAGTGTAGATAATAGTGTCATATTTTCTATGTGCCAAAGTAAAAACCTGAATATGATTTTTAAATTTACCACTAGAAATATATTTACAAAATAAAACCTTACAGATATTGCTTACATGAGACTGTACTAGTCTTAGTTGCTTCAGGCTCTGTTATAGCATGTGCTTTCTCTTACTTGAAGAATCCTATGACAGCTGTGTACATTTATATCCTACTTCATTCCAGAAAAGGATTTGAGGCACAGTATACTCAAAATCAGAGAGAATTAGTAAATTGGGATAAGAAAAAATAAGGTTCCAAAAAGTGAAGTAAATATTTGCCTCCAATCATTACATTAAAATGGGAAAAAAGAGAAGTTTGCAACAGGAATTTTTTTAGAATTGAAAAAGTGCCATTTGAGTGTTTCAATCACAGAAGCACAATGATGGAAATGAATCTATTTCTGCTCTTATAGATTAAGCCATGAATGGAGTAGAGTGATTTATTTTAAAAAAATTGCTTGAGAACTACTGGGCCTTTGATGGATTTTCAGGTATTTTTACTTATTTTATGTAGATCAATTTATAATATATTTATTAGCCTTCTGAGAATTAGTATTCTAAATATTTTGAATGTCACCTCTGGATCCAGTATTATTTTATTGTTTTGTACCAACATTTGTAATTTTGTTGTATGTCTTTACTGAGTGCTTGCTTTGGGCCTAATTGTTTTTTGACTATTGCTCTATTTATGAATTGAGGTAACAAAGAAATCAAAAGAAAATTCAGTGAACAACCATAACATCAGGAGTGTTTACAATGCATTCAGTTCAACCATCATTTGTCGGATACTTGCTGAATGAGTCATGAACACAAGTGCATCTAAAGACCAAGTAGATAAATTACTGAAGCAGGGCAGATTATGGAAAATCAATTACCAGAAATGCAATCAAGCTTCCTTTGTTTTTACTGAAATACAGTTTAAGAAGATAATATAATAAACACAGATATACTAAGGTGACCATATTTTACTATATACATGGAGAATGCAAATTAAAAATAGACATAGTTAGCTATTAATTGTTTTCTTTCATGTTTCATTACTCTTTTGATTTGGAAATTGAAAAGCAAGCACCTTAACTTCTGTGAAAACATGAAGTGTCAGGTCTTATATTTCATTCACACTGTTGGGTGGAGGGTAGAATTCAGCCTTGAGTCCTCTAACTGATTTTGATGTTTAATTACATTCAGTTTCTTAACAGAAAGAAGCTCTTTGTAAAGTGATAGTTCATTTTCAACATGGATAGGATTCCTGCACAGTGTTTTTATATTTAGGATAAATGTCATTATTTCACTTTTAGCATTATATTGAACTGCAGTTTAATAACTTCTATTTGGAGCTCCCAATTCACACTACCCATGCTAGCTGGGGAAGATGAACTGAACAAAGCTAGCTTATTTTCATAAAGTTTCAGATCAAGAAAACATATTTGGAATTTTGGATTTAATTTCACACTCTTGGAATGTAAACCTGGCTATGGCTTTCACTTCTTTTAATAAAGAAAAGTAGGTGAGATTATTCTCTGACAAATGAAACTCCTAAATATTCATTCTTTTGTGATTAATCAACAAAACAAATTGCTCTGTTTGATAATGGTCTTGATAAGAAATATTCAAATTATTTAGAAGAGTCATAATGTCGTCTTTGATTCAATTTTTGCTAGGTTCAAATAAAGAAATAATTCAAAACCCACTCAGGATTTTTAAAAAATCTCACCAAAGTAGGAAACTACTGAAGCAATACAGATCTTCTTCTCTCCACAGTTCCCTAATAACATGTACATGATCTTGGTGACATCATTCCATATAAATGATGCATCATCCATCCTGCTGCCCATGACTCTTTCAGATGTTTTAACTGTGCTTTGTTGAAGATTACAAATACAAGTTTTACTTAGGGCATGCAGGAAAATGTGAATAAGCCATTTTCTGGTCATGTTAAATATACCACCCAGAATTTTATAAGTGTAAAGGTGGAACAGCATATCAATCAACCATGTCTTTTCTTGAACCCTTTAGGCCATCTTCACTGCATTCCTAGAATTCAGTCTGTGTTCACAATACCCCTGCAGCGCTCTCACAGCCACCAGCAGAGAGGAGAGTGGAGGATAGCCCAGGGCTCAGCAAGAAGAACAGTCCCATTGGCACAAAGAATGTCTGTCCCTAATCCCATGTGGCTTGAGTCTGAACTGGGAGAGCAGGGTTACCACAATGATCAGAGGCAAGAGAGGACATGGATATGCTTTTGGCATTGTGGAGTGATGGTATCAGAACTTGGGGACACAAGCATGGCTTCCCTTTCAGGGCCACCAACACCTTTGGAGGCTATAGGGGTAGGGGATTATCTTGGATGCCAGGAGAGGGACATATATAGTAATGGGTGCCTGGTGTCAACTGTCTTATCCTTAGGTGCTGTAGACTGGAAGCAGCACTGCCCAAGGGTTGGTGGTGGACCATTGGTAGCTCAGAGATACTTGTATGATATGAGTGAGAGTCACTCCCATTCAATGAGTCAGCACCAATCTGGTGCACTTTCATGAAAGAAATAGCACGCTGGCCAGGGGGAGCACTACGCTCCTGGAACTGGGATCTCAAGGCCAGCCCAAAGACTTGATTTCCAGAACTCTTTGTGGCATCTAGTCAACCTCATGCCAGGAGTACAGTAGTGGTTCAAAAACCAACTGGAAGGGAGAAGTGACAAGTGGTGACCGGTTTCAGTTTCTACAAAGTGCATACTACCTGGGAAGCACTGTTGATTGGACCAGTACCAGTGCCAGAGGGGAACTTAGAAAAATTCCAGGAGGGCAGCCCTAAGGCTCATGGCCTCTAATATTTAATACATATTCTTTTATAAAATCCCCAGATGTAAGTGGTTTGGTGTCAGGCAATTAAATTCATATGTAACTGTATTTCAGAGCAGCATTGCTGACTTTATTTACATTCAAAATAAATCCTATTGAAATTGCATTCCTTTTCCAGTCTACTAAGTACTTCATTGCACAGTCTATTGGTCAAAAGCACAGATTCTGAAAATAGAATGCTTATATAGAAATCCCAGTTCCTCTGATGGCTCTGTGATGTTGGGTAAGTTACCTAACCTGTCTGTGTTCCAGTTTCCTCACCTATACTAGAAAAAAATCATAGTACCTATCTCCTAAAGTTGTACTGAGTATTAAATGTACACATACATATAAATACCTAGAACGCTGCCAGGTGCATGATATACACTCAGTAAGTATGTGTTATTATTGTATGCCAGGGATTCACAATTAGAAGTGAATGTGCCCTTCAGGGACATTGCACAGTTTACAGATAGTTTTGGTTGTGTGTGCGTGTGGAGGTGTGCAGGGGGTGCCACTGGTATCTAGTGGGTTGAGGCCAGGGATGCTGCTCAACATTGTACAATGCACAGGACAGTCTCACAACCAAGAATTATCCAGCTCCAAATGTCTTTATGACCAAGGTTGAGAAACCCTGTTGTATACTCTTAACAGTTCTTACCACATAATGATGTTGCCAGTTGTATACTTTGGACATAGGTACACTAGCTTTGCAAAATAACAAAATATGCTCTCATTTATCTTGAAATAGGCTATCTTCTTAGTCTGTCTTAGAGATAGTGGGTACAACGATTATTTACCGATCCTTCTTACTTTATTCCAAGTACAACAGAGCAAGTACAGTAACAATTGCAAACCAACAGGGTGACAGGGTGGCAGAGAACTGGCCGTAGTTCCTTGAAGCACTCAAATCTAGAAAGAAACCACTTACTTTCTCTCCTGAACCCTCTTTCTAAAGTGCCAGAGGGCACAGGTGTCAGTTATTGTTTGAATAGAAGGGGAGGTGGTAGAAGGAAAAGGTAAACTAATGGACAAAAACTCCATTAGCTGTAAAACTCCATATCCAATGTATTTACTTGTTCTATGAACTTGCAAAAAAAATGGAAGTGAATCAAAACAACAACTGAAAATTTTTATGTGTATCAAAAGGTTGGGCACATTTCTGGAAGTACTTTGATAGTGAAGGACACCTGCTCACAGGGCAGAGGGTTCTCTATGTTCTCCACACACAAAATGTGGTCTTCAGGCCAGCAGCATCTCCCAGACCTTGCTAGAAAGGTGGATTCTTAGGCCCCACCCTGGACCTGCTGAATCATAACCTGCATTTTAATAAACTTTCTAGGTGATTTATATGAACATGAAAATTTGAAAAGTACTGGAATGTTCTCTCTGTCCCTGGCACATATGGCGTGCAGCTCAGTTTTTAATTCAGAATTGGACCTATGAATAGGCTAAAGGTGACAGGGGAAGCATTTTTAATCAATGAGAAAGATATTTCCCTTCCATTAAGTAATTTACATACCATTGAGTTTATTTATAGATTCTCAAATGATCTGATGTTATAAGATAGGATCTTTTCATTAAACTGATGTTATGGTTAATGGTTTGTGTCACATTTGCAATTTACAAGTTAAGAATGGAGACTATCAATCCTTTGAAAAGGTAACAAAGTGTGTTCTGCTATCTTTGTAATGTGCAGACAGAACCACACTTGCAGTCCAATTATGGCACTGTCTACTTCTGATCTCTATGGTTTGTATCTATTTGCATAAATCTAGATATGATAACTCTAATCTCCTATACACTTAGCTGACTGTAGGCAGGCTGAAACTGAAAGGAAAGTTACAATAAAATTGAATAGTGTTAGAAGAAAAGGACACATTACATCAATTACTAAATAAATGGGTCGTGTAGACCAGGAGACTGGAAATTGTGTTTCCATCAGAAACCCCAGTGTAAGCAAGAGAAGTGCCCACTGTCTAGGGGGCACTTGAGCCATCACCAGATGCCTTCCTCTGATTTTCATTGCCCTAATTTTTTACCCTGTCTCCACTTAAGGAAAGGAGAAAAGAGCAGGTATCTTGTTTTCTGGAAAGGGGGCCAAAGGGAGGGGTGTGCAAATAATGCCAAACTTTGAGTTGCATATTTATAATCGCTTGCCAAATCTACCATCAATGTCACTTTCTCTCTTACAGCTCCTGCTAAGTCTCCCTAGCCTTTTACCCATGCTGCCTACTGAAAGGACGGTAGATCCCAGAGAGCTTGCCATGACTGTAAAATTTGAGGCAGATAGAGAGCTGTGGTTTTGTAGCCAGAAAACAAAGGCATTCCCATGCCCTCCCATATTGGGTGATTTCCAAAGTACTATAATCTGTGTGCCTTGGAAATGGCTGGGTGCTTTGGGCTGCAAGCCATCAGTAGAAATAAATTTCAACTTTATCTGCTGCTGCTGAAAGATAATGAGCATTTTCTTATGAAATTTTGGGCCTCTCTCTCCCCAGTAGCTCATGCACTTCTATTGTGCCAGCTTCCATATACTGTCATTATCATTATTAGACACAACAACATCTAAAATACCGTCAAAATAAATCTCATCTCAAATTGCCTTACCGAAGTGAACTGAGGAGATTCTGGCATCCATAAATGCATAAATGTACACTGCAATGGGTTGTGTGTTGTATCAGACCAAAAAATGAAATGAGGAACATATCAAGCTTGAAAGTTCATCGGAAGCTTCTAGATAATTTTGCCACTGTTTCAATTTAAGTAGTCTCTCATGAAACATTGGATCTCATTAGGCTTTCAGCTCTCAAACCCCAGGATGCATTGTATTTAATTAACTCTTCCTGGCATAAAACTTCTCAGAAGCTCTAAGCTCTGGTAGCCAAATAAAATTCCCTCAAAGGTAATCTGAGAAATCCCTTGACATACACATATATATATGTGTGTATGTGTATATATATATGTATGTATGTATGTGTGTGTGTATATATATATATGTATATATATATACAGTGTGTATGTGTGTATATATTTATTTTAAGTTCATTTATCTTTCAATACGCAAATTCAGACCTTGGGGGATGTACGGATGCAGAGAAAGAGATGTCTGTATATATTTGTCATAAAGCCAGTATGAAATCTGGTGTAAAGAGAAATTATCTTCATTGCTGTTGAAGGGTTGTGAGCAAGATACATGCTCACCTTTAGGTAGCATGGCTAAAGCTTACTGAAACCTTTCTAAAATAACAGAAATCTGGATATGCCCAAGTTTTAGCATGTCAACTATTGAAAGGATTTTAATTACCTCTTTGCTATGGGTTCTTTTCCTGGTTTGTCCATTTGACATGTTACACATGAGACTGTCATTTGAATGTGGAGTTTTTAAATAAGCAATGAGAATAATAATAAGACAAAGCAACAGTGGTCATTTCTATTTTTTGAACCTATTTCACAAGATGCAAGAGATGAGAAAAACCTCCTTTTTGATCATAGTCTATAAAATAGAAGCTTCACAGAAGAATTTAAAAATCTCCTCAAACTCTCTTGTTTGAACATGTTAATCAACTGGATATTAAAGGAAAGAGAAGGGAGAAAGGCAGTGAGGTGGGTGTAGTGATGGAAAAGAGCATGACTGCACCTTCTAAGATGCTGGAAATGTTCCCTTTCTTGATCTGGGTAGGGTAATATGGGTGTGTTTGGTTTGTGAAAATTTGTCATGCTATTTGCACTTGTTATCAATACATTTTTCTAGATGTATGTTTCAATAAAAAGTAACAGACAAACATGTAGTTTGTGAAGGTGATTCAGCTACCTGGTGTCATGAAGGTAAAGCCATGGTGAGGGGCAGGTTAGGATACTGCCACTTGGAATGGAGAGGGCCTGACCAAGCCAGGAGCCAGGGTTTCCAGAGGAAAGTTTGAGAGGCTGGAGGTGAGATGGGGATGGTAGCTTATGGTGGAGAGGGGGAGAGTGAATCAGGATGCTACAACTCAAAGGAAATGGAAAGAAGAAGCCAACTTAGGAGTCCAGCATACTTGGATCACAGAATACTGCTAAAAGAAGGTCAGCTGGAACTAGCACAGATCTGGGCAGCAGCAGAAGTAGGGATAGACTCCTTCCCAATTCATAAAATGTCAGAGGTCCTAGCCATCCAAGATCTTAGGCTCCTAGATGAGACCCAATATTCATTTAGAAGTTAGGCTTGTCAATTACACAGACAACATTGGTCCCCACATAGTCTGTCCTCTGAGATGCCCTCTTGTTTATCTTGGCATCTCCTCAAGCAGTTCCAAATGAGAAAGAGTTCCTTTTGGTTACCATTTGATTCACCATTCCAGTCAAGGATCAGATTTTGTGGCCATCCATTCCAAACCAGATGGTTAGATCAATCCGCTAATTTTTCACTCAACGAACACTCACTGAGCACCCACGATGTGCCAGGACCTGTTGTAGGTGTTGAAGAGGCAATAAACAAAGCAGAGAAAATCCCTGCCCCTTGAAGCTTACATCATGTTGATGATGACTAATATATAACAGCTGAAGGGCTTATTTAATTTAGAGTTTTATAAGCAAAGAAAAAGATCTGTTGAGAATCCTCAAAATATCACAATGGATAAAAAATACAAAAGTGTGTTTAATGCTTAATGTAGGCATGTATGCACATAAAAAGGATACCTTACAGAGGCATATTCTTTTTTAACTGTCAGTCTAAGGAGAGAATATTTCATGGGATGGAAAAGACCCATCTTTAAGGCTCAGGACCTCTCCCTCTCTCTTGTTGGGTAAGGGTAGGCAATTTGCTTGCCCTCTCTCTCGGTCCCAATTTTCTCATTTATGGAATGAGAATAATTTAAGTACCTATATTCTAAGGTTGTAATGAGGGTTAATATGTTTATCTTGGTTACTAACTCATAATGATTACATTTATAATTATTTAATAAAAGTTAATGCATTCTGAATGTCCAAATACTTTCAAGTCTTCTAACTTTCTTGAGCCTCGTTTTTTATATGCATCACATGTAAACTTTCTCAAGTTTCTCAAGCTCTCCTCTCTATGCTAGGAGATGCCAGGGTCTGTTGAAGCATTTGTAAGGAATGTGGAGGTTGGGAGACTTAACAATTTCCTGGGCATTTTCTCCCTGGATTCCTACTCCAACCAAATGCTTGATTCATACTGCTTAGGCCATGATCTTGCTTCTCTTGCACAAGCACATCTTGTCCCTTGCACAGGCATCTCTGTTTCACCTTTGCTCTCTCCATGTATCATTAACATAAGGCTGTTGGGTGTAGTGGGCTGTGATTGAAGATTTGGAGACAACTAAGAGACCCCAGGGTACTGCCCAGAACAGGAGCACTCTCTTCATAAAGAATTCCTCACTGACCATCTTTCCTTCCCTACAACTTGGCTTCATTATTGACTTCTCTTTATGGTACTCTTTGTATCCAATACATCAGAAAATCCTATTGACTTTCCCTTCAAAATATATAAAGCACAAACCTTTAAAAAAACAAACCTGATGTTTTCCAAGTGCCTAAGACAATGTCTGGCATAAAATAGATGATCAATAATTATGTGTTGTGTAAATGAATAAAAATGTGCCTGGCATGAAGAAACACACAAATTTAAACTTTTATTAATGTGAATTCCTACGATCTGTAGTTTAGCCTTTTAAGTGGTTACTGTCAGGACTAAGTTTTCTTTGTAGAAAACTGACCATCCTAAATTTCACAATTCAAGTCAATTAATTAGTGCTTGGGTGTACCATCCCTGTCTTTCTTCCCCAGGCCTAAACATCCTGAGTGTTTAGTAAAGTCAGTTTCTCAGGTCTGCAGAGCTGTAGAGGAGAAATCAAGCCCTTAGTGACTCCCCTCCCCAGTAAGAGGCAGGTCCCTTATGCAGATCATCTTGAAACCAGATGAAAGCCTCTCTTTGTATCACAAGCATCATATCCGTAGATTTAAATAGCATCAGGTTGGTTAAGGAAAGGGACCATCTGAACTGTCAGGTGTTTGCAATTAAAAATAAAATTGCACATCCAAGAAGCCATTATCACAAGTCCTGCACATGTTAGACATTCCAGGTTCCACCGAATACATCACAAGAGGTATCAAGAATATGAGAAATGTGCATATTTGAATTTTAGTTCAGTGAGACAGCTTTTCTTATTGCTGCCTCAATGAAAATTTTTAGACACATATTAACATATCTCTGTTCTGCTTAGAATCTTTTCTGTAATTCTCTATAAAACCCACAAAACATGCTGTCTTAGTCTAACATTCCAAGAACCCCATATCTACTACAGGGATGGAGAATATTGGAGTCAAGGCTCCAGTTATATTTTCATTCCTCCCATTCCTGCAATAAATTGGGTCTCAACATTCATTTCCATGCAGTGTTCCAAACTGTTGTTACTGATGGAGCCTCTGCCTCCCTAGGTCTACTCTCAATATGGTAGCCAGAAAGAGCCTTTCATGTAAGGCAGATCACTGTCCTCCTCTAATCAATGTCCTCATCCCAATCACTCATCCTGAATGATCTCCACTACCACTTCATCTCTTAGTGCCCTCTCTACTCCATTCTGTGCAGCTGTGCTGTCATCTTTGCTTCAACACAGTAGGAGCCCTCAAGACTCAGGGCCTTTGCACTGGCTCTTACCTCTTTTCACAACATTCTCATGAGTAAATTCACAGGTAACGTGTAAATTCACAGGTAACTCCCTTATGTTGTTTTTTCTCAAATCTTACCTTTTTTTTTAACTTATCATAATCATCAATTAAAAACTAAAATCCCATTGTGGCAGAATACCAGCTCCCCAAAGAGGTCCACATCCCAATCCCTAGAACCTGTGAATATGTTACCTGACATGGCAAAGGGGACTTTGCAGCTATGATTAAGCTAATGATCTTGAGATGGGGCATTATACTGGATAATTTGGGTGGACCTGATATAATCACAAGAGTCCTTATAAGAAGGCAGGGAGAGTCAGAGAAGATGTGACACAGAAACAGAGTTAACAGAGGACAGAAATTTAAAGATGCTACCCTACTAGCTTTGAAGATGGAGGAAGAGATCATGAGTCGAGGAATTCCAGGTGGCATCTAGAAGCTGGAAAAGGCAAGGAAATGGATCTCCCTCAGAGCATCCAGAAGGTATGCAGTCCTGCTTATACCTTGATTTTAGAAGGACTGACCTCCAAACCATAAGGTAATAAATTTAGATTGTTTTAAACCTCTATTTGCAGTAATTTGTTACAGTAGCAAGGGGAAACAAATACACCCCAGGGTATACTTTTTTCTTTTTTCATATCACTTACCAACCTCTCTTGTATCAGACAATGTGTTTATCATGGCTACATTTTTATTATCTCTCCCCTGCCTTACCTTCTGCCCCCCTCTATACTGTGAACCCCATAAGGGCAAATGTCTTCATCTATTTTGGTCACTGTTATAAACTTACACTTACAACCTGATACATAATAGGTACTCAATGAACATTTGTTGAATTAATTAATTGGTTAGTTAATCCTTAATCTATTTTTATCCTCTGAATACTTCCCACCATTTAAAATGAATCATCCAATCTGGCCCCTGATCCTGTCCTTCCTCCCTCCTTCTCTCTCTCTCACATATACACACACCTGACACACACACCCTCTGAATTTAGGATTCTCTTCTCCTGTCAGAGTGGGCCCAATTCAGGTTATAGCATTCCATGAAGCCTTCCCTTGAATCAACAGTCCACAACAATGTCTATATTTTCTGAACTCCTATATCATCTTTGATTGTTATCCCCCAGTTTTGCACTTATATGTTCTTACTTTTTTGTATTAGCCAGTCTTCAGTCAGGAGGCGGAAATCACATAGTGACTATAACAGGGGGAGTTTAACACAACAAATTATTAATAAAAGGGGATTAACTACTAAGGGGTGAAGGATGAGTGTAAAGAATACAGGGCTAGCAGACAGAGGAGGCAGCTATTACCTCTAGGGCTGAGGTGGAGGACCTAAGCCAGGAACAAATTTGGAAGAGCCCCCTCAGCTCCCTCTAAGGCTGAGATTCAGACCTCAGTGGAGAGGGTGTTGGCATTGCCCACTGGATAGGAGAACTTAACTGAGGTGTTGCAGATAGGGGCTGGCAAACAGGAAACCGCTGGCTGGGGTGCCAAGTTAACTCACAAGGAGGCTACCTGCTTGAGTGCAATGAGACTGTAAGTTGCACAGGGGGTGCCACAAAAACCCTCCGAGAAACTGCCTTCTGGGTTACTTCTGGCATTTGCTGGGAATCTGCCTGTGAGAATGCCACTGAAACTGGCTAGGAAACCACTTGTGCTGGTGCTCTGAAACCCACTGCAGAGTGAGCACCTCTGGGTGTGTGCATGCCACTGACCACTGTGTGCTGCAGAAGCAAGCAAGTGACAGAAAAGCACATTAGGAAGGGGAACCTCTTGCCCTGCCACATATCTTTAGCACCTTCTACTGACAATCCTAATACTACTGTACAATCTGGCAAAGGAGAAATGTTTACAGGGTCCTGCTTCGGCATCCCAAAGCAGAGCAAAGAAGGGTGGATTTGGAGTTGAAAGGCAATGCATTAATAACTGGCACACCTTTGTATTTGTAATTGCTCTTGAATATTAAACAATATGGTAAGCCACCTGAGGACAAGGGCAATGTCACATTTCTCCCCGCTGCGCCCCCCACCCCCACACCCCCTTGCCCCATCACAGTTCATATAGCTGACCATGTGTATTAAGTACCTGATTGACTGTAAATAAGATTCTCCTGAACTCTTATTTGTTACTAGCCTAGGAAGACAATAGCATCATCCTTTCCCTTTGTGTTACTCTATTCTGAAATCTAATGACAGAGCAGTGCAACCATGAGTGAACAACAGCTGCCACCAAACTAGCAATTTCCAACTGCAAACCAGGCTGTGATTTTCTTCTCAGCGATTATGCCATCTTGGATGTCATTTTTAAACATGCTGAAGCCAAGCTGGGGTGAATTGTGATTTTGTTTATTAAATTCTCACTTGGTGGGAAATAGCCCTGTCAGCTGCTGGTTTTCCCAGAGTCAATTCTTACTCAGGCCTCTAAGCCAACCCACCAAGGAAGTATGTTGCAATGTGTCCCACCTTCTACTTTGCTCATAAGGCCTTAGATGGTTCACAGACCAATCCTTTCAAAATCAGATGACTCAAACTGCACAAAACTTCTATGTATCCAAAAGGAAGAGAATACAGTCTAACAGTTATATTCACATTAACGCATTTCTTGCTTTCTAAAGGCCTTCACAAATCTTAGTTTTTGTGTGAATCCAAGAATCCAGAGGCTCTGTTAAGTAGCTCATTCCAAAAACAAGATTGCCTAGCCCTAATTTTAACACCAGCCCAGTCCTTTGCAGTATTCCCTGTCTGTGATTAACATATGATCAAATTCTTTCCTCACCCTGAATATAATGAGTTTGTCTCAAATATTATTAGCCCAACACCATATAATTTTTTCGGAGGCAAAAGAACTTGGTCTTGAGTTAGACAAATCTATTATGAGCTCAGAGCACGTGTTAATATGTGTCCTTGGATATGTTACTTTACTTCTTTAAATTTCAGATTCTTCCCTGGTAAATCAGGGCTGGTTAAGGGAAATGGGGCATGTTATCCTCTGTAGATGTCAGTTCTCTCCCCAGTAAATAGGGGCTAATGATGAAACTTACTCCAAAGAGTGTTATGAGGATAATGTTTATAAAGCCCTTAGCCAGTGAATGGTCAACAAATGTAAACTGTGATTATACTGCAAACTAAACAATGTCAACCTTTCTAGTTCAAGCCACCATCACCTCCTCCCAGAACTACCACAGTTGCTTCCTAACTGGTGTGCCTGCTTGTGCTCTGATCCAGGGTCTATTCACCACACAGCAGCCTAAAGAATCTCTTTTCAACATAAATCGGATCTTGTCATTTCCTTACTCAAAGCTCTAATTTGGCTTCCCATCACACTTTGGACAAAGTCAAAAGTCCCTACTCTGGCATATAGGGCCCTATGAGATTTGGCCTTGGCCTATTTCTCTGGTTTCTTCTCTTAATGATTTCCTTTATTCTTCCCTCCAATGTAGTCATAATTTTCTTGTGGTTCCTCAGCCATGCAGGCATGTTTTTGCTCAGGGACTTTTTATTCTTTTTTTTTTTTTTTTTTTTTTTTTTTTTTTTGTATTTTTAGGGCCGCACCTTGCTGGATATGGAGATTCCAAAGCTAGTGGTTGAATCAGAGCTGTAGCCACTGGTCTATGCCACAGCCACAGCCAACACCAGATCTGAGCTGCATCTGCAACCTACACCACAGCTCACGGCAACACCAGATCCTTAACCCATTGAGCAAGGCCAGGGATCAAACCTGCGTCCTCATGGATGCTAATCGGGTTCATTAACCACTGAGCCACGACAGTAACTCCCTCCATTAGTGTCTAGCCCCTTATCTTTCCTTATTTAACTCAGGAGACTTATTGATACCTAACATTATGTTTGTTATATATTTGTTTACAATCTTTTGTTCCATTAAAATATAAGTTTCATGAAGGTAGGGACTTTGTTCACCATGGTTCGGTATTTGGCATAAATTAGGTACACAATAAATATTTGTTGACACAATGAGTATTTTTGTTATTATTATCCATGATATTGAGTCTTGTGGGACTTTGGATCTTTTGCAAGGCTCTCATTGGAATGATAATGTTTTTAAAAGTTGCCAACTCATTCCCTTCTAGGTAATCAGTGTAAATCACATGAGATTCCCAGAAATGGACTTGCCTCCAAGTCTTTGGGGAAAGAGAGAAGTGAAAAAAGAGTAAAAGAGGGAAAGAGAAGCTGATAGGAGATATGGAAATATCTCAAAGAAAAATCTTCACTTAATTTATTATTTTGTCTAGAGCCACTCCTGGATACTTGCTCAAACTAGAATTTTATATGAGAGAAAAACTCCTTTTCTCTGCCTCCCTTTCCTAAATTTATTTATCTTCTGCCTGAACAAAATAAATGCAATGTCAATTGCTGAAGAGAAGCCAATTCCAACATTTTTCAAGTTGTCTGAAAACAAAATGTAAGAATTGTTGTTTTTGCTTTAGCAATGGAAATCATGCCATAGTTTACCATCAAACAAAACAAACTTAAATAATAAGTCATAATTAAAGTATATACCTGGACTCTGCAAGTTCATTCCTAGGAATACTATGGTTGAACTATATGAAAGTGCTGAACTTCAACTCTTTTTGACCTAGTAAAGTAGCAGTTTCATATGGTTCAGTCTAATATGTGTGCAGTATTAAAATTTAGAGATTATAAAACTCAGATAGTTAAAGCTGTAACTCTCTTATTTTCCACTAGGAAAATTAGCTTGTATTAGTAAGGACAGACTAGGTTATGCTGCAGCAACAAACAACCCCAAATCTCAGTGACTTAACACAATAAAAATAAATTTCTTGCTCATGCTACATATTCCCATACAGGTCAGCAGGGAGCTTTGCTTCACAAAGTCACTCGGGGATCCAGGCTGATAGAAGTACCACATTCTTGTAGTTGTGCCATCTGGAATGCATTGACTTTTTGGAGGATGCCACAAAGCAAAGATGAGGGAATTGAGCACTGGCCTTTTCAATGCCTCAGAGCAGAAGTGACCCACCTCATTTCTGTTCCTATTTCATTGGTTAGATTTGGTCCTATATTTCTTGTAAGTTCATTTGCTGCTTCCATCCTCTCTCCAGTTAGGCCAACCCCTCCACAATCTTTTTCTTTTCTTTCTCCTTCCTTCCTTTCTTCCTTCCTCCCCCTCCCTCCCTCCCTCCCTCCATCTATTCACACCACAATGACACCCTGGAAGGCCGAGATGGTTCTTACTTGGCAGATGGTTCTTGTGACTTATTCCTAAACAATGTAACATTTACAGATCTTCTTTTACACTCTATGACTAGAAATCAAGAGAGACTGAAGGTTGCTTGGAATGGGAAGCGGGAAAAGGGAATGAGGTGTATGTAGCCATATTAGTTCTCTCTGCTAAGACACAACCTACCATCATTTCAATCCTTCTGGTCTGGAACATGTTGCTCCAGGAAGCTTTGCAAAAAACATATCTCAAAAAGAGGTGAAGTGAAACATACCTTTTTAATTCATTCATTTCTCTAAACCGATCTGGGGATTTTTATCGTCCTTTCCCTAGAGTGTGTGTTGTGTGTGTGTGTGTGTGTGTGGGAGGAGGGAAGCAGTGGAAGTAGAGAGAAACTGAAAGAAAAAAGTCCCACCCTGGCCCCAAACTTTCTTGCCCTTTCCCCCTAATCTTACTCAAGGTCATTCTCTAAGACCTTATTTCTTTATGGAGTTGGAAAATGCTCTTATCATTACACAGTCATCAATTTAGGATCCACATTAAAAACTCTGGCCTTCCCATGTCAGGCTTTGGATCCTGACACTGTAAGCCAAGCTCTTTTTCTCCAGAGGCTTAGCTCTTGCAAATCAAAGGCACTCTGGATTTTAAGCCATTTTCCCTAAGGACTTTAAAGGTGCTATTTTATAATTAAAGTTGAATAGTGACTATTTGTTCTAAGTTGGTTCTATCATATTTTGGGGGCATGATTGACAATGATTATATGGTTAAAGGGCAAGCCAAAAGACTACTATGAACTACTGAAAATCACCAAGAACAAAATACAGTAAATTTCATGACACCTAGACCTATAATTACTTGAATTTGAATTAATGACTGGCACTCATCCTTCTCCCAGCCTTGTTTCTCACCTAGCCATGGCCTAAATTTCTTATTTGCTTTGGAGTAGGGGCAGATGGCTCTTGTTATGGAGGCAAGGGTGAGGATGGTGAGAACTGGCAGGCTACCCTGAGGTGTAGCGTAGGTGCCTGAGTTTCTAGTATTCCCCTGGCCTGTTTCTCCATATTGGTCTGATAATATGCTTGGAAATGCTGCTATGCTATGTACTCATAAGGACCAGAATCATTCCCATTGGCTATTAAGTGGGCAATGCAATTAGGAGATGCCAAAACATAGCCTAAGTCAGGACATATTAGATCACACAGATGAACTCCTGGAACTTCTGGTAGCCTGGCTACATAGGTTTACCTCAAAATTTTCACTAAATCTGCAATAATATGGCTCTTCATTTTACCCAATGGATATAAGTACCTTATTCATCAACTTGTTTAATGTCAGTTTTCTCCACTTAGGAATGCAAGTTCTATGATGACAGAGACTTTGCATATTTTTAATGCCTAACACATGCCTAGTACACAATAGGTGCTCAATCCATATTTGTTGAATAAATGAATACAAATGAATGAATATCAGGCATCACACTGGGGTATGAATGAAACAGGCTTTCCTGCACTAAGGGGATACACAGACTAGAAAGGTAGACCTATTGGCTAGTAATAATCCTAAATATAGACATACTGGGACTGAAACCCACAGGCAGTTGGAGCAATAACGATGAACCTCCCTCTTTCCATAGGGTCTGAATTCTACAGCTCATTGCAGCCTACTTCAATCATAAGGTATCTGCCTAGAGTTTGAGAACATTTGAGTGTGTGACTACTGCTCTTGTAAAACAAGATTTTAGATAGCCTGAAAGGACACATATGCAACATAATTAATTTGATGCCCACAAGCAGTGTCCAAGTTGGTGGAGAAAGGGGGTAGACAGACTGTAATAAGGTCTTACCTTGACACTTAGCTATGATCCATATGGACTGTAACTAAGGATCAGGTGGCATGATGGATATCTCTGAGGGTTCCATGTAGACAGACAGCTTTAAGAACCAGATTGCCAGACCCTCTGCCCCTGGACTCATTGATGCACTGGGAAGGCTGACAAAACTTTGACATAACCTAGAAAAAAAAGTGACACCAAATTATATAAGGTTAAGTTTTTGGTGAAAGTGCTGGGGGTCAAGATAAAAATTAAGCTGAATTATATAGAAAAATAAAGTTCCATTTCTTGCATGCCTGAGTTTTTTGAATAGTCTCAAACCTACTACATGTGTATAATGTGTGAACTTTAGAACTGAGAAGAAAAAGCTATATTTTAAAACATATCCTCATTACAATTGACCATGATTCAAATAACAATTGAAAATAAAGAGCAATTCTATGAACAAAGAATAACATGTTCAGTACTTCTAAATAATTCAGAATTAGAGTCCTTTCATTCTTCTGCTACTTTCATTAATATTTTATTTCAGGGAATCTTCCTGCTATGTATCACTTCTTCTTTACCTTAATGCAGTCACTTTTCTTTCTGGAGTTCTTTGGAAAATGTATGAAGTCTAAGAGGTTAACAAGTCATTTACTCTTTCTGGATCTCAATGACCTCCTATGTAAAATGAAGGAAGTTGTCTAGATAAGTGCCTCTCAAACTTTAATGTACACCACCTGGGGGATCTTGTTAAAATGAAGACTGATTTAGCAAGCCTAGGGTGGGCTGAGATTATGCATTTTTATGAAAAGCTCCCCGGTGATGACAGCACTGCTGATCCAGGGACCACACTTTTTGCATCAAGGGCCAATTTGGCAGATGGGCACCAAGAGCATACACTAAAACCCTTATTATTACCCAACTCCTCCAACACAGCTCTCCCCTCTTGGAATATTTGGGAGAGGGTGTTGGATGCTTGGGATAAGGAATCTCTTAAATTTTCTCTCTTTTTCTATTGATTTAGAAAATGTAGGAGCACGTAACATTTTTTTTTTTTTCTTTTTCAGCCATACCTGCGGCCTATGGAAATTCCTAGGCCAGGGATCAAATCCAAGCTAGAGCTGCAACCTACCTCACAGTTGTAGCAATGCTGGATCCTTAACCTATTCTGGGCCAGGGATTGAACCTGTGCCTCCACAGAGAGAAGCCGGATCATTGAACCACTGAGAAACAACAGGAACCCCGCACTTGCATTTTTTAAGATCAATGATAAAATTCCTGTGGGCCTAAGTTTCAACTCAGTAGGAGTGGATGACCTCTCAAAGACACTTTCTATATCTGAATATATTCCTCATTTAAGCATTAATCAAAACTATTTGATACTCTTGTAAAGATACTTGCAGGTTCACAATGATCAAAAATATAGAGTATATTCATTGTTTAATCAAAATGTGTGTCCGTTGCTGGGAAATTCAAAGAATTCTGTCATCCTTGAGAAGTAAATCACAGTCATCAGAAGCTTCCGTAATTAAGTTTATTACAGATAGTACAATATAATTTACATCTGCAAACTCTGAACTAACTAAAGTAATGGGATGTCAATGTTCATAAAATACCAGCAAAGGCACTTTTGTTGAAACAGCAGTAATATAAATGAGGGCCTACAAGGTCTGTGTGTCAGAGCAAAGAGTTGTAGAGATGTTGTTGACAGAGCTAGACAATTGAGGGTGGAAAGCTTGCCACCTAAGTAAATATTCATATTTCAAGAAATTGTTCAGAACTATCCTTCCTAAAATGGGCCAAGAAAATTCCCCAGGTCCCAGTCTACTGCCATAGTGCAGTAGATTCAGGTATGCCTCCTGGTTTTTTTTATTATGCTCTGTGGTAGTATAAAGTTAAAAGCAGGTAATTCTAGAAATGATTTGTAGCAACCAAGAACTCAAATAATATATCCTTGTCTTTCATTTTTTACTGTTACTTTCTATATCTGTTAGGAATGATTTTAGCTGCAAGTGACAGAATATTCTTCTATTAATTGCTAATATCATGAAAACTTATGGTGTTTATGTAACCAGAAGTCCAGAACTAGGTGGTTCAGGGTCATTTAAGCCACTCGGTGATGTTATCAACAACTAGGGTCATCCTTGGATTCAGCTTCTTCAGTGTATTCAGGGATATCCCATCTCACACGTGTAAGATGGCTGCCTCAGCTTTGTATGACATCATCCTAGGCAAGAAACAAGAAGGGTGGTAGAAAATGAGGATTTCTCTTTATCATCTCTCTTTCAGAGAAAATATTTTTTCCCCGAGAAGTCCTCAGCAGACTTCTCCTTATATGTCACTGATCAGAATGAGTCCATACACCCAGTCCTATAACAATTACTGGCAAAGAGCTATGGGAATGCCACAACTGTCTGAGATTAATCGCAGTTCATTCTTTTGGGTCAGATACTGTTAAACTCAAAATTTCAAATGGTTAAAAACATGACTCATATAAGTGTAGAAAGAACACATGACAAAAGTAACTCCTTAATGAGGTAGCCATCAAAAGAGTAAAGCTGGTTCAAAGTTGACTAGGAGAAAATGATAGATAGGGTCTAGGAAAGAAAGAATGCTGAAATGCAATTGCTAAATTAGTTATAAAATTTAATATCCTACAGGGCTATAAAACTATAACCTTAAGGGTTATCTTTTTTACCAGACAGAAATTCTTTGCACCTTATTAATGTTCTACAAGTTAATATGTATCTTAATAGAGTCAAGAGTAAATTGTATGTCAAGTAAGTGTACATTTCCCTAGAGAATTAGATACTCTTTGGTTGAGTCTATTAGACATTGAAACTCAGGCAGTCATTATTTTGTTTCCAAATTTGGGATACTATTTCCTAACAGCACATAGCTAAAGGACTCCAACTGAGGTTTTCTTAACAAAGGTGCAAGAGGAAATGTTGTTTGGTAGGCAATTAATAGTGTCTGCCACAAAATTCTTATTCCAAATGACAAAATATTCTCTCAGGTGTTTTAAATTTTTTTCCTAGAGCATTGTGTTAAACGTGGACAACAATTTCAAGCCCTCTTAAACTATTAGCAATATGTCTTCTATTTTTAGTCTTATTAAAATACAGATCTTCCTCCACTTACAATGGGGTTATGTCCTGATAAATGAATCCTAAATTGAAAATATCATAAGTCGAAAGTGTGTTTAATACATTTAACCTATAGAAGACCATAGTTTAGCCTAGCCTACCTTAGACATGTTCAGAACACTTACATTAGCGTACAGTTGGGCAAAATCATCTAACACAAAGCCTGTTTTATAAGAAAGTGTTGAATATCCTGAGATTTATTGACTACTGGCTAAGAATGGCCACATAGGTACAGAATGGTTTATCAGTTGTTTATCCTTATCATTGCGTGGTTGATGGGGGGTGGGGCACTGAGGCTGCTGCCACTGCCTGGCATCATGAGAGAGTATTGTACCACATATTGCTAGTATGGTAAAAGATCAAAATTGAAAATCTGAAGTACAATTTCTACTGACTGTGTATCGCTTCTGTACCACGAAGTTGATAAATCTTGTCAAGCCATTGTGAGCCAGGGACCATCCGCATTATATTTTAAGTGGTATTTCAGTGTCTCCAAGAGCAGTTTTTACTGACATTTCAGTCGAGGTTCTAATTTTGGATGGACACTCGGATTTCTTTACTCAGCTTCCTTGACAGTAAAACAGTATCACTGAAGCAATGATTATGACAACACGTTGCATTTTCTTGATTTTCCTCCAATGGGTGTTTTCCAGTTGTGATTTGTTTCTTTGAAGATGACTCTTGAAATTTATTTCTAAGAAGAGATTGCTTCTTTCTTTCCACAAGCTCATCTATGGGTAACTAAATCCCAGTGACACTTCAGTTTACCAGTGGACTGGCTTGTGTAGGCTTGTTTTGTTTTTCTTTAGTTATTATTTTTCCTATTGACTCAGTAAAGCTATATCTAGGGCTGTATTCCAAAACTACCTGTGAATTCCTACTGAACATTTTGACCTTAGGGAAAAGAAAAGCTTGCCTCTGATTTCAAATGGCTCACGCAGAATGGGAATATCAGGCATAAGAAGCCAATGCTATGCTGTCACACATTCTATTTGGGATAAGATTCACTGTTTAAGGAATTTGTCTTATGGAGAAGCTTGGAAATAGCACCTGTTTATAATTAAATAGGTGACACTCTTTCTAGTAAATTTACTTGCAAGTGAATCATGCCACTTGGGTTCTATGGAAGCATGTGAAAAACAAGTCTTGTGCTTAGCGTTCCCTCTATGGCACCTCTTGGATTTGTCATTCTATTTTGGTGGATTAACAAGGAAGATTCTAACAAATGAGAATTAAAATCTTGTTTCAAAAGCCAAAAACTAGTTAGACAGCATTTTGGGGAGGGGAACACGGATAATGCTTCTATCTTAAAATCATATTTCTATATTTAAAAGATAGGTAATTTTTTCAGTGATAGAAAGAACTAGAAAAATTTCTGTATTTATTTAAATTCTTCCTCATGATGTTTATTGTGCCATGTATGGTTGATTCTTCCTGACTAGACCAGATGACTATTGCACTGAGGAGAAATGTAAAGAATAAAATAGTAAAGGATTTAGGGTCATTTCAGCAGTCATGACACTAAGGAGGGAGTTGACCTGGAGAAATAAGTCAAAAATGAATATTTAATTTGTCAGGGTCTGATTTCTTTGTATTAATTATAATATGAAAAGCAAATATTATTAACTTAAAACTCTCATTTACTTCATCTGTTCTATTTTGGTTTTCTGATGTTTTACATTAGATAATGTACTACCTAAAGGAAAGTATTAATTTGATGTGATGCATGGGGAAAATGATCAATTTTAATACAGTCTTTTGTAAGCAGCATCATAAAATAACAATCTCTCCTATCTTATTATTCCATTATTTATCAACACACTGGTGCTATTTTTTCCAGATTTCTTTATAGTCCCATATGTACATATATATATTTTGCTTTAGAATGCATGTCAAAAATCATACAGTTTGTGATATACTTTCTCCATTTAATTCTATACAATAATTGTCACAATTACACATAGCAGTCTCACTATTTGGTAACTTTCATAATAGTTTATTTGGCTATTTGTCTGCTAGACATTTATGATCTTAAATATTTTTAGGGCTGCAATAAAAACTCTCCTATATAACCTTTTTTTCTACTCCACATTATTTGGTTTTTTTGGTATTATTAGTCAGGATATGCTGTGTTATGATTCAGTAACAAACTGACCCCCAAATATCAGTGGCTTAATACAATAATGACTTGTTTCTCATTCAAGTTACATTTTCACCATGCATCAGTGGGGAGAAGGGCAGACAGTTCTCAGGGACCCAATTTGATGGAGATTTCACAATATCATATCTGCCACCTGGAACATGTGTCTAGCTCAATTATCATGGCAAAGGAAGAGATATTGGAAAATTCCAAACAAGCATTTCACTGCTCATATCTGGGAATGACACATGTCCCTCTGCTCACAACTTGTGGACCAGAACTTGTGTGTAAGGGGGCTTGGAAACAGAATGGAACAAATAGTATATTTGGAGAACATTACACATTCTTCAATAGCAGAGATGTTGAAGAGAGAAGAAAAACTATTTTATTAGAAGGAAAAGAAATTCCTGGTTTGCTGAAATTCCTTTGTCAAATGAAGGAGACATATATGTACCTATCAAAACTTCTTTGCATAGTGTTTTACAAAAAGATGTGTTTCCTTCATGGTGGCTGGCAACAAAGAGCATGGGCTGGGGTCTGAGGCATATCTGTGTATCCTGACATTACTTACTACATGTCCTTGAGCAAATTACTTGCAACATGGGTATGAATATATCTAGTGCACCTGGTGAGGATTAAATGAAAAGCTATGTGTAAAATGTTGGCACAATGCATCTGGCCTATGATAAGTACTCGAAAAAACAGTAAGTATCGTTTACTACTTTTCATTACATTTTTCATTATGAAGACATTCTTTATAAATTTACATGTATCAAATATTAAACATGTTAGATTTGGATTAACTAGTAAGTCCAACAATTAATAGGCTTAGATGTGGTAATTATCTCTACTTTCAAAGAAATGAGGTGAGGGATTATACTTTTTCCTCCTCATAGAGGACCTGACCAGGAGACTATCTTTGGTTTCTGACCAAAAAACTCAAAATCACTTCTATTATCCTTTCTTTAATCCTAATTGGAGGTGCAATGATGGTGAGGGCACAGAAAGAGAAGGAGGGTGTACTGTGTTATCAAGATTCTAGTTCTTGTTCATAAGGCTAAGCCATTATGAGTGAATTTATGTCGGTTTAGGGTATCCCATTCTTGAGATTTGGAGGCAAAACGGTGTCATGATGGAGTTGAGAGGAAATGGGTCATGTTTTATAAGCTGCAGTATTAAAAACATATGAGATAATTTGTTTTATATTTTCACAAAGATAATTCCTTATTTAAATGTTTCTTTGAGATTTATCAAATAGGTTTTTATTTATATAATATACCAGCTGGGTATCCGATATTTAACAAATGTTAAATATGTTTATTTAATAATGTTTTTTTAAAATTCTGGTGGTACTAATAAACATATTTAAAGGCAATTTTGAGGACTTTTTATGTAATCTTACCATGCCAGGTGCAGTGGTATACAAAACTTATGGTTCTGATCTAAAAGGTACATATCTTAGAGCCATGGAGATAAATATGTATGTACATAGATAACTATTATTAGCAGTGTGATGGGACAAGGGCCAACATAAAGCAGAAATGTGTGGCTCTGAGAACTTAAGAATGGCTCAATTCCACCTTGGTGTTTTCAGGAGTCTTCAGGGAGGAGAGACTTTTGAATTGGTCCTTGAAACTGGAGGAAATGTTTGACCGGTAAAGCAGGAAGAAGTGCTTTACAAAAAAAAGTAACAAAATGATCAAAGACACAGAGAGAAAAGGACTGGTTGTATGCTTTTCTATAGGCACTAGGAAGCCAAGAAAGGATTTTTGAGCAGGAGATAGACATCATTGGATCACTGCTTCAACCATATGGAGGCTGAATTGGATGGGATAAATGGGGCAAGAAAACCAAGTTCAGAGGCACTTGTAATGATCCAGAGGAGAAGAATGAGAGAAGGACAGATTTGCCAGCACTGGTGAAAGCATTAGCCTTGGCAAAAGACATGGCTCGATCTATAATTTGATGTCACAAGCAGAAGATGAATGGAGATGAAGAGAGATAGCTTTATAAGGCAGAGCTTGATGAGTGAGCCCCATTTCTTTAGAGAAGTAAAAGGTTGTTTGTTGAGAGTAAGAGGGCTGGTTGAAGGCTTAAGAAAACTATTAAAAGTTTGGAGTTTGTCATGAAGAAATAATTCCACAGCATTACTCCACAAAAATTAATGTGTGAGATTGCTCTTTGAAGAATTGCTTAAAACAGATACCAAATCAGAAATAACATAAATGCCTATTTAATAGGCAACTGGTTGAAAAACATGCAGTACATCCCCACAATGGGATCTTATTCAGATGGAGGTCTGTCTTAGTCAGGGTGCAGATGTGCACTGTTATAGAGAGATAGAAACAATATGCTGTAAAAGTAATAGTATAATGTGATGACACATCCTCTTATTGGAAAAATATCATGTAACAAAGCCAAGTATGCTTATACATGGATATTTAAAATTTTAAAGATTTATATATGTGTAGGATATATCTGAAAAGATATACATTGGATGTTACTAATAATTTTCTTCCAAGGAGATAGTATCTTTGTGTCCTCCATCAAAACCAAACCAAACTAAGTAAAGTAAGCTAGATGGAGAAAGACAAATATCGTATATCACTTCTATGTGGAATCTAAAACAAAAATTGATACAAATGAACTTACATACAAAACAGAAATAGACCGACAGACACAGAAAACAAACTTATGGTTACAAAAGAGGAAAAGAAGGCATAGATACATTAGGAATCTGGGATTAACATATACACACTACTGTATGTAAAATAGATAACCAACAAGGACCTACTGTATAGCAAAGGGAACTATACTCAATATTTTGTAATAACCTATAAGGGAAAACAATCTGAAAAAAGAATATAAATATAACTGAATCACTTTCCTGTATACCTGAAATCATATAACATTGTAAATCAACTATACTTCAATAAAAACTCAAACCAAACCAAAACCTCTGTGTATGAATACATGTGCATGTGTTTGTGTATTTGCACCTGTATACATATAAGCAACACAAAAAAGTTTAGAAGGATACTCACTAATCTTCATATTTTATTTCATCCTTCCATTTTTGTTGGTTTTTACATTTTATAAGAAGCAAGCATTATTTTTTCAATTTAAAATAATTACCATATGACCCAGTGAGCCCACTCTTGGGTATATATCTGAACAAAACTTTCCTTGAAAAAGACACATGCACCCACATGTTCATTGCAGCACTATTCACAATAGCCAAGACATGGAAACAACCTAAATGTCCATCGACAGATGAATGGATTAGAAAGATGTGGTATATATACACAACGGAATACTACTCAGCCATAAAAAAGAACAAAATAATGCCATTTGCAGCCACATGGATGGAACTAGAGACTGTCATCCTGAGTGAAGTCAGAAAAAGAAAGACAAATACCATATGATGTCACATATCTGGAATCTAATATAGGGCACAAAGGAACCTTTCCACAGAAAAGAAAATCATGGACTTGGAGAATAGACTTGTGGTTGCCAAGAGGGAGGGGGAGGGAGTGAGATGGATGGGGTGCTTTGGGTTAACAGATGCAGACTATTGCTTTTGGAATGGATTAGCAATGAGATCCTGCTGTGCAGCACTGCGAACTATGTCTGGTCACTTATGATGGAGCATAATAATGTGAGAAAAAATAATGTATACATGCATGTATAACTGGGTCACCATGCTGTACAGTAGAAAATTGACAGAACACTGTAAACCAGCTATAATGGAAAAAATAAAAGTCATTATATATATATATAAAAGAAAATAAATCACTATATTCCCATCCAAAAAATAAATAAAAAAATAATTACAACATAAAATATTCTTAAACAATGAAGTCCCCATAGAAGTATACAAAGCTTATGGTTTTGATCTAAAAATAACATATCTTTTTATAGTTTTGAAAGTCTGAATTTGTAGTAGAACCTATTGGTACAGTGGCACATTTTTTTCCCTCTAGCTGTGCTCGGCAGCCTAGGACCTAGGGTGAAGAAACAATTGGGGAATTTATCTAAAGTTGAGATTGCATTACAGAGCAATAGAAGGACAGGTGAGTTGACTGGTCTAAACAGTTGATAAGGGTGAAGCTGAAGTGACTGCACGTAACACCCAAGCTGGGTCCTCTGCAATCCCTTTAAGCTATCACAATAGGGGATTCCTGTACCTCTCTCATTCTGTATTTTTAGGCCACAACCCGAGGCAAATGGATGTTCCTGGGCTAGGGGTTGATTCTGAGCTACAGCTGCCAGTCTACACCACAGCCACAGCAACACCAGATCCGAGCTGTGTCGGCAACCTACACCACAGCTCATGGCGATGCTGGATCCTTAACCCACTGAGCAAGGCCAGGGATTGAACCTGTGTTCTCATGGATACTAGTTGGACTCATTTCTGCTAAGCCATGATAGGAACTCCTCACCTTAGTTTTGAACCCTGCTCTATCCTGTCCTTGCTCATTTGACTACTATCCTGAGTTTTAATTTCCCCTTTATTCCCTACTACCTTTTTAGAATACATGGATGTAAGTAACAGAAAATTCTCTCAACCAGGTAGAGACAAAGATTTATTGTCTCATATTAAAGGAAATATATTCTCATATAAAAAGGAATGTATTATCTTACATAACGGCAAGTCACAGGATAGGGAGGCTCCAGGGCTGGTTGATTTGGCACTTTTGTCATCACTAACCCAAGTTCTTAACACATCCTTGTCCTGAGTTCTCAGTACTGACACTCTCCTTGGGCTGAGAAAAATGGGAGGAAAAAGACTATTTCCTCCTATGGTTCCCTCTAAAGAGCAAGAACCTTTTCAGTGTTGGCCAAGCAGACCTCTCCTTAAGAATCACTGGCCAAAATTGGGTCACAATGTCTGTTTTTGAACCAATCTCTTTCAAGGGGAATAGGATTATCCTGAGACCACTCAGGTCTTCCCTTGGAGTTGGGCAGTACTGCTCACTTCCCCTGAAGATCACAGCTGCATGAGGGCAGGGGAGTTCCCTGAACAAAACTGAAGTTCTACTATGAAAGAAAATGAGAGAAATGGACTTGAGTATGATAGCAATATTTACTAATATTTCCTTTTTAGATCTGAAGCTTTGCAAATTTATCATCAACACAGTAGCCCCTGTCATCTAAGAGCTGGTCTGGTGCCATCAGCCTGGCCTTAGTGTTGCTACAAGCTGGCTGGGCATTCTGAGCCGGGCTGTGGTATTTTCTTGTTGAATATAAGCTATTTCACAGAACAATAACATCAAATGAGGCTGCTCTGTGGCCATAATCCTATAATCATCCTATAATCATGTTTGAACACAGACAAAACATGAACATTGCCCAGGCTACAAAATGACCAAACATATCTCCCTCTCTCAGCTAAGCTGAATGACTACTGCTGCTTTACCAATCACAGCTTTAGCCTTGTTCTAGTCTTCTCTCCTCCTGGATAAGATTTATTAAGACAACCAATCACTGAATCACCTCTGCTTCCTGAAAGCAGCCAATCCAGAGCCAACATCCTGCTTCCTTAAACCCTTCTTCAAAGCACTTGACACAGTCCCAATTTCTTTTTTTTTAATGGTTGCACCTTTGGCATATAGAAGTTCCCAAGCTAGGCATTGAATTGGAGCTGCAGGTGCTGGCCTACACCACAGCCACAGTAATGCCAGATGGAAGCCCCATCTACGACCTACACCACAGCTCTCAGCAATGCCAAATCCATAACCCACTGAGCAAGGCCAGGGATCAAACCTGCATCCTCATGGTCACTATATCAGGTTCTTAACCTGCTGAGCCACAATGGGAACTCCTCAGTCCCAATTATTAAGATGACTCTTTTTAAAGACCCTCTCACTGACATTCGCCATGGTGTGCATTTTTTTTTCACACTGCAACAAATAATTAACCCAGCTTGTTCAGGTATAGGTGTATTCCTGGTGGTCTTTGGCTGGAGTGAAGCCTCAGCTTCATTCTGGTTTTGGCTCCTTTTGACCACAATTTTCATGAACCTCAGCTGTGCTACCCTAGGCTGCCTTGGGGGAAATACCACTCTGAATTATGGATCTTAGACTGATCTTATCACTCTGTTTGCCAAAGCCCCAAGAACTGACTGGTCAAATAGAGAAACAAGAGAAATCAGGAAACATTTGACAGAATGGAAGAAGCATGAGAAGAATCAAGGGCAAAGGATTCCTGAATTAATTTACATGATAACTTAGGACAGTGTTCAGCTGAAAATTGAAAGAGACACTGAAAATTGTCTATAAATCTAATACTTCATCATTTCATTTGTTACTAGGAGTTCCTGCTGTAGCACAGAGGGTTAAGGATCCAGCATTTCTCTGCAGCAGCATAGATTTGATCCCTGGCCAGGCACAGTGAGTTAAGAACCTGGTGTTGCCACAGCTGTGATGTAGGTCACAGCTGTGGCTCATATTCAATCCCTGGCCCAGAAACTTTCATATGTCATGGGTGCGGACATAAAAAAAATTGTATTATTATCACCACTATAATGATAATGGCAAAATGTTGATTTAATTTTCATTAAAGAGTGGAAAAGTTGAAGGTAGATGGTTATGGCTGCGGATGGAGATTCTAGAGGTAGTAGGCATCTCAGTTGCAGATAATGAGATGCAGAGAATTTCTATGCTTGTGCATTGCTAACCTGGAGTTTAGGAATAGATCAAGGAATTATGTGAATGTCTAAGTTTAGGTTCTCTAAGAAGCAAACCCTGAAAAGAATTTTAGTATAATAGTTTATGTGGGAGATAATCCCAGGAAACACTGACAACAAAATGAGACAGAGAAGGAAGTCAATAAAGGATGCATTAATAAACAGGTTATTGCTGTGGACAAGTGGGGCTTGGTCCTGCTGAAGACTTCTGGGAGACTGAATAGAGTAAGCCTAAGAGTTATTCCACCTGAGGGGAAGGAGAGCTAGTGTATTTATTCATCAAATCTCATTCTTCCTCAGTTGAGGATTGCTCCCAGAGAGGCATGAACTCTTTGGCACTTCTACATGTTGTCATCTTCCTGCAATCAGAAAAATCCCTCAGACAGAATCACATTCTTGGTACTTGCAGTGAGGGTTGTAATATGAGTATACAGTGGCTGCTCTTGCCTCTTGGTAGCTTGATGAGTCATTACTAGTTTTTGAGGTAGTTCAAGATTACAGTCGAGAAAAGTTTCTGCTTACCTTGTTACTGATTTTAATTATATCCCTAAAAGTGAATCTCTTTCTTGTTCCTTAACTCATTAATATATTTATTGGGGGTCTACTATGTTTCAGAGACTGTGCTGGATAGTATTTCTAGAATGATGAACAAGACAAGGTTCTTGACTTTATGAAGCTTAGAGGTCTAGTAGAGGCACTGTCAAAGAGATAGTTATTTACATTACTGTGTGAAATCTGCCATGATATGGTAAGTTCAGGGTGTTATAGGAAAGAAAAATGCTCAAGAGAGGCTTTTTGGAGGAAGAAACAACCAAGACTTGAGAAATGACAGGGATCCAAGTAAAGGAGAGGGAAGGAGAATGTATTCCAGGCAAAGGAAACAAACTATGGAGAATCTGAGAGAGAGAGAGCAAAGAAGAAAAAGAAGAAGGTGGAGGAGGATGGAGAGGAAAGAGAAGGGAAGAGAGGGAAGGAGGTTAAGGGAACAAAGGGGAGGGGGCATTGTGCCCACCTACTAGAGAGGCCAACTCTCAAGGTGTGGCTGAGAGAAGAGAAGGGAAGAGAAGAAAAAGTATGCTGCCAGGGAGCATGGCGCATGGTTGAAACACAGCTAATGAGTATAGAAAGGTGTGTATGGGGGGTGGGGGTGAGAATGAGGTGTTAATAAAGTTAAGTTCTTGGACACATAAGAAGGGGCTAGATAAGGAAGGACTTTTAAACCATATGAAGAATTTGGACTTTGTCTTGAGAGAAGTGAGAAGTCATAGGAGAGTTTAAGGAAGGGAGCACCATGGCTAGAGTTGCATTTTAGAAAAGTCAATCTGACTGATATTGGAAAATGGATTGGAGGAAAGCAAAATTGGAGGCAGGGAGGCTGGTGCAGAATCTGTTGGAAGAATATAGAGGAAACGAGTGGACTAGACAGATCGAAGTAGATGGAATATTTAAAATAACAATGATATTAGCAAGAGAGTGGCTGAACTGATGGCTAATAAAGGAGGAAAAAAGCAGAAATATCAAAGAACTGATAGAGTAAAAACAAAAAAAGTTGGCGATAATAATGAAAAAAAGTGTAGTGAGAGTAAAAATGAGAATAGAAAGTATAAAATATTCTAATCAGAGTTTGAATTTAGGATGGGGAAGATAGAGATTAAGAGCTAAAAATATAGTGGGGAGAGAGCAAGAGAGTGAGAGCATTTCCTGGTGGTAACAATGTCCAGGATGTGGCCATGGCAGTTAACTGATATGATTAGTGGGGAGAAGGTGCTTGGAGAAGAAAACATGCAAGAACTGGGAATACTGCATATTTGGTGGGTGGACTCCTGTACTCTGAAGTAACATGGGACAGAGGCAGGACTTGGGATAGATAGAAAAACTGTGACCAGAACGTAATGTCTAAAATAAATGGGGAATGGGATGGAAGAATTGAGAGAGTCAGTTGATGAGTGCAATGAGGGGAGCAATGGATGTGATAGAGAGATGACATGTGTTAAGTAACAGTGGATTGATTGGTACAGGTGGTTCATAATTTCTGCCATTGTTGTAAGAAGGTGAAGGAATAATGAGATGGGAAAAACAGCAGGAGTGAGGAGACTTCTCACTACACATGGGGTGAAGGAGAACTACCAGCCACTAATGAAGAGGGTTCCAGAAGCTGATGTGTCCTGTGGAGTAGAGACTGAGCAGAGAAGGTGGAGGATGGAGGTTAATTTGTTTACCATAGAAAGGAGGGTTCTAGAATACTTAGGGTGGAGATTTTGGAAGGGAGGAGGAAAATGGGTGGCCATATCAAGGAAAGAAATATCCAGAGCATTAAGGGATGAAAATGCTGAGTTCACATGGCCAGAAGGGCTTTTGTTTGGGGCCGTGCCCTTGGATAACAGGAATGTAAGGCAGGCTCAGCTGTCCTCTGTGTACAGGGTGGGGCAAGGACATTGTACTTGTTCCTAGGAGCCTACATAGATTCTTTTTTGGAGGAGGTCTGCTCTAGGAAAGCAGCGTGCAGCCTTGTGCACTATACATTAATTAATTCATTCAACGCCATTCAACATTTAGAGAGCATTGGCTATGTGCAAAACTGAGTTAGGGATGACCATTTATCAATAACAAGTGGGTAACCAGCTTTAAGGAAGCAAGCGCTAACATGAAAATGAAATTCAGCATTACATTAGCACAAAATACTTTATTTGGTGATGTGATTCATGGCAGCCTTCCTTTTCAAACTGTGTTTCGGATGATGTTTTTAAACTGATCTATTGTGAAAAGATGCCTTTACACGAAATAGGCTCCAACATTTCCCCTCTTTCCTCCACAATATATTAAAACACAATTGGCAAGGGAGCAATGCACTGCAGTTGAGAGCACAGACTGAAGCCAAATCAGGCTTTGAATCTGGCTCCACAACTCACCAGCTGGTGGCCTGGGCAGGTTACTTTGCCTGTCTATGCCTCAGTTTCTTCATCCATAAAATGGAGATAATAATATACCAACTTCACAGAATTGTTATGAGGATTAAATTGGTTTAAAACTGTAAAGTGTTAAAAATATCTGTAAATAATTAGTTTAAACTATTTGTAAAATGCTTAAAGCAGTAAGTGCTAAATGCATGTTAAACACAAAATTGTAGCATTTAGGAAATTTGCAAGAGGAGCAACCAGCCCCTTTTAAATTTTAAAAGGAGGTTTTCATATTCATTTGTTGTCAGCTATTTGCTAGGATCTAGGGTACATAGTGGGGAACATAATAGGCTTCGAACCTCCCCACAGAGGATGGGGGATGATGGGTGGTGACTCTGGCCATTCTTTTCTTTTGACAGCAGAAAGTTCCCCTCCTCCAGTGCTGCTTGAGAGCGAGAGCAGGCATCGTGCTCTGTGGAGTCTGAACAGCAAGATTCTGATTTCAGGGGTGATGTAAGGACACCAGACAGATCTGAGCATGTTCATTGGGATCATTCCCTGGGGATTGCTGTGTCTCCATTCACTGACAAGGATATACAGTGGCTGCCCTCTGTTCTCCTCCCTAACTGGTGGTAACTGTCTTGGTCTGAGTGTTTGGAGGTCTGTGAAAGTCTTGACATCAACACATCTTCACACAGAATCTAAGTAGCAAAAGGGAAGAAAAAAGAAAAAAAAAAACAACTCGAGAGTAAAAAAGATAAATAACCCAATTTAGAAATAGGGAAAGAATTTGAATAGATGTTTTCCAAAGAAAATAAACAAAAGGTCATTGAGCATTAGATAAAATGCTCAACATCATTCATCATGAAGGAAAGGCAAATTAAATCCACAATGAGATACCACCTCACATGCACTAGAATGGCTATAATCAAGAAGACAGACAATAGCAAGTGCTGCTCAGGATGTGAAGACATTGGAATCCTCATAGACTACTAGTGGGAATGTAAAACGCACAGCCGCTGTGGAAAACAGTTTGACATTTCCTGAAAATGTTAAACATAGAATTACCATATGACCCAGCAACTCCTTGGCGTATTTTCCAAGAGAAAGGAAACATGTCCACATAAAAACTTGTGCACATATGTTCATAGCATTATTTATAATAGTCAAAATGTGGAAACAATCTAAATGTCCATCAATGGATGAACAGATAAACAGATACTGGTACAATGGAGTATCATTTGGTAATAAAAAGGAATGAAGTCCTGAGACACGCTACAACGTGGATGACCCCTGAACACATGATGCTAAATGAAAGAACCCAGACCCCAAAATACCACATGATTTATATGATTCCACTTATATAAAATGTCCAGACTAGGCAAATCCATTGAAACAGAAAGTAGATTGATGTTTGCTTATGGCTGTGGGGAGGTTGGAGAGAAATGGGGAATGATTGCCAATGTTATAGGGTTTCTTTTTGAGGTGATGAAAATGTTCTAACATTGATTTTTATACATATCTGTGAATATACTAAAGGCCACTGTAAGAGGATGAGTTTTATAGTAAATGATATTATTATTTCTCAAAAAACTCAATAAAAAAAGAAACTTCACATCTGATTGGAGCTATGTCAAGCCAACATCCATAAAGATTAGAAATCAAAGCTCTCACCATTTTCCTTCCTTGTTCTTCTTATCTAGGGAATATTAGAGACTGGAAGAAATCTGGGAAGGTCCCCTACTCCATTCTCATCTCCCAGACAGAGAGGCAAAACATTCGGGGATGTGTATTTTAAAATGTAGCCCTCCAAATTTTAATATCTTTCCATGATTAAATTATGAAATTCCCCCAAAACAGTGGAATATGAGAACAGAGTAATAAGGGTATGGGGTGCACTCAAGGTAGGGAATTCCTCATGGGATACTTCATAGGTTGCTGCTACTGGGGAATTCCACTGCAGAAAAGTTATCCTGTTGCTAGGCAACACTGCAGTTTGAATTGAATTCATGGTGATCAGAATGCATCACATAAACTCACGATTCATATTCCTATCTCCAGTAAGAAGAATGCAGATAAAAAGCATTCTTTATATTTAAAATATGATATAGTTGCAGCATTAGAGAAAATTAAAAAAGCCAGGACTCACTTATATACCCCACTTTTAAATAGAGCTATTAAAAGTTCTCTGTGTTTTATTAGATTACAATTGTTCACAAACATAGACTTTTCATGATTATAATTGTAGGGTGCATACCACCTAACAATCTGCCTTTTCCTTTAATGTAGTTTAAGAAGGTCCCCATATAGTTATAAAGTCTTCCTAATGATTATTTTAAATGGCCGTATAGCATTCCTTTTGGTCATGTCCTATAGTTTGCTAAACCTTTGCTTTTTCACTGGACATTTATGCTTTTTCATTTTCCCCCTTTGTAGAAAATTCCAGAGCACATGGCTTCTCTAAGAAGAATGTATAATACAGGAGCTTGACGAGTTAAGTACTGCTCTTCAATGACTATATTTAATTAGCCTCCGTTTTTTTTATAGCCATTTGGAAATCACTTCGGAAGCACATTTAATCCACCCAATCAGTCATTTCCCCAGAGTGGGAACACTGTCTCAATGCTTGGTTGAGTCTTAAAGCTGTCTGTATGCCTGGCAAAGAACTCCAAGGGAAGCTTTACGTTTTTGAGATTGCCAATTTTGCGGAATGTAGCTGAGAGAATTAACAAAAACCACAGGAATGAAAGGGAATTCTCTCCACTGAAACGAATGGTGCTCCCTCAACACATGAAATTAACGTATAGAACACAGGTCAAATGCAGATTCTATGCATTTTTAAGATTTTTTTTAAAGGATTAAGAAAATAAAAGGAATTTTATTGTCTTCAGTTTCAAGATTGTCACAGTTGCTAATGAGATGTCTCAAAAGGTTTAAGATTGGGGCTTATAAATATATATGGTCTAACTGCCTCGTCTATTTGCTGCACTTAAAAATGGTGCAGGTTAGACATCAAATTAAAATTTCAAATATATAACTTCAATTATAGCAAATTACCAAGACTTTAAAAAATGAATATTTGAAAACTTTGTAGAAGAAATTGAAATAGTTTTCCCCAAGTTAAAAATGGAAATCTTCAATCAGACTGTCTGTGTTATTTTTGAAAAAACTACTTTAGATCAGAGAGGTAATGCAGTTCTGTTGTCAAAAAACCAAACTCTCATCTCTTTGGCCTTTACCTTTCAAAACTGAAATGTTGCAAATTGATTTTGAGATGGGAAACCCTGCTAATGTCAGTTGAATGCTTCCCCTGGAAAATTTTGCCATTTCAAATAGAAAAGCCTCTATAGGCTTCCTCTGATTCAGCAGCAGCCTGCTTAGCATTAAGAAAGGGCAAACCAGACTCCAGAGTCGGGTAATTACGGCTGAGCTCTTGGATATTCTCTTTGGGAGATAACAAGGTCAGGTCTTCCCATATTATGAGATGCCAGGAGGAGTTTGCTAGCCGGCTGCATCCTGCATTTTGAAAGTGGTTCAGCTTGGAACACTTTTGAAGCATCAAGTAAAGGTAAAACACTCACCAAAAGGAGACTGCTTCAAAAAGAAGCTGACAGGGAATATGTATCTGAGCAAGGGATCTGCAGAGATCTTTGAGCAGGAGGCCATATTAATCATTCATGGACACGAGGATGCTAACTCAGAGCAAACATTTGTTCCGAAGGAAGTAAAGCATCTTGTTTTTCGGGATGCAAATGACTCCCTGCTTAATCAAATCAAAACTTTATAACTTATTGAATTAAGTGTCTGGTGACTTCATTTTCCTTTTTTTTAAATTCAGGATTATTGAGGTATAATTCACTCTTTGTACATATACAATTCTGTATTTTGACAAACATATGTAGTAATGTAATCAGCACCACCGTCAAGATGTAGAACATTTCCATCACTCCAGAAAAGCCCCCTCATGCCCCTTTGTAGTCAGCTCCTTCCTCTTTCTCTTGTCTCTGGCAACCACCAATTTGCTGTCTGGACAGTTTTGCTTTTTCCTAAATGTCACTTAAATGATATCCTACATGATCTAGCCTTTAGAGTTTGGCTTCTTTCACTTAGCATAAGGCATTTGTGATTCATATCTGTCATTGCTTGTTATCGGTAGTTTGTTCTTTTTGTTGCTTAACAGTAACTCATTGTCGGGATATACCACAGTTTGTTTATCCACTTAACAGTTGATGGATGTGTGAGTTGTTCCCCTCATTTTACTTTACTGTTGTCCTTTTGTATGATGGTGTACAGCTTATGAAGCTCTTTTACTTATGTCCTGTTATGAAAATATGGTTATTTCAATTTTTCAGGTAATAATTAATCGGAGCCACAGGATACTTAAATGGTTTTAGATATTTACTAGCTAGAGGTAACAACTTTAAATTTCTTTCTCCCATGCTAAGCCTCTTTCCACTATACAATGCCGTTTCTGTGGTACGAGATGAATATTGTTGCCTGATTCTCATCTACTGGGGTATAACTATGCATTATACATTTAACAGAGCTTTGGGAAAACAAGGACTCTAACTTTTCAGAGAAATGAGGATCCTAATGGTGTCAGTGTAGTGTGGTAAGAAGAAAATCAACTTTGGAGTCAGTCCTGGGTTCACAGCCTAACTCTGTGACCTGGACAAAGTTCTTTAATCTCTCTGATCCTCAGTTTCATTATCTGAACAGTGCTTTCCACCATACTGGCCTCTGAACATTGTGTTAATGAAGTGAAGTTACCTGTACATGATGTATGTCACACAGTGGCTGGGACATACTATGCATTTCTTACATGTTAGCTTCCTTGTCCCCTTCCCCCAACCCTTGCCATGTGCGTGCGCGCACGCGCACACACCCACACCCACACATCTACCTATCCACCAGTGTAAAAACAAAATGCTGGCAGACTGTGGTAGAATAAGGGGAAAGAAGTGGAGAGGTATGAAGCCTATAGTTGGAAAGAGGAAGGAATGAGCCTGGAGTAGGACTCCCAGTCTGCCTTCAAGGTGCAGGGCTGACTGATGTAACAGCTTTCTCTGGACAGACTGCTTCAGTCTCCTCTAGTGGCAGACCTGGCCTGGGAGCAAGCCCTTGAGGTTGCCATCTGTCCTACCTCTGTTCCTTCTGGAGCATTTCACATTATCCTATATGTCAGCCACTTATTCAACCCAATCTCCAAACCAGCTCTATTCAAGTACCTAAATATTCCTGGGACATGCCGTTTTTATTCATGATTACCCCTTTCCAGGCACTGAGTTCTTCTTCTTCCTTCTGTGTGGGCAGGTTGACCCTAAATGCTCTTTCTTGAGCAGCAGCTATGGTGGCCACTCTACAAGGCCACTGGCCACTGTGGAGGGGGCTCTGGCTTTCTGCTGTTAGTCATCAGCTGTGACTCAGTGTCTTGATTTCATCTCAACAGGGTCTGAGGTATTTCTATCCCCACCCTGCCAAAGAAGCAAGGATTTTGTACCACAAATGGTGACCCGTTGAAAAAGGAGAATAAAAATTAAAAGTTAACATACCAGAGAATCTTTGATTTTTTTTTTAAATGGAGGATTAGAGGGATAAATTTTCCCACAAATGTATGATAATAGTTTTAGGATGCATGTTAGAAAAATAGGCTTTTGGAAGAAAGATCAGTGTATTCAGTATGTTTTTCTGTATAATAAATCCTGTCCTTTTGAATAGAATGTAATCTAATACATTAGAAAAAAGTCCTGAGGCTTTTATTTTAAAGGCGATGATATTGCTGCAGGCAAAGTAATTATAACCATTAACTCCTCAAATGTCAGTGGAGGCTTTGGCATCAAAACTCCAGAGGAATCCCAAATTGCTTAACCAGTTTTAAAATTTTAAGAATTGCATTCTTGGAGGAAAAAAGTACATAAGAGAGAAGGTACTCAGAAGTCTACTTTATTTAATGCAAAAAAAATCACAATAATTCGAACTTCTTTTTAAAAATTCATTCTTATATTGCTTTGGGCCTTTATCTTTAGAGTATGTTTTTTATAGTTGGGAAACAAAAAAAATCCTTGAACTTTAGAAGCAAACAACCACTTGTGCTGTATGATGGAGAATACCACTTTTTTTTTTTTTTTTTGTCTTTTCTAGGGCTGCTCCCATGGCATATGGAGGTTCCCATGCTAGGGGTCTAATCAGAGCTGTAGCTGCCAGCCTACGCCAAAACCACAGCAACACGGGATCTGAGCCGCGTCTGTGACCTACACCACAGCTAATGGCAATGCCAGATCCTTAACCCACTGAGCAAGGCCAGGGATCAAACCTGAAACCTCATGGTTCCTAGTAGGATTTGTTAACCACTGAGCCACGAGAGGAACTCCTAAAAAAAATTTTTTTTTTTGTCTTTTCACTTTCTATTAACAATCTTTTGTCATCAGGATTATGCCTTTAGTAAGATAAAGCAAATATATTGTGAACAAAATCCGACTCTTTCTTTCATAGAAAAGAACTATATAACTCGATCATTATTGTGATTAATTATACTTCTCTAAGATTTGTCCTATTTAAGTAATAATAAGCTAAAACGAAAGAAATGATTAAAATTGAGATAGAGAAAATGCATTTATTCACTTCATATTTACTAGGTATTTAACTAAATATGAAGATGGATATAAAGTGGAGTTAACAACTCATCAGTTTACCTGGGAACTTTCCTAGTTTTAGCACAAGTCACTTATCTCGGGCCTTCCTCTGTCCCAGGCAAAGTGAGACGGTTGGTAACCCTGCGAAAGTAAATAAAGTAAAAATGCATTGCAAAATCCTACTCTCAAGAATCAAGTCTACTAGGAGAGATGAGATATGTGCAATTAAGTAATAGTACTGATAACAACATAGTGTAAAAATTAATACAAATCATTGTTATATAAAATTAGTTATACTAAAACCACTGAATCTTAGGGAGGCAATTCAAGAAGTGAGTGCCTACCATGTAATAAGGTATTTACTACATTCCCCAGAAAAACCATCTCTTTCCCAGAAAACTAGGCTTCAGAGAAATTTAGTAACTTGCACAAGGTCAGAGCATCAGAAAAGGGCTGAGCTGGAATTTAAACTCAAGTGTTTTGGATTTTTAAATTCATAGGCTTCTCACTGTCCAAGAAGAACTTAGAGATGTCACAATTGTAGCTCCTTTTTAAATACATGAAGCAACTGAGACCTGGACTAGTGGCCTGCACGGCACCCAAGAGCATTGCAGTGACAGAGTTTGGATAAAAATCCATATTTCTTGGCTTATAGTCCAGGACTGATGACACCACAGTGTGACAGATCATAAGGTCTGGAGCAGGCAGTGAAGGCTTGAGTGAAAGAATAATGTTTGGGCTGTGTCTTATTTTTCTTTCCCCTCTAAGCCCCTTGGTTGGCATCCTTATCCATCTGGCGTGCAGTACCATTAGAGGGCTGGATCTGTCCACCTGCTGGACTGTTTTTAATGTACACAAGTTGTGGCCTCTCTGCTGCCAACCCATCATCCTGTTTAGAGGTCTGTTCCTGCTTTTAGGCTAGTGTTTGCCAAATGTGAAGTTTGTGATATCCTGAATCAGCAGCACCTGGGATGTATACTAAAAATGCTGATTCTTGGACCCCTATCCTAGACTCTTTGAAAGTAAGCCAAGAATATGTATTCTAATTATTTTTCACTAAGAAGTTTATGATTCTCTGCTCTAGGGTCAAACACCCTTTCTGGTCCTAAACCCTGGAGAACATAGTTGCCTTATTGAAGTCCTCAATCTCACCCTGATTCAACTGCTAGGATCCTGCCACCTATGAACAGGTTAAGATATAATTCATTTACTTAGCTATTCAACAAATATTTATTTGATGCCTTCTATGAACCAGTCACTGCTCCCCAGATGAGATAGTCTCTCAGTTATTAAGGTTTTAATAATTGTTCACAGTCTGGTTTCCTTTATGCAATACTTCTCCCACTTAAGTCAACTCTCAAGACTTCCTATTCCTAAATTCTAAAGTTGAACTTATCTGAATGGCCTTTTTGGACATTACCTTGATTATCTGGCTCCCCACAGGGTAAGCTCCTATAGCCCTTGAAGTCCTGTCATACCAAAATAAGTGAGTTTCCTTCAGATCCTTTCTTATGGCTTCTCCTCAATAACCATGTTCTTTTTTTTTGTCAATTTTATCAAGAATAAACAGGGTACTATAGCAAGACAGATGAGAGAGAGAAATAAAGAGGAGAGACAGAATAATTCTTCTTAGAGACAGAGAATATTCCCTGATGCTGTAAATAAAAGAAATAGGATGGCTCAATTCTGATAAAGGATATAATCCAAAATGAAGGTATAATAATCACTGACATTTATGCAATGAATAACATAGCATTAATGTGTAGAAATAAAAATCTGTTGTAAATAAGATAATTTGATAGAAAAAAATGACACTCTATTATCTATATGTGGTAAAGTAGTCACAACAATAAGGATATAAAATTTCAATAATACAATTAAGAAAAGGAATGACTAAAGAGTTTTAAACATTGTACCCTACAAAGATAACATATCATCTGATGTTTTCCCTCTTATTAAACATCCTTGGGGTATTTATAAAAACTGACTAAATGCTTGTCTATAAGAGAATTTTTATAAAAATTGCACAAACTAGAAACTGCCTAGATGACATTCTCTGAGCTTGACTCCATAAAAAATTTTAAGTAATAAAAGCATAAAGGAAAGACAAGACCAAAGAGAGATTAATAACCTTATGAAACAAAGGTGACCTCAAAATAAAGCTACAGACTATTAGAAAAATAATTAAAACTTAATACTTGTTAAAATTTATGAGATTATTAATTATGTCCTTGTCAGAGATAGAAAGTAAACACGACAATAGCAATAAAACAAAACTACTGAATAATAAAACAATAAAATCCAGATAAATCTATGGTAAACATTACTGAGGAAAAAAAATGAAAGAAAATAAGAATGAAGAAAATTAGAAATAAGAAATGGTACGAAAGAACATTACTGTGAAATGAATGAATACATAAAACAAAATTTTCAAAGGGTATACAGTCAATACTATGCAAATAAATTTATAAACACTTATGACTGGATGACATTACTATTGTCAGGACCCATTCCCCCAGTATATGGGTCTTAGAGTGCCAGAGGATTCACAAGCAGTTTAAAAACAATTTGGCTTGTGGAAACTTGGGAGATTTTATAGGTCACATCATAGCCTCTGGAGTCAGTTACCACCACGTCTACAAGTGCCCCAGAGAGTGAATGTTATAGGGAAATTTTATTTGCTAAAAGTATATCCAGTCTTCTCCCAATTCTGCTCTACCCCAAAATTCCAACAATTCTCCTAACAAAAGTAGCTACAAGAGAACAAATGTGGAGGTTTACCTGTTGGAAGGACTTCATATTTACTATACAATTATGTTTTATTTGAAACATGTAAGATTTAATTCTCGTGCTCCGGAAGTTCTTTCTATGATGACTGGTTTTAAGTTTTACCCAAATATTGGTTTAAATACTTGGCCATTTGGTCCAATATATTTCAACTATGGAAGCTGGAAGAACCTAAAAGTGTGAGCTCCAGTGCTCTTAGGCACTGAGTATAACTCGTGGGAGAAAAACACTCTGCAAAAAGGGAATGAAAGCCAATTAACAAAGTTACTGAGCGTACCGCTGGTTGAATACTGTTGGGAAGGTGACAGGAAAGCAGTGCAGCAGTTTTGATCAGAAATAACATCTTTGTGACTTATGAGAAGTTCATTACTTTTATTGTTTGCATTTATCTATAGAAAGTAGACATCAGCTCAGACAGTCTTTGTAAATCCTCCTGATATAGGTGGATTTAGAAAAGAATAGTGTTCATAAAGCAGGCCACTGCTTTAGTTTCTGAGCATGCGTAGGTGGGGTCCATAGGGCTGCTGCTTCTGGGCTAAAGCAATTATCAGAGGAATCAGCAGGAGGGAGCTCATGCCACGACACCCACACTTTATTGCCTCTCCTCAGAAATTAATGATGTCCATAAAAGTTCCCTAACTTTCTCAGTTCACACCACCCTTAGAGTCTCAGTAATTTTTTCACAGGGCATTTAGGCCAAAATAAATACCAAACAGTTCCATTTACTAAGGAGCTAGGTCCAAATAGCTTAATAAGTATTTATATTCTAACAACTTAGCACCTATTGGGCACTAAATAGCTTCTCAACCTTTAGAGTCACAGTGAACATTGCAACCTTCATTTCTTATTTCCCATCTATTTTCATGAAATACTTTCTTTTTTTTCCATAGCAACAACTAACAAATGCAGCTTAGCAAAATATGTCATCCAAAGGAATGTAGTGGTCTAATGATGAAAACTGAAGTATCTCAAGCTAGTAGTTCATATGGTGCCACAAGTATCCCCTTGAAAATTTAAAATATCCCATGGCACTGGTGTAAATTTGCTGTGGTGCCCCATGGCATCTTGGTTCACAGGTTTAGAACCCCTGGAAAGTCCACAGGGAAATGTTTATGACATTAATTGGGCCAAGGTCATGATTTTAATCCTGATGTGGTCTACTTCTGTCCTCTGCCTTAGAGACTATCCCTTTATCCCCAGTCAGCAAACACCTACTGTTGGGTGATCCCAAGAGAGTATGTGGTGTGTTTGTGAAATTCATCAATGCTTGCCCAATGGAGAGCTCTCAAAATATGGTAGCTGTCATTATAATCACCATTCTGTGACAATATGAGCACAGAAGCACAATTCCTAATGCCATGATTGTATAAAAGGTTCTTTTTGTTTGTTTCTTCTCCAATGGATAAGAAAAATGATTCTCTGGGAATGGGGATACATAGAGAACATGATTGAGATGGACTGTCTGAAGGTAAAAACACAGCCAGGTTCACTTCCACTTGGTGATGTACACTTGGGCAGGCATCACTGGCCCCATTTCACCAGCCCTCTCTCCTGACTTCCTAGCTCTGCCAGGGGCAGTAACACAGATAAGGAGTCATGTGCAGATCTGTAGAGCAGAATGGCAGGAGACAGAGAAGATGGACATTAGGGTGGTGCAGAGGCAGGAGATTTGTGGCAAAAAAGATAAAATATCAAAGAGGATATAGATGAAGTTGTGATGCCAAGACAGAGAGGGCTTTTGGGATAAAGATTTGGGGCAGCAGAGAGGAATAAATCAGGATATTTTTATATATCCTCATATAAAAATAATAAAAATAATTATTTGTATGAAGATATAACTAGGAAGTTCTCCTTTGATGCAGCAGGTTAAGGATCCAGTGTTGCTGCAGCTGTGGCACAGGTTGCAACTGTGGTGTGGGTTTGATCCTTGGCCTAGGAATTTCTGCATGCCACAGGAGCAGCCAAAAGAAAAAGATATAATTATTACTATCTAATAAATTATTACATAATGACACATAATTATATAATAATGACTTAATGAGGATATAAACTGATCTATTTATGCATAATTTTCTGCCTAAAAACCACTATACTATACATTTTGGACTAGGAATTGGTATGAACTCTATTCATAGCTAGTTACATGACCTTGAATACAATATTTACATTCTAAGAATACAGCTTACTTCTATATAAATTGAAAAAATTTGTAGATAATTTCTGGAATTTTTACTGTATCCTAAATATAAGATCTTTAAGAAGTCTTTTCATTCTTTCATTTATTCAAAAATATTGATGGAATTATTTCTGCACTGAGATTTGTGGTTGATTTTAGGGCTGTAATGGTGCATATAATGGTGAGGAAAAAGAGAGATCCTTGTCTTAGAGGAGACTAGGGCGAGGACATTCTTACTTCTTCTTCCAGGAAGCTGTCTTGGCCTTTGGAGAAGAGATTGGACCTGATGGATGAGAAGTGTCAGCAACATCTAGAAAGGTGGTGAATGATCCTCCTCAGAATATTTCTGGGGGCTGATCTACTTCTGAGAATTAAGATTTCTTGTCTAAAGCCATGATTTGGGGGACTCATTAGACTTGCCAATATTCAGATAATATTGATTTGGTAATGAGATTCAGGGTTTACGATGGTAAAACTTCTCTGAAGGACGGTAGCAACCAAGGCACTGCTAACTACCCTCCAAAATCCATTTTCTCTTTTTCTTCTTAGACACACAACTAGACTACGTTTTCCATCCACTTTTACAGATAGAAGGAGTCATGTGACTAACTTATACTCAGTGCAATGTGAGTAGAAGAGCCGATGAACAATTCCCATATACCTTTCTCATTATCTATCTCCTTCCTCAGGCATGGTAGAGACAACCGCAGAAACAATGAGAGACACATACAGAAGATGGCAGAGGCATAGACTAGAATGGGCCTTGGTGACTGAATCATACCTTGTAGGATACGTTATTATTTGGGAGAAGAATGAGGAAGAGGCATCAGAGAGAGAGAGAGAGAGAGAGAGAGAGAGAGAGAGAGGTGCAAGCCTAATTTTAAGGAATTTGCTCATGCAATTGTGGGGGCTGGTAAGCCCCCAAATATGCAGGATAGGTAGGAAAGCTGGAGACTCAGGAAAGAGTGGATGTTGCAACCCAAATTCAAAGGCAGTCTGATGGCAGAGTTCTGTCTTCCTTGGGAACATCAGTCTTTTTTGCTCGAGGCCTTCAACTAACTGGATGAGGCCCACCCACAACATGGATGGTTATCTGACTTACTCAGTCTACTGATTTAAATGCTAAATACATTTAAGGAATACTTTTATAGCAGTTTCCAGACTAGTATTTAACCAATTATATGGGTATTGTGGCCCAGCCAAGTTGACATAAAATCAACCTTCAAAGAAAAATACCTTGGAATAAGTTTAACAAAGGAGAAGAAAGCCCTGTACTCTGAAAACTGTAAGACACTGATGAAAGAAAATGAAGATGATACAAGTATATGGGAAAAAACCCTATGTTCATGGATTGGAAGAATTAATATTGGGAAAATGTCCATATTACCCAAAGCAATCTACAGGTTTAATGAAATCCCTATTGAATACCCATGATATTTTTCACAGAATTAAAGCAAATAATCCTAAAGTTTATATGGAATCAAAAAGACCCTGAATTGCCAAAGCAATCTTGAGAATAAAAGAACAATGCTGGAGGTATCATGCTATCTATAGGCTATACTATAGCTCTCTTCAGGTTATACTACAGGGCTGCTGGCACAAAACCAGACACATGTATCAATGGTACAGGTTTAATGAAATCCCTATTGAATACCCATGATATTTTTCACAGAATTAAAGCAAATAATCCTAAAGTTTATATGGAATCAAAAAGACCCTGAATTGCCAAAGCAATCTTGAGAATAAAAGAACAATGCTGGAGGTATCATGCTATCTATAGGCTATACTATAGCTCTCTTCAGGTTATACTACAGGGCTGCTGGCACAAAACCAGACACATGTATCAATGGAACAGAATGGAGCCCAGAAATAAAGCCATGCATTCATGGTCAAATTGTCTATGACAAAGGAGGCAAGAATATACAATAGAGAAAAGACAGTCTCATTAATAAGTAGTTCTGGGAAAACTGAGCAGCTACATGTGAAAATGAAATTGGAACATTCTTTAACACCATATACAAAAATAATCTCAAAAGGGATTAAAACCCTAAATGTAAGACTAGAAATCATAAAATTCCTAGAAGAAAACATAGGGCAAATACTTTTTAATGTAAATTGTAGCAATATTTTTTTTTGATCTGTCTCCTAAGGCAAAGGAAACAAAAGCAAAAATAAACAAATGGGATTTAATTAAACTTAAAAGCTTTTGCACAGTCAAACCATCAACAGAATGAAAAGATAACCTACCAAATGGGAAAAAATATTTGTAAAGGATATGACTGATGAGGGATTAATATCTAAAATATATAAATAGTTCATATAACTCAATATCGATAAAACACACAAGCCAACTAAAAAAATGGGGAAAATACATGAATAGACATTTTTCCAAAGAAGATATGCAGATGGCCAACAGGCACATGAAAAGATGCTCAACATCATTAATAATCAGGGAAATGCAAATCAAAACCACAATAAGATATCACCTCTTACCTCTCAGAATGGCTATCATCAAAAAGAGTTTCTCACAAATGAACCTTTCCACAGAAAAGAAAATCATGGACTTGGAGAATAGACTTGTGGTTGCTTAGGGGTAGGGTGAGGGAGTGGGATGGATTGGGAACTTGGGGTTAATAGATGCAAACTATTGCTTTTGGAATGGATTAGCAATGAGATCCTGCTGTGTAGCACTGAGAACTATGTCTAATCACTTATGACGGAGCATGATAATGGGAGAAAAAAGAATGTATACATGTATGTGTAACTGGGTCACTATGCTGTACAGTTGAAAAAAATTGTATTGGGGAAATAACAATAAAAAAATAAATAAAAAGAATCTCTCAGAATGGTTATCACAAATGTTGGCGAGGATGTGAAACCCTTGTACATTGTTGGTGGGAATGTAAAATGTGTAGCCACAATGGAGAACAGTATGGAGGTTCCTTGAAAAACTAAAAATAGAACTACCATATGATCAGCAATTTCACTCCTGAGTCTATATCCAAAGAAAACAAAAACACTAATTCAAAAAGACACATGCATGCCGAAGTTCCTAGCAATGTTATTTACAATAGCCAAGATACGGAAGAAACCTAAGTGTCCATCAAAAGATGAATGGATCAAGAAGGTGTGATCTCTCTCTCTCTCTCTCTCTCTCTCTCCCTCTCACACACACACACACACACACACACACACACACACACACACACAAAGAATATATGGTATGTACACACATACACACAATGGAATATTACTCAGTCATAAAAAAGAAAGAAATTCTGCCATTTGCCAAAACATGAATGGGCCTAGAGGGTATTAGTGAAATAAGTCAGACAGAGAAAGACAAATATTGTATGTTCTCACTTACATTTGGAATCTAAAAAATAAAATAAATTAATGTATAAAACAAAACAAAAATAGACTCACAGATATAGAGAACAAACTACTGGTTACCAGTGGAAAGAGGGAAGGGGAGAGAGGCAAGATAGGGGTAGGGGATTAAGAGGTTAAAACTACTACATACAAAATAAATAAGCTAAGAGGATGTATTGTGCAACATAGGGCATGCAGCCAATATTTTATAACTTTAAATAAAGTATAATCTATAAAAATATTGAATCACAATGTTGTATACCAGAAACCAATATAATATTGTAAAACAACTACACTTCAATTTAAAAAATTAACCTTCACAGAGGACAATCATCTGCTGGTTTGGGAGAACTCTTTTATTTTTTTTTTTAGGTTTTTTTTTTTTTTTTGTCTTTTTGCCTTTTCTAGTGCCACTCCTGCAGCATATGGAGGTTCCCAGGCTAGGGGTCTAATTGGAGCTGTAGCCGCCAGCCTACGCCAGAGCCACAGCAACGCAGGATCCGAGCCGCATCTGCGACCTCTACCACAGCTCACAGCAACGCCAGATCCTTAATCCACTGAGCAAGGCCAGGGATCGAACCTGCAACCTCATGTTCCTAGTCAGATTCGTTAACCACTGTGCCACAACAGGAACTCCTAGGGAGAGCTCTTTTAGAACATAATTTTGGAGAAACAACATCTATAGTACCTGAGCCATTATACTTACTCTTGTTACTAGCATATAGCATCACCTGAATAAGAGACTACCAAAAACTGTACCAATTATTTTTGTAATTCCAGTTTATTTATTTGCAAACACTTTGAGTTTTGTACTGGGTCCCTGATGTGAAGGGCAAGGAAAGGGGAAATTTTATAAAGTTAACAAATAACAATGATGATGATTTATTAAATCTTGCCCTGAATATGTATTAAATACCTCAGGGTGGCATTATCTGCAGTTGGTCACTGTAGGCACAAAGAGGCAATCCATTACTAATTGGTAGCCTAGTGGTTCAAGGAAGTTAATGCACTTTCTAAAGTGACTTTCTCCTATAAAGTAATTGGTTTATCGGCATTTCATGTCCAAATGTTTGTGAAGCCCTTGGTGCTAATCAGAATAAATGTCCTGAACTAATCTTTACTTAGCTGCCAATGACATTTTACATGCCTCACTTTTATATAGAAGGCCTCTATATTCAGTAATTTACAGCATGTTTTATAGCAGATGAAAACATCCGTTACTTTTTTTTTTTTTTTTTTTTTTGCTATTTCTTGGGCCGCTCCTGCAGCATATGGAGGTTCCCAGGCTAGGGGTTGAATCAGAGCTGCAGCCACCGGCCTACGCCAGAGCCACAGCAATGCTGGATCCGAACCACGTCTGCAACCTACACCACAGCTCACGGCAACACCGGATCATTAACCCACTGAGCAAGGGCATGGACCGAACCCGCAACCTCATGGTTCCTAGTCAGATTCGTTAACCACTGCGCCACGACGGGAACTCCCCCATTACTTTTCTGATGTGATCTGTTTTGTGAAGGGTAGTATTTTCCACAGGAAAGTGATGAGATACATAACAAGAAGTCAGTGACCAAATGGATCATTACTGAAAGAAAAATGAAGGGATATAACAAAAGGATAAGGGCTAAGACGGATACCATATTTGCAAGATGGTAATGTTTTCTATTGTCTGCTTTGTGCAAGGCTGAGATGATAAAATTGAGGTTTTACATCATTTAAATTAAGTTGTCAACTCAGCACCGTAGACAGAGGCTTCCTCTGAACCCTTTAGTGTGCTGTTAGGATTGCCCAGAGATTTCCATAGTGATATGGAAAACACTACTTACCAGCCACTGAATTTGTGTGAACACATGTTAATTCTGAAATAATTCCTTTTTTGGGTCAGGTCTCACTACTGAGCCTGGCTAGTACATGGGCTTCATAAGTGGCAATCCAGAAACTGAAGATAATTGGAAATAGAGCCCGATTTCGTGGTGGGGAAATCACTTAAATAATAGGTTGATTCAAAGGGCCTTCTGTTCTCTGGGGTCTGTGGAGGCAAAAGTGGAAAACCAAATAGGCATGCCTCTTCTAGCTCTGCCCCCCACAAAAGAAGACAGTAGCCAAAGCACTGTGGTCAAAACTCACAGCACATTAAAAATAATTCTTTTAGGAGTTCCTGTAGTGGCTCAGTGGTATCCATGAGGATGTCGGTTCTATCCCTGACCTTGCTCAGTGGGCTAAGGATCTGGCATTGCTATGAGTTGTGGTGTAGGCTGGCAGCTACAGCTTGGATTGGATTCCCTAGCCTGGGAACTTCCATATGCTGTGGGTGTGTCCCTAAAAAGACAAAAAAAAAATTATTTTCCCAAATTGTTGACCTCAAAAAAATGGGGATTATGATGCAGTGTGGGGTTCTCATAGCACAATTCCTGGATAAGCAGCATTAGCATCACCTGGAAAATGGTAGAAATGCAAGTTCTTACGCTGCACCCTGGATCTACTGAATCAGAAACTCTGGGGGTGGGGCCCAGCAAGCTGTCATTTAACCAGACTTCCAGGGGATTTGGATGCACGCTCAAGTCTGAGAACCAGACTTTGGACTTAGATGAATCTGGGTAGAATGACGCTTGGTCACTTAATAAATGTGTGAACTTGATCAAGTTCCTTCTTCTCCTCACCCCCTTTTTAACCTCTGTATGTATTTTAAAAGCTAACTGTGCACGGTTAAAAACTAAACCACATAAAAGGTCTTAAAATGAAAAAGAGAGGTTCTTTGGTGGCTTAGAGGGGTAATTATTTGGTACTGTCTCTGCAGTGGCTCAGGTTGCTGCTGTGGCATGGGTTCCATCACTGGCCCAGGGACTTATGCATGCCACGTGTGCAACCAAAAATAAAAGGAAAAGCTTCCCTTCCCCTCCACTCCACCATACTTCTTCTCAAAGGGAAATACTTGGAATCAATCTTTTTTTAAAAAAAAGAAAAACATGTTTTTTTGGTGTCTTAATAGTATTATTTTAGACAATAAGCATACAATTGTATTCCTTGCTTTATTAACCTTATATATAATCTGTTAATGCCCTACTCTGAAAAATAAGGAATTTGGCTCACTTACACCACTTGATATTATCTGATTTTGTTGTTATTTTCACACAATCCAGGTTTACATGATTTTGTCTTATAACTATAAATGTCTTTGCCTTTACATTTAGATTAAATCTAAAATATTAAAACAAATAAAATAGTCCTTGCAGTATTACATTTATGTAAATAGTTACTAGAGGAGGCTCCTCCTATGGAAAAATCCGTGTCACCAAACTTGAGAAAGGATTTTAAAAGCATCAAATTCCAGTGCTTCTTTTGGATCTTAGTCAACTGCATTCATTTCTTCTCCCTTGTGTTCATGTACAATACTTCCTTTTTTTTGGCTAGAATAACTTTTGTAAGGCATCTTTCATACAGAGGTGTAGGTGGCAAATTATCTGCATTTTTGCATGTCTGAAAATGTATTTTATTCTTAAACTTGTAGTATAGCTAAGCATAAATTATAGGTTCCTAATCATTTTCCCTCAGAGTCTTAAAAGCATTTTCCCACTGTTTCTCACAGTTATTTTAATTTCTTTTTATCCTTGGAGTTCTGAAATTATGATAATTCAACTCTCTCACCATAGTTCCTGCCACCTGATTCCTCTCCCACAGGTAACTGTTACCTCTCTTGTCTATCCTCCCAGAGTTATTTTATGAATACTCTACTAATTACACATATACTAGTAAATAATACCTTCTATATTATTTTCTTTTTTTCACGAATGGTGGTATACTATTTTCTCATTATATCTTGACAGTCATTACAGATCATTTCCTGAAAGTCTCCTGCATTTTTTAAACAACTGAATAATAATAGCTTTGTATGGGTATGCCTTATCTAACTAGTGCCTCTTTGAACATTTTGAGTGTTTCCAATCTTTTATAGTTACAAACAATGCAACAATAAATACGCATGTACAGATGTCTGTAGATAAATCGCCAAAAGTCATGCCACTGGTTTAGCAAATATGAAAATTTGTCATTTTGATAAATATTGCTAAGGTTACCTCCATGAAGGTTTAGCAGTTCATACTGAGCAGCAACACATGAGAGAGCTTCTTTCCTCTCATCAACACAACAGAGCATGTTATCAAACTTTTCAATATCTCCAATGTGATAGAGGAACTGTTATATATCAGCATAATTTTGCATTACTTTTTTTATGAATGAGATTAAGCCTTGAAAACAGGTTTAAGAACCATTTTATTTCCTTTTCTGTGAACTGTATGTTCAAAAGTCTTTTCTACTTTTCTTTTGGATTGTTGATCTTCTTGATTTGTAGGACATTTTTACACATTAGGGAAATTAGTGCCTTACAGTATGAAATGCAAATGTTTTTCTAAGTTAATGTCTGTCTTTTGGCTTTAGGCTATAGATTTTTCTCAGTATTTTCTTTTATGGCTTCAGGATTTCTAATCTTTAGAAAGGCCACCCTCTCCCAAGATTATCGAAGTATTCTCCCGTCTATTTTCAGTTTTAATATTTAAATGAAATGCAAGTGTAGAGTCGAAAATGAAATTTCTTTTATTTCTTTTGTTAATAAATAATGTGTAAGTAAATCACATTATTTAGGGAGAATTGACATTTTTATCACAACAAACCTACATATCATAGAATATGGCCTGTCATTCCATCTTCCTCAATTTAGCATTTTCCATTGGCACTTGAAAGTTTTTGATTACATCTCTTATTATGTTTTTTCCTAGGTATTTTGCATGTGTGTGTATAAATACTGTAAATTGAAGTATTTCCCTGTTTGCCCCAAATTCTGTGGTTTGTAAATGGGATAGTTATTTATGTGCACTATTTTTATACCCAGCCAAATTATTGCATTGTATTATTATTTATAAATGTTTTTTCAGCTGATTCTTTTGTATTTCACAAGTATATCCTAAAACCATCTGTAAATCCTATTAACCCTTTTGCAATTTTTATACCTTTAACTCTGGTCTACTTTTTGTGCATATTACCAGTACCTCCAGATAAATGGTAAATAATTGTGCAATAGTGGACACCCTTGCTTTGTTTCTGGCAATCCTTCTAGTGTTTTCCATTTATGAGATGCATAGTTTCATCATGCTACATTTCCCATTTATTCTTTTTAAAAAGAGTATTTTAAAAATTCTTGATGAAATTTCTGAGATGGATAGTGGTGATGGCTTCACAACAATGTGAATGTACTTATGCCATTGACTTGTACACTTAAAAATGGTTAAAATGGCATGTTTATATCATGCATATTTTACTGCTATAATAAATTAGTCAAGAAAAAAATTCTTGATGGAAGGTGAATTTCACCAAATGTCTTTTCAGCATCAATGCAAATGATTAAATGATATTTTTCCTTTTTCCTTTAACAAGAGGCAATATAGCAGTGTAGAGAAGTGCATAGGCTCTTAGCCACCTATTTTCAAATTCCTGCTCTGCTGCTCCCTAGCTGTGTGACCCTGGGAAAGTCACTTAAGCTCTGTCTCTGCTTTACTCTCTAAATCATGATAACAACAGTGCCTACCACCTAGGGTTTCATTGAGAATAAAATTAATATATCTAGAGCATATACCTAGCACATGGAAAGTATTATATGAGTTAATATAGTGTATAACTTTAATTGATTTTCCATGTCCCAGGTATATGACCCCAATTGTGATAGAGAATTGCCTGCTTGATTGCATATGCTAATATTTTATTTAGGATTTTTCATCACTAAATCATATGTGAGATTTGTCTCTAGTTTCCTTTTTTGTATAATCTTTGTTGGGTTTTGATATCAATGTCTGTCTTGGTTTATAAAAAGAACATAGGAAAGTTCCTTGTTTTTCTATGCAGTGGGATGTGTAAATAGCACTTGAATTATTTGTTCTTTAGATTTGTATTCTTCTGTAAAATCAACTAAGCCTAGTGCTTAGATGACCGATTTTTCAATTTATTCTACTTAGATTTTTTTTCTATAACTTCTGGTATCATTTGAGGGTAAATTATATTCTCTTAGAAAACCATTCCTTATATCCAGTTTTCACATGTACTTGTAGGCAGTGGTCAGGTAGCCTGGTAGCTCTCCTACTTGCCAAATGAAGGAAGCCATCACCACTATCCACCAGCTCTCCTACTTGCCAAATGAAGGAAGATTTACTTGGGCAGTAGAGGGATTTGGTTACTTCTGAAAACCAATACCTTAGTTGGCTTAATTGTCTCCAGGTCTGTTTTGGGGAGTCTGGATTTTCTTCACATTCTGTTTTGCATTTCTCTTAGGTCCCTGCATCAGGACAGACAGGGAGCATTCCTTAAATATTCAGTTCTTCGTGTTGGCTGGGTAGTAGAAGTCTCTAATGTATATTTCCTGTGTTGCTGTCACTGACCAGCTATCTTTTTTCTTGCAACTCCATACCTGATCTTTGTGGGTGCCCCCTCTGGGTTTGAGTCCCTCTGGATCACTCATGCTTTGGGCTATGGCTCCCGCTGCTAGTTTTCTCCCCTCGTCTGGTTATAGCTCATTTCTATTTTCTAATATTTCCTCACAGATTCTGGTTGGTTCTTGCTTCCTTTCCTGCTTATAGCATAGTTATGCATTCCACCTTGAAAAACATTCCTTTTCCCAATTATCTTCAAGATAACAGAATATAATAATTTTAAGCTAACACATAATATGCTGCTCACCTTTCTAAGCCTTAGCACTGGTCACCTTCTAAGTGCTTGACACATATTAGCCAAGGTAATCCTTACAAAACTCTATGAAGGAGAAGCAATTATTATCCCTAATTTATAGATAAGTAAACTGAGGTAGGCAAAGAGAAAGCACATAACAGGAAAATGCACCATGAACACGGACCTCTGAGCTCACAAACCCCTGCTTATAATCATCATTGCTATACTGTCTCTTACAATCAAAAAGCAGTAAGTTTTGAACTCTTAAAGTCATTGGATCTCAGTTTCTTTATCTTCAAAAAGGTATTAGTAACATCTACCTCCTAGTTCCATTGTGGGAATAAAATGTTTCACATAGCACTTTGCACACATAGCCAGCCATCCACAAAACTTAGCCTCTATATGTTAAGATTTGGTTTTGGTTTGCAGTCACTCTAGACTTAGAATTCCTAGGCTCTTTTGTCCCCCTTCTTGTGAAAAGGATTCCTCTCACTGAAACCTGAGTGTTCAGTCATTTGAAAAGCATTTTTATTAATACCATGTGACCATAAGCATCCTTCCTCACTGATAAGAGGTGGTATTTAGCTCCAACTTTCTCACTCTGCCAGAATGTTTTTAATACTCCCTTATTTCACTTTTGTATTTTATATTTCTCTATGTTGTTATTATTATGTTTTATCTCCAGTGATTTTTTTTCCTTCCAAAAGTCAATGAGGTAATTTATTCAGGATAAAGCAGCTAACTCTGTTAGACATTTTTTGTGCAGTGAGAAATGCACTGAGATCCCTTCTGGTGTTTGGAAATGTGTTCATTTCACTGAGAGACTCCTTCCTTAGTGGAAAAAATTACACATACTATGTGTCTGTTTCTTTAGTTTACATCTAGGGTGCTGGGCATGGGGTCATTTGAATAAATCGAAGTGGTATTTATAGTCTTTTTGCTGCTTGCCCATGAAAAAGGTGGGTGCTACCCTTCACTCAGACTCTACAGGACTCCTGGGGAATGGAAGAGAAAATATTTATTAGCTAGGGTCATTTTGGGGCCAGTGTCTCATGCAGTGATTCTCAAACTCACTTGCACATCAGAATCTCCGGGGAGTTAAAAAAAATCCTGATGTCTAAAAGCCTCAGGTTAATTAAGTCTGGATCTCTGGGATTGGGCTGTAGGTCTTAGCGGGATTTTTGTAGCACTCAGGTGATTTTACTATGCAGTGAAGGTTGAGAACCATTGCTCTAATTCCTTTGGTCTTGTCAAAATTAGCTTGACATTAAGATGCTATGGGAAAGTATTAGCAGTAAATGACTAATAGGTGGGAAAAAATCAATTTGTAAATTCCCTGCAGAATTATCGCTAGGAACCCACCTTCTAAGGACAGAGGGCTAGGTAATGATGTCTCTTGATGATGCCTTCTAGTTAGAGGGCACTCTGACAGCTTTAAAAATCTTCATTTTAAATAAGGTCATTCATAGTGCAAACAAATTAGCAGTAATTTGGGGGGAAAGTCACCTTTTATTTCAACATGTCATTTTCCAATCTTCTCTCTTGGTATTTGTTCACTTCATATTATTTCAGCTGCCTCAACTTTACTTCTTCTTTGGTGTGGCTTACTCCAGGTATCTTTTCTTTCATTAGGCAAGTAGGAGCCTGTTCACAAATCCGGACGCAAAGGACTCTTATTCTCTAAGACCTGCCTTCTAAGTCCTATGCTTCTAGGTTCATCTGGCAACACACATCTCGCAGATCTCCCAGGTCTTGAGACAACTCTGTGTGGGCCTTTTTACATTCAGGATGAGAAGTCAGGTTCAAAAAGAGCCAGTGTTCGCAGTCCACTGTGAAAGCTAATGCTTTTTATACATCACATATTTTAAGGCAAACCATATTGCTTTTAATAGGAAATGATTTTCTTTCTAAATATTTTTTTAAAATTGAGGTGTAATTAACATATAATTGTAAGTTTAAGGTGTATGTGTTAATTTCATACATTTATATATTGCAATATGATTATCACCCATAGTCTTAGCTAACACTCTGTTATATCACATAATTATAATTTCTTTTTTGTGATGAGAATATTTAGGTCTCTTAGCAATTTTGAATTCACCCCTTCCTCCTGGTGGTCTCCAGTCTAGATCACTACCAGTCTCCTGACTGCTATCTCTTAAATCCAGTCATCTACACTGTTAGCAGGGTGGTTGGGTTCAAATGAAATCTATGGTTCTCCCACCTTGCACATAAACTAATCCTTGAACAGATCACCCCTGATAACATCCATGTACTTTAACACGGCATTCAAGGCCCCATATTATTATCTCCCTTTGTCTGTATCTCTACCTTTACTTCTTCATTCCATGCTTGGATCTCAGGGCAGTTTAACTTACTTGGCCTTTCCTTTCTCCTTTCTCTCTGCAGTGCCTTTGCCTGGCAAACTCCTACTTTTTGTGATTCTCCCAGGCATTATTACCTCTCTGACACCCTCAGAGAAGTAGCCAATTCTCTATGTTCCTTGAACACACTGAACAGATTTTGACAATTGTATTGAACACATCATTTTATTCTGATTTCTTCATGGATTTGAGTTTTCCTCTATTAGTGAGTTAGCTTGTTAATGCAAGGGATTATGTCTTATTTTATTTCCACAATGCCTCAAGGGAGGTACTCAAGAAACTTGGTGAATTAATGACTAAAAGCATGGATCTGATTTTTAAACTGCATGTGTATACTGTATCCTGTTTGAGGCCTCTGGGAAGCCATCTATCTCAGATCTTAATGGAAAAAAAAGCTGAGCTTCTTTTGTGAAATAGATTTGTCTTTACTTATTGACAATAACCTTCACCAAACTTTAAAGTCTATTTCTCTGCTAGGGTATAAGCTTCTTGAAGTCAGGGACCATACCTCCCTTGATCATTACTCTGTTTTCACCCCTAGCTCAGTGCCTGGTACAGAGAGGCTGTTCAATAATTATACAGAAGTAATGAATTATATATCAAATTACAAACAATAGTTTACAAGACAGGAGGCCACGAAGGTGACTGTTTTAGATTGGGTTCCCCAGAAGAAGAGCCTGAGACAAGAACTTGTGTGATAGTGATTTATCAGGAAGTGTTCTAGGAAGAACTACCAGGGAAGTGGGACCAGGAAGAGAAAGATGTCAAGCAAGTGTATGGAATCAGTATGACACAGGGAAAGTTCTGGGAACAGTACATAGTCACATTTCGCAGTTGTCCAATAAACTCCAAGTCTCAAGGGACTGGAGTATTTGTCCTCTCCATCAATCAGACATAGGTTAGCAGCTATGGAAGGAGGACATAAATCCTCATGCACTTCTGGCTTTCCATACACACAGGAAAAGCAAGTTCTGACAACCTGAGGGCAATCAGCCAATAAAGACGCACAGGTGCTGCTTGTTGGGAGGCAAAGCACGCCCACCAGAAGCAGGTGTACATGAAAATGGTATGGGCATAGCACTGTCAACATGTGCTATAATAACTACTGTCTAAATCTAGACATGGAGATTTTTTCCAGGACTCTGGATCATTTGAATCATCCAGACATCACTCCTATACCATCCCTGCAAAACCAAATGGTCCTGACTTGACCTGGAGCAGAAAGTTGAAGGGATGGGGCCAAAGTTCAGTGAAAGCATTCTGAATATGGGAAATTTGTCATGTTGCCCTCAGTTATGAAACCAGGTCCCTTCAAGTGAGGTCATGGGATTATAAGAGTTCCCAAGATGATTAAGCTTAAATTTTGAGGCAAAGGATTCACCTCTTATAGAGTAAAAGCCCCTGGCTTAGAGCAAGGAGATCATGTGGAATAAATAATATCCATAGGAAGTCCTCAGGTATATGAAAATCTAACACTTTCACCTGATACAGTCATTTCACTTCAAAGGGTATTATGAATCACATGGTCATCATGTTAAATGCAGATTCTAATTCAGCAGGTCTGGGCGGGGGCTTGAGATTCTCCATTTCTATGTGCTCCTAGGTGATATTAATATCGCTGGTCCAAAGACCACAGGTGGAGTAACTGTGGGTCTTGGGACACATTTAAAAGTCAAAATATAACATGAGAAAAACAAACACAAAAAGAACTGAAATATGGGGTTTGAAGCTTAGAAAGAAAGAAATCAAAAGGACTGCTAACAATTTTTTAGTTTTATTTAATATCCCAGGGACTGCTGATCTTGTTTCCCAGAAGAGGGACTTTAAGAAAAGATGTTCTCAGGGAACCATTAATATATGAAGTTAAAAGCCACTTAGTGGACCATCTGCTAATATGTCCCCAGCTGGAATGAGCAAACTTAGTTATCAAGGTTATAATTTAGCAAATTGTGTTTTGTAGTCTCTATATTACCCATCTGCAAAGCCTCAGAAGTGGGAATGATACAAAAGAAGGCTCAGAGTTTGTTTTCTTCCAAGTGGATGAAGGCTTATGTGGATGAAGACATCTATTTTATAAAAGCCACTTTGCTTTCTGACTCTGTCTGTGGAATAAATTCTCCATCATGGCTGTGACCTTTGTAAGCTGTGCCTGAGTTAATAGGTGTTCATTATTCTGGGTAATTAAGAATGAAGTGAGGAAGACTGACCATATGCTACATATTATTTCAAGTTTCTCTAACTTCCTCCACTTCTAAGCCCACTGGCTGGTTTCTGTCTCTTTTTTATAAACCTTCATCACAGTGTGAGCTACATCTATTGTACATAGAGAGGACAGGCATTTTTCCCAGAGGCCTTACTAATAAGCAATGACTTATGTAGAGAACAGAAGGGCACTGAAGCCACCTAAAATGGGAAGAGATTAAAAAGAACAAACTATGACTCATGGATTTGGGCAGATGATCATAATTATTTGGTTGGGGATTGTCTGCATCAAATGGCTCCACCATCATTACTGTCTAAAACAGGTAACTTTATTTCTCAGAATATTCTTTCCTGTATGATTCTGGGTTAGAATTTGCTAAGAGGAATTACTCTTATGAAATTTGGAAAGTGAAAATGAAAGCTATACTTTTTGGGATGTTGTGGAGCTTAGATACAGCAGTTTGGTGAGATGCAGTGATTTCACTGATTTGGCAGCTTCAAAGATCTTTCCATGAGATTCTACCTTGGTGGCCAGAATGATGGCTTCTTGATTTCCTCACTTCCTGATTATCAACCCACTTTACCTACTCCAATGCTTTAAGTGAAGTCTTTGGACCTTCCATCCTCTGGCTATAGCCTTTTCCAGCTCTTCACTCCCCCAACTCCTCTTGTGTTCATGAGTATTGATTTCCATATTAAATTCCCTATTCTTGTGATAAATGTGGTGCCTCTGTTTTCTTGACTAAACCCATACTGGCACAGGAGTTTTTGAATTTATTGCATTTCTAGTAGACCAAAAAAGTATTTAAATGTTTTGATGAATTCCTTGGTGGGGAATACTTAGTATTTTTCTTCTTATCCCCCATTTTCTTACTTCTTCCCCTCCTCTGCTGGAACAAAAATGTCAAAGATTGGGTTCCTGAAGAAGTAAGACCTTAAGATGGAGCTTATTGTGCAGGATTCTTAATAAAGAGTCTGGAGGATGCAGGACCCTTCATGGTTGTCCCTGCTTGGGCAAAGATGGCCAAAACTTAATATTCTGGCACTGATAAGTCATTGTATATAGTCCATTGCAGAAAGGAACATGAACTTGGGAAGGGAGGCTGTTCTCTGGTGAAGTAATCCCTGAAGGGGCTGCTGGCTGAAGGCTGGTACAACAGCACTTCCAGAAACAGGAGCAATGAATCCTTTCTTGAAGGGGGCTCTGGGCTGCACATCATAGAATTCACTCCAAGAAATAAGTTGGACTGTGTTATAAGTCAGTGTTAGAGCTATAGCTGGGAGTAAAGAAAGGAGAATAGGATTTGTGGTAGAGGGAATAACATGCCTAAAAGCCTGAAAGACAGAGAGTGCTTACTATTTTGAAAAAAATAGCAAATAGTCTCATCTGACTAAAGCATGTAAAAGAGATTTGATTATATTCCCAAAATATAGAGGTGATTCTTGGGAACTCAGGATCTGGATTTATATATTGAGTATGTCTGTGATCAACTTGTTCTTGGGATACTAGAATAAAAGTAAAGTCTTCCAAGAGGCCAGCCCAGACCATCAGCTCCATCTTGTCAACTCCAAGCTTACAATATCACTTTATACTTCTGAGCTCTCTCTGCCAGGGTGTGAAGTAGGCATACAACTACTACTCTTGGTGAATTCCTCCAAAATCATTGTGTTTCTTCATTTGCCTGAATCCGCTGCCTATCTCTGACCCTTTTCTTTCCAAGATACAGCTCTGATATGGCACTTTTCAGTGCTTTATGGGCTTTTTTTTTTTTTAAAAAAAAAAAAAACCTCATATGCAGATTCCTTTTCTCTTTATATAATTTGCTTCAGGTTTTTTATGACAACCACCCTTCTCTTTAATTAAAAATGTTTTTCCTTGATGCAATGCAAGAGATCTCATTTCCTTGCTTGCTCTAAGCCATTTCTACTTTCCTTTCACTTCATTCATTTAATAGATTGTGTGATGTACTGGAAAAAACATGGGCTTTGGATTCAGAGAGACATGGATAAGAATCCCAGGAGCCTTACTTTCTATTGATGTGATCTTGGACAATTATCCTAATCTCTCTCAGCATCACTTTACTTACTTGTAAAATATGGAGGGATGCTGCAAAAATGAAATAAAACCATCTGTGTAAGAATTTGGCATAGAGTAGACATAGGATAAGTTAATGTCCCTTTCCTTTTCTATATGAGGTTTTAGAAACTAACCCTGACCTTAATCTAGTGAGGTGTGTGTTGGGGCAGGGGGAGGGTCTCCCTTTTTTTGAGTTATTGGTCCTGCTGTTTTGGTCTTGCTTATTTTCCTCTACCCAATGGTCATTGGAAGATCTCAGCTCTTTCCCTGCTAGAGCTCATATTACTAGTTCTCTAACATTAATCTTAGCTGCATCACTGAGCTGGCTTTATTCCTCAGTCCAGTTGTGCTAACAGGATTACTTTAGGCATTTCCTAATCTTGAAGTGTGATCAGTACCTCTAGACACAAGCAACACTAACCCTCCAAATGAGACAAACACTACCCAAGTAGCACTTGAGGTCTCATGGAAGGAGAGAGAACATGTTTGTATTCCATGGCCAGATAGGCCATGATGGTTCTAATTGGCCCTCCTGAGTGTTCTTGCAAGCTAATGTTCTTCAGAGTGCTGCAGAATTACAGTCTAATTTAATTTCCCCTCTGATCAGTTTACAGATCTTTATAAATGCAGTCTGGACAGATCAATGTTAATAGCTGCTGGCGTTTTGGAACTAGACAACTGGGAAAAACAAACTGGAGCTTTACTTTTCATGGGCATGGTTTAGATTTCCCAAGTGCCTTTCAGAGGCTGCTCAAGTTCCAATTGAACCTTACTCTTTTCTGCCTGTATTAGTGAGTGTTTTTCAGAACTAATGTGATATCTATATCTGTGTATCTACAGATTTATCTATATAAAATATATAAAATAAGGCATTGGCTCATGTGATTATAGAGGCTGAGAAGTTCCAAGATCTGGAGTTGGCAAGGAGAAGATCCAGGAGAGCTGATGGTGTAAGTTCCAGTCTGAAAGCTGGCAGGATCAAGACCCAAGAAAAGCCAATTTTTCAGTTTGAGATCAAAGGCAGGAAAAAAGCATGATGTCCCAGCTACAGTAGGCAGGCAAGCAGGCAGAGGAATTCCCTCTTACTCTACCTTTTTGTTCTATTCAGGTCGTTGATCAACTGAATGAGACACAATAGGGATAGAAATCTGTTTTACTAGGTTTGCTGATTCAAATGTTAATCTCACCCAGAAACCCCTTCACAAACACACTCGGAATGTTTGATCAAATGTCTGGGTACCCCATGGCCCAGTCAAGTTGACACATAAAATTAGCCATCACACCATCCCATCCCCACTCCCCAGTGATGATATTTCCTTATGAAAATTTTGGTCCCATGGGAAAGTGCTTTCCCTTAAGTTGTGAATGGCTTAAAATAAGTAAGACTGCATTTCAAATGTTTTTCTCCTAATTAGAACTGAGCCAGCAACATTATTTTCACAATCATTTTTGTTAGCAGGGATGACTAATGCTTGTCAATAGACAGGCGGCTTTGACTCCATACTAGCCAATGCTGTTCTCCTGTTTGCATCTCCACTGTGGAGACTGAATATCAGGAGTAATTAGAAGTCAGTTTACTCATTCTCATCATAAGTTTAACCATCAAAAATATATTATCAAGCCAATGGTTACAACAACAACAACAACAAGAACAGGGGTAGCTATACTTACATCAGACAAAACAAGAAGGTCATTATATAATATTTTCATCAAGGAAATATAACTATTGAAAATGTTTGTGCACCCAACATCAGAGTACTTAAAGCAAAAACTAAATAGTTAAAAGGACAAATAAACAGCAATACAATAACAGGTGGGGATATTAATAACCCATTCTCAACAATAGAAATGTCATCCAGTCAGAAAATCAATGAGAAAGCAGTGGATCAGAACAACACTACATCAAACGGACCTAACAGGCACATACAGAACATTCTGTCCAACAACAGCAGAATACACATTCTTCTCAAGTGCACATGGAACATTTTCTAGGAGAAACCATGTGTTAGAACAAAAAACAAGTCTAAGAAAATTCAAGAAGGTTGAAGTCATACCAAGTATCTTCTCTGACTACAATAATATGAAACTAGAAATCAGTAACAGGAGGAAAACTGGAAAATTCATCAATACATGGAAATTAAACAATGCTCTCCTGAACCACCAATGATCAAAGGAGAAACACAAAAATATTTTAAGACAAATGAAAATGGAAACACAACGTAATAAAACTTGTGGGATACAGCAAAAGCAGTTTTAAGAGAGAAGTTATTAAATGCCTAAATTTAAAAGCAAGAAATCCAATGATCCCACTCCAGGGCATATACCCGAACAAAACTATAATTCAAAAAGATACATGTACCCCTATGTTCACTGCAGCACTATTCACAATAGCCAAGGCATGGAAACAACCAAAATGTCCACTGACAGATGGATGGATTAAGAAGATATGTATATATATACAATGGAATACTACTCATCCACAAATAAGAATGAAATAATGCCACCTGCAGCAATATGGATGCAACTAGAGATTATCATACTAAGTGAGATAAGTCTGAAAGAGAAGGACAAATAGCATATCACTTATATGTGGACTCTTAAATATGGCACAAATGAATGTATCTACAAACCAAAAACAGACTTGCAGATAAATAGAACAGGCTTGTGGTTTCCAAGGGGGAGGGGGAAAGTGTGGGATGGAGGGGGAGAGAGTGGGATGAAGTGGAAGTTTGGGGTTAGTAGATGCAAACTACTACATTTAGAATGGATAAGCAATGAAGTCCTACTGCATAGCACAGGGAATTATATACATTGCCTTGGGATAGAACATGATAGAAGATGATATGAGAAAAATTATACATGTGTGTGTATATATACACACACACACACGTATGATTTTATGTAGAGCAGAAATTGGCATAACATTGTAAATTAACTATACTTTAATAAAAAAGTAAAAAATAAAAAGCAGGAGAGGCCTTAAATAAACAACCTAGCTCTATGCCTTAAGGAACTAGAAAAAGAAGAACTAATTGAGTATGAAGTTAGTATAAAGAAGAAAATTATAAAGATTAGAGCAGAAATAATAAATGAAATAGAGAACAGAAAAATAATAGAAAAGATTAACAAAAGTAAGAGTTGGTTCTTTGAAAAAATAAATCAAATAGACAAAACTTTAGCTAGATTAACCAAGGGAAAAAGAGGGAAGACCCACATCAATACACTGTAAATGGAAAAGGAGACACAACAACTGACACCACAGAAATACAAAGGATAAAATTGGCTACTATGAAAAACTATACACCAACAAACTGGACAACCTAGAAGAAGCAGAAAAATTCTTAGAAACTTGTAACCTTCCAAGACTGAATAAGGAAGAAATACAAAAATCTGAATGGATCAATTGCTGGTAAGGAGATTGAATCAATAATGAAAAATTTCTCAACAAAGAAAAGCCCAGGACCATATAGCTTCACTAGTGAATTTTACTAATCATTTAAAGAACTAATTCCAATCCTTCTCAAACTCTTTCAAGAAACCAAAGAGGAAGGAACATTTCCAAATTCATTTCACAGGGTCAGCAGTACCCAGACCAAAACCAGAAAAGGACACTATAAGAAAACAAAACTATAGGCCTATATCCCTTATGAACATAGATGTAAAAATTCTCAATAAAAACTAGAAAACTGAATTCAGCAGCACATTAAAAGGATCATCCACTATGATCAAGGGAGCTTTATCCCAGGGTGCAAGGATGGTTCAACATCTGCAAATCAAGAAAATAAACCAATGGGACCTAATCAAACCTACAAGCTTTTTCATAGCAAAGGAAACAGAAAATAAAACAAAAAGACAACTTACAGAATGGGAGAAAATAGTTTCAAATGTTGCAACTGACAAGGGCCTAATCTCTAAAATATACAAACAACTTATACAACTCAACAGCAAAAAAGCCAACACCCCAATAGAAAAATGGTCAAAAGACCTGAATAGACATTTCTCCAAGGAAGATATACAAATAGCCAACAAGCACATGAAACAATGCTCAACATCCCTGATTATTAGAGAAATGCAAATCAAAACTACCATGAGATATGACCTCACACCAGTCAGAATGGTGATCATTAATAAGTCCACAAATAACAAATGCTAGAGGGGGTGTGGAGAAAAGGGAACCCTCCTGCACTGTTGGTGGGAATGTAAGCTGGCACAACCACTATGGAAAACCGTATGGGGGTACCTTAGAAAACTATGCATAGAGCTACAATATGACCCAGGAACCCCACTCTTGGGCATATGCCAGACAAAACTCTCCTTAAAAAGGGCACATGCACCCACATGTTCATTGCAGCACTATTCACAATAGCCAAGACATGGAAACAACCCAAATGTCCATTGACAGATGATTGCATCAGGAAGATATGGTATATATACACAATAGAATACTACTCAGCCATAAAAAAGAATAACATAATGCCATTTATAGCAACATGGATGGAACTAGAGACTCATCCTGAGTGAAGTAAGTCAGAAAGAGAAAGATAAATACCATATGATATCATTTATACATGGGATCTAATATACGGCACAAATGAACCTTTCCACAGAAAAGAAAATTGTGGACTTGGAGAATAGACTTGTTGTTGCCAAGGGGGAGGGGGAGGGAGTCGAGTGGATTGGGAGCTTGGGATTAATGGATGCAAACTGTTGCTTTTGGAATGGATTAGCAATGAGATCCTGCTGTGTAGCACTGGGAACTCTGTCTAGTCACTTATGATGGAGCATGATAATGTGAGAAAAAAGAATGTATACATGTATGTGTAACTGGGTCACCATGTTGTACAGTAGAAAAAAAATTATATTGGGGCAATAACAATAAAACAAATTTAAAAAGAAAAATAAATAAATTAGAAAAAAAGAAAGATGATATACCGTATTAATAGAATGAAAGAGAATAATCATATAATCATCACAGCAGATGCATAAAAAGCATGTGACAAAAGTCAACTTCCATTCATGATAAAATCCCTTAAAAATCAGGTAGAGAAGGAATGTAACTCAACATAATATAAAGGCCATATATGACAAGCTCACAGCTAACATCACAGTCAATGATTGAAGATTGAAACCATTTAATCTAAGATCAGGAACAAGACAAGGGTACCCACTCTCCCCACTTATATTCAAAATATTACTGGAAGTCCTAGCCATAACAATCAGCCAGAAAAAGAAATAAAAAGCATCAGAATTGGAAAGGAACAAGTAAAACAGTCTCTATTTGTAGACGACATGATTTTACATATAGAAAACCCTAAAAACTCTACCAAAAACACAGATATAATCAATGAATTCAATAAAGTTGCAGAATACAGCATTAACATGCAAAGCTCAGTAGCATTTTTAAAACTAACAATGAATTATTTGAAAAATAAATAAAGAAAATGATCCCATTTACAATAGGGTAAAAAACAATTTAAAAATTTAGGAATAAATTTAACTAAGGAGGTGAAAGGTGTATACTCTGAAAACTATAAGACACTGATGATAGAAATCAGAGAAGACACAAATAAATGGAAAGGTATTCCATGTTCATTAATTGGAAGAATTAACATCATTAAAATATTTATACTACCAAAAGCCACCTATAGAACCAATGCAATCTCTATCAAGATTCTAATGGCATTTTTTTACAGTAGTAATAAAACAACCCTAAAATTTATATGGAACCACAAAAGATACCAAATAGCCAAGGCAATTCTGAGAAAAAAGAACAAAGTGGGAGACACCACACTTCCTGATTTCAAGCCATATTATAAGCCTACTGTAATCAAAACAGTATGGTATTAACATAAAAACAAACACATAGATTAATGGAGCCCCATACATATAATAAAATAAACCCATATATATATGATCGACTAATATTGTACAAGGGTGCCAGGAATACTCAGTGGAGAAAACGCAATCTTTTCCATAAATAGTGCTGGGAAAATTGGATATTTACATGTAAAAAAGGAAACTAGATCTCTGTCTTAGACCTCTTAAAAAATTAACTCAAAATATATTAAAGATTTAATTGTAAGACAAGAAACTGTAAACTTCCTAAAAGAAAACACACAAAAAAAGCTCCCTAACATTGGTCTTAGTAATAATTGTTTGGAGATGACACCTAAAGAACAAACAACCAAATAAAAAACAACTGGAATTACAACAAACTAAAAAGTTTCTGCACATCAAAAGAAATAATCAACAGAATGAAAAGGCAACCTACAGAATGGGAAAAAATATTTGTAAACTGTACCTCTTACAATGGATTAATATCCAAAATATATAAAGAACTCATAAAACTCAAGAGAAAAACCACAAACAATCCATTTTACAAAATAAAGAACATAAATAGACATTTTTTTCAAAGAAGGTATAAAAATGGTCAATAGGTTCTTAAAATGATGCTCAATATTACTAATCATAAGGTAAATTCAAATCAAAACCACAATGAGGTATCATCTCATGCCTATTAGAATGGCTATCATAGAAAACGAGAGATGATAAATGCTAGTAAGGATGTGGAGAAAAAGAAGGAACCCTGGTATACTGTTGGTGAGACTGTAAATTGGTGTAGCCACTATGGAAACAGAATGGAGGTTTCTCGAAAAATTAAAAATAGCTACCATATGATCCAGCAATTCCACTTCTGGGGATATATTTGAAGGGAAATGAGAACACTATGCCCAAGAAATATCTGCACCCACATGTTCACAGCACCATTATTCACAATAGCCAAGACATGGAAACAACCTAAGTGTGCAATGACGGATGAATGGATAAAGAAGTTGTGAGAAGTATTCCATGTAAAAGGAAAGTAAAAGAAAGTTGGAGTACAATATTCATATCAGATAAAATAGACATTAAAATAAATACTCTTACAAGAGTCAAAGAAGGACTCTACATAATGATCAAGGGATAAATTCAAGAAAAATATATAATGATTGTAAATATATATGCACTCAACATAGGAGCACCTCAATATATATATAGCAACTGCCAACAGCCATAAAAGGAGAAATCAACAGTAACACACTAAGAGTGGAGGACTTTACCCCATTTACAACAATGGCCAGATCATCCAGACTGAAAATCAATATGGAAACACACGCCTTAAGTGACTCATTAGACCAGATGAACTTAACTGATATTTATAGAACATTTCATCTGAAAGCAGCAGAATACATATTCTTCTCAAGTGCACATGGAACATTCTCCAGGATAGATCACATCTTGGACCACAAATCAAGTCTCAGGAAATTTATTTATTTATTTATTTATTTTTATTTTCCCACTGTACAGCAAGGGGATCAAGTTATCCTCACATGTATACATTACAATTACATTTTTCCCCACCCTTTGTTCTGTTGCAACATGAGTATCTAGACAAAGTTCTCAATGCTATTCAGCAGGATCTCAGGAAATTTAAGAAAAATGAAATCACATCAAACATCTTTTCTGACTACAACACTATGAGATTAGAAACAAATTACAAGGAAAAAAACCTAAAAAACCAAAAACACATGGAAGTTAAACAATATGTTACCAAACAACCAATGGATCACTGAAGACATCAGAGGGGATACCAAAAAATACCCAGAGACAAATGACAATGAAAACATAATGATCCAAACCTATGGAACACAGCAAAAGCAGTTCTAAGAGGGAAATTTATAACAATATAATCTTAACTCAGGAAACAAGAAAGATCTCAAGCAAACAATCTAACCTTATGCCTAAATCAAACCAGAGAAATAAGAGCAAACGAAACCCAAGGTTAGTAGAAGGAAAGAAATCATGAAGACCAGACAGAAATAAATAAGATAGAGATGAATAAAACAACAGAAAAGATCAATGAAACTTAAACCTGGTTCTTTGAGAAGATAAATAAAATTGATAGACCTTTAGCCAACTCATCAAGAAAAAAGGGGAGAGGGCTCAAATCAATAAAATTTTAAGTCAGAAAGAGACAAATACCATACATGGGATCTAATATACGGCACAAATGAATCTTTCCATAGAAAAGAAAATCATGGATTTGGAGAAAAGACTTGTGGTTGCCAAGGGGGAGGGGAAGGGAGTGGGATGGAATGGGAGCTTGGGGTTAATAGATGCAAACTATTGCCTTTGGAATGGATTAGCAATGAGATCCTGCTGTGTAGCACTGGAAACTATGTAAGTCACTTACGATGGAGCATGATAATGTGAGAAAAAAGAATGTATACGTGTATGTGTAACTGGATCACAATGCTGTACAGTAGAAAAAATGTATTGGGGAAATAACAGTTGATTACAATAAAAAAACCCCCACCAAATCAATAAAATTAGAAATGAAAAAGAAGAAGTTACAAGTGACACCATGGAAAGTCTACTCCATGAAAGACTATTACAAGCAAATATATGCCAATAAAATGGACAACTTAGAAGAAATGAACAAATTCTTGGAAAAGTACAATCTTGCAAGACTGAACCAGGATGAGCTAGAAAAGATGAATGGACCAATCACAAGTACTGAAATTGAAACTGTGATTAAAAAACTTTCTAACAAACAAAAGTACAGGACCAGATGGAGAATTCTATCAAACATTTAGGGAAGAGTAAACATTTATCCTTCTGAAATTTCCAAAACAATGCAGAGGATGGAAAACTCATAAACTTATCCTATGAGGCTGCCATTACCCTGATATTAAAACCAGACCAAGATACCACAAAAAAAGAAAATTATAGGCCAATATCACTGACGAACACAGTCCTCAACAAAATACTAGCAAACTGAATCCAAGAGTACATTAAAAAGATCATACACCATGACCAAGTGGGATTTATCCCAGGGATGCAAGCATTTTTAATATAACATAAATAACATATACATAGCACTACATATAAAATAGATAACTAACATGGATTTACTGTATAGCACATGGTTATTATAGAATGTTAGAATGTGCTCAACATTCTGTAATAACCTATATGAGAAAATAATCTGAAGAAGGATATATGCATCCATACATATGGATATATGTATCAGTGATTAACTTTGTTGCTGTATACCTGAAACTAACATAACATTGTAAATCAACTATACGTCAATAACATTTTTTTTTGTCTTTTTGCTATTTCTTGGGCCGCTCCTGCAGCATATGGAGGTTCCCAGGCTAGGGGTCCAATCGGAGCTGTAGCCACCGGCCCAGGCCAGAGCCACAGCAACGCGGGATCCGAGCCGCGTCTGCAACCAACACCACAGCTCACGGCAACGCCCGATCGTTAACCCACTGAGCAAGGGCAACCTCATGGTTCCTAGTCGGATTCGTTAACCACTGCGTCACGACAGGAACTCCTTTTTTTTTTTTTTTTTTTTTTTTTTTTTTGGCTTTTTAGGGCTGCACCCGCAGCATATGGAGATTCCCAGCTGTAGTCACCAGGCTACACCACAGCCACAGCAACGCAGGATCCCACCCACATCTGCAACCTACACCACAGCTCAGTCACGGCAATGCCAGATCCTTAACCCACTGAGCGAAGTCAGGGATTGAACCCACAACCTCATGGATCTTAGATTTGTTTCTGCTGCGTCACGACGGGAACTCCTTCAATAACATTTTTTAAAAAGAAGTTGTCAGAGTTCCTGTCATGGATCAGGGAAATGAATCTGACTAGCATCCATGAGGATGCAGGTTCGATTCCTGACCTCACTCAGTGGGTTAAGGATCTGGCGTAGCCATGGGCTGTGGTGTAGACACAGCTTGGATCCCACATTGCTGTAGCTGTGGCTGTGGCATAGGCTGGCAGCTGCAGCTCTGATTTGACCCCTAGCCTAGGAACCTCCATATGCCAAGGGTACAGCCCTAAAAAGACAAAAAAAAAAAAAAACATAAAAAATAAAAAGAACTTGTGATATATATATATATATCATCCATATAAAGAAAAGGATTTCTGCCATTTGTAACAAAACAGATGGACCTTGAGTGCATTATGCTAAATGAAATAAGAGAAAGACAAACACTGTTTAATCTCACTTATATATGGAATGTAAACAAACAAAAACAACAAAAAACAAAATACAAATCCACTAAACTCACGGAAAAAGAAATCAGATTCAGGAGTAGGGCAGAGGGAATTGGTGGAATGTGGTCAAAAGCTATAAACTTCCAGTTTATAAGAGAAATAGGGATATAATGTACAACATGAATGCTACAGTTAACTCTTTGGTATATTTAAAAGCTGTTAAGAGAGTAGATTCTAAGAGTTCTCATCACAAGGAAAAAACATTGTTTTCTTTCTTTCTTTTTTTTTTGTATCTATATGAGACAGTGGAAGTTAACCAAACATTGTAGTAATTATTTCTCAATATATAAGTAAAATCATTAAGTTGTACATCTTAAACTTATACATTTCTCTGTGTCAATTATACCTCAAGGAAACTGGGGAAAAAGAAATATAACCATTAATGTTTCCTTTGAGATAACCCCTGTTAGGGATTCATTTCTTCACACCTTTCCGTAACCATGTCCTTTGCCCTGCACATTTCTTATTCCTCCCATTAAAGAGTCACTCTATTTCCTACCCTTTTAATTTAAGTTCAGCCCTGTGACTTGTTTTGGCTAATACAATGTGGTAGGAGTGATTGTGCCCCATTTTTGAACCAAGGCTTCAAGAGGTTTTGTGTGTTTCTGGTAGTTCTCTTGCACCTCTCACCTGTATCACTATGAGAAGGACATACTAAGGCCACCTGATAACCCAGGAGGAGGATGAGAGACTTGTGGAACAGAGCTGCTCCCTAAGGTTCTCGGAGGGATGGATTTGAAATATTTAGCATCAAAATTCTGAATTATAGACAGACCCTTTGCTGTTTACGTGCTGGATATGTTTTGGGTTCTAAATGCTGTAGGGTGTTGTCTTGACCTGTTTTAACAAAATACCATAAGCTGAATGGCTTAAACAACAGAAATTTATTTCTCATTGTTTTGGAGGCTGGGAAGCCTGAGATTAGGGTGCCAGCATGGTCCGATTCTGGTGAGAACCCCCTCTTCCTGCTTCGCAGGAACTCTCTTCCTGTCTTCCTGTTGTATCTTCACACAGTGGAGAGGTCATCTCTCTTGTGTCTCTTTTATTGTTGTTACATATTTTAAATTAAAGTATGGTTGATTTACAATGTTGTGCCAGTTTCTGCTGTACAGCAAAGTGATCCAGTCATACATATATACATTCCTTTTCTTATATTATCGTTCATCATGTTTTATCCCAAGATACTGGGTACAGTTCCCTGTGCTATACAGTAGGACCCCATTACTTATCCATTCTAAATATAATAGTTTGCATCTTGTGTCTCTTCTTGTAAAGACGCTAATCCTATTTATGAGGGCTCTAGTCTAATGACTTAGTTACCTTTGAAAGTTCTCACCTCCAAGTACCACCACATTGGGGATTAGGATTTCAACTTATGAACTGGGGGGGGGGGGCACATTTAGCCCATAACTGAGGTCAAGAGCTCATGAGCAGAAGATAAGAAGAGGCTCCAGAGACAAGCATCTGTGAATTAGGGGGTGGTAATTTAACACTTTTCCTAATAATTCTATTGTTCTGGGGTTGGTGAAGGGTGGGGCTAAAGGATTTAAAAACATGGCAGTGTGAGAGATTTGTTGTTGTTGTTCAAGATGTGTTTTGAATAAGGTTGTAAGTACCCCTATCTTGATTCCTTATGTGTCCAACAAGATAATTATCAATTCATTTTTCCAAGTTATGCATTGCAAGCCAGCCTGGTTTCTCCTTTCTCTCCACCCCTGAAAGATCTCCAAGTACTTCTCAAAGGGGATTACATTTCCAGTTAAATACTAGTAGCCTTGACCTTCACTGGATTGTCAAAAACAGGTGCATTTTGAAGATAAGCCCAGTAGTAGTTCATTGTTCTCTCTCTTGCTTGGCTGCTGCTCATTGGCTCTTCAGTGAAAATGGAAAACTTCCTCTGCTTTTATTAACAAAAGGCCTGTTTTCCTTGCCTTCATCTCTGCATTGGAAAATAACAGATATGTATGAAGCAGTGGGAGATCCATTTCAGTTCTAGAATGGCTGGTCATTGGAAAGCAGTGAAAAGGAGTCTGAAAACCCAGCTTCCCAAAGAACCCCAAACAAAGCCTTTGTTTTCGTTTTCTTGACTACAAAGCTAAGTTAATTTATTATTAAATACAGTAGCAGTGATTTCCTATTAAAACTACCAGCTAACACACTCAAAGCCAAGTTTTGCATGTTTGTAGGAAATAGTGATGCTGGAGCCACCATGACTTTGTAATTGTAGCAACTATACTTCACTGGAAATGAAAGGATGCATATGTTACACGAATTAAGAACACGGTAGGGGAATTTTGCATCTCACTGAGAAAAATTCACACTCTTCCCTATCAGAATAATTGCTATCACTTTCACTTTGTTATGTTCTTTATGGGTTAGATACAACTCAGTCAAATTCCAGTTGTGTTTGCCCAGCACTGTTTCAAAGTGTACTCCTCTATATTTTTATGTAATTCTCCCAATCCTAGAAAGTTTTCACCACCTATTACATGAAGAAACTGAGAGTGGGTGAACAAAAAGCTTCTGGTTAGCGTTGATGCTGAGATTTAAAATTCACCACTCTCAGTGTACATCTGGGGTTCAAAACACTATATTTCTCATTAAGTGATCAGGTATACAGCAATTAAAGCCTAGACTTTGTGTGTGTGTGTGTGTGTGTGTGTGTGTGTGTGTGTGTGTGTGTGTTGTGTGTTATTTGCTGTGTGACGTATCTACAAAAACACTTTCTTTGTTAATTCAAAATATGGTTAGGGGATTACTGAGCAGTTACTATTATAATTATTTTTTTCCATAAAACCTTCACTTATCACTCCTGTCAAATATCACTGATATTTGAGGGAGTGACCACACAGGCCCTTAAAGCGCAGGCTCTGAAGCCAGGTTACTAGATATAACTTCCTTATTTTTCTTTCATAATATAGAGAGTTTGCTAGGGCTGCTATGACAAAGTAGTACAAACCGAATGGCTTAAACAACAGAAACTTATTGTCTCAGATTTGGAGGCTACAAGTCCAAGATCAAGATGTCATGGTGTAAAGTATTTTCACATGATGTTCTTTTTTTTTTTTGTCTAATGTCCTTATGTCCTTTTTAGGGCCACATCCACAGCACATGGAGGTTCCTGGGCTAGGGGTCCAATCAGAGCTGTAGTGACTGGCCTATGCCACAGCCACAGCAACGCCAGATCTGAGCCATGTCTGCGACCTACACCACAGCTCACGGCAACGCCGGATCCTTAACCCACTGAGCGAGGCCAGGGATCGAACTCGCAACCTCATGGTTCCTAGTGGGATTCATTTCCGCTGCACCATGATGGGAACTCCATATGATGTTCTTTATATAAGGACACAAGTCATACTAGATTAGGGCTCCACCATACTCTAGCATGACTCATCTAAATTTCTTTTACCTGCAACAACCTTATTTCTATATAGGGTCACATTCTGAAGTAATGGACGTAAGGACTTTTACACGTGAATTTTGGAGGAGGACACAATTCAATCCATTACAGATAGTATTCATCTCATTGTATATTGTGAAGATTAAATAAAATGACTTCTAGAAAATCCTTATCATGGAGATGTCAATGGAGTGTCACAGTTCAGAAATGCTCTTATTATTTTTGTTGTTGAGAGTTCACATTGGACTGAAGATGTCTGGTAGTAGCAAGGTTTTAGTCATTTTGAGAACAGTAAGTTCATTGGTATCTCTCTTCTCAGTCCTAACTGCCCATGCTTTCTGCTGCTTTGAGTCAGTGAGAAGAGTAAGGGATTGCCAGGGACAGTTCTTTACAGGGTATCATGATGGGAATCACTGAACATCTAAGAGGATATACTCTTTGTTCTTATTATTTCTTTGAAGGGGATAGATATGACACAACCATTTGAGATGAAAACCCACTTCAGGAGTTTCCACTATGGCTCAATGGGTTAAGATTCTGACATAATGTCTACGACAACGCAGGTTTGATCCCTGGCTTTGCTCAGTGGGTTAAGGATCCACTGTTGCTGCAAGCTACACCATAGATCACAGATGCAGCTCAGATCTGGTGTTGCTGTGCCTATGGTGTAGACTGCAGTTGCAGCTCTGATTCAACCCCTAGTCTGGGAACTTCTGTATGCTGCAGGTGTGGCCTTAAAAAAGGAAAAAAAAACACTCCAGACTTGGCATATTGATTTCTATTTGGCTTTCACTGTACATAACCCTGAGTGAATTAACCAACCAGTAAAATCCCTTCTAGGAAATCATGAGAATGGAAGGAAAAAGCAAAGAATAAATTTTACTCCAATTACTGGTATCAAAACAGACAGACAGACCAATGGAACAGAATAGAGAATCCGGAAATAAACCCTGACACCTATGGTCAATTAATCTTTGACAAGGGAGGCAGGAACATCAAATGGGAAAAGGAAAGTCTATTCAGCAAGCATTGCTGGGAAACCTGGACAGTTGTATGCAAAGCAATGAAACTAGAACACACCCTCACACCATGCACAAAAATAAACTCAAAATGGCTGAAAGACTTAAATATACGACAGGACACCATCAAACTCCTAGAAGAAAACATAGGCAAAACACTCTCTGACATCAACATCATGAATATTTTCTCAGGTCAGTCTCCCAAAGCAATAGAAATTAGAGCAAAAATAAACCCATGGGACCTCATCAAACTGAAAAGCTTTTGCACAGCAAAGGAAACCAAAAAGAAAACAAAAAGACAACTTACAGAATGGGAAAAAATAGTTTCAAATGATGCAACTGACAAGGGCTTAATCTCTAGAATATACAAGCAACTTATACAACTCAACAGCAAAAAAGCCAATCAATCAATGGAAAAATGGGCAAAAGACCTGAATAGACATTTCTCCAAGGAAGATATACAGATGGCCAACAAACACATGAAAAAATGCTCAACATCGCTGATTATAAGAGAAATGCCAATCAAAACTACCATGAGATACCACCTCACACCAGTCAGAATGGCCATCATTCATAAATCCAAAAATAACAAGTGCTGGAGGGGCTGTGGAGAAAAGGGAACCCTCCTGCACTGCTGGTGGGAATGTCAACTGGTACAGCCACTATGGAGAACAGTTTGGAGATACCTTAGAAAACTATACATAGAACTTCCATATGACCCTGCAATCCCACTCTTGGGCATCTATCCGGACAAAGCTCTACTTAAAAGAGACACATGCACCCGCATGTTCATTGCAGCCCTATTCACAATAGCCAGGACATGGAAAAAATCCAAATGTCCATCGACAGATGATTGGATTCGGAAGATGTGGTATATATACACAATGGAATACTACTCAGCCATAAAAAAGGATGACATAATGCCATTTGCAGCAACATGGATGGAACTAGAGAATCTCATCCTGAGTGAAATGAGCCAGAAAGACAAAGACAAATACCATATGATATCACTTATAACTGGAATCTAATATCCAGCACAAATGAACATCTCCTCAGAAAAGAAAATCATGGACTTGGAGAAGAGACTTGTGGTTGCCTGATGGGAGGGGGAGGGAGTGGGAAGGATCGGGAGCTTGGGCTTATCAGACACAACCTAGAATAGATTTATAAGGAGATCCTGCTGAATAGCATTGAGAACTATGTCTAGATACTCATGTCGCAACAGAAGAAAGGGTGGGGGAAAAAACTGTAACTGCAATGTATACATCTAAGGATGACCTGACCCCCTTGCTGTACAGTGGGAAAATAATAAAAAAAAAATTTTACTCCAATAAGTTTACGCAGATCTACAGCCACACCATCTCACACAAATAAGAATAAATTCTATTTTTTGCTAAGTCTAGAGAAGACAGTAACGTTCTCTCACTGTTATGAAATATTGAATTTAATCCAAATCCCTCAAGCTCAGTTTAAACCCATTTTTTGTTTGTTTGTTCCAAGTCTATAGGCAGAACTGGTCATTATAAATAAACAATGAGATCCTGCTGAGTAGCACTGGGAACTATATCTAGTCACTTATGATGAAGCATGATAATGTGAGAAAAAAGAATCTATACATGTAAGTGTAACTGGGTCACCATGCTGTATAGTAGAAAATTGACAGAACACTGTAAATAAGCTATAATGAAAAACAATAAAAATCATTATATATAAAAAAATAAATGATATAAAAATCTTCCAGGTACATGTTGCTTCTTATGCTTTTTGAGTCCCCTCTCTTTTTACACTGTTAACTACCAACTTGCTCACAATTCATATGTATATATGAGTTGCATATCTTCATTTCCAGGTCTGAAATGTTCTCCTTTCTTTTAGTATCATTTTCCCCTTCTGCCATAGGCAATGTCCATTTGGACATTCCACTAACATGTTAATTAAACACTGAGTTCAGATAGCCCTATTAGTCCCCCAAATCCTATGCAAGTCTCCTTTCTTAGATTCATAACACTGGTGTGATGGCCTTTTCTCGTCTCCTTTATCCTTACATTGATCTCCAGGTATTGGAGATTCTTCCGTTTTTACCTTCTTCCATTTCCTTAGCATTTCTGTCATCAGCGCTGACATGCAGGGGGTGTTTTCTGCACTCAGGCCATAATTTCCAGCTATCTTTGAACTTCCCATCCTACTCCTGTACTTTCCAGATATCTTCTTCCAGAATCCTGGCTCCATTATCATGAACCTGCTTTGATTCTGAACTGCGACAGACAAGTAAGACTTCCAAGAGCAGGATTACTCAACCTCTCCACATCAACAAAGCAAACCAACCCAATTATTGCATTCACTAATCAAGCAAATATTTATTGATCATTTCAGGCTCTAAGTGCTGGGAAAGAGGTTGATGATGGACTGATCTAGTTTCCTTGTACCTTTGTTTTCTCAGTCAAGCCTATGCAAATGACATTGTCCATACAAGAATGATCTTCCTTCTCCTCTCTGAGAGACTGTAGCGCCTCTCTGTATCTCTAATATTCATTTCCTTCTTTAATTTTTCTTGAACCAACTTCACGGCTTAGATTATTCCAGCCACAACTGGTCCTAATTCTTAAAATGCTTGTAAAGCTGCCATTAGTAATAGGTATGTAATTTTTAAATGTACATGGTTTCATCTATTTGTTTTGTCTCAATTACAAGTTCAACTGTTAGAACAGAAGAAAGTTGCCTAATATGTTCTATTAATATTATGTCCCTCACCTTTTTGACACTGAATTCTCTGACTGTATCTGACAGGTCTAGTCAGGAAACAAACTCCATTAGCTGTTTTAACAGAGAGAATTTAGCATAACAAATTGTTAACCAGGTATTGGAGATCTGGAAAGGCAAAAGGGGAACAATGAAATATTGCAGAGTTGAAGCCACATAAAACTGCTCCTACCTCTAGGACTGGAGAACACAAGGCAGAGGTTAGGATTGTTAAAATTTAGTAACTAGGAGGAGACGGTGCTGTTCAGCTGGTGTTGGTATCTCTGAGGGAGCAAATGTCACCACCTGGGTTAAGAAACCTTACTGGAGAGATACTGACAGAAACAGTGAGCAAATGGGGATAAGCAAGTCCCTTCTTCCTCTGTCCTCTTAGACTCCTTTGTATGCCCCCTATTGGCAGAGTCCAACAGGGAGCAGCTGGCTGAGGGGAAAAATTGGCAGTCCCAGCCCCTGCCTCAGAGAAAAGAACAGAGCAAGGCAAGGTGGGTTTGGAGCTGAGAGAGAAGCTTTATAACCAAGAGAGTCACTTGGAAAAATTCTTTAGTGTGCAGTTGACCATGGAAATCTGAACTTTCCAGACACTTGTACTGAATCCCACCTCTTGCCTCATGACCTTAAAGCATTCTGTTTGTTCATTTTACTCCCCCAAAGAAATCCATCGTGTTTGTGTTTTAAGAGAATGAGAGTGATGTGCAAAATCAGCACCCACTAGGAAACTAAGAATTTGTCAACAGGGTTTTCATGTGTTCTGGGGAGCAGAGTCAGTGGGGGTGGGGTCCCACATAGCTCAGCCTTACCTGCTACACTGCACCGCATAGATAACCGTGTCTGTGTGAACCTGGGAGAGGCTGGCTGGTATCACCTCGCTACAATGAGCTTGTAACCAGACATCTTATGGCAAGCAACAAAGAGAAAATGTGGGCTTTTCTGTTGAGCTGAATGTGGCTGTTGGAGAATTTCACTGAGACTTAATATGTTGGAAGGCCTTTTTATCTTTATTCTGTGTGCTGAAGGGAGGTGATGATTGTTTATTCTTTGTAATTTCTTCCATTTCTGGTTATGCTCAGCTCAGAAGACTGCAGCTTTCAATTACATAAGTAGGAGGTCTTCAGGTTACTTTTTAAAAGACTTTTTTCTTAGTAAAAAGGGATACATGTTTATTGTAGATAATTTATAAAACACACTCAAACAAAAAGAAAAGAATAAAAATCACCAGTAATTCTGCTTCCCAGAGATAACCAATCTAATACTGTGAATGTTGTGTTATGTATCATCCCATATGCATGTACATGTATATTTTTGCATATATACACATACTTTAAAAAATAAACTTTAAATACAAATGTGATGGACTGGGAATCTAGGGTTAACAGAGGCAAACTATTGCATTTGGAACGGATAAGCAATGAGATCCTGCTGTATAGCACTGGGAACTATATCTAGTCACTTGTGATGGAGCAAGATGGAGGATAATGTGAGAAAAAGAATGTGTATATATATGTGTGTGTGTGTGTGTGTGTGTGACGGGGTCATGTTGCTGTACAGTAGAAAACTGACAGAGCACTGTAAACCAACTATAATAGAAAAAATTAAAATTATGAAATATATGTGTGTATATATAATTAATGGTAGCATATGTATATTATAAAAATAATTTTTTGCTGCCTTTTTATAATCCTCCATTTAAAAATTTGCTTACTTCTGTACTAAAATTTCTAAATTGTTCTCTATAGTATTATTCCTGGTCAGCCACCCTGGTTACATTGGGTGGTTGCAAAGTAAAAATAATTGTACACATTGTTCGTGTGTATTCCTTAGTTGCTTAAGAGCTTTGCTTCAATTATTGTCTGCATACCCTGGCCATGTTCTGCTATCCTGGAGAATCAAGAAATATGTAGATAGATGAGAATTTTCAAAAGTACCAAAGCATCCTAACTTAAATTGGTCTTAAGTTCTCTCCCACTGGTCAAGATTCACCTACTTCTAATCTTCATGAAGATTTCTCTATTTGTAGATGCACTGGGCCTAAGGATTTGGCAGGTAAATTACAGTTTTTGGCAACTTATCTTCCTGACTACATGCCTACCCTCCTATTTCAGCTCACTGTTGTTCTTTATACAAATATTTAGTCACAGTATCTCTCTTAACAATATAGATCAAACTCTGAAATTAATCATTAGTGAGGAAAAGGAAACAGGTAAAATTAATTTGTGACAATTTACTAAACTCAATATATGCAAATATTACCACTTCCACATATAGTCAAAATGAAAAATATATTGAGATATTTTATATTATTTTTTTCATATTGAGTCTTTAAAAATTGGCATGTGTTTTATACTTACAGTACATCTCAATTTGCATGTTAAAATTTCATTGGGAATACCTGAACTGAATTTAGATTTCATACAATTTTCAGTTAAAAAATTAGATTCAGATAGCTAAGTTTTTCCAAGCATACTTAAAAGTTTTCCAATAGCTGAAATCAAGCAAATTCCAAAAAGTCATCTTCCTTTAATACTTTCATCTACATTGACAAAATCAGTTATTGCTTTTAGAAGAACTGATTTGACTTTGAATAAGAAGCATACCAGTTTCAAACTACATCTGTCCAAGTAAAGTAAATTCACTAAATCTTGTGTCAACTCAGTATGATTAATAAATTCAAAGGGACAATGTATAAACTGAGAAACAACTTATCAAAAAAAAGATTCTTCAAATTTTTCTTGTATTTCTTGTAGAAAATTTACATAATGCTGTCAATTATAATTTAAATACTCTGCATATTGTTTCATGTTAAAAAATGTGAAAATCATTATTAGTGATTTCTGTTATGAAAAGTTTCAATTTCAACATAAATTCTCATACCTGCCTAGCTCACAAATAAGCTGTTCCTTTCCTTGGAGTTTCAAAATGAGCTCATTCCTCAACATCATTAGCCATCAGGGAAATGCAAATCAAAACCACAATGAGATACCACTTCATACCCACTAGGATGGCTGTAATCAAAAAGACAGATAATAGTGTTGGCAAGGATGTGGAAAAATTGGACCCCTTATATTCTGCTGGAGAGAATTTTAAATGGTGCAGCTACTTTGGAAAAGAGTTTTGTAGTTCCTCACAAAGTTAAACATAGAGTTACCATGTGACCTAGCAATTTCACTTCTAGGTAATCCATACAAGAGAAATGAAAACACATGTCCACACAAAAACTTGTACATAAATGTCTGTAACAGCATTATTTACAATACCCAAGAAACAGTACAAATGTCATCAACTGATAAATGGATAAACAAAAAGTTATATACTAATATAATGGAATATTATTCAGCAATAAAAAGAAATCAAGCACTCATACACACTACAACATAGATGAACCTTGAAATCATTGTGATAGTTGAAAGGAGCCCGTCACAAAGGACCACATATTATATGATTCCATTTATATGAAATGTCAAGGATAGGCAAATCCGTAGACAGAAAATAAATTGGTAGCTGCCAAGGGCAGGGGAAAAATGAAACTGGGGGAAAATGGGAAATGACTAGTAATGGATATGGGATTTCTTTTGGGGTGATGAAAATGTTCTAAAATTAGATTGTGGTGATGGCCACACAACTCTGTGAATATGCTAAAAAAAAATCACTGAATTTTGAGCCTTAAATGGGTGAATTCTATGGTATGTGAATTATATTTCAACAAAGCTGGTATAAAAGTTTAGTTTTTTCATGTGCAATGTGATATCAGTGAGTGAAAAAAATATAAATCCCACTGCCATTTTTGTCTTCAGTTATTGACTATTTGGCAAGTATTTCTTTTGCTTTAAGAAAATCTTGAATTTTATTTAAAAGTACCATACAATAAATCTTTGCAAAGCTCTTCTACAACTCAGCCAATAAGCACTGGCAAAGAACAGACGATCATTGTCTTCTATTTCTGTCAACAGTTCCATAAACTGGCAATGATTCATAGCATTTGCATGTGTACTGAACAATTTTAATAACTGTATCCATGACACTTTTCTGAGGTTTGCTTCAGAAAACTGAGCACAAATATTTCCAATATGTATTATACAGTGGAACACAGCAATAAGAAAAACAACAGCCTTTTGTTTAAAAATTCGATAAATCCATATTTTTGAAACTAATATAGATGAAGCATCATGTTATTATAGAAATGAATTTTTTCATATCTAGCTGAAATTCTTATTTGATAGATGTAAAAGATTAAAAAGTATCTACACAATATATTTGATTTTTAGGTCCCTAATTGACATCACTTCTTTATAAATTTGTACATCCTCTGAGACAAAATGTACCCAAAGTATTATTGGGTAGTGTCACTCGCATTGCATGACTCATCTAAAGCTGGAGAAAAGTACATGCAATTTTTCAAATTTTGAGTCAAGTGATCTTTGAAATTGTTAGAGAGGTCTTGTATTCCATAGAAAATTGTTTGGTGTCATAACTGAGAATTGTTCACTTTTCATAAAATATCATTTAAAAATTTTATCTTACAATTCTCTAACACAATTTCAACAACAGAATAAATCTCTCACTGTTTATCTATCTAAACATGGTTTTGTTTTCATGTAAGAATCTAAGTCATTATATAGCTGGCCAAAGTTATAAATTATTTAAAAGTGTTTTGTTAGACATTTCATTCTGATTCCAGGTGACTCATTTCATTAATTCTTTTTTTGACTAGTGTTACCAAACTTCTTATCAAATTCACTATGAATTGGCTGAAATACATTTTATTTACTTTTAATATTTTCTACTTTATTTTATTCCAAAGTGTTTTATACATAAATAGGTTTTTTGTTTTGCTCTGATGTAACAAATTGCAATTGGCATTCATTGTGAAATTTGTGGCATACCTTATTCCAATCTGTTTCTTTCCTGTTCTGGTCATAGCACAAGCTTCTGTATCTCCTCTTAATTCTGTATCAGTTGGATGCCTTCATTTTTTTTTTTTTTTTTTTTTTGTCTTTTTAGGGCCGCACCTGAGGCATATGGAAGTTCCCAGGCTAGAGTTCGAATCAGAGCTCCAGCTTCTGGCCTACACCACTGCCAGAGCAATGCTGGATCCGAGCTGTGTCTGAGACCTATACCACAGCTCACAGCAATGCTGGATCCTTAACCCACTGGCTGAGGCCAGGGATCAAACCCGCATCCTCATGGATACTAGTCAGGTTCTATACCACTGAGCCACAATGGGAACTCCCCTTCATTTTAAATATAAAATTTTTTCCACACTTTTTTGAAACTAAAAGAGTAATGCATTTATAATTAAAAAATGTATTTCAACTTAATTACCAATTATGATTTACATCATAATTCACCATGTCTGCATAAAATAGCCAAAGAAGAATTACAATGATACACTGGTATATTCAAACTCATTCAATACACTGATACTGACTAGATCAGTGATGTGTTAATGTGTAATACTAGAAATGGGACATACACTCACCATGTACACTATAAGACAATTATAATAGCTTATACAATGCAATGCTAAAATGAAATGTAGTCCTTTGCTTATTCTACCTCATTGCTGACATTTTCATTCCTCCTCTTAACTTGGGAAGCTCTTGATTCATCCTTTAGCCCTCAGCTTGTGTGTGACTTCCTAAACGGTGCTTTCTCTGTTTGTTTTTCCACCAGGCTGAACCAGTCAAACTGCTTAAACATCATAAAAGTAACAATGGTCCCAGCTTGAATATTAGAACTCTGCAGATATGCCTAATCATGACTACTTAACCAGTGGAGAGACCCTTTTGAAAGCCAGATTACACTGAAGGAAGAAAAAGGCAGGCCCGATTAGGATGGTTCAAGAAGTAACAGCCTAGGAATTCCAAGGGTATGGGGATTTTGACTATAGCATGGTGTTTGACATTCAGATTTGTCCCTTGCACTAGTATAGGACCATAGGGAGAAGTGGGCTCATGTGGCAATAAAAAAAAACAGAGTCCTTAAATATCTGTAAGATATTGGGGAACCCACCCAAAAGAATGTTATCCAGAGGAATGTACTAATGAGCACCTCGCATGAGAACTCCAGTCCATTGGGCCAAGACACAAAAGTTCTTGGTCAGAATGTATATCTTTATGAGTAAATGTGAAGTACTCCATGGGAACTACCTGAGATCCTCAAGGCATACCTTAAAGTCTGAGGTTCTCAAAGAGAATGAGGGAGTAGTAGCTAATGGAATCTGTACCACTGGTAATATGGCTCCCTTTGAACACTGGCTTCACTCTTAACAGACTGTCAATCTATGTGTCTGAGCAGACATGAGAACACCTGAGCTACAACTATTTATGTCTATTTTTCCTACTTACATCTTAGCTCCTTAAGATTATGGATTCTCCTTTTTTTTTTCTTGTTTCATTTTTTTAAATTAATCTTGGAATCCTTAGTGTCAAACACTGTCAGGAAAAGAGTAGGTATACAACAAATGGTTAATTGAATGAACTAATGAGTATATTTTAATTGGAGCTATTGAACCAATGTTCAACCTATTGCTTAACCCAGAGAAGCCACTATAATTGAGGATGTTTCATTCTAAGCATGAAGGGAGATTGTTGACCAAAGGACGGATATATTTTTCCACAAAATAGATCTGCCTCACTCCAGAAAGAATATTGCCTAGATCTGTAAGTTTTACCCTTATACGTATAAAGTTATCCCTGATTTTTAATGAAGGAAGGGAAGATGGCCCTCGTGTATATTTTATGCACCAAGGCTTTCTATCTGTACCAAAGAAGATTTGTTTGAGAGAAAAAGAACTTTATTTGCATCTCATTTTTTAAAAACTCCTTTCTCCTAGTATGCAAGGGCTTTAAAAAGACCAAAAGCAATAGCAATGAAAGAAAGTCTTATTTTTCATTTCATGAAGACAACAGGGGACAGCCACGGTGCCCACACAGTTTCTTACCCTACCAATGAATGTGTTTGAACCACAAACTCTAAAAATCTCCTCAGTAACAATTTCAATCCCAAGCAGACTTCATCTCTGTGCTTTGCACTGAAGTTGGAAGTATGCCTCATTCACAAGGATGAGTTTGATGATAGGACTGAAACAGGTAATTCCGCAGGAAACCAGTCTGGTTCTACCAATTCGAATCCCAGGTCTCAACTGCTACCAGGTGCTTCCTCCTGACAATGAAAATGGAGGATTTCTGCAAAACTACTATGGATTATGAAGCAGACTCATTTTCCACTGCTTCAGTCATTGAGGGCTTCCAAATTCTCTGCGGGTGTTAGAGCTTCTGTTTCCTAATGGTGAAGAAGAGAATGTTTTGTTTTGTCAGAATTAACTTTTGTGGGGGTTTTTAAATACTCAGCTTTGAATAGGTTAGGAAGACAAAACTTCTTGCCCACTGCACATGCTCAGGACTTTTGTGTTCTCTGGGATTAGACTACTGGCAGTTCCTTGGCATTCTTACCTGGCCTATTTCTTTCAGATGACTTTGTTCTGCCAGAATAACACCCATCCAATTAATCTAATTAACATTTTTATCCTTTTATGTGTCTCATTCATTAATTTATTTGTCTACTAGATAGTTATTAATACCTACTGTGTGCAAAGTCCTACAAGATCTCAGTATATGTTAGATGCAGTCCCTACTTTGAAGTACTTTGAAAACCAGTGGACATATGTCTACATGCAAAATGGGTATTCCAGAAAAGTGAATGAAAAACTACCTACAAGAAAGTGCTATGAAAATTCCAAGAAGGGAGTAATCACTTCTCGTTAGGAAAGCTGATAAGCTTTATGTGAAAGGTGGCATTTGAAAAGTGGAGGAATTTCAGTAGGATAGGATGGCAGGATACTGGTTTGACTGATTTGTAGATTTGAAGCCATGCTGGAACTGACGAGTACTGACTATAAGAGTCCATTTTGTGCACCTCTTCCCAATTTCATGTTCAGTGATGTGTTGGTAGCTTGAAATCAATCACAGTAGGAGTATTTACAGTTTATATAAATCAGGGTTCTTTTTCCTTTTTTTTCTTTTTATGGCCACACCTGCAGCATATGGAAGTTCCTGGGCTAGGGGTTGAATTGGAGCTGCAGTTGCAGGCCTATACCATAGCCACAGCAACACTTGATCCAAGCCATATCTGTCACCTACACTGCAGCTTGTGGCAACATTAGCTCCTTAACCCACTGAACAAGGCCAGGAATTGAACTTGCACCCTCAAAGAGACAACATCAGGTCCTTAACCCATTGAGCCACAATGGGAACTCCTAAATCAGGGTTCTTTTGTTAGTATATTTTGAAAGCTGGTCTACCAGCCCACCACTGGGTATATTGCATTATTATTCCTATTACTTCAACCTTCCCTAAATCTATGTCCTTTGCCCTGAGACTTTTGAAGAGACAGGAGATATTTTGCTGCCCCATTGATCTTGAGTTTGTCCAGGTAAGCTGCTTTGACCAACAGAATGTCAGCAGGTGTGATATGAGCAAATACTTGAAATGTGTTTGCTGAGTTAGACTTATGCTTTGGCATCCCTTTCTTTCAACACGAGAAAGGTATTTTCTATGCAATTTTCTATTTCCAGAAGAATGAGTGATACACAGAGTAGAGGTGAACTGAACCTAGAGTGGGGAGCCAACAGAACCCACCCAGTATCAGCAAAGCCCAGCTGACCTGTAGACATGTAAGCCAGAAGTGAATGCTTACATTTGTATGCAACTGAGATTCTGTAGTTGTCATTTTTGGAGCAATAGCTAATTAATTGTGTTAGATTCCTATTAGTGCTGTAACAAATGTCACATTCTTAGAAAATTAGAACAATTAAAATTAGTTATTTTAATTATTGGAGATTAGAAGTCCTAGATATGTCTTACGGGGCCAAATCAAGATAACAGCAGGGCTAGTTCTTTCTGGATTCTTCCCAGATTCTCTAGGGAAGAATCTGTTCCTTGTCTCTTCCAGCTTCTAGAGACTGTTGGCATTCCTTGATTCATGGCTGCATCACTCTAATATCTGCTTCTGTTATCACATTGCCTTCTCCTGTCCCTGATCTCTTGTCTCCCTCTTATAAGAACCTTTGTGATTATACTAGACCCACTTGGATAATTTATGATAACCTTCACATTTCAAGATCCTTAACTTCATCATATCTGCAAAGTCCCTTTTACTGTGTAAGGTAACATATTCATAGGTTCTAGGGGTTAGGATGTGGACATCTTTGGGAGTCATTATTCAGCCTTCACACTAATAGAATTGGAGAATAAAGTATGCAGTTGAAAGTGTGGCAAACATGCTGGAAAGATAAGTTGGGGTCAGCTAGTTAGGTGCTTTGAATACACACTTTGTGGAGTTCATGACTGTTTGTCTAGGATATTGATATACTTGGTGCCATGCTTGAAGAAAATTAACTTGGGGGCCTTGGGCAGAATGAAGTGAATTGGGGGAGAAGCTAGAAGCAGAGAGGCTATCAAGAACATTAGTCCAGTAGAAAATTAATGAGGGTCTGAACCAAGAGCATAGCAGTAGAAAAGAAAGAAAGGGATGCTTATTTGAGAAACCGAGCTATAAATCTAGAGTTTTAAGCTTGGGTGGCCTTTGACTACCTGTAATAGAAATAGAGAAGTCAGGAAGAGGGGCTAAGATGGGTAGGAGTTAGGAGCAACATAAGGATTAGAATACATGATTTTTTTTTCTAGACCTTGAGTTAAAGGTGCTTATAGGCTATACATTCTCCCTTAAGGCCATAAATTACTTTGGTTTGGTGAGCAGTCTTATTAATTTTTGCACTCTCAGTGTCTAACAGAGTAACTGACATTTGTTAGGTTCACAATACATGTTTACTGAAGGATGGAAAGAAGGCGGGAGAAAGAGAGAAGGAAGGAAAGGTGTTGAATGCCTGTCCTTCTTCTACTTCTGACTCTGGCTGAGTCAACCAGTGGGTGGTGTGCAGTGCAGGAGAAGCAATGTGAGGAGCAAATCCTTTAGTTGCTCTGATTCTGGCCTAGAGATCGAACCTGCACCACAGCAGTGAATCAAGCTTAAGCTGCAGCGGTGGTAATGCTAGATCGTTAACCCGCTGCACCACAGGAGAACTCTGGAAAGTGCTCTTTAGTCTTTTTGTCCAGCCTGAGATTCCTTATAGGCAGCTAGGCCAATGGGCGGAACAGATGAATATGCAACCAGATGACACTTTATCAACACAGAGGGAGAAACGGCAGGTATGTGCTGGTCTCCAGAAGGTATTAAGCATGCACGTCCAAGGAAATTGTTCTGCCCTTAACCGAGGTGTTTTCCCCTTGTGATCTCATCCTTTGTCTGAAGCACAAACCCTTCCCAAACTCCTTCAAGACCTCTGATGGCTTTACCTCTAATTATTATGTTATTTGCCTTTAAGAAAAATCAACAGGATGGCACCACTAAAAGGTGAGTGGCTCTAATGCCAGGGAATCTGTGGTTAGTACATATATGGTTTCAGCTTCCACTGTGACCTTAAATTTACTTGGTTAAACTCCATCTGTTTTTCTTCCTTCGCTATGTCTACCTATCCTTAACAACTCACTCAGCAAAATACTTTTCTCCCTAAATGTACTGTTGTATCTCATTTGGTCTCTAACTAACAATGATGTTTTCTCCTCCAAAATGAGAGGCCCCCGTGGCTCCATACTCTGATCAGCAGTGCTGTTGATGCAATAAGATGAAGAAACCAGGATAGTTTAGCATTCTAGATGATAAGGGACCATATTAACATCAACAATGTCAAATGTTGTGGGTAAATGTCACCAACAACAACTGAAAAAAAGACCAAAATATTTGGTTAGCAGCAGGGGAAGGCCAGCCATTCATTAGTGACCTTTAAGAGTACAATTTCAACAGAGGTAGGGATTAAAAATTGACTGGTAAAGAGGTGAGAGCCGAGGGGAGAGGATACTCCTCTGAGATGTTTGATGTTCAAAAATAAATGAGACAGGATGGTAGCTTAAGGTTGTAGTAGAATAGCAGAAAGATTTTTTAGGACAGTTAAAATCATGTTTTGTAAATATTAGCCAATTATGTAACTGAAAACTTAATTACCTGGTAACCAAAGAATAAGGGGAACTGATTAAGTCTCAGGACCAGGTAATTTGTGTCTAGTAATTTATGTGTTGTTTCTTATAAAATACAATATCAGAATATTTTATACCAAATGTACTTATTGTTTATTTCCTATATGAAAGAAGTCTTACGTTAAAATTTTTCATCTATTAACCTTTACAGAATTCTGTGTCTGTTTTTCAGCAATGAAGGACTGAGGTGACAGAAAGATATTTATTCGAACACACACAACAAATGCAATTGCCCTTCAAAAGCTTTAAACAAAATCAAGTACAAATTAATCTTGCCATTTCTTTAGTCGTCTTTATACTTGAAAAAAATTCAGGTAAACACCTTGTTTATTATTTTCTACTGCTTCAGGGAAAGTTGATTCTTCTGATTTATCTGACTGAAGGTTAAATAAGAAAGCAACCCAAGATTAAATTTGTGAGGTGTTCATCAAATTAGCTCTATTTCACCACAGAAAAGTCTTTCTCAGTACAATATAACTGCCAAGAGAAGTTATACTTGGCTTTATGTTAAGAGAGAGAACAATGACTGAATGTTAAGGAATTGAACACTGATATTAAAAGAGATGAACATTTTCCTTCTGGAAAATACTAATTAAATCATTATTTCTTCTTACACTATGAGTTTGTGAGAAACTCCATGAAGCCTGAAGCTCAACAAAGCTTTAGGATTATGGAATGTGGTAGAAAGGGTAGGGCCTGGGCATCAGCAAGCTGACTTCTTGTTCTGATTCCACCATGCAATTCTGGGCAAGTGATTTCTGAGCTTTGCTTTCTAAGTTTTCAAAATAAGAGAACAGGACTACCTAATCCCTAGATTTCATCCAAGACTAAAAGTCTTTAACTTTGAATTATTTGTTTATTACCTGGTAAAGACTGTTATGAAGCATCATTGTCTTCTGTATTTTTTTTTCTCTTTTCAGAGCTTTTGGTAGAGAGAGTGAAATATCAGCCTTACACAATGCAGTTGAATATAAAAATGGAGACATTATAGAAATATCAATAATAATTAGAATTTCAGGTTATACTTGCATTCTTGTATATACAACAAATGAGAGTGAGGATTATAATTTTGGAAAGGATAACAAACTACACATTATTTCCATTTTGATGGAATTATTGATTTCCATTCAGAAATCAATAATATAAGAGGAACTTTGACAGATTTTTAAAATATAGTTTACTTTGATCAGCTTCAGACATAAGTAAATCAACAGCAATAATGAAAAAGATATGCTAGCTAAGAGAATTTACATTCTGATTTCACTTATCCAGAAGGAAAATCAGTGTGCTTTGTACAATTCCCTTGAAGGGATTTTCCCTCCCAACTGAGTTGTTTCAATTGGGATAGAGTCAGATGGCATCTGACAGTGGTTCAGAAAAGAGAAGGTAATTCATTTGGAAGGGAAGCTACTTTGGGGTTGTTCCTTATTTCCTAATTCTATTTTAAAAAGAAAGAAAGACCCCTTCAAACATTACATGATAATTTTGGAACATACTCTTAACACACAACCTAGTAGGATTTCTTCAGATGCCTTTTCTACTATTTGGAATATCTATTTCTTTTATAAGCCGGGGCCCTTCCTTTTCTTCCAAAACTTTTTCAAGATCCATTTCCTTTTTGATATCATGTTGCCATCCTTGAACACCGTCTCTCTGCTTCTGTCACTCGCTGAGTTCTAGGTCTTTCACATACGCCTGCATTCTCTAATTGTGCACATGTGTTCAGACAGCAAGAGCTGGTTTGTATCCATGAGCCATGATGGAGAAGAATGGGGCAATGAGAAGCAGCCCCCAGTGCTGGGATGGCAGGTTTCTTAGACCCTTCAAACTCTTCCTGGGGAGTAAATGGCCACAGCAGCCATTTGTTGGATCCTTTCTTTCATTTATCATTCTTTATTTGGCCGTCTCTTTCTCACTTCTCCTAACCTCATTAGTAGTTTCCAGGTTGCTCCTGTGTCATCCTCTATTCCTCAAATCCAATCAGTCTTCATGTTGTATTGATTTTATTACTCATGATCACTAGGCTCTATCTTCTTCTTTCCATCTCCATTACTTTCACTCTGATCTAAAGCACCATCATTTTTCACTTGGATTCTTCTTATATTGTCCTCATTTGTCTCCCTTGTATTTGCTATTGCTGCCTTATCCATTCTTCACATTATAGCTAGAGTGTTATTAAAAATAGTCATAATAAAATATGATTATACATGTCCCAAATCATTTAAAATCATGAAATGGCTTTTTATTGTTTTCAGGGTACAGAATAAAACCTTAACAAGGCCTAAATTACAGTCACCATCTATCCCAATTTACCCAATGCAAAACCTGTTTATGCCTGTTGTGCTGGCTTTATTATTATCAGCACCTCTTTCACTTTCAAAAGTATCCTAATTGGCTGATAAGTCATGTGACTCCTGCCCAGCACCGCTACCTCTTTGCATACCACTCTCCCTCTCACTCACTGGGCTACAGCCTCACTGGTCTTCTCTTGGTGCCTTTGATTTTCATTTTCTTATCTCAAAGCCTTGGTACATACCTCCCTGAAATATATTTTCCTCTTCTATCCACCAAGTGTAACTGTTACTCATCCTTCAGATCTCATTTGATCTCATTTTAAATGTCAAGTCCTCATATTATATGTTCTTAATATTCTCAGTACTTTTCTTCAAAGCATTTACCACCTTTGCAATCACATATCAATGTGTGTCATTATTCAAATAATGTCTGACACCCCTCTCCCTCCATAAGACAGCAGAGGAGGTATCTGTTTTATCTGTTTTGCTCTCATTAAATTCCCAGTATCTCCCACAGAACCTGGCACAGAGTTGGCAATCGGTATATATTTATGAAGTGAATAAGCTGGTGAACATGCTCAGGGCACTCTGTATATAACACCTCCTACAAGGTCTACATTAAGATTGAAATTAAATGATTGCAAATATGATTAATGTCTAATATGTTTTTTTTTTGGCTCACCAGTATGTAAACTCAAAGGCAATAGGGGCTAGGACTTCCTGGGGGGCAGCACATTGTAGGGTTCAAATCCCAGCTCTAGCACTAACCATTTGCAGAGCTGTGGGCAAGTCATTTAACCTCTTTCCACATCCCTAAAAAGAGAGTGACAAGGATGCCTATCTTACAAAGTAGAGTAGTGCCTGGCACACTGTAAGCACCATATGAGAATTCATTCTTCTCATTATTAAACACTATCTTTGGTATCTAGCGCAGTATCTGTCACACATATATGTTCAATAAGTATTTATGGAATTATTTGAGAAGCTAAACCTCCTGATGTCTATCTGGTATGGTTATAGTCACTCCTGCATCTACTCACTGATTGAGCTGAAGTGGAAGCAAGTACCGTCCCTCACCTAGACTATATATTTTTAATGATCATCTTCTTTATTTTATTATTATTATTATTTTGCTTTTTAGGGTCGCTCTTGCGACACATGGAAGTTCCCAGGTTAGAGGTCAAATCGGAGCTACAGCTGCTGGCCTATGCCACAGGCACAGCAATGCAGGATCCAAGCTGCATCTGCCACCTACACCACAGCTTGAGGCAATGTCAGATCCTTTAAACCACTGAGTGAGGCCAGGGATCAAACCCGCATCCTCATGGATACTGGTCGAGTTCGTTTCCTCTGATCTACAATGGGAACTCCCTAGACTATATTTTCATGTCTTAAAAGAGCTCAGCATCTTTCTCTGGGGGTTTTAGAATCATATCAAAGAATCAACTCTCCTGTCTCATTCATGGCTCTTTAAAGTGTCCTTTGCATGGAATCCTGGTCTGGTTCCCAATGGGGGATCCAATCTAGAAAGTATTCTGAGCGTTATTTGGCTATTGGATACCCCAACTCTCCTTCCATTTGGCTACAACCACTGCTCTTGGGCCAAGGACATACATGAACTCTCTTTCATTAAGGGGAGATTGTTTTCCTTCTGGAAAACCTGAAGTCTGGAGGCTTAAGGGATTGTTCTTGGTCTCTTCTACCTTTGTGGTAGGGGTGGGAACTGTCCACCAATTTCTACTTTCCAACCATTGTCCATGAAGATCTTCAGGTGCTCAGACAGATTTCCAAGTGGCCCTCTCTGCTATAACTTCAGACATTAATGCAACTACCTATGTGGTACTGATTATATGTCACAGACCTATGATATTAACTATACATTACAAATAAATTTATATGACAGGTATTGTTAATATAAATTACAATATTTATCTATTATAGAATAGGGCCAGTGTTATTCTTATGATTGTTCCCACATGTAATGAGATTAAAAAAGCCATACCAATTAATCTTTGACAAGGGAGGCAAGAACATAAAATGGGAAAAAGAAAGTCTACTCAGCAAGCATTGCTGGGAAACCTGGACAGCTGCATGCAAAGCAATGAAACTAGAACACACCCTCACACCATGCACAAAAATAAACTCAAAATGGCTGAAAGACTTAAATATACAACAGGACACCATCAAACTCCTAGAAGAGAACATAGGCAAAACACTCTCTGACATCAACATCATGAATATTTTCTCAAGTCAGTCTCCCAAAGCAATAGAAATTAGAGCAAAAATAAACCCATGGGACCTCATCAAACTGAAAAGCTTTTGCATAGCAAAGGAAACACAAAAGAAAACAAAAAGACAACTTTCAGAATGGGAGAAAATAGTTTCAAATGATGCAACGGACAAGGGCTTAATCTCTAGAATATATAAACAACTTAGACAACCCAACAGCAAAAAAGCCAATCACCCAATGGAAAAATGGGCAAAAGACCTGAATAGACTGTTCTCCAAGGAAGATATACAGATGGCCAGCAAACACATGAAAAAATGCTCAACACTGTTGATTATAAGAGAAATACAAATCAAAACTACCATGAGATTCCACCTCACACCAGTCAAAATGGCCATCATTCATAAATCCACAAATAACAAGTGCTGGAGGGGCTGTGGAGAAAAGGGAACCCTCCTGCACTGTTGGTGGGAATGTAAGCTGGTACAGCCACTATGGAGAACAGTTTGGAGATACCTTAGAAAACTATACATAGAACTTCCATATGACCCCACAATCCCACTCTTGGGCATCTATCCGGACAAAGCTCTACTTAAAAGAGACACATGCACCCACATGTTCATTGCAGCACTATTCACAATAGTCAGGATATGGAAACAACCCAAACGTCCATCAACAGATGATTGGATTCAGAAGTGGTATATGTACACAATGGAATACTATTCAGCCATAAAAAAGGATGACATCATGCCATTTGCAGCAACATGGATGGAACTAGAGAATCTCATACTGAGTGAAATGAGCCAGAAAGACAAAGACAAATACCATATGATGTCACTTATAACTGGAATCTAATATCCAGCACAAATGAACATCTCCTCAGAAAAGATAATCATGGACTTGGAGGAAAGACTTGTGGCTGCCTGATGGGAGGGGGAGGGAGTGGGAGCTTGGGCTTATCAGACACAACTTAGAATAGATTTACAACGAGATCCTGCTGAGTAGCATTGAGAACTTTGTCTAGACACTCATGTTGCAACAAAAGAAAGGGTGGGGGGAAAATGTAATTGTAATGTATACATGTAAGGATAACTTGATCCCCTTGCTGTACAGTGGGAAAAAAAAAACAAACCATACCCTGGTTGGCATGCAGCATGTTGCTTTGAACTGTGTGAGAGGAATATAATCTTACATTTAAAAATGAATTGTCATTGCCCCTTCCAGCCTAAGACTCTTACAAATACACAGTCTGCCTTGGACATATTATACCTAAAGATCAGCTCTTTTGGACTGAATTTACTCCACTGTTCACTCTTGTGCTGTCTGGCCCCATTAGATAGAAAGATTCTTCCCATGGCAGAGGTGCAGTGGGGAATGAACTGAAGTTACTGGTCATCCTTTGTCTGTTCTCTGGGATGCCCTTGACCACACTGCAGTAGCAGGCATAACACACTACAGATCTGCTTTTCATGCTGGCCATGTTTGTTCTAGTTGGGTTTTCTTCGGAAGCAGAATGTCAAACAAGAAATGAGTGGACGTAGTGTCTTACAGATGTACAGGAACACTGGCTGGGAATGGGGTGGTGATACAGAGAAGGAGAATCAATAAAATGTGCCTTTAAAAATCAGCTAGGAGTTCCCGTCATGGCTCAGTGGTTAATGAATCCGACTAAGAACCATGAGGTTGTGGATCCAATCCCTGGCCTCGCTCAGTGGGTTAAGGATTTGGCATGGCTGTGAGCTGTGGTGTAGGTTGCAGACGGAGCTCAGATCCTGTGTTGCTGTGGCTGTGGCATAGGCTTGCAGCAACAGATCCGATTAGACCCCTAGTCTGGGAACGTCCATATGCCGTGGGTGCGGCCCTGGAAAAAAGGCAACAAACCAAAACAAAGACAAAACAAAACAAAACAAAAACAAAAGCAAAAAACCAGCTATCACAGTGGACAACTTAAGTTTGTTGCCGTTTGGAAACTTTGGAAATGGGACAAAACAAACATCTAAGCATGATCCAACCAAGGAGCCAGGTATCTGAGGCATGTATACCCTCCATGCTCATCAGACACTGGCTCAAGGCTGCCCCTGGAGGAATACTGGTTCCCAGACACCATTGTGCATGTGGGCAAGGTTGGTTCTAGCAGCCCCAGATCAGTCTTCTGGCAAAGATACACATACCAGCCGATGGAGGTCAGGCTGCTATGCCTGGACATGGTGAGGAAGTCAGAAAGGATGTGGAAGGAGTATTGACAGCATCTTCTATATAACTGAAAATGGTGGCAATGGAATATCTGACTAATTAACTCACTGGAGGGTAGATATAATGTGACTATGGCAGAAAATATTGGTCTCTTGCTCTCAACGCTATTGTGAAACCAGTTTATTTCTAGCTCTAATTTTGTAGCTCTCATCGTGCAACTTTTTTCACTGTCACTTGTCCTTTTATCCCTTTATTCCATTCTCAGTTCCATATGCCCTCTTATATTCCAACCCTGTTGGCATACCTGCCCTGCTTATATTGCCTTTCTCTTCTTCATTTTTCCCAAATGGAAACCCCAAGCCTTCTGAGTCTTCTCTCAGAACAAACACCATTATGATGGGTGATAACATGATTATTATTGCAGTGATGATAACATTTGTTGACTGAATGCTCCACTGGTCACTGCTCCCTGTTGTCACAAAGATGGCTGAGGAGGCACTAAGTCAGGATAATGAGTAATAAAAACTGAAGGGCTCTTTTCAGCCTGGCTTCCCTTATGCCCAGGCGTGGCTCTGCTCTGGATCTGTGCCATTCTGCCTCATCTATCTGGCATTTCCTGGAGGAAGACTGACTAGCATATCAGATGAAACTGATGATGATTCTTGGCTAAGAAAGTAAGATTCCTGAATGATTAGAACACTGAAGCCTAAGTTCATATCTGACACTCCTTTATCTAGGCCTTCTGATCCTCATTTTACTTTCAGGACTACAACTCCTGTTAAAATGCCCTTGGGTTTTATTTTCATCATTTAATCATGCTGTCATATCTGTGTGTTCAAGAAAGCTGACCTTGTTTAGAAATTACAGTTGCAATGTTACCAGGCTAATGGTCCACTAAGGCCAGTCCTCGTATAAGTGGAATGCTGTGATGTGACCTTAGGAATACTGGGATCACCACAAATACATAGTTGGTGCTCACTTGCTTCCTGATGCTTTACATTTCTTAACAAGAAATAAATCATTTCATGCCACAATGTGAGAGACAGAAAATTCACATTGTAAAAGAATACTTCTCAGAGAAGTAGTTTGTTGTTGACATGTCTGTACTTTTATTTTTACCAGATTAATAGATGTACTTAATTTTTAAAAGCACAATACTAAAAAGCTTTTAAGAAAATAGAGCTACAGCGCTACTCCTCCCTATGCCCAAGAAACACTCCTCAGGGTAAACTCCTTTCAATTCTTTTAGCTATTTTTTCTATTTACCTACATATACAATGTCTTATATTGATAGTGTGACTTCTTACTGTTCTACTTTGTACATTATCTATTGACTTCCCATAATGGAAGATCAGAATTTAGTACCCTTACACACACCTATACTATCCCTCTCCTTATATTTCCAATATAGTTGTATCATAACTTTTGGTTAAACGAAACCCTGTGTTAACATTATTACAACAGTGTAAAGCTGTTCACAGTTAGAGCATGTAGTACACACTAATTCCATTTCCTTTCTTGTACTTTTTTTAGGTAGTAACTTCATTTTCCTTGTTTGCTCAGTTTTACATGTACTAATTGCTAATTCTTCCCCAGTTCTTCCATAGAGATGCTTCTCAATACTGTCAGACATATCTAGTCATCTATCAGTTCCATCTCCTCTCCCCTTCTCCACAAGACATCTGCCCTAGAATCTCCTGTTATCCTGATTCAATCTGTACTGGTTGTTCTTTAGATCAGCTGCATGGCTGTCCTGTCACGATTTCCTCTGTTAATAAAGGAATTCTCCTTTCTCTCTTCTGTGTTGAATTTTCTGTTTCCTGGATTCTAATTCTTCCACTTTGTAGGTTTATGTCCTTGTATTAGGGAAGCACATCCTGGAGTAGCTTTCTAAAAATACATTTTAGGGTTTTTTTCATGCCTGAAAATGTTATTCTCCTCTCACATGTCAGTTTGGCTGGATATAGAATTCCAAGATGAAAATAATCTTTAATCAAAATGCTGTGGACGGGAGTTCTCTTTGTGGCTCAGTGGTTAACAAACCTGACTAGGATCCATGAGGATGCAGGTTCGATCCCTGGCCTTGCTCAGTGGGTTAAGGATCCAGCGTTGCCATAAGCTGTGGTATAGGTTGCAGACGCGGCTTGGATCCCTCGTTGCTGTGGCTGCGGTGTAGCCTGGCAGCTGTAGCTCTGATTCGCCCCCTAGTCTGGGAACTTCCATATGCTGTGGGTGTGGACCTAAAAAAAGGAAAAAAAAATGCTGCGGGCATTTCTCCAGCTGGAGAGTAACCGGTGTTACTGCTGGGAAATATGATTATAAATTGATTCCTAATTCTCTGTGAGCAAACTTTATTTCTCCATTGGGAGTTTTTAGGGTTTTCCATTTATCTCTGTTATAAAATGATGTGTCTTATTGATGTGTAGTTCTTGCTTTCTATATTGTATTTGGCATTGGGCAGGTTCTTGCACTCTGGGAACTCATTTCCTTAATTTCTGTGAAATGTTTTGTCATTATTTCTTTTATAATTTCTTTACCTCCTTTTACCTGTTTGTATTTTGAAATTCTTTTTTTTTTTTTTTGTCTTTTTGCCTTTTCTAGGGCTGCTCCCTCAGCATATGGAGGTTCCCAGACTAGGGGTCTAATCAGAGCTGTAGCCACTGGCCTACGACACAGCCACAGCAACAGGGGATCCGAGCCGCGTCTGCAACCTACACCACAGCTCATGGCAATGCTGGATCCTTAACCCACTGAGCAAGGCCAGGGATCAAACCTGCAACCTCATGGTTTCTAGTCGGATTCATTAACCACTGAGCCATGACAGGAACTCCTGTATTTTGAAATTCTTATCAGTCATGTATTGGATGTTCCAAGCTAATTGTCTAACTTCTCTCTCCTACTTTCTGTATCTTTTTGTTTTCCTTCATGAGATATTTTCTCATCTTTATCTTTCAACTTATCTACTGAATTTTTTTTTTTTGTCTTTTTGCTATTTCTTTGGGCCGCTCCTGCGCCATGTGGAGGTTCCCAGGCTAGGGGGCGAATCGGAGCTGTAGCCCCCGGCCTATGCCAGAGCCACAGCAACGCTGGATCCGAGCCACGTCTGCAACCTACACCACAGCTCACGGCAACGCCGGATCGTTAACCCACTGAGCAAGGGCAGGGACCGAACCCGCAACCTCATGGTTCCTAGTTGGATTCGCTAACCACTGCGCCACGACAGGAACTCCTGAATATTTTTTATTTGATAATTTTAACTTTTAAAAGCTCTTTTGTGTTTTTTGATTATTCCTGTTATTGCATCCTGTTATTGATTAATGAATACAAAGTTTTCTCTTACACTCTCCTGTTTTTTTTCCTAAATTATTATTGCTTTTAACTTTTCTTTCATTCTATTTCTTTTTCATATATTTGTATTGGCTTCTGACAGTCAGGTTGGAAGTTATTCAGGATGGTTATCTTATTCTCTGTACTCATATTTAAGAATAAAACATTGAAAAGCTAAATAAAAGCCCTATATGGTTGGGTGTAGCCCAGCCATTTTGGGGGGAACTCTCAAATTTGAGCATCTATAAGATTTTTTTCATGTGGGATTGTTTCTTCAGAAAAGACTCTTCCAATTTCCTTCCTGGAGGATTAGAAGGCTATGAATTCTAGAAGTCAAAAAACAAAACGAAATTTTAAAATTTCACCTACTTTTCTTCCATACCCTCTACTGTGCCAGGCTCTGAAGCCTCTCAGGGTGACTTGTTCCAGGGATAAAATCTCCTGACTCGGCTGGGTTGCAAAGTGGTGGTGGCTGGCTGGGAATGGTTACAGAGAGAAATTGGGCATCTAACTCTCCTTAATATACTTTCAGTCAGTTTTCCTGTATTTACTCTACCTTCTGAAGTATTTGGGCTTTCGATTTCTCACCTTTTCTATAGGGCAAATTAGCTTGTGTCGTATTGGCATTTCTCTTTGTAGACACTTAGCTGCAGCTTTCTGCAGTAGAGTGTTGCCCTTACAGAGATGGTCAAAGCTATTTCCCCAGAACCATATCTGCTGGGAAAGAGAGAAAGGAGGAGTGTAGGCCAGTTTCCTTTTAAGGATGAGAGGTATAGGAGTTCCCATTTTGGCACAGCAGAAATGAATCTGACTAGTATCCATGAGGATGCAGGTTCAATCCCTGGACTTGCTCAATGGATGGGGGATCCAGTGTTGCTGTGAGCTGCAGTGTAGGTCACACAGATGTGGCTTGGATCCCACATTGCTGTGGCTATGGCGTAGGCCAGCAGCTGTAGCTCCAATTCGTCTCCTAGCCTGGGAACTTCCATATGCCGTGTGTGTGGCCCTAAAAAGAAAAAATAAAGTATGAGAGGTATATACATCTCTTTGCTCATATTCCATTGGGAAAATCTAGTATCATGGCCACCCTTACCTGCAAGGCAGGATGAAAAATGTAGTCTCTAGCTAGACAGCTACATGGCTGGAAAAACTCCATGTGTGTGGTGAGATTTTATTATCAAAAGGAGGAAAGGGACAATGGATATTGGGGGATGATAAGCAGTCTTTGCCACAAGGAGGAATACTGGGATTCCCTTCAGCCTCGTAGTGGTTGTCCTGCCTACAAAGCACAGGTCTTCCATGGACAGACATGTGGTCAGCATCGTGTGCACTTCTGGCAGCATCTGCTGCCCTGGGTTTATGGGTGGGCTATACTGACCATCTGTATCCATGATTCCTGGCGCTCCTAGTTCCCCCTAAGCAATTTGTTTTGTTCTTTTGGCATAAACACAGATCTAAATGTATAAGGCTTCCAGCCACATAGGGAATTTTAATGGGGTCTTCTTTTCATATCATATTATGAGAGTTGGGCCGCAATTGCAAAACTGGTGCCTATTTTACATGCTGTAAGAAAGAACATGCTATATTTAATACAAAATGGGAAAAGTTACATCTACTCCTCAAAGTCAGTATTTTCTATAGACCCTACAACAGTGCTTATAAAACATAAACATCTATAGGCATCATCTGGGGACCTGGTTAAAATGCAGATTCCAAGTGTGGGCAGAGCCCCAGAGTCTATATTTCTAACAATCACCTGGGAAATGCTGACTTTGCTACCCCCAAATCATGCTTTGGTTAGGCAGGCATTAAGTACTTCCTCTGTTAATGTCTAATTACTCTGTTATGAGAGCAGATAAGTCACACTGGAGGCAGAATTCATGTATGTCCAAAAGACACAAAAACAATAGATGTATTTATTCTAATAAGGAATTTCACAGTTTTCTGCAGCTTTTGCCATACCCATGAAATTCAGCTTATAATAAAACTGAATGATAAACAATTATGAGTGGTTACAATTCCACAAGGCACAGCTTTGCCATCTAAGTCAAAGAAATCATAATTCCCCAAAGCACCCAAAGAGAAAAACTTCAGCTGGCTATTCTCTTTTCTTGTGATTTAACTTTCTTAATGAATAAGTATAAACATGTACTCAAAGACCAACACATTTCAAATTATTTTAAGCAGCTGGTTTCTAGTTCGGTGTATCTAAATTTATGAGCAGTTCTGATCGCTGTGGTGGCTGCTGGTTTTTGAAAGCTGTAGTTCAATATGGAGAGCATTACTTACTGATGGAGGTAGGTCAAGATCAATGATTTTTTTTTCCCCTTAGCAAGCTGAAGTATAAAACAAAAATCCTTTTAATACCCACATTGTTTGCTTCTTTGTTTTGTGTTGACTGCATGCCTTGCTGAGTGACTCATTCTCTAAGATTGCCCCTTAGAATAAATTTGCCAGAGGTACTCATTTCTGCCTAAAGAGACTGTTGAGTACAAGTCTTTCGTTTATATTTTCAGTTTTTACTTTTCTGTCCTCAAGTGGGGCAATAGGAAGGAGGGGAGATACACATTTGTTTGTGGGAGAGGGAATTCTGTTAAATGCTTACTGTTAGAAAAACTGATTTTATCCCAGTTTCTCATGAAGTATTCTTTAAGTAGATGTTTGACAAAATGGTCAGGGAAAGAAAACTATGTTATCAGCAGATTGCAAAGGGTTTTAGATTGGAGGAGGGGTAGAGTAAGAGCTTAATTTCTTTTGAATTTTGAAATTGAAGTGTGATATAACGAAAGTGCAAAAAAATGTGCAGTTTACATTGTGAGCCACATGGAGCCTTGGAATACACCTGACCAAGGAGGTAAAGGACCTATATGCTGAGAACTATAAAACTTTAATCAAAGAAATTTTAAAGAAGATGTAAAGAAAAGGAAAGATATTCCATGTTCATGGATTGGAAAAACCAATATTGTAAAAATGGCCATCCTACCCAAAGCAATCTACAGATTCAATGCAACCCCTGTCAAATCACCTGGGAAATTTGTCACAGAACTAGAAGAAACAATCCAAAAATTTATATGGAACCACAAAAGACCCAGAAATGCCAAAGCATCCTGAGAAATAAAAACCAAGCAGGGGGCATAACTTTCCCAGACTTAAAGAAATATCACAAAGCCACAGTCATCGAAACAGTGTAGTACTGGTATCAAAACAGACAGACAGACAAATGGAACAGAAGAGAGAACCCGGAAATAAATCCTGACATCTATGGTCAATTAATCTTTGACAAGGGAGGCAAGAACATAAAATGGGAAAAGAGTCAATTAAGCAAGAATTGCTGGGAAACCTGGACAGCTGCATGCAAAGCAATGAAATTAGAACACACCCTCACACTATGCACAAAAATAAACTCAAAATGGCTGAAAGACTTAAATAGAAGACAAGACACCATCAAACTCCTAGAAGAGAACATAGGCAAAACACTCTCTGACATCAACATCATGAATATTTGCTCAGGTCAGTCTCCCAAAACAACAGAAATAAAAGCAAAAATAAACCAATGGGACCTAATCAAACTGAAAAGCTTTTGCACAGCAAGGGAAATAAAAAAGAAAACAAAGAAACAACTTACAGAATGGGAGAAAATAGTTTTAAATGATGCAACCAACAAGGGCTTAATCTCTAGGATATACAAGCAACTTATACAACTCAACAGCAAAAAAAGCCAATCACCCAATGGAAAAAAGGCAAAAGACCTGAACAGACATTGCTCCAAGGAAGATATACAGATGGCCAACAAGCATATGCAAAAAATGCTCAACATCGCTGATTATTAGAGAAATACAAATCAAAACTACCATGAGATACCACCTCATACCAGTCAGAAAGGCCATCATTTATAAGTCCACAAATAACAAATGCTGGAGGGGGTATGCAGAAAAGGGAACCCTCCTGCACTGTTGGTGGGAATGTAAACTGGTATAGCCACTATGGAGAACACTTTGGAGATACCTTAAAATCCATACATAGAATTTCCATATGACCCCAAAATCCCACTCTTGGGCATATATCCGGGCAAGAGTTTCCTTGAAAAGGACACATGCACCTGCATGTTCATTGCAGCACTATTCACAATAGCCAAGACATGGAAACAACCCAAATGTTCATCGACAGATGATTGGATTCAGAAGATGTGGTATATATACACGATGGAATACTACTCAGCCATAAAAAAGAACAAAATAATGCCATTTATAGCAACATGGATGGAACTAGAGACTCTCATACTGAGTGAAATAAGTCAGAAAGAGAAAGACAAATACCACATGATATCACTTATATCTGGAATCTAATACATAGCACAAATGAAGCTTTCCACAGAAAAGAAAATCATGGACTTGAAGAATAGACTTGTGGCCACCTGGGGGGAGACGGAGGGAGTGAGAGGGATCGGGAGCTTTGGGCTACCAGATACAACTTGGAATGGATTTACAATGAGATCCTGCTGGGTAGCATTGAGAACTATGTCTAGATACTTATATTGCAACAGAACAAAGGGTGGAAAAAAATGTATACATGTATCTTTACCCCCATGCTGTACAGCAGAAAAATAAATAAATTTTTAAAAAGTGCTGTTTAATGAATTTTCACATAATTGGACACCAATAATTCAACCAACATCCATATAAATAGAACATTACCAGTGTACCCAGATGCCTTGCTCATGTATCCTCCCAGTCACCTACATGGCACCATATTCCCTATGCACCAACAAGGATAACCATTTATCTGCCTTTAAATACCACAGACTATTTTTGCCTGTTTTAAAATTTTATATACATAGAATCATGCTGTATATATACTTCTGGGTCTGTGTTTCTTTTGCTCACTATTATGTTTATGTGATTTTCTGCACATGTGTTACATACTTTTGCATATAGTTATAATTTGTTCATTCTCATTGTTGTATATTATTTTTTGTGTGTGACTGAAACTGTCAGGGCCTTGTGGGGCTCCTGGGCACAAAAGTATTTCTGTGTCCCTGATTTCTTGCCTGTAGGGAATAGGCTTCAGCCTCTATGACCTTCCCTGAGTTCCAAAGGACAGATTCAGACAGTTGCTAATCTGGGAAGGAAAGGAAGGAAAGAGACAGGGCAAGAGCAATCAAGAGACAATAGTGCAGCCTTTGGGCAGGGTCCTGGTTTCTCCTCAAGGGATACACATAGCAACATCTTTGAGCTCTTCTGCAGAAATAAAACCCCAACAAATGGAAGTTGTTAACTACTTGATAAAGTTCTTCATTCCAAGACCACCAGAACCCAGTCCTGGGGCCACTAAACACCAGCTCTGTAGAAGAATGAAAGTTTGCATCTACACTGATGCTTCTATGTGCCCCTATTTTCTACTCTAAACTATAAAACCACTTGCTATTCTCTCTCAAAGGAGGACACAGTCTTTAGAGCATTAGCCTGCTGTGGCCTCTGTTGCCTGGCAAAGCAATAAAAGCTATTCATCTCTCCTTCTCCCGAAACTCTATCTCTGCGTTTCTATTTGTACCAGTGGACAGAGGTCGAGTTTCTACTACCACATGATGTAGTCTATACTGCTGATAGTCCTTTTTTTTTTCATTTGGGGCTATTACAAGTAGTGCTGCTATGAATATTCTAACACTTTTTTTGGTGAATAAATATATTTATTTCTTTTAAGCATCTAGGAGTGGAATTGGTGGCTGATGGGACAGGCATATATTCAGCTCGAGTAGGAGGCACTCTCAGGCAGGTTTCTAATTTGGTAGGTCCCCTACCTCCTCAAGCAGAATTTCAGGTAGAAGGCTGTTTTGGTGAAGGCTTAGACACTAGGATGGAATAATCTGTATAGAGGGGACAGATGAGATACTGGATATAGAGAGTTATTTCCCTCCATGATTTGTATTTAGATGCATGAATTTAAAAAACAGAATGGAATTCAAGTAGCTAAAACACAGGGCAAAGAGGAAGTACTCTATCTGTTGAGTGGTCTACCAAAGAACAAGTGACAAAGTATGTACTGTGACAACTTGCATGGAACGGTGACAACAATGAACCCATATTTACTCTTAATCTTGTTAGAATGCAAGACCAGACAACATAATGCTCAAATGCTTGAGCTTTCTAATTACATTGTTTAGGTCTGAATTCCAGATTGTCACTCATGTGCTGTGTGATTTTTTGAGCAAGTCATTTAACTTTTCTGAATTACAGTTTCATCATCTGCAAAGTATATATAATGGATACCTACATTTCAAGGTCATTGGAAGGATTAAATAACATGACAAATGTAAAACTCTTAGTAAGTCTCTGGCATATAGCCTTAATAATAATAATAAATACCATTTATTGAGAGCTTACCATGTACTATAGATCTTTTGCCTATATCTTTTTAAACATAAAAACAATCTAGTGAGGTATATTCCATTATTCTTCTTATTTTACAGATGCATAAACAGACTCAGAAAGGATAAATGAAGAACTTAATGTCAAACCTTATAATACACTTATACACTAGTTGCTCTGAGTAAATTTCTTTAAGTAAATAAAAGGCATGTTAAGAGAAGTGTCTCCCAAACTGGAACTCTCACGTATTGCTGGTCGAATGTAAAGTGGTACAACCACTTTTTTTTTTTTTGTCTTTTTGCCATTTCTTGGGCCACTCCCATGGCACATGGCGGTTCCCAGGCTAGGGGTCGAATCGGAGCTGTAGCCACTGGTCTACGCCACAGCCACAGCAATGCAGGATCCGAGCTGCATCTGCGACGTACACCACAGCTCATGGCAATGCTGGATCCGTAACCCACTGAGCAAGGCTAGGGATCGAACCTGCAACCTCATGGTTCCTAGTTGGATTCGTTAACCACTGAGCCACGACAGGAACTACAGCCACTTTGGAAAATTATATTTTTCAGTTTCTAATAAAGTTAAACATACACCTACAATGTGACCTAGCCATTCCACTCCTAGTATTTACTCAAGATAAGTGAACACATATTCACAAAGTGACTCGCATGCAAAATATTAATAGTAGTTTCATTTGAAATAATAAAAACTTGGGGATAATGCAAATGTCCATCAACAGATAAAAAGATAAACAAATTATAGTATACCTACATAATGGAATACTACACAACAGTGGAAAGAAATGAACTACTGATACATGCAATAATATGATGAACCTCAAATACATTATGGTGAGTGAGAGAAGCTAGACAAAAAAAGTTATAGGAGTTCCAGTCATGGTATAATGGAAACAAATCTGACTAGGAACTATGAGGTTGAAGGTTCAATCCCTGGCTTTGCTCAGTGGGTTAAGGATCTGGCATTGCCCTGATCTGCGGTAAAGTTTGCAAATGTGGCTTGGTTTTTTCATTGCTGTCACTGTGGCATAGGACAGCAGCTGTAGCTCCAGTTTGACCCCTAGCCTGGATCCACCATATGCTATGAGTGTGGCCCTAAAAAGCAAAAAAAAAAAAAAAAAAAAAAAAAAAAAGTTATAGTATATGATTACATTTATATAAAATTATAGAAAATGTAAACTAATATAGAAATGAAATTTGATCTATTGACACAGAAAGTACATTAGTGGGTGCATGGGACTGAGCACAGAAGGAGAGATGGACCATAAAAGGGCACAAAGAATTTCTGGGTGGGAAAGTGGAAATGTTCTATATATTTATTATTGTGGTAGCTTCACACATATATAAAATTCATGGAAGTGTATACTTTACATGAGTTCAGTTTATTTCATGTAAATAATAACTCAATAAAGCTGCTTTTTAAAAGATATCTCGAGAAGCCCAGCATTGACCTTGTATCACAATCCGTTATGGTAATAACAATGTGGCTGGGCCATTGCTACCCTCATATAAGCTGAGATTGACAATTTTACTGAGTTAAGGAGGAATGTACTTTATATTATGGTATTTCTTTTCAGATATTTGCTGTAAAGAAGTCTCTAGGTTCTTAAGGGGGAGAGAGGTTTACCTTTCAAAGTAAATAAGAAAAAGAGGCATTCTCTGTGATGTAATACATGGTTCTGTAAAGAAGTGCTGAGGGTTTGCATTTTTATACCTGTATCTGTGCACATGGGGGAGAAGAACTGATTACAAGTGTCACTAAGCCCATGTATATCCTTTGACCTCTAATAATATTTATGCATATGCTAAACATTTTTGTTTTTCCAAGAGTAAGCAAAATGCTAGAATTCTTCCTCATCTGAAATTCAAATTAGCTCATAAATATTGCATTCTGAATTAGGTACTTTACTCTAAATATCTTGTGCTTTTTTATGGCTTATTTTGAAAAAAATTTACAGTGATGCTGGATTCTACATACAAGATAGGCATAAGGTACTTGTATTTCAGATGCTGTAAAAAGACAGTTGAAATAATGCTTTCCTTCGCTTCAAATCCTGTCTAGAACAACTGCCATATGGCTGTCATTGTAGTTTCTCCTTGAACACTTTGAGAGGAAGGGTTAGATCCACAAAGGATAAAAGAAAAATGACATGTATTGAGCAGCTATTAAGTATAGTATTGCATCATTTGTTTTTAAAAAGTTGTTTTATTCAAGTATTCCAACAACTCTGCAAGGTCTATAGTATTAGTTCCATTTTACATGTAAGGAACTGTGTTTCAGAAAGGTTAAGGTATTTATCAAGAGCACCTAAATCACTTGTCAATTTGAAGGCAGAAGTTGAGAGGCTGAGTAACTGAACAGAGGCTTCAGGAATCTCATGGGTTGGGGAGATAAAAGCTAGAGTTCAGAGCTTTAAAATGAGGAGTCTTTGTAGATACTCATGGGATTCAGTTAGAACTCTTAGAAGACTATACCTTAGGTACAAAAGTGAACTGTTACATCAGCAAGATGGTGGAATAGGAGGCTCCTAAGTTTCCCTCCTCCCATGGATGCACTCAACATATAACTAAAGATGGATCAATTCACTCTGAGAGAAATCCAGAAGCTAGTTAACTGACTCCTATGCATCAGAGGACATCAAAATGAGTAGGAAAACCTGAGATACATTCACAGCGTAAACCCCACTATTGACACAGTGCCTTACAGTTAGGAGGTAACCTCCAACTCCCAGCTTCTCACCAAGGAGAGAAGGGTTTGACTGTATAACTAGCATCCCAACTTTCATGGTTACTACCTGAAGGACTGGCTCCCAAATAACCTATCTTGAAAAGCCGAAGGGACTTGGCATTCACTTGTCCCTCATGACCACAAAAAACAAAGAGGTAGTTTTTGAATGGGTACACAAGCACTTTCTACATCTATCCCCCTGGACTCAGTGCAGAGGGAGCAGGTAAAAATGCCCAGCCTCCAATTTCTCCCTGGAAAGAGTTTGACTGCATACTTTTCATATCTGCTACCTGAGGATTAGGCTTCTAATTAGCCTGCATCTTGGAGCTGACTAGGTTCCTCCTAGAGCCTTAAATGGCTTTTGTGCACATCTTCTACCTTATCTCTCCAGGATAAAAATAAAACCAAGTCTTTAGCTTTTCACTGGAAGAAGCTTATCTTTCCACCCAGCACCCCAACTTTACCTGAGGCTCTCTCCTAAATTATCTAGCTCTGGGAACTGACAGGGCTCAGCATTTGAGTCCTCCAGGACCAGAGAGAACAAAGAGCTAGTTTTATATGTGCATACAAGTAGTTCCAGTAGCTACTTCCCCTGTATAAGTACAGAGTGAGTAGGTAAGACCACCCTGCTCCGTTTCTCCCCCTTATCGGAGCTAGACTGCATATATAACATCCTGATCTTCTCAGCAGCTGGCTGAGGAGGGTCTGGCTCCCAATCAGCATGCATCTGGGAACTGACCAGGCAAGCAATTAATAATCTTCCAGGAACCTAAAGAGGCATGTGGGTATTCCCCTCACTTTGGGAGCACTAATCAGATTTAGTATAACCTAATCTCATGAGAGCACTGAGAACAAAGATGGTGGTATGGACGAGCAGAAGGATTTGGCAGGTACTCATAATTTTGGGTGAAGTTGAATGACAAAGTTCATCTCCTAGATGAGACAAATCTGCCAAGACCAAGAGAAATTACTACTTTATCTTGTGTACAGAAACAAATATAGAGAGTCAAGGAAAACAAAGAAACAAGGGAATATGTTCCAAACAAAATGACAAGGTAAGTCTATAGAACCCGACCTTAATGAAAGAGAGTTAAGTGATTTATTCAACAGATAATTCCAAATAATGGCCATAAAGATGTTACCCAGGTCAGGAAAATAATTCATGAACAAAGGAACAATTTTAATAAAGAGAAAATATTTTAAAGTACCAAGTACAAACAATAGATCCTAAGAATATGACAACTGAACTAAAAAAATCCAATAGAGGGGTTCAACAACAAACTACATCAAATGAAAAAAGGATCATTAAACTAAAAGACAAGTCACTGGAAATTATCTAATCAGAGGAGAAAAAAATATTGAAAAATTAAGAAAGCTTAAGGAAATTATGGGTCACCATCAAGTGAATAATATACACATAATGGGAGTCTCAGAAGAAGAAGAAAGAGAGAAATGAACAAAAAGCTTATTTAAAGAAATAATAATGGAAAAAATCCCCAAAACTGGGGAAAAAACAAACATCCAGATCCAGGAGGCTCAGAGAACACCAAAAAAAAAAAAAAAAAAAAAAGAACACAAAGAGACACACATCGAAATACATAATAATCAAACTGTCAAGAGTTAAAGACAAAGAGAGAATTTTGAAAGGAGCAAGAGGAAAGAAACTTGTATTGTACACAGAAACTCCCATAAGACTATAAGCTGATTTTTCAACAGAAATGTTGCAGTCCAGAAAGGACTGAGATGATATATTCAAAGTGCTGGAAGAAAATAACATACCAGGAAGGCAAGATGGTGGAAGAGCGAGAGGACATGCTCACCCTCTCCCACAAACACATCAAAAAAACACATCTACTTGCAAAATGACTCACACAGAACATCAACTGAACACTGGCAGAAGAACTTAAACCTCCAAAAGCAGCAAGAAAATCTTGACATAACTGGGCAAAACAACAGAAGAGAAGAGAGAGAGAGAGGGGGAATCAGGATGGGACTAGCATTCCCAAGAGGGAGCTGTGAAGGACAAAGGGAATTCATACCTGGGAAGCCGCCTCATGGATGGAAAGATCAGCTGAGTCAGAGGGATCTCCAAGATGCCAAGAAAAGCACAGCAGCAGGTCTGAGAACCAAAAGGCAGAGTGAGAGATGCACAGGTCATCTGAACCACTGGCACAGACAACACAGCCTGAGATGCTCCAGTGGGCGCTGGGCACCAAAACTTAGGCTCTGGAGGTCAGTCCCTGGGAGCAGGTTGGGGTTGGCAGTGTGGAGACAGCCTAAGGGATTAGGGAGCTGTGCCCCATGGGTGGGGGGAGTGATACACTAAGGGCTGGGGAGTGGAAAGCCATCACAGAGGGAGCCCAGGAGAAGGTCCGGACCTGCAGGAGAGACAAGGCACCAATGTTGGAGAGGGGAGAGGAAGGGGGGGCCTCCATAGAAAACTCCTTGAGCCCCAGTGTGCACACTCGCCCATTGAGTAGCAGAGAGCAGAGCTTTCCCAGCTCATCCCCGCCACCACCAACACAGCCAGAAGCCACCTGCCTCCTGCGGCAGACTGGCTCCACCGCCCACAGGAAGTGCCCCGGCAATCTATGCACAATAGGAACGCCAGAGGGAAAAGAAAAAGAAAAGGGGATTGAAAATATATTTGAAGAAATTATGGCTGAAAACTTTCCAAATCTAAAGGATACTGATATCAAGATACAGGAAGCACAGAGGGCCCCAAACAAGTTGAATCCAAACATGCCAACACCAATACATATTATAATAAAAAATGGCAAAAGTTGAATAAAGAGAGGATTCTAAAAGTAGCAAGAGAACAGCAAAGTGTCAATTATAAGGGAACCCCAGAGACGTGCTGGAATATCCATTTTACTGGTAGGAAAACAAAAGTTTGGTGAGCTTTCATGACTTGCCCCAAGGAGACACAAGAGTTAGGTGTCAAAACCAGCATGTGGGGAGATGGGATTAAGAGGGTGGACTAGAAGGACTGGAGCTCAACTTCTCTCCTAAAAACAATAAAATTCACAACTAAAGGCTGAGACACCTTCAACCAAATGGACCGGAAACCTTCAAAAAGATATCCTACCCCAGAAGACAAAGAGGAGGCCACACCAAGAGGTAGGAGGAGCGATTACATGATAATAAGCAACCCCATACCTCCCAGGTGGGAAGCCCCACTTAAATATATAAAGCAAATAAAACACATCTAAAGGGAGAAATAAACAGCCATACAATAGTAGGGAAATTTTGGACCCTTTTTTCAACAACGAATAGATCATCCAGACAGAAAAATCAATAATAAAATATGGCATTTGCTCTACACTTTAAATCCAATGGACCAAACAGGCATATATGAGACATTCCATCCAAAGGCAACAGAATACATGTTCTTTTCAAGTGCACATGAAACATTCTCCAGGATAGATCATACATTAGGTCAAAAGCCAAGTTTTAACAAATTTAACACTGAAATCATATCAAGCATCTTTTCTGACCACAAGAGTAGGAATCTAGAAATCAACAAGAGGGAGAAAGATGGAAAATTCATGAATATGTGGAAACTACAAAGTCCTGAAATGGGTCAAAGGAGAATGCAGAAGAGAAATAAAAAAATATCTTGATACAGATAATGGAAATACAACATGCCAAAATTTATGATATATACCAAAAGCAGTGCTAAAAGAGAGTTTTGTGATGATAAGACTATATTACAAAAAAAGAATTATCTCAAATGAATAATCTAAATGCACACCTCAAGAAACCAGAAGAAGAACAAAACAAGCCCAAAGTTAGAAGGTAGGAAATAACAATAATCAGAGCAGATATAAATGAAATACAGAGTAGAAAAACAATAGAAAAGATCAAGAAAAGGAAGAATTGTTTTTTAAAAGATAAAATTGTCAAATCTTTAGACTAAATAAAAAAAAGATTCAAGCAAATAAATTCATAAATGAAAAGGAGACATTACAACTGATACCACAGAAATACAAAGGATCATTAAAGACTACTCTGAACAATTATATGTCAACAAATTGGATAACCTAGAAGAAATGGATGTTTCTAGAAACAATGAATCTACCAAGGCTAAATCATGAAGAAATAGAAAATCTAAACATACTAATTATGGGTGAGACTGCATCAGTGAAAAAAAAAGTCTACCAACAAGGAAAAGTTTAGGACCAAATGGCTTCTCTGGTAAAATATACCAAATATTTGATGGAGAATTAACATAAGTTTATCTCAGAGTTCCTGCTGTGGCACATTGAGATCAGTGGAGTCTTGGGAGCACCAGGACACAGGTTCAATCCCTGGCCTGGAACACTGGGTTAAGGATCCAGCATTGGTACAGCTGCAGCATTGATTGCATTGTGGCTTGGATCTGATCCCTGGCCTGACAACTCCATATGCCACAGAGTGGCAATAAAAAAAAGTCAATCTTTCTTGAACTCTCCCCCCAAAACTAAAGAAGGAACTCTTCCAAACTCATTTTACTGGGCTTGCATTGCCCTGGTACTAAAGCCAAACAAGGACACTACAAGAAGAGAAACCTATAGCCCAATATCCCTGATGAACACTGATACAACATTTCTCAACAAAATATTAGCAAACCAAATTCAACAGCACATTAAAGAGATCATACACCATGATCAAGTGGGATTAATCCCTGGAAAGCAAGGATGATTCAACACATAGAAATCAATCAATGTGATATACCACATTAATAAAATGAAGGATAAAAATTATATGATCACCTCAACAGATACAGAAAAAGCATTTGACAAAATTCACCATCCTTTCATTATAAAAACTCTCAACAAATTAGGCACAGAATAAATGTATCTCAATATGAAAAAAGCCATATATGACAATCCCACAGCTAGCATCATATTCAGTGGTGAAAAACAGAAAGCTTTTCCTCTAAGATCAGGAACAAGACAAGGGTGTACATTCTTACTATTTTTATTCAACATAGAACTGAAAGCCCTAGCCAGAGCAATTAGACAAGAAAAAGAAATAAAAGTCACAACTCACAGAAAGAACTAAAATTGTCTCCTTTTGCAGTTGAGATGATTGTACACAAAAGAAATGCTGAAGATTCCACCACAAAACTGTTAGAACCGATAAATGAACTTGATAAAGTTACAGGATAAAATATTAACATACAAAACTCAGTTGTGTTTCTATACACTAACAATAAACTATCCAAAAAAGAAATTAAGGAAAATAATCCCATTTTCAATAGCATTGAAAAGAATCAAGTAGTTAGGAATAAATTTAACCAATGAGGTGAAAGATTTGTACACTGAAAACTATAAAACATTGATGAAAGAAATTAAAGAAGATGAATAAATGGAAAGATAGTCTGTATTCATGAATTGGAAGAATAATATTGCTAAAATGGCCATACTACCCAAAGTGATCTATAGATTCAATGTAATCCCTACCAAAATTCCAATGGCATTTTTCACAGAAATAGGAAAAAACAATCCTCAAATTCATATGGAACCACAAAAGTCCCTGTGGCTAAAACCACCATCACAGACCAACGGAACAGAATCAGGAGCCCAGAAATGAACACATGCATAAACAGTCAACTAATATTTCACAAGGGAATCAAGACCACTCAATGTGGAAAAGATAGTTTCTTCAATAAATTGTGCTGGGAAAACTGGACAATCACATGAAGAAGAGTGAAAGTGGACTCTTGTATTGCACCATTCACAAAAATTAACTTGAAGTGAATTAAAGACTTAAATGTAAGACCTGAAACTGCAAAATTTCTAGAAAAAAAAAACCAAGGTAAAGTTTCTTAATATTGGTCTCAGTGAGGATTTTTTGGCTAGTACACCAAAAGCATAAGTGACAAAAGCACAAATAAATAAGTGGAAGAACATGAAAGTATAAATCTTCCATATGACAACAACAACAAAAAATTCTAAAAATGAAAAGGCAACTTACAGAAAAGGAAAAAAATATTTGCAAACCATCTATTTGACAAGGGTTTAATATCCATAATATACAAGGAACTTATACAATTCAATAGCAAAAAAACAAACAATTCAATTTTAAAAATGGGCAGAGGACCTGAATAGACATTTTCCAAAGAAAACATAAAAATGGCCAATAGGTACATGAAAAGTTGTTAAATATCACTAATTATCAGGGAAATGAAAAACAAAACCACAGGGAGATATTACCTCATATCCATTAGAATGGCTATTACTAAAAAGTCCAAAGATAACAAGTGCTGGTGAAGATGCATCCAAAGGAAATAAAATCCCTATCTTAAAGAGGTATTTGCAGAGTTCCCATTGTGGCTCAGTGGTTATCGAATCTGACTAGAAACCATGAGGTTGCAGGTTCGATCCCTGGCCTTGCTCAGTAGGTTAAGGGTTCAGCGTTGCCGTGAGCTGTGGTGTAGGCTGCAGATACAGCTCAGATCTGGCGTTGCTGTGGCTGCGGCATAGGCTGGCGGCTGCAGCTCCGATTAGACCCCCTAGCCTGGGAACCTCCATTTGCTGTGGGAGCGGCCCTAGAAAAGGCAAAAAGACACACACACACACACACAAAGGAGGAGGTATTTGCACTCCCGTGTTCATTGTAGCATTATTCACAAATAGGCAAGATAAGGAAACAACCTAAATGTCTGTCAACAAATGAATGGTTAAAGAAAATGTGATACACACACACACACACACACACACACACACACACACACACACCATTTGTAACAATATGAATGAACCTGTAGGACATTATGATGAGTGAAATAATGCAGACATAGAAAGACAAATAGTGCATCGAATTAAAAAAAAAAAACTTGGAGTTCCCGTCGTCTGACTAACATCCATTAGGATGCAGCTTTGATCCCTGGCCTTGCTCAGTGGGTTAAGGATCTGGTGTTGCGGTATGCTGTGGTGTAGGTCGCAGATGCAGCTCGAATCTGGCATTGCTGTGGCTGTGGCATAGGTCAGCGCCTACAAATCCAATTCAACTCCTAGCCAGGGAACCTCCATATGCCGCAGCTGCAGCCCTAAAAAGAGAGAGAGAGAGAGAAAAAAAAACCTCATAGTAAAACAGACAGTAGACTAGTGGTTACCAGAGGATGGGACGTGTGGGAAAAGATATTTTTTTAAGATGAGATTTTCTTAAAAAGAATAAAGAAAATAGAAATAAAATGGTGATTGCCAGGAGATGGGGAAATGGAGTCATAGGGAGTTATCATTTAGTGATTATAGAGTTTCATTCCTGTTAGATGCAGAGTTCTGGAGATGGATGGTGGTGATGATTTCACAGCAATATGAATGCACTTAATACTAATGAACCATATATTTTTAAATGGTTAATATAGTAAACTTTATATTACATGTATTTTGATATAATAAAAAACGATATAGTGTTAATGGGTCACCTCTCACAAAATTTCCCCAATACATTATTTATTTTCTACTGTACAGCATGGTAACCGAGTTACACATACATGTATACATTTTTTTCTCACATTATCATGCTCCATCATAAGTGACTAGACAGAGTTCCCAGTGCTACACAGCACAATCTCATTGCTAATTTATTCCACAGTCAATCGTCTGCATCTATTAACCATAAGCTCCCAATCCATCCCACTCCCTCTTGGCAACCAAAAGTCTATTCTCCAAGCCCATGATTTTCTTTTCTGTGGAAAGGTTCATTTGTGCCATATATATTATATTCCAGATATAAGTGGTATCATATGGTATTTGTCTTTCTCTTTCTTATTTACTTCACTCAGTATGAGAGTCTATAGTTCCATCCATGTTGCTGCAAATGGCATTATTTTGTTGGTGGGAATGTAAGCTGGTACAACCACTATGGATAACAGTATGGAGGTACCTTAGAAAACTATACATAGAACTACCTTATGACCCAGCAATCCCACTCTTGGGCATATATCCGGACAAAACTTTCCTTGAAAAAGACACATGCACCCGAATGTTCACTGCAGCACTATTCACAACAGTCAAGACATGGAAAAAATTTAAACTAAGCTTCAAATTGGTTCAATCACAGACAAGACTAAGACAATTTGTCCCTACTCTAACTTCCTGCCAGAAGCAAAAGTAGATCATCTCTGGTGGAAGATAACGCATTTAAAGCCTCAAGTTATCTTTTATCATTTTAAAAATACAATGTCCAGTGTTCAATTAGTAAAACTGCAGCTAAGCATGACAAAAGACAATGATTTATTAAAAAAATAAAAAGGGAAAAATTCAAGAAATAGAAACATATACTAGAGATCTAGAAATTGAGTTATTAGTCATATACTTTAAAATAATTGATTAATATGTTTAATAAATTACATGAGAAGGGAGGAATTTCAGCAGAAAAGTAGAAGGTGTAAGAATCAATTAGAAATTTTAAAATTAAAAAATATAAACACTGGAATTAAGGACTCAATAGACAGGATTTACACAATAGGTTTAGAATTAGTTGAATTTTATATATTCTTTCCAGCTCAGAAATGTTAATATACACAGAGGTTAAAATAACTTTTATTGTTTTAGTTCAACCGAGAGAATCCTATTTTAGAGTGAAACCTCTGAGTGTTAATTTTTCATCTTTTGAACATTGGAGGTAATTGTATTAATGTAGCTCTCCTTGAGTGGAATAATAAAATGTATAGTCATAAACATATTACAAATTACTATGTTCTTTATCAAGGCTTCAGAGGTTTATCTTCTCTGTCTGATGTTTTGCAGTTGGTTTCAGCCCAGAAATTTGAATTACTTCACACAATGCCACTGTCATGACAACTCTTGATGATTACTGGATTCATTTTCATTATCTTTGGCAAGAAGAAAGAAATTGTTCTTGCTAACACTAATTGATAAGGAAGGTAAGTATGAGCTCTGAACCTTGAAATCAGTTTTTTTAATGAATTTAGCTTTACAAACTTTTAAGTCTATTCAACTATTTATTAATCTCCTTCCTGACTTAAAAAGTAGAACCCATGAATGATTCTGAAATCAAAGGTATGTCCAATTCCTAGAATATTCAGGTTCAGAGTTAGTTTTATCTATTAAACCAGTCTTGTAGACATAATATCAAAATCATACTATCCTCCAAATAACACCTCTAGTTCACATTTTCTAATGTAACTAAACCAGTTGATTATAGATGGCACACTCTATTAGAGGCTTATAATCTAACTGAAGATTATGTACTATATTTGAGGTACATCTTACTTTGTCCTCAAAACAAACCTGAAAATTAAACAGTACTGTCCTCATTTTGAGGATAGGAAAATGGAGAGGTTCCAGACATCCTTATTATTTCCAATGGCATCGAGCTAATAAAAGATAACCTTGGGATTCAAACCTGCATGAGAATAGTTAAATTCTACCCCTGTGCCAGAATGCCCATTTCTATTCCACTGCTAGTTAATCACTGGAAACATTCGTTCTCATGGGATCTGTATTTCTTAAAGAACTTCAGGTTCTCTTTTATAATGATGAACATAATCCTAAAGAATATAGTTCTGCAGGCTATGTTTTCATTTTCAGAACCATATTTGGTCTATAAAGCCAATCTGAATCACTGTTGCTTTTCTAATGGTTTACAATAATTGTAGAGAAATCATTCAGTTCAGAGCTGGGTAAGTTACATTGCCTCAGGTATATAACTTTACATCAGGGGCCTAGTAGGATGAGAGGGAGGACAGAAACCTGTTAGTCAAAGAATAAATTCAATCACTGTCCCCAAGGAAATTGCAATGTAGTAGACAGAAAGTGATTTTCAAAATACACACATAAAAACACAAAAAAACACAGATTTAAGCACATAAGCTAGGATCATTTTGAAATCCAGATTATACCTTTATCTTGGGGAATCCTGGTGTTCTCAAACTATAACACAGGAGCACAATTTGCATGAGGTTTCCTAAGCATTAAAGTCATAAGCGCATTCTGTTAGCCACATCTCTACACACACCCAGCATATATTTAGATCAAGAAACTCCCCAGGAAGCAATAATTGACAGGTTGTTCCTGCAGAGAATATCTAAGGAATGTGCACTACTCATAATGCCTAGACATTTGCTGCTCAGGGACAACTCTGGTTTCTTCCTGAGTAACGCCATCACTGAAGCTTCCTCAACATTAAACTATGTGTTATTTAATTTCCTCACAAGACACTATATAAATCAAAGTGTTACTTGAACCTGGAGATATATATATATATATATATATATATATATATATATATATATATATATATATTTTTTTTTTTTTTTTTTTTTTTTTTTTTTTTTGCTGTTTCTTGGGCCGCTCCTGCGACATATGGAGGTTCCCAGGCTAGAGGTCTAATTGGAGCTGTAGCTGCCAGCCTACACCAGAGCCACAGCAACGCAGGATCTGAGCCGTGTCTGCAACCTACATTACAGCTCATGGCAATGCCGGATCGTTAACCCACTGAGCAAGGGCAGGGATCGAACCCGCAACCTCATGGTTCCTAGTTGGATTCGCTAACCACTGCGCCATGACGGGAACTCCATGGATATATATATTTTTAAGTATAGTACTAGTCCTTGGCAACATTGCTCAAGGGTAGTGGCCTAGAATATATCCTGAGATAGTCATCCCAGAAGAAACAGCTATGGAGGACATTGTGGGACTTGTAAAAAGTGTGAAATAGGTAAACCCAATAGAATCTGGGTTCCTGTAATTAAAAAAGAAAACCTTCATTATTTGGGTCTTAGACTTTTCAGCAGCTGAGTCTAAGGGAAGAAGATATAATAGACTTGTGGAGAAATGAACAGAATTGTTCAAGTAAAAACCTTTTGGACAAGATGGGCCCTCAACACAGAAGACATAAAAAAGAAAGATCTTGCTATCTTGCTTTACATAATGATATCCTGTGTTGAAGTTCAGAAAAAGGGGAGAACTAGAAGCCAGGAGCACTAAGAAAGAAGAGTTGATTGCAGCAAAGAGCAGTTAGTTAATGAGGCAATTCTATGGGGCAGGCTGGAGGCAACTAACTGGTGTTTGCATTCATTCAAAAAGCCTCAAAGAATCATTGGCAGTTTTCAGGTATAAATGATGATAGGTAGGAGTTCCTGTCGTGACTCAGTGGTTAACGAATCCGACTAGGAACCATGAGGTTGAGGGTTCGATCCCTGCCCTTGCTCAGTGGGTTAAGGATCTGGCGTGGCCATGAGCTGTGGTGTAGGTAGCAGACGTGACTTGGATCCCGCATTGCTGTGGCTCTGGCGTAGGCCGGCAGTTGTAGCTCTGATCAGACCCCTAGCCTGGGAACCTTCATATGCCATGGGAGCGGCCCAAGAAATGGCAAAAAGACCAAAAAAAAAAAAAAAAAAAAAAAACTACTGACAAAACTACAACAATAAAACATGATGATAGGTAAAAAGACATTAGAGGCATGAAATAGGGAGATTTTTCTGATAATTTCTGTGCTTGTCTATTAAATTCCAAATAACTACAAATTTGGAACTAGTATCTTTAGGTTCAGAATTAATTTTATCCATTTAATTAGTCTTGTCAACATAACTTATAAATCATACCATTCTCTCTCTCCCTTTCTCTCTAACACACACACACACCCCACTTATAGAAATTTCAAAAAAGAAAAGATCACATCATCCTCTCTATTTTCCTCAATATAATGACTTCAGTTCAGTTACTAATGTCAAGAGAGAAATGATGTGTATTAAATTTTAATTATATAGTAAAAATAATCTATAAAATATCCACTTAGGCCATTACAAATAACTGACTTACTCTCCTGGCAATGACAAATAAACATTAGATAAAAATATTATGCGGCAACTATTTGCAGGTGATGAATAATAGGCAATGCAGTACTGTAATCTTTGAAAGAAAATACAAAAGATGAACCCCATAGTCACCCCAGCTTTTGCCTAAGAATAACCTTTTGCTTCAAAATGGGAAGTGGAGCCCAGGCATAACATCTTCCTTAAAGAGCCATAAATTGGGGTTTGGGGCTGCTGAAAAGACTGAAATTTCTGAGACTGAATACCAGAGAAAATGGGGCTTTGAGTAAGAGTGGCATTAGAAATTTACATGGTCATAGGTTGGGGACTGGGATTCACATAGGCAGGGCTTGATTCTGCTAGGCTTATCAGAGACTGTATGTTATGGGATTGATTGTTATATGGAGAGACCAGAGGTTGTGCACTGCTAAAAGATACTGGTATTCCAGCCTAGCCACAGAGGAGAGATCCACTGAGTGCCTCAGACATTCAGTTGAGAAGCCCATACCTCAGGAGAAAGGACCATGTCCTAGAATAAGGGACAAGAAGTTAAGACTCACTCTAAAAGAATAAAAGTAAGTCCAATGGGACCTAGAGATTCTACAAGTAATTAAAGAGATTTTCATAACAACATTCAATGTCATTTAAAATGAGATGATGTGATCTAGACTCTATATAATCGATCATTTACAATCTTAAGCATAAAAAAAAAAACAAACCCACAAAACGTCCTTGGCATCCAAAAACGCAGAAAAAAATGTGTCCAATAGTCAAGAAAAATAGCACTCAATAGAAATACACCACGACAGGGTATAGCTGTTGGAATTAGCAGATAAGAAATTTAAAGCAGCTGTTATTGATACATTTTTTAAAATTAAAAGATGGTCATAAGGAATGTCAGCAGAGAAAACAGAAGTTATAAAAATTAAGTGAATATTTTATAACTGGAAAGTATAATATCTGACACACAAAAAAATCACAGATTAACAGAAAAATGGAGACTACAGAAGAAAGGATTGTTGAAACCAAATCAATAGACATTCCCCATCTGAAAGAAAGGGTAAAAAGGATTAATATAACTCAACTGAGCTTCACTGACATGTGGAACAATATCAAATGGTCTAACATGGTTCAAATTGGAGACAGAGAGGAGTAAAACAAATGAGACATAAAAAAAATAGTTCAAGAAAAAAAATGACTGAAATTTCCTGAAATTTGTTGAACAACAAATTTCTCATCTAAGAATTCTTTTCTCATCTAACAATCTCAGTGAACTCAAAATAGGGTAAATGCAAAGACAACTATACCTGTGCACATCATAGTCAAACTGCTGGCTTCTCATCAGAAACAATGGAGGCCATAATTCAATGCAATGGAATCTTTAAAGTGATGAAAGACAGAAAGCAGGAGACAGAGCTAGATGGCGGAGGAATAAGAGGTCGTGCTCACCTTCTCCCACAAACACATCAAAAAACCACATCTACATGTAAAATGACTTGCACAGAACATCAACTGAATGCTGGCAGAAGAACTTAAACTTCCAAAAAGGGCAAGAAACTCTTTACATAACTGGGTAGAACAAAAGAAAAAAGAGAGAGAGAGAGAAAAGGAATCAGGACGGGACTAGCATTCCCGAGAAATAGCTGTGAAGGAAAAAAGGAACCCACAACCTGGGAAGCCACCTAACTGACGGAAAGATCAGCCAAGTCGTCGAGATCCCAAAGTCACCGAGAAAAGTGCAGCAGCTGGACTGAGAAGGGCAAAGCAGAGTGAGAGCCACACAGATCATCTGAACCACCAGTCTGGACACCATAGCCTGAGACTAAGGCTCTGGAGGTCAGTCCTGGGGAGAGGACTGGGGCTGGCTGTGTGGGAACAGCCTGAGGGGCTAAGGATCAGTGCACCACAGGTGGGGGAATGGTATGCCACAGGCTGAGGAGGGGAATGCCATGGCAGAAGGAACCTGGGAGAAGGTCCGGACCCACAGGAGAGGCAAGGTTTCATTGTTGGGGAGGGGAGAGGAGAAGGGGTGGACCACCATAGGAAATTCCCTGCACCGGAGTGTGCGCATGTGCACCTGTGGGCTCTCAGAGGACAGGGCAGCTCTGGTGCAGGCTAAGAAGCCTCTGGTTCATTTAAGGGAGACTGGGCACTTCTTGTGCAGGCTACCAGTGGCCAGGCACCTCTTGTGTGGGCTAAGGGCATCGGGGGGCTAAATACAACGTGGTGCCTCTTGAACGATCTACAGGTGGCAGGGACAGATTGTGGCAGTCATCTCAGAGGCTAGAGGGAGGCTTGGCTTGCCACCACTGGAGGCCTGTGAGTGGGCTCTACCTGCTACCCCAATCACCTCAGGGGTGGACAAAAAAGAAAAAAAGAGGGCACTGCAACCAAGCAACATATGCTGTTGCTCTCACTCCCCTGGGAACACACCTGCCCTGCAGCTGCCACTGCCAAACACTCTGGGCAGGGCCCAGACACTTGGTCACCGTCCCTTCCCAAGACCCTACAACTAGGAACAGCTGGTGCAGCACCTCCTGTGTGGGCTAAGTGAGACAGGGTGCTTCTTGCATGGTCTGCAGGTGGCAGGGGCAAAGTTCTACAGTTATCCCTGATTCAAGAGGTGGGAGTGGCCCACTGCCACTGGGGATACCTGAACAAAAAACACCTGCAGGCCCAACCACCTCAGAGGGCACCATAGAGAAGGATACTGTGATGGAACATCACCTGTTGTTGCTCTCGCTCCCCTGGGAGTACACCCGCCCTGTTGCTGCCACTGCCAAACACTCTGGGCAGTGCCCAGATGCTTGATCACTGTCCCATCCTAGGAACCTGTACCTAGGAGCAGCTTGGACAGCAACTCCTATGGGTGCTAAGCAGGATGAGGTGCTTCTGGCATGGTCTACAGGAGATGGGGGCAAATCACTGCAGTTATCTCTGACTCCAGAGGTGGGAGTGGCTTGCCACCACTAGGGGTCTGTGAACAGGCAGCATTTGCAGCCCTATTCACCTCAAGGGCACCACAGAAGAGGGCATTGTGACTGAACACCAACTGTTGGTGCTCTCGCACCTCTGGGAACACATCTGCCCTGCTGCTGCCACTGCCAAACATTCTGGGCAATACCCACACGCCTGATTTCTGTCACTTCCCAGGGTCCTGCATCTAGGAGCAGCCTGTACAACACCTCCTATGTGGGCTAAGTGAGACTGGGTGCTTCATGCATGGTCTACAGGTGGTGGGGGCAAACCACCGCAATTATCACTGACTCCAGAGGTGGTCATGGCCCACTACTACTACTAGGAGTCCATGAACAGGCATCACCTGCAGTTCCAATCACCTCAGAGGAGGCCAGTGAAATCGAATACAAGCTGTTGTTGCTCTTGCTCCCCTGGGAACTCATGAACCCAGGTTCTAATACTGCCAAATGCTCTGGTCACCTTGAAGATCTGCCTAGAACTTATTACCACATCCCAGGGCCCTGCAACTAGGAGTAGCCTGTGCCACCTTCGTGCAGGTCCTCACTGCTATTGAGAGCCCAACGACCAGACACTGACTGCTGGCCCTACCCTCTGTCTCCTTCTCCCTGAAAACACACTCAGCATCCTGAGAATAACAGCCTGCTCACACCGAAGAAAGAGACAGTAAATATTCAAACTCCTACACCAAAAATAAATAGTAACCCCCCCAAGATACAAAGGGGTATTCTTACATAGAAGTAGCCTTACAAGATAACAGTTTGGCTTCCCCAAACTCACAGAAAAAGAAAAACACAAAGAAGATGAGGAACCTCAGAAACCACACCCAACAGTAAAAGGAAAACACAAGGAAGACGAAGAAGCTCATTCTTAACCATTGCTTTAACCATTCCCAGTTAAAACAACAGGAGAATTCACCTAAAGCAGTCAACAATGAAACAGATCTCTGCAGTCTGACAGACATTAAGTTCAAAAGGGAGACAGTGAAAATACTGAAGGAATTAAGAGGGGATATGAACAGTAATGCAAATTCCTTAAGAAAGGAACTAGAAAATATAAGGAGGAGCCAATAAAAACTAGAAAATTCATTTGCAGAGATACAAACTGAGCTAAAGGCAATAAAGAGAAGAATGAATAATGCAGAGGAATGAATTACTGATGTGGAAGATAGAATAATGGAAATCACCCAAATAGGACAGCAGACAGAAAATCAAATGAAAAAATATGAAAGCAATATAAGAGACCTATGGGATAATATACAGCAGGCCAATCTATGCACAATAGGAATTTCAGAAGGAAAAGAAAAAGAAAAGGGGACTGAAAATATATTTGAAGAAATTATGGCTGAAAACTTTCCAAATCTAAAGGATACTGATATCAAGATACAGGAAGCACAGAAGGCTCCAAACAAGTTGAAACCAAACAGGCCCACACCAAGACATATTATAATAAAAATGGCAAAAGATAAAGACAAAAAGAGGATTCTAAAGGCAGCAAGAGAAAAGCAAAGCATTATTTATAAGGGAACCCCATAAGGCTATCAGCTGATTTCTCTACAAAAACACTACAGGCTAGAAGGGAGTGGCAAAATATATTAAAAGTGTAGAATGGAAAAATTTGCAACCTAGAATACTCTAACCAGGAAGAATATCATTTAAAATAGAAGGGGAAATAAAGAGTTTCTCCAACAAACAAGAGCTAAAAGAGTACAGCAATACTAGACCCGTTCTAAAAGAAATACGGAAGGGGATTCTCTAAGTTAAAAAAAAGAGGAAAAAGAAAAAAAAAATAAGAAATAGGATGGAGGAAACCACAATTGGAAAGCAGTCACTTAAATAAGCCAGCATATAGATCTAAACATGAATATGTTAAAAAAAAGAAGACATCAAAATCATACAATGTGTGGAAGGAAAGTAAGAAAGTACAGATTTATTTTAATGATGTGTTTGAGGCTATATGACTATGAGACTAAAGCAAGCAGATACAGGAAGGGGTTAACATACTTAAAAAACAGGGCAACCACAAATCAAAACCAAACATTACATTCACAAAAACTGAAAAGAAAAGTACTCAAGCATAAAATAAATGGAAACCATCCAACCAAAAAAAGAAAGGAAGAAAGGAGAAACATACAATCAACTGGAAAACAAGGTTTAAAATGGTAATAAATAAACATCTATTAATAATCACCCTAAATGTCAATGGACTGAATGCTCCAATCAAAAGACACAGAGTGGCAGATTGGATAAAAAAGCAAAAACCTTCAATCTGCTGTCTACAAGAAACTCACCTTAGGGAGAAGGACACATATAGATCGAAAGTGAGGGAGTGGGAAAAGATATTTCATGCCAATGGACAAGAGAGGAAAGCAGGAGTCACATTACTCATATAAGACCAAATAGACATTAAGATGAAGGCCATAAAGAAAGACAAATAAGGACACTATTTAATGATAAAAGGATCCATTCAAGAAGAGGATATTATAATCGTCAATATATATGCCACTAATATAGGAGAACCCAGATACCTCCAACAGATACTAACAAGCATAAAAGGAGAAACTGATGGGAATACAATCACAGTAGGAGACTTTAAATCCCACTCATATCAACGGACAGATCCCCTAGACAGAAAATCAATAAGGCAACAGAGATCCTAAAGGACACACTTGAAAAGTTAGATGTAATTGACATTTTCAGGACATTACATTAAAAAAAATCAGAATACACATTCTTCTCAAGTGCACATGGAACATTCTTAAGAATTAATCACATACTGGGGCACAAAGCTAACCTCAACAAATTTAAGAGTATAGAAATTATTCCAAGTATCTTCTCTGACCACAATGGCATGAAACTAGAAATCAACCACAGGGAAAGAAATGAGAAAAAACTTACTGCATGGAGACTAAACAACATGCTACTAAAAAACCAATGGGTCAACAGGAAATCAAGAAGGAAATTAAAAAATACCTCGAGACAAATGATAATGAAGACACAACCATGTCTAAAACTATGGGATGCTGCAAAAGCAGTGCTCCGAGGGACATTCATAGCAATGCAGGCTTTCCTCAAAAAAGAATAAAAGTCTCAAACTGACAACTTAACCCAACACCTAAATGAATTAGAAAAAGAAGGGAAAAAAAAAACCCATAAAGTCAGGAGAAGGAAGGAAATCATAAAGCTCAAAGAGGAAATCATTAAAATAGAGATTACAAAAACAATAGAAAAAAAATCAATAAAACCAAGAGCTAGTTCTTTGAAAAGTTAAACAAAATTGACAAACCTCTGGCTAGACTCACCAAGAAGAGGAGAGAAGAATCGCAAATAAACAAAATAAGAAATGAAAAAGGAGAAATCACAACACATACTACAGAAATACAAAAAAAAAAAAAAACATTAGAGAATACTATGGACAATTGTATGCCAACAAATTTGACAATCTATAAGAAATGGACAACTTTCTAGAGACTTACAGCCTTCCAAAACTGAATCAAGAAGAAATAGATCACCTGAACAGACTGATCACTGGAAATGAAATTGAATATGTCATAAAAACACTTCCTACAAATACAAGTCCAGGACCAAATGGCTTCATAGGCAAATTCTAGCAAACATTCAAAGAGGAACTTATACCCATCCTCCTTAAACTTTTTCAAAAGATTCAAGAAGGGATACTCTCAAAGGCATTCTATGATGCCTAATCATAGAATCACCCTAATTCCAAAACCAAAGATACCACCAAAGAAGAAAACTATTGGCCAATATCTTTGATGAATATAGACGCAAAAATTCTCAGCAAAATTTTAGCCAACTGAATCCAACAACATATCAAAAAGATCGTACAACATGACCAGGTGGGATCCATCCCAGGTTCACAAGGATGGTTCAATATAGGCAAATCAATCAAGGTCATACACCACATTAACAAACGAAAAGTCAAAAGCCACATGATCATCTCAATAGATGCAGAAAAAGCATTTGACAAAGTCCAACATCCCTTCATGATAAAAACTCTCACCAAAGTGGGTACAGAGGGAACATTCCTTAACATAATCAAAGCCATTTATGACAAACCCACAGCAAATATAATACTCAATGGAGAAAAGATAAAAGCCTTCCCACTAAAATCTGGAACAAGACAAGGATGCCCACTCTCACCACCGTTATTCAATATAATATTGGAAGTCCTAGTCACAGCAATCAGACAAACAAAAGAAATAAAAGGCTTCCAAATAGGAAGAGAAGAGGTAAAACTGTCACTGTATGCAGATGACATAATACTATATATAGAAAACCCTAAGGACTCAACCCAAAAACTACTTGAACTGATCAAAAAATTCAACAAAGTAGCAGACTATAAGATTAACATTCAGAAATCAGTTATATTTCTGTATACTAACAATGAAATATTAGAAAAGGAATACAGAAATACAATACCTTTTAAAATTGTACCCCAAAAAATCAAATACTTGGGAATACACCTGACCAAGGAGGTGAAAGACTTATACGCTGAGAACTAGAAAACATTCATCAAGGAAATGAAAGAAGATGTAAAGAAATGGAAAGATATTCCATGCTCCTGGGTTGGAAAAATTAATATTGTAAAAATGGCAATCCTACCCAAAGCAATCTACGGATGCAATGCAATCCCTATCAAATTACCTGGGAAATTTGTCACAGAACTAGAAGAAACAATCCAAAAATTTATATGGAACCACAAAAGACCCAGAATTGCCAAAGCAATTCTGAGGAACAAAAACCAAGCAGGAGACATAACTCTCTCAGACTTCAGGCAATATTACAATATACAAAGTCACAGTTATCAAGACAGTGTGGTACTGGTACCAAGACAGACATACAGGCCAATGGAACAGAATAGAGAACCCAGAAATAAACCCTGACACCTATGGTCAATTAATCTTTGACAAAGGAGGCAAGAGCATAAAATGGGGAAAAAGACAGTCTTTTCAAGAAGAATTGCTGGGAAACCTGGACAGCTGCATGCAAAGCAATGAAACTAGAACACACCCTCACACCGTGCACAAAAATAAACTCAAAATGGCTGAAAGACCTAAATAGAAGACAAGACACCATCAAACTCCTAGAAGAGAACATAGGCAAAACATTCTCCGACATCAGCTTTACAGATATTTTCTCAGGACAGTCTCCCAAAGCAACAGAAATAAAAGCAAAAATAAACCAATGGGACCAAATCAAACTGAAAGCCTTTTGCACAGCAAAGGAAACCAAAAAGAAAACAAACAAACAAAAAAACAACTTACAGAATGGGAGAAAATAGTTTCAAATGATGCAACAGACAAGGGCCTAATCTCTAAAATATACAAACAACTTATACACCTCAACAGCAAAAAAGCCAAGAACCCAATGGAAAAATGGGCAAAAACCTGAACAGACATTGCTCCAAGGAAGATATACAGATGGCGAACAAGCACATGAAACAATGCTCATCATTCCTGATTATCAGAGAAATGCAAATCAAAACTACCATGAGGTACCACCTCCCACCAGTCAGAATGGCCATCATTAATAAATCCACAAATAACAAGTGCTAGAGGGGGTATGAAAAAAGGGAACCCTCCTGCACTTTTGGTGGGGATGTAAGCTGGTACAACCACTATGGATAACAGTATGGAGGTACTATACATAGAACTACCATATGACCCTGCAATCCCACTCTTGGGCATATATCCAGACAAAACTTTCCTTAAAAATAACACATGCACCTACATGTTCATTGCAGCTCTGTTCACAATAGCCAAGACATGGAAACAACCCAAATGTCCATCGACAGATGGTTGCATCAGGAAGATGTGGTATATATACACAATGGAATACTACTCAGTCATAAAAAAAGAATGAAATAATGCCATTTGCAGCAACATGGATGGAACCAGAGACTCTCATCCTGAGTGAAGTAAGTCAGAAAGAGAAAGACAAATACCATATGATATCACTTATATCTGGAATCTAACATACAGCACAAATGAACCTTTCCACAGAAAAGTAAATCATGGACTTGAAGAATAGACTCGTTGTTGCCAAGGGGGAGGGGGAGGAAGTTGGGTGGATTGGGAGCTTGAGGTTAATAGATGCAAACTATTGCTTTTGGAATGGATTAGCAATGAGATCCTGCTGTGTAGCACTGGGAACTCTGTCTAGTCACTTATGATGGAGCATGATAATGTGAGAAAAAAGAATGTATACATGTATGTGTAACTGGGTCACCATGCTGTACAGTAGGGAAAAAATGTATTGGGTAAATAAGAATAAAAAAATAAATAGAAAGCAAGTTGTTAATAAAAATTCTGGGAATTAGTTTGAAATTACTAGTAACTATAAAAAAATAAAATCCCCAACATCTAAGTTATAATAAACTTTTTCTATTAATTAAAAAAATAAAAAATAAAGTAATGAAAGAAAGACAAGAGAAAACAGAATCCAACATCTAGAGAAAATGTTCTTCAAAAAAGAGGGTAAAGTTGAACATTTTCAGACAAGGGAAGCTTGGGAAAATTTGTTGGCAGCAGACCTGAACTTAAACAAAAAATACTAAAGGAACTTCTTTAAGCTGGAGTGAAATGACATCAGACAGAAACTCAGGTTTACAAGAAAGATTTAGCAGAAATGGTAAATAAGTGGGTAAGCATAAAATTCCATATTTTTTCTAATCTGAAATTCTTGGAAAGATAATTTTTTTTAGTCTTTTGTCTTTCCTTAGGGCCACACCCATGGCATACGGAGTTTCCCAGGCTAGGGGTTGAATCAGAGCTGTAGCTGCTGGCCTATGCCATGGTCACAGTAACACACGATCTGAGCAGCATCTTCGACCTACACCACAGCTCACAGTTACACCAGATCCTTAATCCACTGAGCAAGGCCAGGGATCGAAACTGCGACTTCATGGATGCTAGTCAGATTCATTTCTGCTGAGCCACAAAGGGAACTTCTAGAAAAACAACTATTGAAAGCAAAAATAATAACATGTATCATGGTTTTTATCATACACATATAAATGTAAAATACATAATATGAGAATAGGAAAGATGGAATTTTTCCATTGAAAGGTGCTTATATTTTACATTGAGAATTACAATATTTTTCTGATTATATTGTGATAAGTTAAGTGTGTGTATTATAATACTAAATCAATGATTCTTATTCGGTGATAATTGTGCCTCCCAGGGGATATTGGACAGAGTATGGAGACATGTTGGTTGTCTAAATTGGAGGAAGATGCTTTTGACATAAAGGAAATATAGGCCAGGGATAATGCTAACCATTCTACAACGCGCAGGACAGCCTCCATAACAGATAATTATTTGACCAAAATGTCAATACTGCTAAGGTTGATAAACCCTGCTCTAAAACTAGCACTAGAAAAACTCAAAGAGGTCTTATACAATAGTTAAAATAGAATTATTAAAAGTATTTGTTAATCTAAAAGAAGTGAGGAAGGGAGGAATAGAGGAACAAAAAGCAGATAGGATGATTAGAAAACAAATAACAAGATGGTAGACTCAAACAAAATCTTGTCAATAATTAAGCTGTATGCAAACAGCAACTCAAGTGTGTCACAGATGTGAACGCAAAAGCTAAAACTATAAAATGTCTAGCAGAATGCTACTAGAGAATATCTTTGCTACCTAAGGGTAGGCAGCGATTTGTTAAATAGGGCACAGAAATCAATAAACATCAAAGAAAAAATTGATAGACTTCATCAAAATTTAAAACTTCTGCTAATTAGACAGCTGAGAAAATGTAAAGGCAAACCAGGGACTGGCAGAAAGTATTCACAATACACATATCTAACAAAGGGTTTGCATTGAAGGTACACAAAAAATGCTTTTAATGCAACAATACAAAGGCAATCAACTCAATTAAAAATGGTGAAAACTGAACAGACACTTAAGAAAGGAAGATATGCAAATGCTGAACAACCACATAGGAAAGTGCTCAAATTTATTAATTATCAGGGAAGAAGAAACTAAGACCACAACGAGCAATTAAAATGACATTTCAACCACTATAGTGGCTAAACTTAAAACTGATTCACACACCAAATTTTGTCAAGGATATGGAGCAACTCATATATTGCTGGCAAAGCGGAAAATGACACAATCGGTTTGGAAGACTAACAAATTTTCATACTATACATCTAGTATGTGACCTAGCAATCCCACTCCCACTCTTAACTGAAAGAAATGAAAACATAACTTCACAAAAACATTTGTACAAGAATATTTATAGCTGCTTTATTCATCATGGCCTCAAAATGGAAACACTTCCAACTAGTGGTATCATCATACAGTAGAATATCCCTCAGCAATAAAAAATAGTGAACTAATACATAAAACAGCATGAATGTATCTCAAAACCATTATGGTGAGTGAAAAAAGAACACATTATTTTGATAACAATTAATCAATAATGATAAAAATTGCAACAGAGTTTGTCTATAGGAATGTGGAAATTGAAAGGGGGCATAAGGGAATTTTCTAAAGTGATGGAAATGTTCCATATTTTGATTGAGGTATTGTTTACATGGATGTGTACATTTGTCAAAACTAATCAAACTGTACCCTTAATATCTGTGCATTTCACTGTATGTAAATTTTACCCCAGTTTAAAAAAATCTAGAAGGGAAAATTATTTGGGGACCAGAAAATGATCAATCCTGCAAGCCAGGTTAATGATTTTAGACTTTATTTTACATGCAAGAGGTCTTCAATAGAGATTTTTAACCAGGGATTGAATATATTTGCTTTGTAAGGAATACATTTCTGATGAATGTATAAAAGACAGATTGGAGAGGGGAGTATCTGGAGGCTATTCCAAGTCCAGGCAGTAAGTGATGAGGAATGAAACTTTGGCAGTGGAAGCGGGTGTGAGGAAGTTAACAGACGGGAGAATCATCCAAGAGTCAATGTCAATGGAAATGTGTGGTGAGGGTGGAGAGAGATAAGGAGGCGCTGAGGATGGCTGTCATTTGCCAGGGTAAAGACCATTAAGTGTGTTTTTACTGGGGAAAGGGAATGAAGGCCTAAGGGGGGCAGGAAATAGGTTCAGTTATAGATGAGGTCAAGTAGCCTGCAGGATATCCATGCACTTGGAGGTATGGATACGGAACACAGGAGAGTGACCAGGACTGGAATCAGAGCTAGAGATAACGATTAGGTGGCCTGAGAAGATAAATAGAGTAGGGGAAAGAAGTGCTAAAAAGGCAGCACAACACCTGGGATCTTGGGCCTGATAGCTTGCACCAAGCTTGAGAGCTCAGAGAAAATGGGTAGAGCTTCTAAACACTAAAAATATGACCTGCTCACTTTCACACAACCCTAAATGCCTTCATGTCTTAATCCTACAGACTTGCCCACTGCTTATCACTGATAACACAGTGTAAGAGGGGAAAGGAAAACTAATTGGTGCCAATTTTCAACATCCTGTTAGAAGCCACCTTTGGCTTAAAGAAATGGAGTAGAGATCACAGTACAGGGCAGTAAAAGTGGCACATTTAAACAACTTTGGGAGCTTGGAGCTGAAAGTTGCAGATTGCTAAGTGGCAGGTAGCATTCTGCAACTCTTGTTATTCTAGTGATATGTTAGTAGTCGTTTGACTATCAGGTAAAAACCCACATAAAAATCTTCCTGCTTGTCTTTCAACTGACAGTCGTGGCAGCAGGTGGTGGCTGCAGATCTTCGAAGTGGCAATCATGGTGGCAATAGTTCAATGTGTCCCTGAGCTCCTCAAGGCTTTCAGGTAGCCCTCCCTCCCCACAGCTTTGGGTCAAAGCAGCATCCAAGAGACAGAACATACAGAAGAGCTAACTTTAAGATAAAATCAGGGAAGAGGATACAGTGAAGCTTAAAGAGAGAGGAGAAAAATGAAGGCCGAGGAAAGAAAAGAGGCCAAGGGCTAGGAAAGAACATCAATAAGCAGCATGCTCAACAATACTGAATGCTGCCAAGAGGTCAGCAAGATGAATACTTGGAATTGGCTATTAGATTTGGAAATTAGGATGTCATTAGAGAGAATTAAGGGCCATTTCCCACAGAGTTATAAAAGCCAGACTTCAGGGAGCTGGAAAGTGGAAGGATAGGTAGAGGGTAGGCATCAAATATACCTCTTATTCTGAAATAAGAATGGGTGGGTGGGAGAGTAGCTTGCAGAAGAAACAGAACTTGGGAAGATTTATTTAGGAAATGAAAACAAACATGTTTCATGGATAAGGGGAAAGGTCAAGAGGAAAAGGTGGCAGAAACTAAAGAAAGGATAAAGGATTAACAGAAATGAGTGACGGAGGAAGCATGAGAAAGGATATGAGAGCCAACATACAAACTACCCCCAACATTCCAGGCACCTTATGGATTAGGACATTTGGAAGCTCTTTTTCTTAGCAAGATTTTCAATTTCCCTACCCTCCTTTTTCTCTCTAGGCTACACTTACAACAGTCTGCTTTCAGTTACACCCAAGTTGTCCACATTACCTCCCAAATTCAACATACTCATAAAACAACAACTCATTCTTTCCAAAATTTATTTTCTCTCATGATTTTTATAGTTCACCTAACCATACTCTTTCTCCTACACTGGTAAATAAGGCCCTGCATCTGTATATGGCATGCCAGGAGTACTCAAGGTTAATGAGAAGATATTGGACTTGAGTTATATCATAAGCACCCCACAGCTCCTAGGTCCTTTGATTTATCTTCTTGGTTTATACTCACACCCAAGGAGCCTATTTCCAATAGGCTGTAATCCTCTCCTATCCTCTTCGTAATCAATGCAGACCTCAGCTTAACCCTCTCCAGAAGCTGGAATCTTCCCCATTAATTTGAGTTGTCTTGAAAATACAATCCATTTGGATCTTGTTTGATGCCTGAGAAGCCTGTGTGCCCATCTCATCTGTCAGTGAAATGATGAACATGGCAGAATTATAGACATCTACATCCACATACCTCTTTATTTCTGTTATCCTTGCTCACTCCCCAACATATGAAACCTTAAGTCTTCAGATCTTCCTCTGCCACATTCACATTTCCAGAAGTTTCTGTGCCTTCCCATTCCAATTCCTAACTCCCACTGATACTCGGCATCCAAAAACTTCCCCTTAGCCTTCAAGAACTCCCTTTGCTATGGTTAAAACCTTTCCACATTCACATCCTCTTCTTGTAAATCCCCTCCATCTCCTTGTTGAAACTGAGAGCCAGGACTCTCCCTCAAAACTCAGCTTCACCAAAAATCCTCTCAAGTAGGGGTTACTCTTTTTTTCTGCAGCTCTTCAACTTCCCCTGATGCTTTCAGGACATTATTCTTCCAACTTCTCGGAGAAAAACACACCATTGCTGTTCATGCTGTTGACTCTTTATGGAAGATTGAATGAAATTCAGCCTTGTTTTCAGTTATTCTGTATGCTCATTTATTTATTTTACTTTTACACAAGGGGTCTTTAGACATGTTCCTAGTTCGAAGAGAATCTGCAAAGACTTTTATACTGGCTAAGTAACTAAAGCTAGATCAGTGTAGTCATAGTAAACAGGTTAATTATTACAAGGATGAAGAGTAAATTCACTCTCTAGCTGTTATTCAATGTTAAATGCAGCCTCCACAGTCCACTTAAATTCAATGTCTAGAGTTTATGACTTTAAGTGAACAAATCCTGCTTTCTATGCAAACATCTTAACAAATGTAGTTTCTCTTTTTTTTTTTTTTTTTAGGCCCACACCTGTGGCATATGGAGGTTTCCAGGATAGGAGTCAAATTGGAGCTGTAGCTGCCAGCTTACACCACAGAACACAGGATCTGAGCCGTTTCTGTGACCTACACCACAGCTCACGGCAACACCAGATCCTTAATCCACTGAGCAAGGCCAGGAATTGAACCTGCATCCTCGTGGATGCTAGTCAGATTTGTTAACCACCGAGCCCTGATGGGAACTCCAGCAAATGTAGTTTCTGATAATGAACACTGATTATCTCAAGGTTACAAGTCAACAGCTCTTAGAACTTTAAAAAAAAAAAAAAACCTCTCAATGTTATAGGAAAATTCCCTGCCATTTTTAGTAATTAGAACTAGACAGAAATTTAACTTCACAATGAAAATATAGTGCATAAATACAGATTTAACTCAAATTGTATGCTAGTTGTTTTGTAACTTTTCCCCAACCTTTATTCCTATCTAAATAAAAGCTAATGACTAACCTAGTGCATTGTCTGCACAAACTATGTCCATAGCTTTTTTACTTAAAGTTCTCCAAAAAGATCTTTGAACCCATGAGTAATTTTATACAGGCTGAATCGAGGTAATGTAATAATTATACTTTTTAATTTCCAAAGGCTAAACCCCTCTTTCCCTTCCCTCATTGTTATCATCTACCAAACCTCTGGTCCTCCCTTTAATCCTTTTAAGACACGAATACAATTATGACTGATTTCCAGTGTACCTAAGTATTTGCTGTTACCCTGAGAATACTACAACAGCCACAAACACACAGTTTTTATTTATTTATTACAGGCTGAATTGTGTTCACCAAAAATTCCTATTAAAGTCCTCACCCCTAGTACATACAAATGTGACTGTATTTGAAAACAAGGTCTTTAAAGAGGTAACTAAAGTTAGATGAGGTTATTATGGTGAGCCCTACTCTAATATGACTGGAATCCTTATAAGAGGAGATTAGGACACAGACACACACAGAGAGAAAATCAGGTGAAGACACAGGGAGAAGATGGCCATGTACAAGCCAAAGAGCAACACCACAGAAGAAGCCAACCTGACTTACACCTTGATCTCAGACGTCCAGCTTGCAGAACTGTGAGAAAATATATTTGTCATTCAAGCCACTGGGTGTTTGGTATTTGGTATGGCAGCCCTACTAAACTAATACACAGTATTTACTATGTGCCAGGTATAGTTCTAAGTGATTTATCTCTGCTAATTCATTTAATCTTCATAGCATCTGTATGAAATGGGTATGTGAGGAAAGTGAGGTAAGGGATATGAAACAATTCCCTAAACTTACATAGTAGAGCAGAGTCAGAAGCCAGGTTGTCTGATTCCAGTAAAGAAGCAATTAACAATGATTCTTGGATCCTGCAAAGCACTGGGTATGCCATTAGCTTTTATTTAGATGGAGAGGCATAAAAGTTAGAGACTATTTACATAAGTTACCCACTGCATTCTACTTTGATGAGTGACTTCAATATCCATGTGGATGCTTGGCCCCCCAATTTCATGACCTTAAGTCAACTTCTGGCTACTGTCCTATTACTCTTCTCCCAACCAGGACTGTCGAGCTTTAAAAGCTATTTTCACTAGAATGTCTCCATTTACTTCAGTGTTACTCTTAATTCACTGCAAAATGCTGACCATGCCTTCCAAGTCTCTAAGCAGCCACTACTAAGGTTACTTATGACCTCTTTTTCGCTCAATACAATGAAACACTTTCCGTTTATTTGTTTTTGTAATTTTGAATAGGTAATATGTACATACTAAATTTTAAACGTTCGAAATGAAAAGGAAGTCTTTCCAACTCATGTTTTCCAACTTAGTCCCTTTCTCAAGAAGCAATAGTTAACACCAGATTTTGTGTTTCCCTTTACATATATTTTATGCAAAAATTATAAAAATAGTCTTTTTTAAAATCATAAGTTGGAGCATACAAAAAATGCTATTCTGCTCCTTGGTGTTTTCCTGTAATGGCAGATCTTAGAGATCTTTCCACATTGGTACATATAGAGCTTACTTGCTCCTTTGAACAAGTGCATTGTATTCTATTAATTCTATGACATGGATGTGTCAAAATTTATTTAACTCATCTTCATTACACTAATGTTGTTTCAGTATTCACAACCAATGCTGCAATATATTTGCTCAAACACATATGTCAAGAATAGGTTGCACAGGGAGTTCCCTTCGTGGTGCAGTGGTTAACGAATCCGAGTAGGAACCATGAAGTTGCGGGTTCAATCCCTGGCCTTGCTCAGTGGGTTAAGGATCCGGCGTTGCCGTGAGCTGTGGTGTAGGCTGCAGACGTGGCTCACATCCCGCATTGCTGTGGCTCTGGCATAGGCCGGTGGCTACAGCTCTGATTAGACCCCTAGCCTGGGAACCTCCATATGCCGCAGGAAGCGGCCCTAAATACGTTGCACAATACACCTCTAAATACGTTGCACAATACAAAGAGGTAGAATTGCTGGGTCAAAGTAATTTTTGGTAGATGCTGCCACACTGAGCTCCATAGCAGTTGTACCAGTTTACACTCCCACCAGAAACATTTCTTGTTGCCCTCTCAAACACAGTGCATTAATTGTGTCTCCTTGAAGCTCTATTTTTCTTTCTTTACAGCTGCATCTGGGGCATATGGAAGTTCCCAGGCTAGGGATAGGATTGGAGCTGCAGCTGCAGGCCTACACCACAGCCACAGTGAAACTGGATCTGAGCTGCATCTGTAACTATGCCACAGCTTGTGGCAATGCTGGATCCTTAACCCATAGAATGAGGCCAGGGGTCAAACCTGCATCCTCATGGATACTATATTGGGTTCTCAACGTGCTGAGCCACAATGGGAACTCCTCTCCTTGAAGTTTTAATTTGCACTTTTTAAATTATAAGATGGAGCATCTTTTTGTATATTTAAAAGTCATATGTTTCCTAGAACGGGCAGTTCCTAGCAATGGACATTTTCAACACTTGTATGCTCTGGGTGTGAATGAATGGAAGGATAATCATAACAGTATGCACATCTTGGCTGTTGTCTGCAAATTATCCCCTTCTTTTTGACCCGTCTTGAATACTTCCTTAAAACTAGTTTTTTTGGTTTGTTTTTTGTTTTTGTTTTTCTTTAAGCAATAAACACTTTTGAGGTTAAGGAGAAAATGAGGGAGTAGGTATTATATAGCTCTAGTTGAGTCAGTGTTCTGTAGTAAAGGAGGGGAGAGTCTTGAAGATTATTACAGGCTGTCAAAGGTGGCAGTAGATGAAGACGATAAAATTCCTCTTCCCTTTTCCATTTGTGAGAAAGGGACATATTATGATATGATATGGCACATGAATTTGAAATAATTTAATTCTTGAGCATGGATTTTCTAAAGAGCTCAGAATATATACTTATTAATTATCATGTTATATGGTTTCACAATGTAATATGTTAAGGCTACGTTTCAGATTGTAGATTCCCTGCATTGTTTCTGAACACTACAGGTTCTATGATTAATAGTCAAAGCTGAGATGGAAAAGTAAAATATGAGTCTTAAAGTCTCTTATGAGATTTTGAGAATAGGAGCATACATTTCATTTTCCTGTTATCAAAACAGTGTTAGATCGAAAACTATCTGGTTAAATATAAATCATTAGTACAGTTTCTGGAATTTGTCTTCATAGATTTGGGCTCTAAAGGTTAATACTTATTCTGCTGTTATATTTTCTTAGACACCAGAATGATGAAAATTTAGATTAAGTTGTCATAAGAAATAAAATTCAAAGGGTCAGATTTTCAATTACCTGGATAACTAGATTGCCATATTAGATCACACATTTTGTATATTTGTGCTTTTTATAAAAATATGGTTTATAAAATCCAAATAGTAAGAGGTTAATATTTAATAATTAAATTATTCATTTATATAAATTCATATCTAATCAAGTTTTGATATTTTAATCACTAATTGATAGTAACTAATATCCATTGCTTAGTTTTTATCCTGATTCTCCCTCCAAGTCTGTACAAACCAATGCAAGGTTTCCTTTGAGTTAGATGGCTTCCAGATCACAGACATGTATTTGCCTTTGACTTTTTTAGGATTTCCAAAAGGTTCGATTTGAAAAGTTACTGCAAATGGGTTTACCTTCCTTTTAAAATCTTCTCATCCTGCAAGTTGATCTTTTATAATTTGAGTCTTTTATAAATAATTTCTGTATTATTCTTTCTTTCCTTTTTTTTTTTTTTTTTTTTTTTTTTGTCTTTTTGTCTTTTTAGGGCTGCATCTGCAGCATTTGGAGTTACCCAGGCTAGGGGTCTAATCAGAGCTGTTGCTCCTGGCCTACGCCAGAGCTACAGCAGTGCCAGATCCAAGCCAAGTCTGTGACCTAAACCACAGCTCACGGCAATGCCAGATCCTTAACCTGCTGAGCGAGGCCAGGGATTGAACCCGCAACCTCAGATTCGTTTCCACTGTGCCATGATGGGAACTCCTGTATTATTCTTTTTTATTTCATTTCCTGGGTATACAATCTTCTCTTATTTCTCTAGGATATTATGACAGTTTATTGAACTTCTGTTTGCATATGTATGCTTTTTTGGTGTTTAATTTTTTCTCTTTGTTGATTTTAGTCTCTCTCTTCTGTATTCAAATTCTGGGTTTTTTTTTTAATATTTTTTTCCTGAAAAAGTTTGGCCTTTCAGTTTTAAATTCTTAAGCTATCTGGAACTGACTGTGGACAGGAGATCCAATTTTATTATTTTTCCATGTGGATATTAAACTGCCCTAGCACATCTTTTTAGCTTTATTGAAGTATAATTGACAAATTAAAATTGTATATATTTAAGATGCATAACTTAATGTTTTCATTTCCATGTTTAAATTCATTTCAGAATTGGATAAGTTTTTGTTGTCCACTCATTTTCAAGATGGGAAACTAAAAAGCCAATGGGGAGGAGTTCCATTTCTAAAAAAAATTTACTAGCTTGTTTCAGAAAAACCAACCTAAAGAGAAGAGCAAGAGAAACTGGATGAAACATGAGAAACATTTTCTGAAGTCATCAGAGTCACCAAGACAGAAAGGACATAGAATAGAAGAGGGGATAAAATCCCAAGATTGGGAAATAGAGGTTATGGCAGTTTATGGGACAAAAAATAGAGTTTAGGACATGCAATGGAGGTATAGCCCTGGCAAACATACTTGATCTTTTTTATAATGATTTTTATTTTTTCCATTATAGCTGATTTACAGTGTTCTGTCAATTTTATACTGCAAGCAAGGTGACCTTTGATCTTAAGTTCTGACCCCAAAGGGGTACCTAGGGTAAGACAGAAATAGAGCAGCTCTCACAAAGGAAATTCAACTTTGAATCAGCTGAATCTTTGATTGGATTAGAGTGTTTTTTTTTTTTAGACTACCAGAAGCAAGACTAAATTCTCTCTGAGGAAATGTAACATCATCTAGAGCCTTTAATTATCTCTAAAATTTTTATACATAATGTCTAGCATTCATTGAAAAATAAGGGAAGGGGAGGGAGTAGGAAGGACTGGGAGCTTGGGGTAAATAGATGCAGATTGTAGCCTTAGGGATGGATTAGCAATGGGATCCTGCTGTGTAGCACTGGGAACTCTGTCTAGTCACTTATGATGGAAGACTTAATGTGAGAAAAAAGAATGTATACATGTATGTGTAACTGGGTCACCATGCTGTACAGTAGAAAAAAAATATATATAGGAGTTGCCATCGTGGCTCAGTGGTTAACAAATCTGACTAGGAACCATAAGGTTGCGGGTTTGGTCCCTGGCCTTGCTCAGTGGGTTAAGGATCTGGCGTTGTCGTGACCTGTGGTGTAGGTTGCAGACGAGGCTTGGATCCCAGGTTGCTGTGGCTCTGGTGTAGGCTGGCGGCTACAGCTCTGATTAGACTCCTAGCCTGGGAATCTCCATATGCCATGGGAGTGGCTCAAGAAAAGGCAAAAAGACAAAAAAAAAAAAAAAAAAAGAAAGAAAGAAAAAATATATAAATAAATGATAAAAAAAGAAAAATACGTGGTCATGAACACAACATAAATTAACCAAAGAATAGAAAAATAAACACACAGGAAAATTGGGAAAAGTAGTTACCAGGCATGGACATTAAAGTAGCTGCTATTAAGATTTTAAAGAATTTAAATGACAACATGAATTTTTTTTTGGTCCTTTTAGGGCTGCCCTTGCAGCATATGTAAGTTCTCGGGCTAGGGGTTGAAACAGATCTGCAGCTGCCAGCCTACACCACAGCCACAGCAACATGGGGATCCAAGCCATGTCTGCAACCTACACCACAGCTCAAGGCAACACCAGATCTCCAATCCATTGAGCGAGGTCAGAGATTGAACTTGCACCCTCATGGATACTGGCTGGGTTTTTAACCCACTAAGCCACAATGGGAATGCCACAACATGAATTTTAACAGCAAACTAGAAAATACAAAATATTATCAAATGGAAATTCAAGAAATTGAAAATAAAAAATCTGAAATTAATAGCATATTAGACACAGTTGAAAACAGAATAATAAACTGGGAGATAGAGAAGAAAATATCTAGACTAAAGCATGGAGAACAGAAGGATGAAAAATAAAGACAAGCAGAAGAGACGTGTAGGACACGATGAAATAGTTTGACTTTTCAGTCGATTTTACTGATTCTAGTAAAGTATTACTGAATCAATAAGTGTTACTGAAGTCCCAGAAGGAGAGAAGAGAGAAGACAGAGTAGAAGTGATGTTTGAAAAGATAATTTTTTGAAAATGAATAAAAGTTTTCAGGCTGTACATTCAATAAACTCTAGAAGTCCAGAGTAGGACAAGTATAAAGAAATCATATTGTGGCTACCTGATGGGAGGGGGAGGGAGGGGGAGGGATCGGGAGCTTGGGCTTATCAGACACAACCTAGAATAGATTTACAAGGAGATCCTGCTGAATAGCATTGAGAACTATGTCTAGATACTCATGTTGCAACAGAACAAAGGGTGGGGGAAAAAATGTAATTGTAATGTATACATGTAAGGATAACCTGACCCCCTTGCTGTACAGTGGGAAAATAAAAAAAAAAAAAAAAAAGAAAGAAATCATATTGTGGCATATAACAGTAAAACTGCTAAAAACCAAAGTCCATGAAAGCATAATGTTTGATGTGATTTAAAATATGAGAATTAAAATATATAATAATACAAAAGGTGGGCAAGAGGTAGATGGAGTAAAAGAGTTCCATGGTCGTCTTATTTTCTGAGAAGTGGTATCACTTTTCATTAGACTAATAAATCAAGGATATATGCTGTAATTTCTAGGGTAAATACTGAAAGAGTATGATAATAATGCACTGCCAAAGAGTAATGAAAGAAAGAAAACAAAAATACTCAATGTAAAAGAAGGCAAGAAGGAGAGAAAAATCATAAGAGATATGGAACACATACGAAACAAAAATAAGGATTAGACAGTAAGGTTCATGTCACTGTCTCTCCTGGAAGCAGTGTCTGATTTTGATGAAAATCTGTGATATAACTTTATTCTTTTTTATTAAAGTATAATTGATTTACAGTGTTGTGTCAATTTCTGTTGTGCAACATAGTGACCCAGCACCCGCCCCCAGATATATGAGAAAAGGGATGTATATATATATCTATCTTCCATCATGTTCTGTCCCAAGAGACTGGACATAGTTCTCTGTGCTGTACAGTAGGCCCCCACTGTTTATCCACATACAATGGAATATTACTTAGCCATAAAAGGACAAAATAATGGCATTTGCAGCAACATGGGTGCAACTAGAGATTCTCATATTGAGTGAAGTAAGAAAGAGAAAGACAAATACTATATTATATCACTTATATGTAGAATTTCAAATATGGCACAAAGGATCCTATCTACAAAAGAGAAACACATCATAGACAGGGAGGGCAGATTTGTGGTTGCCGGGGTGGGGGGGGCAACTCTATTCTTTTTTTTTTTTTTTTTTTAAGAATGAAACTGTTCTCTTTATATAAAGATGGCCAGCAAACACATGAGAAAATGCTCAACATCGCTGATCATAAGAGAAATGCAAATCAAAATTACCATGAGATACCACCTCACACCAGTCAGAATGGCCATCATTAATTAATCCACAAATAACAAATGCTGGAGGGAGTGTGGAGAAAAGGGAACCCTCCTGCACTGTTGGTGGGAATGTAAGCTGGTACAGCCACTATGGAAAACAATTTGGAGATACCTTAGAAAGCTATACATAGAACTTCCATATCACCCCACAAACTTTATTCTTTTTAAAAATATTTTTTAATCCAATACTATCTCTAGAACATTTGTATAGTTATATAATTATTAGATCATAGCTATTTTATGTTTATTGATATTTTTTTCCTTGAATACTCATCATAATTTTAACAGAAAGGAATGGAATATATCCTTTATTATTTAATCTTACTATTCAAAAAAATATAAACTGATTTATTCTAAAAGGGTTCATTAGGACCCAAGTATTACCTGAAACTGTAGGTATGCTTTTTGAGGCTTCCATATAGACCAAGATTTCATAAAATAATCCCTCATACAGTCTGGATCAGGTTTATCCCATATTCTGCATTCTGACATTTCCCTATCAGTATTCTGTAAGCTCTAAGAGAGCTGAATTTATTGAATTTATACATTTACTGGATAACCCTGTAAGAGATGTGTTTAAAACATCTCTTTCAGATTTGAAACAAATTCTCTCATGGTTGCAATGATCCTAAGGAAGGGAAATGTATTAAAAAATGACTGTTATACAGATGTTTTATTACAGTTATTTTGTAAAAACTGGTGTCTATAGTATGTTGTCATCTGTTCTGCAATTGTTTTTCCAAAGTACGTATGAAAGAGTGAAAATTTATATTTGTAATAACCAACCCTGAGGTCATTTTGAAGAAAAAAAATCAAAACATGTTATTTTGGTTTTAGTACTCGGTGTATTTTGTTGTAGGATCATTCTTTTAAAATTGATAGCCCATGAAGTGACTATTATGCCAAAGCTCTTAACTCTCAAACCACACTCTAGCCAGAGATTGTATTGCACTATCATTTGCAATTATTCTTGAGGTGCTGGTAATAAGGATGCTATTCATTTTTTAATTCTGGGAATCTCTCATTTATCCAATATCATCAAAACTGTCTCAGTACCTTAAGATAGGATTGATATTCAGTCAGCATACACTAGTAGGGCTGTAATGATGGTTAAAATAGTGAAATATTACCCTACTGGTTAGTAAATGACCATGGCTCAGAGACCAATTCTGGGCAGTTGCTCCTCTACAACTGCTCTGGTCCCACCATTCTTGACATCTTTCAGGACCCTACTTCAGGGTTTATATTACTGCAGTTGGTACATGTTTTGAGTAACGTCCCATAAAATGTTGCTCAAGATATATTATAAACCACCCTTAGCCACTCAGATAGGTATTTATAGCAATAGGAGGCACCAGGAGACTTCTCCCAAGGTTTCAAATCCTCTCTGACATTATAGATGAACATCTTCAATGCAGTTTTTTTTATTCACTGCAGCTCCATTATTGATTTGTTCACACAGTTCATTTGTGACTCCAGAAGTGATAATTTTGGTTTGGTTTAATTTGGCATCATAATTTGTGTTCCTCCAGAAGGACAGAGATTCTGGCACAAGTAGATTAGGGAGGTCATCCCCAAAAAATACCAATAAAGGAGTAGGGAGGTGAAACAAGGAAGAAAAGGCAGCCAATAAAGTGTGTTTTATTAAGCAACACACCATTGTGTAAAACTAGTGCCTCATCCCATTGGAGAGCTCTGGAAACCAGTGTGGAACACACACCTTAGAGTTATTACACACAAGAGTTAGAGATCTGGAGAATAAATACTCCAAGTCCTCTCTGTCATGGATTGACAACTGTTCCAAGGTGTATTCATTATCAAGCACTTCTAACCTGCTGTGCAGTAGGCAGAGCTAGCCCAAGTTGCTAGAGAAAGCCTCCTGCAAAGAGATGCAGATGCTGGTAATGGAATTCATTCAGGAAGGTCTGCACTAAAACTGTAAGGTCCAACAACACTTGCTAATCTAGGCTTTAGCCAAGAGGTACTCACAGCAAACTCCTACTGGCTCCATCACTGTGACCTTACCTTCCCCCTAAGAAGTGTACTGAAACCTGATGAACTTCAAGGGGCACAATTTCTCATCCAGACACATTTTCTACGGGTTGAAGCCTTAACAGGATGTAAATAAATTAGCTTGCATTGGAGTAATATGTCCATCAAGTTTTTAAATAATCTTTTTCCAGGTATCTCAGCACAAGTGAATTGGGGCTGCATTTCCCTTAGGGGAAATCTCGACCATCATTTTCTTTTTGGATACCCATCTCAGCTCTTCAAAAACATTTTCTTTAAAGCAGTAGTGCTCATGGAGACTAAAAATGCTGCCACTTGGGAAAAGACTCAGCCATCTTTTTCTTTCTTCAAAACTCTTTACTCTTTCCTCTTTGATGTGGGGAAGGGAGGGTGGTGAAAAGCCTGCATCCCTTACTAGAAAAAAGTGGAATAGCAACCCCACTCTGGAAAGGCCTGGAAAGGAGTAAACTGTCTACACGAGCTCTCTCTATACACTGGGGTACGCTGTGTCTGGATCTATGTTCTTGAGTTTGCCACTTTTTGATATTAGCCATCCAATTACCAAGGTTTGTGATTTTGCTAGCACATTCGTAGAAAATAAAGTAAACCATTTGACATGCTTTGACTTGAGGCCTCTGGTTGGCCTTTAGCTTAGATAAAATAATATGAATAAGAATTATTGGGAGTTCCCGTCATGGCTTAGCGGATAGATTAGGAATGAATCCGACTAGGAACCATGAGGTTGTGGGTTTGATCCCTGGCCTCACTCAGTGGGTTAAGGATCCAGCATTGCCGTGAGCTCTGGTGTAGGTCGCAGACGTGGCTTGGATCCCGCATTGTGGCTCTGGCATAGGCCGGTGGCTACGGCTCTGATTAGACCCCCAGCCTGGGAACCTCCATATGCTGCAAGTGTGGCCCTAGAAAAAGACAAAAAAAAATTATTATTATGATAGTAGTGTTAACTTATTGTGCCCTAACTCTATGGTCCAATAGTAGGTGTTTTTCATGGATTGGTTTATTTAATCTTTACAACCCATTCTCTGAAAGAGCTATTATTATATCCATTTATAGATGAGTGCTTCATTAGGTCCACTAGATCTCTCCAATGAAAAGGAAAACCTTCCTCCGTAATTACTGAGTAATCCAAGGGTGATATTTTTACATCATCCCTTGATCCTGTCAATAACCCTTGATCCAATGGCTTTAACATTCTTGTATCAACCAATCATTACATTTTGGTTGCACAAGGTTGATTTTTCTCTTCTTGTCAGTCTTTCAATATTTATTAGCTTATATCCTTCAGAAAAGAACATTTCTTCTCCACTTATTTTCCTTGAGTATCACTTAGACCCATGGATTTTTATTCATTCAGCATTATAATAATTTATGGCCATTATTCTTTTCGATGCTCAAATTGTCTCCCAGTAGGAGCTCCTTTAAGTTGGCTCTTTTGTCCTTCCAATATTCTTTGAGTGCTTTCTTGCTTTCTAGCACAGGAAAATATTTCAGGATTACTCCCATATTGTCCCTGTTCCAGACCTATAACCAGCCATTTCTCTAAAGAACCCTATTTCCTCTCAGAGATAAATAGCATTTAGACACCAAATCTGAGGATCTGGTATGCTCATTACCACTCAGTATCTCTGTCTCCAGAATCCTTCACTGGACAGAGCCAGAAAAAGATATTTTTTTTCAAAAAATAATGAGTTCATTTAGAAATTTACATTTTCATTATTCAGATGGAGAGCCAAAAGAAGAACTGGATTTGCACCTGTGCCTTCCATTCTGTGCCCTTTGTGAGCTCTCTGTTGGCCATTGGAAGATGTTGCTATCTGTAACTCTACCCCTGTCTCTTCCAGATTCTCTGACACCTTTGATTCCAAAGAGGACTTCAATGACTTTTCCAGGCTGGCTTTTTCTGCTGCCATTATGTGCCCCCATTTCACATCCAGGCAAGGGCTAGATACCAAATAACACCCTGTGCCATCTCACTAAGCTGTATCCTGTGGCTAAAAGAACATCGTATTTCCAGGAAATAGTTTGGCTATTTGGAAAGTGTGGAACTTTCATTAGCTTCTAGCCAGAATTTTTTTTCTGTTTACAGGCAAGATACAACTTTATTATCCTCAAGGGTTCCCTTTAAAACTACATGTTTTTCAATTTCACCTTATCTTGCTTTTTTTGTAGACATCTTGTTTGCATTTTCAAATTCATTACCAAAAAAAGAGGTGAGTTTAATTAAAAAAACAGTGCTAACTACCTCTCATATTTATCATGTTGTGTTTATTGAAAGACAATCTATCATTTTTACAGTAGCAATAATGGTAATTAGGCCTGCATTAGCTCATTTGTTGTGCATGTTTAGATCCCATTGGCCTGGTGGCTTTTCTTCCTAACTTGTCTTTTTCTATGATGGTAGGACAAGGAGTTAGATATTTATGAGGGTTTTTTTAGTGCCTAGGTTTTTTTTCTTCTTCTTTAGTTTATTCAAAGCATCTGGAATCCTCAGGTCGAATCTACTGTTCAGATATCCTTTTCTGACTTCTCTACAGTATTTCTCACATTAATTTCCTTTGTGAAACTCTTATCTTATTTCCCATCAACTAGCTCCCTTTTTTCCCCTCTTTAGCATGGTTGTTAAGAGTATGGTTTCTGGAGATAGTTTCTAGCTATACAGCTTTAGGCAGGCTACTTTATTTCTCTGTCTTATGATCCTTATCTGAAAATCAGTGATAATAATTGTATCTACCTCATAATGTTGTTGTGAGATTCACTGAACAGGTAAAAATAATATAAAATGGTGCCTTGCATTAAAAAATGTTTCAAAAGGAACAACAAAAGACCCAGAATCGCCAAAGCAATCCTGAGAAACAAAAACCAAGCAGGAGGCATCACTCTCCCAGACTTCAAGAAATACTACAAACCCACAGTCATCAAAACAGTGTGGTACTGGTATCAAAACAGACAGACAGACCAATGGAACAGAATAGAGAATCCGGAAATTAACCCTGACACCTATGGTCAATTAATCTTTGACAAGGGAGGCAAGAACATAAAATGGGAAAAAGAAAGTCTACTCAGCAAGCATTGCTGGGAAACCTGGACAGCTGCATGCAAAGCAATGAAACTAGAACACACCCTCACACTATGCACAAAAATAAACTCAAAATGGCTGAAAGACTTAAATATACAACAGGACACCATCAAACTCCTAGAAGAAAACATAGGCAAAACACTCTCTGACATCAACATCATGAATATTTTCTCAAGTCAGTCTCCCAAAGCAATAGAAATTAGAGCAAAAATAAACCCATGGGACCTCATCAAACTGAAAAGCTTTTGCACAGCAAAGGAAACCCAAAAGAAAACAAAAAGACAACTTTCAGAATGGGAGAAAATAGTTTCAAATGATGCAACTGACAAGGGCTTAATCTCTAGAATATATAAACAACTTAGACAACCCAACAGCAAAAAAGCCAATCACCCAATGGAAAAATGGGCAAAAGACCTGAATAGACTGTTCTCCAAGGAAGATATACAGATGGCCAACAAACACATGAAAAAATGCTCAACACTGTTGATTATAAGAGAAATGCAAATCAAAACTACCATGAGATTTCACCTCACACAAGTCAAAATGGCCATCATTCATAAATCCACAAATAACAAGTGCTGGAGGGGCTGTGGAGAAAAGGGAACCCTCCTGCACTGCTGGTGGGAATGTAAGCTGGTACAGCCACTATGGAGAACAGTTTGGAGATACCTTAGAAATCTATTCATAGAACTTCCATATGACTCTGCAATCCCACTCTTGGGCATCTATCCGGACAAATCTCTACTTAAAAGAGACACATGCACCCACATGTTCATTGCAGCACTATTCACAATAGTCAGGATATGGAAACAAACCAAATGTCCACCGACAGATGATTGGATTCAGAAGATGTGGTATATATACACAACGGAATACTATTCAGCCATAAAAAAGGATGACATCATGCCATTTGCAGCAACATGGATGGAACTAGAGAATCTCATACTGAGTGAAATGAGTCAGAAAGACAAAGACAAATACCATATGATATCACTTATAACTGTAATCTAATATCCAGCACAAATGAACATTTCCTCAGAAAAGACAATCATGGACTTGGAGGAAAGACTTGTGGCTGCCTGATGGGAGGGGGAGGGAGTGGGAGCTTGGGCTTATCAGACACAACTTAGAATAGATTTACAAGGAGATCCTGCTGAGTAGCATTGAGAACTTTGTCTAGACACTCATGTTGTAAAAGAAAGGGTGGGGGGAAAATGTAATTGTAATGTATACATGTAAGGATAACTTGATCCCTTTGCTGCACAGTGGGAAAATAAAAATATATATATATATTTATATATATATATGCGAATTTTTCACTTTGCTGTACAGTAACAATTGGAAGAACATTGTAAATCAACTGTAATAAAATTTTTCTTTTAAAAAGAAAAAAAAATGTTTCAATAAATGTAAGCATCTTTTATTATTTACCAGTGCCTATAGCCTTTACATGTAGATGTCTTTATCATCATGAAAAGACTTAAATCTGTTTGCTTCTTGGACCAAATACCTGTCCCTCATCCATCCACAAATAGATTCAGCAGGGTCCTGCCACCTCCATCCTTCACAGAGAAGACAAATGTATCTCACCTGCATAAATGGCAAGTGGGAGAAACAGGAAAGGAGGGAAGAGGGGAACGTGCAAGTGTACCACTGTGCCCTCCTAGACATGCTGACTTTTCCATATCTCTCTGTCATGTTCTGTAGGGAGAGCTTCCAGATTAAATACAGGACAGTTCAGATTGAATTTTAGATAAAAAAAAATTTGTTGTCATGGACATACTTACACTGTATTGTAAATATTTTAATCGTGTATGTATTATGTTTTTAAAAAAATTTATTAGAGTATGGTTGGTTTACAATGTGGTATTAGTTTCAGGTGTACAGTAAAGTGAGTCATTTATACATATACATATATCTATTCTTTTTTCCCCATATAGATGATTACAGAACACTGAGTAGAGCTCCCTGTACTACACAGTAGGTCTTTGCTAGCCATCTATTCTCTATATAGTAGTATGCATATATTAATCCCATCCTTCCAATTTATCCCGCCCCCCCACAATTTCCCCTTTGGTAAGTATAAGTTTGATTTTGAAATCTGCGAGTTCATTTCTATTTTATAAATGAGTTATTTTGTATCATTTTTATTAGATTTCACACATAAATGATATCATATGATATTTATCCTTCTATGTCTGACTTATTTCATTTAGTATGATAATCTCTAGGTCCATCCATTTTGCTACAAGTTATGATGCTTTGATATCCTAAAAAAAAAAAAAAAAAACCTTTTCTGGCTGGGGAGAGGCTGCCCCTTCCTGAGCTAGCCAATTATTAGACATTGCAAAGGGCCTAAGCAGAGTGTTGGGTTTTTTTCAAGTCTGTACCTACAGCACATGGAAGTTCCTTGGCTAGGGGTCAAATTGGAGCTGTAGTTGCCAGTCTATGCCACAGCCACAGCAACATGGGATCCAAGCCACATATGTGACCTACACTGCAGCTTGTGGCAATGCTGGATCCTTAACCCACTGAGCGAGGCCAGGGATCGAACCTGAATCCTCATGGATACTAGTCAGGATCTTAACCCACTGAGCCACAATGGGAACTCCCAGAGTGTATCTTTGATGTGCAAACTAACCATTCCAGAGCCATACTTCCTTTGTCTAGCCTTTATACTCCACAAGATCATATTCCTCTGCCTTAATCATCCCAGAGTCAGATGCCAGGCAACTAAGTATTACCTCTATAGCCCAAAGCCCAACAAAATTATTCAGCCAAGCCAGTCTTAAACTGTTCACTCTGCCCTGCCTTGCCTTTCCTATGGATATCCCAATAAACGCTGTGACCTAAACCTTTCTCTTGCTGCTGACTTCTGCCTCCTGACCACTCTGGTATCTTTCCTATATAACCTTGAACAGTGTGCCATACCTCCTCTCTGTGAGGAACTGTGAATATAATAAATAAACTTTGTTTTTTCCTTAGCCTTTTATGTCCCCTCTTGTAGCCATACTTGACTATCTCAAATAGAATACAAAACCTACCCTAACAAATGGTTTGTTATTTATCTGCAATTCAAATTAAACTAGTCATCCAGTATTTTTATTTGTTAAATCTGGTGACCTTAGTTGGAGGTCCCATGACAGGGACCAGTACAACATTCTCTATCTGAGGATATGATTTGATATAAAGGGGAGCTATACCAGATGCTGGTCAGTCAGCTGCCGTCTTATCTGGACCTGATTGGCTGGCATGCTGCAGTCCACTTCCAGCTACCAAGGTCTGCATCACCAGGCCTGAGGGCTTTTTTGAAACCAGAATGAGAAATGCTGATGAAATAGTTACTGCCCCTTGTCTACCTCAGTAGCTTTCAACCAATGACCACCAGAAGCTGGGGTATAAATGTATGAGCTCACTTGGTCCATGGGAGGGATAATAGTAAGGCATATAGAGTTAATAGAGTTCCCCCGAGTTTTCTCTCTGGATTAAGCTCCAGTTGTCCACTGTGGTAGTTGGCTTAATAATAGACCCTCTCCTTGAAAATGTTGCCTTTCCTTTCCTATATTTCTTTCTCTCTATAAGTGGTACTTGTGACTCTCAAATACACAACTGGCAATAGAATCCTTGTGGCAGGCTCTGATTCTTGGAAATCCAACTATAATATAAACTTTTGGTTTCTCCTTTGTTTCTAGCATCTTCCTGATAATGTCTGTATTATGTTAGTCCTGTGGTCAATGCTACTATGGATAGGAATAAGGTGCATGGGTTTTGTTCTTAGAAAATAAAAACTCTTTCCAAATGCTATATTGTTTCAGAAAAGTGTTTCATTTTTAATACTTGGCTTATGTTTTAGTAATTGTCTGCTCTGTTTTTTTTTTTTGACAATAAATAATCTGTTTCTTTCTCCAAGACGTTAAGAGATTGGCTTGGAATTTGATATTAAGACCAGCTCTGGCACAATAAATGAAAGGCCTTCCACTGATGCTTGCGAGGAACTCTTGCAAAGGTAGGATAATATGCAGCAAAATTACTTGCCTCTTTGAGTTGGCAAAGAATATAATTAAAATAAAAAATGACATCTTATGTGACAGAGTCTGAGTAGGAAGCATAGCGTTTATCACCTCCTGTTCGCTAGCTTTTCTTTGGGGAAAAAAAAGTCAGCGAGATTTTATCTTGGATGACGCCTACTCACCTGGCTTGGCTTTAGCTAAAAAAACATGAAAATGGTGGGGTGTAAAATAATGTGCCAGATATGCAATTTGGCTTAAACACTAAAGCCCAAATTTACTTTCTCAAAACAGGGATGATCAGTAAATCCACACTATATCTTGAAAACTAATAAAGGTGCAAACACAAAGAAAAAGGAACATAGATTGTTGTTAGAACCTAAGTGTGGAGAGAAACAGCAAGTCTGTCCTTCAGGATTATATCAAGAGAGTCCTGAAGGCTAAAACTCAATGTGTATCCAGATTCTTAGGGGAAAAAAAAACCCTATTGTGTAAAACAGGGTATATGTGAATGATGAAGCAGGTCATACAGGGATTTTACTGTATTTATCTTATAATAAATATTTTTACCTCTACTAATTATCACTAAAGGAAAACTTCCTAAAAACTGACCTGACTCTTCACTGAGGAGCAAGAATGAAATTTGCTGAACTCTGGAGTCTTACTAAAGAACTCGTGTAAGTCAGGATCCCTCAAATCTAGGCCTATCTCAGACCACAGCATCCTTTCTTCCCTAAATACAGTCTCTGAGTGGGAGGTTCTCAATGTAGTACTGACGTAGGTGTGAACATTCAGTGTTTAAAGTCATGGGAAGCAACTTAAATTAAATTGCCTTGAAGTTTTTCAAGCTTTGAAATGTCTATTTCAGATTTTTTAAAAAGGAGGGGCAAGGAGAGAGAAAGAGAAACAGCTTGTTCACTGGGTAGCTTTCTGTCCATCCGCTTCTACCCTCCCCGCAACTCACTGGAAATTGACAATCATTTTCTTGGCACTATTTATAACAAGTCTGTCAGTACCGGAGAAAATGTACTTTTCGGTGTGTGCTTTTTAGTGTGTGGTTTTTGTATTGGTGACTTTAGTGAAAAAATCCCTTTTCAGTAAGGTCTCCTCTTGTACCAAGGAGAGTCACAGCCATCAGCAAGAGAAGCTATATTTACAAGACCATGTTCCCTTGCAAGCTTGCTTGTACAATCTGCTCCTGATCATTCCATCTGGCATAGAATGAAGAGATTCAAGACAAGGGCTTACTTAAAGCAATATATAGGAGTTTTTTTTAAAAAAAATCAGAGATTCACATTCTGAAGAAGGAAAGGAAGAGGTTCTACTAATATTTCTATTAAGCTTTTGCTTTTACAATTCCTTTCTTTAGGTCATTGATCTGAATTGATTTTGATATTTTAAAAAAAGCAGCGAAAAAGATGTAAAGTCTAAAAGAAAATTATTCTGTGCTGAAACTGTCCATCAACCCATCCACAAATAATGTTTCTCAAAAAAATATTTGCCAAAATTCAAGCTTATATGAGTTTTCTTTATGTCTTAATTCTGCTGGTTGTTTTTATTTATGTCGATTGGTGGAGACAGATTGGTTCTGTGTCCTTAAGTATATATATAACTTTTGTTTGGGAAATGAATAGCAGCAGTACTTATGCCTGGCAAGTAGTGGGTGCTAAGTGAATATTTAGTGAATGAAAGAATACATTTTAATAGCATTATGCTCTTTTAAAAGGACTGCAATAATCCTTGTTTTATTTGATTGTCATAAATAGCTAGGGAAGAAACTGAGGATCACTGATTCTATATCCCTGACTAAGGTCACCCAGCTGGCAAGAGGCTAAGTTAGGATTTAAACTCAGGTTATATAAATGGGAGATCATACCTTAACTTTACCAGGCATGGAGGCGTGGAATGCAAGGTACCTTTGGGGAAGAACAATTAGTTCAATCTGATGGCAGTTCAGGGAACGTTATGTAGGGAGATAACAGGAGACTATTATGGAATGGTAAATTTGGATCATCTTGTAGAGGGCTTTGAATGGCAGGCTAATGCGTCTGGACTCTACTCCAAAGTCAGTGGATTAGTGTTGTCCTTTAAGCAGATTATCTTTTTTCCATTATGGACTGGAGCACAGTGAGACTGGTAGCAAGCAGAGATGTTTCTTCTTCAGAAACAGGAGAAAAGAGAAGGCGAGGTACTGAGAGAGTTTGAACTGGGGATAGGGGAAGTTGGGATGCTGTGCTCAAAGGCACTGGCCTTTACAGTCTCAAGGTATGATTCCTAGTGTGAGTGGAAACAGGGTAGGATGGAAGCTTTGTAGAGGCACTTTCGAACTTCTCATGTGAACAGAAAGTAAAAGAGCTTCTAGACAGTAGCTAAAGTTTATCTGAGACCATATGTCATGAATTATGGTGGACCCAACTGGGAAAATGTCGAGCCTTTTAGCAACACAGTCAGTGGAGTAGGAAAAGCAGAAAACATAGAGATTAAATGAATAAGGCATTACACATTTGGGGTTTTGGCACATAGGACATGCTCAATTAAAGTTGTTAACTAAAAATGAGAATGACAAGATAGAAGAATTGGAAAAGTTAGAAGACTAGGAAATAGTCATGAGATTAAAGCCCAGGTTCATTGGCTCATTATGTATGAGGATGTAGGAGAGGGAAATGTAGAGGTAAAGGAGTAATTTGAGAGTATGGGTTCTTAGAGACCTTTTGAGAAATGGCAATTTCAGAATTGTAATGGATGACTAAAATGCAATGAATATGGAGGTCACTTGGGTTTAGGGAAGCAGTATAACAGAGACCAGGGTAATAGGAGAGTCATCATCAAGGATGGTGACCTCACTGAAGAGAGTGCAAAGCAAAGAGCCAGAGAAGAAATATAATTAAACTTATTTAAAAACAATTTATTGAAATGAAAGACCCAATCGAATTGAATTCCTTCATATCTGAGTATTCGTTTATGTTCCTGCCCCAGGAAACCCACCTTCAATGCTCATTGCCAGATTATGAGTCTTCCATGAGCAAAAATTCACTCTTAAACACAGTCTTTAAAATTATAGGAAAGCCTATATACTGTTTATAGGGGAGAAGAAAACTACCCTGTGTTCATGCATGAATAGAACAAGGTCCAAATAGTGCATTAATACAATTCTTGGCAGGGAAGTAATTGAGCGGTATAGCCAACAGCTGTGAAACTAGAGTAAGCACAAAGATAGGGAAGGTTGCAAACTGGACTGGAACGAACTCATTTAGACTTTGCTAAGAAAATGACAGTGGTTATTTCTTAGAGTAAATGTAAACTTGCTTAAAATTCATTAGAAAGGAAACATAAGAGAATTGTAGGAAAATCATAAATAAAATTCCCGGAGTAGTTAGAATTTCAAAGCTTAGATGATGATTCTATTGCAAATTAATGTGGGCTGCCATTCTTTGTTCTCCAGCAGGCCTTTCACTGGAATCAATGCTAATGTCCATGGTGATGAGTCCATTTTCCTCAAGCTCTGAACTCTTCCTTCTTTGCTGCCCTAGTCTCCCCAACACATCTACTCTTATCTTGATTCATTGGTAAAGAAGAGAAATCATATGTTGTTAGCTTCTTCAGCTTTCCTCCATCCCCTCTAACACTTTCTCTGCATTCTCATTGTCCTTCAACATCTTCCCTCCCTTCCACCTTGGAGACAAAGTTTTTGCCACTTTGCTGAGGGAGAGAAGGCTCGCTCTCCATGTGTATCCTTGTTACCTCCCTTCAAGCCTCCTCCATATTCATCAGCAAGTTCCTCATTCCAAAAGAGGCTCTCCTTCTGCCATACCATTCCTTTTATCCTCGTGAAGTGTCTTGAAGACTATTCCATATCTTGTAATCCTATTTCCTCTCTATAATCCACTCTGAAATTTTTTTTGGTTGTTTTTTAGGGCCACACACACAGCATATGGAAGTTCCCAGGCTAGGGGTCAACTCAGAGCTGTAGCTGCTGGCCTACATCACAGCCACAGCAACACCAGATCCAAGCCACGTCTGCGACCTACACCACAGCTCATGGCAATACCAGATCCTTGACCCACTGAGTGAGGCCAGGGCTCGAACCTGCATCCTCATAGGTATTTGTCAGGTTTTTACCTCTCTGAGCCACAATGGGAACTCCCCACTTTGTATCTGTTGTATGTTAGGTTATGGCTCAAGAAATTCTGACATAACAAAGGCAACCAAAGTGAACAGATTCATAACTAAAATTTGAAAGGGCTGTATAATTCCTTACTAAAAATTGGAGACCACCTTTGTCCAATACAAGTTGATGTTTGGCTCCTTATATACTGCAACACTATAGTTGGCTGCATATATAGTATATAAATATATACACAACTGCAAACTACATTATAATTTTTAAAGTTACAGATTTTCATATATTTTCATATTTTATTATTTAACACTATTTAGCAGCAGTCCAGATAAAAATCACTTGTTTAATTTGAATTTCACTTCAGCTTTGGCATGTGAATCAGTCTGAAGAAGGTTATTCTCAAGTTGGAGAAGCCTTTAATTGCTTTTGTAAAAACTGAGGCAGTTCTTAGAGAATAAGCCCTCAACTCCCTGGCAAGTGACAACTGGAAACCAGAAATATTTTCCATATTGTGGTGAAGACTGTTTCCAAAAAATCTATTCCCAGAGAATGGAAATAAAACAAATTGGGGAAAAGGTGCTTAGGAGGTGTGTTTTGTGTTTGTTTGTATATAGAGTCAGATCAACTGATATCTCACACTAACATACCAAAAATATTGGAAAATTTTTAAAATAAGTGGTAATCTTCCTTACCACCAAAGTTAGAATGACATGATGATGGCAAACATATTTTTGGTCTGGTAGACGGTAAAAATCAGGAAAAAAAAAAGGGAAATATAGCACTTTTAGAAGCAGATGGCAGTGCTTTCAAAACTTTTTGAGCTTTTTCTTTGCTTTTTTCAAACTCGTGTAATGTAACCCATTAAAATCACTAAAGTCATATGGTATAATAACAGTGAGCGCTATAGCACCTAGCAGACTGATGGGATAGATATGTGGAGTAATACTAATTGATGGGCACTATTAGTTAAGACCAGAGAAGGGGAAATTATGGATGATTCCAAGTTAAGTCACAGAGTACTGACTAATCCTATTTTGGCCATTTTACAATGTGTCTCTATCTCTGAAAGATGTCCATTAATATTGAGGTGGCTTCTGATATAACTTATTTTGAATGAATTTTAGATTTACTGAAAAGCTGCAAAATTAGTATGGAGTGTTTACATGTAACATAATGCTTACCCAGCTTTTCTTAATGTTAGCATCTTACATGGTAACCATGGTACAATGATAAAAACCAGGAAATTAACATTGGTACAATGCTATTAACTAAATTGCAGACCTCATTCAAATTTCTCCAATTTTCCCATTAAAGTCCTTTTTATGATCTAGGGTTCAATCCAAGATCCCACATATCGTTAAATTGTTATGTCTCCTTAGTCTCCTCCAATCTGTGACAGTCCTCAGTCTTTCGTTCTCTCGTGACCTTGACACTTTTGAAGAGTAGTGATGAGTTATTTTCCAGAATGTCCCTCAACTTGTGTTTGACTGGTACTTTCTCCTGATGAGACTGAGATTAGCATTTTTGGCAAGAATGTCACAGAATGATGTTGTGTCCTTCTCAGTGTGTCACATCAAAGGTTTCATGATGTCAATATGTCCCATTACTGGTCATGTTAACCTTGATCATTTGGTTAAAGTGGTGTTTGTTGGGTTTCTCCACTACAAAGGTGCCATCATTCCCTTTGTAATTAATAAATATATTGGGAGACCATGATTTTTAGAGTGAAGTAGGAACAAGACTGCTCACATGTGTTCAAATGACGGGGAAACCCTGGAGGGTTAGGAAGAATTGTGACTATGAACACAGACAAATTTGTTAGGGAGGAAGTACTTTTTCTACAGGAAAATTTTCTTCATCCCTCCTCTCCCCACTTTCCAGTACCCTTTGCAGCGAATTCATTTATTGTGTAAAAAAGAAAACTTACATATCCAACCTCTGTTGGGGAAAATGGCAATTATCTAATTTATTTTGGTTCTATTGCTGCACATTTCAGATATGGGATCAGAGAGAAGTGCTTGGAAGTCCTTAGTGTTAGAGGTTTTGATTGTTTCTAATTCTTATCATTTCCTAGGTAGTTATAGTCTTTTCCCTTGTATGTGGGGAGGACTTTACCAAAAACAGTCATCAGTTTTTATTTTAAGATCATAGACAAATCTGATCTTAATTAATTATGAAAATATTAGGGAGTTCCCATTGTGGCTCAGTGGGTTAAGAACCCGACTTAGTGTCTGTGAGAATGCAGGTTCGATTCCTGGCCTCACTCAATGGATTAAGGATCTGGTGTTGCCCTGGTTGTGGCATAGACCTTAGCTGCAGCTCTGAATCAACCCCTAGCCCGGGAACTTTCATATGTTGCAGGCGCAGCCATAAAAAGAAAAATAAATAACAAAAAACAATGTTAGTCATACTGACCAAATACTAAAATCTTCTTGAAATAAAAATAATGGAATGGCCTGATTCCTCCAAGTTCCATTTTCCAGGTTGACTCTAAGTGTCACTAATGTATTGTTCTTCAATCTCTCCAGCTTTTCTTTGTTTGTTCACCCATTCATGCACTTACTTACTGGCTGAGTACACACTAAGTAAAAGGCATTGTAATGAATGATTCAGGAGATAGAAGAGTAGGGGACTATGACAGCCCACATGATATTTACAATTTACTACTCTAGTAGCATAAAGAGCTATAATATGCTGTTATATTACTGTATTCCCCTTTTATCCATGGTTTCACATTCCATGCTCTGAGTTACCCAGAGTCAGTGCAGCCAAAAACATTAAATGGAAAATTTCAGAAATAAACAATTTATAAGTCATTTTTTCTCTCAAAAAACATAGGGTGTTTTAATAATATGCAGCTTATAAACAATTTTTCTTCTTGATCATATAAGGAGATAAGAAAGTACTTTTCAGGAGTTCCCGTCATGGCTCAATGGTTAACCAATCTGACTAGGAACCATGAGGTTGTGGGTTCGATCTCTGGCCTTGCTCAATGGTTTAAGGATCTGGCGTTGCCATGAGCTATGGTGTAGGTTGCAGATGTGGCTCGGATCCTGCATTGCTGTGGCTCTAGCATAGGCCAGCAGCAATAGCTCCAATTCAGATCCCTAGCCTGGGAACCTCCATATGCCGTGGGTGTGGCCCAAGAAATGACAAGAAAAAAAGAAAGAGGATCCTTTCTCCACTGAATGATCTTTGGGGCAGCCTTGTTGAAAATCACTTCACTTTATATGTGGGAGTTTATTTCTGAGCTATTTTATTCCATTAGTCTATACTTTACTCCTTATTCTAGTACCATACTGTTTTGATTATTCCAACTTTTGTAGTAAGTTTGGAAATCAAGAAGTATAAAACTTTCAACTTTATTGATATTTTCCAAAATTGCTCTGGCTTTTTGTTTTTCCTTGACATTTCATATGAATTTTAGGATTGGCTTTCCTATTTTTTGCAAAAAAAACCCCACATTATTTGGATTTTGATAAAGACTGCATTAAATCTGTATATCACTTTGGGTAGGAGTAGTATCCCTTTATGTGGATTATATTACTTTATCCAGAAACTCTACAAGGTAGGTACAGAGTTTTATTAGAGTATAGTTGACTTACAGTGTTGTGTCAACTTCTGCTATACAGCATAGTGACCCAGTCATATACATACATATATATATATGTACACAAACACACACACACACACACACACACACACATAGTTTTTCTCACACTATCTTCCATCATGTTCTATCTCAAGAGACTGGATATAGTTCCCTCTGCTGTACAGTAGCACCCCATTGCTTATCCACTCTAAGAACAAGAGTTTGCATCTACCTACTCCAAACTCCCTGTCCATCCTACTCCATCTCCTTTCTGCCCTGGCAACCAAAAGTCTGATCCCCATGTCTGCGATCTGTTTCTGTTTTGTAGATTGGATCATGTGTGTTATATTTTAGATTCCACATAAAAGTACTATCATATGGTATTTGTCTTTCTCTTTCTGACTTATTTCATTTAGTATATGAATCTCTAGTTGCATCGATGTAGGTACTATTTTTATTGATATTTAATTGACCTAAAAACTATATTAGTTTCAGATTTATAACAGTAATTCTATGTTTTATACACTATGAAATGATCATGATGTCTAGTTACCATCTGTTGCCATAAAAAGTTATAATATTATTGACTACATTCCCTATGCTGTAGATTATATCCCTGTGACTTATTTACAGTCAGCCCTCAGTAGATCTTACAACCAATGACCCAAACAACCACACATTGAAATCCCTAGCTGGTTGAATCCTTGGATGTGAAACCTGTGGATATGGAGACAACTGCACTACACTATTTTATATAAAGGACTTGAGCTTCCTCCGATTTTGGCATCTACTGGGGTTCCCTGAACCAATCCCCTAAAAGACAACTCTATTTTATAACTGAAAGTTGGTACTTCTTAAAGCACTTCACATATTTTGCCTATCCCTTCCCTCCCCTCTGGCAACCATCAGCTTGTTCTATATTTCTATGAGTATGTGACTATTTTCCTTTTTTTTTTTCTTTTTAGGGCTGCACCCATGGCATGTGGAAGTTCCCAGGCTAGGCTTCAAATCAGAGCTACAGCTGCCAGCCACAGCCACAGCCACAGCAATGCCGGATCCTTGACCCACTGAGCAAGGCCAGGGATCAAACCCACATCCTCATGGTTCCTAGTCAGGTTTGTTAACCACTGAGTCACGAAGAGAACTCTGACCATTTTCTCATACTTGTTCATTTGTTTTGCTTTTTAGATTCTGTAAGTAAAATCAAACAGTATTTTCTTTATTGGCCTGACATTTCATTTAGCATAACACCCCCTAGGTTCACCCATGTTGTCACAAATGGCAAGATTTCATTCTTTTTATGGCTGAGCAATATTCCACTCAGTAATATATATATCCCACATCTTCTTTATTCATAAACACTTAGGCTCCTTTCATATCTTGGCATTGTAAATAATGCTTCAATAAACACTGGAATGCATATAACTTTTTGAATTACTGTTTTTGTTTTCTTTTGATAAATACCTAGAGGTAAAATTGCTGGATCATATGGTAGTTCTACTTTTAATTTTTTGAGGAACCTCCATGCTGTTTTCAATAGTAGCTGCACCAATTTACATCTCCACTAACAGTTCATGAGGGATCCCTTTATTCCACATCCTTGCCAACAATTGTTATTTGTTGTCTTTTTGATGATAGCCATTCTGACAGATGTGAGATGATATTTCATTGGGGTTTTGATTTGCATTTCCGTAATAATTAGTGATGTTGAGCATCTTTCATTGTGCCTGTTGGCCATTTGTATGTCTTCAAAAAAATTCCTATTCAGGTCCTCTGCACATTTTTTAATCAGATTGTTTTTAAACATTGAGTTGTATGAGTTCTTTATATATTGTGGATATTAACTTTTTATCAGACATATAATTTGTGAATATCTTATTTCATTCAGTAGGTTGCCTTTTCATTTTGTTGATGGTTTCCTTTGCTGTATAAAAGTTTAATATATTCCTATCTATTTCTGCTTCTGTTGCCCTTGCCTGAGGAGACAGATCGAAAAAATTATTGCTAAGACTCATGTTAAAGATCTTAACACTGCCTATGTTTTCTTCTAGGAGTTGTATTGTTTCAGGTCTTACATTTAAGTCTTTAATCCATTTTGAGTTTATTTTTGTATATGATGTAAGAAAGTGGTCTAGTTTCATTCTTTTTCAGGTAGCTGTCGAGTTTTCCTAAGAACACTTATTGAAGAGGCTGTCTTTTCTCCAGTGTATTTTGCCTCCTTGTCATAGATTAATTGACCATATAAGCATGGGCTTGTTTCTGGGTGCTCTATTCTGTTTCACTGAACTTTGTGTTTTTGTGCCAATTCCACACTGTTTTGATTACTATAACTTTGTAGTATAGTTTGATATCAGGGAGTGTAATAACTTCAGCTTTGTTCTTCTTTCTCAAAATTGCTTTGTCTATTCAAGGTCTTTTGTATTTCCAAAAAAAATTAGAATTATTTATTCTATTTCTTTCACAAATGCCATCAAAAATAGTAATTGTACTGAACTTGTCAATTATTTTGGGTAAGTAGTATGATCATTTAAAAAAATACTAACTCTTTCAATCCAAGAACATGGTATATCTTTCCATTTATTTTTGTCATCTTCAATTTCTTTCATCAATGCTTTATAGTTTCCAGAGTAAAGACCTTTTGCCTGCTTGGTTAAATTTATTCCTAGGTATTTTATTCTTTTTGGTATAATGTTAAGTGAGTTTTTTTTTTAATTTTGATTTCTAGTAGTTTGTTCTGAGGGTATAGAAACAACAGCTTTCTGTATATTGATTTTTCATCCTGCAACTTAATTTATTTCATTTGTTAGTTCTAACAGTTTTTTGGTGCCATCTTTAGTGTTTTCTATATATAGTATCAAGTCATCTGCAGTTATAGTTTTGCTTCTTCCTTGCAATTTGGATGACCTTTATTTCATTTTCTAGACTACTATGGCTAGGACTTCCATACTATATTGAATTTTGTAGTTGAATTTTATATTAGGAGTGGGCATCCTTGTTTTCTTCTTGATCTTAAAGGAAAAGCTTCTAGCTTTTCACCATTGAGTACAATATTAGCTGTGGGTTTGTCTTATATGATCTTTATTATGTTGAGGTATGTTCCCTCTATACCTGCTTATTGCAAGTTTTTAGCATAAATAGATAATAAATTTTTCAAATGCTTTTTTGTTATCTATTGAGATGATCACATGATTTTTATCCTTTGTTTCATTAATGTGGTGCATCATGTTGATTGATGTGTAGATATTGAACCATCCTTAGAATAAGTTCCACTTGATCATGATGTATGCCCCTTCCAATGTATTGTTGAAGTAGATGTGCTACTAATTTAAGGATTTTTGCATATATGTTCATCTGAGATATTGGCCTGTAATATTCCGTTGTTGTTAATGTTGTTGTTTTATAGTGTCATTGTCTGGTTTTGGCATCAGGGTAACACTGGCCTCACAGAATGAGTCTGGAAGTATTCTTTCCTGTTTAAATTTGTGGAATAGTTTGAGAAGGACAGACATCACTTCTTCTGTAGATGTCTGGTTGAATTCATGTGTGAAGCCATTTGGCCCTTCACCTTTGTTTGTTGGGAGGTTTTTGATTACTGATTCAATCTCCTATTATTTGGTATATTCAGAATTTCTATTTCTTTATGATTCAGCTTTTGAAGATTGTATATTTTGGGGAATTTATCTACTTCTAGACTGTGCAATTTTTGGCATGTTATTGCTCATAATAATCTCTTGTGGTTTTTCTTTTGTGCTTTTGTGGTATCAGTTGTAACGTCTCTTTCATTTCTGGTTTATTTGACCCTTCTCTCTTTCTTTTTCTTTTTTTTTTTTTTTTTTTGGCTTTTTGCCTTTTCTAGGGCCGCTCCCGTGGCATACGGAGGTTCCCAGGCTAGGGGTCTAATCGGAGCTGCAGCTGCTGACCTATGCCACAGCCACAGCAATGTGGGATCCAAGCCGTGTCTGCGACCTACACCATGGCTCACAGCAATGCCAGATCCTTACCCCACTGAGCAAGGCCGGGGATCAAACCTGAAACCTCATTGTTCTGAGATTCGTTAACCACTGCACCACAACGAGAACTCCTGACCCTTCTCTCTTTCTTGATGAGTCTGACTAAAGGTTTATCAAGGGGTTTAACTTTTCAAAAATTAGTTTCATTGATCTTATCTATTGGTTTTTTTAGTCTCTATTTCATTTATTTCTGTTCTGCTCCTTATTGTTTCCTTCCTTCTGCTAACTGGGCTTTGTTAGTTTTTCTTTTTCTAGTTCCTTTAGGTGTATATTTTGATAGTTTATTTGAGTTTTTCCTGGTTCTTAAGGAAAACTATATTGCTACAAACTTCTCTCTGAGAGCTGCTTTTGCTAAGTCTCATAGATTTTGGAAAGTTTTGTTTCTATTTTCATTTACCTCATGGTATTTTTTATTTCTTGATTTCTTCATTGGTCCATCTTCTGTTTAGTAGCATGTTGTTCAGTCTTCACATGTTTATGGATTTTTTCAGTTTTCTTCTTGTAATTGATTTCCAGTTTCATATCATTGTGGTCAAACAAGAGGACTGATATAAATTTAATATTTTTAAATTTATTGAGATTTGTATTGTGGTCTAACATGTGATCTATTCTGGAGAATGTTCCATGTGCATTTGAAAAGAATATATTCTGCACTTTTTGGATAGAATATTATATATACATGTTTATCATAACATACCAAATGAAATTATACCGAATGGACTATGTATATATACCAATGGATTATATATATATAGTCCATTTGGTATAATGTTGTTCAGGGCCAATTTTTCCTCATTGATTTTCTGTCAGGATGATCTGTCCAGTGATGTATGTAGAGTATTAGAGCGTCATACCATAATTGTATTACTGTTAATTTCTCCCTTTATGTATGTTAACACTTGCTTTAGGTATTTAGGTACTCCAATGTTGGGTGCATAAATATTTACAAATGTTATATCCTCTTCTTGGATTGATATCTTTATTGTTATGGAATGCTCTTCTTTGTCTTTTACAGTCTGTTTAAAAGTCTATTTTGTCTGATATTACAATTGCTACCCCAAGTTTCTTTTTGTTTCCACTTGCATGGAATATTTTTTCTGCCCTTTCATTTTGTGTGTGTCTTTAGATCTGAAGTCTCTTATAGGCAGCATATAGATGGGTCCTGTTTTTTTATCCATTCAGCCACTCTATGTACTTTGATTGGAGCACTTAGTCCATTTACATTTAAAGTGATTATTGATAGGCATGTATCTATTGCCACTTTGTTCATTAATTTCTGGGTGTTTTTGTAGTTCTTCTCTGCCCCTTTCTTCTAGGTCTCTTCCCTTGCAGTTTGATGATTTCCTTATTTAACGTTATGTTTCAGTTCCTCTCTCTTTATATTCTGTGTATCTTTTGGTTTTGGGTTTATAGCTACCATGAAGTATATATACATATTGACTATATACACACACACATATATATACACACACAAGTATATATATATACATATATCATATTTATTATATATATACATATATATACATATTATATACATATTGACTATATATATGTAAGTTTATTTTAAGCTAATAGTTGCTTATGTTTCAATGAATTCTCAAAAAATTTAATTTACATTTTTTTCTCCCACCCCCATGTTTTGTTTTTGACATCGTATTTGACTCTGTGCATTTCTTAAGAATTTATTGTAGTTATAGTTGATTTTACTACTTTTCTCTTTTAACCTTCATACTAGCTTTTTAAGCAATTGATCCACGCCTTTACTATATATTTGCCTTTACCAGTGGGATGTTCTTCTTTCGTATATCTTATTTCTAGTTATGACCTTTTCTTTCCTGCTTAAAGAAGACCCTTTAAAATTTCTTTTAAGGCTGGTTTAGTGATGATGAACTACTTGTTATTGCTTGTCTTGGAATCTCTTTATCTCTCCTTTGTTTGGAATGATATTCTTGCCAGGTAGAATTTTCTTGGTTCCTCTCAGCAATTTAAATATATCATGCCATTTCCTTATGGCCTGAAAAGTTTCTCCTAAAAAAGCAGCTGATAGTCCTATGGGAGTTCCCTTTTATGTGACCAGTTGTTTTTCTCTTGCTATCTTCAAAAATTTCTCTTTACAGCCACTTTTTTATGAAATGTCTTGGTATGTATTTCTTTGGGTTGATCTTGTGAGGGGCTCTCTGTTCTTCTTGGATCTGAATATCTGTTTCCTTTCCTGGTTAGGAAAAATTCCAGCCATTAATTCATAAAATAAGTTTTCTGCCCCTTTTTCTCTTCTCCTGGAACCCTATAATGTCAATGTTAGTATATTTGATATTGTCACAGAGACCCCTTAAATTATCATCAGTTTTAAGACTCTTTTTTCTTTTTGCTGCTTGGTTTGGGTGGTTTCCATTATTCTGTCCTCCAGATCACTAATCTATTCTTCTGTATCATCTAACCTGCTGGTGATTCCCTCTAGTTTATTTTTCATTTCAATTATTGTATTCTCCAGCTTTGATTGGTTCTTCCTTATATTTTCTCTTTGTTGATGTTCTTACTGTGTTCCTCTGTTCTGCTGAGTTCAGTAAATATCTTTATGACCATTACTTTGAAGTTTTATCAGGTAAATTACTTATTTGGGTTTTTTCCTTGGGGTTTTATCTTGTTCTTTAATTTGGAACATAATTCTCTGTTGCCTCATTTTTACTTTCTATGTTTGTTTTTTTATGAAATAGATGAAATAGTTACCTTTCAGTCTTGAAGATGTGGCCCTGTGTAGGAGGGTCCCCTGTGTAGACTGCATGTGCTAGGTGCTTTTGGTGGGCTAGCCAGAGCTGGAGTGGGCTCAGGCCAGGGGTACTGACAGTTCAGTCAAAGGGTACAAATGTGAAGTTAGACGATAGAGTTCTGGATATATAATGCACAGCATTGTGATTTTAATTAAATTTCTTTCCTTCACTCCCTTGGCAAGATGGAAGATCATCATTTCACAACCATCAATAGTCTTGTTTTCCACGTATATGCTGACCCTGTACCTAAATTCCAAGCACACCATCAAATAACCTTCCAGTTTTAAATAGCCTCTTAATTTAAGAGACTCCCAGAAAGAATCAATATGATGTTCTGCTTGCATTTCTACTTACTTCTCCTAAAAATGTGCAGAAAAGAATAAACTTTGTATAGATTCCTATCACAGTATGTGGAGTTTAATACCCACCCACCACCTCACCCACAAAAGTGAATAGCCATACAAGGAAGTGGAATGAGCCACTCAGCACCACTCTATGAGCAGTTTAAAATAACAGCTTTGTAGAACATATGTGAGCTCAGAATAAAGACTCTGGTAAATTCATGCAATATGCTTTGTACACCAATAAAATTCATCATAGTCTCTTAGAATGCAACAATTATTCATGCTCTCCTCATTCTGTTTTTTTTGGGGGGGGGATAGGGAAGAGAACAAACAAAAATAGTCCTATATAGCAGCATGTTGAGAAGAAGGCAAGTGGGATGTGATTTTTCTCAGGTGTGTAGTTCAGCGAGAGAGAGCAGCCTGAATATGAAGGTCGGCAGCAGTATTGCTTTTTTCTGTCAGAGCACTGGAATTAAGTGAAATGGATTTGAAATAGAAGAACATATTGTACTGTACTTCTTATGGAAGAAAACATATCCCTATAACACTTTGTACAAGCTAACATTAGACATGGTAATTAAATTCAGTGGTTGTTCCAAGATTAATGGATGCTTTCCTTCAAGTACTCTGCTAGCAGAACAGAATCAGATGGAAGCAAAATGAGAGAAAAATGAATCTCATCCATTTAATTTCACTGAGCTGCAGGAAAGCACTGTGCAGCTAACCCTTTACAAAGACCCAAGACACAGTCTCATGAGATGGTCTCCTTTCCTTCTGATGCACGTTAATTCCCAAGAACACTCACTCTAAAGTAATATCCTCTGACCATCAGCCAAGTTCCATCTCGGCTTTTGATAGTACATACCATTGTGCATATTACTTGTCAACATAATTCAAATCCGAAATTCAAGAGTCTTGGCTGATGTAAATAAAGGTGATGTTCAGTAAGTTATATTGACTAGGGAGTGACTTTTTCTTCTCAAAGAAAATACTGCACTTAGGACAAATCAATATATATATATTTTTGCTTACATATGAAAAAGTGCCAAAGTTGAGCACCACATTTTATTGGTAAATAAGCTTGCTTTTCCCAGATCTTTTTTCTGTACACTTTTTTTTTTTTGATCTTCTAGGGCCACAGCTGCGGCGTATGGAAGTTCCCAGGCTAGGGGTCAAATCAGAGCTATAGCTGCCGACCTACAACACAGCCACAGCAACATGGGATCCAAGCTGTATCTGTGACCCATACCACAGCTCATGGCAATGCCAGACACTTAACCCACTTTGAGCAAGGCCAGGGATCAAACCTGGGTCCTCATGGATACTAGTCGGGTTCATTACTGCTGAGGCACAATGGGAACTCCTCTAGATCTTTATTCTAGGAAAGATATTCTCACTAAAAATTGGACAAAATAACAATATATACATCCTGATGTGATGTACTGAGAAAGACACAACATTACCTTTGTGGTATTATTGTCAAAAATATATACTTTGAATATAATAATCAGAAAACATCAGACAAATTCTAATGAATGGTCACTCAATAATTCTTTTAAAATGTCAGTGTTATAAAAGGTGAAAAAAGGCTACAGAATTGTTTCAAATTAAAGGAAACTAAAGCATTAAGACAACTAAATGTAATGTGTGATCTTGGACAAGATCCTAGACTTTAAAATAATTGCTATAAAAAGCATTATTTAATTTGCAAAATTGAAATATAGATTATAGATTAAACAATAGTATTGTATCAACGTTCAGTTTCCTGATTTTTATAATATGATTATGCAAGATAATACTCTTGTTCTTGGGAAATATACATGTATATATCTAGGACTAAAGGGGCATTATTTCTGAAACGTACTCTGAAATAATTCAGAAAAAATATATTGATATCTATCTATCCATACATCCAGAGGGAGAGAGAATGATGAAATAAATGAGGAAGAATATTAACAACTAATGAATCTAGGTAAAGGGCAGATGGGAATTTTTCATGATATTTATGGACCTCTTATGTGAAGTTGAAATTATTTCCAAATAAAAAGTTTTTTAAAGACTAAAAAGTTATCCTCTATACCTGGCATTAAGCATCAATTGTCTCAAAAGTCTTTTCTTACTTCATTTTCATCTTGTATGCACTGAAATTATTAGCACTGACACAAAAAAGTTTTTAGCAGTGTCAAAAAACTGTGAAAAATTTACATTTTTTCCACGTTTTAAATTGTGTAAAATTTACCTAAAATATGTTGGATTTGAAGCATGATTTACTGGTACCAATTTTAGATTTATAGCTTGCAAGTGTGGTCCACACAAAGATTAAGTTTACATATTAACTTAGTGGATATTGCAAATATTCTTTACTAACATTGTGTAGGAATTTTCTGTTTGCTTCTTTAGCTTAATTTGTTGTGTCCCATTTTGAAGAACATTAAAAATAGAAATGTTTTATCTAAGTATCTTGTTTTAAAATAAATTTTATTTTGATTATTTGTAAATGACATCATTTGAGACAACTGCTATTCTTAAGGAAATTTGTGGGAGAATGGTCCCAGTGTCTTGGGAAGAGAATTATTGACATGTAGGAGGAGGAGGTCAGAATTGATAGACAGTGTATGGGACAAACCAAACTCATGAAAAATTATCTTACTTCCTGCAGTACTTTCAGTGTCCCAGTGGACATTCATCTTGGCAAAAACCAGTTAATAATTATTAAGTATAGAGCATAATTCCATTTTTAATTTAAAAAGTATTTTGCACAATTTTAATAATCACTGTATTTTCTAGGAATGTAAATGTTACTACCATATGCACTGAGGAAAGAATGAATTTATTTTTGTTTTTTTGGAATTCTATTAGAAACAGTTTACCAGTCTGGAAAGTCATGCCATCCATCAATGGGAATGCCACTCATATTTGAGAGGAGAACAAAACACAACTAAATCAGTCTGCATTATGAAACTGTCCCCACTATGGTGATTCTAGTAATAATACATTAATATAACTACTTAGCCTTGATTTCAAAAAGTCAAAGATTTGAAAAGTTTCGTTAATATTCAATTGCATTTTGTCATATTTCTTTTTTTATACCTGAAAATTACCTGGTTTGGGCTTTCGGATATATCATTATTATTATTATTATTATTATTATCATTATTATTATTATTACTACTATCGACTTTATTATTTAGAGCAGCTTCAGGTTTACTGTAAAATTGAGCAGAAAATATAGAGATTTCTCATATACCTCCTCCTCCACACAGCCTCCCCCACTATCAATATCTCATATCAAAATGGTACATTTGCTATAATCAATGAACCTACATTGATACATCATTATCACCCTCAAATCCTTAGTTTATATTAGGATTTACGGTGACATATATTGTTTTATAGATTTTTGACAAATATATAATGACATGTATCCACCATTACAGTATCATATAGAATGGTTTTAGATACTTAAAGATCCCTTTTCTTAAAGGAACGATCCCATTTACCATCACATAAAAAAATACCTAGGAATAAACCCACCTAAGACATGTACTCTGAAAACTATAAGATGCTGTTAAAAGAAACTGAAGATGATACAAACAAATGGAAAGATATACCATGCTCCTGTATCAGAGGAATCAAATATTATTAAAAATGACTATATTATACAAGGTAGTCTACAGATTCAATGTAATCCCTCTCAAATCACCAATGGCATTTTTCAAAGAATTGGAACATCTCTACGTCCATCCATGTTGATGCGAATGGCATTATTTCATTCATTTTTATGACCAGATAGTATTCCAATGTATATATGTACCACATCTCCTTTAGCTATTTTTCTGTCAATGGACATTTAGGTTGTTTCCATGTCTTGGCTATCATTACTAGTGCTACAATGAACACTGGGGTGCATCTATCTTTTTGAATTATGGTTTTATCCAGATACATGCCCAGGAGTGAGGTTGCTGGATTATATAGTAGTTCCACATTTAGTTTTTCAAGGAATCTCCATATAGTTCTTCATAGTGACTGCATGAATTTACATTCTCACCAACAGTGCAGGAGAGTTCCCTTTTCTGCATAGCCTCTCCACCATTTATTGTTTGTAGACTTTTTGATGATGGGCATTCTGACCTGTGTGGAATGGCAGCTCATCATAGTTTTGATTTGCATTTCTCTAATAATTAGTGAGGTTGAGCATATTTTCATGGGCCTTTTGGCCATCTGTCTGTCTTCTTTGGAGAAATGCCCATTTAGACCTTCTGCCCATTTTTGTATTGAGTTGTTCGTTTATTGTGATATAAAGCTACATAAGATGTTTGTATATTTTGGAGATGAGTCCTTTGTCAATTTCTTTGTTTGCAAAGATTATCTCCCATTGTGTGGGCTGTCTTTTCATTTTGTTAATGGTTTCCTTTGCTGTGCAAAAGCTTTTAAGTTAAATTAGATCCCATTTGTTCATTTTTGTTTTTATTTTTATTATTCTGTGAGGTGGATCCAAGAAAGATATTGCTGCAGTTTATGTTGAAGAGTGTTCTGCTTATGTTTTCCTCTAAGAGTTTTACATTATCCAGCCTTACATTTAGTCCTTTAACCCATTTTGCATTTATTTTTTGTATGATGTTAGAGAATGTTCTAATTTCATTCTTTTACACGTAGTTGTCCAGTTTTCCCAGCACAACATATCGAAGAGACTTTTTTCTCCAATAAATGCTACAAACAATAAATGCTGGAGAGGGTGCAGAGAAAAGGAAACCCTACTACACTGTTGGTGGGAATTTACATTGGTACAACCATTATGGAAAACAGCTTGGAGGTTCCTCAAAAAATAGAACTACCACATGATCCAGCAATCCCACTCCTGGGCATGTATCTGGAGGAAACCATAATTTGAAAAGATACATGAACCTCAATGTTCATTTCAGCACTATTTACAATAGCCAAGATATGGAAGCAAGCTAAATGTCCACTGACAGAATAATGGATAAAGATGTGGTACCTATATACAATAGAATATTACTCAGCCATAAAAAAGAATGAAATAATGCCATTTGCAGCAACATAAATGGACCTAGAGTTTATCATACTAGGTAAGTTGGAGAAAGACAATCATATGATATCAATTATATGTGGAATCTTTTTAAAAAGATGCAAATGAACTTATTTACAAAACAGAAACGGACTCACAAACTTCAAAAACAAATTTATGGTTACCAAAGGAGACTAATAGGGGGGATAGATTGGGAATTTGGAGTTGGCATAAGCACACTACTGTATATGGAATGGATGGTCAATGGGGACCTGGTGTATGGCACAGGGAACTCAATACCCAATATTCTATAATAACCTATATGGGAAAAGAATCTGAAAAAAAATTCTATGTGTATATGTATAACCGAATCACTTTGCTGTACAGCAGAAATTATAACAACTATGATTCAGTAAAACTTAAAAAAAAATCTTCTTTCTACCTGTTCATCCCTCCCCCATCTCTAACCTCTGGCAGTCACTGACCTTTTTACTATCTCCATGGTTTTGTGTTTTCCAGAGTGTCATATAGTTGAAATCAGAACTCTAACTCATACTGAATGTAGCCTTTTCAGATAGGTGGCTTTTTTTTTTTCCCTCATAGGCTTCTTTCACTTAGTAATGTGCATTTAAAATTTCTTATTTCTTTTAAATCCAGATTAATTTATTATAAGTAAAAGTAATTATCTGACTCTTTGTCATGTGATTGTGCCCAAACATTTACTTGAAATATATTTTATATTATAAATTACTTCATTTTTATTTCTCCTTCACATCACAGGATACTATGCAGATTTTTTTATATTATTGTGACATTATATTATCCTTGAATTTCACCTCAGTAGATCACAGAGGATTATATAAAATATTTATCCTTCTTTTCTTAATTTAAATTCTATTGTATTTAATTTTTTTCCAGCTTTATTGAGATATGAATGACAAATAAAAATTGTGTATATTTAGTTGTACAATATGATTTTCTTTGGGGTACACAGTGTGATGTGGAATCTAAAAAAGCTGAACTCATAGAACTATATTAGAATGGTAATTGACAAGGGCTAGGGGTAGACAAAATGAGAAGCTGGTCAAAGGATACAAACTTTCAATTATAAGATGAATAAATTCTGTGGATCTAATGTATGGCATGGTGATTATAATAAATAATACTATGCTGTATAGTTGAAATTTGCAAAGAGAATGGATCATAAGTGTTCTCACCACACACCAAAAATGGCTAATTATGTGAGGTGATGGATGTGTTAACTTGATTGCAACAATCATTCACAATGTATACACATAGATTAAATCATCACATTATAAAACATTTCTTTAAAAATGAGGTGAGAATCCTTCAAAACATTTTAAAAATGAACTACCCTAAGATCCAGCAATTCCAATTTCATTTCTGGGTATAAATCCAAAAGAACTGAAAGTCAAGTCTCAAAAAGGTAAGTGTACACTCATATTCATAGCAGCATTATTTCACAATAGCCAAAAGGTATAAGCAACCCAAGTGTCCATTGACAGATGAATGAATAAACAATATGTGAAGCAGATTATCTATGTATGGGGTGAAATATTACTCAGCCTTAAAGGAAGGAAATTCTAACATATGCTTCTATTTGGATGAAACTTGAAGATATTAAGTAAGTGAAATAAGCCAGTCACAAAGAGACGAATACTGTATGATTCCAATTATAAAGGTACCAGAGTAGTCAGATTCATAGAGAGAGAAAGTAAAATGGTGGTTGCCAGGAGCTTGGAGAGGAGGAATGGGGAATTACTGTTTAATGGTTATGGAGCTTCACAACAATGTGAACAAACCTAACGTTACTGAACTGTGTGCCCTTAAAAATGGTTGAGATGGTACATTTTATGTTATGTATGTTTTAACACACACACACACACACACACACAAACCTGGCTAGGTGTAAGGGCATTGAATGCAACAGCTGAGATCCACTGCTCTTCAAGTTTGAAGGAGGGGCATGGACTAGTCTGCTTGATCATACTTTCCTGTTCCTAGCAGGTTACATGTCCTCCAATGTGGAGCCAAGGAATGGTGAAAGAGAAAAGCCATTTCTTTATATGACCACCACTGGCAAGTTAATCGAGCTCATTGTGTAGTTTTTTACGGAGCATTCATCCTATTGTCAAAAGAGTCGGTATAGGCAGGTGATGATCTCAACAACTCTGCTGATAAAGGAATCACCTCCAAGCAGCTCTCCTGAGAGACTCAGCACAGCTTCTGGCTAACTTTCAGGTGGGATCTCCCACCATATCCACACTAACCACTTTCCTCTGAGAACCTATGCTCCAAGTGAGCAGTACCCTAGCCATCCTGTAGCCTGTCTCTGGAACATGTTGGCACAGGAGGGATGCATCTTGCTATACACTTCAGAAAGTAAAAACTAGAAAACTGAGTGGTCAGGCATTTTTTTAAGACATACTGTCTCTTACACATCTATCTCTCCAGTACATTTGGAGGCAGGGCAATATGGCCACTGATTGAAATACCCACTCCCCCTTGTAGACCCACCCAAATATTGACTAGTTTTCTCAATATTGAGTGAGTGACTCCCTCCTGTTCTTTCTCAGGAAGGTGAGGTAAAGGGATAATCTCACTTTAAGAATATAAGAGGAACACAAGAATATAGGAACACTGACACAGGAACAGTACTCAAGGTTTGTAATCATATTTCTACTTGTAGATGGACCCTGAGTATACCTCCAGAAGGACTGCTCTCGACCCTCTCAGTACCTCCTAGTTTTTCTCTTTATGGAAAATGCCAAGTGGCATGGAATCTTTGAGCCAAAAACAAAGCCTTCAAATTCAGTATTGGGAAATTGATCTTTGTTCTAATAAGGCTTGATCTCAACTATAATGTCTAGTTCACAATTTCTACTCTATACTCTCTAGAGAAGGGAAGGATCTCAAACAGTCCCTTATGTCACTCTGTCACACAAGCCTCACCAACAGTGTTTTCTTGTAGATCTACACCATACTAGTTAGACTCTTTCATCCTATTTGTGCTACTCTTCATAAGGGCTGCCTGAATTTCACACCTCCTATCCCCACCACACACAAGCTCATATCTTGACTTTCACAGCTTCCTGCTTCAGTTCTTTGTTCAGACTAACCATTAGTCTGATCATGCTTTAGACTTCGGTTTCCTGCACTGATTCATTCATTCATTTAGTCACACAAAAACATTAAACACCTTCTGCACACCAAGCCTTCCCAGTGCTGATAACTCCACTGCCTATGGCAATTCCTATGACCTCAGGAGAGACTTTCTATTCCAACCCTGGTCCTCACACACCTCTCCAATCAGGTTAGTGCCACTTCCTGGAATACCCTTCTCCACTCCTTACCCCCAAATCCAGTTCTTTTGCTATCAAATCATCATGGTACCTTGCTTAGGGCCTGTGAGTTTCCTCATTTGAAGGGCTGCTTTTGCTCTTTAAGATCCTCTGACACTTCCTGTTACTCTTCTATGAATGGAGAGACCATGAGAAACCACTCTTTGTACATGAAGTAACTGTTGTTGTATGACAAACAACCCCAAAACTCAGTGTAGACATCAATCTTTACTCATGCTGGCGCATATGTCCTTGTATTGGATGGGCTTTACTCTAGGCTGGACAATCCAGAATAGCTTAGCTTCAGCAGCTCTGATTCACGTCCTGCCCCTGGGAGCAGGAGACTAAGTTTGGTATGTCCTTCTCATGGGGAAGGCAAAGGACAAGAATGAGTGATCCCAATCTGGCAAGCACTTTTCAAGATTCTATCACATGGCCAAAGCATGTCATCATGACTAATCCCAGGGGCAAGAAATTATGTCCAAACTATGTTGGAAAGGACTGCAGAGTTTTAAGACAAAAGGTATGGATTACAGGTAGAAGTGGAGAACTGAGGTGACTGTTAGTCTTTTGCACTTCTCATCTCCCCCACCTCACCATTTCTGCTATAGTCTTTCCCTTAGATTGCATCCAAATATTTGCCGAAACCATACTTCAATTTGCCATGCTTTTTGAATATTATTAAAAGTGTCTTTATGGAGTTCCTGCTGTGGTTCAGCAGGTTAAGAACCTGACTAGTATCCACGAGGAGGCGGATTCGATCCCTGGCCTCGCTAAGTGGGTTGAGGATTCGATCCCTGGCCTCACTAAGTGGGTTGAGGATCCAGCATTGCCATGAACTGTGGTACAGGTCGCAGGTGGATCCCAGTTGCTGTGGCTGTGGCACAGGCCAGCAGCTGCAGCTCTGATTCAAGCCCTAGCCTCAGAACTTCCATATGCTGCCCCCCAAAAAACCCTGTCTTTCTCTGAGTAACTTTTCTCTTAATTTGCACTGAGACTGCTCAAATTCAATTTGTTCACCTCACAGTCAGATGCACATCTTTGTCCTATATAGTGAAATGCCAAAATATAGTAGAAGCATATTCTTAAACACATAAATTTGGTTTTGGACTAGAAAGCACCTTGTAGAAATATAATCACTGGAGACAAATGATTATTCAAGGATATTCTAGGTCTGAATTTTAAAAAATCCTTTTTATGTGCTATTTGATCAGCAGACAGCCTTCTGCCCAAGTCTACACCTTTGAATCAGGTTTGAGAATGTGATCAAGCCCAGGACACTCAAGAGGATACAAAAATTTGAATGATGGGGTATAAATAGACACCTGGATTCCCATACATTCTTTGACTGGATGGTGATGAAAGAACGGGTAATTTTGAGATGGTGTAAATAGTTGAGATGAACTCAAAGTCTTATCTCTTGCAGGCTGACTAAGAAGTTCACAGAACACCTCTGTACTAATGCACTTGCTGAGTTGCCATGAGATATTCTGTGTTACAAAGGTAGTGGTAGAACCAAGCATGATCCTAAGATAGTATGATACGATGGAAAGATCACTGAATTGGCAGCTTGGAACTTCTAGACCCTGATAAGCTACTATAGTAGCTATGTATACTTAGTTGACTCTCTTAACCTTCTCGAATTTTAGCTTTCTCATTTGCAAATATAGGCTGATCCTAGATATTTTTAAGGCTTTGCCTAGCTCTAAGATTCTATCATCCTGACAAGTATGACACATCTAACCACTAGAATCCTTCTCCATTGGTCCTAAGCATATCATGGTTGCCAAAAGGAAATCTTTGCCAGTTTTATCCCCCTCTTTATTAATTACATATGATGAAAAGATAAACTGTATCATAAATAATGTCCTCAGTCCTGCTGTATCTTGAAGCTAGACAAGAGTATATAACTTAATACAAACTTATCTTAACTACTAGAAAAATAGCTCAAAATTCATGCCCTATTGATAATGGGTTAGCATTATCATATTTCTATGTAAAGAATCATTTTTCCCATTTGACAAATGCATGCTGTAAATGATATAATGAAGGCCTTGCTAATGAATGGTGACCAGGGTGTCTTTCACCACCTCAAGAACTGATTTTAAGCAAACAATAATGGCTATTTTTCACATTCCTAGTGTTGTTATTTTAGTTACAAGCAGAAAGGAATTGTAAAGATATTATAATTGATTTGCTGGCAAGTTTACAGCCTCTATCAGTGATTTATTGGGTTTACATGGCTCCCTGTGAATTTCAGCAGCTAGAGTTATCCACTTACTATTTTCCAGCACATTAGGTTAGTGGTAGGATAGGCTGTCTTCAGATGTAGGTTATGTCTTCCATCCACTTCTTACCACCATTAGTGAGTTAGATGTTTTTAGATTATAATTACTGCCACTCGAGCTCTTGGAATCCACACTTTCACACAGTAGTTTAGTGGAGCTTTTTTACCACAAGCCAAGTGTTTTTGGACACCTGGGAGTAAACAGTCATTATGAAAAAAATAAGTCTTTTTTCCCACATTACTCTATAAATAAATGAGATAATATCAGAGCACTTTGTACATTGTAAAACATTACATAGACGCATGTTACAATTCTTGTTATTTTTCATATATTTTTTGTTGTTCAGAATGGTAAAATTAACAAAATATTTATCCATACATGAATATTAGATACTCTAGTTTTCACCAGCAGTCTGACGTACCTAAATGCCATCTTTAATTAAAACACTGAAGTTTCCACATTTACCTTTTGGGTCACAACACTTCTCTCCTTCTGTATTTAGTCTCTTTCTATGTGTGCACCTCTATAAATAAGTAAAAGCTTCACAATGCAAAAGAGCCACCATTTCCTGACTGAAGCCCTTTTTTGTCCTTTAATTAAAATCTCACGCTAATCAAATCCACTGAGTTTTAAGTCAATTTTTTCTTTTCTCTTAAATGACCAAGAGATACATATGTAGAAATACTTTTTAAATTTAGCCCTGTTAAAAGTGCCAATCTCAGTATGACTCCATAGTCTTGCATTCAGGCTTAGAAAATCATTGACTATTACATTATGGAGTCTTCATTCTCTGATAAAAATCCTTCCATTTTTATCCCTCAAAGACTATGCTCTAAAATCACTCCTAGCTTTTTATGTTTCTTTAAATTTCTAAAGAGCAACTGTATCAAAGAAATATGTTGTGTTACCCAGCTCCATTTATTTTCTCCATCAAACAAATCTATGTTAAGGGAAATCCACTTCTACATCTGACACCCTCAATGCTTCTATTACAACATAAACAAAATTAGTGTCCTAATTTATGCCCATCAGCTTATATTAGTGTTTCTCAGCCTCAGTACTATATGCATTTTAGGCCAAAGAATACTTTGCTGTGAGGGCTGACCTTCACCTTATAGAATGCTCAGTAGCAATCGGGGCCTACACCCTTTAGATGCCAGTATCATCTCCCCCAAGTTGTGACAACCAAAAATGTCTCCAAGTTTCCCTGGGGGGCAACATTGCCCCTGAGAACCACTGGCTTAGCTATATCAATCAGGCTATTCCTCAGCTCAGTTTTTACATTTCTAAAGGTGGAAGCTTTGATTTGCTCAATTTAACCTGCTATGTGTTCATCCTCTGCTACTAAGACTACAGGAGTTGTTCTGTGCCCGGAGCAAACTGTTCATCTGCTGTAGAGACCACCTACTTACCTAGGCTTACTGTGTGCTATTTATGCTATTAAGTGCTACTGATACATTTTCTCATTTAGTTCTTACCTGTCACATATGAAAAACCAAGGCAAGAAATACAATTTCCTGGGAACTTTTTATCCAGATTCTAAAGAAAGCAAATTCTCCAGTGTTTTAAAACACTTAAACTGTTTTTTTTTCCTTTGTTGTGCTCATTTTGTGTGAGCATCTTAGTAAATCTCCAAATTCTTTAACTGTTGTCAATAGTGTTATTATTATTACCTATATCAACTACAACTTAAAAAAAATATTCTTTGCCTTAGAATTCTACTTGAAATGTCCCTCAAAAGAAACTTTGGATTTCCATGTAGCTTGCTGACTTGCTATAATACTACAGCTCCTTTTGTTTTCCCTCTCCTTGAAACTGCCAACATACTGAGCCAGAGACACTCAATAAATCCTTGCCAACTGACAGCATAAACAACTCTGAATAAATATAAATTGATTATCTATAGAAATTCAAGGTATTTTTCCCAAGGATATTAACACTTCTTGATATTCCACTGTTGATGATCCACTGTACTTGTATGTTTTTATATATTTCAGTAGCTTATTTCTCTAAATCTTAGGGCTCCTATCAGCATTTCCCCCCAAAGTTCTGGTATATCGGCAGTAGCTATTACTCACTTAGGCTGGAAAAGACTTTAAAATCTGAGACAACATTCAGTCAAAGGGGAAAGAGGGAGAGCTCAGTCACCAATTTTTCTATGTGGAGATGGCTTTATGAAATTGAACTTCATCTTGAACCCTTCTGCCTTCACTTCTTCAGGCTGCTGTATGTGGTCTGTTGCCTTGGAATAATGACTTAATCACCTTCTGAAGGCCCCTGAAATGCAGTCCGAGGCAAATGAGGTATTACTATGTCACCAGAGTAGCAAATGGTCACAGGAAGGCAAACAATGGCCAGAAGAATTGGTTAATAATTAATAATTGAAAAATGGGAAGGAGTGTTTTCTCTGAAAGATGAAAGGTGAGGTTAGTACAAGACATTGGCAGGAAAGGTAAACATTAAGAAGAAAGGTACTGGGAACTTAGGACTGACTTAGGCAGGAAATGAGTTTAGCTACAGTAACATACACTTTCAAAAGCACCTGCACAGCATGTGCCTGGCACAGCACCTGGAAAGGGAAAACATTTTGACTACACTTCTTTGAGGGAAAATAAGGGTATTAGATTGCATCTTCAAAGGCAGATCTGTAATCCATCTCCTCAGAGGGCCTAATAAGTGAATAATGTTTTTGGTTTGGACTATATCTGAGTTTCAGTGGCTTCGTTCCATATTGATTATTAAGTGTTATTTTCTGTCTAAGTGAAGCTACTTTTTAGAACTGCATTGCTAAATCTGTATTCCCAGATTTGGGCAATATTCGTTAATAAGAACTATGAGCCTTTTGTCTTCAAATCAACTAATGTTGTCCTTTAACACTGCCAAGTATAAACCATGCAAAGCTAACTGAGATAGTGTTCACTCTTTTAGCACAAACAAGTAGAACATTTTAGGATTGAGAAAATGAAAATTAGTCTTTTATATTATAATCAAGAGATAGACTAAGTCTCATTTCCAGTAGCTCTTCCTTGAGCGAATATAGTTATAAACAGGAAACATGAGCCCAAGCACCCAATGGATGAAGAACAGTCAGGCTTTCTGGTAAGGAGATGCACATGGACATGTATTCATGTGAAAAGCAGTTGTTTATCAAGACACTTTCTTCAATTACCTTGTAGATTAATGTTTAAAATCCTTGCAAGAAATACCATATGCTAGTCAAAGCATCTCTTAAGATGGCCTAAGAAGCCAGCTCTGAAAATAAAGCTAGCATTGGTTAAGCCAAGAAACACTACTGTTAAATGCAAATGCCAAGGCTGATCTACAGAACAATCATATACATGTAAAATTTTCTTACCTGTAAAATGAGAACTTTAAAAGATAAAATATAGAATGCTGAGCACATGAAATAAGTGGTGCTCAATTACTTCAGAATAATTTTTCCTTTCCCAAATATATAGTGTTTCATATATATACATTTACATATACATATACATACAAACAGACAGACAGATATACTTTGGATGTTGTTTCTGGAAACATAAAAATTTGCTATAGCATCTTATAGTTAATTAGTTTTGTATTTCTTTGATAGTTTTAATTAAAAAATTTTGCCTGTCTTTAGTAACCAATAGAAATGCGTAATGCCTATATTGATTTATGTTTAAGTGAGGGATTTGGAAATTAGTCTATGTGAATCTAAAGCATATACTTTACAGTAAATTTCCAAAGTGGTTGTTTCTAATACACTGGGATTCTCAACTGTAAGTTAGTGATGATCATGTAATATATTGAACAAAAAATATGTCTATATAGATTAAAGCAATGGAAGGAATGCATTTCAAGAAGATGCACAGATTCCAGTAATTGACAGAACACTGTAAATCATCTATAATAAAAAATTTAAAAAATCATATTATATATTATATCAATAGTTGCAGAAAAATACTCAATAAAATTCAACAGGCATGCCAACAATTTTAACAAAGGAGAAATAGGTTATTTTAACCTAAAAATGTATGTAAAATTATAATAATAAAGAATATAATCATTATTCTTCATGGTTAAAAACAAAGAAGATGAACAGACTAAGTATTTGTGGATCACTATTAAAAGCAGGGACAGGAGTTCCCATCGTGGCTCAGTGGTTAAGGAATCCGACTAGGAACCATGAGGTTACGGGTTTGATCCCTGGCCTTGCCCAATGGGTTAAAGATCCGGCATTGCCATGAGCTGTGGTGTAGGTCTCAGACGCGGCTCAGATACCACGTTGCTGTGGCTATGGTGTAGGCTGGCAGCTACAGCTCCAATTGGACCCCTAGCCTGGGAACCTCCATATGCCACAGGTGTGGCCCTAGAAAAGACAAAAAAGACAAAAAGAAGAAGAAAAAGCAGGGACAGGCAGCATTTGTCGAAAGTATGCAGTGTGACATCAGGCCTCCAGGTTTTACAACTGGAAGATAATATCATTATATTTTCTCTTGTGGATTTATCTTTCCCCCATTAGTATTTGGAAGGGATTTCCTAAAGAAGATGGGAAATGATGAAATTTGTAGTCCGTATCCCAACACCCTTATTTTTTAATGATTTTTTTTTCTTCATCCTATGAATGTATGTTGTTGGGCTTTCTTATCTGATTTCTTCCTTCTCATTCCAGTCATTCCCCCCTAACAATGCCCCCCCCAAAAAAGTATTCATATTGCAAAGAGCAGGCTATCTAAACATGACACAAATGCTCACACTAGGCTGTTTAGACAGTGAGCTGGCTGGAATCTGGGAGAGTCCATCATTTCCCTGAATGGAGGACAGTGCTCAAACTCAGCTTCCAATGGCACTGGTAGCTTCCTGTCCACACCCACCTTCCTCCTCTCATAGACAACTATAATATCTTAAGGGCTCCAAAGGTCCTGGTACTAGGGTAGTTAGCATCCTAAATCTAGATTCCTGGCTCCATAAATAGCATCTTTATTCTACTCAATGACAAGGTGAGATGGTGATCTCACTCTTGCTCTACAAGAAGAGAAACCCAAGAGTAAAGGGTTCTCTCCATTGCAGTCAAATTCAAACCAAATGCAGAAAATGCTCCTTGGTGGATGATGGGCAGCTTAGGGGCCATTATCTTCTCTGACAGCTACCTTAGCCTTGTGAGTATTCTTTTTCCTCATTGATACCTATTCCTTAACCCAATATCTCCCCATTGATACCTACTCCTTAACCCAATATTTCCCCATTGATACCTACTCCTTAACCCAATATTTTTTAACATGTGAAAGTTGTCCTAACCTAACACAGGACAAGTGGCAATCCTGAAAAGAATCACCTGGTTCAAGAGCTTTTTTATTTATTATTTATTAATTCATAATTATGGCACCACAATATTGTGTTTGAAGCACCATTTCTAAGTGTGGAATAAAAGATATTTTTCACATTTGAAAGATATTTTAGTATCAAGTAACATGCAAGTTATTTCAAAATTTTTATTAGGAAAAATTTTCTGACAATTCTAAACTTAAACTATGTAAGTGATCATCTACTTGTGAGGCTGAACCTGTAAAAGTTTTTTTGGACATTAAGAAATGGAAAACAGCTATTAGATAAGGTCCTTAAAGAAAGGGCATAGAAAACTTTATTCAACATGGAGTAATAAGCCAATAGTATCTCTCCCTCTTTCTCCTTCTCGATCTCTCTCCTCTCCTCTCCCCTTCCCCTCCTCCCTTTCTTTCTTACAAGTATTAAGCAAATATTTATTTATTCTTTCTTTCCTTCCTACCTTCCTTCATCTCTGGGATATAAGCCTCACAAGAACACTACCCTTCTTGGACTGGTATACTCATTTCCAAAACAGTGCCTATCACACGGTGGGTGCTCAATTAAAATTTCTCTAATGAATAAATAGCATGTACCATGTGCCACTAGATATACAATAATGGACTATACTTATACGATCTCAGTTTTTACAGATTATACAGTCCAGTAGGAAAGAAAGAAAAAAATAATATGACTTTTTACCAAAGGAGAAGTAGATGATACTGTGACTTTTTGTCAAGTGTGTGAAACATTGTCCTAGTAGAACTAGTGTAGAGATCAGGGAAGTTCCCCATAAAAACAGACATTTAGGCTGAGACATGAAGGATAAATAATGGTTGAACAGATGAAATGAAATGTTTTCCAGACAGGGGAGCAGGATGTTGAAAGCTCACAGGTAAGAGCACTTGAGGATTCAAAGGAGATAAAAGTTCAGAAAAGCTGGAAAACAGAAGGTGAAGGGGAAATGCCAAGAAATAAAATAGTGGCCAATCTTCACAAAAGAGTTGGAATATTATCTTAAAGGTAGTAGGGAAGCCTTAGAGGGTATTAGGAGAGGATTACAGGATCTGATTTGTGTTTTATACTTATCCAGCTATGGTGTTCAGAATGATTTGGAAGGATGTAAGACTGTAAGAAGGATGTCCTTTAAGAAGCAGGATAAGTTTAGATGAAGATGATAGGGACTTTAATTAGTGTGATGGAAGTAGAAATACAAGGGATTTTCAAACATTGCTGCACATTAGAATCACCTGGAAATTTTAGAAAATCCTGATGCCTAGGGCATATCTGAGACTAATTAAATTAGAAGTTTTGGAAGTAGGACCTTAGGCATCATTATTTTTTCACTCTTTAAAAGATTTACTGAGTTATAGTTGATGTACAATAAACTGCATATATGTAAAGTACACAGCTTGATCAGTTTTAACATATGTATATACCCATGAAACCATCAATTATATACATATCTCACCACTAAAAGTTTCCTCATACCCCCACATCTTTGTAATCCCTCTGTCCTGCCCTTCCCAACCTCTCCAAATCTCCATCACTATATATAAGTTTTTGTTTTCCATCACTATACTCGTTTTCACTTTCCAGAATTTTATATGAATGGAATTATTCAGTGTGTACTCTATTTTTGTGTGTCTCATTTCAATCACAACAATTATTTTGAGATTCATTCATGTTGTTGCATGTATTAATAGTGCATCCCTTTTTATTGCTGAGTAGTATTCCACTGTCTAGACATACCACCACTTGTTTAAACATTCACATGCTGACAGATGGTTGAGTTGTTTCCAGTTTGGGGCTATTTCAAATAAAGCTGCTATGGACATTTGACACAAGTGTCTGTATGGACATTTGCTTTCATTTCTCTTGGGTAGATATGTAGGGATGCAACTGTTGGATAATCTAGTAGTCATAGGTTTAATTTTTGAAGGAACTCAACTTTTTTCTGAAGTGGTTGTACAATTTTGCGTTCCCATCCTCAGTAAATGAGAGTTTTATCTCCTACATATCCTTGACAACATTTGATATGGCTAGACTTCATTTTTGCCATTCTAACAGGTATATAGGGGTATCTTATTGTGATTTCATTTGAATTTCTCTAGTTATGATTTTGAACATCTTTTTATGTGTTTATTAGCCATTTATATACTTTTTTAGTAAGATGGCTTCAAATTTTTTTTCATTTTTAGTTGGATTTATAATTTATTATTGATTATTGAGAGCTCTTTATATATTGTGGACAGACACACGTTCATCAGATATGTGAACTGTAAATATTTTCTTGCAGTCAGTTGCTTGTTCTTCCACCTCTTTAACAGGATTTTGAAAAGAAGATCTCCAACTTATCAACTTTTTTCTTATACAGATCATGCTTTTGGTATAACTTCTAAGAAACTTAACAAGATCACAAAAATTGTCTTATACTTTCTTCTAGAACTTTTATAGTTTTATTTTTAGGTTTAGAAGTATGATCCATTTTGAGTGAACATTTGTATGAGGTGTGAGATGGCCAACTTTCATTTTTTATATAAATACATTCAACAAATCAGTAACACTTATTTAAATAACTATCTCTCCCCTTGAATTACCTTTATACTTCTGCTGAAAATCAATTGATCACATAAGCACAGCTTCATTTCAGAACTCCTATGTGATTTCATTGATGTATTTGTCTACTTTATATCAATAACACACTGTCTTAATTACTGTCCTTTATAAGTCTTCAAATCAGATAATGTAAGTGCTCCAAATTTATTTTTCTTTTTTAAAGGTACAATGTATGAGTATGTTTATGTAACAACCACCTAAAACAAGATAAAGAATTATTCCATCACCACAAAGATCTCTCTCATGCTACTCCTTTATAGTCACATCTACCTCTCTACCACCACTCCCTCATCTCTTAATGTCCAGCAACCACTAATTTGTTTTCTATCTCTATAATTTTGACATCACAGAATGTTATGTAAATGGAATAATACAGTGTATTACCTTTTGACACTGGCTTTTTTTTTCCCATTCAGGAGAATTTCCTTGAGATCCATCCAAGTTCCTGTGTATATCAATAGTTTGTTCCTTTTTATTAGCGAGTAATAAACCATCGTATATGTTTACTACAGTTTATTTAACCATTCACTCATTGAGGGACATTTTGGTTGTTACCAATTTTTGACTATTGAAAAAAAAAAGCTGCACAGACATACCTTTTCATTTTTCTGAGACAAATGCCCAGGAGTTCAATTGCTGAGTTATGTGTTAAGTACATATTTAGATATTTAAGGAAACTGTAAAAATATTTTCCAGAGTTGATGAACTATTTTACACACTAATAAGCAATGTATGAGAGATCCAGTTTCTCTGTATCCTTACAAACACTGGTGTCATTATCTTTTATTTTTGCCATTTAATAGGCAGATAGTGATAGCTGATCATGATCTGAATTTGCATTTCCTCAACAGCGAGTGATGTTTAATATATTTTTGTGTGTTTATTTGATATCCCTTATACTCTGTGGTGAAATAACTCTTCATGTCTTTTGCCCATTTTCTAATTGGATTGCTGGATTTTACTGTTGAGTTTTGAGAGATCTTTATATATTCTACATATGAGTCCTTTACAGATAAAGGATATATGGATTCCAAATATTTTTTCTAGTCTTTAGTTTATCTTGTCATTATCTTAAAAGATCGTTCATAGAACAAAGTTTTCTTTCCTCCATTTTTTTAATTACTCAAATGAATTTATCACATCTGTAGTTGTATAATGATCATAACAATCTGATTTCACAGGATTTCCATCCCACAGCCCAGGCACATCCCCCCAAACCCCAAACTGTCTCCTCCGGAGATCATAAGTTTTTCAATGTCTGTGAGTCAGCATCTGTTCTGCAAAGAAGTTCAATCTGTCCTTTTTTCAGATTCCACATGTCAGTGAAAGCATTTGATGTGGGTGTCTCATTGTATGGCTGACTTCACTTAGCATGATAGTTTCTAGGTCCATCCATGTTGCTAAAAATGCCAGTATTTTGTTCATTTTAATGGCTGAGTAATACTCCACTGTGTATATGTACCACATCTTCTCGATCCACTCCTCTGTCGATGGACATTTAGGTTGTTTCCATGTCTTGGCTACTGAAAATAGTGCTGCAGTGAACATCAGACTACACGTGTTTTGCGAGTCATGGTTTTCTCTGGGTAGATGCCCAGGAGTGGGATTGCTGGATCAGATGGTAGTTCTATGTGTAGTTTTCTGAGGAATCTCCATACTGCTTTCCACAGTGGTTGCACCAATTGACAATCCCACCAACAGTGTACTAGGGTTCCTTTTTCTCCACACCCTCTTCCAGCACTTACTGTTTGTAGACTTTTTGCTGATGGCCATTCTGGCTGGTGTAAGGTGGTACCTCAGAGTGGTTTTGATTTGCATTTCTCTACTCATGAGTGATGCTGAACATCTTTTCATGTGTTTCTCGGCCATCTGTATGTCTTTTTTGGAGAACTGTCTGTTTATGTCTTCCACCCATTTTTGGATGGGGTTGTTTGTTTTTTTGGTATGGAGCTTGCAGAAGGTGTTTATAAATTTTGGAGATAAATCCCTTGTCAGTCGATTCATTTGCAAAGATTTTCTCCCATCCTGTGGATTGTCTTTTTGTGTTGTTTAGGGTTTCCTTTGCTGTGCAGAAACTTTGAAGTTTGAGTAGGTCCCATTTGTTTATTTTTCTTTTTATTGTCAATACTCTGATAGGTGGACCTGAGAAGATGTTGCTGTGGATTATGTCAGAGAGTGTTTCGCCTATGTTTTCCTCTCAGAGTTTTATAGCATCTGGTCTTATATCTAGGTCTTTAATCCATTTGGAGTTTATTTTTGTGTATGGTGTTAGGGAGTGTTCTAATTTCATTCTTTTCCATGTGGTTGTCCAGTTTTCCCAGCACCACTTATTGAACAGGCTGCCTTTTCTTCATTGTATCTTCTTGCCTCCTTTGCCATAGATTAGTTGGCTGTAAGTGCATGGGTTTAATTCTGGGCTTTCTATCCTGTTCCACTGATCTATATGTCTGTCTTTGTGCCAGTACCATGCAGTTTTGATGACTGTTGCTTTATAGTATAGTCTGAAGTCCAGGAGCTTGATTCCTCCAGCTCCATTTTTCTTTTTCAGGATGTCTTTGGCTATTCTGGGTCTTTTGTGCTTCCAAACAAACTTTAAAATATTTTGTTTGGGTTTTGTGAAAAATGTCCTTGGTAACTTGATAGGGATTGCATTGAATCTGTAGATTGTCTGGGGTAGTATAGTCATTTTGATAATATTGACTCTTCCAATCCAAGAGTGTGGTAGGTCTTTCCATCTATTTGTGTCATCTTTGATTCCTTTCATCAGTGTCTTCTAGTTTTACTTTTCAGAGTACAGGTCTTTTATCTCTTTAGGTAGGTTTACTCCTAGGTATTTGATTCTTTTGGATGCAATGGTAAATGGGATTGCTTGTTTAATTTCTCTTTCTGCTCTTTCATTGTTAGTATATAGAAACGCTGTCAATTTCTGCGTATTAATTTTGTATCCTACAACTTTGCCAAATTCGTGGATGAGCTCTAACAGTTTTCTGGTAGAGTCTTTAGGATTCTGTAGGTATAGTATCATGTCATCTGCAAATAGCGATAGTTTTACTTCTTCCTTTCCAATTTGGATTCCTTTTATTTCTTTTACTTCTCTGATTGCTGTGGCTAGGACTTCCAGAACTATGTTGAAGAGTAGTGGCAAGAGCAGACATCCTTGTCTTGTTCCTGATCTCAGTGGGAATTCTTTCAGCTTTTCCCCACTGAGAATGATGTTCGCTGTGGGTTTGTCATATATGGCCTTTATCATGTTGAGGTAGATTCCCGTTATGCCCACTTTCTGAAGGGGTTTTATCAGAAATGGGTGTTGGATTTTGTCAAAGGCTTTTTCTGCATCTATTGAGAGGATCATATGGTTTTTATTCTTCAGTTTGTTAATGTGGTGTATGTATCACACTGATGGATTTGCGGGTATTGAAGAACACTTGCATCCCTGGGATAAATCCCACTTGATCATGATGTGCAATCCTTTTAATGTATTGTTGGATGCGGTTTGCTAGGATTTTGTTGAGGATTTTTGCATTGATGTTCACCAGTGAAATGGGCCTGTAGTTTTCTTTTGTTGTGGTATCTTTGTCTGGTTTTGGTATCAGGGTGATGGTGGCCTCATCGAATGAGTTTCGGAATATCCCTTCCTCTGCAATTTTTGAAATAGTTTCAGATAGAGAGGTGTTAGCTCATCTCTAAATGTTTGATAGAATTCGCCTGTGAAGCCATCTGGTCCTGGACTTCTGTTTCTTGAAAGTTTTTAAATTACAGTTTCAATTTCAGTTCTTGTGATGGGTCCATTCATCTTTTCTATTTCATCTTGGTTTAGTCTTGGAAGATTGTACTTTTCTAAGAATTTGTCCATTTCTTCTAGGTTTTCCATTTCATTGGCATATAGTTGCATATAGTAGTCTCTTATGATCCTTTGTATTTCTGTGATGTCCATTGTTACTTCTCCTTTTTCATTTCTAATTTTATCGATTTGAGTCCTCTCTCTTTTTTGCTTGATAAGTCTGGCTAAGGGTTTAATCAATTTTGTTGATCTTTTCAAAGAACCAGCTTTTCGTTTCATTCATCTTTTCTATGGTTTTCTTTGTTTCTGTTTCATTGATTTCTGCTCTGATCTTTACGATTTCTTTCCTTCTACTAACTTTAGGTCTTGTCTGTTCTTCTCTCTCGAGCTGCTTTAGATGTAAAGTTAGCTTGTTTATTTGAGCATTTTCTTGTTTCCTGATGTGGGCTTATATTGCTATGAACTTTCCTCTTAGAATGGCTTTTGCTGCATCCCATAGGTTTTGGAGTGTCATATCTTTGTTGTCATTAGCTGCTAGGTATTTTTAAATTTCCTCTTTGATTTCTTCAGTGATTCATTGGTCGTTTAGTAGCATGTTGTTGAGTCTCCACGTGTTTGTGTTTTCTGCAGTTTTTTTCTTGTTGTTGATGTCCAGTCGTATAGTGTTGTGGTCAGAAAAGATGCTTGATATGAGTTCAATTTTCTTAAAGTTATTGAGGTTGGATTTGTAGCCCAGGATGTGATCAATCTTAGAGAATGTTCCGTATGCACTTGAGAAGAATGTGTATTCTGTTGCTTTTGGATGGAATGTCGTATAAATATCTCTTAAGTCCATCTGGTTTAATGCTTCATTCAGGGCCTGTGTTTCCTTATTGATTTTCTGTCTGGTTGATCTGTCCATTGCTGTAAGTGGGATGTTAAAGTCCCCCAATATGATTGTGTTATTGTCAATTTTTCCTTTTAAAGTTGTTAGTAGTTGCCTTATATGTTATGGTGAACCTGTGTTGGGTGCGTAGGTATTTAAAATTGTTATATCTTCTTCTTGGATTGATCTTTTGATCATTATGTAATTTTCTTCTTTGTTCCTTAAAATATTCATTTTAAAGTCTATTTTGTCTGATATGAGTATTGCTACTCCAGCTTTCTTTTGATCACCGTTTGTGTGAAATATTTTCTTCCATCCTCTCACTTTCAATTTGTATGTGTCCCTAGAAGTGAAGTGGGTCTCTTGACGACAGCGTATATATGGGTCTTGTTTTCGTATCCATTCAGCCAGCCTATGTCTTGTGGCTGGGGCATTTAGTCCATTCACATTTAAGGTAATTATTGATATGTATGTTCTTATTGCCATTTTATTAATTACTTTGGATTTGTTTTTGTTGTTCTTTTTTCTTTACTTCTCTTGTTCTTTTCTGCCTATGGAAGTTCCTTTATTATTTGTTTTCAGGCTGGTTTAGTGTTGCTGAATTCTCTCAGCTTTTGCTTATCTGAGAAGTTTTTTATTTCTCCTTCAAATCTGAATGGGAGCCTTGCTGAGTAATCTTGGTTGGAGGTTTTTCCTTTCATCACATTAAGTATATCACGCCACTCCCTTCTGGTCTGCAGAGTTTCTGCTGAAAAATCTGCCAATGGCCTTAATGGGGTTCCCTTGTATGTTATTTATTTCTTTTCCCTAGCTGCTTTCAAGATTTTCTCTTGGTCTTTAATTTTGGTCAGTTTGATTAATATGTGTCTCGGGGTGTTCCTCCTTGGGTTTATTTTATATGGTACTCCGTTGTGCTTGCTGGATTTGAGTGAGTGATTCCTTCCCCATGTTAGGGAACTTTTCAGCTATTATCTCTTGGAATATTTTTTTCTGTCCCCTTCTCTCTCTCTTCTTCTTCTGGCACCCCTATAATATGGATGTTGGTGCGTTTAACATTGTCCCAGAGTTCTCTAAGACTCTCTTCATTTCTTTTCAGTCTTTTTTCTCTTTTCTGTTCTGTATCCATAATTTCCACTCATCTGTACTCCACCTTGCTTATTCGTTCTTCTGACTCCTGTATTCTGCTGTTAGCTGCTTCTAGTGAATTTTTTATTTCAGTTATTGTATTTTGCATCTCTTCTTGTTTCAGTTTTACATCTTGTATCTCTTTGCTCAGTGTTTCCTGTAAGTTATCCATCTTTGCCTCCAGTTTATTTCCAATGTCTTGCATCATCTTCAGCATCAACAGTCTAAAGTCTTTTTCCTGGAGGCTGAGAATCTCCTCATGGCTTAGCTCATTTTCTGGGTTTTTTTATTTCTCCCTCATCTGAGTTATAGTCCTCTGTCTTTTCATTTGTATAGGTTTTTGGTGTGGTGACCTTCTTACAGATAATAGAGTTGTAGCCTCTCTTACTTCTGATGTCTGCCCCCCCCTGTGGCTGAAGTCAGTGTGGGGGCTTGCTGTAGGCTTCCTGATGGGAGGGACTGATGCCTGCCCCCTGGTAGGTGGAGCTGATTCTAATCCCTCTGGTGGGTGGGGCTTTGTTTCTGAATGGGATTAGAGGTGTCTGTGTGCCTGAGGGGTCTTTAGGTAGCCTGTTTACTGAGGGGTGGAGCTGTGATCCCACCTGGATTGTTGTTTGCCCTGGGGCTTCTCAGCAGCTGGCTGATGGGAGGAGCCAGATTTTCCCAAAATGGCCACCTCCAGAGAAAGGCACTGCTGCTGAACATTCCCCAGAGCTTTGCTTTCAATGTCCTTCCTTCAGAACAAGCCACGCTCACCCCTGTCTTCCCAGGATGTCCTCCAAGAACTGCAGTCAGGTTCGACCCAGATTCCTATGGAGACCTTGCTCTGCCCTGGGACCCAGTGCACATGAAAGTCCGTGGGCGCCTTTTAAGAATGGGGTCTCCGTTTCCCCCAGTCCCATGGAGCTCCCGCACACAAGCCCCACTGACCTTCAATGCCAGATGCTCCGGGGCTCTTTCTCCCTGTGCCAGAACCCCACATGTGAGAGTTTGATGTGGGGCTCAATACTCTCACTCCTGTAGGTGAATCTCTGTGAACCAGTTAGTTTCCAGTCTATGGAGCTTCCCACCCAGGAGGTATGGGGTTGTTTATTTCGTGAAATCGCCCCTCCTACCTCTTGATGTGGCCTCCTCTTTTTCTTCTGGAGTAGTGTATCTTTTTTAAGGTTTCTGGTCCATTTTGGTGAAGAGTGCTCAGTCTTTAGTTGTGAATTTTGTTGTTTTTAGGAGAGAAGTTGAGCTCCAGTCCTTCTATTCCGCCATTAATCCCATCCCCTCACCTTGCATTTCTAAGGAAGGTGTGTGGATGACAGACTCTGGCTGTTACAGAAGGTGACAGCTCTGTATTCGAGGTAGTATGGTTATAATCCAGAAGGACCAGCAGCTGGATGGCAGGACAGCCAGCAGCCTGGACGGCAGGACCCTTCTTGCCCTTAAATATCTCTTGTGATTCCCTCCTGGCCTGTAGAGTTTCTGTAGAGAAATCAACTGATAACCTTATGGGGCTTCCCTTATAGGTAACATTCTGCTTTTCTCTTGCTGCCTTTAGGATCCTCTCTTTATCATTAACTTTTGCCATTTTTATTATAATGTGTCTTGGTGTGGGTCTATTTGGGTTCAACTTGTTTGGGGCCCTCTGTGCTTCCTGTATCTTGAACTCAGTATCCTTTAGATTTGGGAAGTTTCCAGTGATAATTTCTTCGAATATATTTTCCATCCCCTTATCATTTTCTACTCCTTCTGGAATTCCTATTATGCGTAGATTGGCCTGCTTTATATTATCCCATAGGTCTCATATTGCTTTCATGTTTTTTCATTGGTTTTCTGTCTGCTGTCCTGTTTGGGTGATTTCCATTATTCTATCCTCCATATCACTAATTCATTCTTCTGCATTATTCATTCTGGTTTTTACTGCCCTTAGCTCAGTCTGTATCTCTGCCAATGAATTTTCTAGTTTTTATTGGCTCCTCCTTATATTTTCTAGTTCCTTTCTGAGGGTGTCTGCATTACTGTTCATAATTTCTCTTAATTCCTTCAGTATTTTCAGTATTTCCCTTTTGAACTCCGTCTGTCAGACTGCAGGCGTCTGTTTCATTGTTGACTGCTTTAGGTGAGTTCTCCTGTTGGTTTAACCGGGGGTGGTTTCTCAGCTTCTTCATCTTGCTTGTTTTCTTTTTCTTGGTGGAGCTGTACTCCCCATAGCTGGGCAGGGTTTGCCTTGGCACTGCTGCAGATTGTTTCCCGAAGGCTGGCATTGTTGGTTTGTCTTCTTTGAGGCAGTGTGGCTTTTCTGGTGGGTCGTGGCAGGGGGCTGACAGGGTCTCTCTGAAGCAAAGGAGGACTTCCTGAGGGCAGACAGTACTGGGAGGTCCGCACTGCGATCGAAGCAGATTTCATGCGGCTGGGCAGAGTTTCTGGGCTGTGTGGCTCTTCCAGGGGGCTGGTGGTTCTGGCAGCTGTTCCACCTGAGTGCAGCCTCCTCCGAGGGCGGGAGCAGCTAGCTGGGCTACTGAGAACCCAAGGGACTCTTCCCCAGGGCAGCCAGAACTGGCAGGAGTTTCCCACAATGGAGGCAGATTTTGCACGTCTGAGCCGAGCTTTTTCTAGCTTTTCTGGGCTGCAGGTGAGTGCTGCTCTGCAGGGGTGTAGCCCCTCCAGAGGGCAGGCAGACCAGGGCAGGGAAAGCCCCTGTGGTGGTCATCTTCCCACATATGGCGAGGCCAGCCCTCTGGGCTGGCAGGCAGCCTCAGGTCTGGCGCTCATGCACACAGGCAGGGTAGGGGGAGGGGGTATGCACTGGAAGCACAGCTTTCTGATAGCTGGTGGGCAAGTGAGCTCACTGTGGTGTGGGGAGTATTCTCCATCCTCCTCTCCCCTCCCCAACACTGGCGCCTTGTCTCTGCTGCAGATCCAGCTCTTCTGCCAGGTTCCATCTGATGTGGCTTTCCACTCCCCAGCCCTTAGCATATTTCTCCCTCCATCCATGATGCTACGCTTTCTAGTCTCCCAGGAAGTCTCTTCCCTGCCAACCCAACCAACCGGTTCCTAGTCCCACAAGCAGTCTCTGCACTGCCCACCCCAGCCTGTTCCCAGGGACTAATCTCCAGAGCCGAGGTCTCAGTGCCCAGCCCCCACCCAAGTGTCTCGGTTCTTGGTGACTGTGCCAAGTAGTTCAGATGATCTGTTTGGTTCTCACTTTGCTCTTCAGATCTCAGACATACTGCTGCGCTCTTCTCTGCATCTGGAGACCCCTCTGATTCGGTTGATCTTTCCATCAAGTAGGTGACTTTCCAGGGTAAGAGATCCTTTCTCAACAGTTCCCTTTCGGAAGCACCCATCCATCCCCGATTCCCCTTCTCTCACTCTCCTCTTTTCTCTTGTTTTACCCAGTTATGTCATGAGATTCTTGCTGTTATTAGAGTTTAGGTTCTTCTGCCAGCAATTAATTGCTGTTCTGTGAGAGTCATTTAACCTGTAGATGTGTTATTTTCTGTTGTGTTTGTGGGAGAGGGCGAGTGTGTCCCCCTACTCTTCCACCATCTTGCCTTCCTCTCTTAATCAGTATCTTTAAATAACTTATAATTAATGTAATTTTTGACATGCTAGGGCCCAAATCTGCTGTTTTACTTATTTTTTGTTTGTTCTGTTTTTGCTACCCTCCTGTTGTTTTCTTGAATATTTTTAAGAAGTCCATTTATATATATCTATGTTTTTAGTAAATCTCTTTGTATAGCTTTTTTAACTAATTGCTCTAGGTACTTCCCTCTCTGTTTCCATCCATCCATCCATCCATCCATCCAGTCATCCAGCCATCCATCCATCCAAAATCACGGTCTAATGTTGTTACAGACTTAATGCTGTATTCCCCCCCAAATTTATATGATGTATTTGGAGATGTGACCCAAAATGTGACTGTATTTGCAGATAGAGCCTTTAAGGAAATAAGGTTAAATGACTTCATGGATAGGACCCTGATCTGATAGGATTAGTGTCCCTGTAAAAAGTGCTCTCTCGCACGCACGCATGTTCTCATTCTTGCACTGTCTTGCTCACTTCCAAAAGAAGGGGTCAGGTGAGCACAGTGTTAAAGTGGCCATCAGCAAGCCAGGAAGAGAGGCCTCACCAGAAACTAATCATGCTGACACCTTGATCATAAACTTCTAGTCTCCAACTGTGAAAAAATAAATTTCTGTTATAGGCCACTGAGTCTGATATTGTGTTACAGCAGCCCAAACAGACTAAAAAAACTGGTGTCAACATTTTACTAGTTCGAGTGAAGTGTAGCGATCTTTCCTGACTTTACATTCCTTTACCTTCATCACTTATAATTATCTTAAATATTTTCTCTACTTACTTGATAATCACATTGAACCATGTTATGATTTTTGTGGAAACCATCAAACAAAATTTAGAAACCTCAAGAGAAGGAGAATCTATTGATTCAACTTACATTTTTACTTTTTACACTGTTCTTTTTCCTTCTGATATTCAAGATTCCTTCTTTTATCATTTCTCTTCTGTTTAGGGAAGTACCCTTGGCCATTATTTTAGGCTCAGTCTACTGACACAAATTCTTTTCATTTCCTTCATCTAGACCTCACATTCTCCTCCATTTCTTACAATATTTTCATTAGATGTAAGATTCTAGACTGATAATTCTTTTCTTTCAGCACTTGGAAAATACGCTCTTTCCTTTTGGTTTCCATGGTTTCTGATGAGAAATCTGCTGTAACTCGAATTGTCTGTTCCCTATGAGCAATGCTCTGTTTTTCTCTGGCTGCTTTCAGGATTTAATCTTTGTCTTTACTTTTCCAATATTGATCATGATGCGTCTTGTGGATTTCTTTAAAATTACCTTGTTCAAGGTTCATTTAGCTTCTTGAATCTGCAGGGTTTTTTTCCTTTTGCCAAGTTTGGGAAAACTTCAGTCAAAATTTATTGAATACTTTATTAACTTTACTCTTTTTCTTCTGTCCTTCTGAGGTCTTGTGACAAGAATGTTAGATCTTTTGTTATATCCCCATGAATCCCTAAAGCTCTGTTCATTTTTTTTTTTTTGGTCTATTTTCTCTATTTAGTTCAGATTGGGTAATTTTTCTTGTTCTACTTTTAAGTTTATCATTTCTTTCCCACTTCTTCTCCATTATTTTATTTTAAATTCCAAAATGCAGTGTTATAATTTTTGTTTTAAATAATCAATTATCTTTCCAGAGAGTTAATGAGAAAAACATTTTATATGTTCTTACATAGTTATTTTCAGGGCTCTTCATCACTTGTGTAGATCCAGATTTCCATCTGATATCATTTTCCTCTTGCCTGAAGTATTTTCTTTAACATCTTTCAGAGTCCACTTCTACTGTTGATGAATGATTTCAGGTTCTATATGTCTGAAAAAAGTGTTTATTTCACCTTAACTTTTGAAAGTAGGATTCTAGGTTGACAGTTTCTTTTTTTTTCCTTTAACTACTTTAAATTTAATGTTGCTCCACCACTGTCTTCTGGCTTGCATTATTTTTAACAAGAAGTCTATTTGTCATTCTTTTTTTTTTTTTTGTCTTTTTGCCTTTTCTAGGGCCCCTCCTGCTGCATATGGAGGTTCTCAGGCTAGGGGTCAAATAGGAGCCATAGCCGCTGGCCTATGCCAGAGCCACAGCAATGTGGGATCCGAGCCACGTCTGCAACCTACACCACAGCTCACAGCAATGTCGGATCCTTAACCCACTGAGCAAGGCCAGGGATCGAACCCACAACCTCATGGTTCCTAGTCAGATTCATTAACCACTGAGCCACGATGGAAACTCTCCATTTGTCATTCTTATCTTTGTTACTTTCTTTGTTACATATTATTTTTTCTTGGCTGCTTTTAGGGTGGTTTTTTATCAATGATTTAAAATGATTTAATTATTCTATGCCTCAGTGTTTCTTGGTTTTTATGCTTCTTGTGCATGGGGTTTCTTCAGTTTCTTGGATCTGTTGTTTATCTTTCAGACAGGATGGTAAATCCAATCCCTATTAGTCCATCTTGGTCAATGGCAGAAGTCATGCAGTACTAATTTTTAGAGTTCTCTAGGCATTTCCGATGTGCAGCTAATGCTGAGAATCATGTAGTAATAGTAAAAAAGCAGATAAACATACAAAATAATAAGGAAGTAAAATGGAGGAACTTTGATCATTGAATGGATGTGTGCAGAGGTGGGTGGGAGTGAGATATGGTTAAAGAGTGATAAGCAAATAGGCTTCTTACTTCAATAACTAAGAAATGAAAGGGATGTTGAAATACATAACTCTCTGGTTAATATAGTTTTAAGTTTACATAAAATCACTAAATTTGAAATACCTGAGATATATCCAAACAGAGTTTTTTGTAATCAATTGTTCTAAAAATCCAAAGAGAAATATGAGATGGATAAATACACATAGATTGGATTCATATGCATGTAGATAGTACGGAAATTCATGGGGTGAATAGCATTATCCAGGAAGAATGTGCATAGTGACAAATTTTTAATCTTTAACCTGGTATTCCTTTTGGAGAAACAGTGACTTGATGATTCAGTGTCCAAACTGTTATTTCAAAGTTGAAACTGAAGAATGTGTTCTTCCTTTTACCCGATATTTCAACTATTTGTCCATCTAAACAATTTGACAGAAATTAATTAAAACAATATATAAAGGTATTACATTTAGAAATACTGTGATTTATGAGATGTTAAATAATCTCAGACTAATTTTTCTTCTCTTTTCAAGATAGACAGACCCACCTCTCCATTACTCATGAGGAATTATATAGAATATAAAATTTTAAATATGAAGTCTTCTACCTTTTCTAAAACTATAGTGAATTATAGTTGGTGATATATAAGTTAATTAATTCATCCTTGACATATTTGTAGCAGAATGGACAGCTATGTAGAACTTTGAATTTCTTTATGAGAAAACCACTACACTGAAAGTTCTAACAGTTTCAAATACAGACTTCCAAGTCACCTAATTGAGGATTTTCTGTATTTGGGAATGGTCTTGCTTTAAAGGTCTTTAAAACAGAGCTGTGCTTTAGTAATACCGGTAAAAGGCAAAGAGTTTTAGTAAAGTAATGCAAATGCCATTACTTCAGGCTGGAATGTTATATTCTCTGTAAGTTTAGTAATCTAAGAGGCAGTCTCAGTACTGCAGAGAAATTATTTGGATATTAAGGAATTTTTTTCTTTAATGTTCTGGAGGTTAGCAACTGATTTGTCACCGAGACTCTACAAAGGATGTGGGAGCAACCCAGAGAGTGAGCCTTGCAGCCTGGGACTAGGAAAGGTGTGTAATGAGACTTAAGGATCAATGGAGTTTGACAATCAATTCTAAGTTTTCTTTTTGTTTGTTTGTTTGTTTTTCTGTTTTGCAATTCAGTTAGAATACTTTGAAATCCTCATTAGTTTGGAGTCACCCTGCATTTGTGCTGCTTAGGGGGCTGGAGAAAATTATGCCCAGGTTTTGGGTAGGGAACCTGGAAAAGTTTGGGAAAATGTTATCAAAATGTCCAGTCATGATTGGAGACCAAGTTTTAATTGCATTCAGAAGGGACAGTTGACAAGCAACAATCAGTACTGTTGTTTGGGGGTTAATTCTCAGAACCAACTGCAAGAGAAAAAGATTCTAGGCAGAATTCTTACTCAGATAGTCAAGAAAGGGATAATTTGAGAAGGCTAGAACACTTAAAACACTGTTTACTTTTCAAAATTCTCTTCAAGTGATAATGACTGCAGCTCATCTTTAATTATCTGGGTATATAATTACTCAGGGCATATTTTTGTAATTCAGATAGAAAAAAAAGTAAGTTTCTATAGCTGTTGATACTTCCTACCTTTTAGTTGCACATATTCTCCATATTGTTGATTATAATACACACTTTATTCAAGAAGGCTTATTGGACTTGAGGATATAGATGTACACCCATTTGGATTTTTTTAAATGGTCTCCACTAGCTCCTAAACTTTCTTCTTGGATTTTTGGAGGGGCAAATTTTTTTTAATCTTCCCCAGTCTGCTATAGTGAATAGACAGGCACTGGAGGCAAAGGAAAATGAATTCAAATTTGGCTCAAAGGTCCTTTGGCATCATAAGTGTCTTTCTCAAGCTACTCTCTAAAACACCAATCTGCTGCTTAAAGGCAGGCAAATTAGAGTTGCATTTTCAAATTATGATTTCAATATTTGTGGTAAAAGTAAAATTCTGGAGAAAAGACTTTGGAATAAGAAGGATATCAGAAAAGCTCATTCTGTGGACCTAGACATCACTCTGTAAAAGTCTTTTCGTAAAACAATCATCCCATAATAAAAAATAAACACTCCTTCTAAAGATTTCCCTACAACGTTTTAATGAAGTTAGAATAAGAAAAATTCATCTGTTAAAAAAAAAAAACTATGAACCTTTTTTGAAAAACTGACAGTTCTCTGTCCTTACCAAAATGTGACATCCTCCAAATAGCAGCCATATGAAAGTAAAATGTGCATTTGTAGCAATAGACGGCTTAGTTTAGGAGCTATGTGGCTAAATAATTTCTGTAAAGGTTGTAGTGCCTGTTCTGAAATGTTCAAAATCTTATTTTTGGGGGTTCAGTGCATGGTATTCAGCTCTAAAGATGATGTGACATTGTTAATAATGATGGAATTTAAAATAGGACTCAGGCAAAGCTGACTATTTACAGAGCTACCTGACTACTGTGAATCTGCACAGACCTATTTCTGGGCTTTTGTTTGCAATTCATGGTAATTTACAAAATAAATGGCTCAGAATTTGCAAAAGGGAACAACAGCCTCTATAAATTTCAGGGGGCCAAATGGAAGTTTTCTTCTTTGACACAGGCAAATTGATGTATGATGAACAGATGATGGCTGGATTTTTATGCTCTTGTATAAAATTCAATTTAATTGTCTTTGAGTTTCAAATCAACTCACTGATAATATGTGAAAATGAAGAACAGAAAATTATTTAGCCTTTGGGTATATAGTTACCCTTCAGTAGATGCTATTTAATAGGCAAGACAACTTATTTGAAGTACTGGATTATTTTCTATGACTATCATATCTACCATTACAAGGGTGCAGTATGGCAGAAGGAATACTAAAGTAAGTAAGTGAAGATGTGCATAAGCTACCAAAAAGGTATACTTATTGATCACTATTATACCTTAGGCCTTGTGCTAAGCAATTTAAATACATTATTTCATTTTCTGTACTCCAGTTCTATTTCCACTTATCAGCCATTTACCCTTAAGCATATCATTGAACATCTCTGAATTTTTGTTTTCTATCTATAGAAGGAACTTTAATAAGCATCTTCCTTTCTCATTCTCTAATTTGTTAATGCAACAAATATTTATAGAGTGCCCATTACATGACAGTAGTTGCACTAGCTGCTGGGAATACACCAGTGAATAAGACATTGTCCCTCTCTAAAGAGAGCTTATAAGTTTCTAAACATGATGTATATAGGACTATAAGTATGTATTTTTTTCTAACATTTATTTCAAAAAAAATAAAAATATGTTAAGGTGGCATATCTAACAAAGTTGTTCTTGGGATCAACTGAGATAATGTACAGGAAAAGTACTTGATAAATGACAAAGTAAATAAATGACTTTGACTATAAAATGGTCTTAATGGTAAGTCAAAAAAATCCTTACAGATAAAAAATACTTTTAGGCAAATGTTTTAGATTAATATCTAAAAGAATGCATTTATGATTTCATTAGCTTGAACTGCAAACTATTGCTAGGATAATTGAAACATATCTAATACTCATCAAAGACTGCTACTCAATAAGAGTATAATGTGTAGAATGATGTTAACACAGTGGTCCTCTTTTACAAAACAAATTGGATCTGAATGCCATGCTAGTTAAAGATACTTTCCAAATGAAGGAGTTTATGTATAATTTGGTTGAAAGCATTTGTATTCAAGGAGAGCTAATAATGCTGAATGTCAAATACTTGTGAAAAGAATTTTTGAGTTGGAAGATGTACTACCAAAGATATAAATTGATTGATTGATTCATTCATTCAATAATAAACATCCTCAATCCAAAAATAATTTGGAGCCCAAGGACCAACTTCCTTAAACCCTTCACTCCTAATGACAGCGAAAGGAAGGACATGGAAAATGGGAGGCAGTTAGAAAATATAGCAAAATGAGATCATCTTCTTTTGTTTTTTTAAAAGAAACTAGATTTTTGGTTTTACTTTGTTTTAGACTTTGCCTTGGTTTTCTTAATCATCACAGATAGGTTGTTTTTTTTATTGTTTTGAGTTTTAACATTAGTTCGCCTGATTTCTGCCCTTGACAAAAAGTAGTGGGAGAACATGAGTAACCAGTGAAATTTTCTCCAAAATGAAAATTTTGCTAATTATTCCCTTCCATGTATTGAATTTTCCGTAAGATAATGATAACACACTCCAAAATGAAATAGCTATAAGTTAATGCAGGGAAAGGTAAATTACACCTCGAGGGACAAACACTGCCTGTATTTGTAAATAAAATTGACTGAAATATGGCCACTCCTGTTCATTAACATAGTATCTATGGCTACCTTCATACTACAAAAGCAGAACTGACTAGTTGCAACTAAGACTTTATGGCCTGCAAAGTCAAAAAATTTACTATTTGACTCTACACAAAAAGTGTGTCAACACCTGAGCTAAAGAGTTAATTAACTTTAAATATATATGATCATTCTACAGATATATAATTGATATATAGGACTTATAGAACCATAGTTATAATAACCATGGTCAATTATATCTTTTAATTCTTAATTAAAGTTATTTGTGTGGATTTATTTAAAATCTAAGTGGGAATTTTTCTTTCAAAGGCAGAATTCAATCAAGTCTTCCCTCCCCCAACTTTTCCTACCATCTCTAAAGCAGCAGGGAATACTGGTTATTTAAACATCTTAATTATAGTACTAAAGAAAGAAAGCACAATCATTTCTCCCCTAATTGTTCAGCAAAATCATTGCCTTTTCAACAAGGATACTAAAGTAATAGCTACAATGTGATATAAAATAGCTAGTGTATGATATCATCAAATTAAATTATATATTTCACAATTTTAGCATAACTCAACCTAAAGTTTGATATGGAAACTATGCCTTAAATTTGAAAACCCCAAATCATATAAGCTAAAGGATAATTCTCATTAAGAGAATGTAATTATGAAATTTCCACAATAATCACAAACTATTCTGGGTGAAAAGTATAGTTCTAGTCAACGCTTTCCAAAGGAAAAATGTCAGATCTTGATGATCAGACTATAGCTACTCCAAAGATATTAATTTAATATGGAAAAAGCAGAAGTTATTAAAAAAGTGAGGATATTATATTTGCCAAATGAATTGATGAATCATAACACCACTTAGTTTAGGTAATTCACAAAGTGACTGCATCATTTGTTTGCAGGAACATGAAGAATTCCTTTGTACTGAAATATTTTGTCATGTATCTATGAACCCAAATGTGGGTACACAGCAAGTAGATGTTGTCCCAGACTAAGTGAAATAGTGTCTAGACTTTGGTTGCTTACTTACCCTCCCACATAAATAACTTGTTTGTCTTTGCCTCCTTTACCTGCTCATTTTCCTTCTCCTAAAAGTAAGCATTCTCTAAGGGCTTCCTCAGCACTTTCTCATTTAATGTTTTTTTTAATTTTGATATAATTTCAAACAGAGGAAAGTTACAAGAATAGTACAAGGAATTTCCATATACACCTTTGTCCAGATTCACAACTGTTTATACCCTTTGTCCCACTTGCTTTGTAATTCTCTTTCTCTCTCCATATATATAAATGTAAAGCCATATTGTGCACATATTATTTTATGAACCATGTAATAGTAAGTTGGAGACATTGTGCCCCTTTATCCCTACATACTCCAATGTGTCTTCTAAGAACAAGTACCTTCTCTTACATAACCACAATATAGTTATCAAAAGCAAAATATTCAATATGAATATGATACTATTATCTAATCCATAGTCCATATTTGAATAGCATCAGTTGTTCCAATAATGTCCTTCATAGCTATTTTTTCAGTAAAGGATCCCAATCTAGGGTCATGCTTTCCATTTAGCCATCATGTCTCTAAGTTCCTTTAATCTAGTATAGTTCTTTAGTCTTACTTTGTGTTTCTTGACCTGAATACTTTAAAAGAGTACAGTCTAGCTATTTTGTAGAAAGTACCTCAATTTAGGTTTTTGTGGTGTTTTCTAAGCAACTACCATTTTCTTCTTTCCCAAACAACCTATCTTCTGGATCTCATCCTACCCTTGACTTCAACATCTTCCCATCTGTGTCCCCGGTTCTCTTGTCTTCCCTTGTCTCAAAGATCATCGTGACATCTATTTGTGGCAATGTAGTAGAGCAGCTATCTTGTTGGGGGGTGGGGAGCCTTCCAATATAAAACATATCAATAGGCTGGTAAAACATATTTTAAATTCATGATCGAGTACACAAGAAAGTAAGGAAAGTCCCAAGGGACAAAAACACACTGAGGGCTGAAAGCTAGGGTAGGACATTGTCTCTGGCCATCTGATGGGCAAGATGTGGGGCCTGAAATGAGATTCTTCCATTATTCCTTATAGGGATATGGACTCAAAGAAAGCATGAAACAGTAAAAAGACTCTATCAGCAAAAGAAGATGAGAAAGAAATTTGTTTGCAGTGACAAACTGATCTGGGCTGTGGATACAAAACAAAAATTTTAAAACCTTCTTCCCTGAGAATTTGAGATCATAGACTTGCTTTTTGCAAATGTGGGGTTCAAATTTACACAACTTACATATTTTAGGAAGCCCAAAATCAATGTAAGAAATTTATAAGGTTGTCCTGAGTTTGCCTAGAAGAAGTAGTCAAATCTTTTCAGAAGGGTCATACTCCATTTTTCATAGGATTCCCTTAAAAACCAATCAAATAAATGTTCATAATTGAAGGTCAGAAAATATATGGAGGAGAAAACCTGCCAAGAACAAGGGTCTAAATTTGACCATTGAAAAATTCAGATGATAGAATTACTGACTATATGTTACAAAATAAGTATACTTAAAGTGATTAAATAATAGGAAAAGAGAAGTAATAACATGACCTAGTATAAAATATTCTCAGATGGATTTTTAAAAGTCTAAATAGAACTTCTAGTAATAAAAATACAGCCACAGAAGTAAACAAAATGAAATACATAGATGGTTTAATAGAACAGATTCAGTTGAAATTATCATGATTTCAGCACAGAGATGGAGACATAAATATAAAAGAGATTAGTAGACATGGAGAAGAGAATAAGATCTGAGATATTTCTCAATGCAAACAATGGATTAATATATTGTGTATGCTGAGAGAAAATAACTATCAACCTAGAGCTGTAATACATGATACATTATTATTCAAGAATAAAGGTGATATAAGTATTGTTTCAGACAAAAACTGAGATTTTACCAGCAAACCTTCATTTAAAAAAACTCCCCAAGTGTGTGCTTTTAGAAGGAAAATGTTCCCAAAGAAAGGATTAAATGCAAGAAAGAATGGTGAGCAAGAAACTGGAAGACATGTGGGCCTAAAAAAAAAAAATCACTGAATAAGGTAACCTTAACTTGAACACATCCTAACTTGCCTAAATTCAACGCTCTCATTTACTTCTATGGCTTCCTGAAACTCCCCTAAAACAAAAATAAAGGAATTATTCTAAAGTTATGAATTCATAAGGATAATGCAAAGAAAGAATAAAGATAGCAATTACAGAAGATAGAAAGCTAAATTAACTAATTTAGCAGACCTGAGAGAGGTGAAACTGAAGTCTAGATCAATCTGATTGTAACAAGGAACCCTGAATTGAAGATGAGAGTTACCTCTAAAAGAGGAGGAACATGTAGATTTCAAAATAAGAGGACCTACTGAAGATCTATTTAAAAAGCAAATTCTGGAGTTCCCGTCGTGGCGCAGTGGTTAACGAATCCGACTAGGAACCATGAGGTTGCGGGTTCGGTCCCTGCCCTTGCTCAGTGGGTTAACGATCCGGCGTTGCCGTGAGCTGTGGTGTAGGTTGCAGACGCGGCTCGGATCCCGAGTTGCCGTGGCTCTGGCGTAGGCCGGTGGCTACAGCTCCGATTCAACCCCTAGCCTGGGAACCTCCATATGCCGCGGGAGTGGCCCAAGAAATAGCAACAACAACAAAAGACAAAAAATAAAAAGCAAATTCTCACCTCTCCTCCCTCCTGTTATACAGCCAGGCAACTGTCCCTCTGAATGCAGGCTTTTTTTTACTTTGGAGAGGGTACAAGTGAAAGCTTCTGGACTTGAAAAGAAGCGTACTGTATGAAAAAGGAGTATTAAGACTAAGTTTACTTAGGAAACATTAAGACCTTCAGTTTTCTTCTCCCACCTACACTCAGAATGCTGACAAGCAACCTGCTACCTTCCAGTAAGGGTAGTGGGTGTTTCTTCTTGAGCTAATCTGACCAGCCTAAAAGAAAAATCCAAAAGATAAGGACCACCGATAGGACTCTTCAAGGAATGGCTCAGCCAGACTATTTTATGAGTTTAAGCATGTTGAGATGAGATTTATATAACAAGGGAAAAGTTTGAGCTTACCTTTGTGATAAGTATGTCAAAAACTAAGCAAAACAAAACTCAAAACAAACAAAACTATTAACTTCAGAGAAAACAAAACCTTTTCCAGGAAAGGAAGTGTGACCATGGCTTGCAATCTGGCCTCAGATGGATTAGCGTTTGTGTAGTCATAGTAACAGAGACATCGAATATTGGTGTAACATCCTATCTTTTGTACTACAAAGACAATAGACAATCTGTGAGACTAAAGAATTAAGAAGCAGTGATATCTGGCAATATTTATTTAGAAATATGGAGGTGAAACTAAAACAATGATCTAACAGCATTGATAATTTCTATAGAAATGTTCTCTGCGGTGACCAAAGTTCAGAAAGCGGTGTGGAGGGATAGAGCACAGCTATATTCCCCAAGAAGTCTTTTTGGGTTTCTCGAACTCTGGAAGCCATCTACATTGATAATGTTTATAACAAATGAAACAAATTAAAATTTAATAGTACAAAACCAATTAATTTTCAAATTAAAAACAAGACAGAACTGGAATACTGGGGAAAAGAACATGTAAGAAGTGAGGGGTTGAATGGAATTTAAATGTTCACACTATAGGAGATATCATGTTTAGTCTTTGTTAATAATGCGTGTTAAAATTGTAAGGAATGAAGATAAAATGATAACTTCCAAGCCAATAGAGGAGAAAAATTAAATTTCTAAGATGTACACACATTTTATATATATATATATATATAGAGAGAGAGAGAGAGAGAGATGGGTGGAGATGAGAAACAGAGTTATGATAGATATAGATATCAAAGCACTGCTATCACAAAGTCAGGAGTTCTACTGCAATATCTAATGTTTGAATCGGAATCCAATTTTTTATTGACCAGTTAGTTTAAAATTTTCTTTTTCGGCTGGAACAAGAGTAGGCTGAATGGATCGTTAACATCATTTTTGATCATGATAATAATAGCAATGAGTTATGATGCTTGTTCTAAATTTGCTTCAAGTGAAGAATCAGAGACTTTTTAGCTAAGTTTGTATAGTAGGAATAATAGTAAAAATACCCCTGAATTAAGCCACAGGCCTAATTTAGACCCTACTGAGATTAGATTACACTTGGATAAAAAAAAAAAAGACATCAGATGAATCATGTCCCACACACACAGCCTCCTTTTGAAAGAAATCAAAGATTTCTGTTGTTGTTACTTTATCATTTGATGTTACTGTACAACAAAATTGTATCGAATAGTGGATTTATTTAAAGAACAACTCATCAAATCATTTACTTTAGTTCTAAGTCAAATTTCAGAATTGTGAAGAAAAGCACTGAAAGGGAATGTTCCCTGTATTTTTAAAGCAAAATCCATCAAAACTGGTGTATAAGACCTACTAGCAAGATAGGAAGCTGCTTGGGAACTTTTGTTTCCTTTTCTTCTTTTGTTTTAATGCATTAAATACTGAAAACAGAAGCTGAAAAGCTAGGTCTAGGAGTACAAAACAAGGAAGTGACTGCATCTTTATTATATGCCCAGGGTAATGTGAACACAAAACAGACTCATTGTTTTTAATTGAAAGTTGCCTAAAATATTAAACCACACTGAACAAACTGTCAGAAAGTGAGCAGGTTGCATGTTTGTGGTTTTGTTTTATTTTAAATTAACATTCTAACTACATATCACTCTTTGTACTTTTTATGCCCGCTATGAGTCTTATCATATAGCAACCATTTGTCAAGTTTTACTTTGAGCAGTAGTTCTCACACCTAGGTGTGACATTGCAACCACCTCAGATACTTAAGAATCTACTAATACCACAGATTCTGATGTAGTTGGTCTAGAAAGCAACCTGGACACTGGGTTCTTTTATTCCCAGATGATTCTAATATGTAGCAAAGTCTGAGAACCACTGAGTTGGAGGGTGCAACTTAGGCTTCTTATAACTTCCAAAGTCCTGGGGTCTCTAAGAGCATTCTAAAATTAAAAAAGGTCATTTCCCCATTTAAAATTAATAATGCTGAATAAAAGATCTCCTTTTTTTTTCTTCCTTTAAAATTAGTAAAGCCTATATAGCTCCTCTCTCTCTCTGAGCTGCATCTTGCGTCCCACTTACACTATTTTCCTAACCATTTATTTGCCATGATTCCCAGCAGTACAAAGAGTGGACACCCAGCCCCACTTCCTCACCGTGACTCATCCTAAAAGCTGTTTGCAGAATGGGGCTCTGTTTTTTGTTTCAGACTTCATGCAGGGGCATCCAAAACCCTGCACAACAATGCCTGTTCTGGCTCTACTCCCCCTCGGTCCCCGCCCAACCTCCTACTCTCTATTTAAAACCAAGCCAGAAGAAAAACAAGGCATTTGTCCCAAACAGTTTGCAAACCAGTCATGCTTTTCCAACATATGCAGGGCTAGCATTCAACAATACAGGATTCATGAAACTAGTTCCCTAGGCATCTATCAACCATACTTGTAGCTCTCTGAGGACATTCAGAATTTCCAGCCTCTGAATGAGGATGGAATACATGCTTATCAAAAAAAAAAGACTTACAAGATTCTCATATCTTCCCAAATCTGTAGGTAGTACATAGAGGCCCCTTTTTGAGGTATTTGCTGAGCATATGCCCCAAACTTTCCTATGAGAGCTTAATTTGACTGTGTTTTGGACAGAGTTGTATATTTACTGGTTAACTACAAAGGGAAGGAGTATGGTGAGGGTTTGGGACAGTGGGCTAGAGTTAGATCTGCCCAGTGGACTGTAGTCAGGATTCCAGAAGCAAATACACTGACAGGTGAATGCCAGGACCAGAATGTGACTAAGAGACAGTAGGGAGGAGTCTCTGCCTGATATGAGAACTGTGGAGAAGGAAAGGGGCTGCCAGACTTCTGAGGCACAGCAAAAAGGAATCCAACACTAAACCTTCTGAGAACCAGGCAGGCCAGCAATCACTACTGGATCAACCTCTTGGTGACCCTCACTCCACTTCTTGAGAATGGAATGGGGTATGAGATGGTTTAAAGAGGCAGCAGAGTAGAAAAGGACTACAGGGTCCATTAAGGCTCCAGTGCCTTGGACACGGACCCTTTAAGAATCATTATTAGCATGTCTCTTGATCTCAGTTCAAGACATAGCTATGACTACTTGAGAAACAACTTAACACTTTAAGCCTCAGCTTTCTCATCTTTAAACTGAGTTTAGGAATACTTGCCTCTCAAGAGGGTGATAAAGATTAAATAATATTATCAATGTAAAGCAATTAAATATGGTATATTCTATGCAAAAAAAATGTCCTCAAATATTCCTTCCTCTGTACCCACAACCCACTGTAAATGTGACTTCGTAGGTCCTTATATGAAGGGATGAGGTCTCCTCTCGCCTTGAGTCTGGGCTAATCTTATGACTCACTTTGGAACAACGGAATGCAACCTACGTATTCCATACCTAGGGCTCAAGAGGCCCTCTTGCTCTCTTGGGACACTGCTGCTGGAATGTAAACAAGCTCAGACTACCCTCCTATAGGATGACAAGCAAGTGGCCTAGTTGCCCTGAACATGTAAGAGAACAGCCATCCACACCCCCCCACAGAGTATAACGACTTAACCAATTGAAATTTGACTGTAGACATATTAGGGATCCAGCCAAGACCAGAAGTGCCCAGCTGAGCCCAGATTCTGTTGCCAACACAAATTTTGAGATACATTTAAAATAGTTGCTTTAAGCCATTGGGGTGGTTTTAAGCAGCAAAGGCTAACTGATATAGTGCCTGACAAAGATTGAGCCCAATATGATAAGCTGCTATTAATAATAATATTAACTGAAGCAAGACGGGAGACCTGGGGTCAAACAAGACGCACAGATACATATTGTCTGGTGGAGGCATTGGTGGTTGTACAGTATTTGTTAACTTTTTAAAATAACAATTTTTTGGTTTGTTTCAATCAATATGTTTATTCAGAAACACTGCAATAATTTTCAGACTTTTTATCTTATTTTTATCCTAAATCAATTATTATTTTTTTAATCTTTCATTTATATATATATATTTTTTCTACTGTACAGCATGGCGACCCATTTACACTTACCTGTATACATTCTTTTTTCTCACAATACATGTTCCATCATAAGTGACTAGACAGAGTTCCCAGGGCTACACAGCAGGATCCCATTGCTAATCCATCCCGAAGGCAACATTCTGCATCTATTTACCCCAAGCTCCAGTCCCTCCCACTCCCTCCCCTCCTCCCTTGGCAACAAGAAGTCTGTTCTCAACATCCATGATTTTCTTTTCTGTGGAAAAGTTCCTTTGTGCCATATATTATATTCCAGATACAAGTGATATCATATGGTATTTGTCTTTTGCTTTCTGACTTACTTCACTCAGGATGAGAGTCTCTGGTTCCAGCCATGTTGCTGCAAATGGCATTATTTCATTCTTTTTTATGGCCGAGTAGTATTCCATTGTGTATGTATACCACATCTTCCTAATCCAGTCATCTGTCAGTGGACATTTGGGTTTTATCCATGTCTTGGCTATTGTGAATAGTGCTGCAATGAACATGTGGGTGCATGTGTTTTTTTTAAGGAGAGTTTTGTCCAGATATATGCCCAGATAGTGGGGTTGCTGGGTCATATGGTAGCTCTATGTATAGTTTTCTAAGGTACCTCCATACTGTTCTCCATAGTGGTTGTACCAGCTTACATTCCCACCAACAGTGCAGGAGGGTTCCCTTTTCTCCACACCCCCTCTAGCATTTGTTATTTGTGGACTTATTGATGATGGCCATTCTGACTGGTGTGAGGTGGTATCTTATGATTTTCATTTCTCTAATAATCAGGGATGTTGAGCATTGTTTCATGTGCTTGTTGGCCATCTGTATATCTTCTTTGAAGCAATGTCTATTCAGGTCTTTTGCCCATTTTTCAATTGGAAAAATAATAGTTTTAAATTGGGAGATTTTACATAAAGTCAGCTAACCTAGGTCGCCTTTCCCAGGCACTGACTGCAAGATTTAAGTTAGTTTTTGGCCCTATAAATGGGGCAACTACTCCCCAGATCCCACAGCTTTCACTATTCCCCATGTGTTCTAAAACGCAGTAATTCACTCAGTTCCTAATATATGCCAGGCATTCTTCTGGAGTCTGAGGAAACAGTAACAAACAAGATAAGCAAGCCTCCTACTCCCCCATGGAGTTCACACATGTGTGACAGCTATAGACTGTGCTGGGGGACAGGGGGTCCCAAAGATATTGGAAATAGACAATATATCAATACAAATTTTTCATTTGGATATAGGAAGCCAAAAATATTTTTATTATTTATTTATTTTTTTGCTATATAATACATCCTTGCTGCTTATTTATTTTATAGATAGTAGTTTTGTATCTCCTAAGCTCATACCCCCATCTTGTCCCTTCCCAATTCCCTCTCTCCCCTGGGAACCACTATTTTGTTCTCTATATCTGTGAGTTTGTCTCTGTTTTGTTATATACATTCATTTTATTTTTTAGATTTCATATATAAATGGTAACAGAGCATTTGACTTTGTCTGACATGTCACTAAGCATGACATTCTCTAGGTCCATCCATGCTGTTGCAAATGACAGAATTTCATTCTTCTTATGGATGAGTATAATCATTGTATATACGTATATCACATGTTCTTTATCCATTCACCTGTTGAGGGACACTTAGTTTTCTTCCATATTTGAGTTATTATAAATAATGCTGCTAGGAACATTGGGGTGCATGTGTCTTTTTGAACTACTGTTTTTGTTTTCTTTGCATATATGTCCAGGAGTATAACCACTGGATCATGTGGTGGTAGTTCTAGTTTTAATTTTCTGAGGACCCTCCATACTGTTTTCCACAGTGGCTGCACCAATTTACATTACCACTAACAGTGTATAAGGATTTCCTTTTCTCTACATCCTTGCCAACATTTATTATTTGTGGTCTTTTTGATGACAGCCATTCTGACAAGTGTAAGGTAATATCTCATTGTGGTTTTGATTTACATTCCTCTGGTGATTAGCAATGGTGAGTATTTTTCATGTGCCTGTCAGCCATCTGTATGTCCTCTTTGGAAAAATGTCAATTCAGGTCTTCTGACCACTTTTTAATCAGGCTGTCTAGTTTTTTAAGACATTGAGTTGTATGAGCTGTTTATATATTTTGAATATTAAACCTTTATTGGTCTTATCACTTACAAATACTCTCTCCCATTTAGTAGGTTGTCTTTTCATTTTATCATTGGTTTCCTCTGCTGAGCGAAAGCTTTAATTAGGTCCCATTTGTTTATTTTTAATTTTTTTCTTTTGTTTTAGGAGTCAGATACAAAAAAATATGGCTATAATTTTACATCAGAGTGTTATAGAGTGTTTATCCTCTAGAAGTCTTAAGGTTTCAGGTCATAAATTTAGGTTTTTAATTCATTTTGAGTTTATTTTTGTACATGGTATGAGGAAATGTTCTAATCTCATTCTTCGACATGTAGCTATCCAGTTTCCTCAGCACCACTTACTGAAGAGAATGTCTTTTCTCTATTGTGTATTCTTGCCTCCCTTGTTGTAGATTAATTGATCATAAGTGTATGTGGGTATATTTCTGGGCTTTCTATTCTGTTCCATTGATCTATGTGTCTGTTTTAGTGCCAATACAATGCTGTTTTGATTAAAGTTATTCTGTAGTCTGAAGACAGGGAGCATGATTCCTCCAGCTTTTTTCTATTTTCTCAAGATTGCTTTGGCAACTTGTCTTTTGTGGTTCCACATAATTTTAGGATTATTTGTTTTAGTTCTATGAAAAATGTCATGGGTATTTTGATAGGGATTGCATTAAATATGTAGATTGTTTTGGATAGTACTGATATTTCAACACCATTAAATCTTCCACTCCAAGAATACAGGATATCATTCTACTTCTTTGTAGGCTTTTGAAATTCCTTCATCAATGTTTTATAGTTTTTAGAGGATAGGTCTTTCATCTCCTTGATTAGGTCATTCCCAGGTATTTTATTCTTTTTTAATGATATTTAAATGGGATTTTTTCCTTGCTTTCTGAGAGTTCATTATTAGTGGATAGAAAATCAATGGATTTCTGTATTTTAATCTTGCATAGTACAACTTTACTGAATTTAAACATGAGCTCAAATAGTTTTTTTGTGTGTGTGGAGACATTAGGCTTTTCTATACATTGTATCATGCCATCTGGAAAGAAAAAGTTGCAACACTTCCTTTGCAGTTTTGATGATTTTATTTCTTTTTCTTGTCTGATTGCTATGGCTAGGACTTCCAATACTATGCTAAACAGAAGTGGCAAGAATGGGCATGTTTGTCTTATTTCTGATTTTAGATGAAAAGCTTTCAGCTTTTCATGACTGAGTCTGATGCTAGCTATGAATCTGTAATAAATGGCCTTTATTTTGTTGACATATGTTCCCTTTATATCAACGTTAATGAGAGTTTTTATCATGAATGGATTTTGAACTTTGTCAAATGCTTTTTTTGCACCTATTGAGATGATGATGTGACTTTTATCCTTCTTTTTGTTAATGTGGTGTAGCACATTGATTGATTTGCAAATACTGAACTATCCTTGCATTTCCATAATAAATTCGATTTGCTCATAGTGTATGATCCTTTTCTTATATTGTTGTTTTCAATTTGCTAATTTTTTGAGGATTTTTGCATCTATATCCACTAAAGATATTGGCATACAGTTTTTCTTTTTTCTGTAGTGTCTCTGTTTGGTTTTGGTAACAGGGTAATGGTGGCTTTGTAGAATGAATTTCAGAGTGTTCCATCCTTTTCCATTTGGGGGGAATAGTATGAGAAGGATAGGTATTATCTCTTCTTCTTGTATTTGGTAGAATTTCCCTGTGAATCTGTCTAGTCCTATACTTTTGTTTCCTGGGAGTTTTTTGTTTTGGTGGTTTTGGCGGGGGTGGTTGTTTTTTTTTTTTTTTTTTTTTACAAATCCAATTTCAACACTAGTGATTATTCTATTTAGATTACTTATTTATGATTCTATCTTAAAAGGTTGTGTTTCTAGAAATTTGTCCATTTCTTCTAAGTTGTGCAATTTGTTGGCAAATAACTGTTCACAGTATTCTCCCATGGATTTTTGTTATCTCTATGATATCAGCTGTTATTTCTAGTCTTTCATATCTTATTTTGTCTATTTGGGCCCTCTCTCTTTTCTTTTTGATAAGCCTGACTAAAGGTTTATCAATTTTGCTTATCTTTACAAAACAAACAAACAAACAGCTCTTGGTTTCATTGGTCTATTTGATTGTTTTTTAATTTCTACTCTGATCTTTATTATTTCCTTTTGCTAACTTTGTTCATTTTTTTTCTAATATCCCTAGATGGTAGGTGATGTTCTTTGAGATTTGTCTTGTTTCTTAAGGTTCACTTGTATCACTATAAACTTTTTGCTGTGTCCCAAGATTTTGGAAATTTGTGTTTCCATTTTCATTTGCCTCAAAGTTATTTTCTGATTTGCTCTTTGATTTCTTCATTGACCCACTGGATTTTTAGTACCATGTTGTTTAGTCACCAAATCTTTGTATTATTCCCATTTTTCTTCACATAATTGATTTTTAGTTTCATACTGCTGGGGCAGGAAAAAAATGCTTGATACAATTTCAACCCTTTTAAATTTGCTGAGACTTCTTTTGTAGCCTAGCATGTGATCTATCCTGGAAAAAAAAAAGCATTCCATGTGCACTTGAAAAGAATGTATTCTGTTGTTTTTGGATGCAATATCCTGTAGATGTCTATTAAGTCCAACTTGTATATTGTGTCATTTAAACCACTATTGTCTGGCTGATCTGCCCAATGATGTAAGGGGAGTGTTAAAGTCCCCTACTAACATCATATTATAGTCAATTTCTCCCTTTACGTCTGTTAACATTTGCTTTACATATTTAGGTGCTCCTATACTGGGTGCATACTTGTTAATAAGTGTAATATCTTCTTTTTGTATTGATCCCTTTAACATTCACTATATAAAGCATTTCTGTGTCTTTTGTGATAGATTTGTTTTAAAGTATTTGGTCTGCTATGCACATTTCTACACCTGCTTTCTTGTTTCCACTTGCATGAATTATCTTTTGCCATTTCCTCACTTTCAGTCTGTGTCTTTAGGTCTGAAGTGGAACTCTTGTAAGGAGAATAAAGATAGATCTCTCTTTTTTTTTTAATCTAATCAGCCACTCTATGTCTCTGGAATGGAGTATTTAGTCCACTGACATTTAAGGTAATTATTGATAGGTATGTACTTATTGCCATTTTATTACTGGTTTTCCAATTGTGTTTTATAGTTTGTCCCTGTTCTCCTTTTAGCTTCTTCCCTCTCTGATGACTTTCTTTAGCTGTATGCTTGTGTTCCTTTCTCTCCAGTTTTTTTGTAACTATTGTTGGGTTTTGGTTTGTGGTCACCATGGGGTTCCTATACATTGACCTATAATATATCTATTTGTTTTAAATAGGTAGTCCTATAAGTTCAAACACATTCTAAAAGATTTATATTTTTTACTCCCCTCCCCCACATTTTGTTGGGTTTTTTGGTCATAATTTACATCTTCATGTTAACCCTTTACTGATTATTGTAGTGATAGTTGATTTTACATATTTTTCTCTTTTAATCTTTGTACTAGCTTATTTAAGTGAATGATCCACAACCTACACACATTTGCCTTTACTAGTGGGATTTTTTCCCCATTCCTATAGATTTTTACATTTTTTATAGTGTTTCTTTTCCACTAAGACAGGACTCTTTAACATTTCTTTCAGTGTAGGCCTCATATTGATGGGCTCTTTGTTTTTGCTTGTCTGTTCATTATTTCTAAAAGGAGGATGGCTTAGAGAAGAGTAAGAATAAACCATTTGCTGAAACATAGATGGCTTGCTGAGAAAGTATTATGGTCTCATCTAATCTTAGAGGAGGGTTTCTCAACTGAGGCTATTGACATTTCAGGCTGCGTAATTCTCTTCTGGGTAGGTAGTGCTTTCCGGTGCACTGTTTAGATTTTAGCAACATTCCTGGCTTCTACTCACTAGATGCCAGTAGCACATCCCAGTTGTGACAACCAAAAATATTTCTAGATATTGCCAAATGTTCCCTGTGGGAAAAACTGACTCTGGCTGAGAACCTATGACAGAATGAATAAGTAATATAATGGGCAAGAGCTGAAGGAATAAAGGTTTTTCTTTTGCTATCTGCATTCATTGGAATAAATCTAGTTGCTGTAACAAAAAGACTCTCAAACTTTAGTATCATGGAAGTTAATTCTTGCTCACACAACAGTCCAATATGGAGTTCCTGACCAACAAACAGTTCTACACAGCTTCTAAATTTCCCGTTCATTTACATCAAGCCAGCAAATGAGGAAAGACTGTGAGGGATAGCACTTGGGTTTTTTTTTAGCTAATGCAGGAGGTTGTGTATATCAATTATGCTAATATTTCATTGACTACAACTCAGTCACATAGTCTCATGGGAGCTGGGAAAAGTTAATTCTAGTTATGTGCTGAAAGAGGATAGGAAATAGGTCTGGTAAATAACTTTCAATTTTATTCATAATTCTTACTCTAAACCACATTGGTCACCACAGAGAATATTTCTATAGAAATTATAAATAGGAATCAATAGACCTTGAGCCTTTCACTGTATTCTTCATTTGAAGGGGTTTTACTAACCTTCTTATCAACAGTGTACTGCTAATTGAGATTTTTACAACACAGCCAAGACCAATTTCAAGGCCAAAATCAAAACAAAAATATTTATATATACAAATGTCAAAAGCAGTCAAAAATACTTTATTTCTTTCTAAAAACAAAAGTAAAAAATTAGAGAAGCCCATCATGGGGCACAGAAAGGCTATCATCTTACTTATGTGAGGGATAAAAGAATGTTATTGTCAGCCCGAAGAATAACAGTGAGATGTCCATCCATTACTCTTGGACGAAACACCTATGAGATGGTTGCAGGAGAGCATATTTGTACTATGACATTTCCACATACAAGAAAAATGGCTTCTTTTATCTAAGTCTTGCTGGGAGAAATGACTGTCATGTGAGTAAATTGAAATTATAACAGCCTTCACTGCACCTTTTGTCCCTTTTCCTGCATCTCACAGGTGTAGGGCACAGAGAAAAACTGCAGAGCATCCTGTGCTACTGAGGATCTTCTAGTACTGTTGCAAAACAGAATTCTGACAAATGGATGTGCAATGTGAGATGTGAGTACCTGTCCTTTTGCAGTGTTTGATATGGAAGCTGTCCTATTTTTATAGCATCTCATTCTCATTATTGTTATTTATATTAGGTACAGAAATGATTCATATGATGTTTCTCTTCTTCTCCTCATCCTGGGCGATGGGGCTGGGGGCAATAAAGAGTATGCTTATTCATTTTCGAATTCCTTTAATTTTGTAATTCATAATCCCACCAAATCAGAACTAGGTTTTTAACAGCTGCAGTGAAATCATTTTAACATCCACAAACAGGCTCAGTGTGTCAAAAAAAAAATATCACCTTCTCAAATATCCCCTTTTCCTGGTTGAATTGAAGACCTATACTTCATGTTGTTTTAATATTTCTATGCAATCATCCTCTCTAATTTTGTCATACAGTGTGCTCTACAGGAAGCCCCCATTGCAGGAGATATATGGGACTCCTGGCGAGGGATTCAATCAGAAATTGAGGAATGTAAATGAGCAGTGGAATTGGTGTTCTCTACCTTTGCTTGTTTATTAGAATTTTCTTGAAAGATATCTTGCTTCGCAGTTCCATATTAAACAAGAAAAATAGAACCTGAGGTTTCCTGGATTTAATGTTTAAGAAAAATTTGTACTGCTCTCTCTTTCTTAAAATAATCCCTTTCCACTCCTAAAGTAGTTTTATAAGTGCAGATACCCAGGATTAAACAGAGGTTTTCTTTGTAGTTATATCATACAGGCTTCTTTCTACTTTATTCACCTCTAAAGAAAGACTCAGGCAGAGGCTAACATGATTGACTATAACACAACATCTTAACCATAAAGCTATAAAAGGTAAAGCTATCTACTTTTCACTGCACTCCTACAATAATATGCATTTTCCTAGGAACTTGACATCTAGAGTAATTTTTGTAAGAACCCTCCCAACTTGTTATTATGAGCATTTTATAGAAGGGGAAACTGACACTCAAAGACATTAAGAAGCTTGGCTAGAATCACAATTGGTTATTTGGTGGCATAAATATTTGAATCTAGTTAGTGACCTGCTAAGACCTATGCATTATTCAGTTGTCCCCTAATGTTGGAGGTCCTTACTTCTTCATTTGAGGATATTTAGAAGTAGGCCATTGAGAAAACATTATGATGTCAATGGTTAGTTCTGAAAATAATGGTGCTTCCAAGAGCAGACTTTCTTTTAAGTAAGGATTATCTCCAGAGGCAGATGATGCTCCTTTGGGGTTCCATAATTTTATCATTCAAAAATACCCACTTCCTTGTTTGAATGCCTCCATCTGAAGGAGATTCTGATCCTAGGTTGATATCTTGCAGAATGCCATGAGGAGCTCCTCTATTCAATGATTTCACCTCAGCATGCTACTTTTTTTGGTTAAAAAAGGCTCTGAATTCCACTCATTTTATTATGTAGGTATTGGATACCTCATTTTTATCTAATATTTATTAACACTGCAACTGAAAATTAATGTAGTTAATATAGGTTCAAAAATAAAACTTTAATTTCTTACTAGCATGTTTAATTTCTTACTACCAGAAATGCCTCACATTAATCCTGCTCTGAACATAATCCATGTCTGTTCTTAATTTGAAGTACACTGTGGTAATTCATCCTTGCAATATGAACAATGAACATAATTTGTAAAGAAAAAGCAGCAGAACAATAGTTTCAGAAGCAACAAGTGATAGTATCTCCTCCCCCTCAGACCTTGAGGAAGTTGGAGCCAATAAATTGCAATTAATAACTTTGCAGAAAAGAGTTAATGTGACAGGCCTGTGATTGCTATACTTTATATATTTTATTTTATTTTTGAACATCATAGATTTATTTGGGTTGGTTTGTTTGCTTGTTGGCTTGATTAAATACCTATGGAAGGTGAACATACTCCACACAGAAGTTTGATGCTGACAAACTTCTGGTGGCAGCAAGACTGTGTCAGTACAACTTCTAGGATGTGACTGCTATACCCTAAATGGTCTACTCTCAGGGTTGGCCATTGGCTAGCATGAGAAGCCTTCATCAGGGAACTTGGATTTTTGAAGTGTTCCCACCATCCTAACTAATAAGATTATTTTACTGTGCCTAAATGTTTGTGCAAACAGTATGGCTTATGTAGAACACGTTTTCCTTCTGAAGGTCTGGAATTTGGGTATGCACTAGGCACAGGGTGCCTATATGACCAGTCTCCAATAAAAAACCCTGAGTAATGAGTCTCTAATAAACTTCTTTGGTAAGCTACCTTTATATTAATCTTCAAGTTCATGGAGACTGCCCTCAAATATATCCAGTCTATTGATGAGTTCATTGAAGGAATTCTTATTGTTATTGGTTATCTTGGATGGGAGTTTTCTGGTACTTCCTCTGTAGTAGCCAACCTCTTATTACTATAGGATCTTGAGCCCAAGAGAGTTTTCTCCCCTCTCCCTGGGGGAGCAGATTTTTGCTTTCATATTCTCCCCAAGTTATAAGACTTTGAGAGCAGAGACTATGCCTGGTCTTTGTATCTCACACTGTGTGATGCATAGCAGGTTCTCAGTGACTGTTGAATGACAAATAATTCTATCAATTACCTATCATGCGTCTTGGGAGCACTGGGATGCAGACTCAATCCCTGGCCTGGCACAGTGAGTTAAGGATATGACATTGTCACAGCTGCAGCTTAGGTTGCAGCTGCAGCTCGGATCAGATCCTTGACCCAGGAACTCCACATGCTGCGGGGCAGTCAAAAATGAAAAAATAAATAAATAAATAAATAGACTGAAGAAACAGCCCCATGATCATAAATAACACATACTACTGATAGACAAAACTAACATTAAGAGGACATTAAACATTAAGACCATTTAATATAGTTTGCCTTGAGAAGTTAGATGTTCTTGGTAAGTTAGGTCATTGTGCTACTTTGACAAAATATCAAATGATTATTTGTCCAAGGAATACAATAGATATAGATCTTTAAGATTGTGGCTAAAATAATGAGCAATGATATTTCACATATTACAAAGAGCTTTTGCTGGAATTCAGGTTGTTTTTTAAAATTAAGGATACATTACATTCTTGACTCAGATTTCTTCAACAACTGTTTTACATCCTCCAAAGGTTTTTTAAAGTGGCACAAATTCATTTCACCAAAAGGAATATATATCTCTTCTTAAAGGAGCATATTTTAACAAATTAATTTCATAAAAAGCAGGGCAATTTATAAGGCTTCTTTTTATAGACAACATTTTTTTCTACAACATAAAGAAATTTGCATTTTAATTTTCCTGAGTTATCTTTGGCTATGTAACAAACCACCCCAAAACCTAGTAACATAAAACAACAATCTTCAATTTATTTATTTATTTATTTATTTTTGTCTTTTGTCTTTTTGTTGTTGTTGTTGTTGTTGTTATTGTTGCTATTTCTTGGGCTGTTCCTGCGGCATATGGAGGTTCCCAGGCTAGGGGTTGAATCGGAGCTGTAGCCACCGGCCTACGCCAGAGCCACAGCAACGCGGGATCCGAGCCGCGTCTGCAACCTACACCACAGCTCACGGCAACGCCGGATCGTTAACCCACTGAGCAAGGGCAGGGATCGAACCCGCAACCTCATGGTTCCTAGTCGGATTCGTTAACCACTGCGCCACGACAGGAACTCCACAATCTTCAATTTATGATGACTGTTTTTGATGGGGGGTTCTTTGGCTCTGTGTAGTGTTAGTAGGGCTCAGTCATGTGACTGCATTCAGCAGGCACCTGGTTTGATCTCCAAGGCCCCTGAAGGCTTCTCTCTCATATCTTGGCTTTGATGCTAACTGTCACCAGGGGTGTTTCAGTTTTACTCCATGTGGACTCTCTCCATGTAGCAGCTCATCTTCTAGGACCTTGCCATATTTCTTCCATGTCCACCATGGCAAATAGGTTCCAATGAAACAAAAGTTTAAGCTGCCCCTTGATACAGTGGCACTTCTACTATATTCTATTTGGTTAAAGAAATTCACAGAGCAGCCCAGATTCAAGAGAACAGAAGTCAGATCGTACCTTTTATGAGACAAATAACATGCAAACACAGGGAGAGAATAATTTTCAGGGACATCTTTAAAGACCATATATCATAACTTATTCTTTAATTACAACAACCTGCATTTCTTAAATATGCAAAATACACTCAACATCATTCTCAACAATGTCATACCACTGCAGCATTAGGTCCAAGTCCACGAGCTTGTAATCTAAAGGATGTGGATTCTCAGGTGCAATTTTGGGGTTTTTCATTTGTTTGTTTATTTATTTATTTTTTTGGTATGGCTGCTTAAGCATAGTTCCCCTCAAACAAGAAAACCACAAATTAAAAATACAAGTTATCTATCTCCCATACGCTCATCATACAAAAGTGAGACAAGAATAGGATAATAACAAATGACACATCCACCCAAAAAGAAAGGAATGGAAGGTATAATACAATCACTGGTCCACAGCAATTCTAATCTGCTCATTGTGACCTCTCTCACCTCTCCACCTGTCTTTTCTCTCCAGTGGGACAGCCGGGGGTTCCCTATAATGCCACTGCTATGTTCCAAGAAAGGAAAGGTGAACGCTGCCTCTGAAGAGCTAGGCCTGGAAGTGTCCAAGTCACCAGTCAGCCTACATTCAAGGGAAGGAAAAATAGATTCTACTTCTTATGGATGGCTTAGGTGCAGCACATACATAAGTTGGGGACACCTCACTGGCAACCATATTTGGAGGCCCTCTAAACACATTCCTTAGTATGTAGCTAACAAGGAAGAACTTGGGATTTTTAACTTTCAAGGTCAATCTTTTCCAAACCTGTGAACACATAACCTAATATATTGCTTCCAGATAGAAAGGGATATGCTACACGTTACATAAATGCCTTTGTAGAAATCTTATAATATGCCTGAAATTATTCTATGATATTCCTAGGCTAGGGGTTGAACTGGAGCTGCAGCTGCTGACCACAGCCACAGCAACGCCAGATCCAAGCCACATCTGCGACCTGCACCACAGCTCACGGCAACACCAGATCCTTAACCTACTGAGCAAGGTGAGGGATTGAACCTGCATCCTCATGAATACTAGTCAGATTCATTTCCACTGTACCATGGGAACTCCAAGGTGGGGGTTTTAAATACACAAAGCAGGGAGGCATTAAAGTTTGAGTTTGACCTTGGCATTCTGCCAATATCTTGTTTTCAACTTGGACTTTGGCTGCAGGCTTTGGAAAGCTAAATAACCTCTTGCCTATGTTAACATTATTTGGAAAATTACTGTTTGCCATTATATATCCTTAGTGTAGTAATGACAGTAATATAAAGAATAATACTATAATGACAGTAAGCTAGATATTTATTGTTAATTACTTGATATTTACTTTCAAATATAGATACTCATTCTAGGTATAAGATAGAGTTAAAGTTTCCTTATGTGCTATATTTATTGAAATTCTAATAGTCAATTGCAGTATCAATGTGCATTTCTTACTGCAGAAGTAAAATGCTGTAATAATTAGTGGTGATTGTGAAAGCTGTTAATTTTTACCTACAAAATAGTTATTAAAAACTTTCAAAGAGTTCAATGAATAAGGAAAAAGATTGACAGTAATTATAAATATTATGAAAGTACATGAAGAAACTACTTTAGAAAGGACACTTTTCCTATTTTTTCCAGTAATTATTTATATAATTTGAATAATAATAAATGACTGAATAATAGCAATTAGATTACATATTAATTCTAACTGCTATAGAATTGTTTGGTCTATGAACAATTATAACATCAAATAATAAAGTTTTAAGAACTTTATCTAAAATGTAGTTAGTTACTGCCATTTAAGAAGAATATTTCAAGAAAAAAAAAGTGTTACTGAGAATTCATCACGTCTTGGGAGGATGATTTAAAAGTTGAATGTCAAAAAAATAAATAAATTAATTAAATAAATAAAAACAAAAACTGAATGTCAATTTTTCACTACAGATTTTCAGAAGTGGAAAAAACAACCACCAAAACCTCTATAAGTCAACTTAATAAATAACTTTAGAATCTGATATAATAAATAATACAGAGAAAGAAGATATTAGAGAGAAATGAGGTAGCCCAAACCTATTTTGTTCCCATCATCAAACTTTAAAATAACATATTTTAAAGGAAAACACTCAAGAAAACAATCCCTTATAGTTTTAAGTGTTCAGAGCCTAAAACTTTTAAACAAAAACTATTTTAAAATTTCCCTATAGAGTACCAATCATTTTTATGAGTTGAAGAGAAAGGATTTTTGAGTTATCTGAATATGGAGATTTTTAAAATCCCAGGTGCAAAATTTCATCTAGAAAACATATTACTTAAAGAAAATTTTCCTGAATTATATTCTGCTATCAACAAATTTATTGATTACTAAATTTTAAATCTCTGTATCTTGTACATTAGGCAATTGGTAATTCAGAAATCAGCAGAAGTTTCTTTTAACAACTTGGTGAATTAATGATGATATCAATTGTGCTTCTGCTTTATTGCTTTCCAGGGGATTTCTAGGTTTCACACAACGAACATAGCCTATTTGATTAAAAGACTATTTATAGGCTGGACAATTGGTAAATAGAAGTATTATATAATTGTCTTTAAGAATTCAACAATTATAAAGAGTCAAACTTTCAAATTTGGAAAATGTGAAACTATTACAAATCACGGAAGTCTAAAATTTACTAGGAAGTCATCCATTTCCTTTAGATTTTCAACTTTTTTTGCCATGGACTTGCATCAAACCACATCCCTTATAGTTATTTCAGTCTTACCATTTTCGTGGCTATAATATCCATTCTGTTGCCAATAATGGCACTTTTGTTTTCTCTTTTTCTGAACTGGACTTGCCAGATGTTGGCCTGACTGATTTCTCAAATAAAATTTATCATTTCCACTATTTTTTATATTTTATATTCTTCTGTATTAAATCCCTCTTCTGACTTTCTCTTGGTTTATATTGATGATTTACTTAAATTGAATCATATAGTTCACTTATTTTTAATTTTTTAAAAAATAAAAGTATTTAAGACTATAAATTACTTGAACACAGGTCCCATATAATTTTTATTACTTTCTAGAAAATTTGTAATTTCCTCTTTGATCAGGAGGTCATTTAGAAAGAGGCCTCTTGATTTCTAAATAGGCTTTTCTGTCATTTTATGATTTTATTGAATATTATTTGATTATGATAAAAACTGTGACCTGCAAAATCAACTTTGGGTAATTTATTAAGGATTTCTCAGTGGCCAATAAATAACTAATTTTTGTAAATGTTCTATCACATAAGAAGTGAATGGTGACTTTATGTAAGTTCCTTATATCATGCAGATGCTGTGTCTTTACTTTTTCACAGCTTTATTTGTCAAAATTTTGAAAGAATATTAAAGCATTCCATTATTATTGTGTTTCTTATGAAGAAACTGTATTTCTGAGAGATTTTGTTTTGTGTATCTGGCTGCTATGATATTTGGTACATATCTTCTCGAGGAGTAAAACTGTCATTGTTACAAAATGCTCCCCTTTGTCCAAAGTTAGATTTTTCTTATAAAGTATTTAAAGATGTTTATTAGTATTTAATTTTTGTGTATGTGAAAAGTGGGTATATGTCATTATTTAATAATCAAATATGGAACTATGTGATTCATGTCAGAGCTAGAGATGTTTTAGGAGTTCCCATTGTGGCTCAGCAGTAACAAACCCGACTAGTATCCTGTGGTGTAGGTCACAGACACAGCTCAGATTCCATGTTGCCATGGCCATGGAATAGGCTGGCAGCTGCAGCTCTGATTTGACCCTTACAGTGGGTCCTTCCTTATGCCATGAGTGAGGACTTTAAAAAAAAAGATGTTTTAATTTTTTCCCTTTTTCAAGGCACCATAAAAAATTGAAGTTATGAATTATCTGTAGACACATTTATCTTGCTACACTCAATGTAATACAAAGTATATGAGGTAATCTTTCCCCTTTAGCACTTATTATAAAACATATAGAGACAATGCAACTGCACTAACATTTAACAAATAGCTATAATATTTGTCTGTATTTTAATTTTGATTTTCTTTTTACCTTTTGATCCCTGTCACCCATTTCTCCTACCTCTCATTCCCAACCCCCCTCATCTCTGACAACTACCAATCTATTCTCTGGATCTATAAACTTGGACTTTTTTAAATTCCACATATAAGAGAGACCATACAATATTTGTCTTTCTCTGTCTGACTTATTTCACTTAGTGCTACACCCTTGAAGTCCATTCATGTTGTTGCAAATGGCAAGATTTCATTCTTTTTTATGGCTTAGTAATATTCCATTGTATGTATATACCACAATTTCTTCATCCATTGATGAACAGTAATACTGTTTCCACATTTTACCTTCTGTAAATAACACTGAAATGAACATGGGTACATATATATTTACAAAAATGGGGGTTCCCAGGCTAGGGGTCGAATTGGAGCTACAGCTGCTGGATTATGCCACAGCCATAGCAACATCACATCCAAGCCACATCTGTGACCTACAGCTCACAGAAATGCCAGATCCTTCACCCACTGAGCAAGGCCAGGGATCAAACCCACATCCTTATGGATGCTAGTCAGGTTCATTACCACTGAGCCACAATGAGAACTCCTACAAATTAGTGTTTTCAATTTCTTCAGATAAATACCCTTAGGTAGAATTTCTGGATCATATTGTTGTTCTATTTTTAATTTTTAGAGGAACCTCTATAGTGGCTACATCAATTTACATTTCCACCAACAGTGCACAAGGGCCAACAATTACTATTTCTTATCTTTTTGATAACAGTCATTGTAACAGTTGTGAAGTGCTATCTTATTGTGATTTTGATTTGCATTTTTCTGATGATTAATCATGTTCAGCATCTTTTCATGACCTATGGCAATCAGTATGTCTTCTTTGGAAAAATGTCTATCCAGATCATCTGGACATTTTTTAATCAGACTGGGTTTTTTTTTTTTTGCTACTGAATTGTATGAGTTCTTTAAATAGTTTTAGATATTATCCCCTTATCATATATATGATTTGAAAATATTTTATCCCATCCAACAGGTTGTATTTTCATTTTATTGATGTTTCTTCTGGTATTCAGAAACTTTCTAGTATAATGTGGGACAACATATTTATTTTTGCTGTTGATGTCAGATTCAAAAAATTGTTTCTAAGACCTATGTCAAGGAGCTTACCACCTGTAAAGCTGCAGGATTCAAGATAAATATATAAAAATTTGTTGTTTCTATTCACTAATAATGAACTATCAGAAGGAGAAATATAGACAGCAATCTCATTTACAGTTACATCAAATAGAATATAATACATATGAATAAATTTAACCAAGAAGGTAAACAAATGTGTATGTTGAAATCTACAAGATATTAATGAAAGAAATTGGAGATACAAATAAGTGGAAAGATATTCTATGTTCAAGGGTTGGAAAAATCAATATTGTTAAAATGTTCATACTGCCCAAAGCAATCTAAGATTCAGTGTAATCCCTATCAAAATTCCAAAGGCATTTTTCAAAGAAATAGATCAAATAATCCTAAAATTTGTGTGGAACCACAAAATCCCTGAATAGCCAAAGCCATCTTGGGAAAGAAGAACAAAGCTAAAGGCATCATGCTCCCTAATTTCAAACTATATCACAAAGCTATAGTAATAGATACAATACTGGCAAAAAAAAAAAAAACAGACACATAGATGAATGGAAAAGAGTAGACAGCCAAGAAATAAACCCATGAATATATGTTCAGTTAATTTATAGCAAAGGAATTAAGAGTAAACAATGGGGAAAGGATAGACTTTTCAATAAATGCTGTTGGGAAAACTGGACATCCACATATAAAAGAAAGAAATTTGGCCACTATTTTATACCATATATAAAAATTAACCTAAAGTAGGTTAAAGATTTGAAAACATAAAACTCCAAGAAGAAAATATAGGAAATAGCTCCTTGTTATTACATCTTTAATGACAAAAATTGTAATTTTATAAGTATAATAATTAATATCTATCCCAGAAAATAATTATATGATGTGATATTCAGCTTTAGATAAATGTTGATTTTACAATTAGGCCATCTGACATGTTGCAAGATGTGTATTTAGGGTATCTAGAAAAAGCCTAAATCATAAAGATATGGTGGGTTATTGGGCAGAGAACTTAGTCTCTAAAACACAGTGATAAGGATCCAATCACTGAAAACTAACACAGAGGGAGATACCAGCAAAACTACTACATATATGTACTACATAGTGTTGAGTAACTGATGAGAAGTTCCTTAATCAACCCTCCCACAGACCCAGGTGGTCTCAGAGCTCAGAGACAATACAGAAAGTATTGGGGGGACTGTATCAGTTACCTATTGCTGCATAACAAGTCACCCAAAATGTAATGGCTTAAAGCAATAATCATCTGATGTCCTTAACTCAAGATTCTGTGGGTCAGCAATTTAGCCTGGGTTGGCTAAGTGGCTCTGCTTATAAGGGCTGGCTGGGGCACCTCAGCTCTCCTCTCTGTGGTCTCTCATCCTCCAGCAGCCTAGCTTGTTAGCTGGTAGGGTTCCAAGAAAAAGAGCGTAAAATCTCTTGAGGCTTGAGCTCAAAACTGGCATGCTGTCATCTTCACCACATTCTACTAGCCAAAGTCAGTTGCAAAGCCAGCCCAAAGAAAAGAACTAGATTCTTTTTCCTGATGGTAGAAGCTACAAAGTCTTATTGTAAGGAAGTGGATACAGGAAGGGTGAAGAATTGTGGCCATTTTTGTAATCAACCTACCACATGTGAGGGCTGTAGGGATTTGGAGACAGGGATGGCCAGGTAGTTCTCTATAAGACATGAGTATTTAAATAGATTGCTTCACAACATAGCTGAAATGCTTTAATTAAATCCATTCATTTTGAGTGGAAAATTACTTCAAAATCATCATTTAATTGATGCCTTCAATTGTAAAATAATCTTATTCATTCTTTTGAAGCTCCTCTCTGGTAATTAGTTTATGTGAACATCACAAGTGCTCTGCTGAGCATATGTGGTTATACTTATTTACCTTTTGAGGAAACAGAATCCAGATCAGTGGTTCTCAAAGTGTGCATTAGAATCACTTTGAAAGATTGTTTAAAAATAGAAGTTCCTGGGCTAAACACTAGACTTGTTTTATTAGTTAAGATTTTGAGTTGCTAGCAACAGAAATTGACCCTGGAAGATTTATTTAAGCAATATCAAGTGCATTGGTAAGTCAACGAAGTAACTCACAGAATCACCAGAAAGACAGAAAAATAAGGCATGGAAAATGAGCATTGCCAAGGGAGGCTAAGGTGGTATCTAATGAAGACACGACTGTGGCCACTGACAGTGTACTCATGAGCCTGCACCACTGCTGCTGGGAATTCTGCACAAAAGGAACCACCACTGATACCTCTCCCCTGCCACAGATGCTTTGAAGACTGGCTGCTGCTGCCACTGCTAGCCAGTGTAGCAAGATTTAGTGTTCCAGTACTTCGGCTTCACTGTGTCACTTACTCCAGATTCAATATCTCAAGCAACAGCATCTTATTGGTGGAGTCCTACCTTAAAGTGAGGCTTAGAAAATAACGGTCTTCCATTTTCAGCTTCAATACTAGAAGGTAGGTTCTGTTCTTTCCCAAAACTCATGGGGTAGGGAACTCTTCAAACATAGGAGAGTGGTCTGGAACCTAGAGAGAGAAAAAAAAAAAGACCAATGTTCACTCTAAAATTAGGATAAAAAATCTTGGTTGGAAGATACAGCACACATTATGGTGCCTCATTCTTATTCCCTCAGCTTTCACCTTCATGTGTTGTCAAAGGCTGCTTTACTGCAAAATTCTTGACTGTACCTAAGAACTGTTGGTTACTCATAGAAGCACTTGGTCTGCTCAACAGCAAGCCAGAAATGCCACAGAGTTTATGGCCCCAGCAATAGTCCTTCTTCTGTGCATCGACAAGGAGTTAAGTAGATTAATACCCAACTTCCTTGCATCTCAACTGGGATAACTCTGAGGCATATTCTTATACTAGCCTGTAGAGTTTCTCAGAGAGACCAAGTTAGTTTCTCACAGTGGCTACTGTTGTGATAGCACACCCCTTGTTAGCTTTCTTCCCTTCCTGTCTCACTTGTGGTTCCTCCACCAATGTTTCCTGTGATCATGCCCCAAATATACCACTGGAACTTAAAATTCTGTTTTAGGCTAAGTTTCTGAGGGAACTCAAACTAAAATGGGAAATATCTTGGTATTTGAAAGTTTTAAAAAAGTGATTTATGTGATCCAAAATGTGTTTCCATACCAAAAGTTTAAGAAACATTTGTTGTGACAAATGGAAAGGCTTGTCCAAGTTCCCATTAATGGTTAGGGTTATATGCCCAACCTTAAATCTTGGTCTCCTCTTTTGGTTCTTGGGCCAGTTCTCTCCTCACTAAATTATATTCGTGGCAAAAAAAGGATAGACTTTTATTCCAGATGACTTTATATAAGGAGAGGTTTATGAAACAACCAACTGAATCATGTGTAGACTTCAAAGAATAGATAATGTCACTAATGACTTATTCATCTAAAAAAATATGAAAGTCTTTCCTTTTGTGAATGCTTCTACCTTTGCAAATACTTTGCACAGAATTCAACTCCAATACTGTTGTTTTGATTGACAATTTTATTTCCATTTTAGAAAAGTTAAAAGAGCAAATACAAAATGAAATAGTCATCAAAGAATGAAACTTTATTTTAAAAAACAGAATACTTGCATGTAATGTTTAGAAAGAGAAATGTACTTGATATTGATATAATCTAATGTTAACAGCTTGTCTTTATAAATGGTATTGTACAACAATATTTGTGAAGGGAGAAACAAAGTCAGAATGAAACACACAGTGGTGGCCCACAATAATTTACAGAGTAAAAAAAGAGTAAATAAGAGTAAAAAAACCCCTCTTTATTAACTAAAATTGAAAGTGAGCAAGAGATAAATAATTAGAAACCAAATGTGAGAAGAAATAAATAATTTAGGATGTATTCTGAGAGTATCAACAAAATGTGTTTAGGGTTGTTCTTTTTGCACATCAGTGGAATAGGGAAAGTGAATTAAAATCTTCAGGAGCAATGAAGGACTAAGTTGTTTGGCTTAGATGTGTCTACTAGGTTACCTTTTCTTTATTTTAAGAAACTACCCAGAGATTTTCACTCATGTGAACTACGTCCTCAGTAATTTGCTCCAAAGTTTTTCTCAAATGATCCAGTATGGCCCTGGGAAATATATTTCCCACCTTCTGGGAGTCTGTAACTAGTGCCAGGACTTACCAGTGATTTGATCTTGGGCTAGAATCCTATACTTTCTCGAAACTTTGGTATTTGCCTTTTTTTATGACCATATACCTAAGAGTATTCATTTTGCAAAGATAATCATGTAGAGCAAATGAGATAATATCTGTGCAAATACTTCATATAGCAACTTATTAAAATGTACTATTATTTGTATTATCATTAGCATTCCTTCCTAGAATCAAGTACCTATTTAGAGCATTGATTATGAGATTTGACAGGCCTCAATTAAAATCTCAATTTTTCCCAATAAGTTGGTAAAATTATTTAACACCTCTTAGCCTCAGTTTTCTCATGTGGAAAATGGAGATAATGCTATTATTCTTTGAACACAGAATATGCTCAAATAGAAGAGGATACCAATGATCTTGATGATCATGCTGGTGATTCTGATGGTGATTTGCTGTAATTTCAGGGCTTTTTCTGTATTTTCTACTCTCAGTTCCCACTATTTCTTTCTTTCTTTTTTCTCTTTTTTTCTTTTTTCTTTTTTTGCTTTTTAGTGCAGCACACACAGCATATGGAAGTTCCCAGGCTAGGGGTCAAATTGGAGCTACAGCTGCTGGCCACAGCCATAGCCATAGCAACTCAGGATCCAAGCTACATCTGTGACCTATACCATAGCTAATGGCAACAGCAGATCCCCGACCCACTGAGTGAGGCCAGAGATTGAACCCACATCCTCATGGATTCTAGTCAGACTCATTTCCTCGGTGCCATGAAGGGAACTTCCCCACTATTTCCTGATTCATTTTTCTTAAGTATATTCAAAATGATACAGCAGCAATATTCAGGGCCTGAAACATCCACCTAAAGACCTCCTATAGACTATTATCTTAATACGTTAGCACTGGACATTACTTTGTACTTCTGCAAGAGTATAAAAATACTGGTATCCCTATCTCAAAATTCCCTATTAGTTTATCATTATCAAAAATATCAGTCAACTACAGCCACAACAGTGCTGCATAACAAACCATTCACAAACTCAGAGTCCACATTTACTGTAGGTGGCTCGGCTCTAACTGTCTCTCATTTTCTCTGGACCAGTGGGCTAGTTGGGGGTATGCACTTATTACAGCAATAGTACAGTTGCATTAAGTAAAGTAGAAACATGTATGATCTCTTAAGGCCTAAGCTCAGAACTGGCACTCCATCATGTCTGCCACACTATATTGGCCAAAGCAAGTCACATGTTTGAGGCCAAAGTTAAATGGGAAAGAGAAATATAACCTGTTCCTTTAGTATGAAGTATAGTAATATCACATAACAAAGAAACTGGATACAAGGAAGGGTGAAGTATCAAGGTAATTATGGCAATCAACTACAGCCATTAAAGATGAAACAAATATCCTTGAGAAAAAGTCTGACTCATTCATCAAAGAATCAGTGTTTCTAAACACACTGATTAATTGATCATTCAACAAGTATTGTACTAGAGCTAAGAATATGTAGCCTAAAAGAAAGGCCTCCTCTTCCCATATAAACAAATTTAATGAAGAGTTATAAGTGACTATAATTATAACCTATTTGTAGTAACACAAAAGAGGAAGTGGTAGGCACATGTAATACGCACCAAATTAGTGTTGAATGAATGATGAACGGAAAGAATGACTATTCATACTGCTGGGTTTTGAGAAAATAAGGTGTGTAGAAATCAGATAAGCAGGAATAGGGGAGAGATAAAGGTAATAACTATCATCTTTTTACCTTTTTAGAAAGAATTTGAAATTCCTTGCTATATATGGGAACTCCCTACATATGAGGTGTATCACTGGGTTTCCTACTGCTCTAGAAGCTCAAAATACCAGACACTATTTTCTTGGCCTCCTTTGCTGCTGGGGTGTGGCCACATGCTTTTTAAACTTTGTACTGTCTCCAGATTCTGAAATTAATGGACATAGAAGCAAGACCAATACAGAATTCATTCATGTGTAGACAATGCTATATCTACTTTCCAGGGGTAGCTGTGGCCATAGCTCCAAGTAGTAGTGCAGTGTTCAGCATTGGTGGTTTGGACAATGCAATCCATTGTGCCTCAGTCTAGTGATAGTAATAACTATATCTTCACAGGGCCAGATCTGATATTTTATTTTGGGCATTGGCCTGGACTCCAAACTTGGTTTTGTGGCTCTTAACAGAAAATTACAATATCCTTTAAATAAATTCCTTTCATGGCTCAATTAACCAGAATTTGTTTTCATTCATGCAGCTAAGACTGACTTATCAAAGGGCTAGACTAGAAATGTAAGGACAATTCAGTCAGTGATCAGGTAAAGTGAGATTACTATAAATAAAAGAAAGATGAGATTTTATAACCTCTAGAAAGTGATGAGTGTGCTGGAAGAACCCTAACAATCAATGGCAGAAGTCTTGCAAGTTCTTAGCTTCTATTACAATAAATAACTTATACCAGTGTTTGGCAGCCCTGAATGCACTTTAAATTAGTAAGTTTTAAGTTTTTTTTTTAAATCTTGATGCTCAGGTTACATCCCCAATCACTTATATCAGAAGTTCAAGTAACAGTATTGTTTTTCAAAGCTCCTCAGATGACTCAATGTGCAGCTCATGTGTACCAAAGGCTGAGATAGGATTAGAGGAGTTTTAACCATAGATGGAAAATAGAACAGGTGCATGTGGCTGGAGTGAGGAATGAAGGGAAAGAATCAGAACTGATAATGACACAGAATGAACACACTGATTGGATGTAATGAATCACATATGATGTCTAATACAAACTAATGACCTCACCATCTCCCATCATTTTACAGTGTTTGTCCAAATCACTCTTCTCTTCAAATCTATCTTCTGCCTTAGCCCAGGCCCACATCAGCTCTCATGTGGCCTACTGCTACCACCTTTCAGTTGGCTTTCATGACTCCATTCATTCTTCCTGCTAATCCCAGCCAACCCAATGCTACCAGACTGGAATAATCTTTCTAAAAGACAAATCTGACTGTGTTACTACCCAGCTTAACCTAACCCAATAGATCCCCTGAAGACTACCAGATAAAACACAATTTTGGAATGGCTTAAAAACATTTGTGTTCTGTCCCTTCTTAACTTCCCAGCCTCACCTTCTGCTGCATCCTGGATCCCCAGCCATCCTCCAAGCATTCCTCTGTCCCTCAACATGCCATCATCTTTTACATCTTCATGCCTCTGTGTCGATGCACTTATTTCTCTGAATCAGAGGTAAATGTTTTTAAGATAATCTTTAATGGATTTGTGTTTACTACTTAGATATTTTGATCCATGGAACAGTATTCACTGAAAAGATTAGAAGATCCTGGGATGCAGAACCTGCTTTTTGACCTACAAAATGCTTTCTCTAATTCTGATGTGTTCAGTAGTGATGAATTTGATAATAAATGAAAATGGTGCAACAGAAGTTTCACATTTAAAAAGGGTCAGGAAGGGAGCTCCCTGGTGGCTCAGCAGGTTAAGGACCTGGCACTGTCACTCCTGTGGCTCGGGCTCTATCCCTCGTCCAGGAACTTCTGTGTGCCATGTGTGCAATAAAAAAAAATACAAAAAATAAAAAATAAAAAATAGGGGGAGTTCCCGTTGTGGCGCAGCAGAAATGAATCCGATTAGGAACATGAGGTTGCAGGTTCAATCCCTGGCCTTGCTCAGTGGGTTAGGGATCCAGCATTGCCATGAGCTGTGGTGTAGGTCACAGACACGGCTTGGATCTGGCATTGCTGTGGCTCCGGCGTAGGCCAGCAGCTGTAGCTCCAATTGGACCCCTAGCCTGGGAACCTCCATATGCCGCAGGTATGGCCCTAAAAAAAAGGACAAAGCCAAAAAAATTAAAAAACAAAAATAAATAAAATAAAATAAAAAGGGTCAGAAAGAAGAAAAACTGCCTAATTTTTCCTGTCCCAGAGAAAAAATGAATAAGCTTTTAAGCAATTTGGAAAACAAGGTAATATCTGAAGTTTTAATAATTACATTATTCAGTTATTGCCATAAAATCCAGAATAGATGATCTTTTATGTCTCTTGACATGTTCTGGGAGGCAGATCAAGATGGTGAAGGAGTAAGATGTCTCGCTCACCTTCTCCCACAAACACATCAAAAAAACACATCTACATGTAAAAAAAACTTGCAGGGAACACCTACTGAATGGTGACAGAAGAACTTAAACCTCCAAAAAGGGCAAGAAACCCTTGACATAAATGAGAAGAACACAAGAAAGAGAGAGAGAGAGAAAAGGAATCAGGATGGGACTAGCATTCCGGAGAGGGAGCTGTGAAGGAGAAAAGGAACCCACATCCTGGGAAGCACCTACCTAACGAAAAGAACAGCTGAGTCGGAGGGACCTCAAAGTCCCCAAGAAAAGTGCAGCAGCTGGACTGAGAACAGCAAAGCAGAGTGAGAGCCACACAGATCATCTCCATGACTGGCCTGGACACCACAGCCTGAGATGCTCTGGCAGGGGCTGGGTGCTGAGATTTAGGCTCTGGAGGTCAGTCCTGTGAGAGGACTAGGGCTGGCTGTGTGGGGACAGCCTAAGGGGCTAAGGAGCAGTGTGCCATGGATGGGGGAACAGTGTGCTACAGGCTGGGGAGTGGAACACCCTGAGTGCAGGAACTCAGAGGAGGTCTGGGCCTGCAGAAGAAGCAGGGGATGGTGAGAGGATGAGGGGCAGACTGCCATAGGATTCTGCCTGCAAACACGTGCCTGAGGGCTCTCAGAGAGCCAGGGGCCTGTGGTGCAGGCTACAGGTGGTGAGAAGCCACTTGCTCAGGCTACAGGAGACCAGGTGCTTCTTGTGCAGGCTACGGGTGACTGGGAAACTCATGTATAGGCTAAGGGCAGCGGGGGTCTAAGTGCAACGTGGTGCATTTTGTTTGATCTATGGGAAGCAGGGACAGATGGTGGGGGTAGTTTTGGAGGCCAGAGGGAGGTGTGGCCTGCCACAAAAGGGGGCCTGTGAGTGGGATCCACCTGAAGCCCCAGTCACTTCAGGGGTCAGCAAAAAAAAAAAAAAAAAAAAGAAAAGGAAAAAAAAAAAAAAAAAAGAGGGCACTGCAACCAAGCACCACAGGTTATTGCTCTCAACCCCGGGGAAAATACCCATCCTGCAGATGCCACTGCCAAAGCTCTAGGCAATGCCCAAATGCTTTATCACTGTCCCTTCCCAAGAGCCTACAACTAGGAGCAACTGGTACAGCACCTCCTGCGTGGGCTAAGTGGGACGAGGTGCTTCTTGGGTGGTCTGCAGGTGGAGGGGGCAAACCACCACCAATATCTCTGAATCCAGAGGTGGGCGTGGCCCGTCACCACTGGGGATCCCTGAACAAGAACCACTCGCAGCCCCAACCACCTCAGAGGGCACCACAAAGGAGGACATTGCGACAGAACACCACATGTTGTTGCTCTCACTCCCCTGGGAGCACACCCGCCCTGCTGCTGAGACTGTTAAATGCTCTGGGCAGTGCCCAGATGCTTGATCACTGTCCCTTCCGAGGAACACACAACTAGGAGCAGCTGGTGCAGTACCTCCTGTAGGGGCAGAGCGGGACAAGGTGCTTCTTGATGGTGGGGGCAAAACACCACCAATATCTCTGAATCCAGAGGTGGGTGTGGCCTGCCACCACTAGGGGTCCATGAACAAGCACCACCTGTGGCCCCCAATCACCTCAAGGGTACCACAGAGGAGGGCAATGTAACCGAACACCACCTGTTGTTGCTCTCTCACCCCTGGGAGCACACTAGCCCTGTTGGTGCCACTGCTGAACGGGCCAGGCAGTGCCCACACACTTGATCACTGTCACTTCCCAGGACCCTGCCACTAGGAGCAACCTGTACAGCACCTCCTATGTGGGCTAAGTGAGAGGGGTGCTTCTTGCATGGTCTGCGGTCTCGGAGGCAAACCACCACAGTTATCGCTGACTCTAGACGTGGGCATGGCCCACTACCACTAGGGGTCCCTGAACAGGCACCACTTGCAGTTCCAATCACCTCAGAGGAGGGCATTGCAATCAAACACTACCTGTTGTTGCTCTCACTCCCTCGGAACTCACGAACCCTGCTGCTGATACTGCCAAATGCTCTGAGCAACTTGTCAATCCGCCTAGGCTCATTATGACTTCCCAGAGCTCTGCAACTAGGAGTAGCCTATGCCACCTTCCTACAGATCCTTGCTGCTTTTGAGAGCCAAATGACCCGGCACTGACTGCTGGCTCTACCCATTGTCTCCTTTTCCCTGAAAGCACACTGAGCATCCTGGGGTTAACAGCCTGCTCACACTGAAGAAAGAAAAAGCAAATATTCAAAATCTCACACCAAAGACAAATGGTAAGCCCCCAAAAAATTACAAAGGGGTGCTCTTGCATAGAAGCAGCCTTACAAGACTACAGTTTGGCTTCCCTAAACTCACAGAAAAAGAAAAAACATAAGCAAGATAAAGAAGCTCAGAAAGCAATCCCAGTTAAAGGAACAGGAGAATTCACCTGAAGCAGTAAACAATGAAACAGACCTCTGCAGTCTGACAGACACAGAGCTCAAAAGGGAGGTAGTGAAAATACTGAAGGAATTAAGGCTGAATATCAAGGAATTAAGAGTGGATGTGAACAGTAATGCAGATTCCTTTAGAAAGGAACTAGAAAATATAAGGAGGAACATAGAAATATTAGAAAATTCACTTGCAGAGATACAAACTGAGCTAAAGGCACTAAAGAGCATAATGGAATAATTTTTGACACGGAAGACAGAATAATGGAAATCACCAATCAGGACAGCAGACAGGAAACCAAATGAAAAAAAAAATGAAAGCAATATAAGAGACCTATGGGATAACATAAAGCAGGCCAATCTATGCATAATAGGAATTCAAGAAGGAGAAGAAAAAGAAAAGGGGATTGAAAATATATTTAACGAAATTATGTCTGAAAACTTTCCAAATCTAAAGGAAACTTACATCAAGATACAGGAAGCATCCTGCTGTGTAGCATTGAGAACTATGTCTAGTCACTTATGATGGAGCATGATAATGGGAGAAAAAAGAATGTATACATGTATGTGTAACTGGGTCAACATGCTGTACAGTGGAACAAAAATTGTGTTGGGGAAATAACAATTAAAAAAAATTTTAAAAAAGACACAGGAAGCACAGAGGGCCCCAAACAAGTTGAACCCAAATAGGACCACACCAAGACATGCTGTAATAAAAATGGCAAAAATTAAAGATAAAGAGAGCATTCTACAGGCAGCAAGAGAAAGGCGAAGCGTTAATTATAAGGGAATCACCATAAGGCTATCAACTGATTTCCCTACAGAAATGATGCAGGCCAGAAGGGAGTGGCAAGATATATTTAAAGTGCTGAAAGGAAAAAAATTGCAACCTAGAATACTCTATCCAGCAAGAATATCATTTAAAATAGAAGGGGAAATAAAGAATTTCTCCAACAAACAAAAGCTGAAAGAGTACAGCAATAGCAAACCCATTCTAAAAGAAATACTGAAAAGGTTTCTCTAAATAAAAAAGAAGTAAGAAGAAATAGGATGGAGGAAACCACAGTTGGAAAGCAATCACTTAAATAAGTCAGCATACAGATCTAAAAGGGGGGGGGGGGGAACTACTGTAAAAGCAATGAAAAACACAAGAAACAGCAAAAGGAAAAACATGAAGATGTTAAAAAAGAAGACTTCAAAAATCATAGAATGTGGGGAAGGAAAGTAAGAAAAAATAGATTCTTTTTTTTATTGTAATAATGTGTTTGAGCCTATATGACTATCAAGCTAAAGCAAGCAGATACAGGAAGGGGTTAACATACTTAAAAAACAGGGCAACCACAAATCAAAACCAAACATTACACTCACAAAAACTAAAAAGAAAAGTGCTTAAGCATAAAATAAATGGAAATCATCCATCCAAAAAAAGAAAGGAAGAAAGGAGAAGCATACAATCAACTGGAAAACAAGGCTTAAAATGGCAATAAATTCATATCTATCAATAATCACCTTAAATGTCAATGGACTGAATGCTCCAATCAAAAGACACAGAGTGGCAGATTGGATAAAAGAGCAAAAACCTTCAATCTGCTGTCTACAAGAGACTCACCTTAGGGAGAAGGACACATATAGATTGAAAGTGAGGGGATGGGAAAAGATATTTCATGCCAATGGACAAGAGAGGAACGCAGGAGTTGTAATACTCATATCAGACCAAATAGACCTTAAGATGAAGGCCATAAAGAAAGACAAAGAAGGACACTATTTAATGGTAAAAGGATCCATTCAAGAAGAGGATCTTATAATCATCAATATATGTGCCCCTAATACAGGAGCACACAGGTACCTCCAACAGATACTAACAAGCATAAAAGGAGAAACTGATGGGAATACAATCATAGTAGCAGACTTTAACACCCCACTCACATCAATGGACAGTTCCTCTAGACAGAAAATCAATAAGGCAACAGAGGTCTTAAAGGACACACTTGAAAAGTTAGATGTAATCAACATTTTCAGGACATTATATCCAAAAAATCAGAATACACATTCTCCTCAAGTGCACATGAAACATTCTGAAGGATTGATCACATACTATGTGCTAACCTCAACAAATTTAAGAGTATAGAAACTATTTCAAGTATCTTCTCTGACCACCATGGCATGAAACTAGAAATCAACCACAGGGAAAGAAATGAGAAAAAACTTACTGCATGGAGACTAAACAACCTGCTACTAAAAAACCAGTGGGTCAATGAGGAAATCAAGAAGGAAATTAAAAAATACCTCAAGACAAATGATAATGAAGACACACCACTCAAAATCTATGGGATACTGCAAAAGCAGTGCTCAGAGGGACATTCATAGCAAGAGAGGCCTTCCTCAAAAAAGAACAAATATCTCAAATTGACAACTTAACCCTCCACCTAAGTGAATTAGAAAAAGAAGAACTAACAAAACCTAAAGTCAGCAGAAGGAAGGAAATCATAAAGATCAGAGAGGAAATCAATAAAATAGAGATTCAAAAAACAATAGAAAAAAATCAATACAACCAAGAACTGGTTTGGTTTTAAAATTAATTTAAAAAATTATTATTGTAAAAATGGCCACACTACCCAAAGCAATCTACAGATTCAAAGCAATCCCTATCAAATTTCCTATGACATTTTTTTACAGAACTAGAACAAACTATCCAGCAGTTTATATGGAACCACAAAAGACCCAGAATTGCCAAAGCAGTCCTGAGGAAGAAAAGCCAAGCAGGAGACATAACTCTGCCAGACTTCAGGCAATATTACAAAGCCACAGTCATCAAAACAGATGTACAGACCAATGGAACAGAATAGAGAATACAGAAATAAACCCTGACACATATGGTCAATTAATCTTTGACAAAGGAGGCAAGAATATAAAATGGGAAAAAGACAGTCTTTTCATGGTTCTGGGAAAACTGGACAGCTGCATGTAAATCAATGAAACTGGAACACACCCTCACACCAAGTACAACATTAAACTCAAAATGACTTAAAGACTTAAACGTAAGACAAGACACCGTCAAACACCTGAAAGAGAACACAGGCAAAACATTCTCTGACATCAACCTTACGAATGTTTTCTTAGGTCTGTCTGTCAATGCAGCAGAAATAAAAGCAAAAATAAATCAATGGAACCTAATCAAACTGACAAGCTTTTGCACAGCAAAGGAAAACAAAAATAAATGTTACAAAATGGGAGAAAATAGTTTCAAATGATGCAGTGGACAAGGGCTTAATCGCTAGAATACACAAACAACTTATACAACTCAACAGAAAAAAAGCCAACAACCCAGTGGAAAAATGGGCAAAAGACCTGAAGAGACATTTCTCCAAGGAAGATATACAGATGGCCAACAAGCACATGAAACAATGCTCAGCATCCCTGATTATCAGAGAAATGCAAGTCAAAACTACCATGAGATACCACCTCACACCAGTCAGAATGGCCATCATTAGTAAGTCCACAAATAACAAGTGCTAGAGGGGGTGTGGAGAAAAGGGAACCCTCTTGCACTGTTGGTGGGAATGTAAGCTGGTCCAACCACTACGGAGAACAGTATGGAGGTACCTTGGAAGACTATACATAGAACTACCATATGACTCAGCAATCCCACTCTTGGGCATATATTCGGACAAAACTTTCCTTGAAAAAGACATATGCGCCCGTGGATTCACTGCAGAGTCACAGTAGCCAAGACATGGAAACAACCCAAATGTCCATCAGCAGACAATTGGATTAGGAAGATGTGGTATATATACACAATGGAATACTACTCAGCCATAAAAAAGAACAAAATAATGCCATTTGGAGCAACGTGGATGGACTAGAGACTCTCATATGAAGTTAAGTACGTCAGAAAGTGAAAGACAAATACCATATGATATCACTTATATCTGCAACCTAATATATGGCACAAATGTACCTTTCCACAGAAAAGAAAATCATGGACTTGGAGAATAGACTTGTCGTTTCCTGGGGGGAGGGGAGGGAATGGGAGAGATTGGGAGCTTGGGGTCAATGGATACAAACTATTGCTCATGGAATGGATTTACAATGAGATCCTGCTGTGTAGCACTGGGAACTATTTCTAGTCACTTATGAAGCATGATAATGGGAGCAAAAAGAATGTATACATATATGTGTAACTAGGTCATCTTGCTGTACAGTAGAAAATTGACAGAACACTGTAAACCAGGTATAATGGAAAAAATAAAAATCATTTTAATATAACAAATAAATATATACATATATTCTAAAAAAATCTATCTAGGTTAAGTGTTTTTATTTAAATCTGAAAAGATCATGTTTAACCAGTCTGTCCAGTAAGCAAGAGCATTCATACATGGAGTGTATAACAATTATTGGATATTTTCCAGTTTAAAAGAGACCCAGAATTTCATTTCTTGTAAATCATGAATATTCCCTAGATTTAGCAATTTTTCCTCACTTTAAAATTTTTGCCTTTACCTATACAACCTTCATTATCATTTCAATTTGGTTTCAGAGAAAATTTTTGAATAGCTATATACGGTAGTATTAATTTATGTATTAAAATCATTAAAACAGCTTATATAGGTATGGAATAGGACACTGTCATTCTTTATTATTAAAAGCATCAATATTTAATATTTGAATACTAGATTTGCAAGTATTTTTTTGTCTAAAACTCTAAATCCATGGCTATGATTATGATGGAGGGTACAATAACACAAGGTGACAAAAAGATAGTTTCTTAAATGATCCCTGATTTGCTAGCTCTCCTGACCATGCTGTGTCTTGTAATTCAAAACTTCCAATATTTTTGTTTTAAAGGAGGGCTTTCTCATTTTACAGTATTATTGTCAAGTGTTAAAATACTGAGCCATATATTCAACTAAGACTGAGAAAATTAGCCTTTCTACCATATGAGGACATAGTGAGAGGGCCCTAGCTATGAACCACAAAGAGGGCCCTCACCAGAACTGGACCATGCTAATATCTTGATCCTGGACTTCACAGCCTCCTGAACTATGAGTAAGAAATTTCTGTTATTTATAAGCTTTTTAAAAAATGAGAAAATTAAGCAATTATTAATGCCAGAAAAGGCTGGGGGGTGGTGTGAGGATGTGATATGAAAAGACCTGTGCAGGAAAAGAAATATAATTGTACATTACTTGATTCAGGTGTAAACACTCTTTACAAGATCATAATAAATTTAAAAACTTGGAACATAAACTTAACTAAAAATTGTGATATAACTATCATAGAAGCAGTAGAGAAGACAATGCATCATGTGAAAGAGCTAAAATCCTCATCGATTTTAAAATAAGGATGTCAATACCTGTATGAGTTTTCTACTGTTGCTATAACAAATTGACCACAAACTTAGCAGCTTAATCTTATAGTTCTGAGGTCAAAAGCCAAGGATGGGTCTCACTGAACCAAAACCCAGGTATTAGTAGACTATTTGTTTCAGGAAACTCTAGGGAAGAACACATTTCCTGCTCATTTGGTTTATTGGCAGAATTCAGTTTCCTGCATTTGTAGAACCAAAGTCCCTGTTTTCTTACTGGTTGTGAGTTTAAGGCTGTCCTCACTTTCTAGAGATAACCACATTCCTTGGCTCATAGCTCCCTTTTTCTACCTTCTTCAAAGCCAGCAATGGGTGTTAGAGGGGGAGAGGAGGCATAGAGAGTAGGGAAGAGTGGTCCATAGCTCTGATACTCTCTTCTGCCTTCCTCTTACACCTTTAAGGACTCATGTAATCAGTCTGAGCCACCCAGATAATTCAGGATAATCTCCCCATCTCAAAATTCTTAACCTTAATCACATCTTTAAATTTCTTTTACCAGGTAAGGTAATAAATTTATGGGTACGAGGAATTAGGACATGGACATCTTTGTGAGTCTATTATTTTGCCTGCAACTATACCGATGTCTAGTACGAGTGATTTTTTTTTTTTTTTTTTGCTTTTGTGGCATATGGAAGTTCCCAGGCTAGGGGTTGAATCAGAGCTGTAGCTGCTGGCCACAGCAAAGCAGGATCCAAGCCACATCTGTGACCTATACCACAGATCACAGCAATTGCTGGATCCTTAACCCAATGAACAAGGCCAGGGATTGAACCTGCATCCTCGGGGGTACTAGTCAGGTTAGTCAGGTTTGTTACCACTGAGCCATGATGGGTACTCCCATGAGTGTATTTTTAAAATAATATACATGCTATTTCCAAAGGAGAAAAAAACAGCAAGAAAAAGTGTAAAGAGGTTGTCTCTAAGAAATGGGATTTGTATGCTTGCTGATCAGGACAAGAGGTTTGAAATAAGGTAGCAGTCTTTTTTTGCTAAAAGCCTCTAAATACTATTTGACTTTTTAAACCATGTACAACTACTTTGACAAAATATTGTAAAATAAAATTAAGGAAAGGTTTTCCAATAACTGTTTTAGGAAAAAAAGGAAATCAGATGTACAAAAAAGGATGTAGTTTAGGAGGAAATACCTGATATTTCAGTTGTATGTGATGACCTAGCTGAAATTTAGGAAGGTGCATGCTTCTAATTTTTGCTGTGGGTTGTACGTAAAATCTGTTTCCTCTCAGATTTTTTAAACTTAATCATACTTATGAGTAAATTGGGGTGTTTGGGCATAGATGCCATAACCTAATGTGGTGGATTGCAAAAGGACACAATTCTTCACTCTTCTGATAGCCTCAAAGTGAGATTTTTGCAGGTCTTTGTATCAAAATACGGAGTCTGTTTACCCTCCTTCTAAAGCTGAGCTAGTTTTAGGATTACCTGCCACTGGGATGATATAGAAATGCCACTGTGTCGGTTATGAGCCTGGGCCACAAACTGTCTTGTTTCTGCTCTTCCTCTTGGATCTGAGCCTATAACATAATAACAAACCTGGGCTACGCTGCTGAAGGATGAGACTACATGGAACAGAAACCATCCCAGCTCAGGCCATCCTTGAGCAGCCTTTCTCTGCCATGCCATAGCTGACCACAGACAGATGAGTAAGCCTAGGTGACACTGGAAGCATTGATCAGCTGAGCTCAGCCCAATTTGACAACTGTGAGCTATATAAGTGATGGTTTTTCTAAGTCACTGTGTTTCGTTACACAGTGAAGCTAAGTGATTTGCTAAAATACCACCATATTATAATTACACCATGCACCTAAGTGAAAAGAAAGAGCCAGTTTAGCTTCAGAACTCAAATTTATAAAGCAAAAAATGTCATTTTTCCTCTTGGAATGTTTTATTATCAGTATTTTACTTCCAGTAGCATTCTAGTCTTCTGTGAGTTTCTGGAACAATTTTAATTAGTTTTATTATAGTGCTTCTTCTACCTGCTCAGAATCCAATTTGGCTTCCTAAATTGAAAATTCATATTCAAGAGACAGGGATTAAGAGGACTTTTTCTTAGTGTAAATCACAGTATAATGAGGGCAGTATAAATATGAGAAATGTTTGATTATTTCTGTTTAAGTAGCAAGTCCTAGCTCAAAGAGAAACGGACTTTTCTTATGATGTGAAGAAGTCAAGATAGAAAACAGAGGGGTTTCTAAGGTTTTTAGTGGTATTTTTTGGACGACGAAATTATTACATTCAATATAAGGAATAATGGTCAATATAATGAATGATATAATGGTCACTTCTAATCCTGTTTTCTAGAGCCAGTTAACATTTTAACACATTTCCATGTCTTAGATATAGTTTTACATAGTTTTTTTTTTGTTTGTTTGTTTTTTGTTTTTTGTTTTGTCTTTTTGCCATTTCTAGGGCCGCTCCTGCGGCATATGGAGGTTCCCAGGCTAGGGGTCAAATCGGAGCTGTAGCCACCGGCCTACGCCAGAGCCACAGCAACGCAGGATCCGAGCCACGTCTGCAACCCACACCACAGCTCACGGCAACGCCCGATCGTTAACCCACTGAGCAAGGGCAGGGACCGAACCTGCAACCTCATGGTTCCTAGTCGGATTCGTTAACCACTGCGCCATGACGGGAACTCCATACATAGTTTTAAAATATTTTATAATATTTATAATGCTTAATAATTTCTTCTCCATAAAAATGCATATTAAGCAATTTCCCATCAATTTTTTTCTGCAATATAATTTAAATAGCTATGTAATATTCCATTCTGTGCATAATTCATCTATACTTTAGTTTATAATCCATTGAAATGATGTATAATTTAGGTTTTCCTCCACTGCAAACTAATATAAACTCAGTGATGAACATTATTGTGCATAAATCTCTGTACATATGTTCATGTTTCTGGTTATTTTTTTAGGATATATGCCTAGAATTAGAATTATCAGGAAAAAGAGAACTAGTATTTTTAAGGTGACATTAGTTTCTATTCATGGCTGCAGTGAATGAGAGCGATTCTTTCTATGTATACTTTCACTAGTATAAGGTGTATGTATACATATACGTGTGTGTGTGTGTGTGTATTTAACCTGATCTATTTCAGAACTTATTGTTTTATTTTGTTTTTTTTTTCATTTTTTTTTAGGGCCATACCCACAACATATGGAGGTTCCCAGGCTAGGGGTAGAATCGGAGCTGTAGCTGCTGGCCTACACCACAGCCACAGCAACACTGGATCCCCAACCCACTGAGAAAGGCCAAGGATCAAACCCACATCCTCATGGATACTACTCGGATTCGTCTCCACTGCGCCATGAAGGGAATTCCTATTTTTTTATTTTTATTGCCAGTAGTTCTGAGTAGTTTTTCAGATATTTATTGCTAATTTTTATTTTTCATATTGGAAGAATTTTCTGATCATATCATTTCCTTCATTTATTGACAGCATCCTGTGAGCTTTCTGTAAATTAAGGATTTTAATCTTTGTCTCCTATTTCCTGCATATAATAATTTCACCTTATTGTTTGATTTCTAATTTTGATAAATAGAAGTCTTACATTGTTATGGAGACATATCTATTGCAATTTCTACTTCATTTTTTTTTGGTTACTTTCCAGTTTAGAATATTTTTCTTTATCCTGAGATCAGATAATTATTCAGCCATTTTCTTCTGTGCTTTTATGTGTTTTAACTTTTTTTTCAGCTTCTGAATATTTAATCAGTAGGTCAATCATAGCTTCTAGGGATTATGTGTTTATAAAGAATGAATTACCTCAGGTGAACTGTGATAGAGGAATCTTTCTCATCTTTTAGGGAATATACACTCATGAAATTGTGATGAAGTTAAAAGTTATTTAGTTTAACTTTGACGGTTGAATTTTTTTCTGTCATACTGTTGGGCTTTTTCTCTGTAATCCACAGAGATGCAGTACTATCTCCAAGAGAGATGACCTAGATTCATTCTCTGTTTGACAAAAGCCAGTAGAGAGGCATGAGATCTGTTTCCACATCAGTGATCAGTCTGACCATTGTGATGAGAAATTGGGAACACATGTACATCCAAGAGAATGGATGGACAACATGTTGAAAATAGGCTTCAACTTTTTTTTTGTTTTAATAAAATCGCTCTAAACTGCAAAATTTCCTCTTCTTAATTGTTTTCTGATGGCTTCCTATTACAAAAAAAAATCATTTTCTCAAAATACCAGCTAAATCTATTCTTCATTGAAATTTGCTAAGATATCACTAAAATAAAATTTGAGCTAGAGTAACATAACTTATTAACAGAATTGGAAAGTCTTATAGAAATTATTTTGTATTTTCTATATACTTCCAAACCTAGATCAGTTTACAAAAACATAGATACTATGAATCCAACAAATCTATAATTATTAGAGGAGAAGTACCAAGTAATGGGAACAAAGATTGGGATGGATATGAGAAAGACAAGGAGGAAATAATTAGAACAGAAAATGGAGCCAAGAGAGGTTATAGTTTAATAAATCAAGTAGCTGTAAACTTTCTGGAAGCCACAGTAAAAAGAGAAATATGAGGATTACACAACTATCTAACAAAGGTAGATACCGAAAATCACCAGGAGAGACCAACTATAGCTCAGAACTCTGGGAGAAAGTGAACATATGAGCTGGGAACTGAATAATACAATGGACAGTATCTTCAACAGCAATTCCATAACAACTATAGAGACCTTCTTCATATGCCAATTTGTATATTGGTTCTATATTTTTTAAATGAGGATATAATCTTAATAGTAGTTTTGTGAAAGCATTTCTTTTCTTTTCTTTTTGGCTGTGTCAAAGGTGTATCGAAGTTTCCAGGCCAGGGATCAAACCTGTACCACTGCAGTGACAATGCCAAATCCTTAACCCACTGTACCACAAGGGAACTCCTGCGAAGGCTTTTCTTGAGGAATCAGTTGAGAAGGTGATATTAAGCAAAGAGAGAATTTAGAATGAGAATCTCTAGCATAGAAGCAGCTGCAAGTATCAGAGCTAGTTAGTAGAATCAGGATTTATGAAATCAATCAATTCACTAGCACATTCACATGCTACCTGGACATTATGGAGAGAGAAAGTCAAGTAGGGGAGTAGGGACAATGAGAGAAAAGTGTAGGAGGCTTACATTTTGGCTCCAGTGTTCACCATGTTCCTTTATGTTCTTTCCAAGTCTGCACTTTTAATGACTACATTTTCTATTCACACTGTAGATATAGGTGCCCTTTTTCTAAGCAGGGACATGGATACAGAATCAAATTGAACTTAGGTGAAAAGAAGTAATTTATAAAAATGATCTTTTTTTGGAGTTCTCTTGTGGCACAGTGGGTTAAGGATCGAGCATTGTCACTGCAGAGGCTCAGGTTGCTGCTGTGGCATGGGTTCAACCCCTGGCTGAGAACTTCCACATACCATTGGTACAGTCAAAAAAAAAAAAAAAAAAGACTTTCCTTTGATAAAGATGGAATTTTAATTCAGGACCCTCTCTTCTAATTTCCCTAGATTCCTATCTGAATCTACTTCTCTCCATTTCCTCATTTTATGGCAAAATTAGATACTGTTATTAAATATAGAGAAAATATATTCTCATAGTTAGACATGGCAAATGCAGTTCTGTATTCAGTTTGGATAACCTCCTCATTTTGAAGGGAAGTATAATTTGCCATCCCCAAAGGTGTCTCTTTGGCATGAGGAATGTTTTGGGTCGGTTATCTTCAAGTAACCAAAGACCCAGATAGTTTTTCTCTTTACTTCTCCCTAACTACCTAAAATAATTTAGATAAGGAGCCTGTACTTCCCCTTTAATTACCTAAAATAATTTAGATAGGGAGATTGTAGCTGGAAGGGACCTACAACCAAAGACAACTTCTTTTTATGTCGGAAAGATTTCTCTGCTTGGCATAGCAAACATTTGTTTACCAAATATTTGCTCTTCTGATCTCCCTGTGAATGGCCTTCTTCCCCTTTGAAGTTCCAGACAATATTCCCTTCTCTTTAGCTCTGGATGACATATCAGCAGCAACTGCTTGAGGTCCCGGGGGCTTCATATTCTTATGGATATGTAATGTAATTCTTAGACCAGTCAGAAGAACTTAGAAGGGAAGAAGAAAAAATTTTCCTCCCCAACGAAATGAATTCCTTTCTAAACTTTTATTATGGAAAATTTTGAACACAGAAAGTAGAGAGAAGGGTATAATGAATACATTAACTGTCCCCTTGTTGCACTAGATATTCACATTTTTGCCAGTTTTATCTCTTCCACTTGCTACTTTTTCCAACATTTTCTTATAAAAATTTTCAAGTATAAAGAAAAGTAGAAAAATTATTAAATGAACCCTCGTGTATCCACCTTTTAGATTCTACAATTTATCTTTTCCTACCCTTTTTTTATATCTACCCAACTCTTCTTATATCCATCTACCAATCTCTTATACTTTCATGTATTTCTAGGCAAGCTGTAGATATAAGTATATTTCCCCAAAATACTTCAGCTAGTATATTAGTATAAGATTTCAACATTTGCTTATAGTTTCTCATTTTGAAGTAAATTTTATATACAGTGAAATGTACAAGTCTTAAGTGTACCATGTGATGGGTTCTGACATATGCATACACCTATGGAGCCCAAACTCCTATTAAGACATAGAACATATCCATCACCCTAGAAAACTCCCTCATGCCCCTTCCCAGTCAATGCATGCCTATACGCTGATTCCAAGAGACAACCACTTTTCTGACATTTTTCACCTTAGTTTTGCCCTTTTTAGAATTTCATATAAATAGGATCATACAATAAATGCTCTTTTGTATAAGGCTTCTTTCCTTCAACATGATGTTTTTGAAATTTATCCATGTTGTTTGTATAGGTAACTCATTTCAATCCCACACTTAAAAATTTTTTGGTGTATTATTTTAAAGAAAATCCCAGCCATCATGTCCTTCTTCCCACATAATCTTCTATTTCATTTGTATTCTCACTTGTACATAAGTGTTGCCTGCCTCCAGTTTTTCCCATCATGATCTCTTCCTTCCTTCTGGTAAGCCACAGGTGACCCAATAGTTTTGTCTGCAAGGTCTCTGTGCTACTGACACACATAGATCATCAGACACTTTCTGATAGTCACGTAAGTGAGGGAAATTTAACACTTTCTCTTTCCAGAAAGAATTTTTTACTATATATTTTTTAAATTTTTTTCTAGAGAATCATTTTTTTTTTTTGCTCTCTAGATCTTTCAGGAAACTCTGCCCACTTCGTTTTCCCACCTCTATCTCTGCTTGCACCACATCCCAATCCCAACATTAGTCCACTCATCTGTGCTTTACAGTAGGAACTATTTTACATGAATGATCTTGTTTTCAAGGATTCTTTGATTCTGTCATCAACAGATGGAGAAAAATTACAGTAGACAGAGTACGGAATCATGGTGGATTGATGAGTACAATTTTTACTCTACCTGAAAGCCCTTCCTTTCCCTGAATATTTTGGTAAAAATATTAAAGAAGTTGTTTTATACTTTCTGTCAATTTGAAACTCCTTTACTCTCAAATTTCTAGAAATAAGCTTTTGACTTGAACTACCAGCAGTTTAATTGTGGGACTGGGAATGAACAAGGTTAGTCTATGTTCCGCTCTACCACAGATGTCAAGTTAATTAGTAAAAAGCCCAGAAGGAGCAGTTTGGGGATTTGATTTTCATCACCCACTGGAGGGAAAAACATCAGCTACTGAGAGAGTGTTCTCAGTATGTCTGCACCCTGTTATTCCTCCACTTAAAATCTGACATCCAGAATAAAATGCACCCTCCAGGGGGATCACATGTGGTGGTAAACATATTTACTTCCTCTTCTGTGAGAAGCAGAAAAATAAGTGACTTCCTTATTTTTAAAATATGTTGGCACCTAAAATTTTAAGCAAAATAGAAAAATCAAGATTGTTTTAAAATGTATCTTATAATTTATACTGTATTACATAGTACAGTAACATATTCTTTAAGTAAAACATAAGCAGTATAGCCTTTGAAAAAATACAGTAGTTTGAACCAACAAACTATAAAATATGCTAAAACATCTAACCTGGATCATTTATAAAAATTAGCTTTCCACAACTTGGTAAGTTTTCCCTTCCTCTATTTAGAAATGGCCATAACAGGCTAGGTAACAGCACATGATTGTTATGATAAAGGCATTCCACTTTGGCATAAAAAGAAATGTCTGTTGAAAATAAAACTTTTCCACTTTTCCAATGTTTCTCTCTTCTTTCCCCACTAAGAGCGTGTTGTGAATCTTGAAAAGCTTTTGTTGAAACAGTAAGTTTAAACAAGTAAAAATTATACAGATTTAGTAGTAGATAGCAATTAACATTTAGGGGTTGACAGAATATGTTTAGGTTCATTATCACTTTTGATGTGTTCAAAACTCATGAAGTTTAGAGAAGAGATGGGGCTCAGTAACGTTCACTGATTTGCCCAAGGTTATACAGCTATGAAAATCTGGACTTGAACCTTGGGCATTTGAGCTTACATTGGGTTTTCTTTCTCTTACATCAGACATCTCCATTAAAGACAGAAGACATATATACATAAATGATTATGAGACCATGGACAACGAACGGTGTGTGCAACATAAAAATTCCATAGTATCCAGGTAGGATTATCAAGGAGCATTTTGGATGAAAATTATCTCTCTTTTTTAAAGTTTTATGGCCACACCCATAGGGAACTTCCCAGGCAAGGGACTGTATCCGATTTACCCATAGCTATGACCTGTGCCACAGCTGTGGCAACACTGTATCCTTGAACCCAGTGCTCAGACCTGGGGATTAAACTTGTGCTTCTGCAGGGACCTGAGCCACTGAAGTGGGATTTTTTTTTTTTTTTTGCTTCTTAGGGCCACACTTGCAGCATATGGAAGATCCAAGGCTAGGGGTCAAATTGGAGCTACAGCTGCTGGCCTACATCACAGCCACAGCTACACAGGATCTAAGCTACTGCATCTGCAACCTGCACAAAATGCACAGCAGTGCTGGATCCTTAACACACTCAGCAAGGCCAGGGATCGAACCCCGTCTTCATGCATACTAGTCAGGCTCATAACTCACTGAGCCACAATGGGAATTCCATATAGTGGGATTAATGACCCATTGTGCCACAGGGGAAATTCCTGGATGACTTTTCTTATTGACAGAGAAGAAATGGGCTATATTTCTCTTGCATTCAAAACCACTTATGGTGTCTGCATTTGAATTCAAATGAAATATGTAAATGTTTCAGGTTTTTGTGTGTCCTTTGTAAATACAACTTCCTGTTGGATTTTAAGAAGATTTTTAAATGACATAAATGATTTCCTGAGTATTAAATAGCTTGTGAAGAGCAAGATCTTGATAAATTATGTGTAATCAGAGACATAAACCCAAGACATGAATTTTAAAATACCCCCAAACACATGTGCCTCAAAGCAGCAAAAGAGAAGATAAGATTAGAGTAAAAAAAATGTTTAGGGGTTCTATTTCTTAAATGGTCACAAATTCTGTGAAAGGTCAAAGGTCTAGCAAACAATATTACTTCTTTGTACATTTTGCCCTGATATTTTTAATCCTTTCAAAGCATCAAGGCAATGGATAGCTACACCCATCCTAGAAATTATTATTATTATTGAAATATGGGCTGAGTTTCTGTATCAAGTTCTTCCTTGATCTGGTTGTTACTATGGAATATTGGCTTCCAGGAGGTGTCATCCTGTGTCCTGGTTTTATATGTTTCTACATGGAAGGGCAAAGGAAACAAAAGTAGAGCACCACTAAAAGAGAAGCAATGTGGTAAGCCTGAAATTGTGGTCAGAGGTTTGCTTGGCTCATCTCTATCTCCTCCTCAAAGCACCACTCATAGGCCTTTTCTATTCTCTGTGTTGTCAGTGGAACCACTCAGAACCATGGGCAGTTCCTTTCCACATCACAGTCTGGGCTCAAAACCCCCTGAAAGAAAGCCTTCTTTCCTCTAGACACCAATGCTCTAGGGACAATTCAGATTTCTCAACTCTCCATGTCAATTCTATCAGATGTAGATATGGCTATTTAGCTGTCTCTGTGGACCTTGGTGAAGCTTGAGAGTGCTGGTAGGCACTGTCATCAAGCCCTTACTCCAAAAACTAGTACGCCAAATAAGAGAAAAGATCAGATAGTTAGAAGAGAAAGAAATAGGAATGGTTAAAATGATGTAGGAATAATGGTAAGACAAAAAGAAATGTTAAGATCTGAGTGAGAGGAAAGGAAAGAAAACAAAAAGGCTTATGTGGTGAGGAGGAAGTGACATGCTGCCTCCTGGGAAAATGCTCCTCTCTGCCTGAGTTCTTCAGAGCCTTTGGGAATGACCAGGAAACTCTTCTTGGAGTACATACTTCAACAGAAGAATTTTAGAATAGTAATTCCACTGATATTAAGAAAAAATAATCTTGCAGGGTACTAAACTGATAGAGCTTCTTAAATCGAGGCCGGCTTTTTACAACAGGGTAGATGTTGTATATACAAATGCTAAAATGAACACTTTTATGATAACCAAACTCTAGAATTAGCCATCTATCTTTCCTTCCTTTAGTAGAAAAAATATAATGAGGCTGACATTCTTCAGACTGTGTCTTCCATATTTAATCATCTTTATTGGGTATAAATCACCTTATGGCCAATATCATTCTATAGTTATCCTAAAGCCAAAAAAAAAAAAGAATAAAACTGATACACATTTGCTGATCTTTATAATCAATGGATTTAGTAGGTATGAGGATGTTAGTATTTATGGAGTAATTTTTTTATGTTGTTGATGGCATCTATTTAATGGCTTAAATATCTTCCTGAAATATTAAAATAGAAATTAATGCATTCATGTTTTCCTCAGCATTTTCTAATAAATTGATATGTTCCTTGGGAAAACAGCTTTGGACTTCCTGTAAACCACATTTAATCCGATGAAAATCATATCACTAAAGGTAAAAGGACCAGAGAAGATTGAGCTCTTAACTCTAAGCCAGGTGCTTTTACAAACATTTCACTTAATTATTTTCTGTTTGGTTTTATCCTTCTACATTTGAGAAAACAGTACCACACTGCAATACAGTTGTAGAAGCAGTATCTAAAGTTCTATAACTTTTTTCTTTTTAGGGCCGCGCCCGTGGCATATGGAGGTTCCCAGGCTAGGGGTAGATTTGGAGCTACAGCTGCCGGCCTACACCACAGCTCACGGCAATGCCAGATCCTTAACCCACTGATCGAGGCCAGGGATTGAATCTGCAACCTCATGGTTCCTAGTCAGATTCATTTCCACTGAGCCACAACGTGAATTCCTAAAGCTTTATACTTCTAATTCTAAACCATGTGCCCCTTTCATTATATCCTCTGACTTGTTTAGAAAAAAAGTTATACATGATGCCAAAACATTCTTATTTTCAGACCTATCCAGCAGAAGGGGGACATGTAGCTAATGTGTTCTCTAGACCTTACAGATCAACTCCTAACTATGCATCTACTTAAAGTTAAATGGCCATTTAAAGCACTCTAGCATTAACTATTCTTTCTAAAAAGATTTTTCTGTTGTGGTGTTTAACACTCCTGAATAAAACTTCAACAGGTACACCTTTAGTTAGAGTTTACATTAAAAAGCATATTTATATGCAATAAAGTATTGTGACTGAAGATTTTTATTATGATTTCAATTTTTGTTTGTGGCTTGTTTTTGTCCCATGGGGTCTCCTTTAAGGCAAGCGCATTTGTATTACATTTATTTGGTCGAAAATGATACGCAGTTTTTGAGGAGTTGCCCTGAAGTCAGGTTTCCACTGAGACTTTATGGAAGAAGTAAGATGCAAATAAAAAGGAATACTTAAAATCCCAAACATTGCAACCTTAGATATAAATTAAGTCTCTACAAAAGATGATGATAATGAACAATTTAATAATGATAGTGTTGTACTTCAGCTAAAAAACGAGAGATAGAAAAATAAGAAACATTGAGACATAGGTAAGGGAATAAATCCAGACTATTTAGTGTAGCTGTCCACTCTATAGCATTTGCTTCCTGAAATTGCCTTTATATACATAACAACTCAAAGATTCTTCTTCCCCAGGGAAACCTACTTTTCTCTAACAATTCTACAAAGCTAATTACTGCCACAAAGATATATGGTGCAGAGGAAGGTATTGATCTCGACAATTCTAAGAAAATTAAAGCACTGAAAGTATTTTGTAATGGACTATTTATTTTGGTCAACTTTGTGTGGGAATATGTTTTGCTGTTTTTGTTGTTTGTTTTTGTCCACACGCATGGCGTGTGGAAGTTCCGGGGCTAGGGATCGAACCTGAGCCACAGTTGTGACCCCAGCCACATTAGTGACAATGCTGGATCCTTAACCTGTTGAGCCACCAAGAAACTCCCTGTGTGTAAATGTTTAAAATATAATACACTACTACAATGCAAGTAGGTAAACACTTCTGGACTGTTTAGTGTGTCAAAATCTTTGAAATAGCCAGTTGCCCACATTTCTGAATTGGAAGACACAGTGTGTCCTCTGTGATACAGAGGGTTATTCTGCAAATAAGAAATAATTTCTCAAGTGTTACAGGTAGACATATGGTTGCATTGATCTGAAAATGCTTAACTGACTTAGACATCCAAAAAGTGGGAAAATAATTAATCTGGTCAAAGGTTAATTTATTGTACTGCAATACTTGGCACCAAGATGTGCATTCTAATCATTTTTTGGTGCCACAATTGGGTATCAAGTCCAGCAGTGGGTGTGCAGTTGATTATATGCCAGTGGCAGGCTGCTGAAATGCTATTTTAACTGGGGCCAGCTTGCAGTTATTATTAACGATTTGACACCTCTGTCCAAATTTAGTGTCAGGAGAGTTGAAATATCATTTCTGAGGAAGAATATCTGAGGTGTGGGGGTAATACTTTTTGAACTATCATCTGTTAAATTTAATTTTAGAACAGAAGCCACAACATTATTCTAGTTGTATCAAATTGATCCAAATGCTTATAAAGTGGTTACCATCACACATAAAGTTTCTGGAATTTTCTTGTTGTTGCTGATGAGGATGTCTCTTAGGAAAGTGATGAGGAAAAGATTAGTTTGTACAAATCATAGATTCTATTATTGTTTGGTTATTTGGGAGGGTACTATTTCATCTTATATTTTTCCCCTCCTATTTATAAAATAGTGATAATCCACCTTCATGAAACCCTTTAGGTTTTCAGAGTAATATCCATCATGTAAACTAGAACTTTGCTTGACAAAGTTCCTTTTCTTGAATTCCCTTTATGTGAGTTGTCTGACTGCAAAATTAAGATCACAACGTACCTGTCCTTTTTCTCCTCCTGGCCCCCCAATATGTCTTCTTCCACTCCTCCTCCCCAACCACTTTCTATTTAACCTCTCAGGATATTCTGATACAAACATAAATCTGATTATACTCACTTCCCTTACTGTACTGAAGCCCTCCTCCCAAGACAGAGGCTAGAAAGATGGATAGCCTTTGTCTAATAGCTAATTGGAAATTTTCAAGAGGTAATTTCAAGCTTTAACCAGGTCTTTGTGCAGCTGAGTGGTCATTAAGAGGTATATGGCTTAGTAATGGGCCATTTCTTATTCTTGGCAAGCTCAAGGAGATACAATTTGAGAGAAGGGGATAATAGAAAGGAACTAACACTGCTTTGCATAATTATGTACTGTACAGCTCCATCGTGAGAGAGGTGACCTTGTAAATTGTGGAACCTTAGGGAATTATTGCTTTTTCCTTCCTATGAGGCTTATTTGTACTGTCTCTGCCAAATAGTGTTTGTCTTCTGAAGACTATGGGTGAGTGTATGTGGGTACATGTACATATGTGTTCCAACAGTTAACCATTGGTCAAGCAGAAAAATTAAAAAATAGAGACTGGTAAGCCTCAAATTGTAACTGCTTACTTGAGCTACATTTCTTTGTGAACTCCCATACATACATATGTAATTAAATCTTTTTTTTTCTCCTTTTCATCTGACTTTTGTTAGTTTAATTTGTAGGGCCCAGCCTGAACCTAAGAAGGTAGAGTAAGAAATTTCTTCCTCCCATAGGTTTCTGTTTTGTTCCCTGACTCGCCACAAGGTGTCTAGCCAAATGTCTGAAATCCAGTAGGTACTCAAAATTATTTGTTGATCAAGTGAATTCATCAGAACAAGAAACAAAAATTTATTTTATTTTATTTTTTGGCTTTTTTTTTAGGGCCACACCTGCGGCATATGGAGGTTCCCAGTCTAGGGGTTGAATCTGAGCCGTAGCCACCGGCCTACACCACAGTAACTCCAGAGCTGCATCTGCAACCTACACCTCAGTTCACGGCAACACCAGATCCTTAACCCACTGAGTGAGGCCAGGGATTGAATCTGTGTCCTCATGGATACTAGTCAGATTTGTTTCCACTGAGCCATGACCAGAACTCCAAGAAACAAAAATTTATGTGTAAGGTTACTGATTATACAGTTGACCCTTGAACAAGGCAGAGAAAATCTGAGTATAAACTTGATAGTTTTACATCCTTGAATTTAACCAACCGCAAATGGTATAGTATTATAGTGTGTGTTTATTGAAAAAAATCTCGGAGTTCCTGTCATAGCTCAGTGGTTAACGAATCCAACTAGAAACCATGAGGTTTCGGGTTCAATCCCTGGCCTTGCTCAGTGGGTTAAGGATCCGGTGTTGCCGTGAGCTGTGGTGTAGTTTGCAGACGCGGCTCGATCCCCGCGTTGCTTCCATATGCAGAGGCAGCCCAAGAAATGGCAAAAAGACAAAAAAAAAAAAAAATCTGCATATAAGTGGGCCCATGCAATTCAAATGGTGTTGTTCAAGGGCCAAGTCTATTATTATGTAAAATAACAGCGAGTTCTCTGATGGCCTAGCAGGTTGAGGCTCCTGTGTTCTTACCACTGTGGCTCTGGTTGCTGCTGTGTCACGTAGGTTCAACCCCTGGCCCAGGAATTCCCACATTCTGCCTGTGTGGCAAAAAAAAAAAAAAACCCACAAACAATCAAAACCCAAGAGAGAACCTGAAATAAACATTCCAAATCTCATTGAAAAATAAATAAATAAAATAACAAAGATTTGCATATAATATACATGATAAACACTGTTTATCCCAGCGGGACCCTATGGGGATGGACAGACTCCTCCCCCATATCCTCTGCTTTAGCTCCTCTCTGAAGTACCTAGATAATAGTATCTGATGCATAGTTCCAGAGTTTTTCAGATGCTAAAACCACCACCAAACGGAAGAAATTAACTACTTGAAGATCAAGAATACTGGTGCCTAAGGACTGATCACCATCAATCAGAAAACTGGGCATGATCTGATCATATACCCTGGGATGCCCCTCCCTCACCCTGCCTTTAAAAATGCTTTGCTGGAAATTCTCATTGTGGCGCATAGGAAACAAACCTGACTAGTATCCATAAGGATACGAGTTCAATTCCTGGCCTCACTCAGTGGGTTGGGGATCCAGCACTGCTGTGAGCTGTGGTATAGGTTGCAGACGTGGCTCAGATCCCACATTGCTGGTGAAACCAAACAAGGCCCTGTGAGGCTCCTGGACACAAAAGCCTTTCTGTATCCCTGCATTTCTTGTTCTTAGGAAATGGACCTCACTCAGCCACCATGACCTTCCCAGAGTTCCTAGGGACAGGTTCAGACAGTTACTGATGAGGGAAGGGAGGGGGTGTAGAGACAAGGGAGGAACAGTCAAGGACAGCTTAGAGTCCTTCCTTGTCTTTCTCCCTGGCTTAACTACACTGTAAATACAATCACCCATAAGCTAAAGATTAGGCACCCTGAGAACAATTGCTTGTGGGTTAAAGATTATTAGCACATGATGTTTTTCAGGAGCTTTCCTAGTTTGTTCTAATCTCTGATTGATATGCCCTTTACTCAAGTACTGTTATTCTAGGCAATAGCCCAGAAGACCACTATCATGATCATACCGAGATCTCCCAACTCCAGCTTTGATGAATAAGATTCCCCCAAAGAGGAGTTCCCATTGTGGCACAGCAGAAACGAATCTGACTAGGAACCATGAGGTTGTGGGTTCAATCCCTGGCCTTGCTCAGTGGTTAAGGATCCGGTGTTGCTGTGAGCTGTGGTGTCGCTCGCAGACATGGCTCAGATCTACGTTGCTGTGGCTCTGGCGTATGCCGGCAGCTACAGCTCCGATTAGACCCCTAGCCTGGGAACCTCCATATGCCAAGGGTGCAGCCCTAAAAGAAAAAAAAAAGACAAAAAAAAAAAAAAAGATTCCCCCAAAGAAAGAAGAATGCATGTTTATCCCAATCCTAATTCCTATGTGAAAACCTGTTTTTCTACTTTTTTCTATAAAACTCCTCAAAATTCTTCCTCATGGAGGGGTGCTATCTTTAGGGCATTAGCCTGCTGTGACCCTCCTCTGCCTGGCAAAGCAATAAAGCTATTTTTTTTCCTCCTTTACCCAAAACTGTCTCTGCACTTCAAATTGGCACTGGCAACACTGTGGCTGTGGTGTAGGCCAGCAGCTGCACCTCCAATTCGACCCCTGGCCTGGGAATTTCCATATGTTGCAGGTGTGGCCCCGAAAATAAAATGCTTTGCTGAAACCCTTCAAGGAGTTTAGGGTTTTTGAGCATGAACCACCCAATCTCCTTGTATTGGTGCCTTACAATAAAGCTGTACTTTCCTTCACCCCAATCTGGTGTTAGTAGATTGGCTTTACTGTGCATGGGCAAGTGGATCTGAGTTTGGTTCCCTAACAACATTAGAAAAGTGACTAAATAAATTAATGTACATGTTATAATATTTGTTTCTAAATTATTGACAAAAATAAACATTTTCAAAGTGTTTTATCTCCCCAAATATATTAAAAATGTCTTAAGTATTAGAAAGATAGTTGTTTTTTTCCCTTTTCATCAAGTACAACTAGAAGTATCAAAAAGTTTCTGTTTCTTTTTCACCTCCTATTCATTTCATGATTAACTTCAATTTGGAATCTTCCCCCATCACTTTTGTCATCTGCAATGTCCCCCTAAATCTTTATTGTATATGACCTTTACCAAAGTTGACACTATTGAGCAGTTTTACTTTCAAAATTACTATTGTAAAAACTGCTAGGATAACTCTAGAAGTTGAGGGTGGGGTAATGAATAGAGAAGAGCAGGAGGAAACTTTCTGTGGTGACAGAATATTCTTTATCTTTAAATTAGTGATCAAAATTTGAACATTTTACTCTATGTTAATTATATATATATATATATTTTAAAAGTCTTGCTACCATTTAGAAAACACAGTGTAACCATTGTTTTTCCAATCCTCATTTATTTAATTCGTTCTTTTTTATTGCATGATTTATTTTTATTTGTCTGACAGCCTGGTACTTATTTTTTTTAATTGAAGCTAAATTTACATTCAGTAAAATGTTCAAATCTTAAGTGTACAACTCAAAGAGTTTTTGAAATGTACACGTCTTTATATTGTAGAGAAGGCATATATTTCTCTCTAAGCATTGCTTTGGTTATATCTTACACAGTGAACATCATTCAATGTTTTCATTATCATTCAGTTCAAAATATTTCCTAATTTCTCTTGTGAATACTTCTTTGATCTATACGTTATTTAGAAAATAAACCCTCAGATATTTGGAATAGTCTGACATATTATTATTTATGTCTAAGTTAATTGTGATCAGAGAACAAATAGAACTCTGTATGATTTCAATCATATGAAATGTACTGAAACTTATTTTATGCCCTAGACAATGGTTTGTCTTGATATTTTGCCAAGTTTTTAATTGGGTTGTCTTTTATTTTTGAGTTGAAAATGTTCTTTATATATTCTTGATACCAGATTCTAATTAGACATATATCTGAAAATATTTTCTTTCATTCTATAGGTTGTCTTTGCAGTTTCTTGATAGCTTCCTTTGAAGCATGAAAGTGTTTATTTTGATAAAGTCTATTTTATCTATTTTTTTTTCTAATGTTTTTCATACCTAACAATCCACTGCCTAATCTAAAATTATCAGGAGTTACCCCCCGGGCTTTTTTTTTCTGAGAATTTTATAGTTTTAGCTATTATATTTAGGCCTTTGATCCATTTTGATGTGGTTTTTATGTATGGTATGAGGTAAGGGACTAAATTCATTCTTTTGCATGTGGATATCCTGTTGCTATAGCATCATCTTCTGAAAAGCCTATTTCTTCTTCCATTAAATGATCTTGGCATCCTTTTTGAAAATCAATTGACCATAAATATAAGGGTTAATTTCTGGACTCTCAATTCTCTTCCACTGATTTATGTGTATCCTCATGCTAGTATACACTTGCTTGATTATTGCTGCTTTGTAGTAAGTTTTAAAACCTGGAAGTGTCAATCACCCAACTTTGTTCTTTCTCAAGATTGTTTTGGCTCTTTTCGGTCCCTTGCATTTCCATATGGACTTCTGGTTCAGCCCATCGATTTCTACAAAGCAGCCTGCTGAGATTCTGAAAGAGACTGTAGTGTATCTTAGGATGAATTTGGAGAGAATTACCATCTTAACAATATTAACTTTTATGATCCATGAACATAAGATGTCCTTCTATTTGTTTTAATATTCTTTAATTTTTTAAATAATGTTTTGTAGTTTTCAGAGTATATGTTTCATATTTTGTTAAATTTATGTCATTTGTTGTTGCTATAAATGAAATAGCTTTAATTTAACTTTTGGCTTGTGTATTGGAAGTGTATAAAAATACAAATGACTTTTGCATATCGGTCTTGTATCTTGCCATCTTGCTGAACTCATTTATTGGTTCTAATAGTTTTTTAGTGATTCTTTAGAAATTCCCATATATAAAGTCACATCATTTGTGAGTAGAAATAGTTTAATTCTTATTTTCCAATCTGGATGCCTTTATTTCATTTTCTTTTCTAACTTCCCTACCTACCTAGAACCTCCAATACAATGTCAGCAAGAGAAGATATCCTTTTCTTAGTCTTAATCTTAGGAGGAAAATATCAAATCTTCACCATTATTTATTTTGTTATCTTTGGATTTTTGTGGATGTGCTTTATCAGACTATAAAAATTTCTTTCTTTTCCTACTTTCCTGAGTTTTTTTTATCATGAAAGGGTGCCAATACCCTTTCTTATCAAATTTTTTTCATCATTTATTGAGATGATTTTTTGTTTGTTTTTTTTATTGGTTTGTTTTGATTGTCTTTTAGGGCTGCACCCATGGCGTATGGAGGTTCCTAGACTAGGGGGTGAATCAGAGCTGTAGCTGCCAGCCTACACCACAGCGAGATTAATGCAAGATCCAAGCCACATCTGCAACTTACACCACAGCTCATGGAAACGCAAGATCCATAACGCACTGAATGAGGCCAGGGATCGAACCTGCATCCTCATGGATGCTAGTCAGATTTGTTTCTGTTGAGCTATGATGGAAACTCCTCCTGATTTTTCTATTTTATTCTATTGATATGGTACCATAAGTTTGGGGTGTTAAACTAAGCCTGCATTGCTGGGATATATCCCACTTAATTATACTGTAAAATTCTTTTTACATGTCACAAAATTTGGTATTATAGTATTTTGTTGAGGATTTTTGTGTCTATATGCATAAGGGACATTGCTATGTACATTTCTTTTTTTATACATAATGATTTTTATTTTTTTTCAGCTGCTTTAGAGTGTCTGTCAATTTTCTACTGTATAGCATGGTGACCTAGTTACACATACAGGTATACATTCATTTTTCTCACGTTATCATGCTCCATCATAAGTAAAAACATACAGTTCCCAGTGTTACACAGCAGGATCTCCTTGCTTATCCATTCCAAAGGCAATGGTCTTAATCTATTAACCCCAAGTTCCCAATACATCCTGCTCCCACCCCTTCCCCATGGCAACCACAAATCTATTCTCCTAGTCCATGATTTTCTTTCCTGTGGTTCATTTGTACTGTATATGAGATTCCAGATATAAGTGATATCATATGGTATTTGTCTTTCTCTTTCTGACTTATCTCACTTCATATGAGATGCTCTAATCCATCCATGTTGCTGCAAATACCATTATTTTGTTCTTTTTTATGGCTGAGTAATATTCCATTGTGTATATATACCACATTTTCTTTTCTTTTAATTTACTTTTATTGTTACTTCCCCCAACGCACTTTTTCCTCCACTGTACAGCATGGGGACCCAGTTACACATACATGTATACATAATTTTTTCTCCCATTGTCATACTTCATTGTAAGTATCTAAACATAGTTCTCAGCGCTACACAGCAGGATCTCATTGTAAATCCATTCCATGAGCAATAGTTTGTATCCATTGACCCCAAGCTCCCAATCTCTCCCATTCCCTCCCCTCCCCCCAGGAAACGACAAGTCTATTCTCCAAGTCCATGATTTTCTTTTCTGTGGAAAGGTACATTTGTGCCATATATTAGGTTGCAGATATAAGTGATATCATATGGTATTTGTCTTTCACTTTCTGACGTACTTAACTTCATATGAGAGTCTCTAGTCCATCCACGTTGCTCCAAATGGCATTATTTTGTTCTTTTTTATGGCTGAGTAGTATTCCATTGTGTATATATACCACATCTTCCTAATCCAATTGTCTGCTGATGGACATTTGGGTTGTTTCCATGTCTTGGCTACTGTGACTCTGCAGTGAATCCACGGGCGCATATGTCTTTTTCAAGGAAAGTTTTGTCCGAATATATGCCCAAGAGTGGGATTGCTGAGTCATATGGTAGTTCTATGTATAGTCTTCCAAGGTACCTCCATACTGTTCTCCGTAGTGGTTGGACCAGCTTACATTCCCACCAACAGTGCAAGAGGGTTCCCTTTTCTCCACACCCCCTCTAGCACTTGTTATTTGTGGACTTACTAATGATGGCCATTCTGACTGGTGTGAGGTGGTATCTCATGGTAGTTTTGACTTGCATTTCTCTGATAATCAGGGATGCTGAGCATTGTTTCATGTGCTTGTTGGCCATCTGTATATCTTCCTTGGAGAAATGTCTCTTCAGGTCTTTTGCCCATTTTTCCACTGGGTTGTTGGCTTTTTTTCTGTTGAGTTGTATAAGTTGTTTGTGTATTCTAGCGATTAAGCCCTTGTCCACTGCATCATTTGAAACTATTTTCTCCCATTTTGTAACATTTATTTTTGTTTTCCTTTGCTGTGCAAAAGCTTGTCAGTTTGATTAGGTTCCATTGATTTATTTTTGCTTTTATTTCTGCTGCATTGACAGACAGACCTAAGAAAACATTTGTAAGGTTGATGTCAGAGAATGTTTTGCCTGTGTTCTCTTTCAGGTGTTTGACGGTGTCTTGTCTTACGTTTAAGTCTTTAAGTCATTTTGAGTTTAATGTTGTACTTGGTGTGAGGGTGTGTTCCAGTTTCATTGATTTACATGCAGCTGTCCAGTTTTCCCAGAACCATGAAAAGACTGTCTTTTTCCCATTTTATATTCTTGCCTCCTTTGTCAAAGATTAATTGACCATATGTGTCAGGGTTTATTTCTGTATTCTCTATTCTGTTCCATTGGTCTGTACATCTGTTTTGATGACTGTGGCTTTGTAATATTGCCTGAAGTCTGGCAGAGTTATGTCTCCTGCTTGGCTTTTCTTCCTCAGGACTGCTTTGGCAATTCTGGGTCTTTTGTGGTTCCATATAAACTGCTGGATAGTTTGTTCTAGTTCTGTAAAAAAATGTCATAGGAAATTTGATAGGGATTGCTTTGAATCTGTAGATTGCTTTGGGTAGTGTGGCCATTTTTACAATAATAATTTTTTAAATTAATTTTAAAACCAAACCAGTTCTTGGTTGTATTGATTTTTTTCTATTGTTTTTTGAATCTCTATTTTATTGATTTCCTCTCTGATCTTTATGATTTCCTTCCTTCTGCTGACTTTAGGTTTTGTTAGTTCTTCTTTTTCTAATTCACTTAGGTGGAGGGTTAAGTTGTCAATTTGAGATATTTGTTCTTTTTTGAGGAAGGCCTCTCTTGCTATGAATGTCCCTCTGAGCACTGCTTTTGCAGTATCCCATAGATTTTGAGTGGTGTGTCTTCATTATCATTTGTCTTGAGGTATTTTTTAATTTCCTTCTTGATTTCCTCATTGACCCACTGGTTTTTTAGTAGCAGGTTGTTTAGTCTCCATGCAGTAAGTTTTTTCTCATTTCTTTCCCTGTGGTTGATTTCTAGTTTCATGCCATGGTGGTCAGAGAAGATACTTGAAATAGTTTCTATACTCTTAAATTTGTTGAGGTTAGCACATAGTATGTGATCAATCCTTCAGAATGTTTCATGTGCACTTGAGGAGAATGTGTATTCTGATTTTTTGGATATAATGTCCTGAAAATGTTGATTACATCTAACTTTTCAAGTGTGTCCTTTAAGACCTCTGTTGCCTTATTGATTTTCTGTCTAGAGGAACTGTCCATTGATGTGAGTGGGGTGTTAAAGTCTGCTACTATGATTGTATTCCCATCAGTTTCTCCTTTTATGCTTGTTAGTATCTGTTGGAGGTACCTGTGTGCTCCTGTATTAGGGGCACATATATTGATGATTATAAGATCCTCTTCTTGAATGGATCCTTTTACCATTAAATAGTGTCCTTCTTTGTCTTTCTTTATGGCCTTCATCTTAAGGTCTATTTGGTCTGATATGAGTATTACAACTCCTGCGTTCCTCTCTTGTCCATTGGCATGAAATATCTTTTCCCATCCCCTCACTTTCAATCTATATGTGTCCTTCTCCCTAAGGTGAGTCTCTTGTAGACAGCAGATTGAAGGTTTTTGCTCTTTTATCCAATCTGCCACTCTGTGTCTTTTGATTGGAGCATTCAGTCCATTGACATTTAAGGTGATTATTGATAGATATGAATTTATTGCCATTTTAAGCCTTGTTTTCCAGTTGATTGTATGCTTCTCCTTTCTTCCTTTCTTTTTTTGGATGGATGATTTCCATTTATTTTATGCTTAAGCACTTTTCTTTTTAGTTTTTGTGAGTGTAATGTTTGGTTTTGATTTGTGGTTGCCCTGTTTTTTAAGTATGTTAACCCCTTCCTGTATCTGCTTGCTTTAGCTTGATAGTCATATAGGCTCAAACACATTATTACAATAAAAAAAAGAATCTATTTTTTCTTACTTTCCTTCCCCACATTCTATGATTTTTGAAGTCTTCTTTTTTAACATCTTCATGTTTTTCCTTTTGCTGTTTCTTGTGTTTTTCATTGCTTTTACAGTAGTTCCCCCCCCCCCCCTTTTAGATCTGTATGCTGACTTATTTAAGTGATTGCTTTCCAACTGTGGTTTCCTCCATCCTATTTCTTCTTACTTCTTTTTTATTTAGAGAAACCTTTTCAGTATTTCTTTTAGAATGGGTTTGCTATTGCTGTACTCTTTCAGCTTTTGTTTGTTGGAGAAATTCTTTATTTCCCCTTCTATTTTAAATGATATTCTTGCTGGATAGAGTATTCTAGGTTGCAATTTTTTTCCTTTCAGCACTTTAAATATATCTTGCCACTCCCTTCTGGCCTGCATCATTTCTGTAGGGAAATCAGTTGATAGCCTTATGGTGATTCCCTTATAATTAACGCTTCGCCTTTCTCTTGCTGCCTGTAGAATGCTCTCTTTATCTTTAATTTTTGCCATTTTTATTACAGCATGTCTTGGTGTGGTCCTATTTGGGTTCAACTTGTTTGGGGCCCTCTGTGCTTCCTGTGTCTTTTTTAAAATTTTTTTTAATTGTTATTTCCCCAACACAATTTTTGTTCCACTGTACAGCATGTTGACCCAGTTACACATACATGTATACATTCTTTTTTCTCCCATTATCATGCTCCATCATAAGTGACTAGACATAGTTCTCAATGCTACACAGCAGGATGCTTCCTGTATCTTGATGTAAGTTTCCTTTAGATTTGGAAAGTTTTCAGACATAATTTCGTTAAATATATTTTCAATCCCCTTTTCTTTTTCTTCTCCTTCTTGAATTCCTATTATGCATAGATTGGCCTGCTTTATGTTATCCCATAGGTCTCTTATATTGCTTTCATTTTTTTTTTTCATTTGGTTTCCTGTCTGCTGTCCTGATTGGGTGATTTCCATTATTCTGTCTTCCGTGTCAAAAATTATTCCATTATGCTCTTTAGTGCCTTTAGCTCAGTTTGTATCTCTGCAAGTGAATTTTCTAATATTTCTATGTTCCTCCTTATATTTTCTAGTTCCTTTCTAAAGGAATCTGCATTACTGTTCACATCCACTCTTAATTCCTTGATATTCAGCCTTAATTCCTTCAGTATTTTCACTACCTCCCTTTTGAGCTCTGTGTCTGTCAGACTGCAGAGGTCTGTTTCATTGTTTACTGCTTCAGGTGAATTCTCCTGTTCCTTTAACTGGGATTGCTTTCTGAGCTTCTTTATCTTGCTTATGTTTTTTCTTTTTCTGTGAGTTTAGGGAAGCCAAACTGTAGTCTTGTAAGGCTGCTTCTATGCAAGAGCACCCCTTTGTAATTTTTTGGGGGCTTACCATTTGTCTTTGGTGTGAGATTTTGAATATTTGCTTTTTCTTTCTTCAGTGTGAGCAGGCTGTTAACCCCAGGATGCTCAGTGTGCTTTCAGGGAAAAGGAGACAATGGGTAGAGCCAGCAGTCAGTGCCGGGTCATTTGGCTCTCAAAAGCAGCAAGGATCTGTAGGAAGGTGGCATAGGCTACTCCTAGTTGCAGAGCTCTGGGAAGTCATAATGAGCCTAGGCGGATTGACAAGTTGCTCAGAGCATTTGGCAGTATCAGCAGCAGGGTTCGTGAGTTCCGAGGGAGTGAGAGCAACAACAGGTAGTGTTTGATTGCAATGCCCTCCTCTGAGGTGATTGGAACTGCAAGTGGTGCCTGTTCAGGGACCCCTAGTGGTAGTGGGCCATGCCCACGTCTAGAGTCAGCGATAACTGTGGTGGTTTGCCTCCGAGACCGCAGACCATGCAAGAAGCACCCCTCTCACTTAGCCCACATAGGAGGTGCTGTACAGGTTGCTCCTAGTGGCAGGGTCCTGGGAAGTGACAGTGATCAAGTGTGTGGGCACTGCCTGGCCCGTTCAGCAGTGGCACCAACAGGGCTAGTGTGCTCCCAGGGGTGAGAGAGCAACAACAGGTGGTGTTCGGTTACATTGCCCTCCTCTGTGGTACCCTTGAGGTGATTGGGGGCCACAGGTGGTGCTTGTTCATGGACCCCTAGTGGTGGCAGGCCACACCCACCTCTGGATTCAGAGATATTGGTGGTGTTTTGCCCCCACCATCAAGAAGCACCTTGTCCCGCTCTGCCCCTACAGGAGGTACTGCACCAGCTGCTCCTAGTTGTGTGTTCCTCGGAAGGGACAGTGATCAAGCATCTGGGCACTGCCCAGAGCATTTAACAGTCTCAGCAGCAGGGCGGGTGTGCTCCCAGGGGAGTGAGAGCAACAACATGTGGTGTTCTGTCGCAATGTCCTCCTTTGTGGTGCCCTCTGAGGTGGTTGGGGCTGCGAGTGGTTCTTGTTCAGGGATCCCCAGTGGTGACGGGCCACGCCCACCTCTGGATTCAGAGATATTGGTGGTGGTTTGCCCCCTCCACCTGCAGACCACCCAAGAAGCACCTCGTCCCACTTAGCCCACGCAGGAGGTGCTGTACCAGTTGCTCCTAGTTGTAGGCTCTTGGGAAGAGACAGTGACCAAGTATCTTGGTGTTGCTCAGAAGGTGAGCATGACTGCAAAGCCCAACTTACTCCCTGTTATTTTGAACAAACATGATTTAAGTCAGAGACGGCATCCAAAAAAAGTGACTTTAAAGGTCTTAGAAAAGGAAAGTTTCAATATGTATGCAGGCTTTGAATAAAGGAAAGCAATGTTTTGGGTGATAGGTCACAAACTTGAGACTGGTTTCCTTCTGCTTAGGCTAAGACAGCTTGAAGTAAGATATGCTGCAGTGTGACTAATGATGTGGCAATGTGACATAGTTTGCCTGAAATTTATATACTTATCGATGGTAGCCACAAGTTAAAGACATGATTGTAATGATAGCTTCACATCCAAAAAACCTCTCAGGCCTCTTCTGTCTTACTTGTCAGCAGACTTATAGATTCATTTTGTGAATAGGCTCCAACTGGTGCTAAAAATTCTATTCACAAATTGAATCTGTAACTTCAGTGACAAGACAGAAGAGGTTATAAAATTCTGAAATATTTTCACAGCTGTATGGATGCGAGAAAAGTAGTTAGGAACATGGGCATTGAAGTTAGAAAGACATGGTTTTATGGTCTAGTCATTCGTCCTTGAGGATATTAGTTAATCTAAGGTGGAGTTTTCCTCCCTGTAAAATAGAGATAATAATGTTATCTGACAGGTTTTTGGTGAGGATTAAGAGATAATCCATTTAAAGTACATAGCACAGTCCCTGACACATGGTAAACATGCAATAATTTGTAGTTGTTACTTTTATTATCATCATCATTATTATTATTACTACTACTACGTTTAATGGTCTAATCACCATTGCCATCATTAAAGGAACTTACAGTGGATGTATTTCCAGGAAAAGAAAAATTAATACAAAAGGAATTTATACATAACTAACAAAGAAAATTTAAAAATATATGATCACCTCCACAGATGCAGAAAAAGCATTTGACAAAATCCAATATCCATTCATAATAAAAACTTACCACAGTGGGTAAAGAGAGGGAACATACCTTAACATAATCAAAGCCATTTATTACAAACCCACAGCCAATATAATACTCAACAGAGAAAAGCTGAACGCCTTCCTGCTGAAATACTGAACAAGGGGATAGGACTAAGATGGCAGAAGAGAAAGACTGGACCTCACCTTCTCTCTCAAAAAAAAAAAACAAAAAAAAAAAACAAAATTACAACCAAATGCTGAACAACCTTCAACCAAAAGGACTGGAAACTTTCAAAAAGATATCATACTCCAGAAGACAAAGAGGGGGCCACATCAAGACTGTAGGAGGGGTGATTATGTGACACAAACAACACCATACCTCCTGGGTAGGCAGCCCACAGACTGGAAACTAACTATATCACAGAGACTCACCTACAAGAGTGAGAGTTCTGAGTCCCACATCAGGACCACACACCTGGGGATCTGGCATTGGAGAAAGAGCCCCTGGAGCATCTGGCAGTGAAGGCCAGTGGGGCTTGTGTGCAGGAGGTCCATGGGACTGGGGGAAACAGAGACCCCATTTTTTAAAGGTGCACATGGGCTTTCATGTGTACTGGGTCCCAGGGCAAAGCAGAGACTCGAAGGAAATCTGGTTGGGCCTGACTATAGTTCTTGGAAGATCTCCTGGGAAAACAGGGGGTGACTGTAGCTCATTGTGGGGGAAGGACGTTGGAGGAAAAGTTCTTGGGGATATTCATCAGTGTGTGTCACTCTAGAGGTGGCCATTTTGGGAAAATCTGGCCCCTCCCATCAGTGCTGAGAAGCCCCAGGCCAAACAATAATCTAGGTGGCATCACAGCCCTACCCATCAGTAAACAGGCTGCCTAAAGAGCCCCCCCACCAGGCTCACAGCTGTCTCTAAACTCACCCAGAGACTAAGCCCCACCCACCAGAGGGATTAGCATCAGCCCCACTTACCAGTGGGAAGGCACCAGCCCTTCCATCAGGAAGCCTACAGCAAGCCCCCTTACCAACTTCAGCCACAAGGGGGCAAACATCAGAAGTAAGAGAAGCTACAACTCTATTGTTTGCAAAAAGGAGACCATGCCAAAAACATATGAGAATGAAAAGGGAGAGAACTATAACTCAGATAAGGAAGCAAGAAAAAAAAAACAGAAAAAAAGCTAAGTGATCTGGAGATTATCAGACTCCAGGAAAAAGACTTTAGACTGATGATGGTGAAGATGATGCAAGACATTGGAAATAAACTGGAGGCAAAGATGGATAACTTACAGGAAACACTGACCAAAGAGATACAAGATGTAAAACTGAAACAAGAAGAGATGCAAAATACAATAACTGAAATAAAAAATTCACTAGAAGCAGCTAACAGCAGAATACAGGAGGCAGAAGAACATATAAGCAAGGTGGAGGACAGACTAGTGGAAATCACTGAAGTGGAACAGAAAAGAGAAATAAGATTGAAAAGAAATGAAGACAGCCTAAGATAACTCTAGGACAACGATAAACACGCCAACATCCATATTATAGGGGTTCCAGAAAGAGAAGAGAGAGAGAAAGGGAAAGAAAAAATATTCAAACAGATAATAGCCATAAACTTCCCTAACATGGGAAATGAACCACTCACTCAATCCATGAAGCACAATGTAAAATAAAATCTTGAACAAGACAAGGATGTCCACTCTCCTCACTACTATTCAACATAGTAATGGAAATCCTAGCAACAGCAATCAGACAAATAAAAGAAATAAAAGGCATCCAAATTGGAAGAGAAGAGGTAAAATTGTCACTCCATGCAGATGACATCATATGGTATACAAAAAACCTTAAGGATGGCACACAAAAACTACTTGAACTGATCACTTAAATTCAGCAAAGTAGCAGGATACAAGATTAATATTTAGAAACTGTTTACATTTCTGTATACTAAAAGTGAAATATTAGAAAAGGAATATAAAAACACAGTACCTTTTAAAATCATAGCCAAAAATATTAAATACATAGGAATAAACTTGACCAAGGAGGTGAAAGAATGATATGCTTAGAATTATAAAGCATTCATCAAGGAAATTAAAGAGGATTCAAAGAAATGGAAAGATAGTCCATGATGCTGGATTGGAAGAATTAATATTGTAAAAATGGCCTTACAACCCAAAGCAATCTACAGATTCAATGCAATCCCTATCAAATTAGCCATGACATTTTTCACATAACTAGAACAAACAATCCAAAAATGTATATTGAACCACAAAAGGCCCAAAATTGCCAAAGCAATCCCGAGGAACAAAAACCAAACAGGAGGCATAACTCTCCCAGACTTCAGACAACATCTCAAAGCTACAAACATCAAAACAGTGTGGTACTGGTACCAAAACAGACATACAGACCAATGGAACAGAATAGAGAATGCAGAAATAAACCCAGACACTTATGGTCAACAGGTCTTCAAAAAAGGAGGCAAGAATTTAAAATGGGAAAAAGATACTATCTTCAGCAAGTGGTGTTGGCAAAACTGGACAGATGCATGTAAATCAATGAAACCAGAACACACCCTCACACCAGGCACAAAAATAAACTCAAAATGGCTTAAAGACTTAAAAGTAAGACAAGACACCATCAAACTCCTAGAAGAGAACATAGACAAAACATTCTCTGACATCAACCACACACAAATTTTTTTAGGTCAGTCTCCCAAGGCAATAGAAATAAAAACAAAAATAAACCAATGGGACCTAATCAAACTTACAAGCTTTTGCACAGCAAAGGAAACCATAAAAAAAGGAAAACCTATGGTATCAGAGAAAATAGTTTCAAAAGATGCAACTGACAAGGGTTTAATCTCTAAAATATATAAACAACTCATACAACTCAACAACAACAAAAAACAAACAACCCAACTGAAAAATGGGCAGAAGACCTAAACAGACATGTCTCCAAAGAAGACATACATATGGCCAACAGGCACATGAAAAAATGCTCACCATCACAAATTATTAGAGAAATGAAAGTCAAAACTACAATGAGGTACCACTTCACACACACCAGTCAGAATAAGTCTACAAATAAAAAATGCTGGAGAGGGTGGGGGGAAAAGGGAACCCTCCTACACTGTTGGTGGGAATGTAAATTTGTACAACCACTATGGAAAACAGTATGGAGGTACCTCAGAAAACTAAATATAGAACTACCATATGATCTAGCAACCCACTCCTGGGCATCTATCCAGACAAATCATTCATTCAAAAAGATACATGCACTCCTATGTTCATCACAGGACTATTCACAATAGCCAAGATATGTAAACAAACTCAATGTCCACTACAGATGAATGAAGAAAATGTGGTATATGTACACAATGGAATACTACTCAACCATAAAAAAGAATCAAAGAATGCCATTTGTAGCAACACGGATGGAACTAAAAATTCTCATAAGTGAAGTCAGACAGAGAAAGACAAATACCATATGATATTACTTATATCTGGAACTTAATATATGGCACAAATGCACTTATCTACAGAAAGGAAACAGACTCACAGACATGGAGAACAGACTTGTGGTTGCCAAGGGGGAGGGGGGAGGGAGTGGGATGGGCTGGGAGTTTGGGGTAGTAGATGCAAATTATTGCACTTGGAGTGGATAAGCAATGGGATTCTGCAGTATAGCACAGGGAACTATAATCACCTGTGATGGAACATGATGGAGGATAATGCAAGAAAAAGACTGGGTCACTTTGCTATACAATAGAAATTGACAGAACATTGTAAATCAACTATAATAAAAAAGGGAATATATAAAAGAAAGAATCCTGAGCATATAAAATGGTCCATATGTAAGTCAAATTAAGGACATTAAAATCAATAGCATATAATCTGCAAGATTAACATTCAAATAGAATTACATGGTTGTATGGTCAATAAAAGCAAAGGAGTTGTGAGCAAGGGGTGATTAGCATTTAAAGTTCTGTGCATTTTTTGAAAAGAAGAAACACTGATTTACTTTAGATTTGATAAGTAAGTATATGAAAAATTCCAGGGTAATCACAAAAAGCATAGAAATGGAGTATCTCTTCCAACCTACCAGAAGTGAAAAACTGGAATCTGAGGAAATAAAAGTAAAAATAAAAGTCAGTGTACCTGGAGGTAAGAAAAGAGAACACAAAGGCATGCCCATGTGTACTACTACAGCCAGGTGAACAAGATACACAATAAAGGATACTTTTTTTGATAGAGTAAGAAATGTTGAGTAAGGTGGCCTGGTTACAAAGCTCAAGAATTAAGCTCATTAAATATCTCATATAATCTAGTCATCTGGTTCATTTCCAAATTAGAACACAGGCAATGATATCCTCATCCACAAGCTCTCCTCACCTGCCCCTCTCAACTGGACCTATCTCACTCCCTTGATTTGAGAGAATCAAACTGAAGTAAGCTGGATCCAACTGAACCTGAAGCTGCCCAGAAGGTCTAGCTAGGTGAGGCCAGAGAATCCCATCTTCTTAGATTCTCCATATATTAGGGGTTACTCTTAAAATCCTGATGAGGGAGTTCCCATTGTGGTACAGCAGAAACAAATCTGACTAGTATCCATGAGGATGCAGGTTCAATCCCTGGCCTTGCTCAGTGGGTCAGGGATGTGGCATTGCTGTGAGCTGTGGTGTAGGTCACAGACATGGCTCAGATGCCATGTTGCTGTGACTGTGGTGTAGGCCAGCAGCTATAGCTCCAATTTGACCCCTAGCCTGGGAACCTCCATATGCCATGGGTGCAGTCATAAAAAGCAAAATAAAATAAAATTTTTTTAAAAAAAACAACCAAACAAAAACCTAATGAGGACTAACTCTGCCACAGAGAGGATCTAAACTATTTCTTCAGATCCAGATTTCTGGGTCTTTCCAAGGCAGCAGATAGGTGGTTAGCTAAAATCCCCTAGTCAACCACTAGAATGTAAGATTCATGAGTGGGGATTTTTGTCTGTTTCATTCTCTGTCATATTCCCGGTCTACAGAAGAGCACCTGAAATACAATGGGTGCTCAATAAATACTTTCCCAATCAATAATTTAATGAATAATACATGGACAATGAGGCCTCACTTATGTATTTCCAGCTCAGGCCTATCTTGGAGCACCAGACACACATGGAAAGATTACTGACGTTACTAGTTAGATGTCTCAGAGAAACCTAAGTACAATATTCCAAATGGTCTCATTAACTGATGCTTTTGAAGGTTATGATGCGAAAGCTGATCTATAGCATAGTTGATGAACATGATACCAGATCATTTTTTTTTTCATTTTGGCTACGAGACTAGCACCTGCTCAAGCCCAAAAAGGCTGGCCTATTTATGCCTCATTTCTATTCAAGCTCATATTTCCTAATCTAATTTGTGTCTCTTCTGGTCCTAGTGCTATCTTTTTTATTTATTTTACTATATATACCATGTATTTTCTGCAAGCCACTTCAAGTTCTTTGCAGAATTAAACAGAGTATACATAAAGTAAGAAATTGTTATCTCTTCCTGAAAGTTTGTTTCCCTGTATTCTATATAATAAGAATACAGGCCTATAATAAGAGATTCCCAGGAGTTCCCATTGTGGTGCAGTGGAAACAAACCCGACTAGGAACCATGAGGTTGCAGGTTCGATCCCTGGCCTTGCTCATTGGGTTAGGGATCTGGTGTTGCCATGAGCTGTGGTGTAGGTCACAGACGTGGCTCAGATCCTGTGTTGCTGTGGCTGTGAAGTAGGCCAGCAGCTGCAGCTCCTATTTGACCCCCAGCCTGGGAACCTTGATATGCCACGGGTACAGCCCTATAAAGCAACAAAACAAAACAAAACAAAACAAAAAAACACAAAAAGGTGGTTTCTAGAAAAAGGGCATTTCGCTTTCTATTTAATCTCGGAAGCAGGAGGATAAATTAACCAAGTTTATATAAAAGAAGATCTGCTACCAAGAGATTCCCTACTGGTCTTTTTGTCTCTCTTGAGTCTTTCCCACACCTGGCTTATTCTCCATAAAGGTACCAGAAAAAGCATTCTAAAACACATCCTCTGTGATGGCCCTAGCCTGTTCTAACCCTTTTATTGATGAATCTCCACTACCTAGGTATGAAATCAAGATTCTACTGCATGGAAGTCAATGCCAACCTCTGAAAATAATGCCTCTGAATGCTTATCCTCTCATACTCTTCAGTTGGATTCGATCGAATTTCCTACACCTGCCTGGAATGCCCCATGCTGTTCTACATCCACATGCCTCCACATAAGCTGTCTCTTTGCATGCAAGCCTTGCTTTGTCTAATCAAGTTCTATAGCCTTCAGGACTCAGTTCAAGTGTAACTAATATCACTTAAGAAGCCTTCCTGGAACCTATTTTACCATATTTTGTATATCTGTACAGAACCTATGTATCGTCTATTTTCATATAGCCCATATCCCACAGCTGCACAATTATTTATATCTAGCTTTTTAGTTGATATTGTTCTGTGATTTCCTCACCCATACTGTTTTAATTTTTATTTTTTAAACTATAGTTCATTTACAATGTTGTGTCAATTTCTGCTGTACAGAAAAGTGAACCAGTCATACTATATATCTATATATCTATATATATATCTATATATATATATATATACTCATATTCTTTTTCTCATATGACTGTCCATCATGTTCTGTCACAAGTGATTAGATATAGTTCCCTGTGCTGTAAGTAGGACCTCATTGCTTATCCATTCTAAATGTAATAGTTTGCATCTACTAAACCCAAACTCCTAGTCCATCCCACTCCCTCCCCCGCCCCCTTGGCAACCACATGTTTGTTCTCCATTTCTATGAGTCTGTTTCTCTTCTATAAATAAGTTCATTTGTGCCACATTTTAGATTCCACATATAAGTGCTATCGTATGGTATTTATCTTTCTCTTTATGACTTACTGCACTTAGTATGAGAATCTCTAGTTCCATCCATGTTGCTGCAAATGGCATTATTTTGTTATTTGTTATGGCTTAGTAATATTCCATGGTGTATATGTACCACATCTTCTTAATCCATTCATCTGTTGATGGACATTTAGGTTGTTTCCATGTCTTCGATATTGTGACTAGTGCTGCTAAGAACATACAGGTGCATTTATTTTTCTGAATGAAACTTTTGTCCAGATATATGCCCAGGAGTAGGATTCCTGGATCACATGATAGTTCTATATTTAGTTTTCTGAGCAATCTCCATACTGTTTTCCTTAGTGTCAACTACATTGTTTTATATTCATAGTTTTCTCTAGGGCATCTAGGTCATGACTGGCGCATAGGAAGTGATCAATAAATTAACACTAATCACAATAGCCAACATTTATGTAAATGTACTGTGTACCAAATAATATTACATAATACATTATTACGTATTACTATATATATAATAACCCTACGATATTATCATTAAACTCATTTTGTAGATAAAGGAGCTGAAGCAAAGTTATACTAAATATCATATCCAAGGACACACAGTTAACAAGAACTGGAGCCAGGATTCAAATGCTACAATGTTTAAGAGCCACTTTTCTTAAACTCAAAAAGTCATCCTTAGAGTAGATGATTCAAAATTAAGAAACAGGGCCTCAGAGAATTTAAGGGGTGTGTCCAAATGCAATAATGAATCAGTAGTAAAAATTCCAAGACAGTCAGATTAATTTCAAAGATTAGTGATGTTAGTGGGTGATGGTTGTAATTGTGGGCTTCAAGTTCTGACTTTGCCAGGGTAATTAGTATTTCTGATTGTTGCATTATTAAAAGACTTCTTTATGTACTCCATTCAAAATGAAATAAATTATAACAGAATTTTAGTTTAGGTTTCAATGGAACCCCTAGAGGATACCAGCTTTCTTCTGGTTCCAGTTCTGCACCTGAATTGTGGTAAGTGTGGTTATACACATCGCTTAACCTTTAATCTCTTGGGCACATTATGAAGTATTTTCATTAGTTTCAACCTTTTGATAAACAGATACCAAGATATCATTAAATGTTTAAGAAATGTATTAGGGGACATGCCTTTGAGAGAAAATGGAAAGGAAGCTGGAAGAGGGTGGAAGAGCCATTAGACTACAATGCAGGTCTGAATCCAAGTGAAGGACAGAGGGAAGGAAGGAAGCTTTGGTGGAAGCATCTCAGTCTACAATACAGCTCTTAAAGAGTGTGAAAATACTGTAGGGGAGTCCTTCAGCTTAAGTCATACATCAAAGGAGTCTTGCACCTTCCAGGAACATGCTTTCTTTAGTACCCATGCTAAAACATCAGAAATGAAAAAGGAGAATTTACAACTGACTCCAGAGAAATACAAAGAATTATCTGACTACTATAAGCAGTTATACGCCAATAAAATCGACAACCCAGAAGAAATAGACAGATTCTTACAGAGGCACAACCTAACAAGACAACCAAGAAGAAATAGAAATTACGACTCGAGCAATCACAAGTACTGAAATTGAAACTGTGTTTAAAAAAACTTCCAAAAAGCAAAAGTCCATACCTGATGGCTACAAAGGCGAATTCTATCAAACATTCAGAGAAGAGATAACACATCTTCTTCTGAAACTCTTCTAAACCATAGCAAAGGAAGGGACATTTCCGAATTCATTCTATTAGGCCACATTGCCCTGATACCAAAACCAGACAAGGAGACCACAAAAAAAAAAAAAATAAGAAAATTACAGGCCAATATCTCTGATGAACACAGATATGCAAAAATCCTAAACAAAATATTAGCAAACCAAATACAAATATATATTAAAAGGATCACACACCGTGAACAAGCAGTATTCATCCCAGGGATGCAAAGATTTTTTTTCAATATCAGCAAATCAATCAATGTGATATACCATATCAACAAACTGAAAAAAAAATCATACAATCACCTCCAACAGATGCAGAAAAAGCGTTTGTCACCACACAATTTTAATAGCCTAATGTCTTTGAAATGAGTGAAAGCCTTTGTTAAGCTTGGTTCTTGAGTTACAAAAGTGACTCACCAGACCTGTTCTTCCAAGCATCACGGGTTTGTCTGTTGGGTTTGTGCTTTGTTTTGTTTTTTGGTGAAAGGGAAAAATATAAGATTGTTTTGATTCATAACACATTAAAATCAAAGGAACTGATTTTACAAAGGACAAAAGAACACTATCTCTGAAATTTAATTTGTGCACCTTTGGGGAAGTTAATTAATGTATCTTTATACTATGTTGTTGATTTCAATTTAAGTGAAATTATCAAATGAGAATTTGCCTCTAACGGTTCCTAAAGTGGAGAAGATAGGTAAGAGAATGGGTGGGGAACATTGGAAACCAAGTGCTTTGATAAACACCAATGAAAACGCCAGCACTCTTCTTCTAAACCAAACCATCTTCTTAGACTTATCTTCATCTCCTGCTCTCTGACTTTCTATTTTATTTCTTCACTCTCTTATTATGCAAGTAATAAGTGCAGAGAATATTTTTAGAAATATAGATAATCAAATCAAGCAATATTAAAAAATATGAAATTCCATGACCTCAAGATAAACAGTGTTAACACTTCGGTGTGATCTTTCTAATATTTCCCAATGAAACACTTTCATATAAAAATTAGAATCAGGAGTTCCCTCATGGTTCAGTGGTTAAAGAACCCAACTAGTATCCATGAGGACATGGGTTCGATCCCTGGCCCTGTTCAGTGGGTTAAGGATCTGGCATTGCTGTGAGCTGTGGTGTAGGTCACAGATGTGGCTTGGATCCCACATTGCTGTGGCTGTGGTGTAGGCCAACAGCTACAGCTCCACTTCGACCCTCAGTCTGGGAACCTTCATATGCTGTGGGTGTGGCCCTAAAAAGACAAAAGACAAAAATAAATAAATATTAGAATCAAACTATAATTAATTTTTGTAATATAATTTTCACATCTATATTATATTTTTATTAAGTAGATATAGATATTAGTCATCATTTTTGATGGATGCATGGTGTTCATGCTTTGTATGTATGTGCTCAAATGTATTGCAACAATTTTCTATTGTAAGACATTCAGAAATTTAGATTGTTTCTGGTTTTTCATTATTTGTAGACAATGTAGTCATAAATATATTGAATCAGCACTGCAGTTGCTGGCCTACACCACAGCCACAGAGACGCAAGATCCAAGCCATGCCCTCGACCTACAACACAGCTCACGGCAACACCAGATCCTTAACCCATTGAGTAAGGCCAGGGATTGAGCCTGCATCCTCATGGATACTAGTCAGGTTTGTTACCACTGAGCCATGATAGAAACTCCAGTATGTGTCTTCTCTAACTTGTCTGATTAATTCCTTAAGATTAATTCCTCAAAATAGAATTGCTGGATCAAATAGTATGTAGTTGTTGAAGGAAACTTATTATGATATAAATAAAGCACATTCAAGTTATGCCATGAGTCATGGTAATAGTAAGAAAAAGTTTAGTTTGAACTCTAGGCTTTCCATTTTTTTTTTTTTTTGAGGAATCCAAAGGATTTAGGACTGCCTCATTTCATTCCAAAAATTCCCCCCACTTCCTTTCTCTGGGACCAGGAGAGGATTCTAAGAATATCACGTAGATGTGCTTCTTTAAAGTAGAATTAAAATGCTAGTGAAGAACAGAGGTATATAAAGTACCAAAGTGACAACAAGAAAGAGAGAAAAAAGACTGGGGGAACAGAGAAAGAGAAGATGAGGTCTCTAAAATGCCTCTCAGGTAGATTCTAAATATACTGAAAGATAATTCAAAGTGAATTAACATTTTATACCTCCTTGACTCTGTGTGTGACCATACAATAAACGTGTTTTTTTTTCCAGTGATTGTTTATGAACAAAGTGCCAGACATAATAACATAAGTACTACAGATTGTAGAAGACACTGGCTATTTCTTCACTAATATCCATGTTCTCTTCCTCCTTATCACATGAATAAACTACATTTCCCAAGATCCCTTCCAATTAAATTATAACCAGTGAAATGTAAGGAGAAGTGATATACTCTACTTCTGGCCTGACTCAAATCCTCCCATGGTTTTCTACATTCTCCTCCTTTGTCTGCTGCTAGAACCACATGATGGAAGACACCATTGGTCATTTACATTCTCTGCAGATGAAGATCCTAAAGCTATGTTCTTTCAGGCACAAGAGAGAAAGAGGACATTTTCCTAATTTTAACAGGTCAGCAAATAGAAATGAGAACGATTTTGGACAAAGAAAGACATAAAGACAATTTTCCCATGGCCCATACTTTAGAAACATAATGGTTAAGAGTATGAGCTTTGTAATCAGTAGATATGATATGGAAGCAGTTTTCAAAGTAGCCTAAATAATTTAACTATCACTGGTTCTTTGGGCAACCTGATTAACTTCACTAAACATCAGTTTACTTGCTGGTAAAATGGGATGTAACTAATATAACTATTGCTAATGTTGTGTGGAGAAAAAAATATATAATGCAGCAAATAATATAAAAATGGATAAATCAATGGAAGTATTGATAATTTTCAGTTTAATCTGGAGAGACAGTGTATATTAAAAAATACTCCAGCTCCAAATTACACCATGCTACCAGCCCATGAGGTCTCAGTATTACAGAGCCGAGGAATGAACAGTGGCAGACAGACCTCTTATTCAGAAGTAACTGGCTGGAAGAGTTGAGATTTGAACAATAATTAGTAAAGCAACCTCACCTCTATGGGGATGGCACTGTTCAGGGGGCACGATCAGCTTTTTAACAAGACTGGCATTAATGGGTTCTTAAAGTTAGGTCAGAATTATTTGCAAGCATCATACAAAAGCCATTAATTGGCTTTTATATAAGGCCCTCCCCTCCCTGTCTCAAGTATGAGTACAAGAGACAACACTTCTTGAACTGTCAGAGTACAAAGAATGGCTTCATATATGAGGCATTTGTAATCCTCCTGCAATAATACACAAAAAACAGAATTAATGGAATTGGCTATAACTCTATACATTTAGGAGAGAGTTTAGAAACCAGTTAGATATGTTTAGGGGTTGGTTTTTTATTTTTTGTTTGTTTTGCTAATATTCATTAATTCAAAGAGACCATTTAAAACTTGGGGTTTTTTTTACCACACCCCCAGCATGCAGAAGTTCCTGAGCCAAAGATCAAGCCCACACCACAGCAGTGACCCAAGGCACAGCAAAGACAATGTCGGATCCTTAACTGCTAGGCCACCAGGGAATTCCACACTTAAAACTCTTCCTGCTTTTCATTTGAAAAGTTTGCTTTTGAAATAATGTTATAGTTAAGCTTACTCTGAAACATATATTCACCATGCTACTAAACCTGACAGATTTTTACAATCTTAATTAGCTAAGAATGCCCTTTTTGAACTTGGGTTGATTCCAGCTATTAATTTACCCCCTGGAGAGCAAATCTGCCAAACATTCTCATTACCTACTCCTGTGAACAAGCAATTCACCCACCGGCATCCCCAACACTTTTTCAACTGGCTTTCGGCCTCTCCTCCCTTTCCAATGATCCACATGTATCTGATGATGGAGGAATTTTATTCTCTAAGCAAGGCCTTTTTTACTAGTCTCTTTTTAAAACAGTTTATTGAGATATAATTCACATACCAGATATTTCATTGAGTTCAAGTATACAATAAACGGCTTTTAGTAACCCACACACCTTCAGTCAATTAATCTTTGACAAAAGGGGCAAGAATATATAATGGAGAAAAGACAGACTCTTCAGCAAGTGGTGTTGGGAAAGTCAGACTGTCACACATAAATCAGTGAAGTTAGAAAACTCCTTCACACTATACACAAAAATAAACTCAAAATGGTTTAAAGACTTAAATACAAGACATGACACCATAAAACTCCTAGAAGAGAAAATTGGCAAAACTTTTTCTGACATAAATTGAACTAATGTTTTCTTAGGTTAGTCTCCCAAAGCAATAGAAATAAAAGCAAAAATAAACAAATGGGACCTAATCAAGATTATAGGCTTTTGCACAGCAAAAGAAATAATAAACAAAATGGAAAGACAATCTATGGACCAGGAAAAAATATGTGCAAATAATTTAACCAATAAGGAATTTCCAAAATATACAAATGATTTAATGTCAAAAACAACAAACTGCATCAAAAAATGGGCAGAAGACCTAAATAGACATTTCTCCAAAGAAGACATACAGATGGCTATAAAACACATAAAAAGATGCTCAACATCGCTAATTATTAGAGAAATGAAAATCAAAACTACAATGAGGTACCATCTCACACCACTTAGAATGCCCATCATCAAAAAGTCTAAAAATAAATAAATGCTGGGAGGGTGTGGAGAAAAGGGAATTCTCTTACACTGTTGGTGGGAATGTAAATTGGTACAGTCACTATGGAGAATAGTATGGAGTTTCCTTAAAAAACTAAAAGTAGAGTTGCTATATGATCCAGCAACTCCACTCCTGGGCATATATCTAGAAAAGACAAAAGCTCTACTTCGAAAAAACACATGTACCCCAATATTCATAGCAGCATTATTCACAATAGCCAAAACACGAGAGCAACCTGTATGTCCACAGATGAATGGGTAAAGATGTTTTATATATATTATATATATATATATTATATATATATTATATATATATATATTATATATATATATTATATATATATTATATATATATATATTATATATATATATTATATATATATATTATATATATATATTATATATATATATTATATATATATTATATATATAATATATATAATATATATATATTATATATATAATATATATATATATTATATATATATTATATATATATATTATATATATATTATATATATATATATTATATATATATTATATATATATATATAATGGAATACTATTCAGTCATAAAAAGGAATGAAATAATGCCATTTGCAGCAACATGGATGTACCTAGAGATTACCATAATAAGTGAAGTAAGTCAGAGAAAGACAAATACCATATGATATCACTTATATGTGGAATCTAAAATATGATTTAGATTTAGATACAAATGAACTTGTATACAAAACAGAAAAAGACTCTGGTAACTTACGGTTACCAAAAGGGGTGGGTGAGATATATATTAGGAGTTTGAGATTAGCAGATACAAACTACTGTATATAAAACAGATAAGCAATAAGGTCCTCTTGTAAAGCACAGGGAACTATATTCAATATCCTGTAATAAACCATAATGGAAAAGAATATGAAAAAGAGTGTGTATGTGTGTGTGTGTGTATGTGTATGTATGTATCTATTTGTCTGTGGACATTTAGGTTGCTCTCATGTCTTGGCTATTGTCAATAATGCTGCTATGAACACTGGGGCACAAGCATTTTTTTTAATGTAATATGTATATGATTTAGGTATGAATCACACATATATATGAATCACTTTGCCATACACCAGAAACTAACACATTGTAAATCAAATATAATTTTTAAAATTGCTTTTAGTATATATATTATTTATTTATTTTTCCCTCTGTACAGCATGGGGATCAAGTTACTCTTACATGTATACATTTTTTTCCCCACCCTTTGTTCTGTTGCAATATGAGTATCTAGACATAGTTCTCAATGCTACTCAGCAGGATCTCCTTGTAAATCTATTCTAAGTTGTATCTGATAACCCCAAGCTCCCAATTCCTCCCACTTCCTCCCTCTCCCATCGGGCAGCCACAAGTCTACTCTCCAAGTCCATTATTTTCTTTTCTGTGGAGATGTTCATTTGTATATTCACAGAGTTGTGTATCCATTACTACAATCAATTTTAGAACATTTTTATCCCTCCAAAAAGAAATCTTGTACCCTACCCTTAAGCTGTCATTCCCAATTGCCCTATCTCTTCTAGTTCTAGGTAACCACTAATCTGTTCTACATCTTTATAGCTTTGCCTATCTGTGACATTTCATATACATGGACTCACCCAATATATGTCTTTGTGACTGGCTTCTTTTTCAAGGTTCATCGAGTACTTAATTTCCTTTTATTGCTTAATAAAATTTCAATGTGAATATACTACATTTATCCATTCATCATTTGATGGACATCTGGGATGTTTCCACTTCTTAGCTTTTATGAATAATGCTGCTATGAACATCCAGGTACAAGTTTTTGCATGGACATGTTTTCATTTCTCTTGTGTATATACCTAGGACTATAATTTCTAGGTCATAGGGAAACTCTAAGTTTAGTCAATTGAGAAAGTGCCAAACTGTTTCCAAAGTGGTTGAAATATTTTACATTCCAACTAGCAGTGTATGAAAGTTCCAATTTCTCCACATCCTTGTCAACACTTGCTATTATCTGTCTTTTGTATTATAGCCAATGTGCTGGATCTAAAGTAATACCTCAATGTGGTTTTGATTTGCATTTCTCTGATAACTATTGATGTTGAGCATCTTTTCATGTGCTTACCAGTCATTTGTATATCTTCTTTAGAAATATGTCTATTCAGATTCTTTGCCCATTTTGATATGATTGTCTTTTCTTATTAAGTTGTAAGAGTTCTTTATATATTTGAGATTAAGTTTTTTTAATCATATATATGATTTGCAAAATTTTCTCCCATCCTGCAGGGTGTTTTTTCACTTTCTTAATAGTGTCCTTTAAAGCACAAATTATTTGAATTTTGATGATGTCTAGTTGATTTACATTTTTCTTTTGTTAGTTGCTTTTCTTTTTTTTTTTTTTTTTTTTTTTTGGTCTGTTTGTTATTTCTTTGGGCCGCTCCCGTGGCATATGGAGGTTCCCAGGCTAGGGGTCGAATCGGAGCTGTAGTCACTGGCCTACGCCAGAGCCACAGCAAGGCGGGATCCGAGCCGTGTCTGCAACCTACACCACAACTCACGGCAATGCCGGATCGATCGTTAACCTACTGAGCAAGGGCAGGGACCGAACCTGCAACCTCATGGTTCCTAGTCGGATTCGTTAACCACTGTGCCACAACGGGAACTCCTGTTACTTGCTTTTGATGTCATATCTTAATCCAAAATCACAAATGGTAATTCCTGATTTTTTTCCAAGAACGTTATAGTTTTAGGTTTTATTGTTAAGTGTTTGATTCATTTTGAGTTAATCTTTATACGTGGTGTGAAGTAGGAGTTCAGCATCATTATTCTGCATATAGATATCCAGTTGTCTCAGCACCATTTGTTGAAAAAGACTCTTCTTTCCCCTTTTGAATTATCTTGGCACTCTTACTGAAAATCAGTTAACTGTATATGTGAGGATTTATTTATGGATTTCCTTTTCTTTTTTTTTTTTTTTTTTTTTTTTTTTTGTCTTTTGCCATTTCTTGAGCCGCTCCCACAGCATATGGGAGGTTCCCAGGCTAGGGGTCTAATTGGAGCTGTAGCTGCCAGCCTACACCAAAGCCACAGCAATGCAGGATTGGAGCCACGTCTGCGACCTACACCACAGCTCACGGCAACACCGGATCCTTAACCCACTGAGCAAGGGCAGGGATCGAACCCACAACCTCATGGTTCCTAGTCAGATTTGTTAACCACTGCACCATGATGGGAACTCCCTATTTATGGATTTTCAATTCTATTCCATGGATCTGTCAGTCTATCCTTATGCTAGTACTGGATTTTGTTGGTTATTCTTGCCTTTGTAGTAAATTTTGATATTAGGATATATGAGTCATCCAACATTTCTTTTTCAAGACTGTTTTGGCTATTTTGGGTCCCTTTCATTTCCACATGAATTTTAGGATGAGCTTGTCAAGTTCTTCAAATAAGTCAAGTTGGACTATGATAGGGATTACACTGGATCTGCAGATCAACATAGGGAGTATTACCATCTTACCAGTATTAAGTTTTCCAATCCGTGTGCATGAAATGTCTTTCTATTTATTTAGGTCTTCCTTAATTTCTCTCAACAATGTTTTGTAGTTTTCAGAGTACATGTTTTGTACTTCTTATGTTAATTTTATTACTAATTATTTTATTCTTTTTGATGCTAGTATAAATCTAATTGTTTTCTTTAGAGGCTTTTGTTTTTAATTGAAAGTTTCACAAAAGGCTATTTCTTTGAACTCCAGGATAAAATTTTAGAGGTCAAAAATTGTTTCAAACCTAAAAAAAATTTCAATTTTAGCTTACTCATTGCAGAAGGCTGCTCAGGTAGGGCAATGTCCTGTTACATCTAAAAGACTTGGCACACTGTCCCAGTTGCTAAGAGTGTCACTAACAATTACTCTGTTTGCAATGCAGCTTCTCTTACACTCAGGAAGCAGATGAGGTTGGTGCTGGGTTCCTCAACTCCTCTTTCTTTAGAGCCTCAATCACAGCTACCCAGTGTTCTCTTAAGGCATTCCAGCTTTCCTGATATTCCTTGGTTAACCAGAGGCCACCAGTGTGGTCTCCTATCTAGGCTTGCCTGTGCTGACCAGAACCCTAAATCTGTCACTATCAACTACCTACCTCCCACCTTGACCTTTCTGTGTGATGATATTTTTCTTAGCACAGAGGTCAGCATATTAGAGGGTTGAGGTGTTGACTTTTGAGAGACAGTGGCAGAATATGGTAAGGGGATAGCAGAGGTAGGAGATAATGGCCACAAATTCATTTTCACAGGTAAGAGGAATGCAGGAGAACTTCAGTGAAAGGTGCAGTCACACATACACAAATGAAAGGTCAAGGAAAAAATGGCCACAAACAGGAGTCAAGGCAACAACAGTCAGAGAGCAGACTGAGATGTCATTAGGGGCAGGATCAAAAAATAAGACAGTCTGTGGCTTGAACAAAGGCCAGAAGTCATTGATGGAGCCAGACCTTGAGACAGAAGCAATAGAACTGACATTCAGGTCTAACCTGGTTCCCCTAGTCACTATCAGTCCAGCTTCTTCCCCTTGATGTGGTCCTCTAATTTCTTAGAGTCCAGGCTTCTAGGATCAGTTAGACTTTGACCAGAAAAATAGAATTATTAGGAGGTATCTATTCCTATCTCTATTTGTATCACTCTCTCTTTCCCTATTACTATCTACCTCTTACTACATCTATACATTAATATTTATAACTATAGATAGCTATATTAAGGGATTTACTATAGGAATTTTACCATATGCAACTGTGGAAGCTGATCAAACAGCTCATGTGAAGCAGTTTCTTCTGAGTCTGGTACTGGAGCCCAAACTCTCAGGGCTGGCATTTAAAAAGGAAAGATAAACATGAATTAGAGAAAACAGATAAACTAGAATCTGCAAGGCTGAGCTGGAACCCACAAAGATGACGTGGAACCATGTTGGTTCCTCACCATAAGCTTAAGCCTCTAACTTTGGTGATGAGGGTGTCCTACGTAAGTTGGAGGATTTCCTACATAAGTTGGCACCTTTTATTCTCAGAGCCAAATACCCAATTGTCCCAGGAGTTGGAAAATCGATAGCGAAGCAGCAGATATGAAAGAAACAGTGTGAGCTGCAACAGCACCTTGTGCCCTGCACTGATTTTTCAAGAATAAGAAGATGTCTCTGCTTTTTCATATCTTCATAATCTGATACACCATGTCTCTTGTGGCTCACCCAAAACCAAAACTACGCAGGAAAGGAAATTCTGGTGACATGTAGTTCCAGTTTAACTAAGTCAACACTGAACAAATCTACAATGCTTGTCAATACAGACGACCATGCTTTCTCAGTGAAGAACTTCTCCTTATTCCTATACACTTGATGTCTCTTCAGAAGAGAACCCTCACTCCGTAGGGTTCATGTTCCCAGTGGATGGGTAGGAAATACTGCAAAGTTTTCTGGGGTGAGAATCTTGATAGCTGGAATTCCAAGTGGAACTCTAAGAAGCATTTTTCACTCAATGAGCTACTGCAAAAGACTAAAGAAATATAGCTAAAAGTTGGAATTTTGCAGTTCAATGACATCAAATAGGTCTCTAAATCACAAGGCTAGCCCTTTATGTGCTCATGGATTATGGTCTAGTCTCACACACATTTTAACTCCAAGCTGTCCTCCTGTGAAATACGCTCTTAAGTAATGGGGAATGGAGCAAGTGAAGAGGGAGAGGGCTGCTTGATAGCTATAACTGGCCTTATTTAATGGATGTAACCACAGCTCTAAACGGGCCTGAGAGTGTCTTGTTGAAGAGCAAACAGATGTAGGGTTGTGGGGTTACTCATATTCTCCTTAAGATGAATGAATTTGCTTCCTTCAGGCATTGATTTAGGATCTCTTTACACTGTAAAAAGGAATGCACCTAGCATTACCCATTTAATTTCTTTCTTGTTTTGTTTGTGATCACTGTTAATGAATGGAGATAGAAAAGCACAACAAAAAGAAAAAAAAACTGCCTTTGGATGGTTATATAAAACTAGTTGAGAGCTTGAAGAGATTCCAAGAATGAAAAGAATTATAGGTTAGCCTTACAAACTGTTAGCTGCCTTGGGCCAAACATGATTTATGTGTGCAGTAAAGTTTCAGTTTGTTTCTTGTTCTGCCTTACGATTCCACCTCTCTTCAGTAAAGATGTTATCCCCCTCCATACACATAAAACCATCCCCTTCACCAGTAACTCTGAAAAAGAAAAGCAGAGTTTTGCAATGTTTGGATCCTGGTAAATTTTATATGCTTATTTTCAACAACTGGCCTAGATGACTTTTCCCAATAAACTACAAATACATTTTGGTTTCTTCAAGAAGGAAAAATCTCTTCTTAAACACAAGAACCAGATCATGATTTATTTATCAAGACTGGAAAACACATTCTTCATCAAAACATATAACTTGTATGTTTCTCTGCAGTAAGTAGTTACGATAACTGAATAACTGCATTTCTTTTTTCTATGCTATATAATCCTCCTTGTTAGGAACATCTTTGGAATCAGAGTGCCCTATATTCTTAATGACTTAGAAAGTCAGATTTATTCCTCTAGTTTCATTCCTGCTGAAATCCCATTATAAAAGATGGTCTATTGTTATATTTCCAGTGCAAATTGCACAACTGATATTTCAGGATATTTGATAATTAAATGACCAGCATGACTCCTGAGTAACTGTAAAATGGTTTGATGGCAATTGACAAAAGCCTGTACTTTAGATCCAAGGGCTTCCAATTCAAGAGAAAAAGGTTCCAACACCCATTCAAAGAACTAGATGGACAAAGATAAAATTGAAATTACTATAGACTGGAGAGAATCAGACAATAAGAGCACAGGCCTTCTCTTAAGCTCTCTTATAATTGCGAACTGGGAATACTTTACACAGTGGTTGAGGATGCCTGTTCTGACTTTGTGACGTGTCATGTACTAATATTTTAGCCTCTTTTGACCCAGTTTGGGGTGGGGGCAGTGGTTTTTTGTTTGTTTAATTTGTTTTGCTTTGTAAATGCAATGCTTAGTGAGAAATAGACGGTTCTTAACTTTAGAAAATACACAGTCTAAATACTGGGCTAATAGAAAGTCAAGGATGGTTAGAAGTAGCAACCAGGCCACTAGCCTTTCCAAGCTGATGCTAAATCCATACTGACTTCCCCCTAATAGTCCCTCCGGGACCATTTGTTTTTAACTCTTCACTGGAAAACAAGCTTCTGACTTCATTTTCTTTAGATCTCAAATAAAGGAGCCTTGGCTAGTTTGTGAAATTTGACCTAAAAAGGTAAACCTTGACCTTGTCTACATATTAGTGATTAGTAATTATCACAGTTGTAACCATATCAGCTATAAATATACATACATGAGGATATACATCACTCAGTTGAAATTCAAAACATCAAATAGATAATCTTTCTTAACCACAGAGAAGCGAGCAGGATTTTTTTTTTTTTTTAAATCTTTCTAGGGCTGCACCTGTGGCATATGGAGGTTCCCAGGCTAGGGGTTGAATCAGAGCTGTAGCTGCTGGCCTACACCACAGCCACAGCAACGCAGGATCTGAGCCATGTCTGTGACCTATACCACAGCTTACAGCAACACTGGATCCTTACACCAATGATCAAGGCCAGGAATCAAACCTGTGTCTTCATGGATGCCAGTCAAATTCGTTTCTGCTGAGCTACAGAACAGGAACTCCATGAGCAGTTTTATTATACTCTACACAAAGTAGTATGTATAGGGATTAGGTTTTAGTGAAGTAACAAGGAGGGTTGATCAAATTCCTTCCCAGGAACCATCACTGTCTTAATTTTATAGAATTCAGAAATTTTCCCTCTCAATTTCAAGGGTTTACTAGAATCAAGAATAAAACTAATAATCACGTTACTCTGGAATAGCATTCTTAACATCTGTCCATATAAATGTGAGTTACCATTAAGATCAGCAGTAACTGTTTTTTAATTTTCTTTTGCCAGTATGTTTGTTAAAACAACAATTAAAATTTTTAGCTGATGAAGTGGAAATTCATTAAAGGAACTCAAGGAATTAATTTGTGTACCACAGGGTCCTCTTCTTTCTTGATAACCCAAAGAAAGAAAAACATGCTAAAAAGAGTCTGGGCATAAAATTGAGTACGGAGTTGAAAGGTTTTCAGACTCAGCTGTACCACCAACTAGTCACAACACTGGATAATCCAAATTATGTCTGTGAGAGTAAGTTTCCTCATCAGGAAATTGGAGATGTTCTTTGCTTGGCCTGCTTCTCTGTGTTTTGATGGCCTGATGAGAAAGGAGAAAGTATTTTGCCAGCTACAGAGCATCATATTAAGCTGAGATGTTAAAATGGGAAGCTGCCACTGGGAGTCAGAAACAACTCGAGATGGACAAATCCTTTGGCCTTATTTTTCTCTAAATCAATGGTTCTTAACCCTATCCACATATTGGGAAATTAAAAAATACTAACTCCTGAGCCCCACAACCAGTGACTCTGCTGTCACTGGTCTGGGGTTTGGCCTGGGCACCAGGTTTTCTTAAAACCCCCAGGTAACTTTAATGTGTAGCCAAGGTTAAGAAACACATGCAGGAGTTCCCACTGTGGCTCAGTGGAAACAAATCTGACTAGCATCCATGAGGACGCAGGTTCGATCCCTGGCCTCACTCAGTGGGTTAAGGATCCGGTGTTGCCATGAGCTGTGGTGTAAGTTGCAGATGCAGCTCAGATTCAGCGGTGCTGTAGTCCAGTGGCTACAGCTCCAATTTGACCCTTAGCCTGGGAACCACTATATGCTGGGGGTATGGCCCTAGAAAAAGAAAAAAGAAAAAAAAAAAAAGAAACAAATGGAGAGTAATGAATTTTGCATGTCTGACTTTTGCCTATACCTCGTGCTGCTTGTCTGGCCTGAATGCAGACTTCTAGAGGTATTTTACTGAGGCTTCGCTGGACCCAACCACAGGAGGTGAATTATGGGGTAGGTAGGATTGGAAAACTTGGCTGTTAGCCCTGGATGTGTCACCTTTAAGCTTTGTGACTTTGGGCAAGTCATGATTTTGCCAATGATAATAACAATATAAGAGCTAGCATTTACTATACAGTGACTATGAACTGGTAACTAGACATGATAAACATGCCGAACGCCCAATAACAACTCAAAGTGCACATTATTACCCATTTTACAGCAGCGGAAACTGATGCTTATCCATATTCAGTAACTTACCCACATGTTTTCCTTATTTTCAAAATGGATATAATAATAACCCAGCATATAACAATCAGATAAAATAATATACATGAAAGTTCTTTGTAAACTATATGACCATACATAAATTCAGCAAACATAGTATAGTTTGAAAAAAGCTTAAGATTTAGCTTTAGACAGACTTGGGTTTCTATCTCACTTCTGTTCAATTAATAGCATTCCAACCTTAAGCAGTTTACTTAGCATACTTCTTACTGTATTTTCAAAATCATATAATGGATATAATGATACTTTTCTATGTCTGCTGTGGATTACAGATAATGAACGTAAAGAGCAAAGTATAGTACCTGGCACTACAGCTCAATAAAAGCAGCTACTGTCATTTTCAACAGTTTGTGTCTCTGTAAGATCAGGTAATTCCTGCTCCCAAACTTAAGATTAATAGCTATTGAATTTGGAACTCATGTTTTTGTATTTGTTGTTGGTATTACTGGAGTTCTAGTTTTCCTATATTCCATTCTGGATCTTGAATCATTAGGATTGGGCTTTTAGCTTTGAATGTACTCTATAGTTACATTATAGTAACTCTATAGTTAAACAGAGCCTACTATGGCAGCCCCTGGAAAGTCAGTTCTCCTTGGTCACCATAATCCTCATTGTACTGGCCAGAGTATCCCCTAGGAGCTTCTAGGTTTGCATAGACATTCACAGACCCTAAGTCTCAGCCCCATTCTGCATAAGATGATTCAAACTATGTCTAACAGTCATTACATGGAAATATTAGCCTTCTTCCCATTCCTGCTGATTTAAAAAAAAATGAAATAAAATTTTAAACCATTTCAATCAAGTGAGGTAAATTACTTTGCTAAAAAATGAAAAAGTTTTGAAGCCAAAGGGTCAACACTGTAAGGTAAACCATCCATTGGACAAACAAATGTCCCCTTATGTGTGCTAGGGGGTAGTGGCTTACCTTAACACTCCTCAGTGTTTGTTTAAATATTTTCTAGTACATATGCCAAAGGAGAAGGAGAAGGAATATGTTGTCACTGCCACCTCCACAATGGCCATTGTAAAGTCTGGGTTTCCATCCAAAAGCTCTCTCCTAGTTCCAGACCTATAGAATTGATTGCTGGCTTGATGTCTCTATCTGAAAGTGCTATACATAATTCAACATCAACCTATCTAAATTTACATTCTTCCCCTTTCTCAAACTTGTTTCTCCATTTGTTTACCTTCTCAATCCATGGTTTCACCAACTGTCTGGTTATTTGTGTTAAGATTTGTTGTGGCCACAAATGACAGAAACCCAAAAGAACAGTGGCTTAGACAAAACAGAAATTTATTTTTCTTGCATGTAAATGAGAGAATTTCAGGGCTGGTTTGGCAGCTCTGCAATTATTAGGAATCCAAGTGCATTCATTCTTGCTGCTCGGCACTCCTCTATATGCAGTTACCACTTTATGTTCCAAGATGGTTGCTCTACCTCCAGCCATTATGGCTGCATTTCAGTCACCAAAAAGAAGGAAAAGGGACAAGAAGGACATGCTCCTTCCCTTTAAGATGAGTCCACTAAGGACTCATCTTGGGAGTTTCACATACCACTTTCACTTGTAGTCACCGGCCAGAATTTAGTTACTTGGCTGCAAAGGAGACTGGAAAATATGGGTATCTTCCATTCCCATTAAAATTCAGGACTCCTATCACCAGGAAAGAAGGGTATAATGTAATGTAGGGAAACAACTAGATAGAAATATGGGAGTCATTCTCATCTCCTGCATTCTCTTCACCTTCTGCCTCCAAGATCAACATTTCTCATAACTCTATCCCCTGAATTGTTCTCAAGCTTACTTAGGCCCCATCTCTTACAGAGACTATTACAAAAACTTTCTGAAGAAGTTCTCTGAGTTCAGTTCCACTGTCCCCTATGTATTCAATCCCCTGACTACGGGTCCCTAAAGTTTTCTTTCAAATAGCAATTTAATTATCACTCTATTGCCTTCACAACAAAGTCAAAATTCTTGGGAGAGGTATAAAATTCTTGAACTTACCCTATCCTCTAGTTATAGAGAACTTGTGCTTCCTGGGAGGCATGACACTTTTTCATGCCCCTTACCTTTACCATGCTATTCCCTTTACCTAGAATGTCCTTCTTTCCTTATCTTGACAAATACACACCTACTTGCCCTCCCAGCCCCAGGACAGCCTTCACCTGCCTTGTGAGGTCTCATCTGACTCTCCCAGGCTGGACTGCATGGCCTCATAGCACCTGCACCAACCTCCATACAGGCGTATTGCCTTGGAATTATAGGTTTACAGTTCTAGAAAGTGAGCTCCAAGGCTGTGCCTTATTTATCTTTGAACCCTTAATCTCCAAGAACAGTGCCTGGTCTGGAGCTGGGGTTTGGCGGATACTTTTTGAACAAGTGAATGAAGAAAATCAAATACTTAAACTTGTTAGAACTGTGTGTGAAGTTAGAATAAACACTCTTTGAGTGAAGGCTTGAAGACCTTTCCTGTAATAGGGGTGCAGAAACTTAGTACATAAACTCAAAGACATTTATTTGGTTTGGATCATTTTATCTGATCCTTTTCAATTGCCCTCTGATGTTTGTTTGTTTGTTTGTTTGTTTGTTTGTTTTTGTCATTTTGTCTTTTTAGGGCTGCACCCACAGCACATGGAGGTTCCCAGGCTAGGGGTCGAATCAGAGCTGTAGTCGCCAGCCTATGCCAGAGCCACAGCAATGCCAGATCTGAGCTGCGTCTGTGACCTAAACCACAGCTTGTGGCAATGCCGGATCCTTAACCCACTGAGCGAGGCCAGGGATCAAACCCACAACCTCATGGTTCCTAGTCAGATTTGTTTCCGTTGTGCCACGATGGGAACTTTGCCTTTTGATTCTTAACTGTGCGCTATGAATTGTTAATATCATTGGATAAATGACTTTTCAATATGGATTATTATTATAGTACCTTTGAAATTCAGTGTAAGTCATGCAGCATAAAAAAGAATAAAAATTTTAATTCTTACTTTGAAATCAATTGATAAACACCCTGGACAGGAGTCAGTCAACCTCCCTCCTTGTACTGGCTCAGCAATTAGCTTGGACAGATGGACAAAATTTTTGGGTTTCAGTTGCCCACAAACGAGAGATTTGAAAAATTACGTCTAAATTCTCCTGCAGCTCAAACATGCTATACTTGTGTAAAGCCATGCTCTGAAAAGAAGGTTGATGTGTTTTGCATTACAGAGCAATTTCTGCCTAGAGTATTTTCTTCTGACTTGGGAAAAATAAACTCAGGATCTCTTTAAAAAGAGATCATGGATGCAGCAGAGTAAGGTCCAGGTAAAGATGATCTTAAAAGAGCAAGAGTTGAGGTAAATGTTCATCAACAGATGAATTGATTAAGATGTGGTACATATGTACAATGGAATACTACTCAGCCATAAAAAGACATACTAACACCATCTGCAGCAACATGGATGAAACTAGAGTCTCATACTAAGTGACGTAAGCCACAAAGAAAAAGACAAACAGCATATTATATCACTTATTTGTGGAATCTAAAATATGGCACAGATGATCCTATCTACAACACAGAAACAGATCACAGCCAAGGAGAGCAGACTTGTGGTTCCTAGGGGGGAGTAGGGAGGGAGTGGGATGGACAGGCAGTTTGGGGTTATGGGATGCAAACTGCTGTTTGGAATGTATGGACACTGGGGCCCTACTGTACAGCACAGGGAACTGTGTGTCATTGGGTCACTTTGCTGTACAACAGAAATTGAGCAAACACTGTAAATCAACTACACTTTCTTTTTTCTTTCTTTTTCTGCTTTTTAGGGCCTCACACATGGCATGTGGAAGTTTCCAGGCTAGAGGTTGGATCTGAGCTACAGCTGTTGGCCTACGCCACAGCAACACAGAATCTGAGCCGTGTCTGTGAAGTACACCACAGCTCATGGCAATGCCAGATCCTTAACCCACTGAGTTAGGCTGGGAATGGAACCTGCATCCTCATGGTTACTAGTCAGATTCATTTCTGCTGCACCACAATGAGAACTCCCAATCGAGTATACTCAAAAAAAAAAAAAAAAAAAGTAATGAGGTTTGTGACCCAGTCTCTCTTTTCCTCCTCTAGCCTCACACTGTCCTATTTATTTTTTTAGGACAAGAGATGAAAGTAGGTTGAACTGGGTGGGGGATGGGCAAGGGGGTATCGTGCAGCTGCAGTTTCCTTTCATGTCCCCCTTAAACCCGGTGATGGGGTAGAAGAAAAGCTAATTGAGGTGGGATGACTTCCAATGTGCCTGAGGGTCCTAAATTCTTTCATCTCCCCTTTCCCTCTGAACCTTTCAAATATGCATAATAACAATCGCCAATACTGCAGTCCTGACAGGGCCGGGCTGAGCATTTTCTGCTGAAAATACAAGCTTTCTAGACTCTGGGGCCTGGGGAAGCGGGGGGGGGGCTTGTGATGGGAGACTGAGGACTTTGGCTTCCTTTCTCTCTTCCAGATGAAAAACGTGGCTGCCTTTGCAATTTCTATGTTGGTGGTTTGACAGACATAAAGGTGGAAATACCTGTGATTAAGAAAGCAAATGAGAGGGTGATTTCTCCTAAAAGAGATGGGAATTGCACTCTCTGAGGTATGCAGTGTGACGTGGGAGTGTGTGAGCTAGTCCCCAGAAGGTTCTAATGGGACTCTTTCAATAACTTTTTTAAGCCCTGAGGCTCTGTCATACAAGGCTACATTCTGTTGACTGAGTGTGCTCCTGAGGTGGTTAACAAGTAGTTCTGTTCTTAGCTCTTGCTTGGCAGGAGTTTTCAGCTATTCCAGTACTCACTCAACCTTAGCCTCTCTCCAGGATGTTTGGACTCATGGTTATGTTTTTTGTTTTTGATAGTTCATGTGGCAAATGGATGGGGTGCTCTTTGAAAAAGACTTCCCAAGCTTCCAGTTTCCTCAATATGTTGAGGAACTAGTCAAAAGAGGAGCCATTAGCTCTACCAGATAAACGACTAGAGTCCTTTGTAACAGTTTTCACTGCAAATAATTACCTTTGACCTGGTCACCCAAGACTCGATCTGTGCCATAGTGTTTGCAAGGTACTTCCAAACCTGGCATATGGACAAATGCCACAGTAAGTAGCAGTGCCAGTGGATACATTCTCACCCTCACTAGCACCAGTTCTCTCTGTGGGGCTTCCAAGAGGGGTGAGTTACCTTTCAAATGCCTTTTACATTCGCCTGGCCATTTTCTCTTTAACTTTTACATTGTATTTTCTTTACTTTCTGAATGAGTACTAAATTTGCCTGGCACAAAATGGAAAAGATACAAGAGTATTTGCTGAAAACTCTTGCTCTTGCTCTTGTCCACTAGCCTACCTGTCCTCCCCTCCAGAGGCAACCAATGTTACTGGCTTTTCTGAATCCTTCCAAAGATATTCCACACTTATACAAGCAACTATGTATACATGCTATTTGATTCCTTTATAAACCCAAGTAGTATCACACTATCCACAGCCGGCCCATTGCTTGACTGACTTATATATGTCTTGGAGCTTTTTCCATCATCAGTCCATATACATATACTTCATTCTTTTTGCATGGCTACACAGTACTACGTGGCATGGATGTGCCATCATGTATTTAACCAACTATGAGACCATTTTTACCTTTTAGAAATATGTGTACAGAAGACATTGGTACAGGGAGCAGCATCATTGCAGTTTCCTCCTCTCTGTTAGGGTAAGCTATGTAGTTATCTGTGCCTCCTCCCAGAGGCACTAAATTTGGTGAAGAACTTCCCCATAGCCTGAACTATGCACAGTCCTTCACCTCTGTCACTAGACCTCTGATAACTGGGAATCATTTTCTTTGTTCAAGTGAGAAAGCTGGATTTCTACCCTCTCAACCCCTACTATTTTATTAGCAATACTACTTTTATATAGTTTCCATGATTATGCTCTGGCCATGGGAAAGATGTGTTTCACCATTTCAAACCCAATTAAGACTGTGGTATGTCACTGGGATGTCACAGCAACTAATTACCATGTAATCCTATTCCCTAGTCTGTACACGGATTGTCAGGTGGCTCTACTGTACCTGGACACACATTACAGGTTATAGAGATATCACTAGCATACCCATATGTGTTCTAGGAGTTGGATAATAACATTCTTTGTATTTAACAGTGCTACTGGTTCTTTTACATAGCTCAGAAATATATATGTGGACCAGACTGTGCTTCCCAGGGCAGGAATCGACTGTCTTATTCATCTTGATCCCTTCAGTGTATGACACAGTGCCCTGCATCTAGTATTTACTATTGGCAGGATTTGGGTATTTGGAAAAAAATAGAAAAGATAAATCATGTTGACTTTTACAAAGGGGCCTCATATCTGTCAGAGTTTGATCAGAGAAGCAAAACCATAGCAATTATGTAAAATAAGGGATTCACTATAGGAATTTGACCTTACATAATCAAGGAAGCTGATTAAATAGTTTTTGTATGGCTGTGGATTCTGCACCAGGTGCTGGGACAGGTGACATACAGGCAGCCAGGAAGTAAAGATGGACACAAGGACAAACTAGTACTTGTTTGAGTCTCTAATTGCCCCCAAGCCTCCAGTCAATGATGCATTGATATGAAAAGAACTTGACACCCTTCATCACAAAGCTTAAAGTGGACTTGACGCAGGAATCAGAGAAGATGAAGATGTAGTTAGAGCTAGAGAAATCATAGACGTTACTGTTGTCCCAAGAGCTGCATACACTGGCCCAGGACTGAAGAAGGTGTAGAGAGTCTGGCAGGAACAGGAGGAGGTGTGAACCCAGCCACTGCCTCATACCAACAGGGTGAGCTATCAGATCAGTGGCAACACGTGGGAATTGCAAGAGTACCTGTGACCTTGTACTACCACCAAGTATAAAAAAAAGAGTATGTATGTTGCTTCAATTCCACCATTCGAATCTTACCCAAATGTCTCTTGTGATCCCTATTACCCAAAATGGAGAAGGGAATTCTGGGAACTGTAGCTCCAGGTTAGCTAAGTTGACAGTACAAATCCACTACAGTCCCATCAATAGTGTCTCCTTTCTTCTGCTATTACTGAAATCAGATTCTCAGAAAAGAAACACTCACAGACTATAAGTTAGCTTCCCAATTTAATCTTCAATAGCTATTGAGAGGCAAAGAAAAATAATGTATCTTTCTGCTGCTCCCCAAAGATAGTATTTTTGTCCTCATGGGAAACTCATGATTTTACTGGGAAAACAATAAACACTTCCTTGAAAGACTCGACAAAGGCAAAAAGTATTCCTCTCCAGACTATTTCTTACAGTGCAGTTTAGGCAAGAAAAAAAAAGTCAATAGTATTTTTCTAGTAGCTGTTTCTTCTTAGTTATTTTTCTCAGCCCATTCAAGGTTAAAAAAGAATGTTGTGCATATGAAGTCTTTTTTTTCTCCTTCTTGAATTTATTTTATTCTTAAATGTTCTAAAATCAGTAAAACATTCTGATAGGAGATCTCAGAGAATCAATTAATGCTTTAAAAAGCGGAGATTTTGTATTTCCTTAGTGGCAGAGTGAGTTAAGTATATGGCATTGTCACTGCTATGGCTTGGGCCACTGCTCTAGTGCAGGTTTGATCCCTTCCCCAAGGAACTTTTGCATGCCATGGGCACAGCCAAAAATAAATAAATAAAATAAATAAATAAATAAGAGATTTTTCAGCCATTCAAAGTTGTTCAGTTCTATTCACTGTGGTAGACTGCACAATTAGTCCCAATTTTTCACTCTTTCTGGTTTCCCATCTTTGTTGTGTGACTTTGCAGCTCCTCTGATGACAGGGACACTGTTTTGACTTTGGGCTTGGCCATGTGACTTACTTTAGCCAATGGTATGTCAGCAGTAGCCAGTTCTGACCCTGGGCCTTGGGTCTTTTGTTTGCCCTCTTGGACCTCTGCCAACCCATGAGAAGAGCTTGTCCCAAAGAGTGCAGACTGGTCCCCAAAATGAGTGAACATGGAATGGAGCTGCTCAAAGTGACCTGAAAAATCTGTGAGAACTGACTGCTATTTAATGCCAATGCATTTTGGGTTGGTTTGTTACATGGCATTTTTGTGGAAATACTTGTTCCAGTTACCTTTTGCTATTTCATCCTACCACAACTACCAAAACCAAAAATAAAACAAAATTTAGTGGCTTGCAGCAGCAGCAACCAATTATTTGCCCCCAGATCAGCAATTTGGGCAGAGTTCTACAAGGAAGGCTTATCTCACCTCCACATGGGGCAACCTGAATGGGCCTAGAAGATCCACTTCCAAAAGGCCCTGTCACATGACTGGCAAGTTGGCGCTGGCTGCCAGCTGCAGCTCACTGGGGCTTCTCCTTGGGTTGCCGGCTTCCTCACACACAGTAGCTGTGTTTCAAGAACCACCATCTCAAGAGACAGAAAGTAAAAGCTGCCCATTTCTTAAGGCCTGGGCCCAGAAATTGGCACAAACTCAACTCTGCCATATTCTAGCAGTCAAGCACTCAGAGTCCATATGCAAAGGCAGGGGATATAGACTTTGCTTCTTGAAGAATATTAAAGAATTTGGGGACCGTGTTCTAAAAATGTCTTAATACATAACTGATAGAGACACCTTTAGGCATAAACCTTTCTACCAGCAATGGAAAACATATATTTGAGGGTAAGAAATTAAAAGGAAAGAGTCAAAGGGAAAACACCAAAATATTACCCATCTCTTAGCTTTCTTAGAAGTTCCTTAGTTTCTAATTTAGCAACAGACCAAAAGAAGAGACCAATATTTGTGTGGCTCACTTGGCAATCAGAAACATTAAAAGAACTCTGGACTTGAGGAGTTAGAGTAGGAATCTGACAAAGCAAAATTTGGACCAGTGTAATGTTATGGACAGAAAAAGAAGTTTACTCAGGTGATCTGACTCTGTCTCTTTTTCATATTACTTGAGTACGACCTCTAGAACATTACTTAACCTCAGTGGGTCTCAGGTCTTTCATCTATAAAATGTAGTGAACAAGGTGGTTTTGAGATTTCTTCCTGTTCTAACACTCTATGAATCATTGTCATTTTCTTTATGACTCTGACATCTACAGGATGGCCTGGACTTTCTATATTGAACTCATCAGGATCTATTTCTGCTACATGCCCTCAATAATGAATGGGATTCCTCAGTAAAACCAAACCTTACAAGGTCTGAGCAATAATGAGCTTCAGAATAATGATGGCTGAGCTGAGTAGGACAGCCACACCAGTGGCTGAGTACTCACTTCTCTCTCTCATTGGAATAAAATGAAAACATCCTTTCTTCTTCCACCAGCACAGAAGAGGCAGACTAATATTTTCAAAGGGAAGTTTACTAAAAACTAGGGAAACAAAATGGAAACAATTGTCCTCCAAATTAAAATAGTCTAAAAATTCCTTTCCAACCAAATACAGGAAATAAAGCAATAAATGGTTTTTCTGAACTGAAGCCTATGTTAAGGAGTGACCTCTCCCTATGGTGCTATGAATTAATCCTGTTAAGACTTGGGTTCAAATCCCAGATCTACCATGTAAATCCTTTTTTTTTTTTTTTTTTTTGGCCATGCCTGAGGCATGTGGAATTTCCTGGGCCAGGGATCAAACCCATACCACAGCAGTGACCTGAGCTGCTGTAGTGATAATGCCAGATCCTTAACCCACTGTGCCACAAGGGAGCTCTGTGAAGTTTTAATCTTTTACTTGGGCTAAGTTACCAAAGCATATTGAGCCTTAATTTGTTGACCTCTAAAATGAAAATAATCACACCTGAATGTTTGTGTCCCCTAGAATTCATATGTTGAAATCCTGAACCCTAAGGTGATGATCTCAGAGGCAGGGCCTTTGGGAGGTACTCAGGTCTTAAGGCAGAGCACTCATAAATGGAATTCACACTCTTACAAAAAAGATCCTGAAGAGCTCTGTGGTCCCTTCCACCATGTGAGGACAGAGTGAAAAGCTGGAAGTCTGCAACCCAGAAGAGGGCTTTCACCAGAACCAGACCATACTGGTTCAGGTATCAGACTTCTGTTCTCTGGAACTGTGAGGAAAACATTTTTCTTTCATTAATAAGCCATCAAATCTGTGGTATTTTGTTATAGAAGGTCAAACTAAGATAGTACCTATTGTTCAGTTTTGTTAGGATTATGCTAAATAATATAGGCAAAGCAAAAGGCTCATAGAAGGTTGACTTAGCTTGAGGTCTGTGAAAAGCAGAGCCAAAGACAAGGATTCTAGTGTACATGGATTATTGGAAAGGTATAGGAAATACAGCCAAGGAAGTGGGAAAGCGAGAGAGGAAAAGGAAGCCTTATTGGTATGATTATTGACACCTACCAGAGTGACCAACTAAATCCCACTGGAGAAATGCCAAGAACTGGTTTAAAACACATACTTCAGATAACCCCTCTCAGGAATCACGGAGGCTGGGGCATTTATACATTCACTTCCTCGGTCATTGGTTGAGGGCTGCTCCTGGGCTTGAGAACTCCTCCGCACATAGAGCTTGCTGTGAGAGGATAGAGTGGTCCTTTGGAGAAAGCCCTCAGGCAGAGATGGAAATACTGACAGTTTGAAGTTGTCCAGAGCACACTGATATATAAAGTCTGAGGAGCATGGGCAGTGTGTAGATAGCATATGCTGTAAAATTCCTCAACAAGGACTTTGGGCCCAGTTCTGAATACAAATTGGTGGCACCAAACACAATTTCCCTTCCTCTAGATTCTTAATTTTACTTTCTGATCAGAGACATTCCTGCATCACAGCTTCAAAGAAAACAGTGATTAACATGAACTTACTGAACTTGGGCGTAGAAGCTACCATTATAGACCCCTTTCCCCTCTTCACTGCTTCCCCAGTCCCAGAGCCATAAGCCAGAGACACGTGAACTTCCATCTGAAGACTGACACCTATAACCTCCCACTGACCACTGCCAAGGGAGAATACCGAGGAATGGCGTTAACTTGGCCCAAGAGTTCCATTTCTAACGCCAAGGCTATGAAGTCCACCGTGCCTCTTATACTATATCTACCTTAGAACCCAAATGCTAATCTCTCTGGCCCTCCATTCTTATTGTAATCCCTTAGGATTATGGTCCTGCTCTTCTTCTCTACTCTAGCTACAAACCTTCCTTCCCAATCATTTTGCTATACCCTGTGGAGATGCCTTGTGGCCTCTAAGTTGTCACCAGATATTTTTTCCACCTCCTTGCTTTACCAGAGATTTCACTCTTCTTGAACTATAATTGGGAACATCGCAAAATTCCATTTCTGAATCTCTTCCTCAGAATCCTTCAAGCCTAAACTCCACCATTGAACTTACCTTGACACCATGCAGATTGGCACCACTATAAATTCCTGGTCATCAGTATTAAAATTTCATATACACTCTTAGCTCAGGCCTCCTAGCTCTCTGGGTTTTCCTGGTTCATGGAGACTATTTCTAATACTGCCCATTCTGCTCATACCTCTGACTTTTCCCCAGGCCATCATTCTCAAACTAAATTTCAGTAGGATTTTGTTTCCTACTTTACAGAGAGATCAAAGGCCATGATCAAGACTTCCTTATATATTCTGTCTTCAAGTTAGTCCTCACCCTTTCATTTTTCCCTGCTTTTATATGGGAGGAGGCTAATGCCTTTGCTCCACGGTTGTCTGGATCCATGCCTTCCTACCTTCTCAAGAATTTCTGTCTTAACTCTACCATCTATCTCTAACCTTGAAGCTCTCGATTACTAATCAGCATTTAAACATATCCATGCACAATTCATCCAAACAAGACTAAATACATAAAAAAGCTCAAATTCTCACTCAATTCAACTGTACAGTAAAGAATTCGGCCTTCTCAAAATGAAGTATGGCATTCATCCCTGGCTCATGGGAAGTAAACTCTGAACTCTTGGAATTCCCTGAGTGGTAAGAGTGTCTTTGCCATTCAAAGTGTGTTCCTAGGACCATGTGAGAGCAGCCCCATCTCTAGGAAGCAGGGAACTGAAGACACAGTTCAACTACATGGACAGCAAACACTCAATCATATCTACATAATGAAGCCCCAATTAAAATTCTGGATACCACAGCTGGCTGAGCTTCACAGGTTGGCAATATTCTGTGCATATTTTCACATATTAATACTGGGAAGGTGATGCATCCCAAAGACAATGGAAGCTTTACCTCTTGAACCTCCCAAACTCTTTCCTACATATCTCTGACGTTAGCTGGTTTTAATTTGTATCCATTCCCTGTACTAAACTGTAACTGTGACTATAATAGGTTTCAATGAGTTCTGCGAGTCTTTTCAGTCAAGTATTGAAGCCAAAGATTGTTTGGGGAAACCCCCAAAGTTATAGTTGATGTCAGAAGTGAGGGTTATCTTGTGTGGGCTCTTTCCTCTAACTTTGTAATTGAACCCCAACTCCTTGTAGTTGGGATCAAAAGTCTTACACAGACTTGGCAGTCTAAAGGGCTGTGTCCTCAATATTGCAGTTTGCCTAAGACTGGGTACCCACATACCTCTTCCAGATATTACTGATGTTTTTCCCTTTTATAGCTAAATTTTTTGAAAATATTATCTATACCATATGATATCACTTATATCTGGTATCTAATATACAGCACAAATGAACCTTTCCACAGAAAAGAAAATCATGGACTTGGAGAAAAGACTTGTGGTTGCCTGAGGGGAGAGGGAGGGAGTGCAATGGATTGGGAGCTTGGGGTTAACACATGCAAACTATTGCTTTTGGAATGGAGTAACAATGAGATCCTGCTGTGTAGCACCGAGAACTATGTCTAGATACTTATGACAGAGCATGATAATGGGAGAGAAAAGTATGTATACATGTATGTATAACCGGGTCCCCATCCTGTACACTGGAAAAAAAATATGTTGTGGAAATAACAATAAAAAAAGAATCAAAAATTAAAAAAAAATAAAACAGATGCTTAATGAGAATGTACTATATAGCAGAGGAAAAACTACTTAATAGTTTCTAATAACCTACATGGGAAAAAAGAATGTATGTAATACACATACATACATACATACATATATATATTACTAATTCTCTTTGCTGTACACCTGAAACTAATACAATATTGCAAGTCTATATGACCATAAAATTAAATAAAAAAAGAAAATATTATCTATAAAGCCCACCTCTATCTGCTTTCCTATTCATTCCTAAGCCCACAGGAATTGGTTTCTGGCTATATCATTCCAATGATATTTCCACATAGCTCACCAATGCCTACCTTGTCACAAAATCCAATGGATAGTGACCTTCTGCTCTGAAATTTCAGATACGTTCACCACTTCATTCTTGAATTACTTTTATCTCTTGGCTTCTGTGATAACACATCCTGATTTAGTTCCTATCTCTGGCCACTATCTCTCAGCTTTCTGTTTGGTATCTCTTCCTCAACCTGCTCCCTATATTGACATTTACTAGAGACTCCTTGGATAATTTCATGCACTGCTGATTCCCAATCCTATCACTTAGCTTTAAACTCTCTCCTTAGCTTCACATAAACATCAATGTGTCTACTTCAATTTAAGCTAGACTATTCATTGTTCTATTCCTAGAACATAGCATAGTGCCTGGCACATAGTAGGTACTCAGTAAATATCTGTTGAGTGAATTGGGATACTATGTCTCCCAAGCTCAATTTGTTCATAATTAAACTCATCAAGAGAGCCTAAACATACTCCTCTCCTGGAGGTCCCTGTCTTAGATAAATAGCACCACTATCTTCTCAGTTGCATAAGCTAAAGGCCTTGGGAGTTATCCTTGACTTTTCTCTCTCCTTCACCTCCATATCCCACCCATAAACAAGCCCTGTTAATTCTTACTTCCTAAAAATGTTACAAATCCATCCACATCTCTTAACCTCACAGGTAATACATTAGTCCAATTGCTATTATCCATCATCACTAGGATGGCTCCAGCCTCCATATTGTTCTCCTTGTCTTAGGTTTTACCCTTACTACCCATTCTTCACAATGCAGCCAGAGTCATGTTTCCAAATACAATTCTGATCATGTCATTCCATAAGCCCCTACAACTTACTTCTATCCTTGAAACAAAGCCTAAATCCATTAATGGCCTCGTTTTAACCCTTCCTCTTATATCTCCCCTCAATTTATGTTTCAGCTCTGCTGAAGTTATTCAAACTCTCACACCCTCTCCACCTCTCATCCTAAGCCTTTGTATAAATTGTTCTCTCTCTGGAGCACTCTGCATTCTTTAGGAATGAACATCTTTATCTTCCCAACTCCAGTGGGAGTCTTATTTCTGATTCATTTTCTTTCTTCCCATCCAGTTTTAGGTGATAAGAGCCTGCCTTTCCATTCAAAGTCAGTGTCTTCATATCTACTCATGATTTTACCTTTTTCTATTTACCACATCTTGTTTAATCAATTATTTCTTTTGTCCTATATTTTCTTTCCTTTTTTATTTTATTTTCCCACTGTACAGCAAGGGGATCAAGTTATCCTTACATGTATACATTACATTTTTTCCCCACCCTTTGTTCTGTTGCAAAGTTCTCAATGCTACTCAACAGGATCTCCTTGTAAATCTATTCTAAGTTGTATCTGAAAAGCCCAAGCTCCTGATCCCTCCCACTCCCTCCCCCTCCCATCAGGCAGCCACAAATCTGTTTTCCAAGTCCATGATTTTCTTTTCTATGGAGATGTTCATTTGTGCTGGATATTAGATTCCGGTTATAAGTGATATCATATGGTATTTGTCTTTGTCTTTCTGGCTCATTTCACTCAGTATGAGAGTCTCTAGTTCCATCCATGTTGCTGCAAATGGCATGATGTCATCCTTTTTTATGGCGGAGTAGTATTCCATTGTGTATATATACCACCTCTTCTGAATCCAATCATCTGTCGATGGACATTTGGTTTGTTTCCTTGTCCCGACTATTGTGACTAGTGCTACAATGAACATGCGGGTGCATGTGTCTCTTTTAAGTAGAGTTTTGTCCGGATATATGCCCAAGAGTGGGATTGCGGGGTCATATGGAAGTTCTATGTATAGATTTCTAAGGTATCTCCAAACTGTTCTCCATAGTGGCTGTACCAGTTTACATTCCCACCAACAGTGCAGCAGTGCTCAGAGGGAAATTTATAGCAATACAGGCCTTTCCCAAAAAAGAAGAAAGATCTCAAATTGAAAACTTAACCCTCCACCTAAATGAATTAGAAAAAGAAGAACAAAAAGACCTAAAGTCAGCAGAAGGAAGGAAATTATAAAGATCAAAGAAGAAATCAATAAAATAGAGATTCAAAAAACAATAGAGAAAATTAATAAAACCAAGAGCTGGTTCTTTCAAAAGGTAAACAAAATTGACAAACCCCTGGCTAGACTCACTAAGAAGAGGAGAGAAAGAACCCAAATAAACAAAATTATAAATGAAAAAGGAGAAATGACAACAGATACAGCAGAAATACAAAACACCGTAAGAGAATACTATGAACAACTATATGGCAACAAGTTTGACAATCTGGAAGAAATGGACAATTTTCTAGAATCTTACAGCCTGCCAAAACTGAATCAAGAAGAAACAGACCAACTGAACAGACCAATCACTAGAAATGAAATTGAAGAGGTCATAAAAACACTCCCTACAAATAAAAGTCCAGGACCAGATGGCTTCACAGGTGAATTCTATCAAACATATAAAGAGGAACTGATGCCCATTCTCCTTAAACTCTTTCAAAAGGTTGAAGAAGAAGGAATACTCCCAAAGACATTCTATGATGCCACCATCACCCTCATTCCAAAACCAGACAGAGATACCACCAAAAAAGAAAACTATCGCCCAATATCATTGATGAATGTAGACGCAAAAATTCTCAACAAAATCTTAGCCAACCAAATCCAACAACATATCAAAAAAAATTATACACCATGACCAGGTAGGGTTCATCCCAGGTTCACAAGGATGGTTCAACATAGGCAAATCAATCAAGGTCATACACCACATTAACAAAAGAAAAGTCAAAAATCATATGATCATCTCAATAGATGCAGAAAAAGCATTTGACAAAGTCCAACACCCATTCATGATCAAGACTCTCGCCAAAGTGGGTACAGAGGGAACATTCCTGAACATAATCAAAGCCATTTATGATAAACCCACAGCAAAGATAATCCTCAATGGGGAAAAACTGAAAGCCTTCTCACTCAATCTGGAACAAGACAGGGATGCCCACTCTCACCACTGCTCTTCAACAGAGTTTTAGAAGTCTTAGCCACAGCAATTAGACAAACAAAAGAAATCAAAGGCATCCATATAGGAAGAGAAGAGATCAAACTGTCACTGTATGCAGATGACATGATACTATACCTAGAAAACCCTAAGGACTCAACCCCAAAACTCCTTGAACTGATTAATAAATTCAGCAAAGTAGCAGGCTATAAGATTAACGTTCAGAAGTCAGTCGCATTTCTGTATACAAGCAATGAAATATTAGAAAAGGAATACAAAAATGCGACACCTTTTAAAACTGCACCTCACAAAATCAAATACTTTGGAATACACCTGACCAAAGAGGTAAAGGACCTAAATGCCGAGAACTATAAAACTTTAATCAAAGAAATCAAAGAAGATGTAAAGAAATGGAAAGATATTACATGTTCCTGGATTGGGAAAATCAATATTGTAAAAATGGCCATACTACCTAAAGCAACCTACAGATTCAATGCAATCCCTATCAAATTACCCATGACATTTCTCACAGAACTAGAATAAACAATCCAAAAATTTATATGGAACCACAAAAGACCCAGAATTGCCAAAGCAATCCTGAGAAACAAAACCCAAGCAGGGGGCATAACTCTCCCAGACTTCAAGAAATATTACAAAGCCACAATCATCAAAACAGTGTCCTATATTTTCAATTTCTCCCTCCCTACATAGTTCTTTGTCTCCTACCTACATAGAAGCTTGGGCTCCTCCTAAGCTAAAATGTTCCATTGACCCTAGATTCCCTCTCTAACAACAATATCACTTCTTTCTGTCATTTTGAACCAAGCTTCTTGAAAGATGACTCTACATTCAACATGTACATTTCTTCAACCTCAACTAACTCCTTAACCTACTGTTTCTTCACTATTTCTCTGAAATGTTTATGCAAAAGCCATTAGTGACATAAATGTTGCCAAAATCAAGAGACATTCCTCTACAGTTTTCCCCTGGACCACTCTTCTACAGTTAACTTGTTGAGGCCTAAGTCTTTGCAATTATTATTATCTTGGCTTTTGTGCAGTATTTTCTCTCCATTGGCCCACACATCCAGTCAATTATCAACTCCTCCCACATTGTCATCTAGCATAATTTTGAGCCATTCCTTTCCCCTCCATTTCTCCTTACTGCCACTTCCCTGATTTAAGCTGTTACCATTCCTCAGTTGGATATTACAAAAGCCTCCTTACAGATCTGCTTGCTTATGATCTTTCCTCATTAAAAAATTATCCATTTTAAAAATGGGCAAAAGACCTGAATAGACATTTCTCCAAAGAAGATATACAGATGGCCAACAAACACATGAAAAAATGCTCAACATCGCTGGTTATAAGAGAAATGCAAATCAAAACTACCATGAGATACCACCTCACACCAGTCAGAATGGCCATCATTCATAAATCCACAAAGAACAAGTGCTGGAGGGGCTGTGGAGAAAAGGGAACCCTCCTGCACTGCTGGTGGGAATGTAAACTGGTACAGCCACTATGGAGAACAGTTTGGAGATACCTTAGAAATCTATACATAGAACTTCCATATGACCCCGCAATCCCACTCTTGGGCATATATCCGGACAAAGTTCAACTTAAAAGAGACACATGTACCCACATGTTCATTGTAGCACTAGTCACAATAGCCAGGACATGGAAACAATCCAAATGTCCATCAACAGATGATTGGATTCAGAAGAGGTGGTATATATACACAATGGAATACTACTCCGCCATAAAAAAGGATGACATCATGCCATTTGCAGCAACATGGATGGAACTAGAGAATCTCATACTGAGTGAAATGAGCCAGAAAGACAAAGGCAAATACCATATGATATCACTTATAACCGGAATCTAATATCCAGCACAAATGAACATCTCCATAGAAAAGAAAATCATGGACTTGGAGAAGAGACTTGTGGTTGCCTGATGGGAGGGGGAGGGAGTGGGAGGGATCGGGAGCTTGGGCTTATCAGACATAACCTAGAATAGATTTACAAGGAGATCCTGCTGAATAGCATTGAGAAGTATGTCTAGATACTCATGTTGCAACAGAAGAAAGGGTGGGGGGAAAACTGTAATTGCAATGTATACATGTAAGGATAACCTGACCCCCTTGCTGTACAGTGAGAAAATAAAAAAAATAATAATAAAAAAATAAAATAAAAAAGACACCAGAAATCCTAAAAAAAAAAAAAAATTATCCATTTTTCCACCACAATAAGAAATGTTATCTATCATGACATCTGATTGCATCACTCTCTTTCTCCTAAACCTCAAATATTTATCCATGGCTTATAGTATAAAGTTTAAGCTTTTTAGTATAGCATATAAAGCCATCCATGAACTAACCTCTGACCATCCTACAATCTTATACCATCTCCTACATAATACTTTATTCTGTGATATAACTTAATGGCTTGTATACACACACACACACACACACAGAGAAAACAGAGTCCATGTTTTTCACTTCATACTTTTGATGATGTTGTTTCCTTTGTCTACAATGTTTTTCCCACCTTTCTTGTTTAAGGGCCTCTCTTCTGAGATCCCATAAAACACTGGAAATGTCTCATATATTACCACTTACTGTTATATTGAAATTAACTATTTAATATCTGTCATTCCATTAGACTATAAGCTCTTTAAGGAGAGGAACCATACCTCAGCAGCTAGCAGTGTGCCTAAAGTGAGCTGAGATTCCAAATTCTTGTGGAGCTGATTACTGGATAGCCAGCTCTCTTGATAACAGTTCAGTTACTTCTAATCAGCAACTCTTATAGTTGGCAGTATTTTTTGGGTCATTCAGTTCCAACTCCCATCACAGGAGACTTCTCTACAATAGAGACTGAGATAACTCAGTTAAATGTAATACAGCATTTCAACCTCAGACATTCTCTTATTCTATACATATTGTACCTTATGGTGAAAATGGAAATTGATAACATTTTCTTAGGAAGCAATTTAGTATCATGTATGAATGTTTATATATGTTTATATTTATGTGTTTGTCCATATTTTTATTCCTTGAATGTTTGTATCTTTATTTCTAGAAATATCTCTTCCAGAAATCTATTCTAAGAAAATGACCCAAAAATATGGAGAAAATTTACTACATGATAATGTTCACCATGTATGTTTGGATAAAGAAGATATGTATATATATGTGTGTGTGTGTGTGTGTGTGTGTGTGTGTGTGTGTATAAAGAAGATATGGTATACACACACACACACACAATAGAATAGTAGAATATTACTTGGGGAGTTTCCATCGTGGCACAGCAGAAACAAATCTGACTGGGAACCATGAGGTTACAGGTTTGATCCCTGGCCTTGCTCAGTGGGTTAGAGATCCAACATTGTCACAAGCTGTTGTGTAGGTTTCAGACACAGCTCGGGTCTGGCTTTGCTGTGGCTGTGGCATAGGCTAGCAGCTGAAGCTCCAATTTGACTTCCTAGCCTGGGACTTTCCATATGTCATGGGTGCGGCCCTATAAAGCAAAAAAAAAAAAAAAAAAAAAAAAAAAAAAAAAAAAAAAGAATATTACTTGGCCATTAAAAAGAATGAAATTCTGCCATTTGCATCAACATGGATGGACCTAGTGGGTATTATGCTAAGTGAAGTAACTCAAACAGAGAAAGGCAAATACTATTTTTCACTTACATGTGTAATAAAAAAAATAAACAAATGAATATAGCAAAAGAAAAACAGAGACACAGAGGACAAGCTAGTGGTTACCAGTGGGAAGAGTGATGGAGAAAAGACAAGATAGGGGGAGGGGATTAAGAGGTACAAACTACTAGGTATAGTAAGATACAAGAATATAATGTATAGCACAGGGAATATAGTCAATATTTTATAACTTTAAATGGAGTATAATCTATAAAAACATTGAGCGACTATGTGGTAAAACTAATACAATATTGTAAATCAGAGGCTTGGAGGAAGATGGTGATGTAATAGGATATGAGGCTCACCTACTCCCACAGATATAGTGAGAATGTATCTATGTGTGGAACTATTCAGAGAGAAAATTTGCTAAAAACTGGCAAAAGACCTCAGGATTATGACAGAGCAAGAAAAACTTCACAAAACCAGATAAGGCAAAAGAAAGAAGAAGAAAAAGAGAGAAGCAATAAGAAGCGAGATGGAACCTGCACCCCAAGGAAGGAGCTGGAAAGAGGCAAAGCTTCTGCACCCTAGGAAGTTCCCCTATCAGTGAGGAGATCAGCCAAAACATAGGAGTAGGAACTCTAGACAACTGGCATGAAGCAGTTAAAATGGAAACAATCCTCCACAAATGGTCAGTGCTACAGGCAACCATATGGAGATAACCAGCAGGTGTCAGGAACCAAAACTCTGGCCTTAGAGATCAGACTCAAAGAGAGCTGGGGCTGGCTACATGGGAAAAAACTGTGTTGATCATGCAGAAACAGCCTGGAGGGACTAGAGTATAGGGTGACTGCATTTGAGGTTATAAGCAGAGGCAACCCAGTCAGACATAGAGGCTAAGCGCCATTGTTTGGAGGTGCTGGAGGGAATGGGTGGGATCCACAACTACAGTCTTGTTTCTTGCATGCACAGGATTTCTCAGGCTACAGGACACTATCTGTTTTAGCTCTGGGAGCCATTCAGCAGCAACAGCTGCCTATCAGCAGTTGGGAAGCAGCCCCACCCTTAGCGCTACAGATAGCTTGGAGCAGGGTGAGTAAATGCCTGGGGGAATAACACAAGATTCTGGCTCCTGCCAGTAGCCCCAGCACTAGCAGCACCCATCCTATGCCAGAAGAGCCATTGGTATCCATTCCCCATAGGAGCCACAAACTGTCCAACCAGGAAAAGCACAAGCTCCACAGCTCTGCCCAGTGGCTGTGCATGGGTCCATGCTAGTGGCGCCAGTTCCATGCCAAAAGAGCCGAGGGCTGCCAGTACCTGTTCCACACAGGAACCACAAACTGCTTGACCAGGAAAAGCACAAGCTCTGTGGCTCTGCCTAGTGGTTTTGCAGGGGCTCGCACTAGTGGTGCTCAATATGTGCCAAAAGAGCCAACAGCAGTGGGCTGCCCAGCTGGAGAAAAGCAGGAGCTACAGGGCTCACACCAAGTGGCACTTGGTCTACACCAAGGAAGCTGTGGGAAGCCCACTGACCCACATTCCAACCCTCAGTGGCTACAGAGAGCACTCCTCCCAGCAGCCAGGTTGGGGGGGACCACCAGAAGTACACATCCTGCAGCTACAGAAAGAGACTTTTAGCAACAGTTAGGGAGCAGTCCCTGCGCTTGGGACTATAGAGAGAAATCCCTAGAGTGGTCAAACAAGGGGGATGACTGCAGAATGGCACCTGCCACTATAGCTACAGATAGCAGTCCCTAGTGCACTCCGGCAAAGGGAGGGGAAGCAGGAGCAACTACTGACATTTCAAACTACAGGAAATATCCCTGAAAGTTACCTGGAAGCAGGAGGGATCGCAGGTGCCACTGCTGCCCCTGCATGCTACAAAAGCAATCCTGTGAATTGTGAATCACTGCCACCTTCCTCACAGACACCATCCCTAGCAGCCACCCAGCACCAAGACAGGCAGTGTGATATAGCTGTTCCCATCATGTGCTCTGGGTACACATGAACTGCTACCATCCCTAAGAACTCCAGGACTGGGTAACTGCTGCTGCATCTACATACTTGCTGTCAAGGGGATGATAAAAAGAAAAGTAGACATTATGAGACAACAAAGGAGCAGCTTTCAGACAAAGGAAAAAACACTAAGCGATGAGATACACAAACTACCTGAAAAAGAATTCAGAGTGATCATAGTAAATATGATCCAAGATCCTGGAAAAAGAATGAAGACACAGATGGAGAACTTAAAAGAAATGTTTAACAAAGAGCTAGAGGATTTAAAGAGCAAGAAGAATAGCACAATATCTGAAATGAAAAAATACACTAGAAGGAATCAATAGCAGGATAACGGAGGCAGAAGAATGAATAAGTAAGGTGGAAGACAGAGTGTTGGAAATCACTGCCATAGAAAAAAATAAAGAATGAAAAAAATGAGGCGAGTCTAAGAGTACTCTGGGACAAAATCAAACATACCAACATTCACATCATAGAGGTTCCAAAAGGAGAACAGAAGAGAAAGGGCCAGAGAAAATATTTGAAGAGATTAGAGCCCCAAATTCCCATAATATGGGAAAGGAAACACTCACTCAAGTTGAGGAAGCACAGAGAACCCCATACAAGATAAATCCAAGGGGAAACACAGTGAGACACTCACTAATCAAACTGACAGAAATTAAATACAAAGAAAATATATTAAAAACCACAAGGGAAAAGCAACAAATAACATAAAAGGGAACCCCCATAAGGATAACTAACAGCTGATTTTTTCAGCAGAAACTCTACAAGCCAAAAGAGAGTGGCAAGATACATATGAGGTGATGAAGAGAAGGAAACTAGAACCAAGAATACTCTACCCAGCAGAGTTCTTATTCAGATTTGATTGAGCAATCAAAAGCTTTACAGATAAGCAAGAGCTAAGAGAATTCAGCAGCTCCAAACCAGCTCTACATCAACTATTAAAGGAAATTCTCTAAGCAGAAAAGGAAAAGACACTATTAGAAATAAGAGTATTACAAAAGAAAAAGCTCACTGGTAAAGGAAAAGATAATGTGAAAGTAGGAAATTACCCATTGACAAAAATATCAAAACTAGCAAGCATGAGAAGAGGAGAGGACATATGCAGAACATTTAAAATGCATTTGAAATTAGGAGACCAGCAACCAGAAACAATTATGCACACATACAGATGGTTATGTTCAAATATAATGGGAAACACAAATCAAATAACTATAATGGATATGCACATAAAAAAGAAAAAGCAAGCCAAACATAACACTAAGGATGGTCAGCATATCACAAGAGAAGACAACAAAAGAGGAAGGGAAGAAAAAAGACCCAAAGAAGCAATCCAAAAAAATAAAGAAAATGACAATGTATACATATTTATCCATAATTACACTAAATATAAGTGGATTAAATGCTCCATCTACAAGGCACAGACTGGCTGGATGGATACATAAACAAGACCCACATATATGCTGTTTACAAGGGGACCCACTTCACATCTAAGGACACATAGAGACTTAAAATAAGTTGATGGGAGAAAATATTACATACAAATGGAAATCATAGAAAAGCAGGAGTAGCAAATAAACAACCTAACCTTACACCTTAAACATCTAGAGAAGGAATAACACACAAAGCCCAATATTAGTAGAAGGAAAGAAATCATAAAGATGAGAGCAGAAGTTAATAACAAAGAAAAACAATAGAAAAAAAAATCAATGAAACCAAAAGTTGGTTCTTTGAAAAGATGAACAAAATTGATAAACCTTTAACCAGACTCATCAAGAAAAAAAGGGAGAGGGCTCAAATCAATAAAATTAGAAATGAAAAAGGAGAAATTACAACAGACACCACAAAAAATGCAAAGGATCATAAGAGACTACTATGAACAACTGTATGCCAATAAAATGGACAACCTAGAAGAAATGGACAGACTCTTACAAAGGTACAACCTACCAAGACTGAACTAGTAAAAATTGAAAATATGAATAGACCAATCACAAGCACTGAAACTGAAGATGTGATTTAAAAACCCAAAAAACAAAAGTCCAGGGCCTGATAGCTACAGGGGTGAATTCTATCAAACATTCACAGAAGAGTTAACACCTATTCTTCTGAAACTCTTCCAAAAATTTGCAGATGGAACATTACCAAGCTCATTCTATGAAGCCACCATCACCCCGATAACAAAATAAGACAAGGATACCCCAAAAAGAAACTTACAGGCCAATATCACTGATGAACAAAGATGAGAAAGTCCTCAATGGAATATTAGAAAGCAGCATACAAATAAGTAGGATTTATTCCAGAGACACAAGTCAATATCCACAAATCTATCAGTGTAACACATCACATAAAAAAAAACTGAAAAAGAAAAATTATATGATCATCTCAATAGATTCAGGAAAAGCTTTTCACAAAATTCAATACACATTTCTGATAAAAACTCTCCATAGTGTGGGCACAGAGGGGAACTACCGCAATATGACAAACCCCAGATGACATCATTTTCAATGGTGAAAAACTGAAAGCATTTCCACTAAAATCAGGAGCAAGAAAAGGATGTGCACTTTCACAAATGTTATTCAAAATAGTTTTGGTAGTCCTAGCCAAGGCAATCAGAGAACAAAAAGAAATAAAAGCAATCCAAATTGGAAAGGAAGAAGTAAAACTATCATTGTTTGCAGATGACATGATACTATATCTAGAAAATCCTAAAGACACTGCCAGAAAACTGTTAGAGCTCATCCACAAATTTGGCAAAGTTGTAGGATACAAAATTAATACACAGAAATTGAGGGAATTTCTATACACTAACAATGAAAGATCAGAAAGAGAAATTAGGAAAAGAATCCCATTTACTGTCCACATCAAAAATAATAAAATACCTAGGAATAGAGCTACCTAAAGAGACAAAAGACCTATACTCTGAAAATTGTAAGATGCTGATTAAGAAAGAAAGAAAGAAATTAAAGATGACAAAAAGAGATGGAAAGATATCATGCTCTTGGATTGGACAAATCAATATAGTCAAAATGACAATACTACCTAAAACAATCTACAGATTTAATGCAATCCCTATCAAATTACCAATGACATTCTTTACGTAACTAGAACAAAATATTTTAAACATTGTATGGAAACACACAAGACCTCGAATAGCCAAAGCAATATTTAACTCCTTTTATCTGAATATTTATATATTTATTAATTCTATTCAATGAATTTCACATCTGTAGTTGTATAATGATCATAACAATCTAATTTTACAGGATTTCCATCCCACAGCCCAGGCACATACCCCCACCCCCCAAACTGTCTCCTCCAGAGACCATAAGTTTTTTAACGTCTGTGAGTCAGCATCTGTTCTGCAAAGAAGTTCAGTCTGTCCTTTTTTCAGATTCCACATGTCAGTGAAAGCATTTGATGTGGATGTCTCATTGTATGGCTGACTTCACTTAGCATGATAGTTTCTAGGTCCATCCATGTTGCTAAAGATGCCGGTATTTTGTTCGTTTTAATGGCTGAGTAATATTCCATTGTGTATATGTACCACATCTTCTCGATCCACTCCTCGGTCGATGGACATTTAGGTTGTTTCCATGTCTTGGCTACTGAAAATAGTGCTGCAGTGAACATCGGAGTACACGTGTTTTGCGAGTCATGGTTTTCTCTGGGTAGATGCCCAGGAGTGGGATTGCTGAATCAGATGGTAGTTCTATGTGTAGTTTTCTGAGGAATCTCCATACTGCTTTCCACAGTGGTTGCACCAATTGACAATCCCACCAACAGTGTACTAGGGTTCCTTTTTCTCCACACCCTCTTCCAGCACTTACTGTTTGTAGACTTTTGGATGATGGCCATTCTGGCTGGTGTAAGGTGGGACCTCAGAGTGGTTTTGATTTGCATTTCTCTACTCATGAGTGAGGCTGAACAGCTTTTCATGTGTTTCTTGGCCATCTGTATGTCTTCTTTGGAGAACTGTCTGTTTATGTCTTCTGCCCATTTTTTGATGGGGTTGTTTGTTTTTTTTGGTATGGAGCTTGCAGAAGGTGTTTATAAATTCTGGAGATGAATCCCTTGTCAGTCGATTCACTTGCAAAGATTTTCTCCCATTCTGTGGGGTGTCTTTTCGTGTTCTTTATGGTTTCCTTTGCTGTGCAGAAACTTTTCATTTTGATGAGGTCCCATTTGTTTATTTTTGTTTTTACTGTCATTACTCTAAGAGGTGGATCTGAGAAGATGTTGCTGTAGTTTATGTCGGAGAGTATTTGGCCTATGTTTTCCTCTCAGAGTTTTATAGCATCTGGTCTTATATCTAGGTCTTTAATCCATTTTGGGTTTAAATGTGTGTATGGTGTTAGGGAGTGTTCTAATTTCATTCTTTTCCATGTGGCTGTCCAGTTTTCCCAGCACCACTTATTGAACAGGCTGTCCTTTCTCCATTGTATCCTTGCCTCCTTTGCCATAGATTAGTTGGCTGTAAGTGCATGGGTTTAATTCTGGGCTTTCTATCCTGTTCCACTGATCTATATGTCTGTCTTTGTGCCAGTACCATGCAGTTTTGATGATTGTTGCTTTGTAGTAGAGTCTGAAGTCTGCGAGCCTGATTCCTCCACCTCCATTTTTCTTTTTCAGGATGTCTTTGGCTATTCTGGGTCTTTTGTGCTTCCAAACAAATTTTAAAATATCTTGTTTGGGTTTTGTGAAAAAATGTCCTTGGTAATCCTTTTGATAGGGATTGCATTGAATCTGTAGATTGTCTGGGGTAGTATAGTCATTTTGATAATATTGACTCTTCCAATCCAAGAGTGTGGTAGGTCTTTCCATCTATTTGTGTCATCTTTGATTCCTTTCATCAGTGTCTTCTAGTTTTACTTTTCAGAGTACAGGTCTTTTATCTCTTTAGGTAGGTTTACTCCTAGGTATTTGATTCTTTTGGATGCAATGGTAAATGGGATTGCTTGTTTAATTTCTCTTTCTGCTCTTTCATTGTTAGTGTATAGAAATGCCATCAATTTCTGCGTATTAATTTTGTATCCTACAACTTTGCCAAATTCGTGGATGAGCTCTAACAGTTTTCTGGTAGAGTCTTTAGGATTCCCTAGGTATAGTATCATGTCATCTACAAATAGTGACAGTTTTACTTCTTCCTTTCCAATTTGGATTCCTTTTATTTCTTTTACTTCTCTGATTGCTGTGGCTAGGACTTCCAAAACTATATTGAAGAGTAGTGGCGAGAGCGGACATCATTGTCTTGTTCTTGATCTCAGTAGGAATTCTTTCAGCTTTTCCCCACTGAGAATGATGTTCGCTGTGGGTTTGTCATATATGGCCTTTATCATGTTGAGGTAGATTCCCGTTATGCCCACTTTATGAAGGGGTTTTATCAGAAATGGGTGTTGGATTTTGTCAAAGGCTTTTTCTGCATCTATTGAGAGGATCATATGGTTTTTATTCTTCAGTTTGTTAATGTGGTGTATGTATCACACTGATGGATTTGCGGGTATTGAAGAACACTTGCATCCCTGGGATAAATCCCACTTGATCATGATGTGCAATCCTTTTAATGTATTGTTGGATGTGGTTTGCTAGGATTTTGTTGAGGATTTTTGCATTGATGTTCATCAGTGAAATTGGCCTGTAGTTTTCTTTTGTTGTGGTATCTTTGTCTGGTTTTGGTATCAGGGTGATGGTGGCCTCATTGAATGAGTGTGGGAATATACCTTCCTCTGCAATTTTTGAAATCGTTTCAGAAGGAGAGGTGTTAGCTCTTCTCTAAATGTTTGATAGAATTCACCTGTGAAGCCATCTGGTCCTTGACTTTTGTTTCTTGAAAGTTTTTTAATCACAGTTTCAATTTCAGTTCTTGTGATGGGTCCATTCATCTTTTCTATTTCATCTTGGTTTAGTCTTGGAAGATGGTACTTTTCTAAGAATTTGTCCATTTCTTCTAGGTTTTCCGTTTTATTGGCATATAGTTGCATATAGTAGTCTCTTATGATCCTTTGTATTTCTGTGATGTCCATTGTTACTTCTCCTTTTTCATTTCTAATTTTATCGATTTGAGTCCTCTCTCTTTTTTGCTTGATAAGTCTGGCTAAGGGTTTATCAATTTTGTTGATCTTTTCAAAGAACCAGCTTTTCGTTTCATTCATCTTTTCTATGGTTTTCTTTGTTTCTATTTCATTGATTTCTGCTCTGATCTTTACGATTTCTTTCCTTCTACTAACTTTAGGTCTTGTCTGTTCTTCTCTCTCGAGCTGCTCTAGATGTAAAGTTAGCTTGTTTATTTGAGCTTTTTCCTTGTTTCCTGAAGTGGGCTTATATTGCTATAAACTTTCCTCTTAGAACGGCTTTTGCTGCATCCCATAGGTTTTGGAGTGTCGTATCTTTGTTGTCATTAGCTGCTAGGTATTTTTTAATTTCCTCTTTGATTTCTTCAGTGATTCATTGGTCGTTTAGTAGCATGTTGTTGAGTCTCCACGTGTTTGTGTTTTTTGCAGTTGATGTCCAGTCGTATAGTGTTGTGGTCGGAAAAGATGCTTGATATGAGTTCAATTTTCTTAAAGTTATTGAGGTTGGATTTGTAGCCCAGGATGTGATCAATCTTAGAGAATGTTCCGTGTGCACTTGAGAAGAATGTGTATTCTGTTGCTTTTGGATGGAATGTCGTATAAATATCTCTTAAGTCCATCTGGTTTAATGCTTCATTCAGGGCCTGTGTTTCCTTATTGATTTTCTGTCTGGATGATCTGTCCATTGCAGTAAGTGGGGTGTTAAAGTCCCCCACTATGATTGTGTTATTGTCAATTTCTCCTTTTAAGGTTGTTAGCAGTTGCCTTATATATTATGGTGAACCTGTGTTGGGTGCGTAGATATTTAAAATTGTTATATCTTCTTCTTGGATTGATGCTTTGATCACTATATAGTGACCTTCTTTGTCCTTTAAAATATTCTTCATTTTAAAGTCTATTTTGCCTGATATGAGTATTGCTACTGCAGCTTTCTTTCCTTTTTTTTTTTTTTTTTTTTTTTTGTATTTTTGCTATTTTCGTGGGCCTCTCCCGCGGCATATGGAGGTTCCCAGGCTAAGGGTCAAATCAGAGCTGTAGCCGCCAGCCCTCACCACAGCCACAGCAACATGGGATCTGAGCCACATGTACAACCTACACCACAGCTCACGGCAATGCCAGATCCTTAACCCACTGAGCGAGGCCAGGGATCGAACCCACAACCTCATGGTTCCTATTCTGATTCGTTAACCACTGAGCCGCAACAGGAACTCCATACTCCAGCTTTCTTTTGATCTCCGTTTGCATGTAATATTTTCTTCTATCCTCTCACTTTCAATTTGTATGTGTCCCTAGAAGTGAAGTGGGTCTCTTGAGACAGCATATATATGGATCTTGTTTTTGTATCCATTCACCAGTCTATGTCTTTTGGTTGGGGCTTTTAGTCCATTAACACTTAAGGTAATTATTGATATGTACGTTCTTATTGCCATTTTATTAATTGAGTTGGATTTGTGTTTGTTGCTCTTTTTTCTTCCCTTCTTTTCTTGTTCCCTTCTCTTCTGGTTTGATGACTATATTTAGTGTTGTATTTGGGTGGATATTTCTTTGCTTGTGTATCAATTGTAGAATTTTGGTTTGCATTTATTCTGAAGTTTTGATATAAGAGTCCATACGTATATGAGATTGTTTTAAGTTGTTGTTCTTTTAATTGCAAGTTCAACTCCAGTGTCCTGCAGTTTACCCACCTCTTCTCATGATTTCTGATTTTGGTGGTATAATTGTGCATGGATGATTTCATATCTTTACTGTGCATATACCTTTACTGGTGAGCCTTGTCATTTGTGGAATTGTTGTTTCATGTTGCTGATCTTTTCTTTCCTGCCTAGAGAAGTTCCTTTAGTATTTGTTGTAAGGCTGGTTTAGTGTTGCTGAATTCTCTCAGCTTTTGCTTACCTGAGAAGGTTTTTATTTCTCCTTCAAATCTGAATGAGAGCCTTCTGGGTAAAGGAATCATGGTTGGAGGTTTTTACCTTTCATCACGTTAAGTATATCCTGCCACTCCCTTCTGGCCTGCAGAGTTTCTGCTGAAAAATCTGCCAATAGCCTTAATGGGGTTCCCTTGTATGTTATTTGTTTCTTTTCCTTAGCTGTTTCCAGATTTTCTCTTTGTCTTTAATTTTGGTCAGTATGATTAATATGTGTCTTGGTGTATTCCTCCTTCAGTTTCTTTTATATGGTACTCATTGTGATTCCTAGTTTTGAGTAGTAAGTGGTTCCTTCCCCATGTTAGGGAAGTTTTTGGCTATTATCTCTTGGAGTATTTTTTCTGTCCCCTTCTCTCTCTCTTCTCCTTCTGGCACCCCTATAATATGGATGTTGGTGCGTTTAACATTGTCCCAGAGTTCTCTGAGACTCTCTTCATTCCTTTTCAGTCTTTTTTCTCTTTTCTGTTCCACATTCGTAATTTCCACTCATCTGTCCTCCACCTCACTTATACGTTCTTCTGCCTCCTGTATTCTGCTGTTAGCTGCTTCTAGTGAATTTTTTATTTCAGTTATTGTATTTTGCATCTCTTCTTGTTTCAGTTTTACATCTTGTATCTCTTTGCTCAGTGTTTCCTGTAAGTTATCCATCTTTGCCTCCAGTTTATTTCCAATGTCTTGCATCATCTTCAGCATCAACAGTCTAAAGTCTTTTTCCTGGAGGCTGAGAATCTCCTCATGGCTTAGCTCATTTTCTGGGTTTTTTTATTTCTCCCTTATCTGAGTTATAGTTCTCTGTCTTTTCATTTTTATAGGTTTTGGTGTGGTGACCTTTTTCCAGATAATTTAGTTGTGGCCTCTCTTACCTCTGGTGTCTGCCTTCCTTGTGGCTGAAGTTGGTAGTGGGGCTTGCTGTAGGCTTCCTGATGGGAGGGACTGATGCCTGGCCACTTGTAGGTGGAGCTGATTCTAATCCCTCTGGTGGGTGGGGCTTTGTCTCTGAATGGGATTAGAGGTGTCTGTGTGCCTGAGGGGTCTTTAGATAGCCTGTTTACTGAGGGGCAGGGCTGTGATCCCACCTGGATTGTTGTTTGCTCTGGGGCTTCTCAGTGCTGATGGGTTGGCCCAGATTTTCCCAAAATGGCCACCTCCAGAGAAAGGCACTGCTGCTGAATATTCCCGAGAGCTTTGCCTTCAATGTCCTTCCCTCACAACAAGCCATGTTTACCCCTGTTTTCCCAGGATATTCTCCATGAACTGCAGTCAGATTTGACCCCAATTCCTATGGAGACATTGCTTTGCCCTGGGACCCAGTGCATGTGAAAGTCTGTGTGTGCCTTTAAAGAATGGGGTCTCCATTTCTCCCAGTCCCATGGAACTCCTGAGCACAAGCCCTACTGGTTTTCAATGCCAGATGCTTCAGGGGCTCTTTCTCGTAGTGTCAGATCCCCACACATGGGAGTTTGATGTGGGGCTCAGAGCTTCACTCCTGTAGGTGTTTCTCTGTGAACCAGTTAGTTTCCAGTCTGTTCAGCTTCTCACTTGGGAGCTATGGGGTTGTTTATATTGTGTAATTGTCCCTCCTACCTCTTGATGTGGCCTCCTCTTTGTCTTCTGGAGTAGGATATCTTTTTGCAGGTTTATGGTCCATTTGGTTGAAGATTTCTCAGCCTTTAGTTGTGAATTTTGTTGTTTTTAGTAGAGAAGTTGAGCTCCACTCCTTCTATTCTGCCATCTTAATCCCATCTATCTGAATATTTATGATGACACTTTCACATTATGTTCCACAAACACTAATTTTGAGAAATGTTAACAACAGTTTTGGCTAGCCAAAGCAACATTGAAAAGAAAAACTTAAATGGAGGAATCAGGCTCCCTGGCCTAATACTATACTACAAAGCCACAGTCATCAAAACAGTATGGTATGAGCAACAAAACCAGAATCTACATCAATGGAACAGGATAGTAAGCCTGGAAATAAACCCAATTACCTATGGTCAACTATTCTATGACCAAGGAGGCAAGAACATACAGTGGTGGAAAGACAGTCTCTTCAGTAAGTGGAGCTGGGAAGACTGGACAGTTCTATTTAAAAGAATGAAATTAGAACATTCTAAAATACCATACACAAAAATAAACTCAAAATGGATTAAAGACCTAAATTTAAGGCCAGATACTATAAAACTACTAGAGGAAAACAGAGGCAGAACTCTCTTTGACATAAATCACAGCAACACCTTGTTTGATCCACCTCCTAGAATAATGACAATAAAGACAAAAATAAACCAATGGGACCTAAGTGACTCAAAAGCTTTTGCACTACAAAGGAAACCATTAAAAAAAAATGAAAAGCCAACCAACAGAATGGGAGAAAATCTTTGCAAATGATGCAACTGACAAAGGTTTAATCTCCAAAATACATAAACGACTAATACAACTCTACAACAATAAACAAACAACCCAACTGAAAATTGGGCAGAAGCCCTAAATAGACATATCTCCAAAGAAGACATACAGATGGCCAACAGGCACATGAAAAAATGCTCAACATCACTAATTAATAGAGAAATGCAAATCAAAACTATTATGAGGTGCCATCTCACAACAGTTAGAGTGGCCATCATTAACAAGTTGACAAACAACAAATGCCAGTGAGGATGTGGATTAGAAGGAACTCACCTTTTCTGTTGGTGGGAATGTAAACTGGTACAACCACTATGGAAAACAGTATGGAGGTGCCTCAGAAAACTAAATATAGAACTATAATATGATCTACCAATCCCACTCCTGGGCATCTACCTGACAAAACTTTCATTCAAAAAGATGCATGTACACCTATGTTCCTTGCAGCACTATTCACAATAGCCAAGATATGGAAAAAAGCTAAATATCCACCAACAGATGAATGGATAAGAATATGTGGTACACATATGTGATGGAACACTATTCAGCCATAAAAAGGACAATTAATGTCATTTGCAGCAACATGGATGGATCTAGAGATTTTCATACTAAGTGAAGTAAGTCAGAAAGAAAGAACACCATATGATATCACTTATATGAAGAGTCTAAAATATGACACAAATGATCTATCTACAAAGCAGAAACAGATCATGAACATGAAGGGAAGACTTATGTTGCCAGAGGGTGTAGGGAGAGAGGGGGATGGACAGGGAGTTTGGGGTAGGTAGATGCAGACTGTTACATGTAGAATGGATGGATGATGTAGTCCTGCTGTACAGCACAAGGAACTGTGTCTGGTCTCTTGGGTTAGATCCTGATGGAAAATGAAAAAAAAGAAATGAATGCGTGTATGTGTTGGCTAGGGCACCTTGCTATACAACAGAAACTGAAGGAACATTTTAAATCAAGTATACTTTAATAACATTTCTTTAAATATTGTAAATCAACTATACTTCAGTAAAATGAACAAGAACATTCATCATGGAAATACTCATGATAGAGAAAAATTATAAGTAGGAAAAAGTAGGGGAATTTTTAAGTAAATTATAGTACATTCATAAAATAGAATTTAAATTATGTCATTTTAAGTGAAAAGTCAGGATATAAAATTGTTTACTCAATATAATCTTAGTTATACAAAAAGACGTTTAGCAAAAAGAAACACTGAAAAGAACTGGTTGTTAATTATGGTTGATATTCTCATTTTACCTCCCAAATTTTCTACAGTAATATGGATTATATTTACGATAAGAAAAATTTAAGGTTTTGTTTGGTTTTGCTTTTTGTTGTAGGTTTTGTTGCTATTGTTGTTTTAAGGAACTATACTAGTCTCTTAAGAAACAAGACTCTGATCTCTGAATTCTCTGACCTCTGCTGTGTCACCTCCCTCTTGCTACTGTGTTTCCATAATTTATCTCCCTAACACAGCCCAGCATACCCGAAAGAGTAGAGTACTTATTTGCATTCCCTTCCTTATTCCTCTTTTATTCATGTAATTCACAGTACACCTGCCTCATTCCTTCTTCCATAAACATGTCTGTGGTTTTATGCTACCTCTATATTCCCAACAAAGTTGAGTAAATTACAGTTCCTGATTTTAAGGGCCATATATTCCTGGTAAGAGAGCCATGCATGCATGATAAATAGGGAAATAAAGGCATGCCCAAGATAGGAAAAAAAAAGGAATAGATTGATGCTTTCTGAAGGTATGAGAAAGGCTTCTCTGTACAAATGGATGCAGGATGCCTCTGGGGTAAGATTTTCTTCCTTAGAATCGCAGCTTTACAGCTAACACAGAGTTATTGAGAATTTAGGAGAACACTCTCCAGCCCAACATCTTATTTTACAGATAGGAATGCTGATGTACTCTGAATTTAAGTGATGTGGTGAAAGTTTCATAATGAATTAGCAACAGACCCAGGACTAGAACTCAGGTTTTATGGCTTCCATGACCATGCTTTCCAGTGTTCTACAACTCAGTTTGCTAAATGGAGGACAGCTACTTTCTCAAGCTTTTCATAGTAAGAACCCCAAACCCAAAGCAAGACAAAAAAACAAAGCAAATTTAAAAAGCAGCAAAAACAAAATAGAATCTGTAGAAACTGATGAAAACAGTTTGGGGGAAAGATTAGGGACTCTGAGAACTGCTTTGACCCTGAGGTGATTCCCAGAGGGCATATTGGAAAAACAAACAAGAGTCAATTACTATTTTGACTCCAATTATCTGGGAAAAAAATTTGAAACCACTGCCTTCTTTCATCTCTTGAATGCTGTTGACTAAAGGAGTTGCTGATTAGAGCTGTTAGTCAGGAATGCTGAGCAGCTCTGGGCAAGGATCCTGCATTCCAGGCTGACCCTGCCTGACCAAGAACAACAGGGTGAAAAGAGGCATTGAGCACACATTCCCAATTCTTTGCTACCCCCTGGCAAACAGACCATGTTTACTAAGATTGCTATAAAAGGTATTTATCTAATTAGAGAGTGTTTTCCCCCATTTATTAGTAAGCAATTAGACCACACTTTAGTACATTAAGGAGGTTTTGTAAATCCAACTGCAAGCATATAAATTCTGTAATTGTGTAATTGTATATTGGGCACAAAACCACGGATTTTCTTCTATTTTGGCTTGACCATTTTTTGAAAGCAATTTAGGGTTTTCTAAGCTAATGCTTACGTGGAGAGTGTTTTTTAAAGCCTAAGCTAATACATATAATTTAGCTATTCTTTGGTCTTAAACCCAAACCAGAAAATGACACAAACTCCACACAAATATACATCAACTATTAGTCTTCCTTCTTCATCTTAAAGCTTAGGGATAATTGTTTCATAATGCTTTAAAGTACAATGGTAGCACAGTATCATTCTTTAGCAAAGAAACCATAAAATTCTTACAGCCAAATACTTCCACTAATTCTCATTTAAACATCTGTAGCTCATGTGTATGTGACTGAATTTATCTTCATTACGTTTGTAAGACAGTAGCTGGAAAGAAAAGATTGTATCAATTTAAATATTCGCTTTGTTAGGTTAAATGTATCAGGTCAAGCTATATAATACTGTTAACATGTGACCATTCTTTATTTACAATGGTAATTTCCTATGCTTCAATTTCTATTACACATGTTGTCTCCAGTTTTCACAAGGACATCGTAACTACCAAAAATGCAAACCATCACTGATTCATACAGTTAATAAACAATTTATAAAAGATATCAAAATACTTTATAAGACCCATAGATAACATATATTACTAGCATTTTACTACCAGATGCCTGTGGGACCTTGGGCAAAATACCAGACTTTGGGGACCCTCTGTTTCCTGTTCTACCAAATGAATGAATTATACTAGAACTCAAAAATGTTTTTAATTTCTATAAAAGGCATATCTCTAATCAAAATTAGGACAAGATATAGATAAGGCTGTTATGTTAAGCAAGTTGAGCTCTATATCCTTATGGAAACAGATCACAGTACTGTATTTTATATGCATTAAGAAATCTTTCAGTGCCTTGAATCAGGCACTAAATGATTCACAGACTGACTGGATGATAATTAACAATACTAATGAGAACAACTATCATTTATTAAGTACACATTATGAGCCACACATAAGCATCTTTTGCATATTATTTCATATTAATTCTTATATCACATACATGAGCAGTGGTAGGCAGGCAAATGCTTAACAAGCAACTATCCCAGGGGGCAAAAAGCCTTGATTTGTACTGTTTGCTGATTTCTGTGGTATAAATATTTCTACCCTGGTTGATTTCCAGCTACCAACCTGACTGCACTGAACATGGGTGCGTGGGTGTGGGAAGAAATGGGCAGTAGTACACTATTTCTATAGTACTTCCACCATACGGATACAGTAGGCATAACTTCAAAAGCACAAATAATGATAAAATGTACTAAGATAATTAGCAGTACATATTTATTATTTTTGTTTTAATTTTTAAGCATATATTCATATAATTTAATTTTTAATGATGATTGTGTTTAGTAACCAATTCACGAAATTCTTAAATAGACTCTGTGAACCAAGGACACCAATGTATGTGACATTGATTTTACTACCCAGTACTACTGAGAAGATGAAACAGTAATATAAAAAGCTATCCACTAGTAAGTTCAAATCCTTATTTACCACAGTGAACCTTAATTTCTTAATTTTAAGGAAGCTTATGCAATGGACTTTAAGAACATAACTTTCATATAATCCAAAAAATGTTTTTGATTGTAAATGAAGAGGCACTAAGCAAGTCAAAAGTGAAAGGAGAAAGCAAGATGAGAATTTAAAGGAATGTCTTCTAGAAGAGAACCTGTTAAGAGAAAAGATGCAGGTCACTGGTGACAGGTTTCTTTTTCATGGCATTCTCTAAGGTTAGCCTGAAAAGAACTAGTAAATGAAAAAAGAGAAGTCAGAACAGTGAACAAGCCAATCTGTTCTAAGACCTCATCAAAGGGTACTGAGGTGTGAAATCCCCTAGAGAGGGGCTCACCAGTCTGAAAAGCTTCAAGGAATGCTGTCTCCTTTATTTGCCTGCAGTAGGGTCCCTATAGACTATGACAGACAACTGCCACACTTTTCCCCAACTATTTGAGCCTATTTTCTCCAGATAAGAGAAGGAAAACTCTACATTCATGATGTTAACTTTTTGATCCTTAAGTGATTTTGCTATAATTTATAAAATAATTTAAACAAATTGCATTCCTTAGAGTATTCCATCTATTCGGGAGCTTTAAGCATATTGATTAGGCAGTGCTTTTCTGGTACCACTGGCTAAGTATTCTGTGCCAAGTTTGAACAGCTTAAACGCTCATGCCTTTCATGAAGACCCAGGCTTATTCTGACACCACACACTAAGATCGGTCTGGCCCATAATAAGTGCTATATAGTCATTAGCTGTTATTATTACTATTTAGATTGCTGGGTTTCTGGTGAGTCCAAGGCCGTGGGCAGGGTTTTCTCAGAATGTTGTCACCCAGGTTTCCTGTCATGGCTCAGCAGAAACGAATTTGACTAGTATCCATGAGGACACAGACACAGGTTTGATCCCTGGCCTTGCTCAGTGGTTTAAGAATCTGGCGTTGATGTGAGCTGTGGTGCAGGTTACAGAGGCGGCTCGGATCTGGCATGGCTGTGGTGTAGAAAGTGGCTACAACTCCGATTCAACCCCTAGCCTGGGAACCTATATGCCACAGGTGTGGCCCTAAAAGAAAAAAATAAAAAGAATGTTGTCACCCAGATTGTAGGATTTTCTTCATAAGCAATATATTAGCCAGTGGCTGTCAGAATTTGCTCTTTCCTAGGGCTGTTGTAGTCAATGTTTGCAGTTGGTCTTTGGTGCACTTGGAGGTTTGGTGCTAGAAACGTTTCATTTAATCACTTTTGAGGGCCTTTTGTAAAAGCTATTTCCCCCCCCCACCCCACAAAAGAGGCTAAGCTCTAGTTGTCTTATGATTTGGGCTCATAAGCTGTCTGTTTGATGTTGGGTGACAGCACTGATGTGAAAACTGTGCTTCTGAGAGTGTAACCAATGTGTCTTTTCACCAGGGATAAGATCAAACTTTCTTATGACAGCTGGGAAATGATTTCTCTGATGGTCAACTCTTGCTTTTCAGTGGGATTCTGAAAGTTATTAAGGGGTTATGAGGACAAATTCGAAGTAGGATATCTTTTAGTATTTAAAGCAGACTGTAGGCTAAACTTATTTGCTTCATTAGAATTGATCAATGGAAATTTTTTTTTATTTGTATAATGGACAGTGAGAATAGCAAGTAGTTTAAGGAAATTCTCCTTCTCAGACTTTCGCCTCAAAGCAAGATCCTTCAGATTTATCTTCTAATTTATTATTATGTCTTAGTATTGCTCCTTGTAATTATAATGAATTCATGTTTATTATTAAATTTATACAAGAATTAGAAATATCAGAAATTTTATCAGAAATGTCAGGCATCATCATAACTTTACTTCTTTGAACATAAATAATTTTTTCACCATCAGAGCAGCTATTTCAAACCACATCCTTTTAGAGCTAGTAAAGGGCTTCAGGTTCATTTACTATAAACACCTTATTTTATAGTTGAAAAATCAAAGGTCCTGGGAGGTTAAATGCTTTGCCCCCAAACCCAGCACATTAGCATCTTACTAGTTTTGAAATTACATTTTAAAATAAATTATAAGATGAAAAAATTTGATAAATTATAAGATGAATGAACTCTTCTTTAGCAATTTTAACTTCCTGGAAAGAATTTTTCAAGGACATAATTTGGTATCATCAAAATCAATCACATTATTTTGATAGGTAACAAATGCCTGAGTGGTGACCACTGAAAACATAGGACAAGGACAGTGCCTAAGTTATGCAGTCCAATTCAGTACATACTAGCCAGATATGGATATTTAAAATTTTTTTTGGCTGTGCCCATGGCATGTGGAAGTTTCAGGGCCAGGATCAAACCCGCATGCCATAGTAGTGACTCGAGCTGCAGCAGTAACAACACCAGATCCTTAATTCGCTGCACCACGAGAGAACTCTGGTATTTTAAATTTTAAATTCATAAAGTTAAATTTTTATTTCCTCATTCAAGTTCAAGTGTTTAATTGAAATATGCAACTACAGTATTGGACAGAATAGAACTTCCCTGCCATACCAGAAAGTCCTGTTGGACAGCACTGGAAGGTTGGTTTGGACCCACCGAGCTTTGAATTTTGTTGGGAGCTTCCCCACTGGGAAGGCCCTTCCTTCCTGAAGTAGGTGTCAATTCCACCTCCAGGTAAAGCTCTCAGTGAACAGACAAAGGCTTTCTGGAGTGGCAATCCACTCAGCTAAAGTGTACCACCACTCCCTGACAAAAGAATAAGATTCCATGTCCTGGCCCATCTCAGCCTTGCCCTGTTTGGGGAATGAGGGTGCACGGAAGAGCAAGAAAGGGGGGAATGTGGAGTTTAGCATTTTGGAGGCATATCCCATACTTTCTGAACCTTTTTTAACTTTTAACTTCTCTCTCTTCTTTTTGCCACCAATACCCAATTGCTCCATCCCCAGGAGATGACAGAGGCTTTGATGATATCCAGCTACTTTCTCCCCCTTCCAGGCTAGAGGAGGTGCTTATATTCAGGGGAAAGAGATAAGGGAAGGCAGGAGCTTCAGTGGACTCCCTCACTGACTTTGCCGAGGCCCTCAGCAGGCTCAGCCCAGTTAGTTCCACTGAGGATACAAAGATGGCAAAAATCACTATATATCACTCCTTTTCCCAGGGGCTCTTTCCTTTGTTGCCTCACCCCCACACTGTTCCCCCTGCCCCCCGCCCCACCCCAGCCTGAAGGCCTGACACTGGGCCTCGCAGTCAAGAACTCTCCCTTCCCACCTTCACAGTGCCTTGGTCCTCACCTGACTGTAGGTCATCCCTCACCCTACACAGGAAACATCAGAGTGGTTCACAATAAGGGGTTAAAGACCTAATAGGTCTGTTTACTCAGAAGAACTTACATTTCAGAAGCCACCTCCACCCCCTTCCTCCTCCCTTCCTGCCACTCCATTTATTGTCCAATAAAATGGAGAGTTAGAACTAATTGACTTTTTTTTAGACTTATAATATTGAAAACTTTATTTTTTTAAACTCAATGAATTTTATTACATTATTACATTTATAGTTGTAAAGAACTAATTGACTTCTAAATCCCTTCCTAACAGGGGAATTGTCAGAGTTGCAGTTTCTGGGGGAGTCTCAGCCTTAGCCCCAACGAACACTTGCTCCTGGGCCAAGAAATACTTCCCAGCAATTAAAGTGTCTTTCTTAAAACTCTATCCACATTTTTCCTCAAAGTGCACTCTTCTTTATTCTCTCTTCTTCCGTGTTAAGGTATATTTCCAAGTCAGCAAAGAAAAAAGACCCCCAAAGCACCAAAATACTCTTGGGGTTTGGGTTGTTAAACTAGGATACTGAAGGCACCTGACAGAAGTCATAAAAGATAGAGAGATCGTCCTCTTGGTCCTCACCATACCCAAAGAAAACCACAGTATTGAACATTGCAATTCTTTTTTTGTTTTTTTTTTGTTTGTTTGTTTGTTTGTTTTGCTTTTTAGGGCCGCACTCATGGCATATGGAGGTTCCCATGGTAGGCCTCTAATCGGAGCTACAGCTGCCAGCCTATACCACAGCCATAGCAATGCAGGATCTGAGCCACATCTTCAACCTAACCCACAGCTCATGGCCACGCCAGATCCTTAACCCACTGAGTGAGGCCAGGCTTGAACCCACAACCTCAACGGGTTCCTAGTCAGATTTGTTTCCCCTGTGCCATTACAGGAACTCCTCAACAATTCAATTCTTAAGAAAACCCCAGCACAGAGGTCTTCCAGAGCAACATTGAAAACTTAAGTGTTTCCCCTACATAATAACAGTCGCCATTTACTGAGCAACTATTATATGCCAGGCATGCTTACTTAATTCTTTATAAGTGTTATCTCATTTACCCAATTCTAGCATCATCTCCATTCCACCAATGCAAAAAAAAGTTCAGAGAATCCTGGTAAATTGCACTGATTCATGAAGATATTATTTTGGAGCCAGGATTAGAATGAGACTTCATCAACTGCTCAGTCCATCTGTTTTACCCTCTGTCATTAATCCACTAATTTTCAAATTATGTTCCAAGAAATCCTAAATATCCTATCAAGATGTTCAAGACTGTTGAGGGGCTTGGGTTGGTGGGGGAAGAGAAAGAGAGGCCACAAGGTCACCTCTATCCCTGTCGATGTCTAGTCTGTCCCACTCACAGCACCCCATACCCCACCCCAATATAACCCCAGAAGACACTCTTTTAACCCCAGGAGACACTCTTTTAACTGTAAAAAAAAAAAAAAAAAAAAAAAAAAAAAAAAACCTGTTTTTTCTGGGCTTCCACAGACTATTTCTTGGCTTTATTTAAAAAGTTCAAAAAACATTCTGCTAGGGTCTGCTTTTTCCAGTGTCCTTCTTACACCATCCCAGCAATAGCCTTTGTCCATTTATAACTAATTGACATTTTACATGCACTTTATCCCACAATTGAAGAACGACTAATAAAAAAGTCATTGTACATCTTTAACTACATTGTCTTAATTACAGATTCAGAAACACTCTAGCAAAAAATGGATTATTCATAGGCATGTTAAGCCGATTCATTAGAAAGTGAAAGAAGGTGTCTGGGCCAATGCTGCTTGCTTTCTCTCAAAAAAATGAATTAAATTTCAACAAGATGATCATTTGATGTGTGATGGCCTTTGGCCAAACAAAATATATTCGCTTTCACATTCTTCCAAAAGGATCCTTTTCTCAATCAGAGGTAATAGGAATGACTTTCAAAGAAGGGCTTGTTCACTCTTTTTTCTCATTTTGTAACCATCAAGAGGATTTATAGCCTCATATTTTTTTCTATTAGGTATAACTATTTGGAAGCCTGAACAGAGATAAGTTTCGATTTGTTTTTTACTTCCCACAGTGCCTATATATATATATATATATATATATATATATATACACATACATACATACATTGTAAAGATGTTCCCCCAAAGATTACTTGTTTTTCTCATGGTGTTCTTGGAGGTTAACCTCTGCTTGTAGTTTGTACATGCATTCATACTCACACATAGGCCAAGAGGCTCCAGTGCAGAAGGGGGTCACAGAGATGGTATTTTCCAGGTATCTTAGAGTGTAATACCTTGGAACAAAGAACAGTGCAAGTCACTTGGTGTAAGAGGAAGCTGCCCTTGCACAACCTATTGGTTCAGTCCACTCACCAAACTGCAACCAACAATATTAACCAAATTTCTCTTATGAGTAACCAGAGAAGGGAATTAGAGATGTTCAAATAAGGGTTGAATAATTGCTTGGCAAAAAAATTATTGTGACTTATAGATCTGAATCCAGAGAGAAAATGAGGGATTTCACTCAGAGTGATGACTGGATGTTTCTGTTTGCCAGGAATGACTCTGATTCTTGTACAGAGGAACAGATTTTTATCTAGAGTAGAAAGTTTCCAAAGGAGGTGAGGAGTACTGTGAGATGCTTGGTCATAAAATGAAACTGAGAAAATACACTCTTTGGGAGACAAGGATATAACTTTATGTTCCTTGGGGAAGTGGCATGTTTGTTCACAGTAAAGTGGGTTTATTTTTTTCTTGGTTATTTTCATTGATCTTCATGGGAAAGAGGAAAGGAAAATGCTGATGCCCTGGGGATGAAAGGAAGATTTGCTGAGGAAGAGTACCTCCAATGCCTGGAAGAGGCAGCAAACAGTACCTTATGTCGGTGAGGAGAGAGCCCATCCAGGCCCAAGGAAGCTGACAACACAATACCCAGAAGAGGGTGATACCAGAGAACTGAGAGGCTATGAAGACAGGAAAAGATATTGTATTCTGTGAATTACACTTTTGTATATGATATATTTTCTACAATGTGTCAAATCTGGTTCCAAGTGTGAAGCTGAAGGCTACACTTTTCCACGTGCAGAGGAAGGAGACACTCAACACCAAGAGAAGGATAGTCCCCCAAAATAACCAGGGAAAGCCCTGTCATTTATCTCTTCAACAGAAAGCTTACTCCATAATTGAAATATTAGTTACCAATACCCATGAATGAGTTCACACTAATGAGGCATCTATGGGGTGCAGCATACAAGTTTTCTCCTTTCACCATAGACTGTTATATCATCTCATTTGACCCTTAATACAAATTCATGAGGAAGAGGAAATTAAGGTTCCCAGGGGTTCAGTAACTTCTTCAAGGTCACAAAGTTACATGGTGATGCTATTATTGAACCCATATATGTCTGGATCCAAACCTAATACTCTTCAAACCTTTTCTCATTACCCCTCAGATAAGAAGTTGTAAAGATGTAGGAAAGTTTATGGTGATAATCAAATTCATGGTAGAAACACAACTATGTTACAGGATTTCCTTCCCTTTCCTGTTACAAAGATTTTTTTTCTAATGTTCTAAGAAAGTATTCTCTCATTTAGGCAGGGGAAAGGAAAATAGGTCTTGTTCTTTGGTAATTAATTTATTTAAAAGTTATTTTAAAATGAAATCGATAAGCATGATTTATAATGAATATCTGATTTTCATATATTTTTTCTCTGCCTAACCCTGGATAGAGAATCAATTTTTTCCCCAGAGGAAAGGTGAAAAAAGCCAAGTTAATCAAGAATCAACAGAAATTAAATTAGTGTGGTTTGCATTAGAGTACAAAAACACTCAAATTGCCCACATTTAAACTCAAGTGCAGAGAACAGAACATTTTTTTCATAAAAGCAAATCATATTAAATACTTTAGTTCCTTAAGAAGGCTGGACAAGTATGAGATGTGGTAGGAAAAATATGTAGAGAAAGGCTAAGCTAAGAGACTCTGTCTTTGATGAGCTCTCAGTGGGCTGTGCTCTACTCTCATTTCTGAATCGTTTAGCTACATGAGGCTAGGAAAACTATCGAGAGTTAGAAACTACAGAAAACAAGACATTTTCTATGCTGAGAGCATCATATTATAGATGAGGACATGAAGTTTCACCCATAGTAAATGATTTGCCAATCATCAAACAGTGGAGACCCAGGACTATCTCATGCTTCATTCATTTTACTGCTAGGTGCTCAGCTTACTACTCTGTAAAATAAAGGAATAGGAAGCAACAAGATATAGCAGAAGACACGCTTCACTTGGAGCCTAGGTTGAGCTCCCGTCTCCAACACTCACCCACTGACCTTAGGTAAGTCCGTATTTTTTGTACAGTTTTCACAAATTCTAAAATTAAAATTAAAATTTCTAAGATATATCACAGAGATGTTGAGAGAAACTAAAATTATAACATATATATAGGCAAGTACTTTGACAACAGTGAAGCACTTCAGAGGAGCAAAGGAATTACAATAATGGGGATGGTGATTAAGTCCTCTTGATCTCAAATTCGAGTTGGAAGAGAGAGCTTACTTACATTTGGAAAAAGTGAATTCTCTGGGTAGAACAAGGGCCAAATTAAGGAGACTCATAAATGACAAGATGTGAGTTTAGATGGCTTTTTAAAAACAGTGCAACTGGTAGGATTGCCAAATAAAATACAGGATGTCCGGTCAAATTTGAATTTCAGATAAACAACAGATAATTTCTTAGTGTAAATATGTCCCAAATATTACATAAGACATACTTAAACTAACAAATTATCTGTTGTTTATTTGAAATTTCAATTTTATTAGGTATCCTTTATTTATTTATTTTTACTAAATCTGGGAACCCTAACAATGAGGGATTTCTATGAAGGGTAGCAAGTGATGTATGAAAGTAATGGTTCAAGACTACTGTGGGTATATGGAGATAAGGAAGGAGTGGAAGCAAGGAGACCACTCTGGTTTGGGTTTCCGTAAAAAGATAGCCTAAAAAAAGATTTAAGGGTAGTAATTTATATGGGAGGTGAGGTCAGGATATTTGGTGAGGAATAGAGGAAATTAAGAGCAACTCTAAGGGTACATTATGTAAGTCATTGTTGTAGGCAGTGGGGTCTGGATTCCACTGGTTTCAATGAAAAGGTTACACAATGTCTCCTAGGAGGGAGGCTAGGGCATTCATTCTTCAGGCAGGTCCCAGACCCCTATTGATTAAGGTTTGCACTGGAGGGTGAAGGGGATCAGAATATATTACACCAAAATATTCTACTTTGTCATAAGGATTATTTTTGAATGAAGACAACTGAAAAAAAACAGCAGACATAGAAAAAAATCTGTCTACTCTAAAATCAGAATTTTCCCAAAAGCAGAACATAAAGTTCCCTTTGCAGGAAAGGAAAACAAGAGGGGCAGAACTACTCTTAATCACTGGAGATGATCTTAGACTTTTAAAATCTTGGAGATAACACCAAGAGGAATTTGTTTAATAAACCTTACTAAATAACCCATTCCTTCCATTAGTTTCCCCATATATTTACCTTCCCACAATTTATTACCCCTAGAAGTTCAAAGCCCCCTCCCCTTTTTAGCCTTGTTACTTTTTCACAAATATATTGTCCTTTGTTAAAATGGTATATAGGCCTCTGAGTCTGACTGTCTCTGAGGTTTTCATTTCCTTTTCTGTAAGATCTACATACTATGTAAAAATTTTAGCATCAAATAAAGTTAATATGTCTTTTTTCCTGTCAATTTATCTTTTGTCAATTTAGTTTGTAGGCCCCAGACACTCACTTAAGAAGGTTGAAGAAAAAGTTTTTTCTACCTCTATAGAGGCATTAACTCCCCTATACATGTGGGACGTGTACTCCCTTGGGATAAGCAGTTTCCAAAAGCGTCCAAGAAAGTTGGAGGCACTAAGGCTTGGAGAAGTTTAGGGCATGTGTGGTGGGATGTGTTGGGAACAGTCTGATCCTACACTAACTGTCAAGAACAGCTGCTAATGAAATAAGAGGAGGATGGAAAGGATGTGATGTGTGACACCCAAAACATCTACAGAGGCTACAAAGAGTCTACTAAGGCAATACAGAAATTATGAGGTCTTATATTAGGATAAGTTACTCATTTGTTCCAAAGACACTCATTTAGTACCTAGTATATAGTATAAACCAAGAAAAACAAAGAGAATCGCTTACCCAGTTCTCGAAAGATTAAGTAATTAGCCACCACAGATGCTGACAAATAGTACAACCTGAGAGGAATTTAGGATGGAAAAACAGGATGAAGCACTCTGTGCTTTGGAAAAACAGGCCCCTTAGAGAATTAGTTGTATATCTCAAGAAGAATTTTAATGAACTCAGTTTCTTGCATCTTCCCATACATAGAAAAGCACTAAAATCATTAGCTTGAGATATTTCTTCTTTGTGACTATCAGTAATCTTTTACTGAGATATATGCCTGACTGCATGTATTCCTCAGCCAAATAATATTTATAAGCAGGTTTCTCCCCTACTTCTTCAGAGAAGTTCCTTCAGAGCTACTAAGAGACTATCTCTCAAAGTCCTTAGTGAGGTACCTGAATAAAACCTAAACTGACAACTCTCATGTTGTACATTTTTCTTTGTTGACAATGTTAAGCATGTTCTAAATACTGGGAATCCAAAGAAGAATGATACAGTTCCTGCATTTGAGGAACTTTCAGTCTGTTGGAGAAAGAAAGTTAAAAATAAATATAGCAATTATAATGCAGCAAAGAAGTAATATTTATTGTCTGGAGTTCCCATCATGGCTCAGAGGTAATGAACCTGACTGGTATCCATGAGGATGCAGGTTTGATCCCTGGCCTCATTCAGTGGGTTAAGGATACAGTGTTGCTGTGGCTGTGGCGTGAGCCATCAACTGTAGCTCCGAAGGGGAGAAAAAGATGACAGAGTAGAAATACACATACCTAAGGAGGCTAAAGACCTATATTCCAAAAATAAGACACTGTAAGACACTGATGAAAGAAACTGAAGATGACCTAAACAGATGGAAAGATATACCATGTTCTTAGATTGGAATAACCAATATTATTAAAATGACCATACTACCCAAGGCCATCTACAGATTCAATGCAATCCCTATCACATTACCAATGGCATTTTTCACAGAACTAGAAAGAAAAATTTGAAAACTTGTATGGAAACACAAAACACCATGAATAGCCAAAATAATCTAGAGAAAGAATGTAGCTGGAAGAATCAGGCTTCCTAACCTCAGACTATACTACAAAGACACAGTCATCAACACAGCATTACACTGGCACAAAAACAGAACTATAGATTAATGGAACAAGATAGAAATCCCATAGATAAACCTATACACTTATAGTCAATTAATGTACCACAAAGAAGGCAAGAATATACAATTAAGAAAAGAGATTCTTCAATAAGTGGTGCTGGGAAAACTAGACAGCTACATGTAAAAGACTGAAATCAGACCTAAATGAAAGACTGGATACTATAAAACTTCTAGAGGAAAACATAGACAGAACATGCTTTGATGTAAATCACAGCAAAATTTCTTGGATTCATCTCTTAGAATAATGGAAACAAAAGCAAAAATAAACAAATTGGACCTAATTAAATTTGAAAGCATGGTGTGAGGGTGTGTTCTAGTTTCACTGATTTGCATACAACTGTCCAGGTTTCCCAGCACCACTTGATGAAAAGACTGTCTTTTTCCCATTTTATGTTCTTGACTCCTTTGTCAAAGATTAATTGACCATAGGTATCTGGGTTTATTTCTGGGTTCTCTATTCTGTTCCATTGGGCTGTATGTCTGTTTTGGTACCAGTACCACACTGTCTTGCTTTCAAACTTAATTACCCCACACCATGCACAAAAATAAACTTAGAATGGTTGAAAGACTTAAATATAAGACAAGACACCATCAAACTCCTAGAAGAGAACATAAGCAAAACACTCTCTGACATTAACCTTACAAATGTTTTCTCAGGTCAGTCTCCCAAAGCAACAGAAATGAAAGCAAAAATAAAACAATGGGACCTAATCAAACTGACAAGCTTTTGGTACAGTGAAGGAAACCAAAAAGAAAACAAAAAGACAACTTATGGAATGGGGGAAAATAGTTTCAAATGTTGCAAATGACAAGGGCTTAACCTCTAAAATATACAAGCAACTTATACAACTCAACAGCAAAAAAACCAACAACCCAATGGAAAAATGGGCAAAAGACCTGAATAGAAGGAAGGAAGGAGATACAGATGGCCAACAAGCACATGAAACAATGCTCAACATCCCTGATTATTAGAGAAATGCAAATCAAAACCACCATGAAATACGACCTCACACCAGTGAATGGCCATCATTAATAGGTCCACAAATAACAAATGCTGGAGGGGGTATGCAGAAAAGGGAACCCTCTTGCACTGTTGGTGGGAATGTAAGCTGGTACAACCACTACAGAGAACAGTATAGAGGTGCCTTAGAAAACTATACATAGAGCTACCATATGACCCAGGAACCCCACTCCTGGGCATATATCTGGACAAAACTTTCCTTAAAAAAAAACACATGCACCCGCATGTTCATTGCAGCTCTATTCACAATAGCCAAGACATGGAAACAACCTAAATGTCCATTGAAGATGACTGGATTAGGAAGACGTGGTATATATGCACAATGGAATACTACTCAGCCATAAAAAAAGAACAAAATAATGCCATTTGCAGCAACATGGATGGAAGTAGAGACTGTCATCCTGAGTGAAGTACGTCAGAAAGCAAAAGACAAATACCGTATGATATCACTTATATCTGGAACCTAATATATGGCACAAAGGAGCCTTTCCACAGAAAAGAAAATCATGGACTTGGAGAATAGACTTGTGGTTGCCAAGGGGGAGGGGAAGGGAGTGTGATGGATTGGGAGTTTGAGGTTAATAGATGCAGACTATTGCCTTTGGAATGGATTAGCAATGAGATCCTGCTGTGTAGCCCTGGGAACTATGTCTAGTCACTTATGATGGAGCATGACAATGTGAGAAAAAAGAATGTATACATGTATGTGTAACTGGGTCACCATGCTGTACAGTAGAAAAAAAATAATGTATTGGGGAAATTAAAAAAATACTCTAATTAAATTTGAAAGCTTTTGCACAGCAAAGGAAACCATTAACAAAAAGACAACCTATGGACTAGGAGAAAATATTTGCAAATGATATATAATCGACGAGGGACAAATTTCCAAAATATACAAAAAGAGCTTATACAGTTCAGTATCAAGAAAACAAACAAATGAATCAGAAAATGGGCAGAAGGCCTAAACAGCCATTACTCCAAAGACATACAGATGATCAACAGGCATATGAAAAGATGTTCAACATTACTAATTATTAGAGAAATGCAAATCAAAACTATAATGAGGTACCACCTCATACCCATCAGAATGGCCATCACCAGAAAGTCTACAAATGGAGAAAATGGAACCCTCCTACATTGTGGATGGGAACATAAATTTTTGCAGCCACTATGGAGAAGAGTATTGAAGTCTCTTAAAAAAATAAAAGTAGAAATCCCATGTGATCCAGTAATCCCACTCCTGGGTACATATCTAGAAAACAAAAAAAAAATATAATTCTAAAAGATACATGAACCTCAAGGTACATAGCAGCACTATTTATAATAGCCAAGACATGGAAGCAACCTAAGTGTCTATCAACAGATGAATAGATATAGAAGATGTGGTATATACATAAAATGGACTATTACTGAGCCATAAAAAAAGAATGAAATAATGCCATTTGCAAAAAATGGATGGACCTAGAGATTATCATACTAAGTGAAGTAAGTTAGAGAAAGACAAATACCATATGATGTCACTAATATGTGGACTCTAAAATATGATACAAACGAGCTTATTTACAAAACAGAAATAGACTCATAGACATAGAAAACAAACTTATAAGTTAGCAAATGGGAAAGGTGGGGAAAGGGATAAATTAGGAGTTTGGGATTAACATATACACACTACTATAGACAACAGAGGGAACTATACTCAGTATTTTATAGGAATATATGATGGAAAATAATCTGAAAAGAAAGAATATACATACATACATACATGAATCACTTTGATGTACACCTGCAACATTATAAATCAACTATATTTCAATTAAAAAAAATGACATAGGGCCTGAGACAGAGAAGTCAGAGGTGTACAGCAGACCAAGGGAGGATTTCAAGACAGTGATTGGCTGGCAAGGAAGTCAAGCAAGGTTAGTTGGTCATTCAGTAAACACCAAACCAATTTGATCACATGAAACCCAAATGGACAAGAGTTTAGTTGTAATGTATGGATATTTTTGGAAAATTCAATTATTAGCCTTTGACAATCAAGTGAAAGGAAGTTCAGTGAAGGCAAATATAGCAATAATACATGACTGCTCTTACTAGCATAAGCCAGAGTTTACCAGAAGTTGGGCAGTTCAAGTGAGCCTCAGGGACATATTTTTTTTCTGGTCCTGGGACAGGTATCTTTTGGAATGGTCCCAATTTAACCCTGTATGGTGGGCACTCTCATGCACCATCCAGATCCTCTTCAATGAATAATTTTTTGCCCCAGATGCTGAATACTATCTGCCTACACCTGCCCCCTCAGGGATGGCCTCAGTTGCTGAGAGCTGCTAGGTCCCAGGTCATGGCCTTCTGAGGAGGAATGCATTCTGATGGAGATGGGGGCATAAGGTCTGGCTATCTAACGCAACTAGCACTGCTCAATGAGGTCACTCATGGCTGCCATTGCTACTGTGAAGCATCATTTTGTCTGCCCAGTTCTGTGTTTTTTCACTTCCTTCCACAAGACACTGCTGCAGGAGCAAAGCAAACTCCATCTCAGGAGTTCTTGCTGTGACTTGATGGGTTAAGAATCTGGTTTTGTTTCTGAAGTGGCGTGGGTTTGATTCCTGGCTTAGCTCAAGTGGGTTAAGGATTGGGCACTGCTGCAGCTGTGGTGTAGGCTGAAGCTGTGGCTCAGATTCCATCCCTGGCCCAGGAACTTTCACATGTCACAGGTGTGGCCAAAAAAGAAAAAAAAGTAAATTCCATTACAGAGTATGCTTCCAAGGGAAACCACTATGTGGCATCATATAATCTAGGTGTTTGCAAGTAATAGACAACTCCATCTCAAATGGCTTAAATAATAAAGAAATGTTGCTATCTTACATTACCTAAAGTCCTGAAGTGGGGATGTTCCAGGGGAAGTTGATCCAGTGGTTCCTAAAACCATCAAGTCCCAAAGTTTCTTTCCTTCTGCTCTGCCATCTTCAGCATGGCAGCTTTGTACCTCAGCCTTGCATTCCTCACAGTTAAAACATGGATCACACGCAGGTGTGAACATGTTCTACAAAAGAAAAAGGATTGAAATTTCTCAGGCAAATCTTTAAGAGCAAGACACCCTATCCTAGAAGCCCTCTGGCTGACCTCCCTTCAGTAACTGGTGAGAACTTGGGCTCACACCTCCCTCCAAACTATTCACTGGCAGAGGAATGGAATGGCCTCAATTTGCAGAAAGCAAAATTTGCTTGTCAATCTTTTGCAGGATGGACATACCCTGAAAAAAACCAGGGTAAGTGCACTGCCATATCCAAGAATGTGTTTATTCAGCATTTTTCTTCCAAGTAACTAATTTTACATAATTTAAAATCTAGGCTAGGTAGCTGGAGGGAATTGTTATTTTTATGTAAAGCACCTGGATGGGCCTTCTGTGAATCTTCTTGCAAGGACAATGAAAAGACTTTTTTTGTGTGTGTGCCAGGAAGTGAGATATGTGGTATTATTTTCTAACAATCAGTGAGCTTTCTGTGCATTAGATACACATCCATTTTCACCAGAGCTTCAGTTCAGTGGAAAGTAGCAGCACCTGGCATTCTGCACCAATTTTGCTAAATTTGGAAGGAAAAGTCAAAAAGCACATTTTCAAATAAGCCTGCACAAAAGCACAAATATTGTATGATTTCACTTATATGGGGTATATAGAATTGTCAAGCTCATAGAGACAGAAAGAAGAATAATGGTTGGGGCTGGGGGGAGAGGGGTATGGGGAGTTACTATTTAAGGGTCATAGAATTTCTGTTTGGCAAGATGGAACGAGTTCTTCAGACGGATGGTGGTTGGTGATGACGGCAAAACAATGTGAATGTACTTAATGTACACATAAAATGGTTAAAATGGTAAATTTTATCTTACACATACATATTTTACCATAACTTTTTTTTTTTTAAAGAAGAAGCACATTTTCAATGAACACCTGTGAAGAAAACCCAACATCTGGGGTTTAGAAAAAAAAGAGGTTTTTTTTTTAACGCAAAAAGCCTTAATCATTCACTGGAACTGGGTTAGTTTATAAACACCTACTGCAAGCATATTTTAATATGTTATATTTGCAGAATGGCTTTGTGTATTTAACATGATTGTAGCTATTAGTTCATCATGTTGCAAAAATAATTATAAAGAGAGCTTTGATTTAAAAATGGTTAATTATTCTTAAAGTTACATTATTTTAATAATAAATTTCAACCATCCGATTCAGAAAATGAGTGGCTATTTAACTTATTTAAATCTTAGTTATGTCTACATTCAAGTTATTTGCTGAATTAAGTGAAAATAATAAACTGTGTTGGGGCCAAAAATGATAGAAATTGGATGAAAATATTAATGTATTTTAATAGCTTGACTGAGAGGTTCATTAATCCCATCCATAACCAAAGTATGTCACTTGAAATAAATTCCAATTTATCTTCTGCTCAGAAAAGAATATTTTACTCAAATATTTTTAGCTATTTAAAGCCAAAAAAGGATGTCCATTTACTGACATGAAACAATTATTTGCACTAGGAAGAGGCTGCACTAGGTAATTTCTAAGAGCATTCTCAACTTCATGATTTCGTGATACAATGAATTTTTGAATACGACTCTGAGAGAGAGAGAGGAAGTGATGAATTTCTAGCATATCCCCTCCCAGACATAACAATCTGAAACATCCACACAGGAAAAAAAACTTCACAAGAGCTAAGGATTCCAGGTGAGGGTTTACAGCACCTGGATGAAGCTAGAGATAAGAAAAGACACACTGAAGTGGAACTGAGAGATATATTCATATTACTCTATCACCAGCACAGAGAGAGACATCCTCTCCATAACAGAAAGAAGTCAAATGAGTGCCCAACTTCACCACCGACCCCAGCATCAGCCTGTTCCAGCAAGAGGCCAATTGCCATAAGGCTAGGTGGCTCCTGTGAACTCTCTGGAATTTTAGGTCCTTGACCCATTCAGTTACCTGCTGGCTCTGGCAAACCCAGGAAGATTCTATGATACTAGGTTCCCAGGCAACCCTAGCATCAGCCATCTCTTATGGCACCAGGCTCCCAGAGAGCTGCCATGATCTAGACTCTGGGCATATCCCAGTGCCAACTGGTTCCCAAGGTCCTGAGTGGCTCCTGTGGCCTCAGCTTCAAATCAGCCCCTATGAAGAGAGGCTCCAGGTGAACATCCACACACCAAGCCTCCCAGCTGGGCTCAGCATCAAGCTGACTACCACAGATCCAGGCTTTCATCCAACCCCTGCAGCAGGTTGGCTCCTTCAGACATAAAGTCCAGACTGTCTCTTGTGGACTCAGGTTTCCAGGTAGCCCTTGTGGTCCAAGCTTCCAGGCTGGCTACCATAACCAGGCTCTCAGACCATTTCAGTACCAGGCTGCCTCCCAAGGACCAAGCCTCTTGGCCTGCCCCAGTGGTCCTCAGTGCCTTGTTGGCCCCTGTGGACCCAGGATCCAAATTTCCCTCCACAGACTCAGGTCTAAGGCACATCAATCAGAGACTCGAGTGTCAAGCCCAATCCAGGACCCTCACCACTGACACAAGTACTAGGAGGGTCTCTATGAACCCAAGCACCAGATCTACTCACCTGCTGACCCAGGCAGCAGACTTGCCCACTCAAGGACTCCAGAAGCAAGCCTGCCCATGGACACTACCAGAATCCCATATAGGACCTCTGGATGGACTGACTGGTGAAAGGTTTTACCTGCCAAAGACTACTTCTTCAAATGTGTGTGGACACCAACACAAGGCCACCATGATTATGAATAATCAAGGAAACATGACACCACCAAAGGAAACCAATAAACTCCAATGACTAATCCTAAAAAACTGTAGATTTGAACTATCTGACAAAGAATTCAGAATAACCCTCTTAATGAAATTCAACAAAATAATGCCATTTGCAGCAACATGGATGGAACTAGAGACTCTCACACTAAGTGAAGTAAGTTAGAAAGAGAAAGACAAATACCGTATGATATCACTTATATCTGAAATCTAATATATGGCACAAATGAACCTTTCCACAGAAAACAAATTCATGGTCTTGGAGAATAGACTTGTGGTTGCCAAGGGGGAGGGGGAGGGAGTGGGATGGACTGGGAATCTGGGGTGAATAGATGCAAACTATTGCCTTTGGAATGGATTAGCAATGAGATCCTGCTGTGTAGCCCTGGGAATTATATCTAGTCACTTATGATGGAGCATGATGGAGGATAATGTGAGAAAAAGAATCTATATATGTATGTGTGACTGGGTCTCTTTGCTGTACTGTAGAAAAGTGACAGATCACTGTAAACCAGCTATAATGGAAAAAAAAATAATAATAATTTAAAAAAGAAATTCAGTGAACTACAAAAATATACAAATAGCTAAATGAAACTGGGAAAACAATGAATGAACAAATGAGAAGTTCAACAAAAGGATAGAAATCTTAAAACAGGAGTTCCCAGGCATGGCTCAGTGGTTAACTAATCTGACTAGGAACCACGAGGTTGCAGGTTCAATCCCTGGCCTTGCTCAGTGGGTTAAGGATCTGGCGTTGCCATGAGCTGTGGTGCAGGTTGCAGACGCGGCTCGGATCCCACGTTGCCATGGCTCTGGCGTAAGCCAGTGGCTGCAGCTCCAATTCAACCCCTAGCCTGGGAACGTGCAGCCCAAGAAATGGCAAAAAGACAAAAAAAAAAAAAAAAAAAAAAAAGAAATCTTAAAACAAATGAAACAGAAATCCTAGAGTTGAAGAATACAATGACCCCTATCTTACACTACTTGATTAAAGTGTTAAATATAAGACCTAAAACTGTAAAATTACTATAAGAAAACAGAGAGAAAGTTTCTCAATATTTACTGGCAATGATTTTTTTTTTCTCTGTGACACCAAAAGTACAAGCAACAAAAGCAAAAATCAACAAGTGGGATTACATCAAAATAAAATATTATTCGGCCATAAAAAGAAGGAAATTCTGCCATTTGCAATAACACAGATGTATCTTGAGGGCATTATGCTAAATGAAATAAGTCAGAAAAAGACAAATATTCTATGATCTTACTTATACATGAAATGTAAAAAACTTACAAAAAATTTTAACTCATAGAGAAAAGAGATCAGATTTGGAGTTACCAGAGGCAGAAGGTGGAAGGAGGGGAATTAGGACAAAGATAGTCAAAAGGTACAAACTTCCAGTTATAAAATAAATAAACACAAAGGATATAATGTACAATATGATGACTACAGTTAATACTGCTATATGCTACATTTGAAAGTTATTAAGAGAGTAAATAGTAAGAGTTATCATCACAAGCAACAAGCTTTTTTTGTATCTATAAAATGATGGACATTAACCAAATTTATTGTGGTAATCATTTCACAATATATATAAGTCAAACCATTAAGCTGTACACTTTAAACTTATACTATGCTGTATATCAATTATATCTATATAAAACTGGAAAATAGTAGAGCTACTATATGATCCAAAAACTCCACTTTGGGGTATATATTCAATGGAAATGAAATCACAATCTCAAAGAAATATCTGCACCCCTATATTCACTGCAACAGTATCCACCATAGCCAAAACATGGAAACAACCTAAGTTTCCACTGATGGATGAGCGGATAAAGAAAATGTGGTTATATGTATATACAATGGAATATCATTCAGTCATAAAAAGAAGAAAAATTCTGCTTTTTGTGACAACATGGATGGACCTTGAGGGCATTATGCTAAGTGAAATAAATCAGAAAAAGTAAATACTATATGTTCTCACTTATATGTGGAATCTAAAAAAGTGAAACTCTTAAAACAGAGAGTAGAATTATGGTTACTAGGGGCTGGATAAATAATACAAAATTCCAGCTATGAAATGAGTAAATTCTAAGGATCTAATGTGCAGTGTGGTAAATACAATTAACTATATTATATTATCTACTTGAATGTTGCTAATAGAGTATACTTTAAATGTTATCACTATAAACAGTAGTAATTATGTAAGGTGACGGAAGTATTAACTAAGATTATTGTGCTAATCATTTCACAGTATATAGGTATATCAAATCATGATATTGTACACCTAAACTCAGTAATATCTCAGTAAAGAGAGAGGGGGGGGAGAAAAGGAAAGAGAAAAGAAAGCCAGTGGTAGGCTGATAAATTCTTAACTATCAGAAGAAGAAGAAAAAAGGCCTGACTCATAGTGCTTTTCCAATTTGTATGGTGTAAATACTCCCACTATAGTCAATTTTATGCTACTAACATGATGTAACTGAATAGACGGTTGGGGAAAGACATGAAAAATTGGCTTTCAAAGCTCTGGCTCTTGCACTTTTCCAATAAACTCATAGAAAGAGTTAACTAGCTCCTGTTATGGCCAAGATTTCTTCTAAGCCAGGTTGGAGATAACAGGTTAGGAAGGGACATTTCTATATAATAAAGTATGCTGTGGTTCAATTGACTGTGTAACAGTAATGTTTGTACAGTATTCCTATTATATTGATGAAGAAATCTGCTATGGTATGCTAAAGAAAAATGAAAGGCTAAATAAAGGCAGGCTTCAATGATGGAAAATTTTTGCCAACTGACCCAAAGGGTGGCATTTAACAGTGCAGTGTTAGGTTTTCAGGTACACTAATCATAATCTGCCATCCTTGTTGTGGACATAAATCTCCAATTTTTTTCTATTATTTTTTAAAATTACAAAGAATAATGTAAGGTAGTCCATTCTCTTCTATTATTTGTAGACAGATTTTACTGAGTGTTTAAGATTAAACATTCTAGAATAGAATGTTTAAAAAGGAAAGAAAATTACTCTCATTAGCACTGAATAGAGAGATACACTTAAAGGATGAACATTACTATGGTTCATTCAAATAAATCAGTATTTATCACATATTCTATAAGCTAAAAGGCCACTATTGTGGGGTCAAATAACCCTGCAAAAGTGATCTGTACTACTTATTTCCATTATCCCAATTAAACATAAAATCTGATAGCATGACAGATCCTGCTCAGTTCGTATTTTATAAATGTAAGAATGAAATAATTAAATAATTGGAAAATGTCTTAGGCAATTTCTATAGTGACAAAGAGAAATACATTCAGACTACCTGAAGCATTGGTACTTAGTGTTCCCAGTAATGATGTCTTATTTCAAGTACATGGGCTTATCTGCCTGAGAGTTTCCTTTGGCAATGTGTGTGCTCAGACCATGCAAGGAGCATGTCAGAAGCACCAAAGAATTACCAGTCCTAGGAGTAGCCACCTACCAATGATGATTGAGTGTGGTGAACAAATATGTTTCATTTCCCCTTGAGTGGACAACCAAATTGTCCTTGATGCTATCTTCTGGGAGTCCCACCATGAATAAGCCTCAGTTGCCTACAGTAGTAATATACTCATGAAAATACCTATTGGCTTCCTTCTCTTTTCCATCTCAATTCCCCAACCCACTACCAGTGCTTCCTGGGACCACTTTCCTAAATAAATTACCTGCACTGAAATTCTTGTCCTAAGGTTTGCTTCTAGGGAAACAAACTAAAACAATCAGTAAGGAAGAAATGATCTCATAGGAATCCAAGAAGTGGAATTGGAATGATATCCAGTCTCATGACAAATGGGTTTGGCATTGGGAACTCATGATTATTCACTGTAAGGTTCTACCATTACATAAAACATGCTGGTTTTCTTTGTGAGTTTCTTCTCTTTTCCCCTCCAAACTAATTTCTCGCCCTTTCTTCTGCAGATCTTTTCTCAACTTTGGAGCTCCTACTTATTCATAAATTTGAATTATTCATAATGTTGACTCACTCATGGCCTATCATGACCCTCCCACTTCTCCCTACTTCATGAATTTTCAGTTTCGGGTTTCACTGTTAATCATAGGAATCTAACTTCATTTTTTAATCTAAATAATGGAGAATGAGAATCTATACTTAATCTTTGAGCAGAGCTAATTATAATAGATTAGTGATGCACAGTTAGGCATCATTCAATCCAGGACACTTAAATGAGAGTGAAAGAGGCATTGATAATAATTAAGCCAAGAGAAAAGGTACTGTTCTGGGCATATTGGAGTCTGTGGTCACCTGGGCATATGACAATAATCAATTTGTACTGCTTCCCCTAAGTTCAGGTGCTCAGTGATTGTTAAATTAACCATGATGTTATGTGTGTGCGAGGGGTGGTGGGATGTAACTGGCATATGATTGCCCATTTAAGAGACCAATGATTTTCTGAGGAAATAAAAACAAGGTCATTGCTAATTTTTGCAACATTAATACTGTAGAACTATAAGGATAGTTATGGATCACCAGTGATCCTCATACCAAATCTGGGTACTTACAAAACAATCCATTCTTTGATGCATTCTAAGGCTGAGGATAACAGTCATGAATTCAACTATGGCCTATTTCGTAAAATTGCAAAGCCATCTGGTAAAACATCATTTCTCGACATTTCAAATCAATATTGATGAAGCTGGAATATGGAAGCCCATTGTAACTAGTCAGTATTAGGACTGTCTAAATAATCTTGGGAGCCACTGATGTCTTAGATTGATAGTGTTGGTTGGGCTGTAATTGAAATTAAAACATTCTAATAAAAAAACACTTAGAAGTCTCTTCATGGCTCTCTCAGATACAATAACTGGGAAGGGAAGTCTTCGATATTACCAAAGGAACAAATGACTTATTTTAGTGTCTCACATCTGTAAAAATTCATTGCTCAACCACTGCTCTGTGTCAATGTATCATAAAAGATTTATCTTTCTAGATTGATCTTGTAAATACAGTTTCTATAATTACTTTACTAAGATAGCAGAGAATGTATATTTCTTTCTATGGAGTTTCAGATAGACAAGGTAACTAAGCTTTTTTTCTACTACAGGTAACAAAAGATAGAAGCTTTCAGTAACTCTCTGTGTATACTGAGCAGTGACTGGATGAGGTTACAGTCAGGAGTCCTAGGCTCAAATTTCATCTCAGTTTCTTCTGTCTCTAAATCTCCTTTGTCCATCTGAGAAATGGAAAGATTGAGCTAGATCAGACTTTCCAACTGGGCTCTGCTAGCCCACAGGTTCCATGTATCCTAATGAGTCATTTAGAATAGGAAAGGAGGAAGGAAGAAAGATTCTCTTTCAGTGTTTCAAGTAGTCAAAAATTTCAGGTTTCCAATACGTCTCCATCAGATCATGGGTTTGATGTTCTTCATGCCCATGACTTCAGTAACCTCTCTAAACAGAAAGCTTCTCAATTTTTATCTCCACACGAGATACCTCCTTTGAGCATCCAACTGCCTACTCAATGTCTCCAAGTGGATGTTGTTCCAAAGCCTCTTAAAACTCAACATGTCCAAGACCAAATTCTTGATCTCCCATAATGAAATGTCTTCTGGTTATGTTCCTTATTCCAGTGAGTGGCATCAGGGTCCTCCAAGTTGTGCAGCCCTCAAAAGTGTGTACTACCATAGACATCCTCAATTTCCTTACTTCTATTCATCCTCACTCTTGTATTTTATGAATTTGACTTTTTAATATTCCTTGAATGGTTTCACCTCTCTCCATTTACCCCACAACCAATCTAGCCCAAACTGCTATCATCTTTTGCCTGGACCATGGAAGCAGTTTTCTACCTGGTCCCTCTGCTTCTTTTCTGGACCCTCACCCTCTTTCGATCTATTCTCCATATTTAAAGCAGATTGCTTTTTCTAATCACTAAATCTGACCTTGTTACTCCCTTTATTAAAATCTTTCGGTAGGTTACCACTGACTTGAGGTTAAAGACTAAACTCCTTTACATGGCCTGCAAAGCCGTATACATCTGGCCTTTTCCCTACTTCTTTCTGTAGCCCCATCTCATCTCAGATTTTCTCCTTTAGGCCTCAGCTTCCTGAGACTTCCTTTCAGGTCCTTGTACAAGCCACAGCCTCTTTTGCTACAGCAACTTTATATATGTTATCTTCATCTGAAACGCTCTTTCTGCTCCTTTCTAGCTCCAAACACCTTGCCTAGTTAATTCCTATTCATCACTTAGATAACTACTTTATTTTTTTTGTCTTTTTTGTCTTTTGAGGGCTGCACCCACACCATGTGGAGGTTCCCAGGCTAGGGGTCTAATCGGAGTTGTTGCTGCTGGCCTACGCCAGAGCCATAGCAAGGCCTGATCCAAGCCGCATCTACAACCTACACTACAGCTCACGGCAATGCTGGATCCTTAACCCATTGAGTGAGGCCAGCAATCAAACCTGTAACCTCATGGTTCCTAGTCAGATTCATTTCCTCTGCGCCATGATGGGAACTCCCTATGTGACTACTTTATTAATAAATGAATTCTCCAGTAGTTCTAACTGTGAGAAAGAGCAGATTGTATTTTGGAAAGATGGTTGCAATAATATCTCTTATCAAACATGGTTTGCTGTAATGTGACCTTGTGACTGTCTCAGAGAGAGGTGGAGTTTAATTCCTTTCTCTTTGTATTGCAGCAGGCCTATGACTGCTTTGGCCAACAGAATACATAAGAAGTGACACTATGCGAATTCTGATGCTAAAGGCAATGCAACTTCCTCCTTATTCACTGGAACACTTGCACTCTAAACACTGAAGCACTTCGTGCAAGAAGTCCAACTGCTATGAGGCTCCTGCGCTGCGAAGAAACCAAGCCACATGGTACAATTACACATAGGTGTTCCAGTTGGCAGTTTTAGTCTTCATATCATTCCAGCCAGATGCCAAACATAATGATAATTTTAATCTGCAGCAATCAATCTGCCTACAGCATTGAGACTTCCCAGCTGAAGTCCTAGACATCATAAAGTAAAGACAAGCTACTCCTGCTGTGATCCTGCTCAGAATACCTGACCGAGAGAATCCTGGGCATGGGGGAAAAAAAAAAAAAAAGGTTGCCTTAAGCTGCTATATTTTGAGTGATTTGATTACTCGACAAGAGTAAATGGAGCAAAGGGTCGTCCATCTTGCAGAGTTGCCCTGATTGCCTAACACAATGTCAGTAATACCTAGTTGGTGCTCAATACCCATTTATGGAAAGAATAAATAAAAGCTCATGACTTTCCTTAGGTTACTCTTCCAACACATTACAGAAAATTCTTTCCCCTCATCTGTTGTGAAATCATATACAGCATTTGATGGCCAATCATGGAACTTTCTGTCAACTGTCTACAAATCTAGGTGTAATATACAATCTCATGAAAAGCAATAAGCCATCAAACGGCAATATTTTCACAATCTTCATTTAACTGAAGGTCTCTTCAAGTCTATTACAATAATTGTTGCTTCTTTATTTACTAAACAGTTTCTTTATCTGCCTATTTATCTCTTTATTCCCATTAAGAGCTTAGTGGTTTTAAAGTGATAGTGGCATGATCACTATCCTCATGTGCTGAAAGTGAAACTGAGCAGGGACCTGCAGAGTTCCTGGGCACAAAAGCCTTTCTGTGTCCCCCATTTCCTGCCTGTAGGGAATGGCTTCCTTGAGTTCCAAAGGGCAGGTTCTAACAGTTGCTCATCAGGGAAAGGAGGGGGATGCAGAGTAGAGGGAGGAGCAGTCAAGAAACAATAGTGTAGCCTTGAGGCAGGGGCCTGGTTTCCCCTCAAGGAATACACGGAACAGTATCTTTGAGCTCCTCTTCAGAAATAAACCCCCAACCAGTGGAAGATGTTAACTACTTGAAGCATTTTTCATTCCAGAGAGGTCACACAATTCCATAACCTTGAGAACAACAGAAACCCATCATGAAATTACTTGATGCCAGATGATCTATGGATTGAAGGAATGCAGGCTCTGCAGGCACTCTGATCCTTATCAGCAACACTGTTCCTTGGCTATAAGACTTCTCACAACTCTCCCACCCCAAGGTTGGGACACAGTTTTGATGCAAAGCAATAAAGCTATTCTTTTCTACTTCACCCAAAACTGTTTCTGAGATTCAATTTGGTACTGGTACACAGAGGCTGAATTTAGGCTACAAGAGCATTGAAAATTTGACCTCAGGAGGTGACTGTATCAGAAAGAAGTTAAGTTGAAAAAACTGGGAAGTCATTACTGTCAATCTATTAAAGGCAAAGTCTAGTGAAGATACAGAAAGGGGCATCTGAGAAAAAGTAGAAAGAGACTTTGCCATGTGGACAGATGATCTTTTAAGATGCTAAAAGGTGACATATTTAAAAACTACTGGTAGTCCTCTCTGTATGTTATTAGAGTTTTTTAAAAGTAAAATCTGTTTGTTCTGTATCTTCTGATTAAATGGTGATACGGTAGAGAAAAGGAAGTGAAGCCAAAGGAAGCTCTGGGGCCAAAAAGAGGCTACTCAACAGTGGTACATCCCCCAATATACCCAGTTTACAGAAAGAAGAGAGAAAACATTGAGCTAAACAACCCTCTGAGAAGTTGTTTGGAAGAGACCAGCCTAACATTCAACAAAGATCTTGGTGAAAATCATCAGCTGATGGATAGCTCTCACCTGTTAAGAAAGGTGCAAAACAGGTCTTTGTATTTCTGGACACCATACAATATAATCATGGAGCTACCATATATGGAGAAACTATGTAAGAAAGGCTAATCCATTAGCAATGAAATTAAGGGAAGTTCTAGAAATTAAAGTGAAGTTTCTGCTTTCCAATCCTACTCTTTTTAGATTGTACCTCCCTTTCTTAGGTAAGACATGAAAGTGGTGAACTAGTCTTGCAATTCAGCAGCCACACTCAGCATTTATGATCTAATTTCTATGTTTGTTAGTTCATATATATATATATATATATATATATATGAATGTACATATATACACATATACTTATATATAATATAAATGTGATTTAATATATATAACATATATTGTGTGATTATACACACACACAATACACATTTCTTCCCTCGTTATTTTGGCAAAATATTTTCAAACATACAAATTCACAAATTCACATATACCATTAGGAAAACATACAGTAGGATTTGCAAAATACGAAAGGAAGGTAAATATCAAGTTCATTTCCAAAGGGGTGAATGCACATGGGTGCATGCTCATGTGTGCATGTGTGTTGGGTGGTGTTGCATGCCAGTTATTTGCTTGTTTACTTTGAGATCCATTTCCTGTTCTTTTCTGCCTTTTGCTGTGGGTCAAGGAACCACACATTCTAGACTCTTTTGCCAAGTGGCTTCTAGGCATGATAAACCAATTGGAGGCACAGGTGGAAAACTACATAGTGGAAGGAGGGGAGAAGCAAGAGAATATTCCCCCCTTTTTCTTTGTTTTGGTCAGTGTCTCCAGCAGTAGCTCATCTCTTTCACGAATCTAGGTACTCACAGCCTCTCCTGATACAAGTTTTCCCTGGTCAGACATATCCTGGTGAGTTTCCACTGTGTTTCCCTGATTCCTGGGTTCTGGGAGTACTACCTCCCCTGTTTTCCTTCCAAATCTTGGGTTGGTAGTGGCATTATGCTGTTCCTAATCTCTGGGTTAGCTCCTAATCTCCTGTTTGTGTCCTTAAATTTTTTATCATGTCGGTGACAAACTTCTTGTAATAAGTTCCTCCTGTTTGAAAGATCTAGCATCATTTCCATATTCTGACAGTTCTCTATCTGACATAATTCTTGGTATGGGGTAATCCCACAAATCTGACCCTTAAAATGAAACTCTGTTTGGGGTTAAACAAAATTATGACTTCCCTGGTGTGAAAAATGGGACATTAGTAAGCCATGATTCTAGGAGACCATCATATCATTCATAACTTAAAGAAAAGGAAATCCATTGCCAGTTGAAGTGACATAGTTCAGGCATGTTTATGATGATACAAATTAATACAGTTATCTTGTGTAAGATGTTTTAAATGAGCCTTTAGCTTGTGCTGTGTTAAAACAATTCACAGCTTCTTGGTTTTTCTTTTTCAACTTTGCAGCCAAATGCTTTAGGGAACAGATGATGGCATAGGGAAGGACAAATTGTTATTCTCTAAAGAACACTTAAGGGCTTATTTTTAAAGGGTTTATCTCTATTCCCACTCTAACAGAAGGCCGGGCCTCTCCATCACAAGCATGAGCTGCAGAAGTGCATAGGAGTAGGAAAAATATATACTACAGAATCATGAAAGTTCTTGTTCAAAACCCCAAATTTTAGAATCATGTAGTGTTAAAGGAACCTTTTAGGACAGGAACGTATAGTAAAAAAGAAGATTCTCAATCTGCACACTGTGAAACATCAACTTTTAAGAACTCTATCTTATATGTGGCCCTGGAAAGATAAGATAGTCACAAAACATTCTCCAAATAGTAAGATATACTGATCCACTGGATATAACTATTTGAAACGGAAGAGTTACATATCTGGACATCCCCAAAGTCAGCTTTCTTGAGCATCTGGGAAAACTACATCCTTTATATCAGGAATGGGGGGGGGTTCTATTAATCATTGGGCCTTTGAAACCATGAATTCTGAGTCATACTAAATGACTTCATTTTTAACGCAAAATGACTCACAAACAACTTAGAGCCTGAGATTTTTTTGCAAGCTATATTAAATTATTTGACTATCTTCCTTATTTAAAAATCAATATCCATATGGACCTTTAGATAAATTCCCTTCCAGAATAGGTAATAGCAAGTAGTCCATGAAACTGGAATGTTTGTAAGCTACTTTGGTATTACACAAAATATTTTTATGCCTCAATTTCTATTAAATTGTAACTGCCTTTAGTTTCCTTATCCCCCTCTTTGACAATCAAACATCAACAGGTGTGCTGGGTTAAAATAATCACGTAAAAAGTCCCACAAGACCCTTTTTAGATTATTCCCTAATTTAATAGAGGCTGAGGGTGCAGTATAGAATTTCACTTTGTATGCTGTAATATTAAATATTTATATGTGCAGGACTCTTCCTTCCATCCCTGAGATAAGGGCAGCAGTAAGAATTCCCTAATAATCCACTGTCTTCAAGGTTAAAGAGGAAGGAAAAATAAAGGGAAAACTGTCTCTAGGTTTGCCAAAAGGTGAAGAAACATTTAAAATCTACACTCACATTATCAGATTTACGAATGTGAAAAAAGACTAATAAGACACAATGTTGCCAAAGGTGAGGGGAAATGGACAATTGTCTTTCCAGAGGACAGTTCAATACAGCAAGACAAATTTTAGAAAATCACCTTGAGGAAATGATCACATAAGTGTAACAGTCCCAAGGATATTCATGAAAGCATAAAACAATGGAAGAGGGATGGAAACTAATTGAATATTCATTAATAGGGCACCAGTCAAGTAAAATATGGTTGTGTAGGTCTTAGTTTGGTTTCTCCAGATTTGTGCTATCTAAAATGTTAGGCAACAGCCACATGTAACTAATGAATACTTGAAATGTGGCTAGCTATGCATCTTATTTCTAAGATACAATATGAAAAAAAGATGTAAAATATTTCATTAATGGTTTCTACTTTGATGGAGTTTCTGTCGTGGCTCAGCGGAAATGAATCTGACTAGTATCCATGAGGATACAGGTTCGATCCCTGGCCTCACTCAGTGGGTTAAGGATCTGGCATTGCTGTAAGCTATGGTGTAGGTTGCAGATGTGGCTCAGATCTAGCATTGCTGTGGCTGTGGTGTAGGGCAGCAGCTGTAGCTCTGATTCAACTCCTAGCCTGGGAACCTCCATATGCCGTGGGTGCGGCCCTAAAAAGATAAAAAAAAATTTTGATTTTGATTTTCTGTTGAAATGATAATGTTTATATATTAGGTTAAATAAAACATTAAAATTAATTTTATCTATTTCCTTTACTTTTTATTGAGGCTATGAAAACATTTTAAATCACATATATAGTTCACATTTGTGGTGTGCATTACACTCTAGAGACAGCCCTACTCTAGAGCAAAGCTTGAGATGAATTTATACGTAAGTAATTTATTAACGAAGTATTTGTAGGATAAACTGATACAAGAGCAGGAAAAGTAGGATAGAGACTCAGAGGAAGCTGAACAAGACTGTGATTTCCATGAAGCCTCAGTCTCAGCCTTATCCTGCAGGGACCTCTGGAGCATAAATTACATCTCCAAGCTCCACCCATCTTGAGACAAGGGAGCCAGCTTCCATACCTTTATGTTAGTCAGTCCTTGGCTCTGGGGCCACCCTGAGGGCATGTAAACACTCAGGCATTTCTGGCTCTCCACTGCATTGAAGCAGTTCCAGGAGCACAAGGGATGCTCTCTAAAGATCACAGGTGCAAGCCCCTGGAAGCAAAGCCTATGGGAACTGGGGGATGGGCACACAGAATAAATTATAGGGATCTAAAGAGATTAGAACAGTCCTCTGACAGTATCAGTTACACTTTATACAATGGAATTCTAGGCAATAATGTTTCATGTATTAGGCAATAATGTCTCAGGTATTAGAAAAATAATAAAGCTACTGAATGCATTAATAAAGTGAAAATGGTAAGTAAAATCTAAGATCTCAGACATGTGAACCTGTGAAATATTATTAAATTCATGGCATGATTATCCATGAAATTTTTATGATACCTGGAATGCATCTGGTGATGTGATCATGGCTGACATTCATCTGGTATGTACTTGTATGGCCATTTGATTAGCATCTGTTCTGGTTGGCCAATGTGTGCTATTCTGGTTAGTAACCTGATGAAAAGAACCATTAAGACATAAGTGTATATTATCAAATCAGCCAATTGGAAAATTAAAAGCAGATGCTGGATCAGAGGACCAAAGGTTCAATAAATCTAAGTCATACCAACAATATCCTGAGTGATAACAGAACAAAATATGAACATTGTAAATAAAGTGAGGATGAATAACGGCACTTTGAAGAGTCATATTTAAGCCTAAGGCAAAAAAAAAAAGTAATATTGATCCTGTCCTTGCTGAAAATGTTTATATTGTTTATGATTAATTTTTGCATTAATTTTGATTTTAAGGTATTACATTCAAATATTATTTATTTTGATTACTGAGATTTTGGGTCCCCTCATAAATGTTGTACCCTAGTTAAGTGCCTCACTTGCCTCACTCACTCATTCACTATACTCCCCCAGCACAGCCCTGTCTTGGAGGTGTCTCATAAAACAACCTTAGTCTAACTAATCACTTGGTGCATAAAGCCACTGTCTGCATATTACTTTTGAAGGTTGCCAAGGTGACACCTAAAAAAAGTGTTACCTTGCTGTAAAAACCCTTTCTTTCATTAATAGCAAACTAATGCTGTCTTTACCTAAATTATAAGAAGAAAAGACAAAAATATTTTAAATTCAAACATTTCCACAGGCATTTGAACAATGTCATGTATGTTCTGTTATGATGTTGAGACATAAAGATTTCCACATCTGTTTGCAAATCGCTGACAGAGCAGTAAATAATTTGACTGTGTTGAAAATGTGCTAACATTTATATATAGTTAATACGAAGAAAACAAAAGTGAAAACACTAAGGGCGAAAATGATTCATGCAGACACAAAAGTGATTATTAAAAAGAAAACTCTTAGATCAGGATTACAGAGAAATAACCTGCAGCAAAGAATCTTTGGCAGAAATTCCAACATTCACAGTTCCATGGGATCTCACATTAAAGTTGATGGAAAGATATGTGCAGGATGATGCAGTGCATTTTGAAATTATTTGCTCTTTTGTTTGCTCCCAGATATTTAGGTTTCCTAAGTATGGAGTAGGTTGAGAGCATGGATATACTGAAAATTGCTGACCTTATTCTCTTTCTCATTCACTCTCACAAACACCTCTTTCATAAAACCCTGCCCTTAAACAGTCAGCATTATGAGTGGTAAAAATACAAAGTCTGAGACCAAAAGTTGTTTCTTGGTGGTGATTTTCTTCTGAAAGCTTTATGTTAAATTGTGTATGCAGTCACATATAAATTATTGTCCCAATGTATTTATGCAACTGTGGTATATAATTCTTCCTCCAAAGTGTACTGCATATATCAAATTGCATTGCTAGTGATGATCTTAGACCTTAGTAAGAATCTTTTTGCTAAAAAAAAAAAACCCAGTGATTTATACCTTGCTTGGAAATAAAATCTCAAATAGAGCTGATTAGTCATCTATGAAGCAGTTCAGAATTAATGCTTGAATAATTTTCTTAAACAATATGATATAGCTTCTCCACAGGGGGGAAATATGATATGTGAAATGTTTGGTTACTTTTGCAATATTTATTTTGTATTGTGAAAATCAGATCCTTAAAGAAATCCTTTAGAATCAAGCAGCATTAAAGACTGAAAATTATTATATGCCTATTTAGCAGGATCAGTACAACATAAGTGGCAGGTGATGCGTGAGAACAAATGTGTGATAAAATGTACAGGATGATGAACTCTTTTACATGATCATTTGAAATGATCTGAAATTAAAGAGAACTTGTGCAAAGTTTCTATAAATATACAGTCTACCAAAATTGAATTAAGAAGAAATAGGTAACTTGAACAGAGAGATCACTACAAGTGAAATAGAATCTGTAATTCAAAAACTCCCTACAAACAAAACTCCAAGACCAGATGGCTTCACAGGCAAATTCCAGCAAACATAAATAGAAGAATTTATACCAATCTTTTTCAAGCTCTTCCAAAAAAACTGAAGATGGGAACACTTGCAATGACATTCTATGAAGCCATAATTACCTTGACACCAAAACCAAACAAAGACACCATCAAAAAAGAAAATTACAGGCTAATAACCAAATCCAACAACACATTTTAAAAAAGTCATACACCACAACCAAGAGAGGAATTCATCCTAAGTTCACAAGTATGGTTCAACATCTACAAATCAATCAGTGTCATATACCAAATAAACAAAAGACAAAAGCCACACAATCATCTCAATAGATGCAGAAAAGGCATTTGACAAAATTCAACATCCATTAATGATTTAAAAAAAAAAACCTCTTGGTGTTCCTGCTGTGGTGCAGGGGTTAAGAATGTGACAGCAGTGGCTTGGGTCACCATGGAGTTGTGGGTTAGATCTCTGGCCTGATGCACTGGGTTAAAGCATCCAGCATTGCTGCAGCTGCAGCATAGGTCATGACTGTAGGTCAGATTCAACCTCTTGCCTGAGAACTTCTTTATGCCACAAAAGCAGCCATGAGGGGGGGGGGACTCTTACCAAAGTGGGTGTAGAGTGAACATAATAAAATAGAGTGAACATAATAAAAGCTATTTATGGCAAACCCACAGCCAGTATAATATTCAACAGTGAAAAGCTGAAAGCCCTCCTTCTAAAATCTGGAACAAGACAAGGATGCCCACTCTGACCACTTCCAATACCACTTCTAATACCATTCAACATAGTACTGGAAGTCCTAGCCACAGTAATCAGATGAGAGAAATAAATAAAAGGTATCTAAACTGGAAGAGAAGAGGTAAAACTGTCATTATATTCTGATGGTATCATACATAGAAAGTCCTAAGGACTCCACACAAAAACTATTCAATATGATCAACAAATTCAGGAAAGTTGTAGGATACAAGATTAACATTCAGAAATTGGTTGCATTTCTGTATAATAACAATGAAATATCAGAAAGGGAATGTAAAAAACAATACCTTTTAAAACTGTACCCCCAAAAATAAAATACATAGGAATAAACCTGACCAAGGAGGTTAAAGACTTGTACCCTGAGAACTGTAAAAGCATTATAAAGAAAACTAAAGAAGATTCAAATAAATAGAAAGATAACGGATGCTTCTGGATTGGAAGAATTAATATTGTTAAAATGTCCACACTACCCAAAGCAATCTACAGATTTAATGGGATCCCTATCAAATTATGCATGACCTTTTTCACAGAACTTGAACAAATAATTCTAAAATTTATATGGAGCCATAAAAGACCCAGAATTTCCAAAGCAATCCTGAAGAAAAAAAAACAAAGAAGGAGGCAAAACCTTCCCAGACTTCAGACAATACTACAAAGATACAGTAACCAAAAGAGTGTGGCACTGGCACAAAACACACCTATGGATCAATGGGACAGAATAGAGAGCCTGGAAATAAACCCACACACCTATGATCAATTAATTTTCAAAGAAGGAGGCAAGAATATAAAATGGGGGAAAGACAGTCTCTTCAGAAAATGGATATGGGAAAACTGGACATCCACATGTAACTCAATGAAGTTAGAACACACCCTCTCACCATACACATACAAAAAAATCCTCAAAATGGCTTAAAGACTTAAACATAAGACATGATACCATAAAACTCCTACAAGAGATCATAGGCAAAACATTCCCTGACAAAATTATACCAATGTTTTCTTAGGCCAGTTTCCCAAGGCAACAGAAATAAACAAATGAGACCTAATCAAACTTACAAGTTTTCGTACAGCAAAGGAAACCATAAACAAAACGAGAAGGCAACCTAGAAAATGGGAGAAAATAGTTTCAAATGATGTAACCAACAAGGGCTTAATTTCCAAAATATACAAACTCATACAACTCAACAACAACAAAAAAAACACAAATGACACAATTGAAAAATGGGCAGAAGACCTAAATAGACATTTTTCCAAAGAAGACATACAGATGGCCAATAGGCACATGAAAAATGCTCAACATTATTAACTTCTAGAGAAATGCAAATTAAAACTATGAGGTACTACCTCACACTGGTCAGAATGGCCATCATTAAAAAGTCTCTAAGTAACAAATGCTGGAGAATGTGTGGAGAAAAGGGAACCTTGGTACATTGTTGGTATGAATGTAAATTGGTATAGCCACTATAGAAAACAGTATGGAGGTTCCTCAGAAAACTAAGGATAGGGTTACCTTATTATTCAGCAATCCCACTCCTTGGCATATATTGAGAAAAACTATAATTCAAAAAGATACATGCACCTCTATGTTTATGGCAGCACTATTAACAATAGCTAAGATATGTAAGCAACCTAATTGTCCACCAAAATAAGAATGGATTAATAAGATGTGGTACATATATGCAATGTAATACTACTCATCCATAAAAAATAATGAAATAATGCCATTCACAGGAACATGGATACAACTAGATATTATCATACTAAGTAAAGTAAGTCAGAAAGACAAATACAATCTCACTTATATGTGGAATCTAAAATACGACACAAATGAACTCTTTGAAATACAAACAGATTCATGGACAAGGAGAACATATTTGTGGTTGCCAAGGGGGGAGGGAATTGGGGGAGGGATGGAGTGGGAGGTTGGGGTTAGCAGATGTAAGCTGTTAAACATGGAGGGGATAAACACCAAGATCCTATTACATAGCACAGAGAACCCTATTCAATGTTTTATGATAAACCATAATGGAAAAAAATATTTTTTAAAAGTTTTATATATATATATAACTGAATCACTTTGCTGTATAGCAGAAATTATCATAACATGGCAAATCAACTATACTTCAATAAAAAGATAAGAACTTGTGCAGCAGAAAATGAGCTCTGTAGCAGATGTTCTTGATGCTCAGACCATATCTCCTTGGCACACACTGTTCCAGAGCATGTTGAGCGCACTGGATGAAAAATAAGTGCTCCAGTATCCAGTATCCTTGCCATTTGGGGGTGGTGTAGGGAGTAGGCAGCTCTGCAGCTTGTTCGCTATTGTCTCCTACAGCTTCTCAGGGCAACTGAGTCCCGGCTGCTCACAATGACAGCATGTTTGATACAGCACTCTGCATTGGCTTCCTTTCCTTCCCTGTTTGAGTTCTTATTTTCTTACCAGCGGTTCCTGGGGTCCCTTCCAAACAGACTGTTTGCACTTGAACCCTTGATGCAGGGTCTCATTCAGGAAGGATTCCAAACTAAAATAATCTCCCTGGATTAAGTCAATGAAGAAATGAATCTAGTAATTAACTCAGACTGATCATTCCATTGATCCCCAAATCCTTGAATTTGATGCAGCTTTCTTAGGACAATTAGAGCCTTTAAGCTCTGCTTTTAAAAAATAAAAATAAAAATTAGAAATATCCCAGTTGATAGACCTCCTTGTTCACTTCCCAAAGTGTATAATGCTTGAAAGCAAACTCTTAAGGCTGGGAATGTACACGATGTAAAAAAAAATTAGACACATAATAAAAAATGAATAATTTTGAACATTCTCAAACCCTCTACATAATGACAGCTTTTCCGTATCAGTGTTGACAAATGAAAAGAAGATTCCGCAGGCCAACAGTGTACATTCACAAAATAAACTGGGAACAGTTTGGGGGTTGTGTGTGTGTTTATAAATGAAACAGGCCCACCTGAGCAGGGTTTGTTCAAAAGTCATTAGTAACCTTTGGCATTTCATTTGGACTTCTATATGCTTGGCACTGGGGCTACATTAATATTTGAACATCACACTGGCAAAACGCAGATGCATCAAGACAGTGGAAAGATAAGGTATAAAAACTGTCTTCTACTCTATCCAAATAAATCATCAGGATCATGCTGAGGAAATTAGATATATCTGTGTCCTTTTAAAATATACAACAGGGAAACAAATGAAATGTGTCGCCACAAAGAGCAATGGTCATTGTATGTCTCAAATTCAACTCTTCATTCCCACGTTTGAATCTAAGTATCCTCCACCTTTATCATTGTTCTGTATCATTTACCACTGGAAAATATGATGTATTTTTCAGATGTCAGTCCAGGTATGTTTTAGTTCACACTTGAAAATCCCAGACATTCTGTATGTGAATGTTTGTAGTTGTATTTATGATATCCAAAAAACTATATGCAATTCAAATGCCCATTAACAGGTTGAGTAGATAAATAAATCATGGTATATACGTGCTACGAAATACTACACAACAATAGAAATGAACAAGGATGAACCCCAAAAACATACAATAAGTGAAAGGATCCAGACACAAAACACTGTATATTCTATGTTCCATTTACATGATATTCTAGAAAAGGGGAATCTAATCTATAATAGCAGAACAGTGGTTGCTGGCATCAGGGAAGGACTGACTACAAAGGGGCATGAGGGAACTTTCTGAGATGATGAAAATGTTCTATATCTTGACTGTGCGGTAGTCACATGAGTATAAAAATATGTAAAAATTGAACTGTACACTTAAATTGGCATATTTTATTTCATGTAAATTAATTCTCAATAAATTTAATTTGAAATTAATCTCATCTTCCTTTACCAAAACTTTAATGAATAAATTACTATCATTTATTAAGTAGGGCATTGAGAAAAAGAGACTGAAGACAGTTACACTTTGTCAAGAGTTGAGACAGAACTGCCTATCACCTTGAATATGTTGAAGCCTGATAGCAAAACAAAACAAAACAATACAAAAAATCACTTACACTTGAAGGAATTCATCTAGAAGAGGTACCATTGGCCAGGGGTACCATTTTGGTGGAGGGAGGGAAGGGCAGTGAGGAGGGCAAAGGTGTTAAAATGGGGGCATGAATCTCTTGGTGGTGTATTATTTTTATTTATTTTCGGGGGCTTTTCTTTTTTTAGGGCCATACCCACAGCACATGTAAGTTCCCAGACTAGGTCGAATTGGAGCTACAGCTGCCAGCCTACACCACAGTCACAGCAATGCTGGATCTGAGCCACATCTGCAACCTACACCACAGCTCACAGCAAGGCCAGATCCTCGACCCAGAAAGTGAGGCCAGGGATCAAACCCATGTCCTCACAGATACTAGTCAGAGTCATTTCCGCTGTGCCATGATGGTAACTCCCTCAGTGGTGTCTTGAGATCCAAAATTTAGAGATGTATTTTGGTTAGGTGACTTAATGTTTCTCAAACTTTAGTGAACATCAGAATCTTATGCAGAGCTAGTGGACGTCCAGATGCTTGGACCCCACCACAGAGATTCTGATGCAGTAGTTCTAATGTGGGGCTGAGATTCTGCATTTTTCAAGCTTCTGGGTGATGTTGATGCTGCTGGTCAGGGGACAACACTTTGAGTAGACCTGCTCTAAAACCCTAGAGAGATTTCAAAGTAAGGATTGACTTTCAAACGTGATTACTGCTGAAATTTGTTCTGTTTTCATGGCCAGGGTATGTAGGTTCACAAGTTTTGTAGTACAGATGTCTTATTCAAGAGAGCTCTCAATTTGTCCCTTGTTCCAATTTTGGTCAGTTTTCAATGAGTGCTCCTTGGGATAGGTTCATGAAAGGAGGTGAATGAGCTTTTGAAAACTGTTCCTGGTTGCTTACTATCTCTCTCTTAGAAAATTCTGAGTGTCATCTGTAGGCATGTGCAGGGCCTCTTATCCTGCAGTCAGAATCCGAAAGCTGATTGTCTGAACCCCTTCAGATAGAAGTTAATGATTTTGTGGTCCCGAGAATACGCAATTAATGAGTTTCACTGTACTGACATTTTTAATGTCAACATTACCAACAGCAGATGGGAGATGTCTGCATTGGGTGTCTGTTTCCAATTAAGATCTTTAATTTATGATAAATGAATACATTTCAATCATGTTGGCCTTGCATTCAGTGTATGCTTGGTTGATCAACAATAAAAGCTTCTGGGGATGTTTAAGCACACAATGAGAGACTGATCCCAGAGGAAGAAGGCTCACTATTTTAATGGTTCCTTAAATACTTAACACTAAGCCAGAAAAACTCAGAATAAGGTAATAAACGAGCTCTGCAGTTCTTTTTTCCATATGTCTAAGTAAAAATTTGGCAAGAATAAAGAGGAAAAAAGATTTGTAGTTATCACCACCCTAACACAAACCCTGGTAGTATTTAGATCTATTCTTCCAGTCTTTGGATTATGCATAGAACCATTTAGATAGGTATAATTACACTGATTCCTGATTTTTCTTTTTTTACTTAATATACCCCGAGTTTAATTTTCTCTGTTTTTATATACTTATCTGTTCTGATTATCTATTGCTGTATAACAAATCGTCCCAAAAATTAGTGGCTTAAAATAAGAAGACTATTTTGGATCAAGAATCTGTGACTTGGGGAGTTCCCACTGTGGCTCAACTGGTTAAGAACCCAACTAGAATCCATGAGGATGCAGGTTCAATCCCTGGCTTCACTGAGTGGGTTAAGGATCCAGAGTTGCCATGAGCTGTGGCATAGGTCATAGATGGAGCTTGGATCCTGCATTACTATGGCTGTGGTGTAGATCGGCAGCTGCACCCCCAATTACACCTCTAGCCTTGGAAGTTCTATATGCCAGAGGTGCAACTGTAAAAAATTAAAAATAAAAAAAAAAAAAGAATCTGTGACTTGGGAAGGGCCTAGCAGGGACAGCTCCATTCTAGTCCTCTAGTCCTGAGACAGCAAAAACTGAGGCATTTCAAAGGCTGGGTGCTGGAATCATCTAATGACTAGCTCATTTGCATGTCTGTCAGTTGATGCTGACTACTGCCAGGGACCTTAATTAGGGCTGTCAGTTTCTACTTATGACAAGCACTTGTGACCTCTCCATGTTGCTTGGACTTCTTCAAGACACGGTAACTGGGTTCCAAGGGTGAGCCTCTCATTAGAGTGAGCAGGTAGAAGTGTACTGTATTTTATGATACAGCTTCAGAAGTAACAAAGCATGACTTCCATCATTTTCTATTTTTTAGAAATGAGTCACTAAGACCAATCCATATTCAAATGGAGGGACATTACGCTTCATTTTTTAATAGCAGGAATGTCAAAGAATTTCCTGGTATATTTTATAAAATGATGGCATAATATTCTTTCAAGTAAATATAGCAAGCTCAAGCATTTCACCTACATTTGTATATTTAGGTTGTTTCCATTCTTTGACCTTAACATATTTATTTAGCAAGTCTACTGGAAGTAATTATAATTGCATTATACCAACTACTTTCCAAAAGAATTTAAATTACCCATAAGAGCACTTAGAAAAAGGTACTTAGGAGTTCCCGCCGTGGCGCAGTGGTTAACGAATCTGACTAGGAACCATGAGGTCGCGGGTTCGATCCCTGCCCTTGCTCAGTGGGTTAACGATCCGGCGTTGCCGTGAGCTGTGGTGTAGGTTGCAGACGCGGCTCGGATCTCACGTTGCTGTGGCTCTGGCGTAGGCCAGTGGCTAAGCTCCGATTCGACCCCTAGCCTGGGAACCTCCATATGCCGCGGGAGCGGCCCAAAGAAATAGCAAAAAGACCAAAAAAAAAAAAAAAAAAAAGAAAAAGGTACTTAGATTCTGAAATAACATCCTTTTAAGGGCTAGGGCTGCTTTAATAGGTGATAACCTCAGAAAGAAATGGGGAAGCACAAGGATGCACCTACCTCAGAACTCCCAAGAAAGCTGAATGTATTCAAAACTATAAAGTCACACTGTGAGTAATAACATTTTCCAATTTAAGACAGACTGTCAAGGCGAATGTTCCAAGCTTATTTGGCATTGGCAGTTGTAGAGACTGGAAAGCAAACATGCCCCATGGAATGGGGGTGGGGGTGTGGCTGATGAGAAATAGAATTAGGGTCTTTCCTAGGGTATGTGGGAACACAAGCAAATATATTTGCTGGTTTTCTGTCTATATCAAAATTTTGATTTTAAAATGTATGACAAGGAGTTCCTATTGTGGCTCAGTGGGTTTCAAACCCAACTAGTATCTATGAGGATACGGGTTCGATTCCTGGCCTCACACAGTGGGTTAAGGGTCAGGCACTGCTGAGAGCTATGGTGTTGGTCACAGATGCAGCCTGGATCTGGTGCTGCAATGGCTGTGGTATAGGCTTCAACTGCAGCTCCCATTCGATCCCCTAGCCCGGGAACTTCCATATGCTGCAGGTGTGGCCCTAAAAAGAAAAAAAAAATTAAAAAATAAATAAATAAAAATAAACTGTATGATAGGAGATCCCATTGTGGCTCAGCAGTAACAAACCCAACTGCTATCCATGAGGACATAGGTTTAATCCCTGACCCAGCTCAGTGGGTTAGGGATCCAGTGTTACCATAACCTGGGGTGTAAGTTTTAGACAAGGCCCAGATCCGGTGTTGCTGTGGTTGTGGTGTAGGCCAGCAGATGCAGCTCTGATTTGACCCCCTAGCCTGGGAACTTCCATATGCAAAACAAAAAAAATGTATGACAAAATTCATAGGCCCATTTGATTTAATGATGGATATTTACAGTTGTGAGAAGAGAACAGGAATTTAAATACTCATTTATTGGCCAATAAAAGCATGTAAAGATTCTTTGTGGTGGAGCTCCCTTCATGGCTCAGTGGTTAACAAGCCCAACTAGGATCCATTCGGATGCGGTTCGATCCCTGGCCTCGCTCAATGGGTTAAAGACCTGGTGTTGCCGTGAGCTGTGGTGTAGGTCGCACACACAGCTTGGATCCTTCGTTGCTGTGGTGTAGGCTGGCAGCTGTCGCTTTGATTTGACCCCTAGCCTGGGAACCTCCATATGCTGTGGGTGTGGCTCTAAAATGTAAAAAAAAAAAAAAAAAAAAAAAAAAAAAGGATTCCTTGTGGTATCTAGGTACCACCTCTTCTTGTTCAGATCCTGGAACTATATCTTCATGCTCTTATTTTCAAATGTGCCATTCCTTGATAATTTCATATCTCCCAACAGGAGAAAAAGACAGTAACACTGTTATTATGCATAACACCATGATTCTTCCACACCTCTTTGTATTGAAATAATGTAGATCTTCTTGCCACTGTAACTTCCTAACACCTTTTATTTAATGGTGGTTATGTCATTATTCATGATCTCTATCATGCTGCCTATGAACACTGACATCCAGTGACTCTCTCAGAGGTTGTTACTATCCTTCATCAGTGATAAGCATACATGCAAATCTTACCCAGAACATACAGGAAAGTGTAAACAATTCATTTTCTGAAATATCAAATCACTGTGTTGTATACCTGAAACTAATATAATACTGTAAATCAACTATACTTCAATAAAAATAAATATTTGTAATAATTCATTTCCCAGTCATAATCAACTTATATTTCTGAATTTTATACAGTAAATAAAGAACAATGCACACTCTGTGTCTTTTCTTGAACCCATTAGTCCATAATAACTGCTAGAATATGATCTTCTCAATTGTGACTGTACCCCTTCTTACCACATACCAACAGCAATAAGAAGGATAGACAAGGGACACTTGAGCAGAGTGAAAAGAGGAGAAAGAATATTTGTTCTGCGTTTGTTCCATAAGTGGTCCTCCCAGAAGAGACTACTGGCCCCAGAGGGCCTCTCAGAAATTTTCAAGAAGGTACGCTAAAGCACTGGGCCTCATGTTTGGCCTGGGCCTAGGAGAGGGGCTCAGACTGCCTAGGTTCAGGGCTGTATTAAACACAGTCAGAGATGACAGAAGGAAGTTAATTGTTGCAAATAAATGCCTTAGGGGAGGGTACGGTAGCAGGTGATACACTGTAGGATAAAAGGGTGGCCAGCATCAAGAAGGCCAACAAATGTGATAGACAATACCGTGGCAATGGGAAAAATCCGCAGGGTGGATCATATGGAAGTAGACTCCCTGAAGAGATTCAGACCAGAAAAGAGTCACTGGATTTTAGTTCCATAGTTGTTTTTTGGGGGGCGGGGGGGCACATCTGCAGCATATGGAAGTTCCCAGCCTAGGGGTCAAAATTGGAGCAGCACATAGCAACACCAGATCTGAGCCACATCTGCAACCTACACCACAGCTCAGGGCAATGCAGGATCCTTAACCCACTGAGCAAGGCCTGGGATGAAACCTGATACCAGTCAGGTTCTTAACCCACTGAGCCACAATGGGAACTCCCTTAGTTCCACTGTTTTAAGACAGTGTTCACAGCTCCAGGCATTGTAGTTTTCTTGCTGATCAAGTCTCCGTCTTCATCTTTCTTGACCTAGAAGTAGCATTTGACATAGTTTATCATTATTTCTACCTGAAACATTTCCTTTACTTTGCTCCCAAGACATCAAACTCATGTAGTTTTTCTCCTAACTCTTTGGCTGTTCTTTTTCTTTCTCCCATGATTCCTCTTCACCTCATGTACCTCTAAGCATCAGCTATCCCAGTACTTAGTCCTCAGACTACATCTCTTCTCTATTTACATTCGCCCTTTTGATCCTTTCATCCAGTTTCATGGCTCAAAATATAATTTATGGGCTCTTGATTTTCATAGTCATGGTATTCATATATCCATCCCAAATGTTTTCTTATAACTTCAGAATCATATATCCTGCTATTTACCTGATGTCTATTCTACACTTGGATATCAAAGAGACATCCCTAATTAATATGTCCAAAGATGAGCTCCTGGTATGCAATGCCCCCAACATGATCTACCCATAGTGTACCCCATCTTATTTGATAACCACACTACCCCTCTTGTTGCTCAGGACAAAAGACTTGGAATCATCCTTCATTCCTCTTTTTTCTCTTATATAGAGAAGTATCCTAGGCTTCCCTGAAATGACACAGAAGAGCTAATTGTGTACATCTTTTCTCAACTCTGTTCAATATCTCCAGCACTTACAAACTTCCTGACATATAGTATGTACTCAATAAAAATTGTTAAAATTAATGTATAAATACCACATATGGTGAAAGGGGGAGGTTAAGTGGGAAGGGTTCTGTGCTTTCTAGCCACCATTGAACCATCTATCTCCATATGTTACATTTAGCTCCATCTGTTTTATATATTGGGTTGTGCACACAATTTCATTTGCTTAAAAAAAAGTTTGTTGTATAAACAATAAAAATAGTAATAATTTCCTGGGCTTAAGTCCTAATTTTGCTCCAAATAAAACTTAACTCTCATTTTTCAAAAAAAAATAGTAACATATTTTCTAGTCTAAGACTCTTCTTCTTATGGAAGAAACTGAGAATGACAGGTAAAACGGCTTGCCTCAAGTCAAACAATCCTACCCTGACCACTAAGCCTAATCTTCTATGAAGCCTAAATGGAGTGGAGAGAGGGGATTACTTAAATCTGAGAGTTTTTCATTCTGAGTGGGGTGAAGAAGCATGTATGGAATGAACAGCATCAAGAAGAATATGGATACAATTTACAAATTACATTAATCACATGATTAGGAAGACAGAAGTACACCTGTGGCTCATTAATTAGATGAAGATATGATTCTTCTAATCAAGAAAACAATGGCAATAGGATATATAGGGAAAACAGAAAACTTCATAAGAAAGATTTAACTATGAAGCACACTAAAATGTAGTATAATTTAAAACAAATGGGAGTTCCCATCATGGCTCAGTGGTTAATGAACCTGACTAGCATCCATGAGAACACGGGTTTGATATCTGGCTTCACTCAGCGGGTTAAGGGTCCGGCATTGCCGTGAGCTGTGGTGTAGGTCACAGATGCCGCTGGGATCTGGCATTGCTGTGGCTGGGGTGTAGGCTGGTGGCTACAGCTCTGATTCAAGCCCTAGCCTAAGAACCTCTGTGGGCTACAGGTGGCCCTAAAAAGCCAAAAAAAAAAAAAAAAAGGTAGGTTTTGGTGAATACAGTCCTTAAAAAATAGTTATTGATCGGTTTGATTTGGCATCATCCTGATGCTTTTTGTCAGTGGTTTTTTTTTTTTTTAATTCTTATAAGATAGCTTTTTACTTCTTGTAAACTTAAACTCATGTTTCTTCATATTTGGATTCATGACATTTTTTTCCAAAATCTAATAATAATCCATTTCTTCCTATTCATTCATAATTTTTATTATTACTTAAATCACTTAAGATATTGCTTAATTCCTCCAGTTTCACTACAGTTGATTTTCATCTAGTTATAACCAATTAAAATTAAATTTCACAATTTCTATATAAAATGTTAGCAGTGATAATGTCAGATGGTAGAATTGTTTTTTTAATATTTTTTCCTCTCCCCAAATTTCTTTATAATAAATACCTGTTAGATTTTATAATCAGACATTTAAAATTTTAAGCAACAAAAAAATCTGATTTGATCAAATCAAAAATATACATACATATCAATAGGAGATCAAGATTTAATTTGTTTATCCCTTTAGGTTTATCCCTTTGTTAAAAATATCTAACAAAGAGGCTTTTCACTGATGAGGTTTATTTCATTTAAGGACAGATAGTAAGACAAAAGGTGGTTCTTGGTAGAAAAGTCTAGAGGGCTTTTTTTTTTTTTTTTGCCACACCCACAGTATGCAAAAGTTCTCAGGCCAGGGATCTAGCCAGAGCCACAGCAGTGACCCCAGCCACAGCAGTGATAACACCAGACCTTAACCACTAGATCACCGAGGGACTCCTAGAGCTTTCCTTTCTTGCTGCTGGAGCTAATAAGAGCCATAAGCTGCTGTGATGAGATCATTTACCTTAACATTGGCCAGATGGGAGGAACCGGGGGCAGTGTTCAACCTTTGCTGCTGCCCACTAATACTAGCAGGAAGCGAAGCCTTTCTTTAGGCCCCTCCCATCTCTCTTTCCAGTTTTTTGTTTGTTTGTTTGCAGTTTATGGAAGGTCCAGGGCCAGGGATTGAATCCAAGACACATGCCAGAAACTTAAAGCCACTGGGATCAAACCAGCACCTCTGCAGCAACCTGAGCTGCTACAGACAGATTTTTAACCCACTGCACCACAGCAGGAACTCCTCCTCCCAGTTTTTTTAAGGCTCCAGACTCAGCTCTACTTGAGGCAAAATTCTCAGGGCCTTGAACTCAGCAAATCAAGTCTAAAGTACTAGCATGTTATGAGTCCCCGAGGTATTTGCTTCTTAACATTCCCTTCTTTCTTTATAATTTGGAGTATACTGACTTCAGAAAAAGGACTTAAGATGCAGTATTTCATAGACCAGAAACTCCAGAGGCTCATAGGAGTGCACTATCAAAGTGGAAATTTCTGCCCTTTGAATGAGGGAGGAATTTGAGTCTAAGTCAGACCACATAGGTAGCTACTGGCCTTCCCAGTCAGCAAAACTGACCCTTGAACTATTTTATAAAAACATAAAAGGTCCTTGGAAAGTTACTGCAGGAAAAGAGTAAAATCCACAGAGCAATCATGCACAATTTTTGCTCTCCAACAGGCCCACACACAGGCCTACCCACTCTAGATATTCTACTCTTTGGTTTCCATGACTGGTTTTCACATAAAATGCTTTAGCAATGAATCTTCTCTCTCTCTCTCTCTCTCTCTCTCTCTCTTTTTTTTTTTTTTTCTCTGCTTCTCATCTGGATCCATTGCACTTATCTTTAAGGATCATGCAGGTTCATGGTTATAAAAATTCACTCTGAGGACAGGCAAAGGTAATACACAGATGTATAAGCCTGCAGGCTAATAGGAAGCAAACATTTCTCAGTGCCTTGGAAAAGATGTTTGCCTTGCATAAAGGTTTTATTTATCAGATGGAAAATGCAGGACCTCAAAATTAGTTTTTACTGCTGTTATCTTTGTTGTTTTCTGTCTCACAAATACCTTAGCATTGAGGAAAAATATATATATTTCCTTCTAAAATTTAGCCTGAAATTAGCTTGGCTCTCTCAACTAGGACTGACAAAACCTTGGACAGTGGAAGAAGAAGCCAGTAAAAATGAGCAGGACGCAGGGATCCAGGAAAGAGCCTAGGTATGACTATATATGCAAGCCAGGCATAAAGATTTATTAGCTGGTCCAGCCATGAAGAAGGCCTGAACCTGCTCCACGCCAACTCTCCTGAACACAGTAAAGATGAGATATTAGCTTACAAAAAATATTCCATTGGGTTTAATAAAGAAATATTTTGAAAAATGAATATTTCAAATAATTTGAATACTTCAGTTTTAGAATTTTCTTAAAATAATCTTATATTTAATGTTCATAAATGATTTAATGTTCTAGTTAGTATAATTTTCCATGAATTACTAAAGAAAAGCAAAGGGATTTTCTTTGAAGCAGATTTCTAAAGACAAGAAATTTATATGAACTGGCAATTGTTCATTTCACAGTAAGAAATGCTTTTATGAAGATGGTCCTGAGAGGCTATAAGATCCTGAATCTAAAATAAAGTTAAACTGTGTTCAGTGCAATGTTTAGTGTCACTGTTGTTAGATATTTCTAACTGTTGGAGGGTTTTTTTTTTTTTTTGTAATTTAAGTTTCATCCATACACTGCTTATATATAAGATACACAGTAATGTAGAGATAAGCAAAACATCCCCAAATTCTATAATTTTGACATTTCAAGAATACCATATAGGAGTTCCTGTCATGGCTCAGAGGTTAATGAACCCGATTAGTATCCCTGAGGACGTGGGTTTGATCCCTGTCCTTGCTCAGTGGATTATGGATCCAGCATTGCTGTGAGCTGGGGTGTAGGTTGCAGACGTGGCTCGGATCTCACATTGCTATGACTGTGGTATAAGCCAGCAGCTGCAGCTCCAATTTGACCCCTAGCATGGGAACCTCCATATGCCATGGGTGCAGCCCTAAAAAAGAAAAAAAAAGAATGCTTTATAAATGGAATTGGAATCATACAGTGTTAACTTTTTTCAATTGTTTTTTTGCAATCAGCCTGATTCCCAGGAAATGCAGCCAGATTGATACATATAGCTATAGCTTGTTTTTTATTGCTAACTAGTATTCTATGATATGGATGTGCCACAGTTTGTTTAACTGTTCACTTAGTGAAGGACATCGGCATTGTCTCCCACTTGGGCTACAATGAATGAAGTTGTTATCAACATTTATTTATAGGTTTTTGTGTAAACATAATTTTTGTTTGTTTCTTGGGGATAAACACACAAGTGCGTAACTGCTGAGTCATAGAGTAAATGTATGTTTGGTTTTTTAAGAAATCACCATACTTGTTGCCAGAGACACTACCATTTTACATTCCCACCAGTAGTATATGATTGATCCAACTTCTCAATATCCTGCAGCATTTGATATTATCACTATATATTATTAGAGCATTTCTTAAAGGAATGTAATGATATCTCATTATGCTTTGAACTTGCATTTTTCTAATGGTTAGTAATGCTGAAATTTATTCCATGTGCTCATTTTTCATTGGTATAACTTCTTCAACAAAATGTCTTTTCATGTCTTTTGCTCATTTTCTATTTGAACTGTTTGAGTTCTCTATATGTTCCAGATACTAGTCCTTTATCGGGCACAGGGTTTGAAAATTCTCCCAGTCTTGGGCTTAAACCTTTTCATTTTCTTCACAAAGTCTTGCAGAGAAACACTTTTCTGTTTGGATGAGGTCCGATTTATCAATTTTTCCTTTTGTGCATTTTGCTTTTGGTATCAAATCTAAAAACTGTTTGCCTAACTCAAGGTCCCAAAGATTCTCTATGTTTACTTCTTAAAGTTTAAAGATTTATGTTTACATGTAAACAATGTGACATTCATTTTGAGTTAATTTTTGTATAAAGGATGAGGTTTAGGCTTAGTTTTTGTTTCTTTGATTGGTTCTATTGCTTATGGGTGTCCAATTTTACCAGCACCATGTGTTGAAAAGGCTGTCTTCCCTCCACTGAATTGCTTTTGTATCTTTGTCAAAAATCAGTAGCACATGTTTGTATGTGTCCATTTCTTGATTCTCTATTCTGTTCCATTAATCTATGTGCCTATCACTCTGCTAACACCACACTGTTTTGATTACTGTGGCTGTATAGTAAGCTTTAACATCAAGTAGGAAGATTCTTCCTCTTCTTTTCCAAAATTGTTTTAGCTATTCTAGATCCAGTGCCATCCCACATACATTTTTCTTAAATTTTTTTTTTTTTTTTTTGGCCAAGCCTGCAGCATGTGGAAGTGCCTGGGTCAGGTATCAAGGTTGAGCCATAGCAGTGACCTGAGCCACAACAATAAGACCCTAACTTCTAGTCCATCAGGGAACTCCAGCACATAAATTTTAGAATAAACTTGTTTATGTTTACAAAAATGCCTTGCTAGTATTTTGACAGGAACTGTATTATACGTGCATATCAGTTTAGGAGAACTGGCATTTTTACCATGTTGAGTCTTTCGATCCATAAACAAAGTATGTCTATTTATGTACTCTTTTAAATAATTTCATCAGCATTTTGTAATTTTCAGGTTACAGATCCTATACTCACTTTGTTAAACTGATACCTAAGTATTTTCTTTTTATTGACCAGTTTGGGTTTTTTTTTTTTTTTTTGTCTTTTTAGGACTGCACCCTCAGCATATGGAGGTTCCCAGGCAATGGGCTGAATCGGAGCTGTAGCCACTGGCCTACACCACAGCCACAGCAACACACGATCTGAGCAGTGTCTGTGACCTACACCACAGCTCACGTCAGTGCTGGATCCTTAACTCACTGAGTAAGGCCAGGGATTGAACCCGCATCCTCATGGATACTAGTCAGATTCATTTCCCCTGAACCATGACAGGAATGCCTACTGACCAATTTTAAATGATGCTGTGTTTTATTTCCAATATTTATTGTTAACATATAAAAGTGTGGTTGGGAGCTCCCACTGTAGCTCAGGGGTAACGAATCTAACTAGCATCCACGAAGATGTGGGCTCGATCCCTCGCCTTACTCAGTGGGTTAAGGATCCATCATTGCTGTGAGCTGTGGTGTAGGTCACAGACATGACTTGGATCTGGCATTGCTGTGGCTGTGGTGTAAGCCAGCAGCTGCACCTCTGATTGAACCCTAGCCTGGGAACTTCCATATGCTGCAGGTACAGCCCTAAAAGCAAAAATAAAAAATAAAAATAAAAGTGTAGATGATTTTGGAGTTCTATTGTAGTGCAGCAGGTTAAGGATCCAGTGTTGCCACCGAATCAGCTTGGGTCACTGCTGTAATGTGAGTTTGATCCCTGGGCTGGGAACTTCCACATGCTGTGGGTGTGGCAAAAAAAAAAAAAAAAAAAGTGTGGTTGATTTTTATGTGTTAATTTTTCACCCTGAAACCTTGCTTAAACTCACTTATTAGTTCTAGGAGTTAGATTATTTTATTTTTTGGTTTTTGGAGTTTTGGGATCTTTTTGGTAGATTTCCTTGACTTCCTACATAGATACTCAGGTCATCTATGACTAGGAATGGTTATATTTCTTTCTCCTCATTTTATACATGCCATTTATTTCATTTTCTTGCCCAACTGTAGTATCTAGAACATTTTTAAAATGTAGGTTTTATTATTATTCAGGTATGGTAAGGCCAGGAAATGATTTCTATTGAAAAGATAGCATATTCTACTCACTGATCCCAAGAGAAGGGGGCACATTATGCCACTGGCTGGGGTTGGGGCACCAGGGTTGTTCAAGAGGTGTAAGGGTAGGGAGAAAAAACGTGAGCAAGAGTCCAGTCCTGGTTTCTGCAGGAAAGCACAGGTGAGGCAAGCTAAGCAGGCTTAGAATGGACTAACTTGAATAACTGCAGTGGGCTTTAGGGTATAGGGGCGGTCCCTATGTGGTACCTGGCCTTGGGGGAACAGTGGCCCTGAGTGTGAGCCCTCAATAAAGAAGGTACTTGGATATGGGCTCCTGATTGGTTCCTTTGCATATGAAAGGTACATTTACAGGCAAGCCCCTTACTATCTCCAGGAATTAGCAAACCTTGGGGGTGGGGGGTGGGGTCCAATCCCTGTAGGGTTATGAAGGCCCCAAGATCAAAGCATCAAATACAAAACTAGAAAATATATGGTTATTATAAGAATTTCCAGTATTATATTGAATAACAGTAGTGAGAATGGATATCCTTACCTTGTACCTGATCTAGAGAGAAAGTATTAGGTGTTTTTTTTTTTGTAGATGTTCCTTATCAACATAAGAAAGTTTCCTTCTACTTTTACTCTGATAAAAGTCTTTTACCATGAATGAGTGCTGGACTTGTTCTGCAACAATTAATATGATCACAGGATTCTTCTTGAGTCTGCTGATATGGTGGATTACATTGATTGACTTTTTTTGAATGCTGAAAGAGACTTGCATATCTGTCTTTAAAAAAAACTTGAAGTATAACTGACCTACAACGCTATGTTAGTTCCAGGTGCACAACATATCCATTTGATATTTCTATACATTATAAAATAATCACCACGGTAAGTCTAGTTACCATCTGTCACCATGCAAAGTTATTACAATATCATTTAATCTCTTCTCCACACTGCACCTTTAATCCCCATGATTCATTTGTTGTAACTGAAAGCTTGTACCTCTTAAGCTCCTTCAACTATTTCTCTACTCCCTCCACCTCCCTCCCCTCTGGAAACCACCTGTTTGTTTTCTGTATCTGTAACCTTATTTGCTTTATTATGTTTGTTCATTTGTTTTGTTTTTTAGACTCCAGATATAAGTAAGGTCATAACGTATTTGTCTTTCTTGGTATGACTTATTTCACTTAGCATAATACCCTCTAGGGCCAACCATGTTGTCGCCAGTGGCAAGAGCTCATTCTTTTTATTGGCTGTGTAATATTCCTGTGTATGTGTGTATGAATGTGTAATCTTCTTTATCTATTTATCTATAAATAAACACTTAGATTGCTTCCTTATCTTGGCTATGTACATAATCTTGCAATGAACACTGGGATGCATATATATATTTTTGAATTAGTATTTTTGGATTGCACAATAGTTCTATTTTTAACTTTTTGAGGAACTTCCATACTGTTTTTAATAGTGGCTATAACAATTTACATTCCCACCAACAGTGTACAAGGGATCCCTTTACTCTACCCCACACCAACACTTGTTATCTTCTGTTTTTGGTAACTATTCTGAGAAGTGTGAGCTGATATTGTGGTTTTGATTTATATTTCCCTAATTAGTGATGCTGAGCATATTTTCATGTGCCTGTTGGCCTTTTATGGAAAAGTTTTCTATGGAAAAGTGCCTATTCAGGTCTTCTCCATATTTTTAAATCAGATTTTTTAAAATATTGAGTTGTATGGGTTCTTTATATATTTTGAGTATTAACCACTTATCAGATATACCATTTGCTAATATTGTCTCTCATTCTGTAGACAGTCTTTTCATTTTGTTGATAGTTTTCTTCATTGTGCAAAAGCTTTCCAGTTTGATATAGTCCCATCTATTTATTTTTGCTTTTGTTGCCTTGCTTGAAGAGACATATCCAAAAAAATACTGCTAAGACCAATGTCAAAGAGCACATTGCCTGTTTTCTTCTCGAAGTTTTATGGTTTCAGGTCTTGCACTTAAAATCAATTTTGAGTTTATTTTTGTATATGGTGGGAGAAAGTAGTCCATTTTGATTCTTTTGTATGTGGCTGCCCAGTTTTCCCACCATTGTGTATTCTTGACTTCTTCAGAATAAATCCTTTTAAAATACAGCTCGGGATTTGATTTGCTGATATTTTCTTGAGGATTTTTGAATCTAAGTTCATGAAAGACATACGTCTATAGCCTTCTTTCTTCCTTCCCTCCTTTCCTTTTCCATCCTTTATTTTTTGTTGCACTGTTTTTGTCTGGTTTTGATGTGAAGGCAATACCAGCCTCAGAATGAACTATAAAGTGTCCACTTCTTTATTTTTTAGAAGAGATTTTATAAAGTGGGTGATAATTCTTCTTTAAATGTTTTGTAGAATTTTCCAGTGAAACCATCTGGGCCTAGAAATTTCTTTTTTGGGAGATTTTTAATTATGAATTCATTTCTTTAATGATTATAGAACTATTCAGATTATCTATTTCATCTTGGTTTAATTTGGCAATTTGTAGTTTTTTAGGAGTTGGTCTGTTGTTGCAGGATGAGTACAAAAGCTCACCTCCGGCTGGACCCCATTTTAACTGTCAGTTGGAGTAGTGTGATTTGTCCATTGATGTTTAGCTGGAATAAGGCAGATACGCCCAAAAAGGTTTCCTGTTCTTAGGTTGCCCTTCTCCCAATCATTTAGAAAAGGGTAACAGACCTTTCCTGGAGTCTTTTTTTGTCTGTGCCTGTTAATGGTTTGGGTCAGAGGCTTCTGTGTCATATGAGACATATGGGAGACAATAAGAAAAAACAGAGAAGTTTACCACTGTGTCTTTCATTCAGTCCCAAGTTCCCTAGGTGGTCTGCCTTCTTTTTTCCACCTTTCAGTCTTCTTATGCTTGTTTGTTACATTATGTCCAGGGATTTTTAGGTATAAAAGAGAAGACCTGGGAGGAAAGAACTATTCCATACTGAATGGAATAAGAAATCTATGATGAGTTTTTGGTAAGGGTTTTTATACATGAAAAGTTGGGAGCCATTGCCATAGTATATTTCTTATCAGATGTTTTCCTGTATATAGATTTTTGGTGTATTTTTCTTTAAAAATGACTTGATTAGACTACACATACTACTTTTAAATGTCCCTTTTCTCTTAAAATTGTAACTAGTACTTTTCAGTTCTATCCTAATCTCCTCATGAGCATACTTTTAATGGTTCTGAACCATCTTTCTAGTATTAGCTACACAGGTTATTTCTAGTTTTTAACCTTTATAATGTTATAATAAATACATATGAGCATAAAGCTTTTTAATGAGAAATAGTTCAGGTTACTTTCTTGGTTTATATACCTATAAATGAAATTACTATGTCAAGGAATAAACATTAAAGTCAATTGGCATAATATACTCTAATTTTTATTATATTATGACAAGGGAGGGCACCCTTTTCACCTAAAACCCAGCTTTATCTAAAGACCAACTGAAATGTTCCTGAACTGAAAAAAAAAATCAAAAAACGTATTTTATATCAACTACATTGATGTGAAATGTAGAAAATTGACCTGATCCAAGGGAATTATTTATGTAGTTTAAAAAACAAAAACAAAAAACAGTGTGTGGCTACTTCAGAATCCTCCAAAAATGTGCCTGAGTTCTTTGAAGTAATCCAGAGTCTGTGACATGTAAAATCATAGCTGGCTATGTTATTCACAGTGGTAGATACTGAGGAAACAGGCAATGCCTTATGGAATCTGTGTTTACTAGCACAGAGGAGTTACCCGGTGTCATTTCTGATTTCTAGTCCCCAGGACAACCAAGCATCATGGCTAGAGCCACATCACTAGCCAGGACAAGCTTAGTAGCCCTGCCCATGGTTCTGGGTTCTATACGTTCTTTTGGAACACCTCACTATTATGGCTGGCTCCCTGTCACTTCAATAGCTTGACTGCCCAGATAGCTGCCTTTCATGATCTTAGTGCCTTGGAGAAGCAGAAAAGAAAGACTAAAGAAGAGACCATGCGAGTAGAAACAGATCAGGACAGTCTGTTTCTGGAGGACATTTGGCATATTTACAGAAAAATAAGTACTCTGCATTAAAGATACTCAACTTGCTTAGAAATAATAAATGAACTTAGCAATGTTGCAGGGTATAAAACCAACATACAAAACTCATCTGTCTTTCTATACACTAACAACAGAAGTTTGAAAGGAAATTAAGAAAATCATCTTATTTACAGAGCATTAAAAAGAGTAAAATATTTGGGAAAAACTTAACCAAGGAGGTGAAAGACTTTACAATGAAAACTATAAAACACTGCATTACTGAAAGAAAATAAAGAAGACACAAATAAACGGAAAGACATTCCTTGTTCATGGATTGAAAAACTTAATAGTGTTAAATGTAAGTATCACCCAAACTGTTCTACAGATTTAAGGCAATCTCTGTCAAAAATCTGAAGACAGTTTTGTATAGAAATTTTAAATAAAATCCTTAAATTCATGTGCAACAACAAAGGATCTCAAATAGCCAAGATAATCTTGAGAAAGAAGACCAAAGCTGGAGACATCACATATTCTGGTATCAAAACATAGTACAGGAGTTCCCATTGTGGCTCAGTGGTTAATGAATCTGACTAGGAACCATGAGGTTGTGGGTTCCATCCCTGTCCTCACTGAGTGGGTTAAGGTTCTGGCATTGCTATGAGCTGTGGTGTAGGTTGCAGACGCGGCTCAGATCCCGTGTTGCTGTGGCTCTGGCGTAGGCTGGCAGCTACAGCTCTGATTAGACCCCTAGCCTGGGATCCTCCATATGCTGTAGGAGTGGTCCAAGAAATGGCAAAAATACAAAAAACAAACAAACAAACAAAAAACATAGCACAAAACTACTGTAATGCAAACAATATGGTCCTGGCATAAAGACAGATGTATAGACCAATGGAGAAAAACAGAGAGCCTAGAAATAAACCTGTGCATATAAGTTGAATTGATCTTTGACAAGGGTGCCAAGACTACACAATGCGGAATAGTCTGTTCAACAAATGATGTTGGGGGATCTGAATATCCACATGAAAAAGAATGGAACTGGACCCTTATCTTACACCACACATGAAAATCAACTCAAAATGGATTAAATACTGAACACAAGACGTGGAACTTAAAACCCCTAGGAGAAAACATAGGAGAAAGCCAAAAGGATAGGCAACAAAAGTAAAAATAGACAAATGGGGATTACATCAAACTGAAAAGCCTCTTTGCAACAAAGGAAATAATGAGCAGAGTGAAAAGGCAGCCTGTGGAATGGCTGAAAATAATGCCAACAATGTATCTGATGGGGTTAATCTCTAAAAAAAATATAAGGAACTTCTACAATTCAATAGCAAAAATTACCAAGTATGCTGATTAAAAATGCTCAAAGGACTTGATTAGATATTTCTCCAAAGAAAACATACAAATGGTCAACAGGTACATGAAAACATGCTCAGTATTACAATCATTAAGGAAATGTAAATCAAAATCACAATATCACCCCACATGTGTTAGGATGGATGGATGGATGGATGGATGGATGGAAGGAAGGAAGGAAGGAAGGAAGGAAGGAAAGAAAGAAAGAAAGAAAGAAAGAAAGAAAGAAAGAAAGAAAGAAAGAAAGAAAGAAAGAAAGAAAGAGTTCCCATCATGGCTCAGTGGTTAACGAATCCGACTAGGAACCATGAGGTTGTGGGTCCGGTCCTTGCCCTTGCTCAGTGGGTTAAAGATCCAGCGTTGCCGTGAGCTGTGGTGTAGGTTGCAGACGTGGCTTGGATCCCACGTTGCTGTGGCTCTGGCGTAGGCCGGTGGCTACAGCTCTGATTCGACCCCTAGCCTGGGAATCTCCATATGCTGCAGGAGCGGCCCAAGAAATGGCAAAAAGACAAAAAAAAAAAAAAAAAAAGGCTAAGATTATAGGAGTGTATTTATTTGCCTAAGTGTAAATTTACAAAAAAATTAAATTTGTGTCTTTTAGTGCACGTACATCTTACCTCATGAAGAAAAAAGAAAAAGAAAGAAAGAGAGAGAGAGAAGGAAAGAAAAAGAAAAAACATAGAAAAATAAGAAGAATTGGTGAGAATGTAGAAAAACTGGAACCCACTGCTGGTGGAAATAGTGAATCTGCTATGGAAACAGTATGGTGGTCCCTCAACAAATTAAAAACAGAACTACCATATAATTCAGCAATCTCACTTCTGGGTATTTATCCAAAAGAAGTGAAAAGAGAATCCTGAAGAGATGTTTATATTCCATGTTCACTGCAGCATTTTTCACAATAGTCAGGATGTGGAAACAACCTAAATGTCCAATGTCCATTGATGTATGAATAGATAAGTGAAATGTGTATATTTGCATGTGTGTGTATATATACACATACACACAGTGGAATTCTGCCTTAAAAATGAGAAAATCCTGTCACATGCTACAAGGAGGAACATCAAGGACATTATGCTAAGTGAAATAAGCCAATCACAGAAGAACAAATACTGTATGATTCCACTTACATGAGATATCTAAAGTAGTTAAATTCATTAAGCCAGCAAGTAGAACTGTGGTTGCTCAAGGCTCAGGGGAGGGGGAAATGGGGTATTGCTGTTTAATGGGTAAAGAATTTCACTCATGCAATATGAAAAAGTTCTAGATATCTGCTATACAACCATGTGCATATAGTTACCAATATTGTACTGTATGATTTAAAATATATTAAGAAGGTAGATTTCATGTTGTGTGTTTTTACCACCACTATCACAAAAATACTTCTCAGCATTTTAGTGCTAAGTTAAAAACACTTTTGGGGGGAGTTCCCATTGTGGCTTTGTGGGTTAAAAATCCAACTAGAATCTGTGAGGATGCAGGTTCAATCCCTGGCCTCACTCAGTAGGTTAAGGATCCAGTGTTGCTGTCAGCATCATAGGTCACATATGAAGACTGGCCTGTGGCTTGGATCTGGCATTACTGTAGCTGTGGCATAAGCTGGCAGCTGCAGCTCCGATTCAATGCCTAGCCCAAGAATTTCCATATGCCACAGGTGTGGCCCTAAAAAGAAAAAAAAAACACATTTTTGGGGGAGGTGGGGAGTATTTCATCCAGATATATTGGCTTACCATCTTTTTGCATGTTAAACATAAAGGGAATTATACAATATTGCTCTCCCGCTATTGAATAAGGCCAGCTCACATTGATTAAACATTACTGTTGTTTTATTTATAAACTGTCTTATTTTGCTCGCTAAAGGAAACCTGCAAAATCAATATCGTTCATGCATTTGTAAATTCATTTAACAAATATTTTTGCACAACTGTTATTTGCCTTGCACTTTTAGAGGCACTGGGGATACAGCAGTATACAAGACAAGCAAATGACCTGACCTCATCATGATGCTTAGATTCCAGTGAAGGAGACAGAAAACAGTCACACAATTTTTATACGCAGATATAAAAGTATAAGATAAAGTAATATGATTCACTATGATATCAAATGATTAAAAGTATTATGACAAATAATAAAGTAGGGTGAGGAAATGGAGTCAGGAGCTATTTTAGAAAGGTCAGGAAAGGCCACCCTGAGGAGACAGCATTTGGGCAGATCTGAGTGAAGTGAGAAAATAAGCCGTAAAACATCTGAGGAAAGAGCATTTCAGGCAAAGAGAAGAGCAAAGCAAAGGGAGGGAGGAGCATGTCTGGTATGCTTAAAGAAGAGCAAGGAGGCCAGTGTGGCTGGAGTCCAGACATAGAGAGCAAAACTTGGAGAAGTGGATGGGTCAGCTTTCATCTAACCATTGGCCATTCTGGTACTTCATTTATTTCAACAGCCTGTTACATTTGTCTCCAGAAGCATTTCACAGAGTTATTACTGGCTCTCCGTTCCCATTTTCCATCCTGCCCATGGGAAAAAGGACAAAGACTTGAGGTATACGTAGGACTATTAGCTTTTATTATTATTACTTTTTCTTAGGGGGATTTAATTTACACAGATAATAATGTAGGACCAATACCCTTTCTGACTTTAAGTTTGCTTCCTTATAAAAGGCAAGGCTATTTTCTATTCTTACCTCTAGTATCCTGATGCTGAATGAAGGATACCCTTAGCCAAGTTATGCATCATTTATATTATCTTCAAATAAGACTGAAAGCAAAAATTGTTTCCAAATTTTACATCTTGAAAGGGTTAGGAAAAGCTGATATGCAATATGTACTGCTTTTTTACTACTACAATGTTGATGAGAAAAGAAGATATTACTTGAGACTCATTTTGTCACAAAATTGCTATCTGAGGTGAAAAACAAGGTTTTTAAGGTGCCTTAACTACCTCAAGAAGTGTATTAATAAAAACATACATTTACGTTCACTTTTAAAGGTTGCATTTACACCTCACTGTATTTATATAGCAAATATGCTAATCTCTTAATGCAAGCTCCCTGATATTCTGAAGAGTGCTACTGATGAATTTAAGAAGTTAATAGTCTTGAGAAAGTAAATTTTTTAAGAGACAGGTTAGAAATTTTTTTCCTGGCCACCAGCAGACTTCCATTTTTTTGAAAGAAATACATGAATGAAGGTCGGGATCTAAGATAAACACATAAAATGAATCAAAGAATACATTCATTGCCATGGTGATTCATGTCAACAACAATAATAGGAAAATTTCTGCTCAAGAAACATCAAGGCAGCTAAAGATTAGTACAAATATGTAGATTTCCTTAACGGCAAATGGAAATATTTCCATGTGATTTCTTTGGGAAGGAAAAAATAAACAAATTCCCCTTATGGTTTTGCTATCCTCTATATAAACTTTAGTTGGTCAATGTCAGCTGTTTTTACTTTCTTTTTAAGAAAGCTACCATTGGGAAGTTCTCATCATGGTGCAGTGTAAACAAATCCAACTAGGAACCATGAGGTTACAGGTTTGATCCCTGGCTTCACTCAGTGGGTTAAGAATCTGGCATTGCTGTGACCTGTGGTGTAGGTCACAGACACGGCTTGGATCTGGCATTGCTCTGACTGTGGTATAGGCTGGCGGCTGCAGCTCCCATTTGACCCCTAGCCTGGGAACCTCCACATGCCACAAGTGCGGCCCTAAGAAAAGAAGGCAAAAAAAAAAAAAAAAAAAAAAGAAAGAAAGCTACCATTAGAACTCACCATCATGGAGCAAGTTACCAGGGGCCACAAAAGACAGTTTATAGTGTTTAATTACAATAATGAAACTAAAAAATATTACCCTATGAAAGGGTGTCTATATAGATAGAAAAGAAAAAACAATCCTCCTGTTAAGGAAACCAGCAAAATTCCATTTCATGTCTTTATTTAAATTTTTGTAAAGAAAATTTTACTTTTTATAAATACATCATTAACACTAATATAAGAAACTACTTTTACCACGCAAAAGTAAAAACCGTATTTAAGTATATTAATCTCTTCAACACAATTGAAAAGTCAAATTATTTGAGTCATTATGTTAAAACAAAAAATACATACGTTTAAGAAATAAAATGATTAACACAATTTTCAACATAACATAATAAAAAAAAATGCTATTCTGAAGAAATGACTTAGCCTACTTCCCTGGTATAAATCTTACTTGCCTAATGTCCTGTTAGAATATTATTTAAAACTAAATTAAAAAAATAGTTCCCATCATGGCACAGTGGTTAACGAATCTGACTAGGAACCAAGAGGTTGCAGGTTCGATCCCTGGCCTTGCTCAGTGGGTTAAAGATCCGGCATTGCCGTGAGCCATGGTGTAGGCCGCAGACACGGCTCGGATCCTGAGTTGCTGGGGCTGTGGTATAGGCCAGTGGCTACAGCTCTGATTAGACCCCTAGCCTGGTAACCTCCATATGCCACCGGAAGCGGCCCTAGAAAAGGCAAAAAAAAAAAAAATCTAAATTGAATAAGTGAATTTACTTTCAATAAGATTATCAACATATTTATTGAAAGCTGTGAACTTTGTACAAGTTTATAAAATGTTTGTAAAATATTTTATAACCCTGAAAAAGATTGATCCTCAAAACCACATTTTGAGTATCAATTGTGTTCTGCTTATTTCTCCTACCGGAAAACTGACAAGTTGATGCAGAAAAAAGTTATTGGTAGGAAAGGAATAAAAATGAGCATATTTATAATCCTATTTAATCTTTGTCAAAGGAATTTAGTATTTAATTCCCTTCTCTCTCTCTCCCCTCTCCCATCTCTCTTCCTTCCTCTCCCTCTCTCTCTCTCTAAGGTGCAATGACTTTCTAAAAAATATTCAGCTTTAAAACTACACAAAGTTGGAGTTCTCCTGTGGCGCAGCAGGTTAAGGGTCTGGCGTGGTCACTGCAGTGGCTTGGATCACTGATGTAGTGTAAGTTGCATCCCTGACCCGGGAACTTCCGCATGCTGTGGATGTGGCAAAAAAACAAAAAACAAAAAAGAAACAAACAAAAAAAAACAGAAAAACCAAACGAACCAAAGAAAACCCAAACCTCCCCTCCAAACAAACAAGTTCAAACCCCATCAATTCCAATTCCTCTCAGGATGTCAATTTGCTCATCTGTAGGTTATGATAATTTTATGGTTATCTTAATGATTTACTTGTTATAGCATAGTGTCCAGCATGTTTTACCAAGGCATATTTAAGAGCAAATTTCCTACAGTGAATGCCAATGAGAGTAGGTGTAAAACCAGCCAAAATCCAAGGAATGACTGGATAATTCGACCTATTTATTGTGCTGGCATCTTCCATTTGCCTTTCAAAACCCCTTTACCCACTTCTCCACTCAGCTCCATGCACCAAAGGAACAGAAACTGAAGCAACACCCTGGAGAAGAGCTAAAGACCTCCTAGATTATCTTCTCTCTTCTCATGAGGTAGATCCCACAACACTACGGGTGACACTGAGATTCAAGGAACAGCTCCCCAAAGCCCCACAGGACTGGGCTACCAAGGGAGCTGCTGGAGAATCAGGAAATCACAGCTGTCAGGTCCGGAATCCTATAGCCCACATCACAATCCACAAAAAGGTCTTAGATGCTGCCACTCTGACCACTTAACACATTTCCCAATTCAAGTTTCACAAATTCATAATCCTAGCTGCAAGGGAGTTTTACAGTCTTTGAAGGGCATGCTAAAAAAAGGTTGGAATACAAGAGTGAGCCACCCCTTAGCACATGTTTCAGTATGCCGACAAGCTCAAGCAGTTGGTTTCTTTCACATCTGAAAAGTATGGGAAAAGCACAGCTACAGACTGAAGCTTATAATTACTGAGAGTCCATAAACTAAAGGAAAGGTGTTGACTATAAACCTCAAAAGAAGTCACATGAAAATCATCTTCCTGAAGATACCAAGTGTAAGGATTTTCATGAATGCAATCTTTTCTCAACAGTGTGGTCTCTGCCTCCTTTTTTTTATGCTGCAAAGGATCCTATAGCAAAATACCTTAGCACATCCACTAACAGGAAGACAGTTTCAGGACTTGGATCTGGGGATCTGGACTCTAGGCAGAATATTCCTTATGCACTGAGGCATGTCTGTGAAGCAGAGGAGAGAGAACTGTTAACTACATGCATGGCAATGTCTTCTCCAGTGATGCTGTATGTGACCAGCATAGCTCCTCCTCTGCTGCTAATACTTCGAAAATAAGCACACATTTTTTTTTTTAAGTTTAAGACTTTTTTGTTCTCAGCTTACAAAAATTAGCAAGGAATTATTGGAGTCATCCCAGTAAATCATTGGCAATTAGTGAAGTCAGATAATTAAATTCAAGAACACTTGTAATTCCAGTGAAGGTGCGCTAAGACCACAACATGATTATAAAATGAAACTAAACAATCGCATGTATGTACTCTGTTGAGGGGAATAGTTGCTGAGCCTAGAATTATATTTCTGAAAGTATATTTCCTGGAATTCCAGTAGTGTTTTTTGGTATGGTCACTTTTTTTTATTTTTTAAATTTTATATATATATATATATATATATATATATATATATATATGTATATATATTTTTATCTTCCCACTGTATAGCAAGGGGATCAAGTTATCCTTACATGCATACATTGCAATTACATTTTTTTCCCCACCCTTTGTTCTGTTGCAACATGAGTATCTAGACAAAGTTCTCAATGCTACTCAGCAGGATCTCCTTGTAAATCTATTCCAAGTTTTATCCAATAACCCAAGCTCCTGATCCCTCCCACTCCCTCCCGCTTCCATCAGGCAGCCACAAGTCTCTTCTCCAAGTCCATGATTTTCTCTTCTGAGGAGATGTTCATTTGTGCTGGATATTAGATTCCTGTTATAAGTGATATCATATGGTATTTGTCTTTGTCTTTCTGACTCATTTCACTCAGTATGAGAATCTCTAGTTCCATCCATGTTGCTGCAAATGGCATGATGTCATTCTTTTTTATGACTGAGTAGTATTCCATTGTGTATATGTACCACTTCTTCCGAATCCAATCATCTGTCGATGGACATTTGGATTGTTTCCATGTCCTGGCTATTGTGAATAGTGCTGCAATGAACATGCGAGTGCATGTGTCTCTTTTAAGTAGAGTTTTGTCCAGATAGATGCCCAAGAGTGGGATTGCGGAGTCATATGGAAGTTCTATGTATAGATTTCTAAGGTATCTCCAAACTGTTCTCCATAGTGGCTGTACCAGTTTACATTCCCACCAACAGTGCAGGAGGGTTCCCTTTTCTGCATACCCCATCCAGCACTTGTTATTTGTGGACTCATGAATGATGGCCATTCTGACTGGTGTGAGGTGGTAACTCATGGTAGTTTTGATTTGCATTTCTCTTATAATCAGAGATGTTGAGCATTGTTTCATGTGTTTGCTGGCCATCTGTATATCTTCTTTGGAGAAATGTCTATTCAGGTCTTTTGCCCATTTTTCCATTGATTGATTGGTTTTTTTGCTGTTGGGTTGTATAAGTTGCTTATATATTCTAGAGATTAAGCCCTTGTCGGTTGCATCATTTGAAACTATTTTCTCCCATTCTGTAAGTTGTCTTTTTGTTTTCTTTTTGGTTTCCTTTGCTGTGCAAAAGCTGGTCAGTTTGATGAGGTCCCATGGGTTTATTTTTGCTCTAATTTCTATTGCTTTGGGAGACTGACCTGAGAAAATATTCATGATGTTGATGTCAGAGAGTGTTTTGCCTATGTTTTCTTCTAGGAATTTGATGGTGTCCTGTCGTATATTTAAGTCTTTCAGCCATTTTGAGTTCATTTTGGTGCATGGTGTGAGGGTGTGTTCTAGTTTCATTGCTTTGCATGCAGCTGTCCAGGTTTCCCAGCAATGCTTGCTGAATAGACTTTCTTTTTCCCATTTTATGTTCTTGCCTCCCTTGTCAAAGTTTAATTGACCACAGACGTCAGGATTTATTTCTGGGTTCTCTATTCTGTACCATTGGTCTGTCTGTCTGTTTTGATACCAGTACCACACTGTTTTGATGACTGTGGCTTTGTAGTATTTCTTGAAGTCTGGGAGAGTGATGCCTCCTGCTTGGTTTTTGTTTCTCAGGATTGCTTTGGCGATTCTGGGTCTTTTGTGGTTCCATATATATTTTTAGATTGTTTGTTCTAGTTCTGTGAGAAATGTCATGGGTAATTTGATAGGGATTGCATTGAATCTGTAGGTTGCTTTGGGTAGTATGGCCATGTTTACAATATTGATTTTTTCCAATCCATGAACATGGAGTATCTTTCCATTTCTTTACATCTTCTTTGATTTCTTTGATTAAAGTTTTATAGTTCTCGGCATTTAGGTCCTTTACCTCTTTGGTCAGGTGTATTCTGAGGTATTTGATTTTGTGAGGTGCAATTTTAAAAGGTGTCGCATTTTTGTATTCCTTTTCTAATATTTCATTGCTTGTATACAGAAATGTGACTGACTTCTGAACGTTAATCTTATAGCCTGCTACTTTGCTGAATTTATTAATCAGTTCAAGGAGTTTTTGGGTTGAGTCCTTAGGGTTTTCTAGGTATAGTATCATGTCATCTGCATACAGTGACAGTTTTATCTCTTCTCTTCCTATATGGATACCTTTTATTTCTTTGGTTTGTCTAATTGCTGTGGCTAGGACTTCCAAAACTCTGTTGAAGAGCAGTGGTGAGAGTGAGCATCCCTGTCTTGGTCCAGATTGGAGGGAGAAGGCTTTAAGTTTTTCCCCATTGAGTATTATCTTTGCTGTGGGTTTATCATAAATGGCTTTGATTATATTCAGGAATGTTCCCTCTATACCCACTTTGGCGAGGGTCTTGATCATGAATGGGTGTTGGACTTTGTCAAATGCTTTTTCTGCATCTATTGAGATGATCATATGATTTTTGACTTTTCTTTTGTTAATGTGGTGTATGACCTTGATTGATTTGCCTATGTTGAACCATCCTTGTGAACCTGGGATGAACCCTACCTGGTCATGGTGTATAATTTTTTTGATATGTTGTTGGATTCGGTTGGCTAAGATTTTGTTGATATTGGGCGATAGTTTTCTTTTTTGGTGGTATCTCTGCCTGGTTTTGGAATGAGGGTGATGGTGGCATCATAGAATGTCTTTGGGAGTATTCCTTCTTCTTCAACCTTTTGAAAGAGTTTAAGGAGAATGGGCATCAGTTCCTCTTTATATATTTGATAGAGTTCGCCTGTGAAGCCATCTGGTCCTGGAATTTTATTTGTAGGGAGTGTTTTTATGACCTCTTCAATTTCATTTCTAGTGATTGGTCTGTTCAGTTGGTCTGTTTCTTCTTGATTCAGTTTTGGCAGGCTGTAAGATTCTAGAAAATTGTCCATTTCTTCCAGATTGTCAAACTTGTTGCCATATAGTTGTTCACAGTATTCTCTTACGGTGTTTGGTATTTCTGCTGTATCTGTTGTCATTTCTCCTTTTTCATTTATAATTTTGGTGATTTGGGTTCTTTCTCTCCTCTTTTTAGTGAGTCTAGCCAGGGGTTTGTCAATTTTGTTTACCTTTTCAAAGAACCAGCTCTTGGTTTTAGTAATTTTCTCTATTGTTTTTTGAATTTCTATTTTATTGATTTCTTCTTTGATCTTTATAATTTTCTTCCTTCTGCTGACTTTAGGTTTTTTTGTTCTTCTTTTTCTAATTTGCTTAGGTGGAGGGTTAAGTTGTCAATTTGGGATCTTTCTTCTTTTTTGGGAAAGGCCTGTATTGCTATAAATTTCCCTCTGAGCACTGCTTTCGCAGCATCCCATAGATTTTGAGAGGTTGTGTCTTCATTATCATTTGTTTCAAGGTAGTTTTTAATTTCCCTTTTGATTTCCTCATTGATCCATTGGTTTTTTAGTAGCATGTTGTTTAGTCTCCATGTAGTAGGTTTTTTCTCTTTCCTTTTCCCATGGTTGATTTTTAATTTCATGGCATTGTGGTCAGAGAAGATACTTGAGATAATTTCTATGCTCCTAAATTTACTGAGGTTAGCTTTGTGTCCCAATATGTGGTCAATTCTTGAGAACGTTCATGAGCATTTGAGAAGAATGTGTATTCTGATTTTTTTGGATGTAGTGTCTTGAAGATATCAATTAAGTCTAACTTTTCTATTGTTTCCTTTAGGATCTCTGTTGCTTTATTGGTTTTCTGTCTAGAGGATCTGTCCATTGATGTGAGGGGGGTATTAAGGTCTCCTACTATGATTGTATTCTCATCAATATCTCCCTTTATGTCTGTTGATATTTGTTGTATGTATCTGGGTGCTCCTTTATTTGGGGCATATATGTTGACGATAGTAACATCCTCTCCTTGGATGGATCCCTTAATCATTAAGTAGTGTCCTTCTTTGTCTCTATGTCTTTTGTTTTAAAGTCTATTTTGTCTGATATGAGTGTTGCAACTCCTGCTTTTCTGTCATGTCTACTGGCGTGAAATATTTTTCCCCACCCTTTCACTTTCAATCTATATGTATCTTTTGTCCTAAGGTGAGTTTCTTGTAGGCAGCATATTGAAGGTTTTTGCCTTTTTATCCACTCAGCCACTCTGTGTCTTTTGATTGGGGTATTCAGTCCATTGACATTTAAGGTGATAATTGATAGTTGATTATTTATTGCCATTTTGAACCTTGTGTTCCAGTTGATTCTATGGTTCTCCATTCTTCCTTTCTTTTCTTTTTTTTTTTTTTTTTTGTTTGGACGGTCTCCTGTTATTATCTGAGTGGTTTTTTTTTTTTTTCATTTTTTGCGAATGCAATATTTGGTTTTGGCTTGTGGTTGCCCTGTTTTTTAAGTATGCTAACCCCTTCCCATAATTGTGTGTTTTAGCCTGATGGTCCTGTAAGTTCAAACACTTCATTATTATATTAAAATTAAGAAGAGAGGCATACATACAAACAAAAAGGGTTATTTACCTCCTAACATCTCTTGCCCACATTTTATGGTTTTGATGACTCTTTTATTTTTTTCTTTACAATTTTATTTTGTTTGAAGCATGTTCATGATTAAATCTGTATGCTGGCTTATTTGAGTGACTGCTCTCTGATTGCGGTTTCCTCAGTCCTAGTTCTTTTCTTTTTTTTTTTTTCTTTTCTTTTTTCTTCCCTTTCCTTTCTTTCGTTTTGGTTTAAGGAAGCCCTTTCAGTATTTCTTTTAACCTGGGTTTTGTGTTGCTATATTCTTTTAGTTTTTGTTTGTTGGAAAAAATTTTTATTTCCCCTTCTATTTTAAATGATATTCTTGCTGGATAGAGTATTCTAGGTTGTATATTTTTTCCTTTTAGCACTTTAAATATCTCTTGCCATTCCTTCCTGGCCTGTAGTCTTTTTTTTTTTTTCCTGTAGTGTTTCTGTAGAGAAATCAGCTGATAATCTTATGGGGGTTCCCTTGTAGGTAACATTCTGCTTTTCTCTTGCTGCCTTTAGGATCCTCTCTTTATCACTAACTTTTGCCGTTTTTATTTTAATATGTCTTGGTGTGGGTCTAATTGGGTTCAATTTGTTTGGGGCCCTCTGTGCTTCTTGTATCTTGAATCCAGTATCCTTTAGATTTGGGAAGTTTCCAGCGATAATTTCTTCAAATATATTTTCCATCCCCTTATCGTTTTCTACTCCTTCTGGAATTCCTATTATGCCTAGATTGGCCCACTTTATATTATCCCATAGGTCTCTTATATTGATTTCCTGTTTTTTGATTTGGTTTTCTGTCTGTTGACCTGATTGGGTTATTTCAATTATTCTATCTTCCATATCACTGATTCGTTCTTCTGCATTATTCATTCTGGTTTTTACTGCCCCTAGTTCAGTTTGCATCTCTGCAAATGAATGTTCTAGTTTTTCTTGGCTCCTCCTTATATTTTCTAGTTCCTTTCTGAGGGTATCTGCATTACTGTTCATATCTTCTCTTAATTCCTTCAGTATTTTCACTATTTCTCTTTTGAACTCCAGGTCTGTCTGACTGCAGAGATCTGTTTCATTGTTGACTATTTTAGGTGAGTACTCTGTTGGTTTAACTGGGGGTGGTTTCTCAGCTTCTTCATCTTGCTTATTGTTTTCTTTTTCCTGAGGGAGTTGTACTCTCTGTTACCAGGCAGTGTTTGCCTTGTCACTGCCGTGGAATATTTCCTGAGGGCTGGTGTTATTGGTCAGTCTTTTTTGAGGCAGTGTGGCTTTTCTGCAGTGTTGATGGGGCTAACAAGGTCTCTTTGAAGCAAAGGAGGACTTCCTGAAGGCAGACAGGACTGGGAGGTCCACACCACGATGGGAGCAGATATTACTCGGTCATGCAGAGCTTGCTCTGGTGTTTTTAGGCTGTGGGCTTCTTGCAGGGTGTTGGTGGTGTTGGGCAGCTGTTCCTCAGGTGTGCAGCACCCCCTGAGGGCTGGAGCAGCTATCTGGGTCACTAAGAACCCAAGAGGCTCTTCCCTAGGGCAGCCCAACTCAGAAGGATGGCCTGAGAATATAGGCAGATCTTTTTCACAGTCTGGCCAAGCTTGTTGTAGCTTTTCTGGGCTGCAGGTCGTCCTGCAGAAAGCTGGCAGTCCTTTGCAGCTGTTCTGCAAGACTGCAGCTCCCCCCTTGGGCTGGAGCAGCTAGCTGGGCCGCTGAAAACCCAAGAGGCTCTTCCCCAGGGCAGCCCAACTCAGAAAGACTGTCCAAGATTTAGGCAGATCTTTTCATGGCCCAGCCAGGCTTGTATCTTTTCTGGGCTGCAGGGGGTCCTGCCTGGAGCTGGCAGTCCTATGCAGCTGATCTGAGAGAACTCGGCACCCCCTGAGGGCTTGGGTAACTAGCTGGGCCACTGCCAACCCAAGAGGCTCTTCCCCAGGGCAGGCCAACTCGAAAAGACTGTCCAAGAATTAGGCAGATCTTTTCACAGCCTGGCTTGGCTTGTTCTAGCTTTTCTGGGCTGCAGGCCTTTTCTCAGGGGCTGGTGGTGTTTGGTGCTGCTCTGCAGGGGTGTAACCCCTCCAAAGGGCAAGCAGACCTGTGCAGGGAGAGCCCCTGCGGTGGTAGGCTTCAGGCAATTGTTGAGGCCAGCCCTCCCAGATGGCAGGCATCCCAGGTCCAGGGAGTGCGTAGAGGGTGGCGGGGGTGGGGGGAGGGGATGCACTGGGAAGCACAGCTTTCTGCTAGCTAGCAGGCCTGTAAGCTTGCTGTGGCATGGGGTGTATTCTATGGGTACCCACCCCTTCTTCTCTCCCCTCCCCAGCACGGGCGCAGACCAGGCTCTTCTCCCAGGTTCCCTCTGATGTGGCTTTCCACTTCCCTGCCCCTAGAGTATTGCTCCCTTCCTCTGCGACAGCTTTGCTTTCTAGTCTCCCTGGCAGTCTGCCCCGTCAAACTTGACAGACCGGTTTCTAGACCTCCCAAGCAGTCTCCGCTCCACCCCGCCCCCCCAGCCCTTTCCCGGGGACTAACCTCCAGAGCCGAGGTCTCAGTGCCCAGCCCCCATCCAGGCGTCTCAATTTTTGGTGACTGTGCCCGTAGTTCAGATGGTCCGTTCGGTTCTCCATCTGCTTTTCAGAACTCCAATTTACTGCTACACTCTTCTCTGCATCTGGAGATTTCTCCAGTTCGTTTGATCTCTCCCCCTGACTAGGTGACTTTCCAGGGTGCAGGATCCCTTTCTCCTCCACAGTTCCCTTTCGGGAGCACCCGTCCAGCTTGGATTCACCTTCTCTCACTCTCCTCTTTTCTCTTGTTTTACCTAGTAATGTCATGAACTTCTTGCCGTTATTGGAGTTTAGGTTCTTCTGCCAGCGATTGGTTGCTGTTCTGTGTGAGTCATTTATCCTGTAGATATGTTTTTTTTTTTGTTGTGTTTGTGGGAGAGGGTGAGCGTGTCCCCCTACTCTTCCACCATCTTGTCCGGTATGGTCATTTTTTTTAATGGTCACAAAATCCTCCTTTGCAGTAGACCTGCCCCTGTGCAATGTGACTTTGCCCTTCCTCCCAATGTGACAGAATTTCCAAAGCCTTGGCTTTACGAGAGGCCATGCAGCTTGTACCTTCCCCGTCGTGAACACGGTCCTGAGCCTGCTTAAGGAAACCAGTTTAGCCTCCTAGAGGATGAAAGCCCACATGGAGGGTAACAGGCCAGCACCAACCACCAGGCAAATGACTGAGGCCATCTTGCAACTTCCTGTCCAATAAATCTTACAATAGAAATTTACTTCATAACTGAGTCCATCAGAACAGCCCAATCAACCCACAGAAAGATAAATAATATTTTTAAGCCAAAAATAAAAAACAACTTCCATTAATTGCCCTCTTACTGTTACTTCTAGGATAAGATCCAGGTTTTGTTTGTTTGTTTGTCTTTTTGTTTTTTTCTAAGGCTGTATCCATGGCATATGGAGGTTCCCAGTCTAGGGGTCTAATCAGAGCTGCAGCTGCCGGCCTACACCAGAGCCACAGCAATGCAGGATCCGAGCCACATCTGCGACCTCCACCCCAGCTCATGGCAATGCCAGATCCTTAACCCACTGAGCGAGGCCAGGGATTGAACCTGCAACCTCATGGTTCATATTGGATTCATTAACCACTGAACCATGACAGGAACTCCAAGATCCAGGTTCATTAATTTGGTTCCTAAGGTCCATCATAACATGGCTCCTTATAATACAGACCCTGAAAATCCCCACCAGGAGCCTAGATTCCATGTATGATTCTATGAAACAGGAAATACCTACCCATTTTCCTTAAGGAAGAACTGGAAAACATGGGAAGCTGTTTAGGCTGCTGTCATCATTTGTATAATTACAAAACTCAGCAAAACAGCTGCCAATATGCAAAACAGATGCCAATGTGTAAAATCTGAAAAAGGGAGCCTATTACACACAGAGTGTTTTCTGGAGAATTCACGGGGAGCTGTGCTGGGGTACGTAGAGCACTTTGCAGAGTTATGTGCCACAAGCTATTGCCAACAGCTGCCTCTGCTGGAATCCATGCCTGCTTGCTTGCTCTCTCAGTTGTACGTGTTCTCTCAATCTCTCTCTCTCTGTCTCTTACATACACACAAACACACATACATAGAAACTTTATGTTTCCACATAGAGAGGCTTTCTTTTGAATTGATTTTTATTTAAAGATTGTCTTAAAAACTGTCCCCAAACTAACCTCTTAGAAAAATAGATAACAAGGTAAAAATTCTACAAATGCCAGTCTCCACACTCATAAAAGTCTGTTAGCACCCATTTGGATAAAACGTTTCCTTGCTGGGCTTTTCTTACTCCATAAAAGTGTGTCCCACCTGAAAAGGAAAAGGAGAGGTTCCCCAGAGAACAGCCAGAAACCTGATAGGTTATTGGGTGATACTGCTTTCTCCTACCATTGGTTTCCTCTTCTCACAAAGATAAGGTCATAGCCACTTCTAGTTCTTGGGACTTTGGGTTGGGATAATTTATTGAATGATGAAGGAGTTGGAAATAAATATTAGATCTATCAAAAGCTTACTCAGATGAAGAAGTCTGAATGAAATATTTTGTCTTCCTTAGAGGTATCCTTACCTCCCCAGCTTTATCTCCTTTATCAGCCACTCCTTCTTTCCCAAATCACTAGACTTCTAGTCCACCTACTGCATAGCACTCTATTGCTTCTATATGGCCTCAAGAGAAATAAAATGAATTGGACCTGGACAGCTGGTAGTTATACAAAACCTCAACCTTGGTTTAAATCCATCTTGGCACCAATTGTGTGCCTGCAACTGAGCTTCTAAACATGATTGGAAAAAGGGATGAAGTGGGCTCATTTTAGATTTATGACCATGAGATTTATGACATTTAGATTTATGACCATGGACCTTCAGTGCTGCCTGGCAGTCCTTTTATACCTACTAAAGATCAAGGCATTCTCCCACTGTCCAAGATGACTATGCCATGCCATTGCATTCCGCTTCAAAACTCCAATACCCTTCCTCCACTCCTCACTTTTAGCTGATGATTTTATTTCCTGCTTCACTGAACAATCAATCAGAAAGAGTTATAACTTCCATGTTCTTCATCAGGACATCTTCCAATCTCACTGTGTAAGCAGATAGAGTAGGGGGTGTTGATAGAAAGAGAAAGAGACATGGCTTTCTTGACACAAGAGAAGCTATTTTGAGCCTAAGCCAATTTGTGATGTAAGCCTGGCCACAATGCTAGCCCTTGAATGGATCTCAGTAATTACTGATTTTAAGGAGATAAAAAATGCAGAAATAAATGCAGACTGTTAACAGGCAAGAGAATTAATGATAGGAAAAACAACATATTACTTGTAAAGACTTCCAGCTCTGTTTCAATGCTAAATATTAGCCTGAAGCACTCAAAACTGTATCAACTAGAAACTAAGGGATGATCATGTTGACCTTTTCTGACCTTTGTGACTTCAATCAACTAAAGCCTGGATTCTGTCAACCACCCAATCCCTCCCATGAATACGCATATACCCTTAGCTTAAAACTTTCCCACTTGTGCTATGTGGGAGACACTGCTTTGGGAAAGATCCCTGGTGTTCTTACTTTCTCCAAGTACTAAAGGCGTCCTTCTGTTCTTTGGCTTGGTTATGTCCTTCGGCTCAACACTTACGTTTTTTTGGGTAGCAATTCCATCTGCACCCATATTCTCTACTTTTCTCCAGTTATAAAAGATAAACTGGCTAGTTCCTATCTTGATGTGTTATCACCCTTACAATTCTCATTGAAATCAAGCTTTTCAAGTGTCCTCCATTTCTTGTTTTTAGGGAATAAGCTTCAGCCTCCAGGACTGTCCCTGAGTTCTGAAGGGCAAGTTCAAACAGTTGCTAATCAGGGACGCAAGGCATGAAAAGACAAAGGAGGAGTAGCAGAGACAAGGGAGGAGCAGTCAAGAGACAATAGTGCAGCCTTGGGGCAGGGTCCGGGTTCCTCCTCAAGGGATACACATAATATCTTTGCGGTCTTCTGTAGAACTAAACCCCCAATAAAAGGGAAGATGTTAACTTTTTGATGAAACATCCCTCATTCCAAAGAGAAGGTCACAGTTTGATAACCTTGAGAGCCACAGAAGCTCATCAGGAGACCACCTGAGGCCAGATGATGTCTAGAATGAAGGAATGTAGGCCCGGCAGGCGCCACGATCCTTATCAGCAACACTGTCCCTTGAACCATTGCTATAAGACTCCTCACGACCATCCCAACCTGCAGATTGGGACACAGTTTTGAGGGCATTATCCTACTGTGTCCTCCTTTGCCTGTCAAAGCAGTAAAGCTATTCTTTTCTACTTCACCCCAAACTCTGTCTCTGAGATTCAATTCAATACCAGTGTTCAAAGCAATCATCACCACTTCAAGAACAGTATTTCTGTAACTATCCCTCTTTACTTCTGTAGTATCTATTTTTCTATTATTTTCATCAGCACACAAACATGCTATAACAAGTACAATCATTAAAATCTCCACTGGTTCAACATTTCCTCACCATTTCATTATTCCAGTCTTTGAAAATGTTGCCCATATAGCCTTCTCTTCTTTCCCTCCAATTGTTTCCTGAATCCAATACAAAATGGTTTTTGTTATCAACATTTCAACGAAATCTGCCTCAAGTCCATTCTACATTACCAAATCCAATTTCACTCCTCAAAGTTTCATGTCCCTTGAGCTCTTAGCATCATTTGTCAAAGGTGATTGTTCTCTCCTTCATGAAACACTTTCTTTACTTGGCTTCTAGACCTGATTTTGCTTTCTTGATGGCTGCCTCTTCTGAGTCTTCTTTATTATTTTCTTATTCATATTTCTATATATCATAATGCCCCAGAGTTCTCATACACCTTCTACCTACATACACTCTCTAAATGATTTCATTGCTTTAAGTACAGACTATAAACTGATACCTCCCAAATGTCTCCAGCTCCAACTGTCCCTTGAATTTCAGTCTTGTATCTAATACCAGCTCTTGGATTTCTAATAGAGATCCCAAAATCAACATGTTAAAAATGAACCTTAGATTTCCCCTCCCCGAAACCTACCCCTTCTCCAGTGTTTCCCATCTCAGTAAATGGCACTACTATAGACTGAATGCTTGTGTCTCCCCTAAAATTCATATATTGAAATCCTAACACCTAATATGATGGTATTAGGAGAGGGGGCCTTTAAGAGGTCATTAGTTCATGAGAGTGGAACTAATAGGGAAAGAATAGGGTAGTTACACATAGTTGTAGAAGTCCCAGTAGGGGACCACAGGTAGAGCAGGAACCTAGGAAACTTTGGGAGACCACTGTAGGTTAATAGTCACTTGAGAAAGGCATCAGAATGTCGTAGAGGAAGCAGGCTTGGCTTAACAATAAGACCACGAGATATACCTCAGCTCCTTAAGGGAAAGATAAAATGACACCTGCATTGAAGTTCACCAAGATCCTTAGGATGAAGGACAGGAATTTAAAAAAAAATAATATTCCAAAACAGGAGACCCTCATTACATGGAAACCTGAGATGATTCAACGTATTATAGCATATGTTACCACCTTTCTGCTGATTTGAATAAGCACTGTGACAATCTTAGTTTGATCTCATAGGGTCAAATACTCTCTTACCAGATACAAAGGCGGATATAGTGATGTAAGCCTGACATCAACTTGAAGAATGAAGAAGGCAGTCTTTTCCCCTTCCCCCACTTTCCATGGATCATAAAAATGTAGGCCACCTAATCCTCTTGCCTGCCCACTTGTATCCCTCAGAAGTGACTTATTTTAATAAATCTATTTCTTGCCTATCACTTTGCCTCTCACTAAATTCCTTCTGTGCTGAGGCATTAATAACCTGAGTCTCAGTAAGTCCAGATGTCAGGTGAGTGATTCTAATTAAAAAAAAACACAGGTTCAAGAACCAATCTGGGTTTTGGCTGGGTTCAAGTGATAGGTGTTTTGATTTCAGAACCTTTGTGTATGGGATTAGTGTACTTATAAAAGATACCCCAGAGAGATCCTTCACCCCTTCTGTCATGAGACAACATAGCAAGACAGGTGTCTATGAACCAGGAAGTGAGCCCTCAGCAGACACTGAATCTGCCAACACTTTGATATTGGACTTCTCAGCTGCCAGAACAGTGAAAAATAAATTTTTGGTGTTTATAAACCAATAGTCTATGTATTCTGTTACAGCAACCCAAACAGACTAAGAAAGACACCATTATTCATGCATCTGCTCAAGTCATGAAAGTTGTAGTCATCTTTTACATACTACATCTAAACCATTAGCAAACCCTGTAAATTCTACCACCACTTATCTCACCACTTCCACCAGTATAATACTCCAAGGCCCAGCCACCATGATCTCTCCCACTTTGTGCTCTTATCTCTCTACATTTCAGTCCGCTGTAGTTTTCAGGATGGCACTTACAAAAATATGTCAGTGTATGTCTTTCCCATGTTCAAAATCTTCTAGGGATTTTCCAATACACAGAATAAAATCTGAAGTCTTTATTGTAGCCTATAAGGACTTTTACTTTATGGCCTCTATGTCTCTTTCCTCATCTCTTGCCACTAGCCCTCTTTTTCACTAAGCTCAAACCAGACAATGGCTTCCTGTTCTTCCTCTATGGTAACAAATATGTACCCGCTTCAGGGCCTTGACATTCTCTCCTCTCTCAGAGACTGTCTTCCTCAATATTTTCACATGATTCACTCTCTCACTTCATTTAGGTCTCTGCTTAAATGTTACTCTATCTTAAATGGCATTGCCCATAATTCTATTCTCATGCACTGATTAATTTCTTTTTCATAACAATAACCACTAATATTAAACTACACAACTTAATTTTGTTCACTACTGTAGTTCCAGTGTATAGAACAATGATTTAACCTCATAGGTCCTTAGTAAATACTGTTGTATTAATTAATCAATAATTTCCCAAACAATGTTATGAAAGAGGACTGTCTGTTCTTGTCTTAATAGGGTCTGGTCAGTCCATGAAAGAAGAGTGGCTGGGGACATCTATTTTCAAGTGGATTCATTCAAGTCCTAATGGTCTAGGCACCAGAAAAATTTCATTTACAAGGATCTTCATAAATTAGTTAAAAATATATACACAACGACATCTAGAATGCCTGGGCAGTCTCACTTTAAGGAGAAGTTTTTCTGTTTCCTACTTGATACAAATCACTATCTGAATGGCTCAGTGGCTATACCATTGCAAACTTAGTTCAGAGGATATAAGTATTTCAAACAGTTTCTTATTTGAATTTTTAAACAGCAGTTCTATTTTTAAATGAAGGAATGTCTGACCTAGTACCTGATAATAAAGACTAGTAAGCCAGGAACATTTTAAAGATTTGTCATGTTGATTAAACTGATAGGAGCATTTAAAGATGTATTCATTCTGCTGGGTGGAGCCATTAGGACTTCCCTTCAGTGTTCTGTTTGCTTTGCATCCCAGGGATTTTTTTTTTCCTCAGGAAAAATTGAAGGTTTTCCACTAAACTTCAATACTGGTGCCCCTTAATTCAAGGGGGGAAAAAAGTTGGACTAATATATGGGAGTTTTTCAATCTTTTAATTCCACCTATAAATTTTTTCTCATACTGGCTGCTGGGAATGCTAGCAGATGACAAAATTATTGAAGGGGCAACAAATGCACACTAGTGGAGTAATTTGAAACTTTATGTATATATGTGCGTGTGGTTGTGTGTGTGCATACACACACACACACACACACACACACACACATATATACATATATTTTGCTTTTTAGGGCCACATCTGCAGCATATGGAAATTCCCAGGCTAGGGGTTGAACTGGAGCCACAGCTGCCAGCCATAGCCACACCATAGCCACAGCAATGCAGGATCCAAGCCACGCCTGCAACCTACACCACAGCTCACAGCAACACCAGATCCTTAACCCACTGAGTGAGGCCAGGGAGCGAACCTTCAACCTTGTGGTTCCTAGCTGGGTTCATTTCCGCTGCACCACAATAGGAACTCTGTGGCTGTGGTTGTATATTGCAAATGTATGCCATATTTTAGTAAAACTCCTAGTTAACAAGATTGAGTTACATATGTCAGAATTTCATGTTGTTTCTCAAAGGGCACTATGATTCCCAGATGCTTCACTATCTGAACCAGACTGGCAATCTTCCCTTATAAATAAACAAACTATAATTTGCTGAGAATGTAATTTATCCTCATATTTAAATTAAAAAAATTTTTTTCAATTGCTTGTGACAACCACATCTCACAGATGTGGAAACTGAGGCCTTAGGAGTACCAATTACCTTCTTCAAGTCACACAGAGGTAAAGGATTGATAATCCAGTGAGTAAACACATATAGATATGAATCCATACCAAATTAGCTGTTACTTTGTGAGACTGCCTTGTAGATACCAACACAATGCCAAAGTTACATATTCAGCATCTTTTCCTAAACTTAATATTTCAGAAATACAAAAAGAGAAAGAGAAAAGAACATAATGAACACCTGTGTATCAACTACTTAGATTAATAAATAAAATATAAAACAATGCAAGTTCTTATATGTTTCTTCTCAAATTTCCCCCACCTAAAAATTTGGGTTTTTTAATCCCATGAATGTCTTCTGATTTGGATGGTATTAAATTCTGGGATTAATTTAGGGAAAACACATTTATGATTATGGGATCTTTACCATAAACATGGTATTTCTCACCATTCGCTTGGGTTTTCCTTTAAGTCTTACAATAATAGTTTATAATTTTCTCCATAAAGATCATGTATATCCTTTGTTAGATCATTACTGGGTTTCTTCTTAAACTGCTCTTGAAAATGGCATCTTTTAAAAAATTACTTGTTTTTTTTCTTTTATAGCTGCACAGGCAGCATATGGAAGTTCCTGGGCCAGGCATCAAATTCGAACGGCAGCTGCAATTTATACCACAGCTGCGGCAATGCCAGATCCTTAACCCACCGTGCTAGACCAGGGATCAAACCCACACTGCCACAGAGCCAATGCTGGATCCTTAACTGGCTGCACCACAGCAGGAACTCCTAAAACTTTTTTTTCTATTGTCTTTTTAGGGCCACACCTGCAGCATATGGAAATTCCCAGGCTAGGGGTAGAATTGGAGCTGTAGCTGCTGGCCTACACCACAGCCACAGCAATGCCAGATCTGAGCCATGTCTGCGACCTACACCACACAGCTCACGGCAATGCTGGATCCTTACCCACAGAGCAAGGCCAGGAATTGAACCCACATACTCATGGATGCTAGTTGGGTTCATTACCACTGAGCAACCATGGGAACTCCTAAAACTTATATTTTTAAACTTTGTTACCGATGGATAGAAGTACAATTGTTTTTCACATACTGATCTTCAGTGAATTTTCTAATAATTTTTCTATAGGTTTTCTTGGATCTTCTATATATACAATTGTGTGTTCTATAAATGGTAGTTGATTACTTACTTTGCTATTCTAATAAGTTTTATTCTTTTTTAAAAACATATTCTTACTTTACCATGCTGGACAGCATCTCCAGTGAAATGTTGAAGTGAGATAATTGTGCCTTGTCTTGATCCTTATTTTAAAAATAAGGCTGCTAGCATTAAACCATTAAGTATACAGTTTACTATGGAAGTTTTTGATAGTCTTAATTGTGTTAAGCAATTCTTTTGTATTGTTAGTTTTTAAGAGAATTTCTAAGTCATTAATACTGAATTCTATCTGCTTCTGTTGAGATAATACTTTGTTCTCCTTTCTCTGTTTATTGTGTTGAATTATATTAATGGATTTTCCTGATGGTAAGCCAATCTTATGAAACAGTATTTTAAAATGAAACTATTTCAGTCTTAGTTTTGGCTGAGGCAGCAACAATAAACAACACCTTCCAATGTGAGGTGTGAGACCACCATGCTGGTCTTCTAAAGGAGGTAGCTGCAAACTGGTTTGTGACTCTTAGCTGACACTAATCCCCACATCTAAAAGAAGGTGGAGAGGCCAAGAAAAGGCCTGGAAATTAGGAGAGGACTTGGAAGAAAGCTGTAGGCATTCTGTGCATTTCAAGTTCTCCCAACGGAAGGGTGTGGGAGCAGGGCTCACATTCCCCCTAAGCCTAGGGAAAGGAGTTTTGGTGGAACCATTTGAAGGTTTGATATGGGACACCCAGACCTCAGAAGACACATAATGGTTGTTGATTCCACTTGGGTAATATGAAGGACAGGAAGGTCTCAGAAAAGCCCTTAAGAGTATCCCATAAAAAAATGAGTTTTTTTTAAATACCAGAGGGTCAAATAATGTTGATGCTGGTTCACGGAGGTATTAATCAAAAAGTACTTATTCTTCTTCATCTTCTCACCTATCTTCTCCTATGGTGCAATTCTAGAGGGCTCACAAACTCTCATAAGCAGTATGGCAGAGAAGGGCTAAGAAGCAATCGATAGAGAAAGTAAGAAGATACTGGCCACATCTCCTTTCTCATTTCAACTACCTAGCACCACAGTAGGCCTTGGGTAAGAGATGGAAGAAGATGCAACTTTAAAGAAATATTAAAGCTTTAATTATTACTGATACTTTAATTAAACCGAGACTCCTCTGTGACAAAACATGACCAAAATACACAAGAGCCATGGAACTATCTTACTTCTGATCCACAAGAAAAGATCTAAGCCCACAGAGTGGACTTAAATTGGTAATAGTGGAATCAAAGTTATTTTCTGATTTTAACCACATGAGCCCTACTTATTCAGTTTACTAGTTACATTTTCATGCTGGAGTTCAACACAACCTGGTTTATTGCATATTTTAAGATATTAAGACGCAAACATCTTGGAGTTCCCGTTGTGGCTCAGTGGTTAATGAATCCGACTAGCTCCAGGTTCGATTCCTGGCCTCAATCAGTGGGTTAAGGATCCAACACTGCTGTGATCTGTGGTGTAGGTCGCAGACACGGCTTGGATCTGGTGTTGCTGTGGCTACGGCAAAGGCTGGCAGCTATAGCTCCAATTAGACCCCTAGCCTGAGAACCTCCATATGCCACAGGTGCGGCCCTAGAAAATATAAAAAGACAAAAAAAAAAAAAAAAAAACCAAGACGCAAACATCTTAAGTAAAAAATTACTGATAATATTTTATGATTATTGAAATAGTATTGGTAATATTTTATTTAGGATCTTTACATTTGTATTAATTAGTGAGACTAGCTGGCAATTTTCCTTTCTTAAAATGCCCATGTCTGTTTTTTATATGAAGATTGTTAGCTTCAATAAAATAATTGAGTGTTTCCTCATTTTTAACTGCCTGGAGAGTCTACAGAAGATTGGAATTCTATGTTCCTTGAATGCTTGGTAGAATTCATCCATAAAATCAGTTAGGCCTAGAGTTTTGTGCTTGTGTGGGAGTGAATCTTTAGCTACTGACCCAGATTCTTTAATGATTATGTTTATTCAAGTTTTCTGTTTTCTGTTTAGCCAGTATTAATGTTATATTTTCTAGAGAATTATCTGTTTTATGTAGGTTTTCAAATATGAGTATAAATTTGATCATAAAATCTCTTTTCTCTTTTTTCATCTCTGATGTTTTGTCCCATTTTTGTTTCTAACATTGTTTAATTGTACCAAATCTCTTCATTTTTAAAATCTTATTCAAATAAAGTTATAAGAAATAATAGAGAAATATTCCACAGTTATGCTGAGTTTCCCCCAAAAGTAACACCTTGCATAACTGTAGTACCATATTACAATCAGGTTCTTAATATTGATAGACTCTGTTTTATTTAGATTTTATTAATTTTACATGTACTCATTTGTAAGATATCTATATATAGAGAGATATGTATTTAGTTCTATGCAATTTTATCACACGCATAGGTTCATGGGTCTACCACCACAGTCAAGATACATAATAGTTTAATCACCACAAGGATACCCTTTTATAACTGTATCTACTTCCTTCCCATTCTCTGCCCCAGTCTCTAACAGCCTGCAACCACTAATCTGCTATCTATTCGTTTGTCATTTCAGGAGTGTTACATAAAGGAAATGATGCAATATGTATGTAATGTTTTGAGACTGGCTTTTTTTCACTTGGCAAAACTGTTTGTAGATCCATCCAAGACTTATCAGCAGTTCATTCTTTTTTATTGTGAGTAGCATTTAGTGGCATGGGTATATCTATCATAGTTGGCTTAACCATTCACCTGTTGAAGGATATCAAGGTTGTTTCCAGTTTGGGGATTACAAATAAGGGCTATTGTGAACATTTGAGTACAGGTTTTTGTGTAAAAATTAATTTCCATTTTCTGTGGGATAAATGCACAAGAGTACAACTGCTGGGTTGTATGCTACATGCATGTTTAGTTCTGGGTTGTTTGTTATTAAGGAACTGCCAGACTGTTTTCCAGATTGGCGGACCATTGTATATTTCCACCAGCAGTTTATGGCTGATCCAGTTCCTACCCATGCCTGCCACCATTTAGTGCTGTCACTATCATACTGGTATGACAGTAATATCTCATTGAGGTTTTAATTTAAATTTCACTAATAGCTAATGAAGCTGAACATCTTTAACATATTTATTTGCTATCTATGTATCTTTGGTGAAATGTCTGTTCGTGATTTTTGCTCATTTTCTAATTGGATTTTTTTTTTTTTTTTGTCTTTTTGCTATTTCTTGGGCCGCTCCCGCAGAATATGGAGGTTCCCAGGCTAGGGGTCAAATCGGAGCTGTAGCCGCCGGCCTACACCAGAGCCACAGCAACGCGGGATCCGAGCCGCGTCTGCAACCTACACCACAGCTCACGGCAACGCCGGATCGTTAACCCACTGAGCAAGGACAGGGACCGAACCCGCAACCTCATGGTTCCTAGTCGGATTCGTTAACCACTGCGCCACGACGGGAACTCCGGATTATTTTTTATTATTATATTTTTCGTAATGATTTTTATTTTTTCCATCATAGCTGATTTAGAGTGTTCTGTCAATTTTCTACTAAACAGCAAGGTGACCCAGTCACACATACATGTATACATTCTTTTTTCTCACATTATCATGCTCCATCATAACTGACTAGACATAGTTCCCAGTGCGATAGAGCAGGATCCCATTGCTCATCCATTCCAAAGGCAATAGTGTGCATCTACTGTATTTTCATACTTCCTTATATACTCTGGATACAAGTACTTTTACAAGGGTGTGGTTTTCTTTCTTTCTTTTTTTTTTTTTTTTTTTTTTTTTTTTTTGTCTTTTTAGGGCTATACCCACGGCATATGGAAGTTCCCAGGCTAGGAGTCAAATTGGAGCTGTAGCTTCCAGACTAATCCACAGTCAGTGCAACACAGGATCTGAGCTGCATCTGGGACCTATACCACAGCTCACAGCAACGCTGGATCAGAGGCCAAGGACTGAACCTGTGTCCTCACGGATACTAGTCAGGTTTGTTACCACTGAGCCACAGTGGGAATGCCCGGTTTTCAAATTTTTTCTCCCACTCATTAGCATATCATATAATCCTCTTCACTTGGTTTTAGACAAATAAAATATTTTTATTTTGATTAGGTTCAATTTATCAATTTTTCTTTTTATTGATTATATTTTTAGTGTCAAATCTAAGAAGCCTTGACAAGCCTTAGATCCAAAAGACTTTTCCTGTGTATTTCTTTTTTCTTTTTTTTAAATTAAATTTATTCTCTCTGGCCTTCCTGAAATATACAGGATGTCCTCTTTATTTTTATTTTTTTATTACTCAAATGAATTTCACATCTGTAGTTGTATAATGATCATCACAATCCACTTTCACAGGATTTCCATCCCACAGCCCAAGCACATCCCCCCACCCCACAAACTGTCTCCTCCAGAGACCATAAGTTTTTTAACGTCTGTGAGTCAGCATCTGTTCTGCAAAGAAGTTCAATCTGTCCTTTTTTCAGATTCCACATGTCAGTGAAAGCATTTGATGTGGGTGTCTCATTGTATGGCTGACTTCACTTAGCATGATAGTTTCTAGGTCCATCCATGTTGCTAAAAATGCTGGTATTTTGTTCATTTTAATGGCTGAGTAATACTCCACTGTGTATATGTACCACATCTTCTCGATCCACTCCTCGGTCGATGGACATTTAGGTTGTTTCCATGTCTTGGCTACTGAAAATAGTGCTGCAGTGAACATCGGAGTACACGTGTTTTGCGAGTCATGGTTTTCTCTGGGTAGATGCCCAGGAGTGGGATTGCTGAATCAGATGGTAGTTCTATGTGTAGTTTTCTGAGGAATCTCCATACTGCTTTCCACAGTGGTTGCACCAATTGACAATCCCACCAACAGTGTACTAGGGTTCCTTTTTCTCCACACCCTCTTCCAGCACTTACTGTTTGTAGACTTTTGGATGATGGCCATTCTGGCTGGTGTAAGGTGGGACCTCAGAGTGGTTTTGATTTGCATTTCTCTACTCATGAGTGAGGCTGAACAGCTTTTCATGTGTTTCTTGGCCATCTGTATGTCTTCTTTGGAGAACTGTCTGTTTATGTCTTCTGCCCATTTTTTGATGGGGTTGTTTGTTTTTTTTGGTATGGAGCTTGCAGAAGGTGTTTATAAATTCTGGAGATGAATCCCTTGTCAGTCGATTCACTTGCAAAGATTTTCTCCCATTCTGTGGGGTGTCTTTTCGTGTTCTTTATGGTTTCCTTTGCTGTGCAGAAACTTTTCATTTTGATGAGGTCCCATTTGTTTATTTTTGTTTTTACTGTCATTACTCTAAGAGGTGGATCTGAGAAGATGTTGCTGTGGTTTATGTCGGAGAGTGTTTGGCCTAGTTTTCCTCTCAGAGTTTTATAGCATCTGGTCTTATATCTAGGTCTTTAATCCATTTTGGGTTTAAATGTGTGTAGGGTGTTAGGGAGTGTTCTAATTTCATTCTTTTCCATATGGCTGTCCAGTTTTCCCAGCACCACTTATTGAACAGGCTGTCCTTTCTCCATTGTATCCTTGCCTCCTTTGCCATAGATTAGTTGGCTGTAAGTGCATGGGTTTAATTCTGGGCTTTCTATCCTGTTCCACTGATCTATATGTCTGTCTTTGTGCCAGTACCATGCAGTTTTGATGATTGTTGCTTTGTAGTAGAGTCTGAAGTCTGCGAGCCTGATTCCTCCACCTCCATTTTTCTTTTTCAGGATGTCTTTGGCTATTCTGGGTCTTTTGTGCTTCCAAACAAATTTTAAAATATCTTGTTTGGGTTTTGTGAAAAAATGCCCTTGTTAATTTGATAGGGATTGCATTGAATCTGTAGATTGTCTGGGGTAGTATAGTCATTTTGATAATATTGACTCTTCCAATCCAAGAGTGTGGTAGGTCTTTCCATCTATTTGTGTCATCTTTGATTCCTTTCATCAGTGTCTTCTAGTTTTACTTTTCAGAGTACAGGTCTTTTATCTCTTTAGGTAGGTTTACTCCTAGGTATTTGATTCTTTTGGATGCAATGGTAAATGGGATTGCTTGCCTAATTTCTCTTTCTGCTCTTTCATTGTTAGTATATAGAAACGCTGTCAATTTCTGCGTATTAATTTTGTATCCTACAACTTTGCCAAATTCGTGGATGAGCTCTAACAGTTTTCTGGTAGAGTCTTTAGGATTCCCTAGGTATAGTATCATGTCATCTGCAAATAGCGATAGTTTTACTTCTTCCTTTCCAATTTGGATTCCTTTTATTTCTTTTACTTCTCTGATTGCTGTGGCTAGGACTTCCAGAACTATGTTGAAGAGTAGTGGCAAGAGCAGACATCCTTGTCTTGTTCCTGATCTCAGTGGGAATTCTTTCAGCTTTTCCCCACTGAGAATGATGTTCGCTGTGGGTTTGTCATATATGGCCTTTATCATGTTGAGGTAGATTCCCGTTATGCCCACTTTCTGAAGGGGTTTTATCAGAAATGGGTGTTGGATTTTGTCAAAGGCTTTTTCTGCATCTATTGAGAGGATCATATGGTTTTTATTCTTCAGTTTGTTAATGTGGTGTATGTATCACACTGATGGATTTGCGGGTATTGAAGAACACTTGCATCCCTGGGATAAATCCCACTTGATCATGATGTGCAATCCTTTCAGTATATTGTTGGATGCGGTTTGCTAGGATTTTGTTGAGGATTTTTGCATTGATGTTCATCAATGAAATTGGCCTGTAGTTTTCTTTTGTTGTGGTATCTTTGTCTGGTTTTGGTATCAGGGTGATGGTGGCCTCATCGAATGAGTTTCGGAATATCCCTTCCTCTGCAATTTTTGAAATAGTTTCAGAAGGAGAGGTGTTAGCTCTTCTCTAAATGTTTGATAGAATTCGCCTGTGAAGCCATCTGGTCCTTGACTTTTGTTTCTTGAAAGTTTTTTAATCACAGTTTCAATTTCAGTTCTTGTGATGGGTCCATTCATCTTTTCTATTTCATCTTGGTTTAGTCTTGGAAGATGGTACTTTTCTAAGAATTTGTCCATTTCTTCTAGGTTTTCCATTTCATTGGCATATAGTTGCATATAGTAGTCTCTTATGATCCTTTGTATTTCTGTGATGTCCATTGTTACTTCTCCTTTTTCATTTCTAATTTTATCGATTTGAGTCCTCTCTCTTTTTTGCTTGATAAGTCTGGCTAAGGGTTTATCAATTTTGTTGATCTTTTCAAAGAACCAGCTTTTCGTTTCATTCATCTTTTCTATGGTTTTCTTTGTTTCTATTTCATTGATTTCTGCTCTGATCTTTACGATTTCTTTCCTTCTACTAACTTTAGGTCTTGTCTGTTCTTCTCTCTCGAGCTGCTCTAGATGTAAAGTTAGCTTGTTTATTTGAGCTTTTTCTTGTTTCCTGAAGTGGGCTTATATTGCTATAAACTTTCCTCTTAGAATGGCTTTTGCTGCATCCCATAGGTTTTGGAGTGTCGTATCTTTGTTGTCATTTGCGTCTAGGTATTTTTTAATTTCCTCTTTGATTTCTTCAGTGATTCATTGGTCGTTTAGTAGCATGTTGTTGAGTCTCCACGTGTTTGTGTTTTTTGCAGTTGATGTCCAGTCGTATAGTGTTGTGGTCGGAAAAGATGCTTGATATGAGTTCAATTTTCTTAAAGTTATTGAGGTTGGATTTGTAGCCCAGGATGTGATCAATCTTAGAGAATGTTCCGTGTGCACTTGAGAAGAATGTGTATTCTGTTGCTTTTGGATGGAATGTCGTATAAATATCTCTTAAGTCCATCTGGTTTAATGCTTCATTCAGGGCCTGTGTTTCCTTATTGATTTTCTGTCTGGATGATCTGTCCATTGCAGTAAGTGGGGTGTTAAAGTCCCCCACTGTGATTGTGTTATTGTCGATTTCTCCTTTTAAGGTTGTTAGCAGTTGCCTTATATATTGTGGTGAACCTGTGTTGGGTGCGTAGATATTTAGATTTGTTGTATCTTCCTCTTGGATTGATCCTTTGATCATTATGTAATGTCCTTCTTTGTCCCTGAAAATATTCATTTTAAAGTCTATTTTGTCTGATATGAGTATTGCTACTCCAGCTTTCTTTTGATCCCTGTTTGTGTGAAATATTTTCTTCCATCTTCTCATTTTCAATTTGTATGTGCCCCTAGAAGTGAAGTGGGTCTCTTGACGACAGCATATATATGGGTCTTGTTTTTGTATCCATTCAGCAGGTCTACGTCTTTTGGTTGGGGTGTTTAGTCCATTCACATTTAAGGTAATTATTGATATGTTCTTTTGCCATTTTATTGTTTTGGATTTGGTTTTGCTGCTCTTTTTTCTTTCCTTCTTCTCTTGTTCTTTTCTGCCTATAGAATTTCCTTTAGTATTTGTTGTAAAGCTGGTTTAGTGTTGCTGAATTCTCTCAGCTTTTGCTTATCTGAGAAGGTTTTCATTTCTCCTTCAAATCTGAATGGGAGCCTTGCTGAGTAGAGTAATCTTGGTTGGAGGTTTTTCCTTTCATCACATTAAGTATATCACGCCACTCCCTTCTGGTCTGCAGAGTTTCTGCTGAAAAATCTGCCAATGGCCTTAATGGGGTTCCCTTTTATGTTATTTGTTTCTTTTCCCTAGCTGCTTTCAAGATTTTCTCTTTAACTTTTAATTTTGGTCAATTTGATTAATATGCATCTCGGGGTATTCCTCCTTGGGTTTATTTTATATGGTACTTGTGCTTCCTGGATTTGAGTGAGTGATTCCTTCCCCATGTTAGGGAAGTTTTTGGCTATTATCTCTTGGAGTATTTTTTCTGTCCCCTTCTCTCTCTCTTCTCCTTCTGGCACCCCTATAATATGGATGTTGGTGCGTTTAACATTGTCCCAGAGTTCTCTGAGACTCTCTTCATTCTTTTTCTCTTTTCTGTTCCGCATCCGTAATTCCACTCATCTGTCCTCCACCTCACTTATTTGTTCTTCTGCCTCCTGCATTTTGCTGTTAGCTGCTTCTAGTGAATTTTTTGTTTGTTATTGTATTTTGCATCTCTTCTTGTTTCAGTTTTACATCTTGTATCTCTTTGCTCAGTGTTTCCTGTAAGTTATCCATCTTGGCCTCCAGTTTATTTCTAATGTCTTGCATCATCTTCAGCATCAACAGTCTAAAGTCTTTTTCCTGGAGGCTGAGAATCTCCTCATGGCTTATATGATTTTCTGGGGGTTTCCTTTCTCCCTTATCTGAGTTATAGTTCTCTGTCTTTTCATTTTTATAGTTTTTTGGTGTGGTGACCTTCTTACAGATAATAGAGTTGTAGCCTCTCTTACTTCTGATGTCTGCCCCCCTGTGGCTCAAGTCTGTATGGGGGACTTGCTGTAGGCTTCCTGATGGGAGGGGCTGTTGCCTGCCCACTGGTAGGTGGAGCTGATTCTAATCCTTCTGGTGGGTGGGGGCTTAGTCTCTGGATGGGATTATAGGCAGCTGTGTGTGTGAGGGGTCTTTATATAGCCTGTTTACTGAGGGTTGGTGCTGTGATGCCACCTGGATTGTTGTTTGCCTTGGGGCTTCTCAATAGCTGACTGAGGGGTGGGGCCAGATTTTCCCAAAATGCCCACCTCCAGAGAAAGGCATGCTGCTGAATATTCCCGAGAGCTTTGCTTTCAATGTCGGTCCCTCACAGCAAGCTACTTTCACCCCTGTTTTCCCAGGATGTCCTCCAAGAACTGCAGTCAGGTTTGACCCAGATTCCCACGGAGAGTTTACTTTGCCCTGGGACCCAGTGCACATGAAAGTCTTTGTGCACCTTTTATGAATGTGGTCTCCATTTCCCCCAGTCCCTTGGAGCTCCTGCGCACAAGCCCCGCTGGCCTTCAATGCCAGATGCTCCAGGGGCTCTTTCTCACCATGCCAGATCCCCACATGTGAGATTTTGATATGGGGCTCAGAACTCTCACTCCTGTAGGTGAGTCTCTGTGAACCAGTTAGTTTTCAGTCTGTGGAGCTTCCCACCCAGGAGGTATGGGGTTGTTTATATCACGAAATCACCCCTTCTACCTCTTGATGTGGCCTCTTCTTTGTCTTCTGGAGTAGGATATCTTTTTTAAGGTTTCCAGTCCATTTTGGTGAAGAATGCTCAGTCTTTTGTTGCGAATTTTGTTGTTTTTAGGAGAGATGTTAAGCTCCAGTACTTCTACTCTGCCATCTTAATCCCGTCTCCTCCAACATCAATGAACAAATGAACTAATTTGCAGTACAGAAACAGACTGGCAGACAGTGTTTCCCATAGAGCCAATAGCCTCCCCATGTCAGCAGGCAAATCCCAGTTGTCATTTTTTTCCAGTGATTCTGAAGTGTTTTAAAGGACACAGTCATCTTCTCTCAGGGCTTTTCACAGTGGATCCCGTTCGTAGCTCCTGTGTTTATTTCTAAAAGATATCTAGTTTTACATTTTACACTAAAGACGTCTGTGATCCATTTGGAGTTAATTTATATTTAAAATGTCAAGTTGGTCAAGGTTCTTCTTTTTCCCCTATGGATGTCTAAATGCTCTAGCACTGTTTGGTGAATTCTTCCTTTGTATTAGTTTTGAAACTTTGTCACAAATCAGTAGGTCATATATGTTGGGGAGGGTCTATTTTATGTTCCACTGACCTATGTGTCTATCCCTCCACCAATACCACAATTCTTTACTACCAAAGCTATATAGTAAACCTTAAATTGGGTAGTGATTCTTCCCACTTAAGTTTTTTTCAGGACTGTTTTAGCTATTCTAGATCTTATGCTTTCCACATAATTTTTATTATTTTTTGGTCTCTTTTTCCACATTACTTTTATAATAAGCTTGTCTACTTCTACAAAAATCTCTACTGTGATTTTTCTAGGAATTGGATTAAAGCTACATTTAAATTTAAGGAGAAATAACATAGTTACAGTGCTGAGTTTTTTTTTTTTTTTTTTTTTTGTCTTTTTGCCATTTCTTGGGCTGCTCCCACAGCTTATGGAGTTTCCCAGGCTAGGGGTCCAATTGGAGCCGTACCTGCCAGCCTACGCCAGAGCCACAGCAACACGGGATCCGAGCCACATCTGTGACCCACACCACGGCTCACAGCAACGCCAGATCGTTAACCCACTGAGCAAGGGCAGGGATCGAACCCGCAACTTCATGGTTCCCAGTCGGATTCGTTAACCACTGCGCCACGACGGGAACTCTACTGCTGAGTCTTTTGATAAATGAATACAGTATATCTCTGTTTATTTAGGTCTTCTTTGATTTCTTTCATAAACATTTTGTAATTTTTCAGAACATAGGGCTTGTACATCTTTGGTTCAGTTTATACCCAAGTATTTCATTTTCATTGAGGAATGATAAGTGGTATTTTGTTTTTAATTTTTGTTTCCACAACTTTATTCTTAATCTATAGAAATGTGATTGATTCTTGTATACTGCAACATTACTAAATTAATTTACTAGTTTTAGGAGTGCTTTTGTAGATTCCTTGGGATATCCTACATAGACAATCATGTCCTATGCAAATAGGGATAGCTGTATTTCTTTCTGCCTAATCTGTATGCTTTTTATTTTGTTTTCTTGCCTAATTGCAGTCACCAATTAGTCATCCAGTATTATGTTGAATAAGTATGGTGAGAAGTGTGTATCTTTGCCATATTCCAGATTTTAGGTGGAAAGCAGTCATCCACTCATCATAAAGTATGAAGTTTTTGTAGACTTTTTTTTTTTTACAGCTGCACCTGGAAGTTCCCTGGGTAGGGGTCAAATTGGAACTGCAGATGCTGGTCTACATCACAGCAACACTGGATCCAAGCTGCATCTGCAACCTATGCCACAGCTTGCAGCAACGCCAGATCCCAAAACCACTGAGTGAGACCAGGGATTGAACCCACATCCTCATGGAGACTATGTTGGGTTCTTAAGCCACTGAGCCACAATGGGAAATCCAGCTGTAGACATTTTATGGATTCTCTTTGTCAACTTAAGGCAGTTCCCCTCTATTCCTAACTTGCTTAACGTTTTTCTTTTTTTTTGCCCCTCATGTATGGATGTTGGATTTTTCTGCATCAGTTGATATGGTAAGATTTTTGTTCATTAGCCTGTTGATATGGTGTATTATAGTAACTGATTTTCAGACACTAAACCAGCCTTTCATACCTCTACTAGTTTAGGTGCCTCGTGTAAGTGGAAATGTTCAGTATTTGTCCTTCTGTGACTGGACTGTTACACTTTACACAATGTCCTCAAGGTTCATCCATGTTGTCACATATGACAAGATATCCTTCTTTTTTAAGTTTGAATAATATTTCATTGTATGTATATACCACATTACTCATGCAAATGTCCATCAATGGATGACACTGTACATAATGGCTATTATGAATAATGCTGCAAAGGAATCCAAATATCTCTTCGAGATTCCGTTTCCAATTCTTTTGCATAAATACCCAGAAACGGAGTCACTAGATCATGTGATATTTCCATTTTTAATTTTTTAAGGAACATCCATACAGTTTTCCATAGCAACTGCACCATTTTTAGATTCTCACCAACATTGTACAAGGATTCTAATTTCTCCACATCCTTGATAACACTTTTTTTGGAGATTGTTTTGTTTTGACAATGGCCATCCTAAAAGTTATGAGGTGATATCTCATTGTGACTTTTATTTGCATTTCCCTGATGATTAGTGACATTAATCATCTTTAAATACTTATTGGCCATTTGTATGTCTTCTTTGGAGAAATATGTAATCAAGTCCTTTATCCATTTTTTAATTATGTTATTTGCTATATTTTGTGGGAGTTCCTTCTACTTTTTGAAAATGAACCCCCATCATAAACATTTTGTTTTGCATTATTTTCTCCCATTCCATAGGTTGCCTTTTCACTTTGTTTCCTTTACTGCAAAGAAGCTTTTTAGTTTGATGTAATCCCACTTGGCTATTTTTGCTTTTGTTGCCTGTGCTTTTGGTGTGGTATTCAAGAAATCATCACCAATACCAACTTCATGAAGTTAATCCCCTATGTTTTCTTCTATTTGGGTTTACAGTTCAAGTTTCAGGTCTTACATTCAAGTCTTTAATCCATTTTGAGTTGATATTCATGTATGGTGTAAGATAAGGGTCCAGTTACATTCTTTTCCATATGGATATCCAGTTCTCCCAACACCATTTTTTTTTTAGGCAACAAATAGATAATTATTAAGATAAGACACCTGTAAGAGATGCATGTGGGCAGGCCAGGAGACTGCCCCAACACCATTTGTTGAAAAGACTATCTTTTCCTCATTGTGTATTCTCGGCACTTTTGTCAAAGATCATACACCTTATATGCACACACATGTCTATTTCATACTCTTTATTTTTCTCCATTGGTCTATCAACTGTCTTCATGCCAGCACCACACTGTTTGGATTATTGTAGCTTTATAGTATGTTTTGAAATCAGAATGTATGACATCTCCAGCTTTGCTTCTTCCTAAGCTTATCTTGGCTATGTGGGATCCTTTGTGTTTCCACATGAATTTAAGGATTTAAAAAAAAAATTTCTATGCAAAAAAATGCCACTGGGTTTTTGATATGGATTGCATTGAATCTGTACAAGAGCTGGGGTGGTATGGACATTTAACAATATTAGGTCTTCCATTCCATGAATGTGGGATGTCTTTCCATTTATTTGTGTCTTCTTTATTTTTTTCAATAATGCAATATTTTTTAGTTTTCATTGTCAAGTCTTTCACTTCTTTGGTTAAGTTTAATTTTAATTTATTATTTTTCTTCTTTGTAATTGTAAACAAATTGCTCTTTTAATTTCCTTTTCTGATAGTTCATTGTTAGTATATAAAAATGCAGCTGAAGGAATGCTCATTGTGGCTCAACAGTAACGAATCCAACTAGTATCCTTGAGGCCGTGGATTTGATCCCTGGCCTCGCTCAATGAGTTAAGGATCTGGCATTGCTGTCAGCTGTGATATAGGTTACAGATGCAGCTCGGATTTGGCATTGCTATGGCTGTGGCATATGCGGGCAGCTGCACTCCAATTGGACCCCTAGTCTGGGGACATCCATACACCCCATGGGTGGCCCTTAAAAAAAAAAAAGGCAAAGAAAACACTGTTGATTTTTTTAAACTACAACATTACTGAATTTGTTTATTACTTCCAACAGTTTTTTGTGGTGTTTCTATAGAGTTTTCTTCACATAAGATCATATCATCTGTAAACGGAGATAATTTTACTTTTTTTTCCAATTTGGAACCCTTTATTTCTTTTCTTATATATTTACTCTGGCTAGGACTTACAGTACTGCTAAGCAGAATTGGTAAGAGTGGGCATCCTTGCCTTATTCCTAATCTGATATGGGCTTTTCATGTATGGCCTTTCTTATGCTAAGGTAATTTCCTTCTTTTCCTACTTTGTTGGGAGTTTTTATCATGAAAGGGTGTTAAATTTTTCAGATACTTTTATTGCATCTATTGAGATATGTGATTTTTATCCTTCATTTTGCTAATATGGGTTATCACATTGATTTTCATATTTTAAAACTATCAATTCAAGGGATAAATCCTTCTTGGAGGAATTAATAGGAAAGGGGCTAATTAGATTTTAATAGATAGGAAGTACATAATTGAGTAGAAGAGATGTTGGTGTAAAGACTGCTAAAAGAATAAAAAAATACTTAGAAATAGTCAGCTTTTTCCTAACTGTAAAACTTACTACTAAGCTATTGTTTTTCACCCTCACTGTGATGGTTAGTTTTATATGTCAACTTGGCTAGGTATAGTACCCAGTTATTCAATGAAACACTAATCAAGGTGTTGCTGTGCAGGTATTTTGTAGATGTGGTTAACATCTACAATCAAATGACTTTAAGTAGATTACTTTTGGTAGTGTGGGCTTCATTCAACCACTTGAAAGGCTTTAGAGCAAACAATAGGTTTCTCAGAGAAGAAATTCTGTCTTAAGAATGGAGCATCAAGTCCTGCCTGAGTTTCCAGCTGCAGCCTGCCTTACCTCTTTCAGAATTGCCAGACTGTATATATCACATGAGCCAATACATATAAAGAAATCTGGAGAAGCCTAACTCTCTGTTCCTTCACTTTACAATTCATGTCATCATTTTTCTCTTCTCATAAAGCCATCTCTTCCTCATCATCACTGTTAACAATTTATTTTTTGAGTATAAATTCCCATGTATTAAAGACTTTGACATCTGACACAATCTTTCTTTCCCAAATCATATCATTCTCTTGGCTGGCCCTAGAGTCCTTGTGGATGATCCATCCAATAAGCTATCCTATAGGTTTCTTAATCACTCAATTCTATTGACTTTTGTATTTGACACCCACACCTATGGTCATAACCTGAACTACTAGTACCCTAACTTCAGGGAATCTGGGTCTCTATAGTAGCTAACTCCATTTCAGTATTGTCAGGTATGAATAGGGTGGACATCCCTGGCATAATGGCAGAGTTAGTATGGGAGGGAGCAGTAACCTCCTTTAACAATTTGGTACTCTACTCTTCAACTTACATCAAAGAAGTGGATAGGTGTTCACACCTGAGAAGGATCTTTTACATCAGGAATCTTGGAGACCCAACATTTTGGGTGGCATAAAACATATATTTTATTTTATTCTTCCTTCCCCATTAAAAGATTTTACTCCCTCTCTTCCTTCACTTCTGAAATTAATTCTTTCCATGTATACATTTTCCCCATTCTTTTCTTCTAGAGGCTTTCCTTTTCATCTAATTGTAAATTCCTAAGTGAGACCTCATTTCCTTATTTCTGCAAGATTATCAATTTACATGACACAGTACCCAATTCAACATCATAAAATTACAAATATCACAAAAATTACATTAAAAATGAAGGAAGGTGCATTTTTAAAAGTAAGAAAATGCAGGGATATCAACCATTCAGGGAGATTATGGTGAAATTAATACTCTCTTCTATTATAGATAGTTGACAACTAAGAAAGAAAAGGAGAAAATAATTTGTTTCTTAGAAGGATAGGAAGAAATAATGGAGCTTAGGGATTATGATAAGTCCTAAAGGAGAGGAAAAATAAAAGATAGCACATCACTTCTAAAAAAGGTTTAGGGCATTGTGATTAGTGAAATACAACTAGGCAAATGCTTCTAGTTTTATGTAAAGATAAAAAAAAGTAACTGCTTCTTCTCTTTTCCTCTATGTCCCTACAGAGTTAGAGAATTGGCAAAGATAAAACTAATTCCTTCCCTTTGTAAGAAGTGAAAGGGAGGAGTTCCCGTCGTGGCGCAGTGGTTAACGAATCTGACTAGGAACCATGAGGTTGCAGGTTCGGTCCCTGCCCTTGCTCAGTGGGTTAACGATCTGGTGTTGCCGTGAGCTGTGGTGTAGGTTGCAGATGCGGCTCGGATCCCGCATTGCTGTGGCTCCGGCGTAGGCTGGCAGCTACAGCTCCGATTCGACCCCTAGCCTGGGAACCTCCATATGCCCTGGGAGTGGCCCAAGAAATAGCAAAAAGACAAAAAAAAAAAAAAAAAAAGAAGTGAAAGGGAACAGGTGGTTCTAGAAATTTCACAATGAGCATTCTTTTCATCACCCGTTTCACAAAGTACAAGTCAAATGGATTATGATTTGGACACCAAGGAACTTAGCTTCTGAGATGGATCTATCAATCTCTGAATGTTCTAATCATTCAAAGCATTTTGGAAGAATGCCCTGAATATCAGAAGCACAGCACAGGTTCTCTCATGATTTAAGACCAGGATATTGCACATGCCTCCAAAGCTTATTTACTTAAATGTTAGATTTCAGAAGTATTAAGTTTACTTACCAATTTCTCTACCCATTAGGAAACATCAACATGCTACCCTGTTAAGATGTCATTCCTAAAGGTTGTTTTGGGGGTGGAGGTGGGGAATGAAAGGATGGTTTTTCAGGCTCTAAACTTCACAGCCATGTTGATAACCCTCTCTAATCAGGCTTTCCCCAACAAATCCTTTTACTAGTTCTTTCTTCATGTTATCTCATATCCTGCCCTTCTTTTCCATGTTCACTGCCAAGCTAGGAACATTGTAATAATACTTCAGCAGTAGTATTCCTGCATTTATGCTCTTGTATCCCTTTCAATTTATTATTCCCACAGAACAGAGATCAGAGATTCATATTTCTAGAATACATCATGGCTACCCCACATTTATAAAACTTCAATGACTGCCCTTTGGATATAAGATAAAGTTCAAAATATTGCAAATAGCTTCTTGGCTAACTTCAGTAATTTACAGACAGTATCATATTTTAATTCTCCTCAGCCATGGTAGTAGCTCTCTTTGATATCAGGTACTTAGAAGAAGGAGGGAGGACTCCATATAGGATATGCACACCAGATAGAAAAAGAGAAATGGCACCAAATACTGGTGCCAAGTTTGAAGACTCAGGTTCTGACACTGTTCCATTTGGGAATGAATGTGGTTTAGAACTATCAGGGTGATAATAACACATATGCTCCCAGCTTTCTCATCCTATGGAGAGCCAGAGGTTAGAGTTTTAAGACTCAAAACATGAGCCTAACTGAAAGGCTCTAAAACTCACTATTGCACCTCTGTTTATGATAAGGACTCAGACCTTTTAGCGTGTACAAAATTGCCAAAGCTCTCTTCATTTGAGCAAAGCTAGATTTTCCTTGGTCCCTTTTCCACAAGGCTATTGACAACTAAGGAGGTTCAACTCTCTCGGCTCAGTTTATTCTAAGACCCAGAAGGAAAAATGTCGGAAGAGGGAACCTCAACAGCTTACTCTATCTTATGTGGGGGCTACATTTAAGATATCAAGATATATTTTTCAAAGTGAATATTGCTAATCAAAATTATTTTTGAGGTATAGCATATTTTTTTTGAGCCAAAGCATATTTACCATCTAAAATCTAAACATTAATATGACCTCTGCTGTAAGCATTGGTATTACCATTTGGTATTACCCTTTTATAAGATAAAGTTCAAACATTATAAAACAGCTCTTGGGTAACCTCAATAATTTACAGACAGCCTAATATTTCAGTTCTCCCTAGCCATACCAGCTACTTTTCAGAAGGAAAATAACCGATAATGTTCTGCCAAAGAAAGTTCTAATTAACGCATAGATAATGGAATTATCAGATTTTCCAATTTTAGAAAACTCACAGAACTTTTTTTTTTAGAAAAAATATCTGTTTTCAAATCTCCCTTTATTAATCTGGCCCTAATACAACTCAATTTTTTTTCATCCAGCATTCCCTCAGTATAGGTTAAATGAGCTAACATACACAGAGAGCTTAGAACTGCCTGGCACATAGCAAGCCCTATTCAAGTATTTACTATTATTACTATATAATTACTAATAGGAAGTGTACGTTCGATGAAGACAGACCTGGATCTTGGATTCTATGTCTGGACTCACTTGCCTGGTGATTATGGCTGATCGTGTAATCTTATGAGTCTTGGTTTCTTCTTTCTCAAAAATAGAGATACTAATAAAAGATAATGAAGCCAAAATGCCTAGTACAGATGTGGTATATAGCAGGCATTCCATAGGGGAAAGTTTTTACTATTATTATTCATTGCTGACCTTTGGTCTCTCTGCTTCCCAGACTGAAATACCCTTCACCCTACTTCTCTCTCCTCATTTGAATCCCATTCATTTTTTACTTAGAAACCAGACCCAGAGTAATTTATCCTTCCTTTCCCCACCTTAGCATTTACTTGAACAATTCATTTGACTCATGTATGGCAAATGTATTGTATAGGAAGGATTCGATTCCAAATTTTCCAGATATCGAAGTCATTTTTCAAACAGTTTTAATGATATATAATTCACATGGCATATAATTCATCCAGTATCCAAGTCAATGGATTTTAACATATTCATAGAGTTGTCCATCCACTGCCACAACCTTTAGAACATTTTAATTACCCTCAAAAGAAATCCCACTCCCCTTAGTCATCAACCCCCAGATCACCTAACCCGCTAAATCAACAACTAACCTATTTTCTGTCTATACGGATCTCCTTATTCCAGAAATCACATATAAATGAAATCATATAATGTGTGATATTCTGTGACTGGCATCTTTCATTTAACATGAGGTTTTCAAGGTTTACAAGTTGTAGCATTATTTGTACTTCATACATCTTCTTTGCTGAATAATATTCTAATGTATGAATACAACATGGAAGACTTTTTCATTGTGCTTTTCATTTCTGTGTGCTGCCTCTCAGAACACTCTCTCCGGACCCAGAAGTTTCAATGTGAATGCCTACAGCACGTGGATGTCAAGTACATGACACATTTATGAAGGTATTTAAATATTGCCACCCAGCAAAACACACCTTCAGGTAAAATTTACCCACAGCCAATTATTTTGCTGCCTGCTCCAATAGGCATAAAAGATAGTATAAGAATATAATCATTAATTAATTTGAACATTTATTGAACACTTCCTACCTTAGTTTGGGTTTCCCTAGGAACAGCCCTTGAGACAAGAATATGAATGCAAATCATTTATTTGGGAGGTGATCCCAGGAAACATGAACGGGGGAGTGGGGTATGGGAAATGAGCCATGGAAGCTAAGGCAGCTAATACCAGATATGTGTTTTTCTTTTTATTTTTGTTTTTTACAGCCACGCCCACAGCATATAAAAGTTCCCAGGCCAGGGATAGAATCCAAGTAGCAGCTGTGACCTACTCCACCACTGCAACAATGCTCTATCCTTAATCCACTGTGCCAGGCTGGGGAATGAACCTGTACCACCACAAACACAACACCAGATCCTTAACTCGATGGGTCACAGCAGGAACTCCGAAGATATGTGTTTCAAACAAGCGGCACTGTGAACAACTAGAGTTTAACTGCACTGAGGAGTTAGTGTAGAACATGCATTTCAGAGTTATACCAACTAAGTGGGGAGTATGCTGGGGCTTTATTTCATAAGCTGTCAATCAGCCATTAGTTGAGGGCTCCTCATAGAGACTGCTAACTTCTGCCCTTCTGGCCTATCATGAGAGGCAGAGCAGAACAGGTTCAGATGGTTGAAGAAATGCCTTTGGCAAAGAGATACAAGTGCTGGTAGTTGGAGGTCAGGCTGGTGAGCTGGAAGCGGGAAAGGCAGGGAGGGGATGGGAGATGTAGACAGTGTCTGCTGCACCTCCTACCTGGTCTTCTACAGAAAATGAGACAAATAGACCAATTTTTTTTTTCTTTTTACAGCTGCACCTGCAGCATAGGGAAGTTCCCAGGCTAGGGATAGAATTGGTGCTAGAGCTGCCGGCCTACAACACAGCAAAGCAATGCTGGGTCCTTAACTCAATGACCAAGGCCAAGGATCGAACCTGAATCCTCTTGGACACTATTCTGATTCTTAACCCACTGAGCCACAACAGCAACTCCTTAACAAATATTAATTGATTTTTTCCTACATGGCAGACAGTGGTCTAGGCACTGAGGATAAAACTGTGAACAAAACAGTGAAATCCCTACCCTCAGGTAATTTATATTCAGGTGAGAGAGAAACAGTAAACAACATAAATAAGTTATAGAGTCTTTTTTTTTTTGTCTTTTTTTGTCTTTTTAGGGCTGCACCTGTGGCATATGGAGGTTCCCAGGCTAGGGGTTGAATCAGAGCTGTAGCCATTGGTCTACACCACAGCCACAGCAATGCCAGATCCAAGCTCTGTCTGTGAGCTACATAGCTCATGGCAACGCCGGATCCTTAACCCACTAAGCAAGGCCAGGGATCAAACCCGCAACCTCATGGTTCCTAGTCGGATTCTTTTCCACTGCACCATGACGGGAACTCCTATAGGGTCTACTGAAAGAGTGAGTACTAAAGTGAAGAGTGAGGTAAGGAATCTGGGAGTGCCCTGCTAAATAAAGTGGTCATGGGAAAAGTGACATGGGAGCAGAGCTCAAGGGTCTTGTTTTACCCTCTAGTATCCCCTTAAAGATGCTTTAAGATAATCACCAAGTGTGAAGTTTTCTGAAATCAATTCCAGATCCAGCATTCCAGAGGAAGAGGCTTTTGTTAACACTCAAGGACTCTCAACAATGTTTCCCACTAATTAAGCTGTGAGCTGAAGAGAGCTAGGAAAACACTACAATGGGGAAAGGGAAGCCAATTGTGGCTGCAGTTGTGAAGCTAGGGAGCAATCTCCCTTCCCAGTCCCTGCCACTATACTGCGTAGCTACAAGTACATTGTCACTGCAGCCTCCCCACGGATATGGCACTCATGCCAGATCTTCTCCTGGCACCAGCAGCAGGCACCCACTGAGAAAATAACAAGCAGGCACCTCTGAGGAAAGCCTGTTAGTGAAGAAATCCTTACTGCCTGTAGAACCCATAGCAAAGCAGCCTCTCTTCCTCTCCAAAGAACTCTTGCCAGCTAAGGTCATGTCAGGTTTCAAATGGGTGTTTGTTCTTGGCCCTGGTGGACACATTCTCATGGTTCATAAATCTACAACAGTACAATGTATAAATGTGTACAGTGAAACAAATTCCAGGGGCTTCCTCCTGCCCCCAGCACCTAATACAAATTCCTTAACACTCTCTTCTGCCTACGTTTTCAACCTCATCACTTGCTGTCCCCCAAATAGCTGCTGCCATGGAGGTGAGGGTGAGGGAATGCTGCAGACATACTGGACCATTCTCAGCTTTTGGAATGTACCGCCTCTGTAAAACCTTGCATTATTATCCTCCTCTAGTCTTCCTGCATCTCCTCACACACTTCTCAAGCAGAATTAGCCTCTTCCATTCTTCGAAAGCATCTTTATAATAGCATGTAGTTCATCATGTGGAAATTAATTTTATACCTCTATTACAGCCACTTGGCTGTGACCCTTCCCATCCATATTTTGGCAATCAAGGCCTTCTGCAATCTACCCCTTCCTTCTTATCCCAGCCCATCACTTATTTTTTCTGCTACAAGTCCTCTGGCTAGCCAGTCTTTCATTGCCATCATCTCCTTTACTTCTCCTTACCTTGAGCATGCTATGTTCATTACTGCCTTATTCTATTATGGTCCACAACTGATAATTATTCATATTCTAGCCTTCTGAATTTTGAAACAATTAATGAATGGATATAGGACTGCAATAGGGATCAAAATACCAGTTTCATGTCTACTAAAGCTGTCTTGAAGAATGTAGGTCAGGTCTGAAGCCAGAATGGACTTTCTACTTCTTTACCCCAAATCCAGACCTTGCAACCCACACAAGGGGAAGTGGATCTGCAGAGGAGATCCTTGGCTAGAAACTTAGGTAAACTTGGCCTTCCTCACACCTGAGAAAGCACAGACGAGCCAAGAGAAAAATGCCAGTGATCTCTAATCCACCAGTGAGGTCTTATAGATAAGAATGGACTCAAGGGTTTCATAGTCAAAGCATTCCACCACTAAGGTAAATAATTTCTGTTTCCACAGAGAACAGTGTGTGACAGGAGTGGAGTGGAATTGAAACATTCTCTTCAATACTCCTGACAGAGTAGATGTTATCATTCTGTGGTATGAGGCAAGCAAGTGGAGAGACATAATGATTCCCCCTCAACTCAGTGGGTATACTTCCTTACCCATTATTTCTCTTATCCAGAAAACCCTCCTTCTTGCCCCATTTTATAATCATCCATCAAGTCTGAGTTCTAGGCCATCTCTTATCACCTAGCCCTACATTTCCCTTCTCTTAAATACTTAATGTGTGTTCACAATAGCTCACTTATAGTTGCATGAGCTTTTATGGTATTTACTATTTATTTCATATGGATGAGCTGGTCTCTCCAATGGGATTCTACATTGTTACAAAACCTAATCCAACTTCCATCTCAGAGCACCCTACAATGCTTTGTACAGAGTAGATATTCATTAGTTGTAGAGAGTGGCGAAATGAAATGGGATTGGATGGAATGAAAAGGAATAGAATATGACGGGATGAGATGGGATGGCATGGAATGAAATTGCATGAGGCTAGGGAAAGGAAGCTGGATTAAAATATGAAAAGCCTGGATTACATTTGGCAATAAGCATTGAAAACTGTGATTTCATGGAGTCCTTTAGGAACCCAAACATTACGTCTTCACAAGCATTCACCCAGATGTTGCAGAAGCAGGACTGGCCACTGAGGTTCACCATGCCCACTTCCTTACATCTGGGGAAAACTGTATCCTGTACTCTCCATCCTGATGTCAAACGTATTTGGGTATTGAGAATCTTTCTCCTGCCCTAACGCATTCTCTTTGCAGAGAATTCTAGTCATCTAACAAACAACACCTTATTCTCCACGTTTAAAGGCAAGTTTTGTTGCCTTTTTGTTTTGGCTGTACCAGCAGAATGTAAAAGTTCCTGGACCAGGGATTGAACCCAGGCCACAGCAGCAATCCAAGTCACTGTAGTGACAATGCCAGATCCTTAACCCACTACACCACAAGGGAACTCCTAAAGGCAAGTTTTTATGGTCATTCCTCATAATCCCTGAAACTGACTCCAGTCAAAATTGCAAAAATAAAAAAGTTTATCTTTGGGGTGTCTCCATTCCTCCAATAAAGGTTTCTTCCTTTCTCTCAAATATTATTTCCACCTCAAGAACCCAGTTGAGATATTCCGGGTGAGTGAGACCTTTCTTGGTATCCTTCATATCATCATCAGCCTGACTTAGGGCTTATAAGACAACACAGGTGAGCTGACTTAACTCAGGTAACAAGGTCTACAGAGACAAGCTTAGAATAAGATTCAAAGTTTTTCCTAAACGCCATCAGCTTCGACCTGACAAAACACATGATTCTGCTCTAAGATAATTATACCTACACAGTCTCTGTTTTTAAAAATATGTATTGTTTTCAGGTCAGTAACTATTTTGCAATTTCCTTCTGTTCTTACAAAATAAGTACAACGCAATTCCAAATAGCAAGTGTATAGCTCCAGATTTAAAAAAGAAGTTCAAAACAAATTTAAGACTCAAATGCTATATTGGCAACACTGAAGTATCAGCAAAGGCTAGAATGAGGTATAAAATAACAGTAATGGGAGACTTCCTAGGGAAAGAGAGGCAAACAACTATATTTATGACTCAGACAAATGTTGCTCTCTGGTTTTTCTGTAAGGGACATTGATTTCTTGGGCATAACATATAGATCTATTTCCAATGCTGAATCTCTTTCCCAATTAGTAATTTGATTTTCAGGCCCTTTTCAAACTACATGTGAAAAAATTTGTTATAAAAGTTAGATTTTTTAAAATAAAGAAACAGTATAGTGTTACAACACTCACTTGCACCCATGTACATAATTTTAGTAAGAGGAAATACCAAAGGTAGCTTATAATGCAAATTTTTGACTGCAAAAAAAAAAATGCTAGTCTATATTACATAAGTATTGTGATTTAATTGTCTGGGTCCTTCTAGGTTCTTTCTCCACCACAGAGGTAGTAAAGAGAGAACTGTATCACCACATAACATGGACATCTGAATATAGGCAGTAGCTACTTTCCACTGCCAGCTGTTGTGTGGTTCTGTTAATTTGATGGTGCTTATTAAATGTCTCTGCTTCACTTCTTACTGCCTTATCTGCTCATTCAACAATGTCTACTAAAGCTGACCTCCCAAAAATGTCAGGAGCTGCACATGCTAGCACATACCCAGTCTACTATAGAGCACTGTTTTTTCATGTTTTCCCAGGAGCCCACTGTCCAATGAGAGCCAGTACTACCAATGTAGATCAAGGAATATCAAATGTATAAAAATTTCTGTAGGAGGAAAAGAACTAAGAAGGGGCTTAGGGATCCTTTTTAACTAAATGTAGTGAAACAGAGAAGCTGTCAATTTCTATTGGACCTGAAGAGATTATTTCCAATTAAGGCTTTTCTAGTGTTTTCCTGAGTTATCCATGTGAACAGTGCTTCCTCCTTGTGGACAACAGTTGTTCAATCTATGGGATACGGAAATTCAGGCTTGGAAGTATTCACCCCTACGATCTCCTGTCCCTCTAAACACAGACTCCCCCGAAAGTGCAGTGGTCTTCTACTCACTCAACAACATATAAAGTCCAGTAGGGGACATCCATCTTGGCAGGGTTGGAGTGGGCATAACTATGGTGAGAATTTCTCTTTTCTTACCTTTTACTCTAGGCCAGGAAAAAGCAAACTTTTTCTGAAAAGGGGAGGATAGTACCTATTTGAGGATTTGCAAGTCCTATAAGATTTCTTCGTTGCAAAAAAAAAACTTTGTTGTATATTCTTATTTTTTAAATAGCTTTTAAAAATATAAAAATCATTCTTAGCTCATGAGCCATACAAAAACAGGTCACAGGCCAGACCTGCCCTACTGGTTATAGTTTGCCAACCTCTGCTCTAGACTATTAGCTATCTAGTGCATAGCTAAGTTACTGAAATATAATGCTATATAACAAACCACCCCAAAATTCAGTGGTATACAACAGGAAGCATTTCTTCTCCTACTAACAGATCTAAGATCAACTAGGGTAGCTTAGTTAACTTCTCAGCCTGACATAATATCCATGCGTCTAATAATACTATACCCATAGTTTCTGTTTTTAAAGGGATTTTGGAGGCAGGATCAAGATGGCAGAGAAGTAAGACATGGCATTCGCCTTCTCCCACAAACACATAAAAAATATATATATGTAGGATGACTTCCAAAGAACATCTACTGAACATTGGCAGAAGACCTTAAACCTCCCAAAAGGGCAAGAAACCCTCTACATAACTAGATAGAACAAAAGGAAAAGAAAGAGAAAAGGAATCAGAATGGGTCCAGCACTCCTGAGAGAGGGAGCTATGAAAGAGGAAAGGAACCCACACCCTGGGAAGCCACCTAACTGACAGGGAGATCAGCTGAGACAGAGGGACCTCAAAGCCTTAGAGAAAAGCACAGCAGCTGGACTGAGGAGGGTGAAGCAGAGAGACAGACACACAAACCATCAGTACCACTACCCAGGACACCACAGTCTGAGACACTTAGAAGGGGACTGGGTGCTGAGACTCAGGTTCTGAAGATCAGTTCATGGAAGAAGACTAGGGTTGGCTGCGTGGAGACAGCCTGAGGGGTTAGGGAGTGGTGAAACAAGGGCTGGGGAGCAGAGTGCCACAGCCTAGGAGGTGCAGGAGGAGGCCTGAGACCACATGAGAAGAAGATGCCATTGCTGGGGAGGGCAAGATGAGGGGTAGACTACCATAGGAATATCTTTCTCTGCACAAGTGCAGGCTCTTGACAGTAGGCACTTCTGGCACAAGCTACAGGCAGCTGGGTGCCTCCTGTGAAGGATAAGGACAGTAGGGTGCCTCTTGCATGAGCTACAGGTGGCAGGGGTAAACCACCACAGTCATTTCAGACTCCAGAGGTGGGTGTGGCCCGCCACCACTAGGGGTTCATGAACAGGCATCACCTGTGGCCCCAGTTACCTCAGGGGTCTGAGCAGAGGAGGGCACTGCAACCAAGCTCCACCCGTTGTTACTGTCACTCCCCTGGGAATGTACATCCTCTGCTGCTGCCACTGCCAAATGCTCTTGGTGCTGCCTACATCTGCCTGATGTTCACTGCCACTTCCCAGGGCCCTGCAACCAGGAGCAGCCTGTGACACCTCCCTGAGAGTCCTCAACACTATCAAGGGCCCAGCAACCAGGCACTGGCTACTAGTCCTGCTCATTGCCTCCATCTCCTTGGGAGCATATGCAAGCCATACACCAGCACGAGACTAACAGTCTGTACATACTGAGGAAAGAGACAGAAAGCATCTTAACCAGGAAGCACAGAGGGTCCCAAACAAGTTGAACTCAAACAGACCCACACCAAGACACATTATAATAAAAATGGCAAAAGTTAAAGATAGGGAGAGGATTATAAAGGCAGCAAGAGAAAAACAAAAGACTTAATTATAAGGGAACCCCTATATGGCTATCAGCTGATATCTCTACAGGAACACTACAGGTCAGATGAGAATGGCAAGATACGTTCAGTTAAAAAAGGGGAAAATTTTGCAGTCTAGAATATGCTACCCAGCAAGATTATGATTTAAAATAAAAGGAGAGAAATAAAGAATTTCTCCAATAAGCAAAAACAAAAACATCAATGGACAGATCCTCTAGACAGAAAATCAAAAAGGCAACAGAGATCCTAAATTACACAATAGAAAAGTTAGACTTAATTGACATTTTCAGGACATTACATCCAAAAAAGTCAGAATATACATTCTTTTCAAGTACACATGGAACACTCTCAAGGATTGATCACTTACTGGGGCACAAAACTAACCTTGACAAATTTAAGAGTATGGAAATTATTTCAAGCATCTTCTCTGACCAAAATGGCAAGAAACTAGAAGTCAACCACAGGAAAAACAAACGAGAAAAACTGACGACATGGAGACTAAACAACATGCTACTGAAAAATGAGTGGGTCAAAAAGGAAATCAAAAAGGGAAATTAAAAACTACCTCAAGACAAATGATCATGAAAACACAACCATTCAAAATCTATGGGATGCTGCAAAAACAGGTCTTAAGAGAGAAGTTCATAATGCCACAGGCCTTCCTCAGAAAAGAAGAAAAAAATCTCAAATCAACAACTTAACCTACCAACTAAAAGAGAAAAAGAAGAACAAACAAAACCTAAAGTCAGCAGAAGGAAGGAAATCATAAAGATCAGAGAGGAAATCAATAAAATATAGATTCAAATAACAATAGGAAAAAAATCAATAAAACCAAGAGCTGGTTCTTTGGAAGGGTAAACAAAATTGACAAACTTCTGGCCAGACTCACCAAAAAGAGGAGAGAAGGAACTCAAATAAAATAAGAAATGAAAAAGGAGAAATCACAACGGATACAGCAGAAATACAAAAAACCATAAAAGAATACTATGAACAATTATATGCCAACAAATTTGACAACATAGAAGAAATGGACAACTTTCTAGAGACATACAGTGCACCAAAACTGAATAAAGAAAAAACAGATCAATTGAACAGACCAATAACTAGAAATGAAATTGAATATGTAACAAAAACACTCCCTACAAACAAAAGTCCAGGACCAGATGGCTTCGCAGATGAATTCTACCAAACATACAAAGAAATTATACCAATCCTTCTTAAACTTTTCCAAAAGGTTGAAGAATACTCCCAAAGACTTTCTATGAAGCCATCATCACCCTAATACCAAAACAAGACAAAGATACTACCAGAAAAGAAAATTATAGGCTACTGTCTTTGATGAATATACATGCAAAAATTCTCAACAAAATTTTAGCCAGCCAAAGCCAACAACATGCAAAAAAAATCATACACCACAACCAAGTGGGATTCATCGCAGGTTCACAAGGATGGTTCAACATTGACTCAAATCAATCAACATCATATACCACATTGACAAAAGAAAAGTCAAAAACTACATGATCATCTCAAGAGATGCAGAAAAAAAGCATTTGACAAAATCCAACATCCATTCATGATAAAAACTTTCACCAAAGTGGGTACAGGGAACATTCCTTAACATAATCAAAGCTATTTATGAAAAACCCAAGCAAATATAATACTCAATGGAGAAAAGCTGAAAGCCTTCCCACTAAAATCTGGAACAAGACAAGGATGCTCAATCTGACCACTGTTATTCAACATAGTATTGGAAGTCCTAGTCACAGCAATCAGACAAACAAAAGAATAAAAGGTATCCAAATTGGAAGAGAAGAGGTAAAATTTTCACTGTATGCAGATGACATGATACTATATATAGAAAACTCTAAGGACACCACACAAAAACTACTTGAACTGATCAATGAATTCAGCAGAGTAGCAGGATATAAGATCAACATTCAGAAATCAGTTGCATTTTTGTATACTGACAATGAAATATTAGAAAAAGAATATAAAAATATAATACCTCTTTAAATCACACCCCAAAAGATTAAATACCTAGGAATAAACCTGACCAAAGAGGGGAAAGACATATGCTGAGAACTATAAAATGTTAATCAAATAAATTAAAGAGTATTCAAAAAATGGAAAGATAGTCCATGCTCCTAGACTGGAAAAATTAATATTAAAATGGCCATACTATCCAAAACAACCTACAGATTTAATACAATCCCTAGCAAATTGCCCATGACATTTTTCACAGAACTAGCACAAATAATCCAAAAATTTATATGGAACTATGAAAGACCCAGAACTGCCAAAGCAACTCTGAGGAACAAAAACCAAGCAGGAGGCATAACTCTCCCAGACTTCAAACGACATCACAAAGCTACAGACATCAAAACAGTGTGGTACTGGTACCAAAACAGACATACAGACCAATGGAACGGAATATAGAACCCAGAAGTAAACCCAGACACCCTCGGTCAATTAATCTTCAACAAAGTAGGCAAGCATATAAAATAGGAAAAAGCCTCTCCAGCAAGCAGTGTTGGCAAAACTGGACAGATGTATGTACATCAATGAAACTAGAACACACCCTCATACCATGTACAAAAATAAACTCAAAATGGCTTAAACCCATAAACATAAGACAAGACACCATAAAACCCCCAGAAGAGAACACAGGCAAAATATTCTCCAACATTAACCATACAGATGTTTTGTTAGGTCAGTTTCCTTAGGCAACAGAAATAAAAACAAAAATAAACCAATGGGACCTAATCAAACTTACAAGCTTTTGCACAGCCAAGGAAACAATAATAACAATAATAATAATAAAGACAGAGTTCCCATTGTGGTGCAGTGGAAATAAATCGGACCAGTAACCATGATGATGTGGGTTTGATCCCTGGCCTTGCTCAGTGGGTTAAGGATCTGGCATTGCTGTGAGCTATGGTGTAGGCTGCAGATGTGGCTCAGATCTGGCATTGCTGTGTTTGTGGAGTAGGCTGACAGTTGCAGTTCCAATTCAATCTCTATCCTGGGAACTTCCATGTGCACAGGTGTGGCCCTAAAAAGCAAAACAAAACAAAACAAAAGACAACCTACGGAATCAGAGAAAATAGTTGCAAACGATGCAACTGACAAGGGCTTAATCTCTAAAATATAGAAACTCATACAACTCAACAGCAAATTAAAAAAAAATTGAAAAGTGGGCAAAAGACCTGAATAGACTTTTCTCCAAAGAAGACATACAGATGGCCAATAGGCAGATGAAAAAATGCTCAACATCACAAATTATTAGAGAAATACAAATCAAAACTACCGTGAGGTACCATTTCACACCAGTCAGAATGGCTATCATTATAAGTCTACAAATAAGAAATGTTAGACAGGGTGTGGAGAAAAGGGAATCCTCCTGCACTGTTGGTGGGATGTAAACTGGTACAACCACTATGAAAAACAGTATGGAGGTTCCTCAGAAAACTAAATATAGAACCAGCATATGATCCAGCAGTCCCACTCCTGAGCATATGTCTATATAAAACTTTCATTGGAAAAGATACATGCACCCCCTATGTTCATTGCAGCACTATTCATAAGAGCCAAGACAGAGAAAGAACCTAAATGTCCATCAACAGATGAATGGATTAAGAAGATGTGGTACATATACACAATGGAATACTACTCAGCCATAAAAAATAACAAAATAATGCCATTTGCAGTAATATGGATGGAGGTAGAGATTCTCATACTAAGTGAAATAAGTCAGAAAGAGAAAGACAAATACCATATGATATAACATATCTGGAATCTAACGTATGGCATAAATGAACCTATCTACAGAAAAAAAAAAAAAAACTCATGGACATGGAGAACAGTCTTGTGGTTGCCAAGAGGGAAGGGGAGGGAAGGGGAGGGAGGGGGGATGGATTGGGAATTTGGTGTTGGTAGATGCAACCTATTGCATTTGGAGTGGATAGGCAATGAGACCCTGATGTGTAGTACAGAGAGCTGCATCCAGTCAATTGGTGGATATATGATGGAGGATAATGTGAGAAAAAGAATATATGGGTATGTGTAACTGGGTCACTTTGCTGTACAGCAGAAATTGACAGAACATTGTAAATCAACTACAATAAAATTTTGTTTTTTAAAAAAGGATTTCTGGCATGAGAGAATAGTATTGTTTTGGAAAAAATGCATATTTATTTACAAAGGAAAGTCACTAAAGTTAAATTTTCTGTATTAGAAAGGAGACATCATGCTAGTTGAATTTTTTCCATATTTGCCATGTATTTTCTTTTAAATGATAAAGTAGCTAACATTATTAGCATGTGCCAGGACTATTGTAAACCCTATCAACATATTATTTAATTCTCATAACCATTATTCCTAAAGGAAGGCCATTGCCCAAGGTCATACCACTCAGAAATGGAAGAGTCTCCGAATCACCAGATTATACTGTCTCTCAAGAGTTCATCAGGTCCAGTGATAATCTTCATTGCACCTCTGCCGTGTAGAACAATAAGATGCATCAAAACAGGGGTCTGTGATTAGATTTTAAGTATTAAAATTAATTATTTAATAAAACTAACCCTCTTGGGATGCAAGATAAGTATCCTGATGAATTAGACTTACTGTGGTCATAACAGCCACATTGTGAAATCAATTTATAAAACCTTTGAGCTACCTGAACAAAAGAATGACTGTATAATCACCAGCCAGTATTGTTATGCCAACCAATCAGGTATGCCAAAGGGCGAAGTCCCAGCTTGCCTTTTTTTTTTTTTTTTTTTGGCTACAGAGTGCTGTGACTTGATGTGGTATATCAGTTCCCAGACCAGGGATGAACTTGGACTGAAGTGGTGAAAGTGCCAAATCCTTATCACTAGACCTCCAGGGAGTTTCCCCAGCCTGCTTTAGAGTTAAGCCCAAATAGGTCACTGGGAGCCACATATGAGTTCTTCCTGAGAGAACCAAATTCTAGGCTCAACTGAGGGCCAGGATCTTTGAGAAACAATGAGGAAGCCCAATTCTCTTTCCTCTTTCAGGTCTGGCTTACTAGATAGCTTTAACACAAGTTCTGTCACTACTCTGATTACTACTTCTTTAGCGGATGTTACGATTGACACCATTTGCATAACTAAAATTTGCTCAAAAATAGAATGGAATATAAATGTCCACTGGCAGATGTGGATAAAGAAGACGTGGTATATATACATACAATGGAATATTAGCCAGCCATAAAAAAGAATGAAATAACGCATTTGCAGCAACATGGATGGACCTACAGATTATCATACTAGTGAAGTAAGTCAGACAAAGACAGATGTCTTATGATATTGCTTATATGTGTAATCTAAAAAATGATACAAATGAACTTAATTATAAAATAGAAATAGTCTCACAGACATAGAAAACAAACTTAGGGTTACCAAAGAGGAAAGATGGGGGAGAAGGATAAATTAGGGGTTTGGGATTAACAGAAACACAATACCATATATAAAATAGGTGAACAACAAGGACCTACTTATAGGGAACTATACTCAATATCTTATAATAAGCTATAATGGAAAGAATATGAAAAAGAGTATATATATAATATTTATACTGATATACATATACATACTGAATCACTTGGCTGTACATCTGAAACTCAGCACTGTAAATCAACTATACTTCAATAAAAAATGTGAAGTAAAATAGAGATGGAAAAGGAAAAAAAGGGCAAAAGACCTGATCAGATACCTCAAAAAAATTAGAATGGAATGATTATGAAGTAGAGAGGCATCAATTAATTCACTCTAAGACGCTTGGGAAGGTTGAAAATGAAGAAGAGAACAAAGATAACACTTAGGGTAACAGAATAAAGGGACATATTCATGGAATACAAACTAGGAAAACATGCAAATCAGTTAAGGACATATTTCAGGAGATCAGCTAACAGGGGAAAACAATTCAGCTCAGGCCAGGCTGAAGCTCAATAAATCAGTGGCCCTATTCAATTAAATTTGTAATAGTGAAAGTGAAGCTGGGGATTTCCACAAACAATAATGTCCCTCAAATATATTAAATAATAGAAAGGGTACTAAAATGGCAATGCAAAAAAGAAAACAAGGCAATGCTAAAGTATCGGTGCAGTTGAAATAAATGTCAAAGGCAAAAATGATGATAAATCTTCATAGCAGGGAAGAACAATGACCAGTCTCTCTTGAATGTGTTTGTTTATACTTCCCCATGAATTACCTAAAAGCAAATGAAAAAAACCAAGCTCCCTAGTGAGAAATAAAGCCTCATGCAAGAGAATAACAGTTCCTAAATACAAACATAAGTTTTTTACCAAGAAGAAATGTTATTTAAAGTAGGTAAATAATTAACTCTAGGAAACAGAACACAAAAATACACAAATTTTATATGTTTGATCATTGTTCTTTTCAATGGTGAGATATCTTTGTCTATGGTACCTTATGTATTCTGTATCAGTGATCCTAGGTCTCAACCCCGGCTGCATATTAGAATTTTGGGTGGGAGAGCTTTTAAAAAGTGATTCCTAGGCCCCAGTGCAGACCAAGTGAATCACACTGGGGATGAAGTCTCATCAGAATCCAATCCAAGTTATATGCTTACATATGGTCTGCTCTTTTCCTTAAAGGGTTTGAAGTGCTTCACAATCCTAAGGATGGAATTTAGTCTAACACGAATTCAACCTTACTTGGCTTAGTTACTACCACAATTTAGGCTATACATAAGAGGCACTAAAGTTGAAGCTTCAGGAGTTCCCTGGTGACAGTGGGTTAAGGATTCAGCATTGTCATTGCTGCGGCACAGGTCACTGCTGGTGTGGGTTTGATCCCTGGCCTGAGAACTGCCACATGCTGTGGGCATGGCCAAAATCAAATAAAACTGAAGCTTCAAAGCACTGACTGAACACGATAGGGAATACACAAATGACTTAGATCTTCTTCCTGCTCACACGACCCTCACAATCTAGCAGAAGGAGAAGAAAAGTGCTTAATAATCACAACAGTTAATACAACATGTAGCCATGGAAGAGGTACTCATGGAGGCAATTAAAAGTATAAAGATAATCACCATACACTTGCAGGGATGAGAGAAAGCTCCATTAAAATAGGTGACCTATACTATAAGCTAAAAGGAGAACTAGTTCTTGACAAGCAGAGGTAGAGGGGAGTGTATTCCAGAATGCAGGGATAGCATAATCAAAAAAGCAAAGAAAATAAACTGTGAGGTGTTTTCCAGAAGCAGTGAGTAGTATATTTCAGTTAGGTAGATAGAAGCAAAGACTACACAGAGGATAGTAATAGAAAAAAAAAAAACAGTGAGGAATATAAAATGTGGTCAGATTATGCAGGCTTTCTAATGCTAAAATTAAGAAATCTGAACTTCATTCTGTAGAAGAGAAGAGAGATGTTTTTTTGAGCAAGGGAGGCCACTATCAAAGGACTCCTTTGGGAAACTAATTTGGACACTGGTCTATAGAATTGTTTGGAAAAGAAAGAATTTGAGGTGAGATAACACTAAGGAAGAGGTTGTTACAAAAACTTAGGTGACTGATAATGCCAAAAATTAGCTTAGTGGCAGTAGTCATGAAACAGGAGTAATGGCTTTGAGAGTAATTGTGAAGGAACATTTGACAAAACAAGGAAATTGCTTTGATATGTACAGGATAAGGCTGAGGGAGAGGTCAAAAAGATGAGTCTGTGGTTTTAAACCAAATGGATGATACCATTCATAGAGAATCAGAATAATAATACTAGTCAGCATTTATTGAGCACCTACTGTGTATCAAGCTAAGTGCTTTACTTACATTTTCTCATCTAATCCTCTAACACTCTTATGAGAATTAAATTGTTCAGATAAAGAAACAGAAATGTAGAGAGGTTAAAAATTTGCCCAAGAGGTTAAAAATTTACCTAAGCTAGCAAGTGGTAGGATAGAATGGTATAGGAGATGTATGCAAATGGTTTATTAAACAGTATGAACTCAAGAGAGTACAAAGAGAAAATGGCTTTATTTTTCATATACATTGACTTAAAGTGTTTGGCCAAGGTCTCCTTCTCTATCCCCTTTTGACGTGTCAGGCCAATTTTAATTCAGTCCCTTTTAATTATAAGAACAATTCAAGTAACCATAAATAGCTTTAGAATCTTAAAGATCTAGATCAAGTCAAAGTCAATATAAGTCAAAACTGTAACATCATGTCCAAATCGAACCTCTCTTCCTCCAGTTCAGTCCTGACCTATGTCCCTACAGTGGAGATGGGGGAGCACTTTGTTCCATTTCAGTCTTAACTTGTCTGCTAGCTTTCTCCCAGGCATCACACCAAGTGAGAAGCAGGTTCCAATATTTTCAGTAATGTATGCTCTCAAAATTTAGAGGACCAATATCAAAGTCTCCTAAGAAATATCCACATTCTATGTTATTACAGGCCTATCAATTTTGCAGCTCAGCAAGCATTCAGTTGGAAGTGAGTTGCCAATCTCCATTTTTCTTCCTGACAACTCCAGTGTCTTAGGTAGAGTTCTCTCAGAGAAAACCCTGAAAGAAGTATTTAAGTGCAAGTAGTCAATTTGGAAGGTGATCCTAGGAACTACTGACAGAGGAGAACAGAAATAAGACTGGGAAACCAAGGCGCTCAATACATACTGTGTTAAGAAAGCTGCATCAGTAGGCAACAAGGGCTGGGGAAACCCAGAGCTGATATAAAACATCTGCCTCAAAGTTCTACATGAGGTGGAAGAGAACAAAGGCATTTATACACAAATGCTAGCATCACTGGTTGAGGGCTGTACCTGGGGTGTTAGTTTTCCAACATTTTTCAGCTTGCCCTGCGCTGAGGCAGAGAAAGTGTCTGCAAGCTTCTCAAAGAACTTCCAGGTGAAGAGTACCAGATGTTGGTAGTTGAAAACAAGCCAGAGCACAAGAGAAAGAAAATTCCCAAATAAACCTAACAAGGTCAACAATTCACTAAAATGTTACAAATTCCCTCTTTCATGGAACACCTTTCTTTAATGAGCTCTCCTTATATGGCTTAGCTTTCTCCATGGGTTGGTTGGGGTGATGATGCAGATTAAGGTCTACCTCTTTTAAACTCTATGAGGATCCTGGCAGTATCCTGGCCCTAATGTTCAAATGGGGGATACTTAACACCTGTTGTCCTCAGTCTGGGAACTTTAATGGGAATTCAAACAATAGAAATATTTTTCAACCTCCTATTATAGCATATATAGTATATATATACTATATATGGTAGGAGGGCAAACTGGACAGCATTCCAAAAGAAGAAAGAGACAAAATAAATGTGTAATGCAGTAGCACTGTTTATAATTGTGAAAAAAAACCTAAATGCCCACCAATATGGAAAAAGTTAATAATGGTGCCTCTATATAAGGTATATATCAAGTACATAATACTTTCAGGAAATAAGGTCAATGTATTTATACTAACCTGGAAAGCCTCCTAAGCAAAAACTCAAACATCAAATTAGGAAATATAGAATAATCTTAATTTTGTGTGTGAATATATATATATATATATATGTATACACACATAGATATACACGTTCATTCATGAACACATATACATATATAGATATATGTAAATACACAATTCATTCCTGCACCTCTACAGCAACCTTTTCCCCGCTTCTAAGGAATATTTTTGTTTATCTCAGATCCTGAGTCTTTGCAGTGCTACCTGGGGAGACTATAGAGCTACCTGGGGAGAAAAACCGGCAGGCTGTGGTTTGTTGGAGAAAGAGAGCGAAAGAGAGAGGGGGTGGGGGAGGAAAGGAAAGCGACACAAAGCGACAGACATCATGGTGACTCTGAGTGAGAGAACTGTTTAAAAAGGAATTTTTGAAAATTTTGCTATTTGTCTGTGTTTACTGGGGTGTTATTTCCTGCTCCGCATTCTCTGTGAAGGCGGTTTTAATAAAAGCGTATATTAGAGTTCAATGTTTTAGAAAGCTAAATTTAGATTCTTCTGAATATGACATTTTTAATGAGATCAGTTTAAGGTAGTAGCAAAAAAGCCTTGTTTTATTTGTAGGATATGTATATATTTTATGTATGTAATATATAAAATATCTGTATTTCACATATGTGAAATGTATATTATACACTATATTACACATTACATTATATATTATATAGAATTAGGGTTATTATAGTAATTTTTACTTATGTATTTTATATGCATAGAGAATATCTTCAGAAAACATCCAGGAATTCCCATCGTGGCTCAGTGGTTAATGAACCCAACTAGTATTTCTGAGGATGTGGGTTCAATCCCTGGCCTTGCTCAGTAGGTTAAGGATCTAGTGTTCCAGATGTGGCTTGGATCCTGTATTGCTGTGGCTGTGGTGTAGGGAGGCAGCTGTAGCTCCGATTCGACCTCTAGCCTGGGGATCTCCATATGCCACAGGGCGTGGCCCTTAAAAAAAAAAAATAGAAAAAAAATCCAATAAACTGCCTGCAGCCAGAAATGATTATTTCTGGATAATTAGGTTGGGCAGGGATGCTGAAGAGAAATTTGTAGTTTCATATTATATATTTCTTCTACACAAAGGGAATTTTTCACAAGAATATATTATTTTTAATAATAATAATAAAACAGCAACAAAGAAAATGAAAAAAGTGTGATCTATTCTGGGACCAATTGGTAGAGCAGTCGTGTAGCTGGATGTTAAGTTCTTGAGATAGGAAGAATGTTTAGAGGTGAGACTGAAATGGTAAGGTGAAAATAGATTTTACACCTCTGCATCACAAAGGCCTTTGAACTTAACCCTGCTGGGAATGAAGGACCTAGAGGAAATTTTGCCCTGCAATAACTTAATCAGAGTTGTAATGTTTTTTTTTTTGTTTTGTTTTGTTTTGTTTTTGTATTTTTGCCTTTTCTAGGGCCGCTCCTGCGGCATATGGAGGTTCTCAGACTAGGGGTCTAATCAGAGCTGTAGCTGCCGGCCTACACCAGAGCCACAACAACGTGGGATCCAAGCCGCATCTGCAACCTACACTACAGCTCACGGCAATGCCGGATCCTTAACCCACTGAGCAAGGCCAGGGATTGAACCCGCAACCTCATGGTTCCTAGTTGGATCCGTTAACCACGGAGCCAAGACAGGAACTCCTAAAGTTGTAATTTAGATAGAGGATACAATTTCTCTTCATAATGATTTTCTTTAAAAAAAAAAAAAAAAAAAAAAAAAAACTTTTTTAAAGGCCACACCTGCAGCATATGGAAGTTCCCGGGCTAGGGGTCCAACCAGAGCTGCAGCTGACAGCCTATGCCACAGCAATGCCAGATCCGAGACTCATCTGCAACCCATACCACAACTTGTGTCAACGCTGGATCCTTAACCCACTAAGTGAGGCCAGGGATGGAACCCAAATCCTCATAGACACTATGTCCTTAACCTGCTGAGCCACAACGGGAACTCCCACAATGATTTTTCTAACAGCATTTAACTTAATACTCTTTCCAACTTTACTTCTTGCATTTTGTTTCTTAAGTCATCATCTCTGATATGCTAACTTATTGGGCACTTGAATAGATTAATATGTGTAGTAAATCCTTTAGAAACTGTAAGGAACTATATACATGTAGGTTTATTATTATTATATTACTATTACATTATCCAGCTTTAATTCATAGCTTTTGTATATGAATAACTGTTTTTGATTTATTTCCAGATTGTCAATTATGTATTCTTTTTTAGTATCTCTCAGTTTAGTCTCCCATTCCAGTTAAAGATGTCTGAAGTTTTAAGTGACATTTCCATCACCATTTATTTATACTTCCAAAGTCTAGGCATTCTTCCCTTTCTGCTTTATATACTGTTATTTGCAGAATGCTGCTATTTTTTATCATTATCTGTTGTTGACAAATACTCACTTTGTCAGAGGGAGAGGGAATGCACTAACTACCAGAAAGTGCCCTCTGCTATGTGCTATTGGAGGCCTATGCCAGGAGAAAGAGAGGATTCAGGGCAAGAGCAGATTCGTGATTAGAAGTGATATAATTGAAAGGCCCATGTAATGTCAATGTGAAATTTCCAATCATGTAAACCTTAGCAAGCCTTCCAGGACCTTCCAAAACTCAGAGAAAAGAGAATATTTAGCATTTATCAAGCAAATTCCTAGCAGGTAACAAAAGGTATCTGAGGCAAAGGCAAGAAAGCAAAAGGAGTAGTCGTCCAATCTTTGTTTCATTTTTAAAACATGAATAGACTCTTTTTTCCTACAAGAATGGAATACCATCTTTATCACGACATTAATCAAACTCCCACTAGCCCTTTTAAGACAAGAAAGATCTACAGAAGCCAAGAACTTGAACTACTTAAGAAGCTGTTTTCTCCCCTCTTGAAAGGCTTAATGAGAATTCATTTTACCTTCAATTAAATCCAACTTCAGAGTACACTGCAGGCCAGAGGCTTATCCTAGATAATAATTCAGGGAAACAAACAAATTTGTTGGATTCTCCTGGCAAGAAATTTTTTTTTTTTGGTCTTTTTGCCTTTTCTACGGCTGCTCCTGCAGCATATGGAGGTTCCCAGGCCAGGGGTCTAATCAGAGCTGTAGCCGCCGGCCTATGCCAGAGCCACAGCAACATGGGATCTGAGCCATGTCTGCAACCTACACCACAGATCACAGCAATGGTGGATCCCCAACCCACTGAGCAAGGCCAGGGATCGAACCCGCAACCTCATGTTTCCTAGTTGGATTCGTTAACTACTGATCCATGATGGGAACTCCCAAGAAATTTTATTCCATATTAGTCTCCTGGAGAAATCACAGGTGGAATTCTCTCAGAGAGAGAGAAATGATGGCACTTTGGTCCTCATTTACCTTCCTAGGCATGATAAAGCCAGAGATTCCTTGTTGCCTTTTTCTGTTGGTTGTGCAAACAGGCTCTGAGCCTATCTGAAAGCTAACAAAGGTTTTTCTATTCAGATTTACCTGTCATGAAGTCTTTGCTTATGCTCATATAAACCTCTTTTAAAATTTTTTTTAAATTGTCCCTGTGATATTTTAGGTTACTCATGGATATCCATTTCTTCTTCAAATGAAATCATCTAGCCTAAGTTTTTAAGGGCACAAGATTTGAACAAGGAGTAGTTAGTATTTAAAACAAAACTGAATAGAACAAAAGCACTATTTTGTGACTCATGGGGTTGGGTGTGTGTGGGTTTATACGTGTGGTATTTTCTGGAAGGCTAGAATTACAAAACAGGCAGTTTAAAAACATACATAAGGAAAGAAAATTTGACTTCAAATTCAGGCTGTATGTCAGATTGTACAGCATGAACTACCCTCTCTAAATGTTGGATAAATACAAAGGGCATCATCACTGTTGAGTTCAAATGTAAAGAATCAATGGAAATAAAGGGGTTTTTTCCCCCTGCTTTTAGGGCTGCACCCATGGCATATGGAAGTTCCCAGGCTAGGGGTCAAATTGGAGATACAGTTGCCAGCCTATACCATAGCTACGGCCACATGGGATCTGAGCCACGTATGCAACCTATACCATAGCTCATGGCAACACCGGATCCCAAACCCACTTCGCAAGGCCAGGGATTGAACCCACATCTTCATGGATACCAGTTGGATTCATTTCTACTGCACCACAATGGGAACTCCCAAGATAAAAGTTTTTAAAAATTAAACCAAGAACCTGGGTGGAGGGTGGGGGTGTGGAACAGGTGGGAAGGGGAGCAGCAAAGGCAGCTTTCAACTTGGGGGTTTTGCTAACTCTGGAGATTTTGAGCTTCTTCCTTTCACAACTGTGCAAGGTGTAGAGGATAGGACCAAGGCCGTTCCAAGCAGAGTTTATGGAAGTCATGCTCAACATATACACAGGTCTCCAAAGGAGCACATTCACCACACCCATAGAACACGGGTGAATTGAAAGTCAACTTCCATCAGAAGAGACAGAAAGAAATTATTCAAAATCCTAAGTCCTCTCTACAGTTCACTATTCAAATTCACATTATTTATGTGGTTAAAAGTTTTCAAGTGGAAATTTAAATTTAATAGTCCAGGTTTCTGAAACAAATATCTCAGAAACAAACAGAAATTTGTTAAGGAAGAACTTGATTTTGTTTTGTTGTTGTTTTTGTCTTTTTGTCTTTTTCTAGGGCTGCACCCGTGGCATATGGAGGTTCCCAGGCTAGGGGTCTAATCAGAGCTGTAGCTGCCGGCCTACACCAGAGCCACAGCAAATTGGGATCCGAGACACGTCTGTGGCCTACACCACAGCTCACGGCAATGCCGGATCCCCAACCCACTGAGCAAGGCCAGGTATTGAACCCTCATCCTCATGGTTCCTAGTCGGATTCGTTAATCACTGAGCCATGACAGGAACTCCAGGAAGAACTTGATTTTAATCCAGACTTTGAAGAATAAGCAAAAATAAAATCCTAAGGAAAATGAACATCTTAGAATTAAAAATCACAAAATACATCAGAAACAAAGCATCATGAGTAAGAACCAGAAAAATTAATAGGTGATAGAAAGAAACACATAAAACTTGAAATGTTAAAAATTGTCAAGTACAGAATAGAAAATAACAATGTTTGTAGAAATAAAAGAACAGGGTGAAAGCAGCTATCAATACAGCCAACTAGAGCTTCTAGAAAGGAAAAAACAACATTGATTTTTGGTAACTTTTAATTTTAAATAATTATAGAATCACAGGAAGTTGTAAAAATAGTACTGTGAGGTCCCATGTTACTTCATCCAAATTCACCCAATTGTTACCTCTTAAGTAACTATAACCCAATGTCAAAATCAGGAAATTGACATTTGCATAAAGTGTGTATATAGTTCTACGTCATTTTATCAGATAGATTCTAACCACTATGGCAACCAAGATACAGAACTATTCTATCATCACAAAGATTTGCCTTTATAACATACCTATCCTCTCAACCTTCACCATCCCTAAGCCCTGGAATCCACTATCTCTTCTCTGTCATTTTGACAAAGTCTTAAAAATGGAATCATATAGTACATGACCTTTTGAGTTGGCTTTGTTTCACACAGCATAGTGCCTTTGCGATCCATCCAAGTTGTTGGGTATATCAGTCATATGTTCCTTTTTACTGGTGAGTAGTACTCAATAGCAATGGATGTACCATAGTTTGTTTAGGCATTCAGTGACTGTAGGGCAATTTGGTAGTTTCTAGTTTTTGACTATTGCAAATAAGCTGCCATGAACAATCATGTAAAGGTTGTCTGTGTGTGTGGATACAAGTGTTCATTTTTCTAGGATAAATGCCAAGGAGTGCGATTGCTGGGTCATATAGTAAATGTATGTTGGTTTTTTTAAAGAAACTGCCAAATTGTTTTCCAGAATGGCTATACCATTTTGCATACCCACATTTTCTCCACATTCTCACCAGCATTTGGTATTGTTGCTATATATTTTTTCTCTTTTTTTGGCCACACCTGCATCATGCGTAAGTTCCCAGGCCAGGAATCAAACCCACACCTCAGCAACCCCAAGCCGCTGCAGTGACAACGCCAGATCCTTAGTTCACTGAGACACAAGGGAATTCCACTGGTTTTTAAATCCAGCTGTTGTAATAGGTATGTAGTAATATCTCATTGTGATCTTATTCTCTAACAGCTAATGACATATTTTCATATGTTTATTTGCCATCTGTATATGATTTTCAGTGAAATGTCTTTTGAAGTCTGTTCTCATTCTAATTGCATCATTTAGTTTTTTTACTGTTGAGTGACTGAGAGTTCTTTACGTGTTCCAGATATGAGTACTTCATTTGCTATGTGGTCTACAAATATTTTCTCCCAGCCTTTAGCTCTTTTCATTGTCTTAACGGGGTTTTTACAAAGCAAAGTTTCTAATCTTGATGGTCCATAAGATAAAAAGAGATTATTATAGCCATCACATTGCCACATATTAAACCTTCAATCCTTCAAGAATATATCAATAATTAAAATTTGTATGTTTAATAAATTACCATCAAAATATAGTAGTGGATTACCTATAAGTAATGATAAACAGTTCAAAGACCCCCCAAATAAGCGCCATACACCCTCATGATTCCTGAACTTCCCTTTGACTGCCATGTCTGGGGTTAACGGGGATCTAAATGCAGAGCCAGACAACTACACGCACAGAGACCTGAACCACTTATGTGAAGAGGCCACTTTCAGGGATAAGCAATCCTTACAAGAGAGTGTTTTGAAGCAATGGGAGGTAGAAGCAAGGGCAGAACTTGCTTAAAGCTAAGACCAGGGTTAACAGGTGCCAGTAATCAATCACACTTCAGCTTTGTGAATGGTATTATGATAGGTGATGCAATAAGTAATATATAGTTCTGATGCTCAGTTTATAATAATAGTAAAATAATTAAATATTTGGAAAATAATATTTATAATTAAATATTTGGGGGATATTAAATAATTCCCTACTGTACACATAAAGCTCTAAGTCAAAAATTTGAGAAAATTCCTAGTATGGTACAGAATATTATACAGTTGAATAGCATAAGTAATGCCAAAGGAACTCTAAGGATGGAGCACAGAGGGTTTGAGACTGAGGGACTCTGTGGACTCCTTGGGTACACAAAAATTATCTGAAGGGAATGTGGTCATGGATAGTTTTAAAGCAATCAATTTCTAGAACTTCAACTCTCCTATGTATTCTTTCCTAAATTGGTCTGACCAGGAATGTGCTAGCCATCATTCTGCTTTTCCTTTCCCACGTTTGCTGTTAGAACCACTTTACAAAATGAAAAACCTATTATTTCTCAATCATCCTGAACCTTACTCTCAAGCATTGTTCTGGGTGTGGAAACTTTGCTGGTGCTAAACAAGGGGACAATTTGAAATATTGATTTCATTGTTATCAAAGTGAATGGTTCTAATGAGAAGATAAATCGTTTGCCAAGTGACAGTGTGCAATTCCATGCTTTCAGCAAAATTGAAAATAGTATTTAATCAAGTTATTGGTTGACAGATCATTAAAAGTTGTTTATAATAAAGCACATGTGATTTTTGGCATAGAACTTAGAAGGCATTCAAAGAACTGAGAGGCAATGCTGTAACTCAACTCCTTCCCATCTACTTCTGTATGTGTACAAGCTTGCTTAGTTCTCACATACATAATGTGAAAAAATGGAAAAGAACTGATGCTGACCCATCTCATTCTAGCAACAAGTGACTGTCATCCTTAAACACATAAGTAAATGAAAAAAAAAAAGCCCTATTCTCATTGAGAGATGCCTTTTTGATGAAACTTGGCCATATTATTTTGATGATTATCAAATTTTTTTAAGACCACATCCACAGCATAAGGAAGTTCCCAGGCTAGGGGTCAAATTGGAGCCATAGGTGCCAGCCTACACAAGAGCCACAGCAATGCCAGATCCAAGCCGCGTCTGTGACCTTCACTACAGCTCATGCCAGTGCTGGATCCTTAGCCACTGAGCAGGGCCAAGGATCGAATCCACATCCTCATAAATCCTAATTGGGTTCGTTACTGCTCAGCCACAATGGGAACTCCCAATTATCAAAAATATTAATGCATTTATATTGTTTTGGTTACACAGTAATATTTGCAAGTCAGGAGGCTTGGGAATTCTAAAACTCTGTAAGAATAATAAATATCTCTACCACCCCTGCCACAAACACACTGTTAAGTTTCCTACTTGGACTGTATTTATATCTGTTCTTTAAAATTTTTAATAACTAAAGATGTAAATTATTGTTAAAATGTTTCAATGTGTCACAAAGTTCTCAGCAAAACAACATTTATAAAGGCTCATCATGGTCTGGGGGTCAAGTATGTGGGGTGGCACATGGCGCTGGGAAGAGCTAGACATCCAGAGCTATTAACAGCCTGGCTGTGCAGCCATCTGAAATATTCCCTTTTGTTTGTAACTTGGTTTTCCTTAGTTAGCCATTGTCTAATCTCCAGTTTCTTTGTAATTTCTGCCTATATCAGCTATAATTTTGATTTAAAATACGCCAATATTTTGGCTCTAACTAACTTGGGTCCCATGAAGTGCTCTGGAAGATGGATGAAATAACAGAGGTTATCAAAGGAAGGGGCAGACAGGTCGGTTACACACACACGCACACATATACCAAGACAGGCTAATCTGGACCTGGTAGTGACTGCAGTTTGGTTAGATAAGCCAACAGCAGAGTGTGGCATGAGCTTACAAATCAAGAGACAAAATTTGGATATGAGTGATCAGAGCTCCTGTGCTGGCACAAGTAAGATGCTCAGGAGCTATTATCAATAGGCAAGGAAACATGATTAAGTAAGAGGAAATTCATTCCTTAAAAACAAAGCAAGCCTCAAATTCTGCAGGGCACAAGGAGGGGTCTAAGTAAATAAGCACACTGCTATTACAAGGTAAAATATGTTGGCTGTCTTGAGAAAAGTTCAGCCAAGTTTCCATGAGGATTTATATTTATTTAGTAAAGTCAGAGAAAGCTTTCTGATGTGACCTTGAGATGGGCAGGTTGATAGGATCTTGACATATCTCTTTTTGTTTAGGAAAAGTTGTGAAATACATTTCTTTCATGTCCATGATCCTTTACCATAAATATTACACTTAGAAGCCTGGTGGGAGGTTAAAGTTTGGAACCAAATGTTAAGGAAGAAATTCTTTCGCAAAAATAGAAGGGCATTAAGACCTAGGATTTTCAGTGTCCGGTGGTCGGGGAGGCTGTGTAATAATGTAACCATCTATTATCCTCAAGTCTTAAAGTATGTTATAAGCAAAAGCCTTTGTTCATAGTTGTTTTGGGGAATCAAGAAAAAGGTCAGTGTTCCATGTTAGAGTTGGCAAAGAGGGAAGAGACCCAGCATTGGAAAGGAGACATAAGAAAACAGAGCCATCCTAACCAATACAGTAGCTACGAGGCACATGGGGATATTGAACACTTGATTCATAGCTGATCCACATGTTGAAATGATCATATTTGGACATATTGGCTTTTAAAACCTAGAATGCTAAAATTAACTTGTTTTATTTTGCTTTTCCTAATGTGGCTACAAGAAAAATTTAGATTCTGTATGTGGCTTTAATTATATTTCTATGGACAGTGTTGAATAGAATGCAGAGGAACACAGTAGAATAAGAGATGACTGGGAGAAATGTATGCTCCCCTAAAATTTCTCAGTCTCCCACAATGTGAGATGTGGACTCGAGCCACTTTATTTAAGTATGAAATTGAGAGGACTGCCCCAGGGCTGAGGAATTGGGAGTACACAGTTATAGGGATTACATGTATCCACATTTTTAATCCAATGACTTATTTGTATTTTACTAAATGATACCCTTTAAAATGTACTAATGAAGGTTGCAAATAATTTAATTATTTTAAAAAAAACCAATATAGGAGTTCCCGTCGTGGCACAGCAGAAACAAATGTGACTAGGAACCATGAAGTTTCAGGTTCAATCCCTGGCCTTTCTCAGTAGGTTAAGGATCCACCATTGCCATGAGCTGTGGTGTAGGCTGCAGACACGGCTCGGATCCCATGTTGCTGTGGATCTGGTATAGGCCGGCAGCAACAGCTCTGATTAGACCCCAAGCCTGGGAACCTCTACATGCCGTGTGTGCGGCCCTAAAAAGACAAATGACAAAAAATATATATATATATATATATTCTCATAAAACAAAATAGTATCATGTTGTTCACAATAAATCCTGCATTGTGTTCTAAGTATAAAGAGGTCTCCAGTTCTCTTAACTGTCATATAAAAAGTGAAATTATCTCCCCATAGTTATTCACAACATACCATCTCTGGTAGTAGAAAAGTGACAAGAGGCAGTCACTAAAACCGTTCAGTAGGTAGAATTGTTCCTGAACTTTCCCCTCCCTGCCTGAAGCAGGAGGACTAGAGGAAACAGCTAGCACAAACAGTAGGGTACAGTTAACTCTTAGTTCTAGAGAAATAAATTTTGTGGCTGCTACTTGTGTCGCTTCTTCCTCTCACCTGGATATAGCTGTGAGTAATGTCTGCTGAAAACAATGCCATTCCATGGAGGAAAATTCTGAGACGGAGGTTGTGAAAAAAAATGTTCCAAAGTATCCTTCCCCCAGAAGAGCACTGGATTTGTATGTCGTGATGAGCAAAAGGGATGTGAGACCAATAGTGGAAATCACTTATAATGTAACTCCCCTCAGGAGTTCACAGGAATGAGGGTAGAAGAGTGGGATTCTAAGAATGGTATAAAAGGCTAGTCCTTTGCATCAAACCTATGCCTTCAGATTCAGTTGGCCCTCCTGCCATACTTTGGATAGAACTCTACGCAGGCTGGACAATAATCTGCTACTTAGAAAAACACCCAATGGAGATTCTAAGATAACTAACACTCACTGCTTGGAAATTCTTTTTTATATCTAACATTACAAGAAGGTACTGTGAGATATTAGAATGAAAAATGTGTCTTTAAAAAAATAAATGGGGAGTTCCCGTTGTGGCTGAGCAGGTTAAGACCCCCACTTAGTGTCCATGAGGATGCAGGTTCGATCCCTGGCCCCACTCAGTGGGTTAAGGATCTGCCATTGCCTCAAGCTGTAGCACTGGTTACAGATGCAGCTCGGATCCAGAGTTGCTGTGGCTGTGGTGTAGGCCTGCAGCTGTGGCTCTGATCAACCCCTAGCCTGGGAACTTCCATATGCCACAGGTGCATCCTTAAGAAGGAAATAAAGAAAATAAATGGAGTTCTCTTGTGGTGCAGTGGGTTAAGTATCTGGTGTTGTCTCTGCTGCGGCTTGGGTAGCTGCTGTGACAATGCCTGATCCTTAACCACTGAGCCACAAGAGAACTCCAGGAAACATTTAATAAGAAACATATAAGTAATTTTTTTTTCCTGCCTCTGAACTTAGGTATACAAAAAGATGTTAGTAGAGCTACTGCAGCCATTTTACAACCATGAGGGGAGCTATCATATAGAAAATAAAGAACTGAGTCCATGATAAAATAAATCTTTGAACAACTGAAATAGTAAACTGTAGAGCTGCCTTACCTCTAGACATTTTGTTGTGTGTGAAATAATAAACACCCTGTAGTTTAAGTTATTTTGAGTTGGGTTTTCTGTTACTTGCAGCCAAGATCATTCTAACGAATGTGACAATGTAGCACATAACTTAGAAAACTGATGCTGATTGAGTCATTCTGTGCCTCTGTGCCACAATATTAATAGTCCTAGTTTTCTTTCATTTTACAAAATAGCTTTAGGAAAATCTCTAAGTTTGGGCTTAAAATGGATACCCCAATGAATAAATTCCAAAATCTAAAGCCTTTGAAGTTAAAGAACTCTCTCTCATCATAGGTTGTATTATTCATTTTCCCTACCCAAATGTCTTCTTTTCCATTTACCACATACTGTAGGATTTTAGGTCTACTCTCCTGGCTGCTTCATCAACCAGAGCTCTCTTTTAAGTCAGAGACCTACTTGCTTAGAAGCCTGATAGTTGTAGCAAACATAGGCTGGCTAATATGAGCGGTGGTAGTGGCAGGAACAGCTGCTGCAAGTGCTTTCCAAGAAATCTGACAAAGAATCAAGGTCTGCTATTGGGAAAGTTAGAGATACTAAAGCATGACTCAGCCAAGGTAATACGTAACATCTGAGTTTTCTCTCTGAGGAAGTCCTTTGTAGTAATAAAGTGTGTGTTTCAGAGGCTAAAATTCAGAAAAAAAAAATATCAAGTGCAAACAGAAGTTAAAGGAGACTATTTGAGACTTCCTGATTTTTTAAAACTTGTCCTTAGAGGAACAACTCATTTGGTCAAGAAAGATTTATAGTTTATGAATTCCTTAACAGATTTGTTTCAATTCAACACATCTTCACTGAAAGCTTGAGCTCACTCGTTTGAGCTCAGCTCTGCACTAGGCAGTTGGCATAAGCATAGAAGCTGAGAAAATTGTTCTCTACTTTTAAGAAGCTCAAACTTGGTATTGAATCTAGCTAAGAACTACTAAATTAAGATACAAATAGAGTTCTCTGTGAGCAAAAAAGGTGGGGTTATCAGTGCTGACTGGGGGACCAGGGAATATGTCAGATAGGAGCTAACATTTGAACTATATCATAAAGGATAAGTAAGATCAATAGGGAAGAATGGAACCCAGATGGTTAGATTAGAGTGATGTAAAAAGACACTCCTGGAATGACAAAAGAGCTGCAATTAGGTTGTATGGTTTTTATGACTTCATCTTTGGAAGTTAGATAAACAATGAGACTCATTTCCCCATCTTCCTTTCCCCGACTTAACCAGCTGTTAGCATTTCTCCCATCTTTGACTATTGTTCAGCTCTTCAGTCTGAGCGCTGCAATTTCAATCTTAATGTCTGCCCTTTGTGTAACAGTTCTTGCATAAAATGCATTCTTAGTCAGTCCCTTCCATGGTACTTATTCCTGATGCAGGGAACAGATGGCAGAAGCCAAAGTCATTCCTTTTTATGGACAATTCAAGATGTAAGTGAAGGACATGGATGCTGTGACTTATGACTGTTAGAGACCTTTTACACGGTTTTTACTTCAATCATATGATGGTTTTTAAGAAGTACTTAGCCATTTTCTTTATATCTGAACAGGGAAACAGAAATGACCATCTATTCTCAGTCTTTTCCTAATCAGCTTTTACAGCTTTTAAGTATAATGGTATGATTTAACTTTTTACTACGGATTTAATAGCTGTACTATATTGTTCTTTGACATTTGCTCAGCCCCACCCCCACAGATTCTGGTCTTTTCAATATATAATATATACTTTAGGCACTACTGTTTGTTTGACCTAGGAAATACAAAAATGACTTCATGGAGAGATAGGTCATTAAACAAATACACCTGGGCAACATCATGATGACAAGCACTGGTCTAGATAATACATAAGTTTGGGTTTCAGGAGTTCCCGTCATGGCTCAGCAGAAATCAATCTGACTAGTATCCATGAGCACACAGTTTTGATCCCTGGCCTCACTCAGTGGGTTGGGGATCTGGTGTTGCTATGAGCTGTGGTGTAGGTCGCAGATGTGGCTAGGATCCTGAGCTGCTGTGGTACAAGCCATCAGCTGCAGCTCCGATTCGACCCCTAGCCTGGGAATTTCCACATGCCGTGGATGCGGCCGTAAAAAAAAAAAAAAAAAAAAAAAAAGTTTGGCTTTAAATTTGAGATCCACTATTTGATAGCAGTGTGGTCTTGAGTAAGTCATTGCAACTCTCTATACCTTAATATCATTATGTTTAAAACAGGGATATCCATACATAGTTCCTAAAACTACTATACAGATTGCCTAAAATAATATATGTAAAAGGCTTAGTGCAGTGTCAGACAGAGAATAAATGGTTACTATACTCATTATATACAGGGTGCTATCCTCCAAATATTGCCTGATGAAGTCAGGAAAAGTCTCATAGAAGAGATATTATCTGTATTCAGAGTAGAATAAATAGGTATGCTAATAAGGCAGAGACATAAAGGGTCTTCTAGGCAAAAGGGGCAGCATAAGAAAAGGCATGGGGACAAAAAATGGCTTTAGGTCATTTGAATAACTAAAAGAATTTTGGTATAACTGAAACTCAGGGTGAATGTGAAAGAATAGGAGTCAGAACATGGGAATAGGGAGATGAGGCCAAATAAATAGGTTGAGGCCAAAACACAGAAGCTTTTGTATGTCATTACAAGACATTTAATAGTTTAACTTGTGGCTGATCAAGACTAATACAGAGTTTTAAATAAGAAAGTGACATGGTCATATTTTCATTTGAGGTCAAGTTGGTAAATTTGGCGGGGGGGGAGGTGGGTAGGGGATTATCAGGGAGGATGACACTAGAAGCAGAGCATCCATTAAAATCTGGCTATTGAAATAATCCAGTAAAGAAACTACGTGGGCAAAGAGGGGCAGAAGATCTAAACAGACATTTCTCCAAAGAAGATATACAATAGGTACATGAAAAGATTCTCATCATCTCTAATTATTAGAGAAATGCAAATCAGAATTACAATGAAGTATCACTTCACACCAATCAGAATGGCCATCATCAAAAAGTCTATAAATAACAAATGCTGGAAAGGGTATGGAGAAAAAAGAAGCCTCCTCCACTGAATGTAAATTGGTACAGACACTATAGAAAATACTATGGAAATTCCTCAGAAAACTAAAAATAGAGTGGCCATATGATCCAGCAATTGCACTCCTGGGCAGATACCCAGACAAGATCATAATTTGAAAAGATTATGGATCTGGCATGTCTGTGAGCTGCAGTGCGGGTCACAAACGCAGCTTGGACCTAGCATTGCTGCGTTTGTGACCCCCATACCCCTATGTTCATAGAAGCTCTATTTACAATAGCCAAAACATGACAACAAACTAAATGTCCATCAACAGAGGAATGGATAAAGAAAATGTGGTATATATCTACAATGGACTACTACTCAGCCATTAAAAAGAATGAAATAGTGCCATTTGCAGCAACCTAGATGTAACTAGATTATCATACTAAGCAAAGTAAGTCAGAAAAAGACAAAAACCATATGATATCACTTAAATGTGGAATCTAAAATATGACACAAATTCATGTATCTACAAAACAAAAACAGACTCACAGACAGAGTACAGACCTGTGGTTGCCAAGGGGGAGGAGGGGGGGTGAGGGATGGACGGGAGTTTGAGGTTAGCAGATGCAAACTATATTACATACAGAATGGATAAACAACTAGGTCCTATTGGATAAGACAGGGAACTATATCCAATCTCCTGTGATGAACCATAATGGAAAAGAATATGAGGAAGAATATAGTCACTTTGCTATACACCAGAAATTAACACAACATTATAAATCAACTATACTTCAGTAATTTTTTTTTAAAAGAAACTGCAAGAGACTGAACAGAGGTAATCGATGGATATCCACAAGAGGAAAGGGCTATCAGCAAGGTCATCAAAGGTAGAATAAGGAGGACATTATGACCAATAGAAAAGAGCAGGGGTTGGTAAGAAGAGAGAAACATCTAGGATCTCTCTCATCTTTCTAATTTGGAAAACTAGATGGATTGAAAGCTCATCAACTTACATTGTAATAAGAGCTCAGTTTTGAACATGTTGAACTTGAGTGCTCTGTCAGATATCTAAGTAGAAAGATTGATTTGGCAATTCTATAATTCAGAACAAATGGACTGAAGTTGTGGATTTGTAGTGGTCAAAGCTAAATTAACTATTAGTTAATTATGATGAAGATTTGCAATAAAGAGTCTAATTCCAATTTTAAATTTTTAACTGCTGACAGCTTTCAAGCTCTGCCACTCTGTCTTCCCCTATAAATGGGCGAATTGATAAGAATGCCTAGATGCTCCCTACTTTGGTGTGAGGGGGATGCTGAAACTATGGAAGCCCCAGCCCATGCAAGGGAATCTTCATCCCAGAGCTCTACAACCTAGCCACAATAAAATCCAAAGGTAGCTGGGCCTTCTTGCTCTCTCAAGCCATTTTTGGACCTTTTTGGGAACCCACCCTTCTCTCTTCAGAAACTCTCATTATGTGAAGAATAAATCTCTTTAATAACCTCTTAATCCATATTTGATATCATCTGTCTCAATATCCAAACCAATTTTAGGTGGAGGGGGTTCCATTTCACCTCTCTTGTACAACAACAAGGCCAAATTGTGTCCATTATGTACAAGTAAAACGTTGTGTGTCTTTCTCATGATAATATGTTAATTTTGATTATTTAAGAGGTTAAGATCATGGCAATGGAATCACTTAGATATGATATGTATAATGTATAATGTGTATGTATAGAATCAAAAGGGAAGTGGTCAGGATGTGGAGAATACTGAGAGAAAACCAGCATTTAAACATCAAGTGGAAGAAGAATTCATGAAAGAATCTGAAAAAGACTTAGCAGAAAACTAAGAGAGAAGGAATTCAAGCAAGGAGAACATTTTAAGTAAGAAAAAGAATTCATGAGGATCAAATGTTTAACAGAGTTCAAATTAGATTTGAAAAATGTTATTAGTTTAATAATTAGGAGGTGACTAGTATAAAGAAAGTACTGTTTTGATTTCTCATATGGGATGAAAAAACTATCCCTTGAATTTTTTTTTTTCTTTTTAGGGCCATACCTGCAGCATATGGAAGTTTCCCAGCTAGGGGTCAAATCAGAGCTGCAGCCACTGGCCTGTGCCACAGCCACAGCAATGCTAGGTCTAAGCTGCGTTTGTGACCCACACTGCAGCTCACAGACATGCCAGATCCATAACCCACTGAGTGAGGCCAGGGATTGAACCTGCGTCCTTATGGATACTAGTCGGATTCTTAACCCACTGAGCCACAATGGGAACTCCACCCTTGAATTTTTGACTGTTATTACCCTTGGTCCACTTTCCTTTAGAGTATTAGATAACTTTCACTAAGACATTCATGTGAGCTGCTCTCAGTTTAACACTTTAGATAAACACAGATTTAAAAAAATCATAGAATTGGAGTTCCTGTGGTGGTGCAATGGTTAACGAATCCGACTAGGAACCATAAGGTTGCAGGTTCAATCCCTGGCCTTGCTCAGTAGGTTAACGATCTGGCGTTGCCGTGAGCTGTGGTGTAGGTCACAGACACGGCTCATATCCCACATTGCTGTGGCTCTGGCGTAGGCCGGTGGCTGCAGCTCTGACTGGACCCCTAGCCTGGGTACCTCCATATGCCGTGGGAGCAGCCCAAGAAATAGCAAAAAGACAAAAAAAAATCATAGAATCACTGAAGAAGTTCTTTAAACCATATTTCATTTAAAGCTCAAGAATAGCAAAGAATAAATAAACACAAAGAATATCTAGCTTAAAGGGTATGGCTATTTGCTAGAAATCAGAGTATTTTCTGTCCTAAATTCTGGTCTTACTCCTAGTATTCAACACCAGCTTGGGACCCACCTAGATGTCTGTACTTCTAAAATCCTAGAACCAATAAAGCCAGCACAGCCTTGCACCAGCATTAAGATTTCCTATATGAGTGAAGTCTTATGTCACAAGCTCCAGCTTGATATTATCTGCCAAACTCAATTAATGTCAGTGTTCTGGGTTAAGGAGAATTCTAATGTCACAACGGAGTTTGGCGTGTTTTCTAACCTTGACTTTTCCACACTGAGTAGAGATTTGTTCTGTCATTTGCTGCTCGACCGTGACCACATCTTACAGTACCTGTTGGCTCATAGCTTTGCCTTTAGGCCACATAAGCTAATCTGTTTCCCCTCCAGTTTCACAGCTACAGGATCTCTCTCAGTTACATCCCAAAGCCAATAGGTGTTTTATGGTTTTTAGACAAAGTTCTTTTTTATGCATTTCTGAACTAAGGAACAGGCAAAATTATCAAGCACTCCCCACACTGTGGATTAATTATGATGTGATTCAAAATACAGGTTCAAAGTTAATGTCTTTCTTATTAAAACATATAGAGGTTGTTTGGTTTTATAGATTAGAATCATAGTCTATGGAATTAGAAAGGCTTTTGTTCAAATCCAAAACTGACCACACACAAGCCATGTGACCCTGCATGAGATATATAACTTATCTGAGCCTCAGTTATACATCTATAAAATAGGAATTAAAATAACTATCTCATAGAATTTTAAGCATATGGTGTATGTGTGTGTCTATGTTATGTGAAATGTAGCACATGACAAAAGAAATATTTTACAAATGACAAATATGTGAAAAACTTAGGTGATAGCAGTTAATTTTTTAGACCTATTTTATACATCAGGACTCTAAGATTTGAAGGATGAAAGTAAATATCCTAAGGCCATGCAGCTAGGAAGCAGTAGAGTTGATATTTTCAACTGGATCATTTGATTCCAGGTCACTTCTGTGTGTGGCTGGCTCATTACAACTCACTCTTGCCTTCACTGTCTTCACAGATCTAAATGTAGCTAACAGCATTACAGAAATCAGTCACTTCTTGCGGAGATAACTGATCCACTATGAGTGGGGTGTTCTGGTTTATTTACCAGGTCCAATATTCTTTCATCAACATTAAAGCAGTATTTTTTTTTTTTGTCTTTTTGTCTTTTCTAGGGCCATTCCTATACTCCTGGGGCATATGGAGGTTCCCAGGCTAGGAGTCTAATCAGAGCTGTAGCCACTAGCCTACACCAGAGCCACAGCAATGCAGGATCCGAGCCACGTCTGCGACCTACACCACAGCTCACGGCAACGCCAGATCGTTAACCCACTGAGCAAGGCCAGGGATCAAACCCGCAATCTTATGGTTCCTAGTTGGGTTCGTTAACCACTGCGCCACGACGGGAACTCCTCCTTTTTTTTTTTTTTTTTTTTTAAGCAGTATTTTAAAAGAAAAAAAAAGGTCAAACACCCTCTTTTAATCATCAGATTGAAAGAAAGGCCTTAAGTCTGGCCTTTTATTTCAGTTGCTCCAAAAGACATGTTGGAAAATCTTCGGATGGTTAGATTTTTTCCAATATTTACACTTTGAAATCCATCTTCTTAAGATAGTTGCCTATTGTCTCTCTTGGAAAGGCAACACTAATATTTCTTTATTTTTAGGTATAGCAACTAGTTACTGAAATATGTGTCCACTGAGAGTTAACCTGTAGTAACGGGACAAAACAAAAAATATTAAAAACCACCAGTATGAACAGTATTTTCAGAAATATGGTATTCATTTCTTTAAAAACACTGTCACTCCAATGGTTATCTCTTACATCCATCTATCATGTATATTAACTATTACATGAGGGTAAGGGTAATATCTGATTCAAGTTGAAATGACTGAAGCACCAGAAAATTTTAATAAACACTGCAACTTTTAGAGGAGTTCCAATTTGTTTTACAAATCATTTCTCTCAACAAAACTGTAACATTCTAAAACTTCATGCTTGGGATTTCCCAGGCTTTTTTTTTTTTTTTTTTTTTTTGGTGATTCCTCATGAGATTCCACATATCAATGTCACTATTGTGCTTTTTTTTTTCACTTAGTATGAGAGCATTTATGTCATAAAATTACATGAACGAGGCATACACCAGGAATTATCTTGAGGTTTGGTGATGACCTTTGATCATCATTTAATTATTTACAACTAATTAGTAGATGGATTGCTAGGAGCTTTGCCAGTGGAACAATTTAAAATTCTGACCATCAAGGAATTCTCTTTTGGTGCAGCAAGTTAAGGATCTGGCGCCACTACAGTGGCTCAGGTCACTGATGTGGTACGGGTTTGATTCCTGGCCTAGGAACTTCCACATGCCATGGTGCCACCAAAAAGAGATTCTAACCATCAAACTTACCTGAAAAATTCCTCTTACTCTTGATTGATTACTAAATAAATAAATCTCCAAAAGTGTGGATCCCTATGGAATTGTGGATCAATCTTCAATGGCAGAGATACTTGAATGATTGTCATATCTGTGTAAATCAGGGAAATTTGGGTTGGAAATAACAGAATATCCAAACTAAACTAGTTTAAGCAAAGAAAGAAAAATTAAAGGACTTCATTCATCTACATAAATGAAAACCAGAGACACCCTGATCCAGAGGCAGGGCTAGCTACAGGCACAGTTGGAGACAGTGCTCAAAAGATGTCATCAAGACTTAGTTTCTCTAGAAATAGACCCACACTTATATGGGCAATTAACCTACAACAAAGGATGCAAGGCTACACAATGAGGAAAAAGCAGGCTCTTCAATAAATGGTACTGAAACAACTGAACTACTTTTTCACACAACATACAAAAATAAACTCAAAGTGATTAAAGATTTAAATGTATGACTTGGAAACCATAAAACTTCCAGAAGAAAACATAACTAGTATTCTCTCTGACCTTAGTTTTAGCAATATTTTTTTGGATATGTCTCCTCAGGCAAGGAAAACAAAAGCAAAAATAAACAACTGGGACTATATCTAATTAAATAGCTTTTGTATAGAGAAGAAAACTATCAAAACAAAAAGGTCACCTAGTGAATGGGAGAAGATATTTGCAAACAATATTTCCAATAAGGGATTAATATCTAAAATATGCAAAAAAATTCATATAGCTCAACATCAACAAAATCCAAAAAACCCAATTAAAAAATGGTCAGAGGACCAGAATAGACATTTTTCCAAAGAAGACATACAAATGTCCAACAGGCATATGAAATGATGCTCAACATCACTAACCATCAGGGAAATGCAAATCAAAACCATCATGAGATATCCTCTTACACCTGTTAGAATGGCTATTATCAAAAGACAACAAATAGCAAGTGTTGACAAGGATGCAGAGAAAAGGGAACACTTGTGAACTGTTGGTGGGAATGTAAATTGGTGCAGCAACTATGGAAAACAGTATGGAAATTCCTCAACAAATTAAAAATAGAACCACCACATGATCCAGCAAGTCCACTCCTGAGGATTTAACTAAAGGAAATCGAAGTACTAATTTGAAAGGATATATATGCCTCTGTGTTCACAACAGCATTGTTTATAATAGCCATAATATGGAAGTAACCCAAGTATCCATCAATATATGAACAGATTTATACACAATGGAATATTAGCCATAAAAAAGAATGAAATCTTGCCGCTGTGACAACATGAATGGACCTAAAGGGTACAATAATAAGTGAAATAACTCTGATAAAGAAAGACAAATGCAGAGTTCCTGTCATGGCTCAGTGGTTAACGAATCCGACTAGAACCATGAAGTTGCAGGTTCAATCCCTGGCCTCCCTCAATGGGTTAAGGATTCGGCGTTGCCATGAGCTGTGGTGTAGGTCACAGATGCAGCTTGGATCCCTCATGGCTGTAGCTCTGGCATAGGCCGGCAGCTGTAGTAGCTCTGATTCGACCCCTAGCCTGGGAACCTCCATATGCTATGGTTGCGGCACTCAAAAAGACAAAAAAAAAAAAAAATACAAATGCTATATGATTTCACTTATATGTGGAACTTTAAAAACAAAATAAATGAACAAACATAAATAAATACAAACAGAGTCATAGATACAGAGACTGAACAGGTAGTTGCCAGAAGGGAGAGGGATGGGGGAGTAGAGAAATAGGTGAGAGAGATTAAGAGGTACAAACTTTCAGCTAAAAAATAAATGAGTCACAGGTACGAAATGTACAGGGGAATATAGTCAATAATTATGTAACATCTTTGGTGATAGATTATAAATAGACATATGATGATCATTTTCAAATATATAGAAATACTGAATTCCTATGTTGTACACCAGGAATTAACATAGCACTAAAGGTCAATTATACTTGAAAAACAAATGAACTCATAGAACAAGAGGTCACACTTGTTACCAGAGGCAGGAGTGAGAGGGAATTGTATGAAGGCAGTCAAAAGGTACAAACTTCCTGTTTCAAGATAAATAAGTACTAGGGGTGTAATGTACAGCATGATAAATATAATTAACACTGTTGTATGTTATATCTGAAAGTTGGTAAAACAGTAAATCCTAAGAGTTCTTATCACAAGGAAAAATATTTTTTGTATATATTTAATTTTGTATCTGTGTGAGATGATGGATGTTCACTAAACTTACTGTGGTAATCATTTCACGATGTATGTAAGTCAAATCATTGTACCATATGCCTTAAACTTATACAGTGTTGTCAGCTATATCTCAATAAAACTGGGAGGAAAAAAAAAAGGCTTATTTTCTCTACCTCTCACTATCTCTGACCCCCATTTTACTTTTAGCCTCAGGCTCCATGTTACAGCAGTATGAGTGCAGTCACTATAGTCCCTTATGTTCAAGTAAAGGAGGAAAGAATAAATGGCTTATCCCTAGAAGCCCTGAAAAACCCTCAGTGTGTTCACAGACTCTTACAGCATCATGGGACTATCACTGAACCAACCATTCGGACCCAGAAAATGCAATACACTGAATGCCTTTGGCCTAGCTTGGGTCGCTACAGCAAAATGCCATAGGCTGGGTAGCTCATAAACAAAAGACACCTATTTCTTACAGTTCTGGTAGCTGGGAAATCCAAGATCAAGGCACCAGTACGACTGAGTTTTGGGACAGTGGGGAGGGGATGGCCCTTCCTGGTTCATAGCCAGTGACTTCTCACAGTGTCCTCACAGGTTGGAAAGGGCAATGGATCTCTATGGAGTTTCCCTTTAAGAACATTAATCCCACTCATGAGGCCTCCACTTTCATGACCTAAGGACTTCCCAAAGGCATCACCTCCAAATACCATCACATGGGGCATTAGCATTTTCATATACTGATATTGAGGGGACACAAACATTCAGACCATAACAGGCATAATCTTGGCCATATTCTCCATCCCACTCAAAACCATGGGCTAAAAACAGGAGACAAATGAACCCACAGACATCTGTACAGATAGGATGACTAGATGCCCAGCCACCAAAAAGTAACATCTGTACCCTCACTTCTTTATGCTTTCCCATGAGTATCTCCAATGCACCCCTCCCCCTACATGGAGGTCATGAGGTAAGGAATATTATTTCCACATTTAATTTCTACTAACAGGTACTCTTTAAGGGGAAAAAATGCTCAAGTTGCAGCACCCAGAATATATACTGTAGGAGTTGGCTAATAAGGCTCTCTGTATTCTTCTGCCACCTGTCATTTGGGATCTATCACCATTCATTATCTGGTAGCAGGCCTGCAGTGTACAGATGGAAAAGTCACCCCAGAGGGAAGAGAGCTGTTACACTCTACCCCCCTTCTGGTTCCACTTCTGTGCAATGCTAACTTAATCGGGCACATGATTCACTCACTCACCTTAAGCTCAAGCCAGACCTCATTCTATTTTTAATGTTTTAATTTTATTATTCACCCACAAATGTATCCATCCCAGTTTAGGCATACTTCTGAGTAGTCAAATATTAGTTGAAGGAAAAGGTCCTCTCTCTTCACTCCTATTCCAGTTCTCCCCAGATCATTCCAAATATTTTGTTCTAAGCCATATACTTTGAAAGCATTAGTTTCCCTGAAGCCAGAAGTGAATAGCATACTGATTGAAAATCCAAGTCAACATCCAAAATGACCCCTCATAGCAACTCCACTGGAAACAAGTGCCAAAACCAGTGGGGAAACTTAAGCTGATTCACATGAGGCCAGGCTGGCATGTTTGGGTTATCATGCAGAAACTGAAAGTTTTTAGTCCCATTATCAAATTTGGTATGATCAATATCAGAGTTTGCAAAGGGTAATAATGTAGGTAGAGAAGTGGGAACAAGAGAACGGAAGGTTCTAAAAACCCAAGGAAGCCATAATCACTACTTTTGGATAATAGAAATTCCAAAGCAAGCACCTACGAGACCTTTGAAAAATAAGAGAAAAAAAAATAAGAAAAATAAGAGAGAGAGCTCTCACACAGCTAATTAAAATTCCTTTAGCCACAATAGTGACTGTGGGTGGGTGGGGGTTATAATGTACTGCTGCTAATTAACCATTAGAACCTGGTCAATAACTCATGAGTCACCCCATCTCATTTAATAATACCAAATTATATTTGATTCAGTTACAAAGAAATGCTTAGCTGCACCAGTGAAATCCACACTATATAGATAAATGCTTCAATTTGATTTTCAAGTTGATGATAGAGATGTGGAAAAAACTTAATATTATTTGCTATTACATATATGCATGATAAACTGAGTTCTGATTATCTTTCCAATATTCTGATTTATGGGAGGAAGAGAAGAAGGGAGGTGGTGAAATATACAAGATAATAGTCACGTCTCAAAGCAAAATTTACATGAGACACCGCCATGTAAACAACATTCTGAAAACATCACTCTTCAAGAATAGTCTCCTGCATAATAAATAGTTCTATGCTGAATCAATAATTACTTGAGGCACTAAAAATTATTTTAGACAAATTCTAAAGTTCCATTGGAGCCTGTGAAATATCCAATAATGAAAGTTGTATTTTAATGCCTGTTAGTGTGTGCATTATAAATTAACTAAATGAGAAAGTTATTTCAAGAAGAAAAATAGAACAGTGTGGATTTTAAAGTAACTAATAATTTTTAAACATCTCATTATAAATTTTCACATCTGATAACAGTAGTTTGTAAGTCTTGCTATCTATTGGCAATGAAGATATTAAATTGAAGTTTTTAATAGTCATGGAAGATATGACTGAAAACTTTTAGCATCCAAAGATGCTCTCCATATCTTTAATTTAGTGAGAAACACTACCGTTAAACATTTTTTTCTCATTCAATTACACCAAAAATTATTGAATGCTATTATTTGGAAAGAAAATTACTAATGGCTGTGGGAGATACAAGAGCATTTTGGATGCTCAGAAATTAGTGTAAGAAAATAGACAAGTACCTAAATAACACTTAAAACATGGCAATGCTATAATAGAAACAACATTATTTTAAAATTACAACAGCAAATAATATTTTTGTATTTGAAGTAAAAATAACTTTAAACATTTATTTTTCTAGTTGGCCACTAATACTGTCAGACATCCTACTAGGTGATGGATAATACTAATGGCCAGCTAGAAAAATACTCTGGAAGCCCTTAAACGAAAGGTAGTACAATACAGTGCAATGGTTCTTAAATGTGAGTATGAGTCAGAGAGGGCTTGTTAAAACAGATTACTATATCCAATCACTTGTGATGGAACATGCTGGAAGATAATATGAGAAAAAGAATATACATATATGTACAACTGGGTCACTTTGCTGTACAGCAGAAAATGAAAGAACATTGTAAATCAACTATAATAAAATTAAAAAAAAAAAAAAGATTGCTGGGTTCCACCTCAGCAGTTTCTGACTGGGTAAGCCCAGGGTGAGGTCAATTAATGTGCATTCCTAACAAGTTCCCAGGTGGTGCTGACCTGGCTTGGGAGCCACGGGATTAGAAGCAGGGAAGAACTCAAGCGCCAGATCACCCAAGTCTGAATCCTAGCTCACTATTTATATCTGCACAATCTTTGGACCGTGTCATCATCACTTCACCCAAAAACTGTGTGTAATGAGGGCACTGTGGTGCAAACTGCAAAGCCATGTCCAAAACTTTGTTTTCTTCTTCCTGGGCCTACAGCTAGGCAACCGTTGACATTAGGTATGGACTTGTGGCTGAGATCTAGCAAAGGAATATAACCAGAAGTGATGTACATCACTTCCAAGCCTGACTTCTAACGACTCCTACACACATCCTTTATTCCCTTTCCCTCCCTTCTGGCTTGTAGCAAATAAGTATGAGAAAACTTGAAGGCAGCAAGCTGAAAACAGCAGAGATACAAGTTGGAAGGCAGTTGAATCCATAAAACAAGACTTGGAAAAGAGATGCCCACCAAACAGCAACACCCATTTGGGCTTTCTACATGAGAAGAAGGTTGACTTATTCTGCTTCATGGTATTCCCAACAGCTAGCATGCCATCTGAGACATAATTTCTCAGCAAATAATTGCTAAACTGACAAAGAAAAATTTTAGGAATAGATCAGTCTAACAGCAGCCCTGAGTGGAGATAATAAATTCCACAGCAGTGAAGATATTTAAGCAAAACTAGATGGTTGCCAATCAAGGGTTCTATAGAGGTATTCCTTGGGTGGTGCAGGGGGATAGGATAAAGCAGTCAAAAGGTACAAACTTCCAGTTATAAGATAAATAGGTAATGAGATGAAATGGACATGTTAAATATAATTAACACTGTTATAGGTTATATATGAAACTTTTTAAGAGAGTGAATACTGAGAGTTTGCATCACAAGGCAAACATTTTCTCGGTTTAATTTGTAATTATATGAGATGATAGATGTTCATGAAACCTACTGTGACCATCACTTCATGATGCATGGAAGTTAAATCATTGTGTTGTACACCTTAAAATTAGATAGTGCTGTATGTCAATTATATCTCAATAAAACTGGAAGAAAAAAAGAAGAAGATATTCCTCAATAGGTAGAAGGTTAGGTTAGAGGTCATCTCTGGGGACCCTTCTATAATATTATATTCTATGATATAATATTTTATGATGTTATATAATATTATATGACGTTATGCCCCAAATTTAAATGACTAGGATGCAACTTTTGAGAGCTGTATCTTACTCCCCAGGTCCATTACAATCCACTCCTTTTTTCCCCTTTTCTAAATGTTTCACCTTTCCTCAGTCATTATTCAATAAGCATTCACTGAATAATAAAATATGCCCAGGCCTGTCCACAAGGTACTTGGCATCTTGGTGGGGAAACTGCTTGGGAAGCAACAACACACTGGAAACAAGTGGTAAATAATATCAAAGAGATTACTGAATGCTACAATGAAATGTGATCCAGTTGCTTCAAACATGTTACTGTGCATGAAAAATCCTATCAGCCTACTGGACAGAAATAAAAAAGTTGAAATTCAACTTTCTTTTCTGTAGATAAGCTGTGCAAATGTGAGCAAATCATTTAACCTCTCTTCTCCCATAAAATAAATAACAATTCTGTCCGATTTACTAAGGTGCAAAACAGAAAAAAAAAATGGATTCATGAGTAAAAGAGCATGATCCTTTAGAATAGAATGCTCTATTTTGGAACCTATTGTTTTAACTCAGCTTTACTTGCACTGCTTGTTATTCTTTCTACATGGAATCAGCATTTTGGTTGTTTGTGAGGGTTCATCTAAGAGTCCTTCATTCCACCTGTCTGCAGTACCCCCCAGAACTGCCTGTTTGGGATCATGGTGGAAAAGCACAATAGGCCTGTGGCACTCCACAGCAAGGAATGTGATCGATGTGCTTCATTTTGGACTTATGCCCCCTTCAGTAGCCAGTTGTCACCACTGCTGTCGACCTGCCACCTGCTTGAGTTCAGGGTGGAGACAGGAAACTCAAATGTTTCAGTAGGATTGCTAGGCCAGCTGCTGATGTTACCAATTCAGAGATTACATTTCATAAGCATTGTTTCATGTTCTGGCAGATATACTAAATATTCTTTCATATCCAAAGAGATGGCAAAGAAAACTTAAAAAGAAGAAAATTTAATGTTTTTTGTAAATGAACATAATGTAATAATAATTTATGTAAAATTGGGCAAGTTCGCCCTGACTAGCTAAGCTTCTTCCCCGCCAGCTGTAAACACTGCCTCCAGCTGTATTCTTTTCATGAGGAAACAGTTCAAGTTTTGTACATTTTTACCAGAGTCATTTTAAAACCATTTCCAAAATGTTTTCCTCTTGTTCCATTTTAAGGATTCTTGCATCTGCAATATATTTCCTAGATATTTTTCCCCGATTAAGTCATTTGAAAAAGAAGTGAATGAAAAGTCGTATTTCAGCTTTTCCAAAAGTTTGACTTCATTTCAGATGGCCCCCTGAATATCTGTGAGATGTATTTATGAAAGTTGTCTGTTAATTCTTTTGTCTCCCAAACTGGTTACGATCTTATTAGTCCAAGAACAGAAGATAATTAAGTATCTCACTGTTCTGTGTTTTTAGCTTTGCTATAGAGGACTTCTCCATAAATGCTGGAAATCAGTGCCTCCTAGAATTTAATGTGAATAAGATAGCCCAGAATTCAACCCACACACCTACAGCCAACTAATCTAAGACAAAGGAGGCAAGGATACAATGGAGAAAGGACAGCTTGTTCAATAAGTGGTGCTGGGAAAACTGGACAGCCACATGGAAAAGAATGAAATTAGAACACTCCCTAACACCATACACACATATAAACCCAAAATGGATTAAAGACCTAGATATAAGACCAGATGCTATAAAACTCTTAGAGGAAAACTAGGCCAAACACTCTCCGACATAAACCACAGCAACATCTTCTCAGATCCACCTCTTAGAGTAATGACAGTAAAAACAAAAATAAACAAATGGGACCTCATCAAAATGAAAAGTTTCTGCACAGCAAAGGAAACCATAAAGAACACGAAAAGACACCCCACAGAATGGGAGAAAATCTTTGCAAGTGAATCGACTGACAAGGGATTCATCTCCAGAATTTATAAACACCTTCTGCAAGCTCCATACCAAAAAAACAAACAACCCCATCAAAAAATGGGCAGAAGACATAAACAGACAGTTCTCCAAAGAAGACATACAGATGGCCAAGAAACACATGAAAAGCTGTTCAGCCTCACTCATGAGTAGAGAAATGCAAATCAAAACCACTCTGAGGTCCCACCTTACACCAGCCAGAATGGCCATCATCCAAAAGTCTACAAACAGTAAGTGCTGGAAGAGGGTGTGGAGAAAAAGGAACCCTAGTACACTGTTGGTGGGATTGTCAATTGGTGCAACCACTGTGGAAAGCAGTATGGAGATTCCTCAGAAAACTACACATAGAACTACCATCTGATTCAGCAATCCCACTCCTGGGCATCTACCCAGAGAAAACCATGACGCGCAAAACACGTGTACTCCGATGTTCACTGCAGCACTATTTTCAGTAGCCAAGACATGGAAACAACCTAAATGTCCATCGACCGAGGAGTGGATCGAGAAGATGTGGTACATATACACAGTGGAGTATTACTCAGCCATTAAAACGAACAAAATACCAGCATTTTTAGCAACATGGATGGACCTAGAAACTATCATGCTAAGTGAAGTCAGCCATACAATGAGACACCCACATCAAATGCTTTCACTGACATGTGGAATCTGAAAAAAGGACAGAGTGAACTTTTTTGCAGAACAGATGCTGACTCACAGATGTTGAAAAACTTATGGTCTCTGGAGGAGACAGTTTGGGGGGTGGGGGATGTGCTTGGGCTGTGGGATGGAAATCCTGTGAAATTGGATTGTGATGATCATTATACAACTACAGATGTGACAAATTCATTGAGTAATAAAAATATATAAATAAATAAAAAGCTAACAACAAGGTTGTACTGTATAGCACAGGGAACTATATTCAATATCCTATGATAAGCCACAATGTAAAAGAATATGAAAAATAATATATATGTATAACTGAGTCATCTTTCTGTATAGAAGAAATTAACACAGCATTGTAAATCAACTACACTTCAATAAAATTTATTTATTTAAAAAAAAAAAGATCCGTGTTAAAATTCAGATTATGACTCAGGAGTTCTGGGGTAGGACATCAGTGTCTGCATTTGTTTTGTTTTGTTTTCCTTTCTTTTTAGGACCACACCCGCAGCACATGGAAGTTCCCAGGCTAGGATCAAATCAGAGCTGCTGCTGCTGGCATATGCCACAACCACAGCAACGCCCAATCCAAGCTGTGTCTGCGACCTACATCACAACCCATGGCAATGTCAGATCCTTAACTCGCTGAGCGGGGCCAGGGATTGAACCCGCATCCTCAAGGATACTAGTCGGGTTTGTTACTGCTGAACCACAACAGGAACTCCGAGTCAGCATTTCTAACAAGTTCTCACATGATGCTGAAGCTGCTAGTTAAAAACTCTAAAGTTTAAGTCAACTTTCAGCTTCCCCTGTTATCTCAACAGCTCTTGGGGACAGAACTAGTTGAACTGGTATTCACAACTCTTTACAAAGGTAAGGAGATTTACTTTAAAATAACTTTTTAAATTCAATAAAAATAAAGTGGGGTAAACACAAGGAGAATGATGTCCTTTAAGAATGGGTCAAAGGTACATGAGATTCAATTAAGGAAAGAAAGCAAATCTATTCTGTATGGCATTCAGAAGTGGAGTAAGTAAAATATCATTAGAGGTTGCTTTGTAAAGATCTATTCTGTTTTGGTTGGTACAACCTCTGGGTGAAATCTCCCTGGGATACCAAGAAATATCCTCCACTCTAGGTGTCTTGCTTCCTATTGAATTTTGTTGCTTGCTCAAGTGTGTAAACATAAGCAGACAATGGTGCTCTTAATCTGTTTAATCCAAGAAGCTGTCTGGCCTCTGTCTCCCAATTTAGGAATCTCTTTCAGCAAAATCCTCAGATTGCCAAAGATGAGAGCACTTAGTCTTTCCAAACTGTTATATCCGCACTGAAAAAAGGGATATACTTTTTTCCACCGTCTGCTACTGGTATCTTTAGATGCCTGTTTCCACAGTTATCCAGTGCATAAATAACCACTAATCATTTTATAGGCAGATTTAAACTTATTAATTATAGAAGTGCATTCTACAAACAATGTAAGTACCTACTGAAGTCTATTAACTCCATAGAGAAGGACAGCCACCTAAAAAAGGTAACCAAGGGAGTTCCCCTTGTGGCTCAGTAGAAACAAATCTGACTAGCATCCATGAGCATGGGGGTTGGATCTCTGGCCCCATTCAGTGGGTTAACAATACAGCATTACCGTGAGCTGTGGTGTAGATTGCAGATATGGCTGGGATCCGAGTTGCTGTGGCTGTGGTGTAAGCCAGCAGCTGTGGCTCCAATTTGATCCCAAGTCCAGGAACTTCCATATGCCACAGGTGTAGTCCTAAAAAACAAACAAAAAGTAACCAAAATGACAGAAGGGATTGTAATAGAGAACTGATTTTTAAAAAAATGAAGTTGATGGTTGTAATGCCAGGGCTGCTCCCATTCTTTGCTCAAAACCCATCAACCCTTCCCACCTTTAGCAGGAGTGTCCTAGCACACAGCCTGCCAACCCCTGCAATCTTTAGCAGAAGTTAACATAAATCTTTAAGTGTCCAGAGGTAAGAAAGGAAGCTACAGACAAAGATGTAACCAGCTGCGACCAAAATGGCACTGAATCCTACCTCCAAAAGACCCTGAGTCTCATTATATGTTGATTTTACTATATTAGCATATTAAATGAGACACCTACCAGTAGCCAGGACCAGACATTAAGGACCAAAAAAGGATAAAAAGGGGATGGTACCCTTGCCCCTTCCCAAGTAGACTAATGCAGATATCTCCCCATCATTAGCCTCACCCCTCCTTCCTTTGTCTTCATTCTGTAAAATTAAATCCTTCTCACCAGGTGGACGAGAAGATGATATGTAAACTTAGTTCCCCTTTTCCATTCTTTGACCACTGAATAAGGCTTTTGCTGTGTCTCAGCTGAGGTTTTCTTATTTTCCTACTAGAAGCCAAACAGAAAAAGAACTCTCTCTCACTAAGGCAGAGAGCCTCTAAATGACTTAGTTCAGTGACGTTTTTTTCATTTACAGTTACCTGCCAAGACTGTTCATGCTCATCTCTTCTTTACCAAATGGCAGGTAGAAAAGGAAAAATGCAAAACCCAAATGCTTCCTTCTACTTGTGTTTTCTATACGCTTCGATTCCTCCTGCTACTCTTATTATTTCAGAGTTTGTTTTGGCATAATTATTCAATCAGGTTCTATGTTATTACTAATTTTATAGACCCAATGGCCAGTGCAGTGCCATGATATAAAACTGATGCTCGATAAATATTTGCTGAATGAATAAGTATGTTAGCCATATGGTAATTCATTATTTAAACTTTTTTGCACCTTTTCCTAAGAGAATAGAAAAAAAATACACTGACATTTAAACACACATGTACACTGTAAAACTGGAATGAGTAATCTATTTGGTTTTTATTCATAGTAAGGGATAACGATTCATTTCTTTTTATTAATTTTCTGAATACCAACACCAGTGACATGACTTCTAATATTTAGCAAAATCTCTTAAATATTTGCCCCAGGAAGTGGCTTATAAATCAGAAAGAGGTTTTCTTAATTTAAAAGTAAAAATCAAATCTCACTTGTCTGACTTTGGAGCTCTTGGTACTTGAAACCACTACTATTTGTGGCAGACAGTGTGATGTGCCACCCCAAATTCCCTGGGGCTTATTGCCTCAGCTGCTGGCAGTGCTGTTGGCAGGCAGCCTTCAGCTGTCAGCCGCTTCATGGTTGCCTCAGCTGCAAAGAGCCATCTGGTCCAATATTATTCCCCTTACCCAATGACCCATGTCCAACGAACGATCAACACAAAGGTAAAAAGATCTGGCCAACTTGACCCAACTTGGAAGAACTCTGAAGGGCCATTCTCATTTCAGAGCTCTCTGTAAGGAAGGCCATTGCTGTTGATGGGCCTACCGTGTACCTCAACTTCTCCTTCTTTCCAAGCCCTGCTCCCTTCCCCTAGTGCCCCAAAGGTACTCCCTAATAAATATTTTGCCTGTAAAACTTCATCTCAAAGTCTGCTTCCTAAGGAGCTCAACCCTTATGATAATATTATTTTCATGCTCTCTTTATACAAAATACAGAAAATGTTTGTAAGTATCCACTGACAACAAATTGCTACATTTTGTCGAGTCTATTCTCTGAGAGGACACTTGTTCTGGGTCAGAGCTGCTTGACAAAAACCTACATTGCCAAGATTACTGTTCCCTAATACATTTTAATTTCATTATGTTGAGGGCACAGGGGGGTGGTCCAAGATCATAATGCCATGATCATTCCCTTATAGTGGAAAAAGCCTCATTTGAGATTCTTTCCTTGTACCACAGGGTTAGGGCTGGTTTCTCTCCTCAAATCATGCCAGGCTGACATGAACTAAACTCTCGAAATTTCTCCTCTTTCCTGAAGAAACAACACAGTACCCAGAAACATGTGACTTTGGAAGACCAAACTTAGAAATTTCTTCTGAATTGTTAATTCACCCCATCACCAGCTCTGGGACTCTAGCCTGCTTGTTTTGCAGTCTTCCCTCCTAAGTTTATTTACATATCTGTTTATATGATGTACTGATCATTTCAGGTGAAGAATGACAGGAAGAGATCTCCATGGTGAGAGCTCGTTTGGTTGTCTCCATGGTAATCTCTGCATAGTTAATAATTCTACAACTTAATTTCTTATCGTGAAATTACCAATGGCTTCAGCTTTGGAATATGTGTGGGTGAAGCCATCAGGGCTCATAGTGCAACTTGTAAAGTAAGTAATGCCAAGCATCATTAGAGACTCAGTCTGTCTTTTACATTTCTTTTCCCCCCTTCTTTAGGAACCTAAGGTCCTCATATGTTTTGTATTCTGTTTCCTCCCTACTCCATCATTTTAAAAAAGAGACTAAGGTATAAAAAATGATAAAGCAGTATATTACTTTCCCCTGGGGCATTCCTTTTTAAATGGACGCAAGGGAATGAATCTCTAAGGAGTTTCAGGAATTAAGAAAATATGTGAATGGGGAAGAGCAGAAGAGGTTGGGGAACAAAACCTATATATTGATTACTCTGTACTCTAGTTTCCCCATCTGTAAAATGGGTAGTAATATTACATGTCTCTGAGGGTTACTGAGTGGATTAAATAAGACATGACATCTAAAGTGCTTAGAACAGTATGTGACTTGTTCAATTACTTCTACTACTTATTTTTATTCATAAGGGCGAATTAGGAAACATTCCCTTCTTCATCTTTAACCCCAAATATTTAAATTAACAAAGGTCTGGTCTTCCCCTTTATGGGGAATCTATGAAGCCTTGATCTTCCAACAGTGGTCCAAGGAACAGAAGCATCAACCATAGCAGGGAGCTTGTTAGAAGTCCAGAATTTCAAGCCCCATTCCAGATATGCTAAAGCAAAATCTGCATTTTAACAAGATTCTCTGGTCATTCCTACACACATTAAAGTTTGAGGAGCCCTGAAGTAGGTATAGATGTCCCAAACTGGGGCTCTGGAATCAAATAGACCCAAGCTCCAATTTATTAGCTGTGGGACCTTGGGCAAGTTACTTAATCACTCTTAGTCTTGGGTCTCTCATGTGTTGTAGGTGGGATAATTACATCTATTTAGTAGTATTGCTGTGGGGATTAAATGTGAAACTATGTAAAGCACTTACTGATGTGCATGCTGGGCAACTACCAAGTGTCTTATGAATCGTGGCTATAACTACTCTCAAAAAATCTCCAGGCTTTTAAAATATGTAGTTTCAAGCTCCCAAGGGCAAAGAACTTGACTTCACTCAGGGTAGGAGTGTTCAGATACTCATATGATTTAAAAGATACACAAGGAATGCTAGGGATGAATCAAAAGAAAATTTGATTAGGTTTATTTTGTATTGAAAAGCTTGGCTACTGAGGAAAGGATTTTCCTTTGTGTATGAGTCTTCCTCCGCCCTGCTGGCTAAGTTACATTCAGGTTAGAAACAAAGGTGATCAGTTGGCCATGACAGGTAGAGAAGAACCTGCACGTATAGTCAAGCATTTCAATCTTTTAGATATGATTCTCACTGCCAGTGGCCAGCTTGTTCACATCTATGAACCTAAAATGTAATACTCCCAGAAACTCTTTGACGACTGGAACTGGATGTTGTTGAAGTTGAAATGGCAAGCACAGGTTCCACATTCTCAAATATATTTCACTTTGATCTCATGGTCAAGAGCAGGGGCTCAGGCATCCAATCACTAGAGTACAAATTTCTTCACTTGAAAGTAGGGATTGTTATAGTTCCTTTCTCTAAGGATGTTTAGAATTGATGAGATCATCTATGTAAAGATGTTAGCACAGTACCTGGCAATAAATGTAAGCTGCTGTAATTATCATACTTGCTCCATCTGCTTTCGCTAGGATCCTATATTTGGTATGTCTGACTCCAGCCTATGATCTTGAACTCAACACTGAGATGGAGGCTACATCCAGCCTCTAACTAGATATAACATGAACAGTTTGGTTAGCAGAATTAAGAGTTAAAATCATGACATACCAATGGAAAGATGAGACTACCTAGTAGATTTCCATATTAGGGCACTTTGTAGATGACTGAGTACTGGGAGAACGAATTTCAGTGTTGTTGAAGTTCTAGTGTAGTCAGGCTCTAAGAGGCTGTCAGCCATTTTCAGGCTTTTAATGAGTTCCCCAAGGAGAAGCAGAAACTACCATCCCAGCAAGCCTTTCACCACACCTGAATTGTTTATCATTCAGTTGCTAGTGCTCTGGAGTCTAACATACTGGTACACTATGGTACAGAATACTGAAACAAAAATCTCTGACAGATTCTTGATCAAAAAGTGCTGGCAATACAAAACCATTTGGAAATGGGACAGAACAGATAATGTGAAAACTTGGACCATTTTCCATGGGACTTCTGGATATAGAGTACAGTATGGATTTGGGAGACATCAGTCACTTGAGCTAGTCAATCTACACTAGATCAAATGACAAGGCTTTGAATGTTCTTCCATACTGACTGAAATACTACTTTGAGTATAATTATTACTAGATATCATTTGTGTGTGTACACTCATGAATTGATTACAGACATTATCATCTAAGGATTTAAATGCAATTAACTTTAAGATGATTGTATAGAGTACTTGATGAAAACAGGGGCAAAAGCATGTCAGATTTAAGTGAAAACATACAGTATTTGTCTTCCTCTCATGGACTTATTTCACTAAGTGTGGAATACAAAATAATAAACAAAACAGAACAGACTCACAGATACAGACAACAAACTAGTAGCTACCAGAGGGGAGAGGGGTAGTGGTAGGGGCAAAATAGGTGAAGGAAATTAAGAGGTACAAACTACTAGATACAAAAAAAAAAAGTAGCAACAACAACAACAGCAAAAAGACAAAAAAAAAACCAAAAAGTTACAAGGATGTAATGTACAGCATAGGGAATATAGTCAATATTTTAAAGTAGCTTTGTATGGAGTGTAACCTGTAAAGATACTAAATTACTATGTTGTACACCTGAAATTCATATAATATTGTAAGTCAACTACAATTTTAAAAAATGTTAGCAGGGAGTTCCTGTTATGGCTCAGTGGGTTGGGAACCTGACTGGTATCCATGAGGAGGTAGGTTCAATCTCTGACCTTGCTCCGTGGGTTAAGGATCCAGCGTTACCATGAGCTGCAGTGTAGGGTACAAATGTGGCTCGGATCCTGTATTGCTGTGGCTGTGACTGTGGCAAAGGCTGGCAGCTGTGGCTCTGATTTGCCCCCTAGCCTGGGAATTTCCATGTGCCACAGGTACGGCCTTAAAAAGACAAAAAAAAAAAAAAAAAAAAAAAGTCAACAAAGAATAGTAACAGTAATAAGAAAGTCAAGTTGAAACTAAATCCTTCAGAGAAGTCCCATACTCCTGATTCACTGAAGGGAACAACTTTATATTATCTCTTGTATTCATTCAGTTAACTTCATTTGCAAAAAGTATTTAATAAATACCAAATACTGATACCTTTGTATTATATTAGCAACACTGTGTAATACTAACTGACTTTGCAAAGGTCTTTCCTTCAATGCAACAAATACACTTCAAAATAATTGAAAACACTACAACCGTAAATTTGTTAACAAATTTTATCTTAATAATCCATGTTTCCATAATGAATACACAAACAGAAAAATGTATAAACTCATATAAAGTAAACATATGAAAAGAAGAGAGGGATGAAAAGAGAAAGGGTGGTAAAAAGACATCTGAATTCATTAGTTTCTATAAAAGTCTAAAAATACTTCCACCCAAATTTATTCTCTGAAAATTGAAAGTGATATATAAGACTGTACCCACATCACAGAAAGCAGAATCTACATTGGGAAAAAAGAGGGGAAAGTATGGGTTGTCAGGAAGTAACCATAGTCTCTGCCAATACCATTATCAGTGATAGCTGGTTTCCAAAAGGGTAACATCAAGGAACTATTAATCATAGAATAATGGGGACAACAAAAGGCAATGCTTCTCAACTATTTAGCATACTGTTGGCAATAGGTTCCCATGGCATACCTACTATGTGCATGAACAGTGTGCTGGACCACATGTTCTCAATAAATATGGTAGACTGTGGTAAAATGATTGCACTAACAGTCCCAATTTTTGGTGTATCCTTGTATCCATGCCCTTTTATACTGCCCTCTCTATACATGTGCTTTGACCAAAGGAATTGTTATAAACTTGATGCAAGCAAAGGCTAGAAAAGGCACTTGTATGGTTCTGATTTCTGCAGCTCTGGAATGGGCAGAACCCAAGAATACCACTTTTGAAAAAACAAACAATCTCCTTAGATGATTCAGATATGCACTACTCTTTAAAAATCTGACTTAGCATGTTCCAGAAATTCTGAAGACTGTGGACACATCTCAGGATTGTTATATACTCCTAAGAAAATACCTGAGAGAAGCTTTCATAGAAATGGATTTTTAGATTCTGAAACCACTGAAAACACTTGATGTTATCCAGCCTGTAGCACTAAGAAATAATATAACTTGTTTAATAAAGTAATTTTAGAGCTGAGAATGTACTTAGAAATCCACTTATTTTGCAAAAGAGGAAGCTTAAGGAGCAGCTTAAGCATGCTTCTTGGTTTCCTCTTCATCATAGAAAATCTAAAAAGTTTACTTTCAAATGCTAGTTTTCATTTCCTCTACTATTTTTCTCATTAGCCCTTTTAATCTGAATTAAGATTTATCTCCTTTCATTTTTTTTTTCCATCTTTTTGAGCTGCACCCACAGCATATGGAAGTTCCCTGGCTAGGGGTCCCATCAGAGCTGTAGCTGCTAGCCACAGCCATAGCCACAGCCATGTGGGATCCAAGCTGTGTCTGTGACCTACACCACAGCTCACACCAATGCCAGATCCTTAACCCACTGAGCAAGGACAGGGATGGAACCCACATCCTTATGGACACTAGTCAGGTGTGTTACCGCTGAGTCACCATGGAACTCCTCCTTTCATTTTTTTCCCCACTCAATGGTAGAGATGCTAATAAATGTGATATGGTAAAAATAAGCTTCTTCTAGTTTCAGATTGGAGGAACAATGGGAATTGGCACTTAGAAGCAGGCATAAGCTATATAAAGATCTAAGAGAAAAGGGTTCTAGACAGAGAAAGAGCAAGTCCTAAGCCCTGAGGCAGGACTAATCTTGGTATGTATGAGGAAGAGTAAAAGGTTCATATGACCTGAATGACATACGAGAGGCAGAAAATTGTAGGAGATGGTGGCAGAAAGATTAGCAGATCCTGTCATATAGTTATTTGGGTTCACCTCTGTCTCCTACGGCAATTATGTGCAAAGTCTTTGATAACTACAGTCTTTTGGATACAGATTTTCAATTTCCAGTAATGGGAGACTTATTTATTCTGACCAAACCTCCAGAGAAAAACAACTAAAAATATTGAGTGAAGGTTTTTTTTTTTTTTTTTAACCAATCTCCTACAAAGCAAAAAGAGCTGAAAAAGAAAAAGAAAATAAATAAGGAATCCAGAAAGCTAAGTGTACAAGGAAGCTACTTTTGCCCTGAGGGCACTGGATATTTCCATAAAATAAAAATGTTTATTCGGATGGTCTCACAGGATTAGGAGCATAGAGATCAAAGCCTAAGGCCCACAGAAGATGGGAAGTCTATTAGGAGACTCTCCCTGCAAAAAGCTTTCAGCTCAAAGGGCTACGCCCTCAAGGAAGGGGTAAATGGTCTTTCAGCCTGGAATCATGTCATTTTTGTGGTTCAGGGAACTTAAGAATTGAACTTGGATTAAGGTGAACCTTGACTGGTACTAACTTCAGGCATCTGGTAGAAACAAAAGCAAGTTCTTTCTGAAGGAAGTTACTTTCATCCTAAGACTTAAGGTATTCTTACAGATAATTTTCAGGTACAACAACCAGCAAATACTTGAGGATAACCAGGCATACTTGAGGAAAAGAAGACATGCAGAAACAATAAAAAGAAACAATAAAAGGAAATAGACCTATAATGACATTACATATTGGAATTATTAAATATAGACAAATAAACCATGCTTACTATAAAATGCATATAGAATTTTTTAAAAATATATTGAAAAAACAATTATCACAATGTTTTGCACATAAAAGGAAGTAAAATCTTCTCCATTAGCTTTATGGATTTAAGCTAATAAACATCTAGCCTTTTCCATGATGTCAAGTATTACTTCACATCATATTTTCATTCACTCATTTTATACAACAGACACTTTTGCCTATTCATGGTCTTCCATACAATGTTTTCAGCATGAAGAATATAATAGTAAACAATATGCACACAGGGTTCTTGCTCTCAAAAACTCTCACCTTCAGCAGAGAAGACATACACACAGCCAATACACACAGTGGTGGGATTAGCACTCTGTGGAGGACTACAATAGGACCAGATAATTGAACATACTCACAAAACTCCCAAGAGCCTTTCAAGCACAGCTCCCCATGATCCTTCTTATTTACCCAAGGATGTGAAAGATTTGTGCAATGAATCTTTTTTAGGGAGAGCTCCTTAAAAGATTCCAACAGATTCTTCCATGACCTTCTGGTCACATAACCAAGCTTGACTGTCTAACTGGTTACATCAGGTGTAAAGCATCAATAAACTAGCCCTAGATCAAGAATAAGACAAGGGTGCCCATTCTCACCACTCCTATTTAACATAGTATTGGATGGCCTAGCCTGAACAATCATGCATGAGAAAGAAATAAAAGGCATCAGAGTCATAAAGAAAGAAGTAAAATCTTCTCCATTTGTAGATGACATGATTTTATATCTAGAAAATCCTATGGATTCTGCAAAAATTTTTAGATCATAAAATTAAGTAAAATTTGCAGGACAGAAAATCAACATATGAAAATCAGCAGTGTTTCTATACATTAATAATGGATTATATGAAAAATAAAGAAACAATCCTATTTACAATAGTCATCAAACACAATAAAATACTTAGGGATAAATCTAACTAAGTTGGTGAAAAACTCCACACTGAAAACTGTAAGACATTGATGAAAGAAACTGAAGAAAACACAAATAAATGGGATGACACCCTGTGTTCATGGACTGGAAGAATTAATAATGTTAAAATGTACATACTATCCAAAACCATCTATATAGTGAATGCATTCCTTATCAAGAGTCCAGTGGGATTTTTTTTTTTTTACAAAAATAGAAAAAACAATCCTAAAATTCACTTGGTACCACAAAAGACTCTGAAGAGCCAAAGCAATCCTGAAAAAGAACAAACTTGGAGGCATCACACTTCGTGATTTCAAACTACATTACAATACTATGGTAATCAAAATAGTATAGTACTGGCATAACAATGGAATGAAACTGAGAGCCCAGAAATAAACTCTCGCTTATGTGGATAACTAATATTTGGCTCCCTTAGCCAAGAATATTTAACAGAGAAAAAACAGTCTCTTCAATAAATACTGCTGGGAAAATTGGATATTCACATGCAAGAGACCGAAACTAGATCCTACCTACCTTACACCATTCACAAATACCAACTAGAAATAGATTAAAGACTTAAATACTTAAATGTAAGACTAGAAACAATAAAAATCCTAGAAGAAAACATAGGAATAAAGTTTCCTTAACACTGGTCTTGACAACAATTTCTTCAATATGCACAAGCAACAAAACAAGAAAGAAGTGGAACCACATCAAACTAAAAAGCCTCTGCACAGCAAAGGAAATAATTAGCAAAATGAAAAGGCAATTTACAGAATGGGAGAAAATATTTGCAAACCATACATCTGATAAGGGGTTAATATCCAAAATATATAAGAACTTAAATAACTCAATAGCAAAAAAGTCAAATAATTCAATTAAAAATTGAGTGAAGTACCCAAATACGCATTTTTTCCAAAGAAGACATGCAGATGGCCAACAAGCATATGAAAAGGTGCTCAACACCACTAATTACCAGAGAAATGCAAATCAAAACCACAATATCACCTCACATTTACTAGAATGGCTGTTATCAAAAAGATAAGAGATAACAAGTGTTGACAAGGAGGTGGAGAAAAGGGAACCCTTTAGCATTGTTGGTGGGGATTTTAAATTGGTGCAGCGCTAGGGGAAATAGTGAGGAAATTCCTCAAAAAATTAAAAACAGGACGACCAATCTTTTCTAATAACTGACAAGGTGGTAGAAGTAGAGCGAAGAAGCAGACCTTCCAGAAGTTCACCTACCTCAGGCATAGACCTCGACCAGCTGCTGCACAAGTCTTACAAGCCGCTGGTGCAGTTAAAACAGTGCCCGGCTGCAACCAGAAACTAAATCGGACCTGTAGAGGTAGCCAAACTCGCTCCTGAAGCGCATGTGCAAGGCTAGGAAGGCGGTGCTGCACGTGGAGGAGGCTAAGGTTGTGAAGACACACACCTGTGGGACGTAATCATCCTGCCCTAGATGGTGCATGTCTACAACGGCAAGATCTTCAACCAGGTGAAAACCATACCTTGGATCATCTGCCACTACGTGGGCAAGTTCTCAAAGACCTACAAGCCTGTGAGGCACAAGCCACGCAGACATCAGGTCCACCCACTTCTCCAGCTTCATCCGTTTCAAGGAGCATGCTTGGCCAATAAAGGCACAGGCTTCTCTAAAAAATAAATGAATAATTAACTTTTGAAAATAAATAAAAATAGGACAACCTTATGATCTGGCAATTCCACTTCAGGTATATATCCAAAGGAAAGAAAATCAGTCTCAGAGAGATATCTACACCTCCATGTTCACTGCAGCGTTACTCACAACAGCGTCACTTAGAACAACCTAAGAGCCTACCCACACGAATGGATAAAGACTTTATATAATTCAGCCAATAAAAAAGGAAATCCTGGAGTTCCCCAGTAGCCTAGAAGTTAAGCATTCCACGTTGTCATTGCTGTGTGGGTTCCATCCCTGGCTGGGAACTTTGCCATGCTGTGGGGCCAGCCAAAAAAAAAAAAGAAAGAAAGAAATCCTGCCATTTGCAACAACATGGAACAACATGATAGAAGGGAGCACTGGGCTAAGTAAAATAAGTCAGATAGAAAAAGACAAACACTGTATGATCTCACTTACATAAATAGAATCTAATAGAAGTGATCTCATAGAAACAGAACAGATTGGTGTTTGCCATAGGTGGGGTTTTGGAGAGTGGAAAGGGGAAAGGGGGGATGGGGGAAAGTGGTCAAAGTACAAACTTTCAATCATAAGATAAGTTCTGGGAGTGTAATGTACAGCATGGCAACTATGGTTAAAAATATTATATTGCATATTTGAAAACTGCTAAGAGAGTAGATCTTAAAAGTTCTTATAAAAATTTTTAACTACATGTGGTGATGGATGTTAGCTAAACTTATGGCAGTAACCCTTTCCCGAAATATACACGTATCAAATCACTGTGTTACGTACTTTAAGCTCATACAACATTATATGTCAATTATATCTCACTAAAACTGGGGAAAAAACATAAACCAGCCCTAGGTGCTGCCAGGAGAGTTTTGAACTTTAAACAACATGTTACACGTCATTAGTTAGCCCACTGCCCTTATCTTGGCCTAGGGTCAGTGTCAGTCAGTGTCCCAGTCTAGATGGAAAATAATTCTATCCTTCACAGCTACAAAGGTGGTAGCCTACAGAAAATGCTGCTTAAGCCAAATCTTGAAGAATAAATAGGCATTTGTGTTCTCTGTGAATTTAGTAGTGTCAGTCATTTGCTTGATAGTCAATAAATATTAAATACTCGTTATTTGCTATATGAAGAAAAATAATTTCTGACTGAATTCTGTGATAGTTAATCTTTTCCTTCAGCATCTGTATTACCCGTAAAGTCTTTTGCCAGCCTTTAAGGTTTTAATGTCTTACTATTTCTGTACTGAGCTCATTTTAGATCTGAGAAGCAAGATTTATTCTTATAATAACAAAAGCTACCTTTTTTAGATCCTTCTTCTACCTGTTAAGTACTGTAAGTTTGTTATTTTATTGCATCTCGACAATCATCCTGTGTGGCATCCATGCTATCTCTGACTTGTTGATGGGACTAGATCCAGAAAGGCTACATAAGTTGTTTCAAGTCATAGAGATAATAAAGAGAGGTAAGCAGCAAATCCAGATGAGCCTAATTCCATAGCCAGTGCTCTACAACTACAGCAGAACTTGTCATGCCCCAGTCATATCACTTTGGCACTTGTCAACTACTTCATGCTTGCCTGCAGCATTATACTGCTAGGACCCATGAGTTTCCACCTGCACAGGGCAGACCAGGAGGACTGAAGAAATAATGTCCCAGAGAGCAGTCCCCAGCCAGGAGAAATGAGAATGGAAGATAGATATCCGTGCTTTCTTACCCCTTGGGTGGGGCAATTCTGAAATGTGTTCCAGAGGTCCCCAGCAAGACTCACATCCCCACCCTCCTACTAATACCTCCTGGGATTACCTCCCCAATAAACCACTTGCATTTAAACCCTTGCTGGAGAGTCTACCTCTGGTGCAACCAGCCTAAAACAATATCACATTACCCTGCCCTCCCTTAGTTCAGAAGTAACCTGAAAGGTCACCCAGTTCAGTCTCCCATCCACTGCAGTTTTCTACATCAGTGAGAGACAACCATCAGATTCTGCTTACAGAATTCCAGGAAAATACAGCTGAATATTGGCATGACAGTCTATTTTACTTGTTATTTCTTACTTGTATTGAATAGTGCTACTCTTTCAAGTTACTGAAAACTTCATGTACAGCTAAAGGAAGGCTATTTCCTTTTCACTTGCCCAACTTTTGCATATCTGAAGAGAGCTATCTAGTCCTCCCCAAATCTTCCTTACTCTAGTTTTTTTCAGTTTACTTGTGTAAAATACCTGATTAAGAGAACCAAAACTCTAGTAAAAACTTTTAAGAGTTATCTGACATAGTCTTCCTCCTTGAAGCAAGGCTAGATATCAGTCACTGAAGACAGATGGTAAAACTCTGTAAATTTGTGCTCTATAATTTTTTACACTATTTTTTTCCTGGCCACTACCCAGAATTATGTCCCCCTTTCCCCCACCCACAACTCTATTTCCTAATTATAAAGTAGAAAAAGAAGGCTAATTGGAATTCATCTACGGCATGACAATTTGCAGTAAAATATTAAAATTCATTTTTATGGGATTTTCAATTTTAGGGTTTGGCAATGATGAAAAGCACTCAGATCTTGGAGAAAAAGGAACGTGATTACTGTCTAATTCTGTGATCTAAGAGTAGAAAGTATGTCTTTTTCCTTTGAAAAAAACTGTCCAAATTTGAAGAACTCAAAATTAACATGAAACTACTTCTTTCATAAGTGTTGGCATTATCAGCTTTCAAAAAAATGAACTACTCTCCATCATTTTGTACAAATTTACATCATTATGTAAATGTCATCTATCTATCTCTAAGTCTTCTACAACGAATTCATCTTTTATTCATTTTGTGGTTGTGTGCTGGGCAAGTGTATCATGTCCGAGATAGTCATTTTGGAGAGAGATATCTTAAGAATTTTGCTTTCCTGGCTTTCTAGTAAGGTTTTAGAAAATTATTGGGCTTACCTAACTGCAAAGTGTCTCTATTGTTAACTTTTCCAAGTATGTGTCCCTTAAGCTTATTCTACTATCCCTCTTCTAGGTAAAAATAGATAAACTATTGGGTTTTGAGTAGGCTCAACCCTTAGCAAGACTGTGTACCAAAATCTGCCTTTCTCTATGGGAGATGCCACCTTCTTTCTCCATCACTATACATCAGGTGCCTTCTTCCTCTCCCCCACTCACCTGTTCTGACTAAATTATCTTGTATGAATCATTTACACCTTAGACATGTTAAAAGAAAGAAATCTCTTTACCCTGATGTGAATGGTCTTGTTCACTGCCAAAAGTATTTTAAGAATCAACCCAAAAATATGTAAGATATTTGGAGGCGAGAGTGCTCTTCCCCACCCTTAAAATCACCTGTGATTACTCAGCTATCCACACAGAAGGCAGGTCCTGTTTTGAAACCTCTGGGAACATAGGAAACCTCTGAGGATGTTCACAAAATCAGTACTGGGCTGACTGCATCAGGATTAGAGGAGTGTTTACAAAATCCAAATCCCCAGGATGCACTACTGGAATTTCTGATTCTGTAGGTTTGGGGAAGGAATTGAGGGAAGGAGGGAATAAGAAAGTGAACAAATAATTGTGATGAACTCCAGGCCTAGGTTTTTTGTTGGTTGGTTGGTTGGTTTTTTGTTTTGTTTTGTTTTTTCCAGCTGTGACTGTGGCACATGAAAGTTCCTAGGCCAGGGATCAAATCCACACCACAGCAGCGAACCGTCACTTCAGTGACAAGGCCGGCTTCTTAACACACTGAGCCACCAGGAAAGTCCCCAGGTCCAGTTCTGAGTAATGTTTATGGGCCAAGCTTATGAGATTTCCTCCTCCAAACCTGCTCTGAAAGTTTGTCTGCCCGCGTATAAGGCTGTGCGGAATGCCAGAAGTTTCCTCAATGTAGCAAGCATGCCTATCTGGGGATCAGGGGAGGTAAAGGAAAGAGGGAGTATGATAATCATCATGCTTCATGGAAAGCAGAGTACGATTTTCTTCCCCAAGTCGATTATCATTACAAGTCCAGTGGTTTCATATTTAAAACCCAGAATTCATAAAATTAACATAATATTTAATTAAGACCCTGAACATCGTTTTTAATCTTCATTCTCTCCCTAATGGACATTTGCTGAGGTTTCTCTGGAGCCTCATATCAGATGGATTAGTTACAGTGATCTTGTTATAGTATTTCCCAGATACTCTTGGAGAATGGAGCCATATTTAGAAGCTTCTGAAAAGTTTTTTCAATGGGGATCAAGAAAACTTTTTGCAGAGTTCCCATCGTGGCTCATGGTTAACGAATCCGACTAGGAACCATGAGGTTTCGGGTTTGATCCCTGGCCTTGCTCAGTGGGTTAAGGATCCGGCATTGCCGTGAGCTGTGGTGTATGTCGCAGACATGGCTTGGATCCCGCGTTTCTGTGGCTCTGGCATAGGGCAGCAGCTACAGCTCTGATTAGACCCCTAGCTGGGAACCTCCATATGCAGCAGGTGCGGCCCTAGAAGAGGCAAAAAGACAAAAAAAAAAAAAGAAAAAAAAAAAGAAAAAAGAAAAGAAAAGAAAAACTTTTTGCCAGAACAGAGCTGAGGCTTCATGTCTCAGGGTCTTCAGTTTCTTTCTGCTCCTCAGATCATTCCGGCTCTGCCTGACTGTGCTATCCAGGTGTACACGGAGATATCCAAATAGAACTTTCTAAGTAGGGACCTGTCGTGATTCTAGGCTTATTTGCGTGTGTGTGAAGCACATGCTACCTTGTCTCTGACCCCACAGAGAATGTTCCCATGTACTGATGATTAATGTGCCTTTATATTCACAAATGTAGTGTGTGGGTAAGCTCCATCATTACCTCCTCCTCGCCCACCTCTTCCCTCGGTGCTTTCCTCTTCACGCTGCTGTTTTTCTCTTCGCCCACTTGTGACTCCACCATGTCTTACTTTCCTGATGTTCCCGCGGTCTAATTCCGTCTCCTTGTTCTTCATAGACATTTCATCCCCCATCCCCACAAATATATCTTACAACTCCACATATCTCATTTTTTCCCCCCTTGGCCTTCCAAATTCTCCAAAAGGAAGCACTCTCACAGCTGGGCATCTGGCTGGTCTCTAATCTCTAGTTTTCTCTGTGAACATCTCACACAACAGTCTGTTGGAATAATTTTGTTCTGTGTAATTTAGTCATACTGAATTTTCTTAGGGAAAAAAAAAAAGCTCAAGACTCCATTATTCGATTTTGTTCCCTTTCCCTTTCTCCCATTGAATCATAATGCATTTTAGAGCTTCTTTTCATTTTCGTTTTCTAATATTACAAACACAGAGGCAAAAAAAAATACACTTTTTTCCTTCCTTCAAAAAGAACCCAGAGCTGATAGCATGAGAGATTCAGTCCAATTTAAGCTCTATTGAAAGTACAGTGTAGGCTTGTGGTGTTCTATAAATAACAACCACATTTCCCAAAGCTGTCCCTGGTTTATACAGAGGACCCCAATTAAACTCAAAACAGCTAAAGAATAAACCTGTCAAAGAAAACACATTTATAGTGTGCCAGGCAGGTTAGACTATGGAATAAGTCAAATTCTAATTTCCTTAAAGTCATTGAACTTCCGTGTTTTGGCAAGATCAAATCCTAAATAATAAACCCAGCTGATTTTACACACTCCTACAAACAAGCTTTTTATTTTATAGGTTCTTGATAGCAATTTTTAGATGAGATCACATTTAGGGCAATCAAGCGTAAATAAAAGCTCATCTCCATAACCCTGAGAGTATGAATCCACCCTTTCTATCATTTCTTCTCTGATAACTCATACATGGACCTCAACTCCATATGTAAACCTTTGTTTTGATGTTTTAAAACATTACATTAGGATCCAAAGCAAACATGGTGTGCTAAATTTCAATCCCTACTACCTTGGTAGGTCTAGGCTAGGGCATGTGGAAGAGTGTGGGAGATGACAGCAATGAATACACAGACTTTCATGAGCAGGTGTGTATCCCAATTTACCAAGGGTAGATGGGCACAAATAATGGAGAGGAAATGTGGTGGCAGTGACTGGTTGGTCTGTCAATGATACCCAGCTAAAGTCAACATTTGCCTTGGCAGGCTGGTATTTCTACCTGGTGAAATGTTTTGATTTGACATGATTTCCAAATTGGTAACCAATCTTTTACCAAAAAAATTAAATGTTTTTATTTTTTGGCTGCACTCACAGCATGCAAAAGTTCCCAGGCTAGGGATAAAACCCACACCACAGCAGTGACAATGCAAGATCCTCAACCTGCTAAGCCTCCAGAGAACTCCCAAATTAGTAACCAGTCTTTGATAAGATTGTCCCTTCTCTCCTTCTGGTGTAAGGAGTTAAGAAATCCTTTTGCCTCCCATCAGGGATTGGATAAGAAAACTCTGTCTTTTAATAAATAGGACAAGTTTCCTGAGTAGTGTCCTACACAATAGAGTACTTGAATCATTCTTAGACTTCTGAGTCTAGGCTTTACTATTAAGCATCCACACAAGAACTTTCCCCTCTCTTTCCAATACAGTCATTTCTTCCTCCATTTGCTTCCCCAAGTTTATCACCTGAGAATATTGGCAGTAAAGAGCTGTAAACAGTAAAATTAAATAGTTGTATTCTGACATGTGTTAGCACCATACCATCCAGACTGCCCCTATTTGCCTGCCATCTTTTAAAGCAACACTATTCTTTCAGGAAAGGACAATTAGACAACAGTCTAAATCTGGTCTTGAGTTTAAGAGTAGATTTTCCAAAACGACCTCAGAGATGGAGCTGCCAATTCCTCCTACCCATAGTATTTGTCTTCAGTGTCCTGAAAAAAAAATATCCATTTTGCCAGTCAGTTCACACTCATTTGGACACATATCAGACAGGGAGAAAGAGATCTTCTAATCCAGTAGAACTAAATGAAGGACCAGAAAAACGGAAATGCAGCATCAAGTTGTGAATATTTTGGAACTCACTGGGCAAATTATTTCTAAGTATTCACCTCAGCAGTTTTTCCCACCATATTTAGTGGGCAAATAGCACAGTCAGTGACATCTGGCCCTCTTCGCTCTGTCACATTATTCCATTAATTTGTTTCATTTAACTGTGCTTATTCCTTTCGTTTTGCTTCTACTAGACTACTAGGCTTTTTCTTGCATTTTATCAAGCTTCCAAACAGTCAGCATTGATCCTTCATCCATCCAATTCCTTTACTAGGTACTGGCACAATACCTCTGCTTTGAACTTCCTTTGGAAACATTCATTACCTTTCTTGCTGTTTAAAATTCTGAAATATCCCTGATATGCACATTTAGCCTGAGGTAGACGAATACAGTTCTATAAAATGAAACAACAGGGTGTGATAGTTTCTTCGAAAGAAATAAAGTCCTTTGAAATTAGCGCTCTAGGAGTCTATTAACCCCTCATTCATATCTTTTGAATATTCTATGTAAAACACAGTACACTGCTAATATAATCTCCGGACTGTTTTATTCTTTTTTTTTTTTTAATTTTTTGTCTTTTTGCTATTTCTTTGGGCCGCTCCCGAGGTATATGGAGGTTCCCAGGCTAGGGATCGAATCGGAGCTGTAGCCGCCAGCCTATGCCAGAGCCACAGCAACGCAGGATCCGAGCCGCATCTGCAACCTACACCACAGCTCACGGCAACGCCGGATCGTTAACCCACTGAGCAAGGGCAGGGACCGAACCCTCAACCTCATGGTTCCTAGTCGGATTCGTTAACCACTGCGTCACGACGGGAACTCCCGGACTGTTTTATTCTTTAATGAACAAAAACTAAAACTAAAGGAGAAGAGAGATTATCCCATAGGGCGATATTTGAGAGCATAGTTAATATTTTAATTTCTTTCTAAGCACTGACAGGTTGCCTGTACATGAGGCAAGGGGTTTTTAATGCATTAATTTATCTGGAATGTTATTTTGCCCCAATCTGAGTCAGGTAATCTGCTAGGCACTGAGGTATACAGTTATTAAAGACAACCCTTCACTCAAGCAGTATCTAAGATAATGCATAGAGAGACAAGAAAATAATTATAAAACCACGTGTTGTTACAAGTTATGAACAAGCTAAGGACCAGGTGCCAGTTTAGGGGTTGAGGAAAGACCTCCTCAGGACTGAAGGAGTTAGAGTAGGATAGGTTAGAAAGGGAGAATGGTATTGGTCCCAGGCAAAGGGGACAGCATATGCAAAGGCACAGACATGGGAGGATAAACTGTATGTGTGGGAGTGGCTAAATTTTAGGAAGGTCTCCATCCTCCAGGATGCTCAAGATTGCAACTGGTGTGCTTGCCTCAGGTTTCCCAATAATTTATTTGTGATATGGATCAGTGTTAGAATAATGTATAACGAAACAGTAAGTAGGCTTTCCACTGTCTGCATGTGAGGATCACTTTAAACTTCATGCACTTGACCACTCTCAAGTAGTACTTGTTTGTAGATAAGTTTGATGGGAACAGACAAAAAGGTTATTTACCTGGGAAGCCAATTTCAAATTATCAGTATGGGTGAGAAAAGATACATTCTTTATGAAAATTACTCAGCCAAGACCATCATCTTAGACAAGCAGTTCTCAGACTTTAGCATTCATCATAATCCCCTGGGGGCCGTGTTAAAACACAGACTGCCAAGCCCATCTCCAGAGTTTTGATTCAGCAAGTCTGAGGAGGGGCTGAGAATTTGCATCCCTAACAAGTTCCCAGGTGATGTTTATGCTGCTGGCCTGGGACCATTCTTGGAGAAATGGGTCTACACACTTCTTTGAAAATATTGCATCACAGGACTGAAAAAAGAAAGTCACATGGACTCTTAGATATTAACCATAAATCAGAGTTTAACGTTCTCAAAATAACAGATTGCACCCAAGATGTTTTCTAACTGAAGCCTAGAGACCTTAATTCTCTTTCACTCCCCAGACCCCCACCTCCTTAGCTTTGTCCTCTGGGCTTCAGAAAGCAATGTGATTTAAATAATTTATTCTCATACTAAAAGCCTTGTTTTTGACAAGTGCACGCTCTCCTGTACTCTGGTGCTTTCTGAAATATTCTGTTATGTAAGGAACAAATTTCTCCCAAATTTAAACAGATGTCAACAGCTATTACCCTTGTGAAAGCTGCTCGTGAAAGTGTAGAGAGGGATCTTTAATGTTTTCTCTTTCTGGTAAAGGGGAAAGCAAGAAAATAAATATCAGTTTGAAGGTCCAGATACTTGCAGTTGAATTTAAATAATGAAATAAAGTGTCAATATTTTCAGGAACCATTTGTCTTAAAAAAAAAAAAAAGGTTTTTTTGCCTCCCAGAACATACATGGCATTTTTGCTAAATGAGCTTTTGCTAATCCACTGAGCACATTTGCAGAAACCGTCAAGTGAACCAAGCCTCAAAGTAGCCTCAGATTTTTTTAAATGACAAAATGGCTGTGGTTAAACAAAATATAGGCAGCGAAGCTTCGTTTTTACCCAGAAGAGGCTGTTCCCCACTTGCCTTGTTACGAAATCTGCTGGCTGAGGGAGCCTCTGGTACAATGACTCTGCAGTTATTTTAAGTATCTGTGTGGGAGGGGTGGGGGGATGGGATGGACCCAAGATTGATAAATTCCCTTACCCATCTCTGGAGGAGAGGAACTCTGGGCACAGAGAAAAGTGGAATCCATTAGATTTGGCCTTGGGGTGTGGAGGGAGGGAGGAAAAGGAAAAAAAGAACTTTGAAAATATTTCCATTTGTCCATAATTTCCGAAGCAAAACCACACAGCAAGCAGTAGAATATTTTTTTAAAAAAAGTTGTAATGAATACATCACCATTCATTCATCTCTTCACTGTCTCAGTGCTCTTGATAAACTGAGCTGAAATATCTGTGTGGTTCTTATCATCTGTGTGCAATTGGGGCTGTCAGAGGCATGACTGAGAGCAACCTCAGCCAATCCCAGTTAGAAGCAACAGATTTCACTCTGGGCAACGTTTTCTTCTCACCTAGAAAACACTATATATTATTTGTGGACCTCTTGGTGAGATGATTTCTCCTAGGAAACTTGCCCACATCAGACTTCCCTGTGTCTAGCCACTTGTACAGTGACTTCCCTCTTCATGGTACCTGTCCCCCTAAACCAGGTCAGGAGTCATGAGCACTGTATTTCCTTTCCCAGGCCCCTCCCAGAACACCAGATTAGAGAGAGCAGGAAGAAACAAAAACAAGTGAAATAGCCACCTTCTCAAATGTTAGGAGTCTGACGCTTAAATCATGTAATTTAAATGTGGCCTCATAAATTTTAGACCAAGACATACACCTAAAGAATACCATAATACTGTAAATACCATAATATTTAAATATCTCTGACAACAGAGAAGACATTTGTCAAATGCATAAGCATCAAAAATAAATGAAGCCTAAGTGGATTAGTGTAAGTATCCATGCTACAGGGTTTTGAAGGAATCTAACCCAAAATAATTATTTCTGTTTTTTAATATACTGCAAATTATCCATAACTAATAGCTTTGTAGAATAAATTATATTGCTATTAAACCATTAAACCACAATGATAACTACTGTAGTTCATAAATTCTAAGATGCAAATTTTTTAAACATTTTTACATCCAAAAAACTAGGCTGCATCTTACAGTCAATGATGTAATTTTAAAAATGCATTTATTTTATTTTGCACATAGGACAACAATGCAGCTTAAACTCAATGGTGTCTTTGATTTGGTGAAATGCATAATTATCTACGACAGGAAACAGCTTTAGCATGAAGCATTTTAACTAACAAATCATAATTTGAGTGACTACAAGGCATGAGGTAATGAGGAGACAAAGATAAATAGAATGTATCCCTCATCTCAGAGTTAACGGCATAGTAAGGTAGAGTCGTATATAAGCAACTAAGTAAGTGCAAAATTAGTGCTATGGAAGCACAAAGGAAGGAGAAAGTCATCCTGATTAAAGGATCGGAGAAGGCCCGTGGAGGAGGTGATTTCTGAGATGAGAAAGTTTCATCATGCATATTTGATGCAAGAAGATATAAATGTAGAAGGTTGAAGGAGTAGGATCTAACCTCAAGAAGAGGAGAAGTAAATTCAGAGTCTGGAAATTACCCACAAAAAAAAATGTCAGAGATGTTCCCTGGCCTTGCTCAGTGGGTTAAGGATCTAGCGTTGCCGTGAGCTGTGGTGTAGGTCACAGACGCGGCTCGGATCTCGCGTTGCTGTGGCTCTGGCATAGGCCGGCGGCTACAGTTCCAATTAGACCCCTAGCCTGGGAACCTCCATATGCCGCGGGTGTGGCCCTAGAAAAGACAAAGAGACAAAAATATATATATATATATATATATATGTATGTCAGAGATGTGATTTCATTAACTGAATAAGTAAAGCAACTGGCAAGCCCAGTTTGAGCAAAAGTGGGAAGAGTGAGTGTGGAGTGGAATACAGATTGGTTGGGGCATGTTAAGTTGGAGGTATTTATAGGACATTGTAGTAGGCATCTGCCATTTTTGAGTGCCCACCCCACACTGGGGAATTTCCCCACTGTGTAAGTCTTGTTAGAAGGTAGAGGCCACTTCCCACTACAGAAGTTTAAAAAGCCAAATATTTGCTTTCCTGCTCCTCTCACTGCTAGGGTACAGTTGAGAATAGCTTTGGCCAAACAGACATGCCTGTCTTGGGATTTGAATCTGGAGTTAGTGATGCAAATCTGCAAGGCCAGAGGAGAATTCTTCTGGAGATAATGGCAGTGGCAGGATCCAGCGTCCATTAGAAGCTGCAGTGTCCAGCATTCACAAGTACTGTCCTTACCACACTAGTTATGCTGAATGATTTTGGCCAGAGTCCCAGGTATGAAATCTCTCTAGAACGTTGCTTGTTTTCCAACCTGGTTTTCCAGCTTTCCCAGTGGTGCTGGGAGAGAGCCAACATCTTTTCAATAGGTTGTTTTTCTGCTTAAATCCGTAAGAGTCAACTTCTGTGGTTTGCAAAGTAAGAACCCTGGGTGCTAAAGACAGACAGAAAACTTGCAAAAGGGGCACACAGCCTAGGAGAAAAGTCGGCCTAGAGAACAAAGTAGGGGAATCATTTGATTAGGGCTAAATTAAAACTAAGGAAGAAAATACAGATACAGATAGACAAAAGAGGGAGGAAGGAAATGACATTGTTTGGGAGGGAGGATGAGACCAGAACACTCAGCACATGTAAATGAAGGGAAAGAGAAGTCTGCCATAGAAAGCACATGTCCTGAGGGCCTACCATGTGCCAAGCATCTTGCCTAACCTAATTCATTTGATTTTTACAAAAATTAAGTATTGCTATCCTAACTTTACAGATAGAAAAATGAGATGTATAAAATTAATTTAAAAACTTTCTGAAAGTTATACAAATAATAAGTAGTGTGACCAGGATTCAAAGTCAAATATGACTGATTCCAGCATCACACTGCCTCCCTGGCAGGAGCTTTAGGAAGGGATTTGACACAGAAGCCAAAGAAAAGGCTTAGTGCAGAGGTTCTCAACTCTGGCTGCACATTGGAAACATCAATGGAGATATGGGAATTGCTAATGTCTGGGTACCACCCCCAGAGTTTTCCATGTAACTAGTCAGAGGTGCCTCCTGGGGATCAGTTCTTTTAAAAACTTCCCAGGTGGTTCTGATGTTCTGGCAAGGTTGAGAAACACTGTGGTAGGTGCTATTTTAGCAGAGTGAAATGACTTGAAGAATGAGCAGGAAATTAGGCTACAGAGCCACCAAGTACCGAAGTGAAGTATTGATAGGGAACAGTACAATGACAGGGAATAGTGACACGAGTTTCAAGTGAGTTGAAAAGTAAATTGTAAGTGGACACAAAGTGAATGTAGATCATTCTTATAGTAATAACTATGAAAGTGAAAGGAGATTGATAGACAGTCACTCAAGAGTCCTGCAGATGGAGAAAATGCTTTGGAGGATAAAAACCAGTGAGAACATCTGTAAGATGAGAGAAAGAGGCCCATGGGAAGTGAGAATTGCAGATGAAAGTGAGAGGGTTGGGTCCTATAAAAGACAGAGTCTGGTATATAAGAGGAGAGAAAGATTAGCTGTTTTGGAAGGGAAAAGGACACTTTTGCCTTAAATAAAGGAAGAAAATATTTTTGTTTTCTTTTTTGGTCAGAGAGGCTGAGATAGGTGGTAGGAAAGTTATGGGGGGAGCTTGAGGAAAGTGAAAGACTAGGATTGGAAAAATATAAGGAAGGGAATAAAGGAGCCAAAACAAAGGGATTAAATAGCTTTCACCTGAGATCATAGAAAAGGCATTTCAAGTGTAATCAATCATTAGGGCCACATGACTTTCTCAGACAGTACTTGGGAGTTTTGAGGAGGTGAGAAAATGGATAAGGACATTTGCCCAGAGCTGGGAACTGCCCAGACTGACTATCATAGGTCAAGGGAGTGAGGAACTTTGAGGTGCTACTGAGAGCACTTAAATCAAGCAAGTCTATTTACTTTGACATGAAATTTAGTATATTAAAATTTACATGAGGTTCTATCCCTGATTTGGCACACAAAATATGTGAAATCCATATGTTCATGCTGGAATCCAAATGCATCAGTATAGATAATGATGACTCTAATAGAGGAATAAGTTGTGGTTTCACATCAAGAAATGATTAGAATAGTGAACAGAGCCCTAAATAATTAATTTGGTAATTCAACTTTCCTGCTTTCAGACTGGTCACATTTCAGGCACTGGCCAAAACATATAGATTTAAATATAGATAAAAATCACCCCAATAAATACAAAGAGCTAGTTCCATCAATTATGCCTTTTCTAATTCAACAGACATGGAAGTTTCTCAAACATTGCTCAAGCTGATGCATCTGTTTCCCTTCTCCTAACTCAGATCTCTGAAGGCTCAAACTTTCCAGGTGTTTCTCAAACCTCATTCTAGCCACAAACCAGTTAATAGTAAGTTTTATTTGTGACACAGGTTTTGGGAAATGTTCCTCCAGACACCATGGCACTGAACTTGGTATTTTGTTCTTTGAAATGCTCTTTCAACTCAATTTGGCACAAAAATCCCTGCTGCTTAGAATGCTCTTCCTCCACCCTCATCCCTCACCCCTGCCCCTGCCCTTTCCTTTGCTCTTTTCTTTAGACAATTCCTTCAGGACTCCACTCAAGTATTCCTGTAGGCTTTCTCTGGACATATGGCCCCATAATACTCTGCTCTTACTTTCTACTTCATACCATGCATCCCAGTTCTAATTATTTGTCTAGAGTCTGCCTGCCCTGCTAACCTATAAGATTCACCAGGCACATGTCATAAGTATTCAATAAATATTTGTTGAGGGAGTTCCCGCTGTGGCTCAGCAGAAATGAATCTGACTAGGAACCATGAGGTTGCAGGTTCGATCTCTGGCCTCATTCAGTGGGTTAAGGATATGGCATTGCCATAAGCTGTGGTGTAGGTCGCAGACGTGGCTCGGATCTGGCATTGCTGTGGCTCTGGTGTAGGTCGGCAGCAACAGCTCTGATTAGACCCCTAGCCTGGGAACCTCCATATGCAGCCCTAAAAAAAAAGACAAAAAAAAATATTTGTTGAGTATTCGAATGAGTAATCATGATTGGAAAATGGATTGTATGAGACAGAAACCAAGTGAAGAAGGTTCACTTAGGAAGCTATCACAGTCAACAGATAGAGCAACTCCACCTATAGTCACTTCATTCTTATACCATTTTCATGCACACTGGCCCCTAGTGTGCTTTTCCTCCCTTGGACTATGGTGTGGGTCACAGATGTGGCTCGGATCCCATGTTGCTGTGGCTGTGGCACAGACCAGCAACTACAGCTCTGATTCAAACCCTATCCTGGGAAATTCCATATACCATGGGAGTGGCCCTAACAAGCCCCCCCCACGCAAAAAAAAGAAAAACCTAAAAAGTTTCTGTGAAAGTGATAACCACAATAAATAGCAAATGGATGAACATGAAGATGTAAAAGAGGGCATCAAAATCATAAAACGTGGCAGAGGAGAGTAAGCAGATGTAGATTTTTTTTCCTAGAATGTGTTCGAATCCATATAACTACCAGTCTAAAGCAAGTAGATGTAGGAAGAGGTTAACATACTTGAAAAACAGGGCAACCACAAATCAAAAACATACAATAGATTCACCAAAAACCAAAGAGAAGAGAACATAAGCATAATACAAAAGAAAATAATCAAACCACAAAAGGAAAAAGAAAAAAAGAATGGGAAAAAGAAGAAATATAAAATTTCTTTAGGGAAAACAAAGTTTAAAATGGCAATAACTACATATCTATCAATAATGACCTTAAATGTTAATGGACTGAATACTTCAATCAAAAGACACAAAGTCATAGATTGGATTAAAAAAAAAAAGAGCCTACAATATGCTGCCTACAAGAGACTGACCTTAGGGCAAAGGACACACATAGATTGAACGTAAGAGGATGGAAAAGATATTTCATGCAAATGGAAATGACAAGAAAGTGGGGACTGCAATTCTCATATGAGACAAAATAGACTTTAAAACAAAGTCTATAAAGAAAGAAAAAGAAGGACACTATATAATAATAAAAGAATCAATACAAGGAGAGGATATTACACTCATCAACATATATGCACCCCATACAGGAGCACGTAAATATGTAAAACAAATTCTACAGACATAAAGGAAGAAATTGACAGGAATACAATAATAGTAGGAGACTTTAACACCCCACTCACATCAATGGACAGATATTCAAGACAGAAAATCAATGAGGCAACAAAGATCCTAAATGATAAAATAGGTTAGACTTAATTTATATCTTCAGGACATTATTACATCCAAAAAAAAAAAAAAGCAGAATACACATTTTTTCAAGTGCACATGGAACAAAGGATTGACCACATACCAGGGCACCAAACAAGCCTCAACAAATTTAAGAGTATAGAAATTATTCTAAGCATCTTTTCTGACAACAATGGCATGCAAATAGAAATCAACCACAGGAGTTCCCGTCGTGGCGCAGTGGTTAACGAATCCGACTAGGAACCATGAGGTTGAGGGTCCGGTCCCTGCCCTTGCTCAGTGGGTTAAGGATCCGGCGTTGCCGTGAGCTGTGGTGTAGGTTGCAGACGTGGCTCGGATCCTGCGTTGCTGTGGCTCTGGTGTAGGCCAGGGGCTACAGCTCCAATTCGACCCCTAGCCTGGGAACCTCCATATGCCGCGGGAGTGGCCCAAGAAATAGCAAAAAAAAAAAAAAAAAAAAAAAAAAAGAAAGAAAGAAATCAACCACAGAAAAACAAATGAGAAAAAAATTACATGGAAACTAAACACCATGCTACTATAAAGTCAATGGGTCAATGATGATATCAAAAAAGAAATTAAAAAATACCTTGAGGCAAATGACAATGAAAACACAACCATACAAAATTTATGGGCTACAGAAAAAGCAGTTATTAAATGAAAGATGCTAGAGGAAGAAGAGGACAAACTGTGTGATTCTATGTATATAGTTTAGAAACTAAGCCATATGGGGGGAAGGGATTTTAACTGGAAGTGAGCATGGAGGGACATTCTGTAGTACAGGTAATATCATGCCTGTGTGTATTCTGTGAAAATTCATTCAACTGTATATTTATGGCTTTGTGATTTGTGCACATTTCTATATGTAATTATACTTTAATATGAAGTTTACTAAAAAATAAAAGCAACATAGGGATACTCTGACAGACCTCTGAGAGAGAAAGAAATGTGTGGGAGAAGTTTGACATCTATAGAGCTATTCTTGAATTCCAGTTATATTGTACTGTTGCAGAATCTGGAATCTCTACTTGTTGAAATATGTTAAAACTATTCTTTTCTTATTCCTTACTTGTCCTCAAAATTTTTAGTATTTCCCTCAGATAATTTATGTGAACCTAAGTTTCCTTGATGTTTCCACTTCATTTTTCACCTTTTATTTTCAGTGATCTAAAAAATATGTTTAAATGTATCCAGATTCATACTATGTTCTATGGGGATAAATGGATAACATTTTAGATAAAAAGTACAAATCAATCTTCTTTCTTTTACTTTCAAAATAGTTTTTAGGAGTTCCCACTGTGGTGCAGTGGGTTAAGAATCTGACTGCAACAGCTCAGGTTGCTACAGAGGCACAGGTTTGATCCCCAGTCTGGTGCAGTGGGTTAAAAGAGCTGGCATTGCCACAGCTGCATTGTAGATCACGGCTGTGTCTTGGATTCAATTCCTGGCCTGGAAACTTCCATATGCTGCAGGGGTGGCCATAAAACATAGGGTTTTTTTGTTTGTTTGTTTGTTTTTGTTTTGTCTTTTTGCCTTTTCTAGGCCTGCACCCGTGGTATATGGGGGTTCCCAGGCTAGGGGTCCAATTGGAACTGTAGCCACTGGCCTACAACAGAGCCACAGCAACGCAGGATCCGAGCCGCGTCTGCAACCTACACCACAGCTCACGGCAATGCCGGATCGTTAACCCACTGAGCAAGGGCAGGGACCGAACCTGCAACCTCATGGTTCCTAGTTGGATTTGTTAACCTCTGAGCCATGACAGGAACTCCCAAAACATAGGTTTTAATTGGCAAAAAATCTATTACTCATTGCCATTTGGAGGGTGCTATGTGGCATTATATGATTATAAGTCTCATTATGTAACATTATTAAACTATTATAAAAACTTTCAGAGTTGGAAGGAATCTTAGGGTCATCTGGTCCAACCCTCAAACTAGATACAAAACTTTCTTGCCAACAGCTTATGGTACTTCCAGAGACCCTGACCTAAGGTTCCCAAATTCGTTGTTGAATTACCATTATTGTTATAAAGTTCTTCCTTAGATTAACTAAAATCGGCCTTCTTGTAACTAAGAGGAACCCACTCTATAGCACAGGGAGGTCCACTCAATGTTCTGTAATATGGAAGAAAAGAATAGATATATGTATAACTGATTCACTTTGCTGTAAACCTAAAGCTAATATAACATTATAAATCACCTATACCACAATAAAAATTTAAGAAAAATCAGGCTTCCTTTAACTTATACCATTGGTTACAGTTTCATTCTCCAAAACATCATGGAATAAGTTAAATTGTTTTTCCATAGGATGTGATAGTAGAAAACAGCATTTAGTGGAATAGCTTTGGGTTCAAGTCCTATCTCTTTTACTAACTAATTCACCTTATTTTTCTCATATACAAAATGGAGTGAAAAGACCATCTTGCCAAGTTGTTGAGACAATTACATATATTATATATTACGCACTAGCAACAGATTCAGTTCCTCATAGTAGAAGACCAATAAATTGTATCTTTAAAAAAATCATAGGTGAAGATAATATATTTTCACTTTGTCATCTTTTCTCCAGGTTGAGCCTTCCAATTACTTGAAACTACTCGTTATATGACATGTTCAAGCTTTTCAGAGTCTTTGATCTTGTCTTTGTGATACATGGCACTTAGTTACCATGTCACATGACACAGAATACATTATGCCAAACATTATCTGACTACTTACTGGATTATTACTTCAATCTAGACTATCTAGACCAGTGCTGTCCAATAGAACTTTCTATGATGAGAAAATATTCCACATCTGCACTGTCGAATATGATAGCCGCCAGCTATGTGTAGCTATTGAGCGCTTGAAATGTGGCTCATGTTTCTGAGGAACTGAATGTTTAACTTATTTAATTTCTATTTAATTAGCCACATAATGTTAGTGTCTACCATTTTGGACAGTATAGGTCTAGACATTATACTGCCATTAATGCAACCTAAATTGGGATAACTATCTTAGAGTTCATTTCTTACTGAGAGTTTGTGGTTAGCTATTTTAGTTTTTTTTCATAAAAACTAACTTTTACTTTATAGCAACTTCTATTAATATTGATCCAATTCTCCTTCACCCTATAATTATGGAATCTTTTTTCTGCACATTGGAACCTAACTTTAGAGAACCTCAATTTCCTCATCTGTATAGTAACAATTGCTTATACTACATACTTCACACAGTTAACCTAGAGTGGGAAAGTTAATGTGTGTAAAAGTTTGGAATGCCATAAAGTGCTTTACAAAGTCCTAACTTCAGCATCACTGCCACTGTTAAATGTTCTTTAAGGAGTTCCCGCTGTAGCACAAAGGGATCAGCAGCATCTTGGGAGTGCCGAGATGCAAGTTTGATCCCTGGCCTGGCACAGTGGGTTAAGAATCAGGTGTTTCCACAGCTGTAGCTTAGGTCACAGCTGTGGCATAGGTCACAACTGCCACCCAGATCTTATCCCTGGCCTGGGAACTACAAATGCCATGGGATGGCCAAAAAAAGAAAAAAAATGTTATCTTTCAGTCTATCAAGATATTTCTTAATCTGGATGCTTTCTCATTCCATGCTTCAGCTATGTTGAGCTATACTTCCTCTCTTGCCTCTCTTGCTCTGTCTTGACACATGCACTCCCCCATCCTGAAACTCTGTGGTCTATATCCCCTCCTTACCTGGGAGAATGATGTGGTTTTACTCTTGGGGGACTGGCTCATGGGCTGTACTAGTCTCCTTGGGCTACCATAAAAAAGTACCAGTTTCTGTGGTTTGACGACAGAAAGCTGTTTTCTCACAGTTCTGGAGGCTACAACTCTGAGATCAAGGCATCAGCGGGGTCTGTTTCTTCTAAGATTTCGCCTTGGCTTGTAGATGGCTGTCTTTTCCCTGTGTCTTTACATGATTTTTTTCTCTATGAGTGCATGTGTTCTAATCATTTTCTTATTTTATTTTTTATTATTTTTATTTATTTTTCCTGCTGTACAGCATGGGGATCAAGTTACTCTTACATGTATACATTTTTTCTCCACCCTTTGTTCTGTTGCAGTATGAGTATCTAGACATAGTTCTCACTGCTGCTCAGATCTCCTTGTAAATCTATTCCAAGTTGTGTCTGATAAGCCCAAGCTCCCCATCCCTCCCACTCCCTCCTTCTCCCATCAGGCAGCCACAAGTCTATTCTCCAAGTCCATGATTTTCTTTTCTGTGGAGATGTTCACTTGTGCTGGATATTAGATTCCAGTTATAAGTGATATCATATGGTATTTGTCGTTCTGACTCATTTCACTTAGTATGAGAGTCTCTAGTTCCATTCATGTTGCTGCAAATGGCATTATTTTGTTCTCTTTTATGGTTGAGTAGTATTTCATTGTGTATATATACCACGTCTTCCTGATCCAATCATCTGTCAGTGGACATTTGGGTTGTTTCCATGTCCTGGCTATTGTGAATAGTGCTGCAATGAACATGCGGGTGCATGTGTCTCTTCTAAGTAGAGTTTTGTCCGGATATGTGCCCAAGAGTGGGATTGTGGGGTCATATGGAAGTTCTATGCATAGGTTTCTAAGGTATCTCCAAACTGTTCCCCATAGTGGCTGTACCAGTTTACATTCCCACCAACAGTGCAGGAGGGTTCCATTTTTTATAAGGACAACAATTACATTGGATTATGGCTCACCCACATGATTTCTTTTTCCCTTAACTATCTCTTTAAAGGACCTATCCCCAAACATAGTCACATTCCGAGTTACTTCAGATGAGAATGCCAATATATGAATTTGAAGGAGACATAAACTCAACCAATAACAGGAGCTTTTATATCCACCTACAAGCTACTACAAGATTGAGATAATATCTGTACTAACAACTTGAGATTTATGGATAAAATTCAGGAGTTTTGTGAATATAAATGGAGCAAAAATCACATCTACATTTTCTTTATTTTCATAATCATTTAAATAAAATTTAGAATTTCCTTCAAATATGAACATAGGCAATGAACCACACTAGCATTAGCTGTACTGTGACTTAATCGTCAACACTAATCACAGATATTTTCACATAACACTACAGTTTTTCCAGAGGTCTCAAATATTGTTTATGCTTATGTCTAACACTGAAATTATGACAATGCAGTCTCCCAAAACAACAGAAATAAGACCAAAAATAAACCAATGGGACCTAATCAAACTGACAAGCTTTGGCATGCCAAAGGAAACCAAAAAGACAACTTACAGGATGGGAGAAAATAGTTTCAAATGTTGCAACTGACAAGGGCCTAATCTCTGAAACATACAAACAACTTATATAACTCAACAAAAAAAAAAACCAACAATCCAATGGGAAAACGGGCAAAAGACCTGAAGAGACATTTCTCCAAGGAAGATATACAGATGGCCAACAAGCACATGAAACAATGCTCAACATCCCTGATTATTAGAGAAATGCAAATGAAAACTACCGTGAGATACCACCTCCCACCAGTCAGAATGGCCACCATTAATAAGTCCACAAATAACAAATGCTGGAGGGGGTGTGGAGAAAAGGGAACCCTCCTGCACTGTTGGTGGGAATGTAAGCTGGTCCAACCACTACGGAGAACAGTATGGAGGTACCTTGGAAAACTATACATAGAACTACCATACGACCCAGCAATCCCACTCTTGGGCATATATCCGGACAAAACTCTACTTAAAAGAGACACATGCACCTGCATGTTCATTGCAGCACTATTCACAATAGCCAAGACATGGAATCAACCCAAATGTCCACTGACAGATGATTGGATCAGGAAGATGTGGTATATATACACAATGGAATACTACTCAGCCATAAAAGAGAACAAAATAATGCCATTTGCAGCAACATGGATGGAACCAGAGACTCTCATCCTGAGTGAAGTAAGTCAGAAAGCAAAAGACAAATACCATATGATACCACTTATATCTGGAATCAAATATATGGCACAAAGGAACCTTTCCGCAGAAAAGAAAATTATGGACTTGGAGAATAGACTTGTGGTTGCTAAGGGGGAAGGGGAGGGAGTGGGTTGGTGTGGGAGCTTGAGGTAGATAGATGCAGAATGTAGCCTTCGGGATGGATTAGCAATGGGATCCTGCTGTGTAGCACTGCAAATTCTGAATAGTCATGATGGAACATGTAATGTGAGAAAAAAGTATGTTTACATGTGTGTGTAACTGGGTCACTATGCTGTACAGTAGAAAAAATAAATAAATAAACATTATTCTGAGAAGAGGGTGCATTTCATAGACATCATCATATGTCAAAGGGGCTCATGCACAAAAAAAAAAAGGGTCAGAACCCCTTACTGATGGATCCAACCACAAATGGCAGCCCAGTCACAGGTGAAATTAAGCCAGTTTAGCCATGGCAAGATAGGTCATGTTGGGTTTAAAGTCTTTTTTTTTTTTTTTGTCTTTTTAGGGCCACACGAGTGGCATATGGAGGTTCCCAGGCCAGGGGTCAAATCAGAGCTACAGCTGCCAGCCTACTCCACAGCCACAGCAATGCCAGATCGGAGCCTCATCTGCAACCTACACCACAGCTGACTGAAACACCGGATCCTTAACCCACTGAGCGAGGTCAGGGATCAAACCCGCGTCCTCATGGATGCTAGTTGGGTTCGTTGACCACTGAGCCGTGACGGGAACTCCTAAAGTCTATGATACAATGTCTAATTTATTCATAATTTGAGATAACGAGTCCCCATTATGTGCACCATGCCTCCCAAAACTTATAAACACCATGATTCATTTTCTTTTATGTCAGCTCAACCTGGCCTCTACTGTGCCCTCTTTATGAGGTCCTCAACTTGGGATGTGCCTCCCTTTTTGCCCACCTTGCCTTCAATGTCACTGGGTTCTGAGTTGGTGCTCTGGATATATCGGCTAAACTTTGTCCCTGAGGAGGCCACTGACCCAGGATTTTTCTGAAGAAAATGTTAAGAGTCTGTTGCCTGAGAGAGGGATGTACTAAAAGAGACGGGGCGGGGTGGGGGGCGGCTTAAAGATTTGGCATTATCAGTTTCACTGCCCACACTCTAACAATATTTTGTTCTTTTCAGTACACCTGCCTTTGTAATAGGATTAGACTATGGCAAAACAGAAAGAATAATAGAAAGAGTATTATATTTGGAGTTAGAATCAAGCTACTAATCTATCACCTCCAGCCTAGAATACTTCCATGGTCAGAGAGGCTAGGGGAAATGGAGGAGCCTAGCAACCCAGGAACATAGGGAGCCATGTATCTCATCCATAAGAACACCATCCTTGGGAGGGTTGTTTGACATTTGATATGAAGGGACCAAAAAACTGAAGAGTGCTAATAAAATGTGAATTGTGGTTTTATTACAAGAGGTCTTCTTACAGAGAGGTCTTTCTCTACAACTCCTTGGCTGCCAAGCAAGAATCCAGAGAAGATGTCAGTGGAAGCCTTGGACATTGTTCTTTCCGCATGGCTGGACCAGGATGAGAGTCAAAGTAACCACTCCTTCTACTGTCTTCTTCTTGACTTGAATCCAGAATGGTCTGTATACTAGCCAAGTTTTAATTAAAAGGAAGTGGAATAGTAAGATATAATTTTTCACCTATAAAATTAGCATATAGGTGGGAGTTTTACAGCTTTCTTGGAAAGCAATTTCAGAGACTGTTAGTTAAGAACTTAAAAGATGAACATGGATACCTATCCTAGGGAAATAATTAGACCAATGAATATTTTGACAGGGTTATTTATCATTCTGAATAATTGGAAACCTAAATGTACAATGTCCAATACTGAGTGAATGAATAAATTAAGTAGCATACTAATATAATTACAGTGTATTCAGATAATGGGCTAATATGCATTCATTAAAATAATACTTTAAAATATTCCTTTAAATGAATATGTTTATGATATAATGCTATAAAAATTATGTACAGAGTAAAATCTCAAGTTTGAAGGAAAAATGGTAAAAGATTAACACTAGTCATCTTTTTTTGAGAAATGTTACTTCCTTTCCTATTTTATGTATTTTCCAAACTTTCCATGTTAGACATATCATAATTATAATCATTAAAAAAAATCTAAAAAAATGAAAGAACTTGATCTGAAAATGGAGATACCTATTGTTCATAAGAAGCTTGGTTTCAGATGCACTTCATTACCAGTATCAGTTAACAAGACTAAGACTTTGCTGGCAAGTGCCTGGGATCAAGTTTGCTAGAATTTTAAAAAGGTCTCTGTCTGTGAGCAGTAGACAGGAACAGTTTAGTTTTATAACATGGTAAAAGACTGGGCAAATGGAGCCTGATTCTACTAGCTTGTCTGCCTTTGAAATTGTGCTTTATTTGTGTAACTGCTCATGCTTGGTTGACAGATCAAGGGGTTCCCTGCAGATTCTCACATGGCAAGAACTTAGATGGTAATTTTAGGCCACAGCAGATGGCAACTGTAAGTGCAGAAGGCCACTCAAAATATTGGTTGCTTTATCTCTGTAAAGCTATGAAGAGATGGAAAAAGTTACAGTCTTGCCATAAGATAGTACATTTGGTTCATTCTGGAGCACTCCTATCAGTGTGCTCGAAGTGTAGGGAACATATGAGGGCAGACTTTCAATTAAGTCACTCACCAAAGACCATCAGGAACAAGGGCAGAGAGTGACAGCCTGGCCAAAAAACATTGAATTAAGGGTTTCCATGTATGTATAATATCTCAAGGCCCTACAAATAAATGTATATTGGAAAAAGCATGTTCTACTGTTGTTCTACTTAGTAATATGAGGCCTTAAATGATTCAGAATAAAAGTTGAATGAAAAAAAGTTTGGAGTTCCTATTGTGGCTCAGAGGTTTACGAGTTCGACTAGTATCCATGAGGACACGGGTTCAATCCCCGGCCCCATTCAGTGGGTTAGGGACCTGGCATTGCCTTGAGCTGTGGTGTAAGTTGCAGATGTGGCTTGGATCTGACATTGCTGTGGCTGTGGTATAGTCTGGCAGCTGAAGCTCCCTAGCCTGGGAACTTCCAAAGAATGAAAAATGAAAAATAAATAAATAAATGAAAAAAGTTTAAAATATTGGTAACACTAAAAGTGCTCAAATTTGCCACTGAAATCTTCTTTAGAGATGAATTTTCCTTTTTAGGACTGAGATGGTGCCAGTTTTTATAGGAAAAAGAAAAAGAATATTTCAGTAGCAGAGCTAAAGTATGAAAAATGTTTTCCAGATCTTAATAAGATGATTGAGTCTATGAATAGGATACTTTTAAATGAGTAAAAAGTGATGAAGTCATGGGATGTGAATTAAATTTAGAATACATGAAACCAATTGGGCTTTGAGGATCATGGCTCATATTTTTCCCCTGCCGTTTGCTGAATTTAATGAAGTCCTTTGAAATTTTCATACTTCTATCATTCAAAAGGCCTCTGAAAATATGCTTCATTACAGAAGGGGGATACCATCATAGACATATAATTAGGGAAAGGAGAATAACAAGTGACATAAAGAATTGAGAGAAAAAAAAAGTAAAATTAAACCATTTAAAATATGCTTGCTTTTAATTCAGAATATATTTGAAAAAGGAGTTATTAAAGCAAAATAGGAAAAGTTTTTATAAATAAAAATATTTATTTATCATTTTTTTTACACATCATATCTGATTATCTGGACATCTGGTATTTGATCTTCTAAATGGACTTTTCTTAACCAGTTCATAAACTATTTCTATCATAGGCAAATTGCCAGAGAGTAAAAACTTTATGGATTAAGAAATTATCAAACTAAATGGTGTTATGCTTAAGCAAATGAGACTCTTCTTAAGCCTTAATGCAAATATATAGAATCTTAACTGTGGATACACTTTTAGGAATATATTCCACAGAGAATTTGAAAGTTGGAACTTCCAAAATCCTTTGAAGAAAGTAATTGTAAAGCACTTGTGAACTTGGCATGGGCTTTCTTCTTCTTCTTTTTTTTTTTTTTTTTTTTTGTTTCCCCAATACATTATTTTTTTTCTACTGTACAGCATGGTGACTCAGTTACACATACCTGTATACATTCTTTTTTCTCACATTATCATGCTCCATCATAAGCGACTAGACATAGTTCCCAGTGCTACACAGCAGGATCTCATTGCTAATCCATTCCAATGGATGGAACTAGAGACTCTCATACTGGATGAAGTAAGTCAGAAAGAGAAAGCAAAATACCATTTGATATCATTTATATCTGGAATCCAATATAGGGCTTTCTTATTCATTCAAGCAGTTTAAGTAACATTATTTTGAGTGTGATGCCAATGCAGAGTTTCATCGTGTGTACCTATGCTGTAAAGTTGAGTAAGGATATGGAGAATTTCTAAATATGTTTCTTTTTTTTCTGGCTCTGCCTTTGGCATGTGGAAGTTCCTGGGCCAGGGATCAAACCTGTGCCACAGCAGCAACACGAACCACTGCAACAACAACATCAAACCCTTGACCTGCTGAGTGCTGAACCATGAGAGAACTCCTACATTCTTTTTTTTTTTTTTTTGAGTGTTTCTTCAATGTAGTAAACATTTGTTTGAGTGTCTACTATGTGATAAACACTGGAGACCATGATGAGTAAGACAAAGTCTCTACCCAAGTTGCTCAGAGCTCATGCTGGTCTGCCTCAGCTCTAACCCAGGTATGTAAGCAAAATGATGTCTCTTTTGCTAATCATTGCCTTACTTTTTAATGTTCAACTTAATATCCCCCCATGACTCAAATCCCCAGCTACAGATGTTTAGCTCACGGACGGACACATGGCCCAGGCTGGGCCAACCGGTCAAATTCTCTTCTGAGCATGAGAATTAAGACTGAGTGTTTAATTCAATTAGGGATGGTTCTTAAGCAGAAAAAAATATGTAAAACCAAACCTAGAGTCAGTATCTAGTAATTAAACCTCTAGAATCAAGTCTAAAAGTAAGGATTTAACATTGCTTCCCACCAAGACATTCTGACTTCTCTAATCTAGCTACTTCTAAAAACAGCTATATCCATTTATACTTATGGGTTTTTACTCAATTTTTCCCGTATTCTGCTTTCCACCTAAATCAAAATCTTCTCACCTTGCACAAACAACTTCAAGCTCTATTTCTTTTGTTAAAATAGTTTTTATTAGAGTAGATTTACAATGTTGTATTAGTTCCTGTTATACAGCTAAGTGATTCAGTTATATATATTTTCATATTCTTTTCTATTATGGTTTATTAGAGGATATTGAATATAGTTCTGTTATAGGGTAGGATCTTGTTGTTTATCTATTTTAAATATAGTAGTTTGTATCTGCTAATTCCAAACTCCTAATTTATCCCTCCCCTACCCCCTTTTCTCCTTGTTTTTTTTCTGCCTGTGAGTCTGTTTCTGTTTTGTGAATAAGTTCATTTATATCGTATTTTAGATTACACATATAAATGATGTCATATGGCAATTGACTTTCTCTGTCTGAATTACCTCACTTAGTATGATCATCTATAGTTCCATCCATGTTGATGCGAATAGCATTATTTCATTCATAAAAATATTACTTATGGTTGAGTACTATTCCATTGTCTATATATGTATATATCAAATCTTCTTTACCCATTCTTCTGTCAGTAGGCATTTGGGTTGCTTCCATGTCTTGGCTATTGTAAACAGTTCTGCTATGAACATTGGGATGCATGTATATTTTCAAGTTATGGTTTTCTCCAAATATATGCACTGAAGTGGGATTGCTGGATCATAGGGCAGCTCTACTTCTAGTGTTTTAAAGAACCCCCATACTGTTCTCCATAGTGGCTGCATCAATTTACATTCCCACCAATAGCTTATAAGAAGTTTCCCTTTTCTCCACAAATCCCTCCAGCATTTCTTATGTGTAGACTTTTTGATGATGGCCATTCTGACTGGTGTGAGATGGCACCTCACTATAGTTTCGATTCACATTTCTCTAATAATTAGTAGTAGATGTAGAGTATATTATCATGTGCCTAATGGCCAGCTGTATGTCTTCTTTGAAGAAATGTCTGTTTAGGTCTTCTGCCCACTTTTTGATTCAGTTGTTTGTTTTCTTGATAGTGAGTTGTATGAGCTATTTGTATATTTTGGAAATTAAGCTCATGAAGGTCACATTGTTTGCAAATATTCTCTCCCAGTCTGTAAGCTGTCTTTTTGTTTTGTTTATGGTTTTATTTGCTGTGCAAAACTTGATTAGGCCCATTTTAATTTTGCTTTTATTTTTATTGCCTTAGGAGACTAACCTAAGAAAACACTGGTACAATTTATGTCAGATAATGTTTTGCATATGTTCCCTTCTAGGAGTTTTATGGTGTCATGTCTTATAGGTAAGTCTTTAAGCCATTTTCAGTTTATTTTTGTGCATGGTGTGTGTGAGTGTACGAACTTCATTGATTTACATGAGTCAAGTGCTACTTCTTGATCATTTTGGACAATTTACTTCTCAGAAACTCCAATAGCAGTGGTAATGATAATTATAATAACAATGACAATAATAATAGCCTTTATGGAGTATATACCATGCTCGAGGCACTGTACATATATTACATATATTACTTAATTCCCAATAACCTTGTGTAGCTGGTATAATTACCAGGAGTTGAAGTAATTTGCCCACTGAAAGATGAACAGTACCCAAAGGCCATTTTAGATTTCATATACTGTCTTATCTTTACATACACTACCTCCCTTAATCCTGTGTCAACTCTATTAAGTAGGTATTATTATCCCCATGTTGAAGATGAGAAAACTGAAGCTCAGAGAAGTAAAGGACATTATGCAAGGTTACACAGAGAGTATGCAGCATTTCAAGATTAAAACCTAAATCGTATGCTTAAAATGTCTTCATTCCTAAACACTAGACCAGTTGTAAGGTCTTGAGGATCAGAGCTACAGCTATCCTTTTGGATTACTGAAAATAATTCAATGAACAGAAACTAAGATGCTCTAAAAACATTTGTTCTAATAAGGGGCATAAAAAGAAATACTGGAATAACTTAGCCAAAACAATAACTAATTTTTTTGCTTATGATGAAAATGAAAATTATACCTTCCTCTGAAACCATAAAGCTCCTAAAAGTTAATTAGCTTTGTGTTAATATTTTGATGCATCTCTGCACTTCTTAATCTAACTGCAAATTATTATTACATCAGCTATTTTGTCTGTGGCAAAATGAGGAGGGATAACACAGTCCCCAAGGTTGCTATCCTTGAAAGATTTTCAGCTTGATATTTTGCTGTTTGTCTCTTGGCTTATTTCAGCCAGGATAGAAAGAGAAGAATGATTATTGTGTGGGTGTTTTTGCTTCATTTCCTTAGCAGTAGAACCATATTTCATCCTCTTATCGAAGGTTGAGAAACCTCAGCATAGAAAAGGAAGTAAACACAACCCATTTTCAACAGAAAGGAAACAGATCATGTTATACCTGACATTCAAGGAGCTCAAGAGATTCTATTCTCCACCAACTAACACAAAATTGAGCCAAGTTCTTTTTGCAAATATTCTAAAGGAAGGTTTAGGTGGTGAAGTTTTTTCAATCTTCTGTTCTGTTTATGAATGATGGGGAAACAATTGTTGATATCAGGGGATTAGTGAAAATGAGAATAAAGTATTGACTCTCAGAGTTGGAGGAGAGCTAGGAGCTCATTTATGTTTAAATGTCTTCTACAAGGTTCCCACCAACTGGTCATTGCCTATATTTAAAAGTGTTCCAGAGAATGCCTGGATTCCAAGAGTTGATTCATTCCATCTTGGGGTGGCTCCCTGTCATACTGGAGCAAAACATTTCTTCCTCTCCAGTCTCTCCATAGGAATAAATTATTACTCTAAGTTTGCCATAACTAGACTTTATCATTATATTTATTATTTTTATATTTACATAAAATAATATCACAGTGTGTATCTACTAACAAGATATTTGACAAGTATTTTCCACACATATAAAGTTATGATACTAGATACTGTTTATTGAGCCATTATAATAAAAAGTCATAAACATTAGTTATTTTACTATTATTGAATCTATAAGAGATCTTTTAGACATAATATTAAGCACATTACAGATACTCATAAAATCCTCACAATCATATTATGAGGTAGATGTCATCATTTTTGTATTGCAGATGCAAAAACTGAGACTCAAAGAAATCCAGTCATGTTCAGTCATACAGCTAAGAGGTAAAATCAGGTTTTCTAGGTGCTAAGTTGGTGCTCAAAAAAACTAGTCTATGTCACCTCCCAAGACACCAGCTCTATGCAAATTCTATGTAAACATTTCCATTTATTGAATCAGATAGGTCTACTCACAAGGCTTTACATAGTATTGCAAATATTAGCTGTGTGTATCTGTTAGCTTTTTTGTTGTTGTTGTCTTTTTGCCATTTTCTTGGGCCGCTCTTGCAGCATATGGAGGTTCCCAGGCTAGGGGTGAATCGGAGCTATAGCCACCGGCCTGTGCCGGAACCACAGCAATGCAGAATCCTAACTGCATCTGCAACCTACACCACAGCTCATGGCAATGCTGGATCGTTAACCCACTGAGCAAGGCCAGGGATAGAACCTGCAACCTGATGGTTCCTAGTCGGATTCATTAACCACTGTGCCACAATGGGAGCTCCTGTGTTAGCTTTTGATATATGTTTAACAGTGGCAAAAACAAAAAACAAGACCAAACAAAAACTAACTTCACAAAAGCATATATTTTGTCAATGCCACTAGAAATCACTAGGAAACAGTGTCCTCAGTTCATGCCATACTGGCAGACAAGAAAATGTCACAACTTTTATGGCCATAGTGACTATCCTTTGTTTCAGTTCAAGTAAACCCTGAATCACTCTTTTCCACTTTCTCTGTGCCAAAGGGCGAATAAACACTGATTTAACATGAAGTCAACCCAATATATCCACCTAGAGTGGCATGTACTCTCAGCATTACAAAGAGAGAATAATATCTAAAGGTAAAAGAAAATAAGAGAAAGCTCATGTTCCATCTGATATCCCACAAACATATTTTAAATTTTTGCTAGATTTTGAAAACCTGTTAAGTATGTAGTGGATCATTATGATGTTGCTTCAGGTTTTCTTCCAGCCACTATTATCATGAGCTTGTCTCTACAGGAATCCTGTTATAGTTAACACTTTCACAAATCTCTAACTAGTGTCTTAAGTCAATATTTTAAAAAATGCTTATTGTGTTACCACACTGGACCTCATCTGTAAAGTTTGTTTAATCATCTGCTATTATCATTTGCCTGCAAATACATGTAGCCTGATGAAAACCTTACAAATTAAGGCAACTTCTTAGCAACTAAATTACTTTCAAGAATCTTATAGACACAGGAAGACTATCTTTATAGTAAAATTCCACCAAGAGTCTTTTAGATCTAAGAATTAAGCACAGTATCCAAAAGATAGGTTCATCTCCATTGACTAGTGCCTTAGTCAAGTATCACATTCATGAGGAATCCTGAAGTAGAAAGTTGCTGCTGAATCATTTCACATCCATGATGATGGCTATAATTTTTTTTTTTTTTGTCTTTTTGCCATTTCTTGGGCCGCTCCCGCAGCACATGGATGTTCCCAGGCCAGGGGTCTAACTGGAGCTGTAGCCGCCAGCCTACACCAGAGCCACAGCAACGCAGGATCCGAGCCACATCTGCGACCTACACCACAGCTCACGGCAACGCCAGATTGCTAACTCACTGATCAAGGCCAGGGATCGAACCTGCAACTGCATGGTTCCTAGTCGGATTCGTTAACCACTGTGCCACGATGGGAACTTCATGGCTATAATTTTTTTTAAAAAAAGAAAATAACAAGTATGGGAGAAGAAGCAGAGAAATTGGAACCCTTGTACATTGCTGGTGGAAATGTAAAATGGTGCAGATGCTATTGAAAACAATTTGGTGGTTCCTCAAAAAACTAAACCTAGATTTACTATATGACCCAGCAATTCAACTCCTAGGTATACACCCAAAAGAACTGAAAGCAGGGAATCAAAGAGATATTTATACTATAATGTTTGTTGTAGCATTATCAACAATAGCCAAAAGGTGAAACAACATAAATGTTCATCACCAGATGAATGGATAAACCAAATGTAATATATCTGTATGATGGAATCTTAGCCTTTAAAAGGAGTGAAGTACTTGGCATTACCAGATACACACTACTGTGTATAAAAGAGATAAACAATAAGGTCCTATTATATAACAGGGAACTATATTCACACCTTGTAATAACCTATGATGGAAAAGCATATGAAAAAGGATGCATATATATTTATAACTGAATCACTTTGCTATATACCAGAAACCAACACGACACTGTAATTCAATTATACTTCAGTTTTTTTAAAAAGGAATGAAGTACAGATATAGGCTACAACATGGATGAATCTTGAAAACATTATGCTAAGTGAAATAAGCCAGACAAAAATGACAAATATAAAAAATTCCAAATGTATGAGGTATCTAGAATAGGCAAATTCATAGAGGCATAAAGTAGATTAGGTTAACCAAGAGGATCAGGGAAGGGGAGAACAGAGAGTTATTGCTTAATGGTTTCAAAATTTCTATTTGGAGTGATGAAAAAGTTTTGGAAATAGTGGCAAAGGTTGCACAACACTGTAAATGTAATTAATACTACTGAATTCTGTACCCTTAGAAATGACTAAAATGTAAAATTTTGTTATATATATTTTACCAGTTAAAAAATATTAATAGTGTAATATACCAAAAACCACTGAATGAGTGAATTGTATGGCATATGAATTATATCTCAAAAACAGCTGTTAATAAAGAGAAAGTTGCTGCTAAATTAGCAATGGTAACTGTGATGATGATGTTGACAACAAGAATTCTAACAAGAGCAACAACTACCATTTGGCAAGTATCATTCTAGAAGATTTCCATGACTTTACATCACAATAGTTTCTTATGTTAAACAAGACGGTATTGTCTCACTTTTCCATGAGGTACAAGGAGCTCAGGTAGCTCATGCAATTTGTGTAGGGTCGCAGAGCTAGTAAGTGGTGAATCTGGGATTTAAATTCAAGTCTGTTTGAATCCAAAACTTCTGCTCAAACTACCTCACCAGACCTACATCCCTTGAAATTTGGAGCATTTGATAAAATATGTTCCTAAAACTTCATTTGGGGGAAGGGGGAAAAGGAGTCCCATTTTCCACTCTAGTAAAGGACATCTAAATGCCTTCATGTGGGCATCTCAAGCTCCAGAATGATGTTGGTCTTGAGCCACATTTATCTCTATATGAGATAAAATCTGAATTGGAATGAAAGATATGGGTGTGACTATAAGTATGGCAGCCTGATAGGCACTAATTAGGGACACAGAATGTTGTTGAAGTTAAGAACTTGGACTCTCTTGACAGATAGACTTGAATTTCAATCAGCCATCTGCCACTTTCTCCCTGTGTCATTTTGTGCAAGTCACTAAACCTCTCTAAGACCCACTTATCTCATCTATAACACGAAACTAATACCTTTACTTCATAAGGCTGATGTGAGGCTTAAGAGCAATAATGCTTGTAAAGCATTTGGAACAACTCCTGGCATAGAATCAACATTGAACACATGGTACCTCTTATTCCTGCAGTGTAGGATAGGAGGGGGACTTAGTAAAATGCAATAGCGGCGGAAAATGTATTAGTGAGGTAAGACACAGAAATTACAAGATGAGGTAAGATCACCATTAGAAAAAAAAACAACTGTGCTTGTCTTGTGTTTTGCTCTAAAGAACACAAAGAAATTAAATTTCTTCTCTAGAGATACATAGGACCGGATGAATCTGAAGTTACCCTTGAGAATAGAACCAAAAACATGATGGGAGGGCAGACAGGTAGGCAAAACTAAGGGGATTCACAGGGGGAGAAAAGGGAAGAGGTCATAGAAATAAGGGTAACTTTGCGTGGACTCTTAGGACTTTATGAAATCAGTACAAAATTATTTTATCCCAGCCTCTATACTCAGTATATATTGAAGATAATTTTATAATTTTCCCTTTCCTTCTCTATTTCATTTTTTATTTTTAGCAATAAACTGTGTGTGCATGCCATCTCAGACATTACATACATAACTAAGAAGTCACAAATGTTACTATCATTAATAGTAGGGAGCACCCAAATTCCACAGATGACTCAGAGTCAGGACTGAAGAACATATACTGGGTCTTCCTCAAGTTGTTCCCATGTCTCCTAATAGTCTGGGGATGAGATGAAGAGCTTCAGTAAAGACCCCCATTCAGCCTCACTTTTTAAAATTATAAATATAATATTTACATGTGGGAGTAAAAATTCAAGCCATATAGAAGTAAATAAAAGGAAAGCTTAAAATGTTTCTCCTTCCCACCCCTAATCCTAACGTCCAATAGTAACAGGCAGTTTTTATGTTTAATTTTTCTTGTGGTTATTTCCATTACTCTAAATTAGAGGTTCGCAAATTTCTGTGTACAAAACAATTACCTGAAAAGCTTGCTGCTTGCTTAAAAAGCAGATTACTGGGCATCATTCCAAAAACATGTGTGGTGTAGCCAAGGAATTTGAGTTTTTAAAAACTACTGTGGGCAATCTTGACTCAGGTAGTTTATGAGATGAACTTTTTGAAAAATGCCATCATAAATTATACATTTATATCTCTATTTTTAGCCAACCAGCTTATTAGCAGTACATTTCCAATATTGAAGATGGGAAATTTTAGCACACAATCCCCTCTCCTTTTCAACTTTTTGTAATGACATTTTTAGTTATAATTTCTCTATCAATTGCCATAATTTTATAATGCAACTAAAGCTTTGCTTAAATGTATGTGGTATATGTTGACTTTCACTATATAGGATAAGAAATTTACCCTCTGTTACTCTTGTCTACCACTCATCCTTCCTCCACCTCTCAGTCCTTTGTCAGTTTTACCTTTACTATAATCAAATTTACTATGGAATCATTCTGCAACCAAAAGCCAATAAAAATATCTATACTCTTGTGTTAGTGTAAATCTGTTTCCTTGTGAAATAAAGTGCATCACTGTACAATAAAGACATTTAAATATATGTCACAAAAACTTCAGCACTAACAACCTGTGCCACCACTCCAATTGTCAAGATTAAATTGGTTTTCTTTTCTTACATTGTATCAATTGCTTAAAATCAAGTCATGCATTAGTTGGCTCCACATTTTAGTTGTGATTTTTCTTATACACATTTTTCTGGAGAATTTCTTTTATCTTAATGACTAGGAAATATGTACTTTTATTACCATGTCACTAAGATCATACAATATCTTAACCATACTACTATGTTCTGGGTCTGCTGCATCCTGGGAGTTTCTTTTTGGTACAACCCTATATTGCTATTGCTTCTTAGAAGCCTCCTCTTCCCAACTTTGTGTTACTTCAAAGGAAACTAAAAGAAGTATTTCCAGAATGGAAAAGTATCTAAATCTTTGCAAATCTGAAAATATCTTTATTTTGCCTTCATAAATGATTCATATTTCAGGTGTATATAAAATTCTAGGTTAAAATAATTTTCTAGGGCTACTTGAAAATTTAAAACTTCTGTGCATTGAAGTACACAATCAGAAAAGTGTAAAGGCAACCTATGGAAAGGGAGAAAAAATTTTCAAGTCATATATCTAATAGCGAGTTAGTATCTAGAATATAGAGAGATCCCTTAACTCAAAAGGAAAATAACCCAATTAAAAAGATGTTCAAAGGACTTGAATAGACATTTCTCCAAAGAAGATACACAAATGGCCAACAAGCATATGAAAAGATGTTCAACACCACTAGTAATCAGGGAAATGCAAATCAAACCCACAATGAGATATCACCATGTATCTGGTTAAATGGTTACTATAAAGAAAAGAAAAGAGAGAAAATAAAAAGTGTTGGTGAGGATGTACATAAATTGGAATCTTCATTCACTGCTGGTGGGAATGTAATAAAATGGTGCAGACACCATGGAAAACTGTATAGTGGTTCCTTGAAAAGTTAAAAATAGATCTGCATATGACCTAGTATTTCCATGTGTGGACATATAGCCAAAAGAAATGAAAGATATTTGTACACCCATATTCATAGCAGTATTATTCACAACAGCCAAAAAGTGGAAGCAACCTAACTCTGCATCGATGAACAAACAGGTAAGCAAAATGTAGTATGTACATATAATAGAATATTATTCAGCCCTAAAAAGGAAGGAAATTCTGGAGTTCCCACTGTGGCACAATGGGATCAAAGGTGTCTCTACAGAATTGGACATTGTACATTTAGGTTTCCAATTATTCAGAATGATAAATAACCCTGTCAAAATATTCATTGGTCTAATTATTTCCCTAGGATAGGTATCCATGTTCATCTTTTAAGTTCTTAACTAACAGTCTCTGAAATTGCTTTCCAAGAAAGCTGTAAAACTCCCACCTATATGCTAATTTTATAGGTGAAAAATTATATCTTACTATTCCACTTCCTTTTAATTAAAACTTGGCTAGTATACAGACCATTCTGGATTCAAGTCAAGAAGAAGACAGTAGAAGGAGTGGTTACTTTGACTCTCATCCTGGTCCAGCCATGCGGAAAGAACAATGTCCAAGGCTTCCACTGACATCTTCTCTGGATTCTTGCTTGGCAGCCAAGGAGTTGTAGAGAAAGACCTCTCTGTAAGAAGACCTCTTGTAATAAAACCACAATTCACATTTTATTAGCACTCTTCAGTTTTTTGGTCCCTTCATATCAAATGTCAAACAACCCTCCCAAGGATGGTGTTCTTATGGATGAGATACATGGCTCCCTATGTTCCTGGGTTGCTAGGCTCCTCCATTTCCCCTAGCCTCTCTGACCATGGAAGTATTCTAGGCTGGAGGTGATAGATTAGTAGCTTGATTCTAACTCCAAATATAATACTCTTTCTATTATTCTTTCTGTTTTGCCATAGTCTAATCCTATTACAAAGGCAGGTGTACTGAAAAGAACAAAATATTGTTAGAGTGTGGGCAGTGAAACTGATAATGCCAAATCTTTAAGCCGCCCCCCACCCCGCCCCGTCTCTTTTAGTACATCCCTCTCTCAGGCAACAGACTCTTAACATTTTCTTCAGAAAAATCCTGGGTCAGTGGCCTCCTCAGGGACAAAGTTTAGCCGATATATCCAGAGCACCAACTCAGAACCCAGTGACATTGAAGGCAAGGTGGGCAAAAAGGGAGGCACATCCCAAGTTGAGGACCTCATAAAGAGGGCACAGTAGAGGCCAGGTTGAGCTGACATAAAAGAAAATGAATCATGGTGTTTATAAGTTTTGGGAGGCATGGTGCACATAATGGGGACTCGTTATCTCAAATTATGAATAAATTAGACATTGTATCATAGACTTTAGGAGTTCCCGTCACGGCTCAGTGGTCAACGAACCCAACTAGCATCCATGAGGACGCGGGTTTGATCCCTGACCTCGCTCAGTGGGTTAAGGATCCGGTGTTTCAGTCAGCTGTGGTGTAGGTTGCAGATGAGGCTCCGATCTGGCATTGCTGTGGCTGTGGAGTAGGCTGGCAGCTGTAGCTCTGATTTGACCCCTGGCCTGGGAACCTCCATATGCCACTCGTGTGGCCCTAAAAAGACAAAAAAAAAAAAAAAAAGACTTTAAACCCAACATGACCTATCTTGCCATGGCTAAACTGGCTTAATTTCACCTGTGACTGGGCTGCCATTTGTGGTTGGATCCATCAGTAAGGGGTTCTGACCCTTTTTTTTTTTGTGCATGAGCCCCTTTGACATATGATGATGTCTATGAAATGCACCCTCTTCTCAGAATAATGTTTATTTATTTATTTTTTCTACTGTACAGCATAGTGACCCAGTTACACACACATGTAAACATACTTTTTTCTCACATTACATGTTCCATCATGACTATTCAGAATTTGCAGTGCTACACAGCAGGATCCCATTGCTAATCCATCCCGAAGGCTACATTCTGCATCTATCTACCTCAAGCTCCCACACCAACCCACTCCCTCCCCTTCCCCCTTAGCAACCACAAGTCTATTCTCCAAGTCCATAATTTTCTTTTCTGCGGAAAGGTTCCTTTGTGCCATATATTTGATTCCAGATATAAGTGGTATCATATGGTATTTGTCTTTTGCTTTCTGACTTACTTCACTCAGGATGAGAGTCTCTGGTTCCATCCATGTTGCTGCAAATGGCATTATTTTGTTCTCTTTTATGGCTGAGTAGTATTCCATTGTGTATATATACCACATCTTCCTGATCCAATCATCTGTCAGTGGACATTTGGGTTGATTCCATGTCTTGGCTATTGTGAATAGTGCTGCAATGAACATGCAGGTGCATGTGTCTCTTTTAAGTAGAGTTTTGTCCGGATATATGCCCAAGAGTGGGATTGCTGGGTCGTATGGTAGTTCTATGTATAGTTTTCCAAGGTACCTCCATACTGTTCTCCGTAGTGGTTGGACCAGCTTACATTCCCACCAACAGTGCAGGAGGGTTCCCTTTTCTCCACACCCCCTCCAGCATTTGTTATTTGTGGACTTATTAATGGTGGCCATTCTGACTGGTGGGAGGTGGTATCTCACGGTAGTTTTCATTTGCATTTCTCTAATAATCAGGGATGTTGAGCATTGTTTCATGTGCTTGTTGGCCATCTGTATATCTTCCTTGGAGAAATGTCTCTTCAGGTCTTTTGCCCGTTTTCCCATTGGATTGTTGTTTTTTTTTTGTTGTTGTTGAGTTATATAAGTTGTTTGTATGTTTCAGAGATTAGGCCCTTGTCAGTTGCAACATTTGAAACTATTTTCTCCCATCCTGTAAGTTGTCTTATTGGTTTCCTTTGGCATGCCAAAGCTTGTCAGTTTGATTAGGTCCCATTGGTTTATTTTTGCTCTTAATTCTATTGATTTGGGAGACTGACCTGAGAAAACATTCGTAAGGTTGATATCAGAGAATGTTTTGCCCATGTTCTCGTCCAGGGGTTTGATGGTGTCTTGTCTTATATTTAAGTCTTTAAGCCATTTTCAGTTTATTTTCATGCGTGGTGTGAGGGTATGTTCTAGTTTCATTGATTTGCATGCATCTGTCCTGGTTTCCCAGCAATTCTTCTTGAAAAGACTGTCTTTTTCCCATTTTATGTTCTTGCCTCCTTTGTCAAAGATTAATTGACGAAAGGTTTCTGGGTTTCTTTCTGGGTTCTCTATTCTGTTCCATTGGCCTGTCTGTCTGTCTGTTTGTTTTGGTACCAATCCCACACTGTCTCGATGACTGTGGCTTTGTAATATTGCCTGAAGTATGGGGGAGTTATACCTCCTGCTTGGTTTTTGTTCTTCAGAACTGCTCTGGCAATTCTGGGTCTTTTGTGGTTCCATATACATTTTTGGATTGTTTGTTCTAGTTCTGTGAAAAATGTCATGGGTAATTTGATAGGGATTGCATTGCATCTGTAGATTGCTTTGGGTAGGATGGCCATTTTTACAATATTAATTTTTCCAACCCAGGAGCATGGAATATCTTTCCATTTCTTTACATCTTCTTTCATTTCCTTGATGAATGTTTCTAGTTCTCAGCATATAAGTCTTTCACCTCCTCGGTCAGGTGTATTCCCAAGTATTTGATTTTTTGGGGTACAATTTTAAAAGGTATTGTATTTCTGTATTCCTTTTCTAATATTTCATTGTCAGTATACAGAAATGCGACTGATTTCTGAATGTTAATCTTATATCCTGCTACTTTGCTGAATTTGTTGATCAGTTCAAGTAGTTTTTGGGTTGAGTCCTTAGGGTTTTCTATATATAGTATCATGTCATTGGCATACAGTGACAGTTTTACCTCTTCTCTTCCTATTTGGAAGCCTTTTATTTCTTTTGTTTTTCTGATTGCTGTGACTAGGACTTCCAATATTATGTTGAATAAAAGCAGTGGGAGTGGGCATCCTTGTCTTGTTCCAGATTTTAATGGGAAGGCTTTCAGCTTTTCTCCATTGAGTATTATGTTTGCTGTGGGTTTGTCATAAGTGGCTTTGATTATATTCAGGAATGTTCCTTCTGTACTCACTTTGGTGAGAGTTTTGATCATGAATGGATGTTGGACTTTGTCAAACGCTTTTTCCGCATCTATTGAGATGATCATGTGGTTTTTGACTTTTCTTTTGTTAATGTGGTGTATGACCTTGATTGATTTGCATATGTTGAGCCATCCTTGTGAACCTGGGATGCATCCCACCTGGTCATGTTGTACAATCTTTTTGATATGTTGTTGGATTTGGTTGGCTAAGATTTTGTTGAGAATTTTTGCATCTATATTCATCGAAGATATTGGTCGATAGTTTTCTTTTTTGGTGGTATCTCTGTCTGGTTTTGGAATTAGGGTGATGGTGGTGTCATAGAATGTCTTTGAAAGTGTTCCTTCTTCTTCAACCTTTTGAAAAAGTTTAAGGAGGATGGGTACCAGATCCTCTTTATATGTTTGGTAGAATTCACCTGTGAAGCCATCTGGTCCTGGACTTTTATTTGTAGGGAGTGTTTTTATGACATATTCAATTTCATTTCTAGTGATCGCCCTGTTCAGTTGATCTATTTCTTCTTGATTCAGTTTTGGAAGGCTGTAAATCTCTAGAAAGTTGTCCATTTCTTCTAGGTTGTCAAATTTGTTGGCATACAATTGTTCATAGTATTCTCTTATAGTTTTTTGTATTTCTGTGGTATCCGTTGGGACTTCTTTTTCACTTCTGATTTTGATTATTTGGGTTTTTTGTCTCCTCTTCTTGGTGAGTCTAGCCAGAGGTTTGTCAATTTTGTTTACATTTTCACAGAACCAGCTCTTGGATTTATTGATTTTTTTCTACTGTTTTTTTTTTAATCTCTATTTTATTGATTTCTTCTTTGATCTTTATGATTTCCTTCCCTCTACTGACTTTAGGTCTTTTTTATTCTTCTTTTTCTAATTCGTTTAGGTGGTGGGATAAGTTGTCAATTTGAGATCTATCTTCTTTTTTTGAGGAAGGCCTGTATTTCTATGAACTTCCCTCAGAGCACTGCTTTTGCAGCATCCCATATATTTTTGAGTGTTTTGTCTTCATTATCACTTGTCTCAAGGTATTTTTAAATTTCCTTCTTGATTTCCTCATCGACACATTGGTTTTTTAGTAGCATGTTGCTTAGTCTCCATGTAGTAGGTTTTTTTCTTATTTCTTTTCCTGTGGTTGATTTCTAGTTTCATGCCATTGTGGTCAGAGAATATACTTGCAATAATTTCTATCCTCTTAAATTTGTTGAGGTTAGCTTTGTGCCCCAGTATGTGATCAATACTTGAGAATGTTCCACCTGCACTTGAGAAGAAGGTATTTTTGATTTTCAGGACATCCAAAAAATGTCCTGAAAATGTCGATTAAGTCTGGCTTTTCTATTGTGTCCTTTAGGATCTCTGTTGCCTTATTGATTTTCTCTCTAGAGGATCTGTCCATTGATGTGAGTGGGGTGTTAAAGTCTCCTAGTATGATTGTATTCCCATCAATTTCTCCTTTTATGTCTGTTAGTATTTGTTGGAGATATCTGGGTGCTCCTGTATTAAGGGCATATATATTGATGATTGTAAGATCCTCTTCTTGAATGGATCCTTTTACCATTAAATAGTGTCCTTCTTTGTCTTTTTTTATGGCCTTCGTCTGAAAGTCTATTTTGTCTGATGTTAGCAGTACAACTCCTGCGTTCCTCTCTTGTCCATTGGCGTGAAATATCTTTTCCCACTCCCTCACTTTCGATCTATATGTGTCCTTTGCCCTAAGGTGAGTCTCTTGTAGACAGCAGATTGAAGATTTTTGCTCTTTTATCCTATCTGCCACTCTGTGTCTTTTGATTGGAGCATTCAGTCCATTGACATTTAAGGTGATCGTTGATAGATATGTGTCTATTGCCATTTTAAACCTTGTTTTCCACTTGACTATGTTTTTCTTTTCTTCTTTTCTTTTTTTGTTTGGATGGTTTCCATTTATTTTATGCTTGGAAACTTTTCTTTTCAGTTTTTGTGAATGTAATGTTCAATTTGATTTATGGTTGCCCTGTTTTTTAGGTATGTTAACCCCTTCCTATATCTGCTTGCTTTAGCCTGATAGTCATATAGGCTCAAACACATCATTAAAAAAAAAAAAAGAATCTGTATTTTCTTACTTTCCTTCCACGCATTGTATGATTTTGATGTCTTTTTTTCTTTTAACATCTTCATGTTTAGATCAGCATTCTGGCTTATTTAAGTGACTGCTTTCCAACTGTGGTTTCCTTCATCCTAATTCTTCTTACTTTTTTTTTTAATTTAGAGAAGCCCTATCAGTATTTCTTTTAGCATGGGTTTACTATTGCTGTACTCTGTTAGCTTTTGTTCGTTGGAGAAATTCTTTATTTCCCCTTCTATTTTGAATGATATTCTTGCTGGATAGAGTATTCTAGGTTGCAATTTTTTTCCTTTTAGCACTTTAAGTATATCTTGCGACTCCCTCCTGGCCTGTAGTGTTTCTGTAGAGAAATCAGCTGATAACCTTATGGGGATTCCCTTATAATTAACGCTTTGCTTTTCTCTTGCTGCCTTTAGAATCCTCTCTTTAACTTTTGCCATTTTTATTTTAATATGTCTTGGTGTGGGTATGTTTGGGTTCAACTTGTTTGGGGCCCTCTGTGCTTCCTGTATCTTGATATCAGTATCCTTTAGATTTGGAAAGTGTTCAGCCATAATTTCTTCAAATGTATTTTCAATCCCCTTTTCTTTTTCTACTCCTTTTGGAATTCCTATTATGTGTATATTGGCCCACTTTTTATCATCCCAGTGGTCTCTTATATTGCTTTCATGTTTTTTCATTTGGTTTTCTGTCTGCTGTCCTGTTTGGGTGATTTCCATTATTCTATCTTCCACGTCACTAATTTGTTCCTCTGCATTATTCATTCTGCTCTTTATTGCCTTTAGTTCAGTTTGTAGCTCTGCCAATGAATTTTCTAGTTTTTCTTGGCTCCTCCTTATATTTTCTAGTTCCTTTCTGAGGGAATCTGCATTACCATTCATATCCTCTCTTAATTCCTTCAGTATTTTCACTGTCTCCATTTTGAACTCAAAGTCTGTCAGACTGCAGAGGTCTGTTTCATTGTGGACTGCTTTAGGTGAGTTCTCCTGTTGTTTTAACTGGGAATGGTTTCTGAGCTTCTTCATCTTGCTTGTGGGTTTTTTTTCCTGTGAATTTGGGGAAGCCAAACTGTAGTCTTTTAAGTATTTTTATATGCAAGAATACACCTTTGTATTTTTTTTTTGGAGGGGGAGTTACTATTGGTTTTTTTTGTTTGTTTGTTTTAGTTTTTGTTTTTGCTATTTCTTTGGGCCGCTCCTGCAGCATATGGAGGTTCCCAGGCTAGGGGTCGAATCGGAGCTGTAGCCACCGGCCTATGCCAGAACCACAGCAACGCGGGATCTGAGCTGCGTCTGCAACCTACACCACAGCTCATGGCAATGCTGGATCCTTAACCCACTGAGCAAGGGCAGGGACCGAACCTGCAACCTCATGGTTCCTAGTCGGATTCGTTAACCACTGTGCCATGACGGGAACTCCTGTTTTTTTTTGTTTTTTTTTTTTGTGGGAGTTTGAATCTTTGCTGCCTCTTTCTTTGGTGTGAGCAGTCTGTTATCCCCAGGATGCTCAGTGTGTTTTCAGGGAGAAGGGGGGCAATGGGTAGGGCCAGCATTCAGTGGGCCAGCATTCAGTGATCGTTGGGCTCTCAACAGAAGCAGAGATCTGTAGAAAGGTGGCACAGGTTACTCTTATTTGCAGAGCCCTGGGCAGTGGTAATGAGCTCTAGAAGGCTCTGCAAGGTGACCAGAGAATTTGGCTGTAGCTGCAGCAGGGTGCATGAGTTCCCACGGGGGGGGGGGGGCGGTGAGAGCAATAAAGGCTTGCGTTTGATTGCAATGCCCTCCTCCGAGGTGTTTGGAACCACAGGTGGTGCCTGGTCAGGGACCCCTAGTGTGAATGGGCCATGATCTTCTCTAGCTTCTGTGATAACTGCGGTGGTTTGCCTCCACCACCTGTAGAACATGTATGAGGTGATCTGTCTTACTTACCCACATAGGAGGTACTTGTACAGGCTGTTCCTAGTTGTAGGATCCTGGGAAGTGACAGAGATCTGGCATATGGGTACTGCCCTGAACATTCAGCAGTGGCAGCAGCAGGGCTGGTGTGTTTGCAAGGGTGCGAGAGCACCAATAGTTTATTTGGTCACAATGCCTTCCTCTGTGATGCCCTTGAGGTGAATGGGGCTGCAAGTGGTGCCTGTTCACCGACCCCTAGTGGTGTTGGGCTACTGCCACCTCTGGAGCCAGAGATAACTGTGGCAGTTTGCTCCCCCCCACCCCCCGCCGTAAATCATGCAAGAAGCACCTGGTCCTTCTGAACAAGGTGCTCTTAGTTGCAGATTCCTAGGAAGGGACAGTGATCAAGCGTCTGGGCCCCTCCCAGAATGTTTGGCAGTGGCAGCTGCAGGGTAGGTGTGCTCCTGGGGGAGCAAGAACAACATTAGGTGGTGTTCCGTTGTAGTGTCCTTCTCTGTGATGCCTTCTGAAGTGGTGGGGACTGCAAGATCATTGTATTTCATTGTTGAAGTGCATTTCCATTTTCTTTCTATTAATTTGTGTTTGAATTACAGTGTCCTTGTTGTTGTTCACCGAAATCTTTTAAGTTATTTGTCAATTTTGTGAGGGTCACCTGAATTACTATTAGATCAATATAATAGTAATTATAATTACAGCTCATTTAATGTACAAGATATCACAATATACTGAAAATGAACAGACGAGTAAAGGCCTGCCTTAGTTTGGGGTCCCTTGGAGGCAGAGCATGAGTAGAGGATTTGAGTGCAAGTAGTTTTTTTTTTAATATTTTTTTTTAATTTTCCCACTGTACAGCAAGGGGGTCAGGTTATCCTTACATGTATACATTACAATTACAGTTTTTCCCCCACCCTTTCTTCTGTTGCAACATGAGTATCTAGACATAGTTCTCAATGCTATTCAGCAGGATCTCCTTGTAAATCTATTCTAAGTTGTGTCTGATAAGCCCAAGCTCCCGATCCCTCCCACTCCCTCCCCCTCCCATCAGGCAGCCACAAGTCTCTTCTCCAAGTCCATGATTTTCTTTTCTGAGGAGATGTTCATTTGTGCTGGATATTAGATTACAGTTATAAATGATATCATATGGTATTTGTCTTTGTCCTTAAGTGCAAGTAGTTTTATTTGAGAAGTGATTCCAGGAAGCTCCAGGAAGGCAGAGGGAGGACAGAAAAAGACGAAGGCCAGTAGAGAGTAAATTATTGAGCAAATTACCACTGTAATGGTTGGGACCTAATTCTGCAGGGGATTTCTGGAAGACCATGTAGGTTATCCTCCAGAGTTATAGAATATGTGCTTTAGAGTGCTCACCCACTGATACTCTGACTTTCCATTTCCCCTTCATTTTTGATGCCTCAGGGTTTCTATTACTTACTTGCAAACTCAGTTATGATCATAAGAGGTTTTTCTAATAGTTTATCTATATTTTCTAACTATTATGTTGAAGGAGAGTTTTCAGTTTCATTTACCATCTTTTCCAGTTTACCCAAAACAGAAATATTAGGATTAAAGATGAAAAAAATCAACAAATATATAAGATGTAAACATCTTCAAAAAATGCTTAGCACAGTATGAGAGCTCATTAAATATTATCAATTGCTAATACTGAGATGGTAGTAATAGAAGCCATAGAAGTAGATGTAGTATCCAAAGAAAAAGAGTGAAAAATTGATGGGGCTTATCTTGGTGTTCCTGAGAGGAAGAACAATAAGACTGTTTGTCCCAACAGTGTTCTATTTCTATTACTCCCACTAAAGTCCGATTCTCTCTCTGCACATGTCTCAGTTTGCATCCTTGAACTTGAACGACATATATGAATTATGTGAGAAAACATTTCATTTTATTAGCAGGTGGTATAAGAACATTTTTGTAGGAAAAGAACAGTTTTATTAAAAGGGGCTTTGATAAGCTCACCATGGGGTAGAGATAATTCTCAGATTGCTCAAGTATTGTCATAAATGAGAGAGTCACTGTGTATTAAATAAGAACAAGTTTGGGAGTTTCCTGGGGGAAGGATGAAGGAGATGAGGCCCCTGACTGTTGAAGTGCCTAAAGAAAGATATGGGGGAAGAGTCAAAGCATCCAATGGAGACTTATTTAAATGACTGCAGTGTGTTGTGTATTAAAAATTCTCTCCCATAAGTCCTTTTTGAAATTCTTCATACAACTTTCATTATTCACTAATCATTCAATGTGAATGGGTTTTCAGTTTGGAGGACCCCAAAAAGACCCGAGTGCCAATAGCAATATTCCTCCCCTTAGGAGTGGATGCAGTGAAATAATCTCTGAACTTCTCCTTCAGACTAAGGGATTGAACAGAGGGAAAGAGACAAGGAGCAGCATGGGCATCTTCTTGGAACTGGAAGCAGATAAGGGGAGGCACATCCCAGGGTACAGAGTGGTAATGAGGCAAGAGGTGTGACCAGAAGAGAAGGCAGGAGACTATGAAGAGCCTTCAGTGCTGATGCAAAAGCATAGAATTTTTAATAGAGATGATGAGGATCACTGATCAGTTTTAAAGCTGGGAATGTATTCTCATTTAATGTTGTAGAAAGGTTAATTATTGACAGTTTGGGATAATGTTTTGTAGAGAAGTAAGGCCAAAGACAGGCTAGAAAATGGATTCAGGGCTATTGTAGAGTCTCAGCCTAAGGAGAGTGATAAAAGAACAGACAGCTGGGATGGTGGTGATGGGAAGAATTCGAGAGCTACCCACAAGACAGAATTGATGAACTTAGGGATAGTAGTGTATTAGGCAGGCTAAGCTGCAGTAAAAAATAGACCCAAATTTATATACAATGGTTCAAACAACATAAAAATTTATTTCTTGCTAACTCTCCAAAAAAGATGTTCATCATCTGGAGACCCCCCTTCATTTGATGATTCAAGAATCTAGGCTCCTTCCTTCTTCTGGATCCAATGTCATTAGAACTTCATGATAGTCAGCAAAAGGGGAGGCAGAGTGTGAAGGGGGCACACCCTCATTTTAAAAGCTTTGGCTGGGAAATGGTTCATAACACTTCCACACATATTCCACTCACTAGTACTTAGTACTATGGCCACTTAGTACTGGAGTCTGGGCAATGTGGTCTAGCTCCATTTGCCAAGAAGAAAAAGAAATAGATTTTGGAAAACATCTAGAAGTCTCAGCATATTCAGTGAGGAAAAGAAAGGATCTTGGAGTAATTCCTAATACTCTGATTATCCAACTGGGTGGTTGGTTGTAGCATTAGGCAATATAGGTTTGCTTGGAGGGAGGTGGGGTAAGGAGTTCAATTTGAAACATGTTGAGTTAGAGGTGCTCATGAAATACCTAAGGGGAAATATCCACTATATCTGACTATGCACATCCTTAAGAATTAGAGATGTACAACTTTGGCCATTATGCTACTATACTAAGTCTTATATAAGCTTTAAATGTGTACACAACATATAGAATATTTATTTAAATCAAATCTCTGAAAACTTTTCCATTTGAATCCTTCACTGGTCTGTACTCAGAGGCACAGATGGGAAAAACAAAACTTAATATTCTTCCAAAGCAGGAAGCAAATTGATTTCCCATGAAAGCTAAACAATATGTTCTATTCAGAACTGAATTATTACACAGTGCACAGCCATCCTCAATGAAAAGAAAAGAGATTGGGAGCATTGTCCTGATATGGCTGTGCTTGATTTCAAATCATGGGACTAGCAAAGGTGAGATTCTTTGCTTGTTTATTTTTTCAGAGATATCCTTTTAAAAATATGCCCTATGCATTTGAGGAAGATGAAAAGGAGATATTAAAATATCTGATGTTTTGAGAGTAGGAACTTCAGTTCTGATGTCCTCAAAGTAAATTGCCTCAACATGAAATCAGTTCTGACTCTAAGGTACCACATTCTCGCTATCTATAAACCAACCATTAAGAGAAATCTGAGTGGTCTTAGGATCACTTGGTAAATGACCAAGATTTCAGTGTCCTTGATGATTATCTTGTGATCTGAAAGTGTCTTGTTAGTACCGAATACAGAGGTTTTTCACTAGAATGATGCAGGTGATTGGATGAATTAAAATATTTCCTTTTTTTTAACTTTTAAGAAAATAATAAAGTATGTATCTTTATTATTAATGAACTTGGAGAGTAATACTTAAATTAAGATTTTTCTGTATCTTTTATGTGTCAAACTTTGCTTCATTATTAATTGTGTGATAAGAGCAAAAGGATGGGGGTGGGATAAAGGCATTAAATGCCTCACTGGGATCATCACAAAACAGGTAGTTTGGTGGAGTCTACATATTTCAACTCATTCAGTCAGGGTCAGCTAGGATAATAATGAGTCAATAAAAATGGCTATAAAACATGTTTAAGAACTTCCCAAAATGTTATCATGTGAAATATAGGACAAAAGGACCAAAAAATTCAACTTTAAAATAAGAACAATATGGAAGACTATATATCAGAAGTATACCCAAGCAGTTTGAGAGAGAGAGAGACAGAGAGAGACTGAGACAGAGACAGAGAGAGGAAATGTTTATACAATGCTCTTTTCCCTTGGAAGAAAAAAAAACTCTGGCAGTATAATAGTTTAAGTGTTAGAAAAGACCTTGGCACAAAACGCCAAAATGATATAAATAAGAAAGGCTCTCTTGCTTTTCTTCATAGAACAAATATTTTTCTACTCATACCAATGAAAACCCAGATACTACATAGCCAGCCAATCTGTATTTACTTCTCCCTGTTATGTAACCTGTCTTTCCCCTAACTCTCATACCCCACAGGGGAGTCAGAGTTCTACAAACAGCCTGAGATGAAATCATCTTTATTATGGCTTTTGCACGTGGAGTTATGGCTTGGTCCCACAATTCTAAGGGCTAAACCCATAGAGACAAAAAAGATTAGCAAAGGCTCTTTGCCACTCTAGCTGCGGGAGTTCACTTGGAAGACTTCTCCACTGACTAACCCCTATGGAAACCCAGTGCCGGATTCTGTATCACTACAAAACACAAGGTTATATTGCACACCTCTTTACATGGATGCCAGATGGAGCTGCCAGTAGGGAAAATGACTAGGTCTTGAATTTATATTTCTTCTAGGGTTTGAGGGAAAAAGCAAAACCTATCACATGTCAATTGATAACATGCCCTCAGTCCTTGTCTTTCTCCCTCACTGAGAGTTCACTTCTTCAATTAATTTTCACCTCAATTAATATTCACAAAGTGTCCACAGTGAGCTAGGCCCAGCTGGGGGTAGTGGACCAAATAAGGACAATCACTCTCTCTGCCCATATTACTAGTGTGGAATGTATTCATCAATATGGAAATTTCCAGCACCCCCACTGACCTTGAATTGCTGGTCTTCATGAACTCTTCAGAAGTAATTATTAAGCCATCTGCCTTATGTAGACATATATGACCCTAGAGGAATTCCAGTGTGAGTAAGAGGTACATCTGTCTGATAGATCTGCCTTTGCCTGTGCCAAAGACCTTTTTATAGAGCTCTCTGTAATAAGATGTTTAGATGATGTCAACAAACCACAATCCCAACTATATAAAAAAATATGCACATTTAATTTTCTTCTGCAAAAAAAATAGTAATAATGTTGACACTTAGAATGTATTCGGCAGCTCATTTCAGATGAATCTGATTACAGAAAGGAAGGCATAAAGTGATAACCCAGTGTCCTCTCAGTTCTCTATGGAACAAAGCTGAGTTAAAGGATTTCCAAATGTGAAGTGATGACAATTTTCTAAGCTTCCTTTGCTCTGAAATTTATTGCTTAATATTTCTCAATGGCAGGCCCAGTCAGTGGTAGTCCCACATACACTTTGCAGGATAAAAGAGCAAACCTGAATTAGCACTAGTCTATTAGCTTTAGAGCTACATATATAAACAAATTCTTGTCTGTATTTTCTATATTTGAAAACTTGCACATTGATAGGTAGACATGAATTGTGCTATATAAGTCCACACCAAGTTCGAGGCATTTTTAAGGCTATTCCTAACCATTCTAAATTATTAATTCTGGCCTAAGGGAAGTAATAAAAATCATTCAGTCTCCACCGGAGATTAATTTTGTTACCTTTCTTATTAATAAAGGCAAAGCTCTCTGGATCCAGTGTTTTGCTATACCTTCCAAAATGTCCATTGTTTATTCTGCTTGCCGTGAATTGAAGATAAAAAGTTTGCATTACCGACAGCTCTTCCTCAGAATTAACAGGCACTTCAATTTGTCGTTAATGGCATGCAATAGTGTTCTATGCTGGAGCAGTGCCCACCTTTGCATAATACTCCAGCTTTCACAGCTGGGCTATAACTAACTCATTTACTGGTATCTGGGGCTTAGAAAGTCAAATGTCCATTTCTAGCAATTTAGCTTGTAGAGAGCATGATACAGTAAAAGGTCAGTGATCTGACATAATCTTAATAGTCCACTCTGGTGTGGTGCTACTACAGGTTCCTGCAGAAAGAGATGGCACACTCAAACTGGGTAATTGAGGAGAATTTAAGGATTGGACCATTTACAAAGGTGTAGGAAGTATTTAGGAAAAATAACATGGGACACTGCAGTTCTTCGGTGCTAGCAATATCAGGGAACCTGAAGCCTGAAGAAACAAGGGAAAGGAGTCATCACTAGAAGCTGGGTAGAGGATCTATATGGAGATACCTGTGGCCTTCAGTTAGAAGCAGTGAACTCCTGGTGATGAGGTAGAGATGGAGCCAGGAGATAAACACCTTTCCTATTTCTTGCAGGTACCTGCCTCCCACTGGCCCAATGGGAAGTCAAAGGAAACCTACAGAGGTAGTCTGCAGAGGTCAGCCTGCCTGGGCACAGCATAGCAGGAAGAGTAATACAAGGATATTGGATAGAAAAGGGCACATTCAGCTGAGAAGCCCTACCTCATCATTGGACGTTTTTGGACATTGCTCTAATGATAATGCCAAGACCTCTTTATGTCACAATGTGAAAGGCAAGATTAATACAACATGTACATATAATAATTTAAACTATATAAAAAATAGTACACTGAATTGTAAAAGCAGTAGTCTATAGTTAAGATGCACTGATAAACTCTTATTTGAAACTTCAGCATCCCAGAGCTATACTGGTTTAATATGTCACAGATATTTACCAACAACATATCAGAGATGCATGAAGTGAAATAATCTGTTGTATGACATTAATGTGCAGTTCTGAGTCTATATTAACACATTTTGAGAAACTTAAATATGTTTGTAGCTTAATCTTTCTTTCTTTCTTTCTTTCTTTCTTTCTTTCTTTCTTTCTTTCTTTCTTTCTTTCTTTCTTTCCTTTCTTCCTTTCTTTCTCTTTCTCTCTTTCTTTCTCTCTTTGTCTCTCTTTTTTTTTTCTGCTATGCTCATAGCATGAGGAAGTTCCCCAGGCCAGGGATCAAACCTGAGCCACAGCAGTGACAATGCTGAATCCTTAACCTGCTGAGCCACCAGGGAACTCAATCTTTAATTTCCTTTTATGTTCCCCAAAGTGTCACTGTATATATAGTGATTGTAACTTGAATGCATTGTTTATATCAACACAATTGATTTAGTCTTGAATACAAAAAGTCAATAATTTGACAAAAATGTTCACTTAACTCTAGATCATGTAGTTGCTTGAATAATCAAGCAAATACTCCATTGGAGACTTTCAGAGAGAAAAGATTCCAAACACTTTACAGATGCATTATCTCTGCTGTATTAATGACTACTGGACTGATCATATTCAAGTAAGTTATGACGTTTGGGTTAATTTAATTCTAGGCTTTTGCCTCTCTCTTCCATTTCTTGAAGCATCTCTGGGTGAGTAACTCATTCACCAGTTGGCTATTCCACTGCTGTAATGCTTCCATTAGTATCAGTTGATTCCCACTTCCTCTTGTAGAACTGAATTAGGTGCCTCCATCTATAAAAGCTCAGCCATCCTTTGAAATTCTGCTCATTATATTAAATCCTTTAGACTCTTCTGAAGAGTGCTAATTCTTCAAGTACTTCTCAAATTGAACACTTGGCAGCTAATGTGATGCTACCCAAGGAGTCTTTACTGGTCAGCCAGGGAGCCAGCCCTCCTGACTGACTTACTCTGCAGATCCACCACTGAAACTTCTCATAGTAACCTGTTTGTGCACTGAGACAAAGCCCAAGTGTAGGGAGCCAGGACTTTGGAGCATCATTCAAAGTGATTCTCAACCTTTTTTCGATTATCATGCCCCACCTAAGGAGACTTTTTGGACATATTTGCCCAAATAACCTCCCACAACGTGAAATTTTAATACCACAGAGTCACTCTATTTCTGTTTATGTATTATGTGGCCCTTTGGAGGGCCACAAATTATTATAATATCTAAGTTTTTTGGCTCTACCAAAAAATGATTTGTGCCTCTTTGTGATATCACCTCCATTGAGAAGGCACGCCTTATTTGGAGGACTTGAAGGACTACCTGTAGCCTCAAAATTATGAGATACTGGTTCACTGGATTTCCACTTTATCTGGAGGAGGAGGAAGAAGAGTGAAGGGTAATGGCAGAAAGTAGATGAAAATAAGATTACCATGACTCTGACTTGAGGGCCTAATCAATCACTCACTTACTCAACAAGAGATTTATTGAGTTCTGATTGTGCTATGTAGGTATACAGATACAAAAGATACAGGGTACAGTGTTTTTTTTAAAGGCTCCATTCTTTAAATATCCATTCAGTGTGCACAGGCCCTCTTCTGGTGTGCCTCATATAGTTGCCATGAATTTCAAATGTAATTACATTAAGACTTTATTCTTTGGAAGGCATTTCTGCAAAATATTTTTCTATGTATAGGTATGTTTACAAAGATGTGAAAAAAAATCACAAAAAAATGCAGTGGAAACTCAGGCTTAGCCATTTTGCTAGAGTCAGGGGAAGGAATGCATGATCTGCTTTCTAAACAGGAGCGTCTAGGTTTGATGCCAGCCCAGGAAAGAGTAATTGCTATGCCAGTAATACAATTCCCTTCATTTCCAGTCTTAGTAATATAAATATTCCTATTAACGCCTGCTCTGTCACCATAGTAACAATGAAGTTCTTCCTGGACCTGAATTTAAAATGAGTAACTAAGAGCACTTGGGCACAGAGCTATGGCCTGGGAAAGTTATTCCCAGACAGAGGACAGTTGACCTACATGAGAATAACCTGCAGAGTTTGTCAAAAGTACAGACCCAAAGGCTATGGCCATATTTAATGGAGAAGAATTTCCAGAAGTGAGGCCTAGGGATCAGCAATGTATTTTTTCAAAAGGTTTTCAGTTGCTTCTGATTCATAGCCAGAATTGGAAGGCACTGTGGGATAGTTGAAGGCATTCGTTTGTCACAGAAACAGAAAGAAAAATGGCTAAATAGTGCTCTGATTCAGATTTTGCTAGTCACTAAGTTTATGACCTTGGGCCAAGCACTTATAATTGCATTGACTTTACCCTCTTCTTTGTATGTTTTCTAGTTCTTCCTTATTCCTAGCTTCCTCTCAGTCATGAGTCCCTCACAGTCCAAGTTGCCTCAGGGCCTCTCTAACTGGTCCTCTCTTTGTATATCTTTCAGCTTCTGCTGCCACTAACAATTTCCTTGTTCTTTCCTTTTGTTTCTTACTCCAAGTAACTGAAGGAGATTAAATTGATTCAATCCATTACCATCATCCCTGATAAACAATGTTCTCATGGGCTACTGGGACTATTAGAAATCTAGGCCAGGGAATCACTGGATAGCCTGTAGTTTGGCTGCTTTAGAGCTGGATGCTCTCCTCAGTCCAAGCAACTGAGCCCAAGGGTATGGGGTTACTTGGTGCAGAACAAGGTTATCTTGGCATCTCAAACTGCCTAGGCCATTTTCCTCAATAAACCTTACGTTTACGGTCACAGTTGCCTAAAATGGTCCCTTTCTTCTCTAAAATTCTATAATTTTATTGATAATTAATTTCCCAGCCAAGCACGTAGATAATGACAAGTGTATGCTTGATGCAGTATTATAATCCTAAATAAATTACTTACTTCTTAAATGAGTTTAAGGAACTGTGAGGCAGCTAAAGGCTGTCCTTGCTGTGTGTTAGTCTTTCTTACTTATTCCTTAATGAATAAGAGGTTATTGCAGTATTATTCATGAATGTTCAAAACAACTACATTTGCTTTTTTTTATTTTGCTTCTCAAGAGAGGGATCACCATCCAAACCTAACTCCTACATATATGCCATGAATTCCACTGCCTTCCAACAGCGTCAGAACAAGAACTCATAAATTATCCTTAAGTGTCTTTATCTTCAACTTTTCTTTTCCCCTAGATCCTTCCTCTCTGTCTATACCTATATTCATTTCATTCCCATTTTCATAAGAAAACTTTCCTTGGACCAAAATCTCAATACAAGTGATGAGCCCATATTTTCTTCCTCTTTAGATTCTGAAAAAATAATTGATTTACTCACATGATATTTCTTCCCAATTTTACATCCATTCTTTAATCCACTGCATTCTGACTTCTGCCCATTCATCTGAAATGATTTTGTCGAAAGTGACCACTACTGGCCTACTTTCTGAGCCCTTTAATTATTTTTTTGGGTGGGTTCCTACTTGAAAGTTGATACTGCTAAACATTCTTTCCCTCGTAAAACTCTCTCTTAACTTGGCTTTCATGACATAATTCTTTTGTGGTTCTCCTTTTCCATTTCTTTTTTATCTTTAATTCAATTTTTTCCCTTTTTTAAGTATAGTTGATTTACAATGTTGTGCCAATTTCTGCTTTATAGCAAAGTAACTCAGTCATATATATTTTTTCTTTTTTTAAATATTATTTTCCATCATGGTCTATCACAAGAGATTGCATATACTTCCCTATGCTATACAGTAGGACCCTATTCTAAATGTAATAGTTTGCATCTATTAACCCCAAATTCCAAGTCCATCCCAATCCTTCCCCCTTCCCCTTGGCAACCACAAGTCCCTCTTCCATTTCAAATGGATTACCTTCAAAGACTATTCACATACGAGGCATCACCCTTTTCCTACCATCTGTGAACTGAAGTTTGGCGCTTGCCATCAGCCTCTACATGGAGTAAAACATGAACCACTGCAGCTGCCAACCCGCAGCACCCCCTGAATGGAGCTCAGGGTGGAGACCAGGAGCGAGGCCCTCTGTGCTCTGGGAAAACTGGAAGAACAGGTCTTCAGATAGTCAGATATTTTTAGGGGAAGATTGTATCAGCCCAATTCTTGCATCTCCTCATATATAGAAAAACATTACCATCCTTCAATGATGACTGATGTCTGTGACTAGTAGTAACCTTCACGAGACCAGCAGCAAACTTCTGGAAAATGTGTGCATGGCTGCATGCACCTCCCCCTCCAAGTTTCTGACTTCTATCTTGATATTCTCCCTCTCTTCTTTGGGGCAGTATTTCATAGCTATCAGAAATACCACCTCCTAGTCTGTGATAAGTGGACAAAAACAAAAGAAGTCAGGTCATCTGTGAGAACAGCCACTCCTAAGGGTGAGCCAGTGAACCCTGAGGAAACTCAGGAAAGAAACAGAAGACTGGCCCACTGCTGAGGTGCATATCAAAGGAGTGATTCCAGTATGACCATACTTTTACATCTTCCCATCTTCTGTAAATCTCTTTGTCTGTCAACCTGGTTATCTGTAAATCTTTTGTTCCAACTACCTTCCTTTTGTTGCAAAACCTCGTATATCCTAGCTTCCCCCCTTGCTTCCTCATAGCGGTTTCTCAGGGCTACATAAGATGCTGTCTCCCGAACTTAAGTCCTAATTTCACTCCAAATAAAACTTAACGCTCAACTTTTTGCCTTTTCTAGGGCCGCTTCCTGCAGCATATGGAGGTTCCCAGGCTAGGGGTTGAATCGGAGCTGTAGCCGCCGGCCTACACCACAGCCACAGCAACTTGGGATCCGAGCCGTGTCTGCAACCTACACCACAGCTCAAGGCAACGATGGATCCTCAACCCACTGAGCAAGGCCAGGGATTGAACCCACAACCTTATGGTTCCTAGTTGGGTTCGTTAACCACTGCACCACAACGAGAACTCCGCATCTTTTTTTTTAAGTCAACAATCTCTACTCATCTTGTTGTCTGAACACTGGTATTCCCATCAGATACTTCAAACTGTTTTCTCTAATGTATATATTAGATATATTTTTTTAGAGCCACACCCATGGCATGCCTGGAAATGTTTTCCTCTTTTGCAGCTGTAATTAAAAATGTTTTTTTAAAAGTTCCCTTTGCCTTCTCAGTTTGTTGTTACTTCAGTTCTGCATTCAGTAAGGGTTTGAATGTCTGTTGCCAACCACTGTGTAGTAGGACTGGGTTAACACAAGCATTTCATCAGTGCAGGCAAACTGATGTTTTATGGTTCTCTTTTTAATGTATTTATTGATGTAACTCCTGGTTGTCTATTACTGCATAACAAACCACTCTACACTTAGTGGTGTAAACCAGCAACAATCATCTACTTTTTTTTTTTTTCTTTTTAGGGCTGCATCTGCAGCCTATGGAGGTTCCCAAGCTGGGGATCCAATTGGAGCTACAGCTGCTGGCCTACACCACAGCCACAGCAATGTGGGATCCCAGCTGGGTCTGCCACCTACACCATAGCTCACGGCAACAACGGATCCTTAACCCACTGACTGAGGCCAGGAATCAAACCCACAACCTCATGGTTCCTGCACCACAAAGGGAACTCCAACAATCATCTATTCTTTTGCTATTATTATTATTTCACATTTCTGGGGTTGACAGGGCTCAGCTAGGCACTTCTTGTTTAGAGTTTCTCATTCAGCTACATGCAGACAGGTGGATTCAGCTCAAAGTCTTCCTCACTCACATATGCTAGCAGGTGATTGGGACCTGAGCTGGAACTGTTGGCCAGAATAGGAACATATGGCCCCTTTATGCAGCTAGACTCCCTGATAGCATGACAGTTGGGTTCCAAGAGGAAGCACTTCAGAAAGAGGCAGATGAAAGCTCTATATCACCTTCTATAACCTAGTCCTAGTAACATGGCATCATTTCTATTATATTCTGGTGGTCCATAGAGCCATAGAGGTCCGCCTGGCTTCAGGAGGAGGCAACATATACTTCAACTCTCAATGAGGGAGAGGCAATTACTTTTTAAGAAGAGAATGTAGAATGAGAGATATTGTTATGGCCATTATTGGAAAATACAGTCTCTGACAATACATAACTTTAAAAATTATACAAATAATAATATATTCATTGTAGAAAAAATTTTAATGAATATAGGTAATCATTACTTTTTTTTTTTTGGTCTTTTTTGCCTTTTCTAGGGCCACTCCCACAGCATATGGAAGTTCCCAGGGTAGAGGTAAAATAGGAGCTGTTGCCTCCAGCTTATGCCAGAGTCACAGCAACGCGGGATCCGAGCTGCGTCTGCGACCTACACCACAGCTCGCTACAATGCCAGATCCTTAACCCACTGAGCAGGGCCAGGGATCGAACCTGAAACCTCATGGTTCCTAGTCAGATTCGTTAACCACTGCACTACGACGGGAACTCTGGTAATCATTACTTTTTAACATTAAACAGGACTTATAATCTGCCAAGGAAGATAGAAGCACAGTCAACCTTAGGCTGTTTCACACCTATATGGAAATCATATTTTCTAACCCCAATGTTAAGATCCATTGATGTTTCTGCTACTTCCAGATATAGAAAGAAATCTGAGAGATAGTTTGAGTGCTTAAATATTGATAATTTTGGACATTTGATGGTTAATGGAGAGTGAACAAGATAAAATATATTAAGCTAGCATATGTTTCTCAGAAAATTCAGTGTATGCTTATCCCACTTACAGGATCTTATAGAGAACTATTCCTTTCTAAAACTTTACTTAATTGAGAGCTTTATTCTACCTTGCCTTTCTGACCTTTGATATGTTTACTTTCCTGAATCACTCATAAGAACCTTTTCAGAGTTGCTTTCATGCCTTTTTGAAGTGTTCCACATGTATCACCCCCATTTGATCCTCTGTAGTGCTGTCAGTCATTTGTAATGCCAACTAGAACAATTAATTAACAACTTTCTATTGTCATTTAAGATATTAATTTGCACAGCAGAGCCTGAGAAAATAAAAGATGGTAAATCAATGTCATGGCAAATTATAAGGCTACTGAAATGGTATCTAAGAATATGTCATAAGTGGAAATGTGCAAAATTTTTAAAAATCAAAATTATATATATATACCGTATATACATGTATATACAGTACAATATGAATATATAGTACATATATACATATGTATATACAGTACAATGCCTTTTGTTTCAATTACATATATGCAATGGCAGGAGAATAGTGATATTATAGTTGGTTTCATTCGCCTCTTTTAGCTATTCACCATTTTCCAAGTTTTCTTACAGTGAATATATGTTAGAATCAAAAAGAAAAGTTTATACATTTTAAAGCCAAGGTCAAAAGGTCAAAAGAAAATAGTAAAAGAATAAATCCTCAGTTGCATACACTATCTGTGATGAGGCTTGTACACATCCTTAATTGACCTCATTTTCATTATATTGCTGTGCATCCAACAATTTAACCAATCCTGAAAAGAAAAGTAACTTCAATTTCATATCTTTTTAGGGGTACATTTCAACTGACACAGTTATACCACCTGGATAGATCTCATTGAAACATAATGATGCTTATATGAGAAGCACAAAGTGTCATCAAAAGAAATTCTACTTGTAAAATTATGATAGTAGAAGTGTATTACCAGTCTGAACCACTAAGAGTTGTGAATTTGCACTCCATTCTGTGGTCAGTATATTTGTCATAAATGTAAAAGAGTGGAATGTAGTTCTTTATGAGAGGGCCTAACATGTTAAATTCATATTCCCAATTCAAATAACTCCTTTGGTGACAGCAACAATGTCACATGTCAGTGTGACTAGAGAAGAGGGAGCAAATACAAGAATGGAGGAGATAGAAGCCGTGTATTATAATTTATCAATATATGAAAGCTTACGATTGGTTTTTACTTAAAAACAAGTACTGGAAGAATGAGTGAATGCCGTGAATATGTACTTACTTGCAGCAACAGACAGGAGGGTGAGCACATGGACTGTAATGATGAATCAACTATTTGGGCTATGAGTCAAAGTGCAGCACATCTATCGCTATGTGTGAGTAGAAAAACAACCCTTGTGCTTCACTATGGTCTTGCATTGGACTCATTTAATATGTCTACCAAGTATTACGAAGGAAAATGTATATATATTTTAAGCAAATAAATGCAAATAAGTATAAATTCTAAAGGATACTTTCTGAGGATTTGCTGGGGGACATTTGAATGCATTTGGTATAACTCAGAGAGAGAACACCTTTTGGTTTTCCTTCTACTTGTCTGGCAACTCTTCAATCTCCTTTACAAGTACTTCCTCCTCTTCCCTCCCATTTATATTTTGTTTCTCCCACAAATTCACACTCTGTCCTCTTTTCTTTTCACTCTGGATAATTTTTTGGGGAAGTTTTACCTTCAGGAATGGCTTCCACAATACTCATGACTAATGACCAATGTCTACGTCACCAGTCTGGCTATCTCTTCTGTGCTTCAGACCCATAAATCTAACAACTGCTAGACATTTCACCTGAAAGTATCAAAAGGAATTCAGACTCACAGAGTCTAAAGCTGACCTCATGATCTTCCCAATCCAACATGCTTCAACTTCAGCTTCAGGCTTTCGTTGTTTCTTGCCCTGATTATAGAATAAAACCTCCAAACTATCTTCGCTTCCAGTCTTGTAACTTTCAAATATTTAATTCACCATTTGGAAATTAGGAGGGAAACATTTCTTTGATGAAAATTCACTACTTCCCTATTATATTTAGTAGAGTTAGCATAACTGCCTAGGTATCCATTCTTACCTCTTGCCTCTTCAGTCCCTCACTGAACTACTTGCAGTTCTTTGGACGCAAGTAATGTTAGACTCTATTTATTTATTTACTTATTTTTAGGGCACACCTGCAGCATATGGAAGTTCCCAGGCTAGGGATCAAATCAGAGCTACAGCTGCCGGCCTACACCACAGCCACAGCAACGTGGAATCCGAGCCACATCTGTGACTTACACCACAGCTCACAGCAGAGCCAGATCCTTAATTCACTGAGTGAGGCCAGGGGTCGAACCTGCATCCTTATGGATACTAGTCAGGTTCCTTACTAGTGGAGCCATGATAGAAACTCCATTGTTAGATTCTTTAGATTACAGGAAACAGAGACTAATTCCATCCATCTAAGGTATGACTGGGTCACTATGCTGTACAGTAGAAATTGGCACAATACTATAAATCAAGTATACATTGATAGAAAAAAACATCTGTAAGTTAATGTAGGAGAAAAGAATCTCACACAAAACTAGGAACAGCTGCCATTCAGGACCTAAGGTATTAAGCTGTTTCGGCAACGCTTAAGCCACAAGATACTATGGAATTTTGCAACAGTGTTCCACCACTATTCTTTTATTCTTTACTTTCTTTTTTTTTCTGTATATCTTGTCTCTTTTTCTAGTAGCAATTTTCTGATACTTTCCATTAACCCTTCTCAGATGAAAAAAGTACAACCTATGATTAACACACTTAGCCATCATTACTTTTCTAGGTACAATTTTTGGCCACAAACCTCCTCATGTATTACCAGTCAGCCAACCAGAGTTGGAAGCTCTTGAGTCATGTATTCATTTCCAGCCCATTAAGTGGCTGCTCTTCACCAAGATCCCCCCCCCCCCTCAGTCAGGTGGTCCCGCTCAAAAAGAGATAATGGGTTTGTTGGTAACAACTAGCATGTATGACAGATAGGATAGTTACAGACTATGAATCAAGGTAAACAAAAATATAAATTTGATTTCTCTATAACTGAACTGAAGTCCTATTTTGAAACTTTATTCAGATGATAGAAAAAAAATTAGGCTTCAGTAATTTAAGGTAAGTCACTCAATTCAGGGTTTTCTCAGTCAAATAAGAATTCTTCCCTTACTGATTCTCCATGTGTCTTAGTTTGGGTGAGCCCAAAAGTAGCATCTGAGAGGAGGAATTAGATTCTGGTGGTTTGTGTGAGATGTATCTTTGGAAACAACAATGAGACAGCAAAAAGAGTGAGACATAGGAGAAGAGAAAACAGTAAAGAGTTTGTTGTTGAACTGCTGGCAACTGGAACTCTATTCTACTGCATCCTCTTAATGGCTGGTTAGAATGAGACCCATAATTGTTTCTGAAAAATAGGGTGCTGAAACACTAATCCTCCAACTCCCACTCCTCATTGGTTGAGAACTTCCCCTGGAGGTATTAATTGCTCTGTATTTCTGGACTACCCTGCATGCAAATTGAGAAAAACCCCGCATCTTCAGGAAACATCCTTAGACAGTAAAGTGTAAATTTTCGTGCATGCTTGGAGTAGTCTGCACAAGAACTAGCCACTGGAGCTGCAGTCAATATCTGAGGGTAGTCAAAAGAATGTGATATGGAACCCCAAAATTTTCTACCACACTCCAGGAGCAAAGACATGTTGTATCACTGTGTGGGTGATAGTCAGATATCATAACCTATCCAAGTTGGAATCTACTGAGAAAATTAAGGCTCAATTTAACTAGTCTTTATCTTCTAGCTCTGTTAGTAAATTCTGAGGCATCTTCATTGCCCTCTAGTTTCCAATTGTCAAGGATATGTAGGAAATATGTACCCTCCTTCCCATGCCCATACAGGCCCACACAACCTGCACCCTCTCTCCACTCAGCTCTTTCTTCATTCCTCTCAGGGAAAGGCCTGGAAAGGGGCTTGAGGAGCAGTTCTTAGGAATGAAACCTGTGGACCCATTCTCAGGGACACACACAAAAATCTATTTCAATATTTGCATCTCCTGACTCTCCATTCCTTTACACTAATCTATGAGAACCCTATCTAATTTCAGCAGCTGGGGAAAACTGCCCTGACTCATTCTGTATTTTTTTCATGTGTTTTATTTATGTCATAAACTTTGTGTCCTGAATCCTTTGAGGTTCTGACTCTTGATATTATGCAACTCAAAATTTTTACTCTCATCATTACTGTCTCTTCTGGGAGTTTCAAAAGGCTGTTTTGAGCCTAAAAAGCTGAGCATTGACTCCTTTCTTTCCCTTTTGTATTTCTTAAGTAACTGTACCCTAAGAGTAGTAAGTATAGAATATCCTCTCATATTGAGTCTCCAAAAGCAGACCTTGAGATGAGGACTTGTGTGAAAGTAATTTATTAGGACATGTTCCCCTAAAATACCAGTAAAGGAGTAAGGAACTGGAATAGGGAAAGGAAGAAAAACAAGCAAGGCTGTAATATTAAACCAAGTCCTGTAAGAGGGTAACTTTGGCTCCATCCCAGAGTCTATCCCTGGAGACAATGAAGGTCATGCCTCAGAATTTTCCCCCTCAAGGGACAAGAGAGTTAGAATATTTATCCTCTCATCCCATCAGTCATTGGTTAAGGGCTGCCCAATGGGAGAAGAGGGAAGGGGAGAGGGTGTGGAGACTGTGGTATTAAAATCCCAGTCACTTCAGCAAATTCTGTTCTGACAGCATCTGTTGGGATAGCCTTACCATTATCTGAATGGGGGATCAGTCTGAGCAGCAGGAAACAGGAGGGAAAGAAACAGAGGATGATGTTTCAGAATATAATCTTGCAATGCATATCTACTATGCTTAACTCCCATGCTCTCTTACACCATCATGAATTTCATAGGGGGATATTAAGTTTTGTATACTCTCCTTTTCTTCCAGGCCAATGGCTTTTTCTGCAAAACTTAATCTCCCTAATCACAAGCTCTTTCCCTCTCTGCTCTTGTGTACTATCCTCTGAGAATAAGCCTATCAAAGTTGGGTTTCCCCTACCAGAATTTGGAGTCCATAAGAGCAGAAACCAGCTTGTTCTTTTCTGCATCCCCAGGCCTAAGTGCTCTGTAAATGCTTATGAAAGAATAGATAAAGGTGTACAGTTCACTCACAGGCTTGGAAATGTGAGGTAAATCCTGCCTTGTGCCTCCAATTCATGCATTTTTATTCAGATCAAAACAGTTTACAATGAATGTTAAGGGAACAAAATGTCAAAAATGGTGACACGTGGTTTTAGGGATGTGTATGAAAAGGGAAAAGCTTGTTTAGCCCACTTTGCTTTGATTATGAAAAGGCCAGCTGATTAAGAATAGTTTGTTTATGAGCACAAGGGTGGTTTTTAGCACTGACCAGGAAGTCCATCTCCTTGTGCTGCCTTGAGAAATGTGAGATTTCCCCCTCTGCAAAAGTGTCAGGTTTTTCTAGATTTTCTACAACCTGAGGATAGCTCTTCATGCACATGTGCAATTGCCAAAGATTAGTAATGATATGAATAGATGGGTTGATAAGTGCATGGATGGATGACGTGTAAATACATTTTACTGGACCACTAAACTCTAATAGAAATAAGGTATTAACTGGGAAGACAGTTCCTTTTAGGACAGAAACTTAATATCATGTCAAAATATATTTTTAGAGCTTAAAAAATATCCATAGATTATCATTAGGCACTTATAAGAAGAAAAATGAGGAAGTTGAGCATGAAGTGAACAATCTGATTTATTTAATAAACTGACATAATCACTGGGCCTTAATGATTTCCAAAGCAAGCATATCCTATAGTTGGGTCTATTATACCTGACAAGACCATAATAATGTGTTGCTATTTTAGTGGACTGTAAATAAAACTTCCTACCTGTACCCTTCACCCAATTCTTAGGATTGATGACATCTACGCCAAGTTAATGGAGGGAGACATTCACTGAGTGTTCCTCACACACCAAAAGATAGAACCAAAAGATTTTTTAATATTCTGTAACCCACGAAGAGTTTTGTTGTCTGGTCAACTTTCTTTGAGGGAATTTACTGACCTATGTTATATTCTGGACCACATGAAAAAAATATTTTTTTGTATAGGAATTTTGTTTGTAGACATGAAGGCTGAGATACACTCCCTTTTACATGCACTCCTCCAGTTCAGACTGTATCTCAACATAACATCACAGTTCTTTCATTGCTTTTAGAACAGTAGGATTGGCAGGCAGGCTGCCTCATATTAGAGTTTACATCTATATCTGTTTCTTTTGTTGGATTAAGACTTTCCCCAAAGTATCTAGAGTAATGCCTAGCTCATAGTCTCTGTCACTTCTTTTCTGTGTAGGAATCCCTTACTGATCTTCAAAGATTTAGCTCGAAAGTCAACCCTCATGCTCCTCTAGAACAGTTAATTGCTCCCTTTTATGAGCTCCCCCTACACTGCATTCACAGTGCTCCTATAGTGTTTATCTCAATTACAGTCACTTAAATAAATATATGACGCTTCTATTGAAGCATGAACTTATGAAGAGAAAGAATACTGCATTTTCACCATTTTTCCCTTAGTGCCTAACATACTGCTTGCCATACAGTAGATGCTAAATAAATCTCTGTTGAATTAAAGTGTAGTTTATCTACCAACAAATAACAAACTGAAGACAAAACTCCCTGAAATGGAATTCCAGTTCAAATTAGGAAATGTGAGTAAATTCTAACTCTCAGGATAATGATTAGGGCTGAAGAAGAAATATTCTTGGGCTTGATAAGAGATCAAGGAAGCGGAGTTCCCGTCGTGGCGCAGTGGTTAACGAATCCGACTAGGAACCATGAGGTTGCAGGTTCGGTCCCTGCCCTTGCTCAGTGGGTTAACGATCCGGCGTTGCCGTGAGCTGTGGTGTAGGTTGCAGACGCGGCTCGGATCCCGCGTTGCTGTGGCTCTGGCGTAGGCCGGTGGCTACAGCTCCGATTCGACCCCTAGCCTGGGAACCTCCATATGCCGTGGGAGCGGCCCAAGAAATAGCAGCAGCAACAACAACAACAACAACAACAAAAAAGACAAAAAAAAAAAAAAAGAGAGAGATCAAGGAAGCAACTGCACTAGAAAATAATTGTGTGTAGTTTCATTTCTGGTCCTTTACTAGGAGGTAGTCACTATGTTAGCATTATTTTATATTATTTATTGTAGGAATAAATTCTTAATCCTGGGTCTACAGCATATTAAATCTCTTGGCACATGCAAAACTCTAAAATTTAAATCTTAAAAAAATCATTTTGCTCCTCTTTATTCTCTAAAACTATCATGTCAATGAGAATAGTTCAAGAACCTAACATTGTTGACCCTTGTTTAATTAGCCATCTACAGCAGATTTGGATTTTTATATAACTTAAGAAGATATTCAAAGGATCCTTTGTTAGAAATATTTCACATATAAAATTAAAAACCTGGCAGGAGAGAATTTCAAAAAAAAATAGCTGGAGTTCCTGCTGTGGTACAGTTGGTTAAGAATCCAATGGCAGTGGCTCAGTTCACTGCAGAGGCCTGGGTTCGATCCCTGGCCTGGCACAGTGGGTTGAAGGATCTGGCTTTACCACAGTTGCAGCTGAGGCTTGGATTCAATTCCAAGCCCAGAAACTTCCATATGCCATGGGCGTAGCCATAAAAGAAAAGAGCTAACTAAAATCTAATCATGATGAAAGAGATGGCAAATTCAAATTAAGAATAGTCTACAAACCATTTGACCTTTACTCTTCAAAAAAATCAACACTGAAGCTAAAATTCAGCCTGAAAAATTGTTATTAATTAAAGGAGACTAAAAATACTTGACAAGTAAATGCAACAAGTGACTCTACATCAGAAAAATAAAATGCATTAAAGTAATCAATAAAACAATGTATTAAATTTGAATGACTATGGGATATAAGATAATGCTTTTGTATCAGTGATAAATGTCTCTAACTGTATCATGGTTATGTAAAAGAATGTCTTATTCCTAGGAGACAAAGGAAGTATTTCCAGGTCAAGAGATATCACATCTACAATTTCTGTGCAAATGATTCAGCAAAAAATAACAACTGCAAGTATAGATTAATTTATTCTTGTAATTTTTCCATAGATTTAAATATTTTCTTTTTATAGCCACACCTATGGCATATGGAAGTTCCCAGGCTAGGGGTCAAATTGGAGCTGCAGCTGTAGACCTATGCCACAGCCACAGCAATGCCAGATCCGAGCTGCATCTGTAACCTACATAGCAGCTCATGGCAATGCTGGATACTTAACCCACTGAGCAAGGCCAGGGATTAAACCTGCCACCTCATGGAGACAGTGTCAAGTTCTGAACCCACTGAGCTACTATGGGAACTCCTAAAATTTGTCAAAATAAAAAATGTAAAATGATAAAAATAAATAAAGGGACTAATCTAGAGAAACTCCTCTACATGTGTAACAGGAGACATGTACAAGTTTATAACAGCAAATGTGTTCTCGTATCATCAAAAAGTTACACAACCCAAAAGTTCTTCAATAATAAAATGGATAAATAAATCATGATGTATTCATACGATGGAATACTAAAGAACATTACAAATGAATCAGTAGAGTTACATATCACAACATGGATGAATTTCTAAAACATAAAAATCAGAGAATGAGGGAAGTTGCAAAAGACATTATGCCCTATGACTCCATTTATTTGAAATTCAAAAACAGGTAAAACTGTGGGGTGATTGGGAGCTTGGGGTTAATAGATACAAACTATTGTCTTTGGAATGGATTAGCAATGAAATCCTGCTGTGTAGCACTGGGAACTCTGTCTAGTAACTTATGATGGAGCATGATAATGTGAGAAAATAGAATGTGTACATGTATGTGTAACTAGGTCACCATGCTGTACAGTAGGAAAAAATTGTATTGGGGAAATAATTATTAAAAATAATAATAATAAAAGTCAAAAAAAGAAATAATATTGATACACACTTTAAAAAAAACAGGTAAAACTAATGGCTATAAGGTAAGATCCTAAAAAATCAAGGGTAAAGAGGTCATTAATATAATATAATAATCTAGTATCTGAAAGCAATGTTTATTTGGACTGAATATCTTGTTGTCCCTTACCAGTTGTGCTCTTCTCATCTTGTTAACTCTTTATGGGATTGTGTTCAGGAAGCTTCATTGATTATGGTCTCATCATCATCTGTGTTAGATCAGTTGAGGGGTTTTGTTTGTTTGTTTCATATTTACAGTCATTCTAATGAGTGTTATAATTCATGAAAGAGTCTGATGACAAGTAGGAAAACCATGAACTATCCTGTTAAAATCCCCGCCATATATATGTGGGTGTAGCCCCTCCAGGGGGCAAGCAGGTCAGGGCAGGGAAAGCCCCTGCGGTGGTCAGCTTCCTGCAAATGGTGAGGCCAGCCCTCCAGTCATCAAAATCATAAAATGTGGGAAAGGGAAGTAAGGAAATAAATAAACTCTTTGTTAAAAAATTTTTTTTGTTTGTTTCTCTTCTTAATTTTAGTATAGTAATGAAGGGTTTGAACCTACAGGACCATCAGGCCAAAACACACAATTATAGGAAGAGGTTAGCATACTTAAAAAATAGGGCACCTACAAACCAAAACCAAACATTGCATTCACAAAAAAAAAAAAAAAAAAAAAAAAAAAAAAAAAAAAAAAAAAACAAAACACTCAAGCAGAAAATAACCGGAGACCATCCAACCAAAAAAAGAAAGGAAGAATGGAGAACCATAGAATCAATTGGAACATGAGGTTTAAAATGGCAATAAATAATCACCTATCAATTATCACCTTAAATGTCAATGGACTGAATGCTCCAATCAAAAGACACAGAGTGGCTGAGTGGATAAAAAAGAAAAAACCTTCAATCTGCTGCCTACAAGAAACTCACCTTAGGACAAAGGACACATACAGATTGAAAGTGAAGGGGTGGTGGGGCTGCCTGCCATCCAGGAGGGCTGTCCTCAACAATTGCCTGAAGCCCACCACCGCAGGGGCTGTCCCTGCACAGGCCTGCCTGCCCTTTGGAGGGGCTACACTTCCGCAGAGCAGCACCAAACACCACCAGCCCCTGAGAAAAGGCCTGCAGCCCAGAAAAGCTAGAACAAGCTTAGCCAGGCTGTGAATAGATCGGCCTAATTCTCGGACGGTTTTTCTGAGTCGGGTTGCCCCGGGGAGGAGTCTCTTCAGTTTCCAACGGCCCTGCTACCCGCCCAAGCCCTCAGGGGATGCTCTAGTGGACCAGCTGCATAGGACTGCCAGCTCCAGGCAGGACCCCCTGCAGCCCAGAAAAGCTGCAACAAGCCTGGCCGAGTCGGGAAAAGATCTCAGACGGTTTTTCTGAGTTGGGCTGCCCTGGGGAGGAGCCTCTTGGGTCTCCAATGGCCCTGCTACCCGCCCAAGCCCCCAGGGGGTGCCCTACACCCGTGAAATAACTGCTCAGCACCACCAGCCCCCTGGAAGAGCCCCTGAAACCCAGAAAAGTTGCAACAAGCTCCGCCAGACTGTGAAAAGATCCGCCTACATTCTCAGGCCGTCCTTCTGAGTTGGGATGCCCTAGGGAAGAGCCTCGTAGGTTCTCAGTGACCCAGATAGCTGCTCTAGCCCCAAGGGGGTGAAGCACCTCTGAAGAGCAGCTGCCCAACACTGCCAACCCCCTGCAAGAACCCCACAGCCTAAAAACACCAGCGCAAGCTCTGCATGACCAAGTGAAATCTGCTACCATCGTGGTGTGGACCTCCCAGTCCTGTCTGCCCTCAGGAAGTCCTCCTTTGCTTCAAAGAAACACTGTTAGCCCCATCAACACTCCAGAAAAGCCATGCTACCTCAAAAAAGATTGACCAACAACGCCAGCCCTCAGGAAATATTCCACGGCAGTGACAAGGCAAACACTGCCCGATAACGGAGAGTACAACTCCCTCAGGAGAAAGAAAACAACAAGCAAGATGAAGAAGCTGAGAAACCACCCCCAGTCAAACCAACAGGAGAACTCACCTAAAACAGTCAACAATGAAACAGATCTCTGCAGTCAGACAGACCTGGAGTTCAAAAGAGAAATAGTGAAAATACTGAAGGAATTAAGAGAAGATATGAACAGTAATGCAAATGCCCTCAGAAAGGAACTAGAAAATATAAGGAGGAGCCAAGAAAAACTAGAACATTCATTTGCAGAGATGCAAACTGAACTAGGGGCAGTAAAAACCAGAATGAATAATGCAGAAGAACGAATCAGTGATACAGAAGATAGAATAATGGAAATCACTCAATCCGGTCAACAGACAGAAAACCGAATCAAAAAACTGGAAAGCAATATAAGAGACCTATGGGATAATATAAAGCGGGCCAATCTACGCATAATAGGAATTCCAGAAGGAGTAGAAAAAGATAAGGGAATGGAAAATATATTTGAAGAAATTATCACTGGAAACTTCCCAAATCTACGGAGTTCCCGTCGTGGCGCAGTGGTTAACGAATCTGACTAGGAACCATGAGGTTGTGGGTTCGGTCCCTGCCCTTGCTCAGTGGGTTAACGATCCGGCGCTGCCGTGAGCTGTGGTGTAGGTTGCAGACGCAGCTCGGATCCCGTGTTGCTGTGGCTCTGGCGTAGGCCGGTGGCTGCAGCTCCGATTCGACCCCTAGCCTGGGAACCTCCATATGCCGCGGGAGCGGCCCAAGAAATAGCAACAACAACAACAACAACAAAAAAAAAAAAGAATCAACCACATATTGGGACGTAAAGCTAACCTCAACAAATTTAAAAGTATAGAAATTATTTCAAGTATCTTCTCTGACCACAATGGTATGAAAGTAGAAATCAACCACATGAAAAGAAATGAGAAAAAATCTACTACATGGAGACTAAACAACATGCTACGAAAAAACCAATGGGTCAATGAGGAAATCAGGAAGGAAATTTAAAAATACCTTGAGGCAAACAATAATGAAGACACAACCTCTCAAAATCTATGGGACACTGCAAAAGCAGCACTCAGGGAAATTCATAACAATACAGGACTTCCTCAAAAAAGAAGAAAGATCTCAAATTGACAACTTAACCCTCCACCTAAACGAATTAGAAAAAGAACCAAAAAAAAAAAAAAAGACCTAAAGTCAGTAGAAGGAAGGAAATCATAAAGATCAAAGAAGAAATCAATAAAATAGAGATTCAAAAAACAATAGAGAAAATTTAAAAAAAGCAAAAACTGGTTCTTTCAAAAGGTAAACAAAAGTGACAAACCCCTGGCTAGACTCACTAAGAAGAGGAGAGAAAGAACCCAAATAAACAAAATTATAAATGAAAAAGGAGAAATCCCAACAGATACTGCAGAAATACAAATACCCATAAGAGAATACTATGAACAATTGTATGCCAACAAATTTGACAATCTGGAAGAAGTGGACAATTTTCTAGAATCTTACCACCTGCCGAAACTGAATCAAGAAGAAACAGACCAACTGAACAGACCAATCACTAGAAATGAAATTGAATATGTCATAAAAACACTCCCTACAAATAAAAGTCCAGGACCAGATGGCTTCACAGGTGAATTCTACCAAACATATAAAGAGGATCTGGTACCCATCCTCCTTAAACTTTTTCAAAAGGTAGAAGAAGAAGGAATACTCGCAAAGACATTCTATGATGCCAGCATCACCCTAATTCCAAAACCAGACAAAGATACCACCAAAAAAGAAAACTATCAGCCAATATATTTGATGAATATAGATGCAAAAATTCTCAACAAAATCTTAGCCAACCGAATCCAACAACATACCAAAAAAATTATACACCATGACCAGGTAGGGTTCATCCCAGGTTCACAAGGATGGTTCAACATATGCAAATCAATCAAGGTCATACACCACATTAACAAAAGAAAAGTCAAAAACCACATGATCATCTCAATAGATGCGGAAAAAGCATTTGACAAAGTCCAACATCCATTCATGATCAAAACTCTCACCAAAGTGAGTACAGAAGGAACATTCCTGAATATAATCAAAGCCACTTATGACAAACCCACAGCAAACATAATACTCAATGGAGAAAAGCTGAAAGCCTTCCCATTAAAATCTGGAACAAGACAAGGATGCCCACTCCCACTGCTTTTATTCAACATAATATTGGAAGTCCTAGTCACAGCAATCAGAAAAACAAAAGAAATAAAAGGCTTCCAAATAGGAAGAGAAGAGGTAAAACTGTCACTGTATGCCAATGACATGATACTATATATAGAAAACCCTAAGGACTCAACCCAAAAACTACTTGAACTGATCAACAAATTCAGCAAAGTAGCAGGATATAAGATTAACATTCAGAAGTCATGGGAGTTCCTGTTGTGGCGCAGTGGTTAACGAATCCGACTAGGAACCATGAGGTTGCGGGTTCGATCCCTGCCCTTGCTCAGTGGGTCAAGGTTCCGGCGTTGCTGTGAGCTGTGGTGTAGGTCGCAGACGCGGCTCGGATCCTGCGTTGCTGTGGCTCTGGTGTAGGCTGGTGGCTACAGCTCCGATTAGACCCCTAGCCTGGGAACCTCCATGTGCCGCAGGAGCGGTTCAGGAAATGGCAAAAAGACAAAAAAAAAAAAAAAAAAAAAAAAAAAGAAGTCAGTCACATTTCTGTATACCAACAATGAAATATTAGAAAAGGAATACAGAAATACTTTATAAAATTGCACCTCAAAAAATCAAATACCTTGGAATATACCTGACCAAGGAGGTAAAGGACTTATATGCCGAGAACTATAAAACTTTAATCAAATTAAAGAAGATAGAAAGAAATGGAAAGATATTCCATGTTCATGGATTGGAAAAATCAATATTGTAAACATGGCCATACTACCCAAAGCAATCTACAGATTCAATACAACCCCTATCAAATTACCCATGACATTTTTCACAGAACTAGAACAAACAATCCAAACTTTTATATGGAACAACAAAAGACCCAGAATCGCCAAAGCAATCCTGAGAAACAAAAACCAAGCAGAGGGCATAACTCTCCCAGACTTCAAGAAATATTGCAAAGCCACAGTCATCAAGACAGTGTGGTACTGGTATCAAAACAGACAGGCAGACCATTGGAACAGAATAGAGAACCCGGAAATAAACCCTGACACCTATGGTCAATTAATCTTTGACAAAGGAGGCAAGAACATAAAATGGGAAAAAGAAAGTCTATTCAGCAAGCATTGCTGGGAAACCTGGACAGCTGCATGCAAAGCAGTGAAACTAGAACATACCCTCACACCATGCACAAAAATAAACTCAAAATGGCTGAAAGACTTAAACAGAAGACAAGACACCATCAAACTCCTAGAGGAGAACATAGGCAAAACATTCTCTGACATCAACCTCATGAATATTTTCTCAGGTCAGTCTCCCAAAGCAACAGAAATAAGAGCAAAAATAAACCCATGGGACCTCATCAAACTGAAAAGCTTTTGCACAGCAAAGGAAATCAAAAAGAAAACAAAAAGACAACTTACAGAATGGGAGAAAATAGTTTCAAATGATGCAACTGACAAGGGCTTAATCTCTAGAATATATAAGCAACGTATACAACAACAGCAAAAAAACCAATCAACCAATGGAAAAATGGGTAAAAGACCTGAATAGACTGTTCTCCAAGGAAGATATACAGATGGCGAACAAGCACATGAAAAAATGCTCAACATCGCTGATCATAAGAGAAATGCAAATCAAAACTACCATGAGATTCCACCTCACACCAGTCAGAATGGCCATCATTAATAAGTCCACAAATAACAAGTGCTGGAGGGGTTGTGGAGAAAAGGGAACCCTCCTGCACTGCTGGTGGGAATGTAAGCTGGTCCAACCACTATGGAGAACGGTTTGGAGATACCTTAGAAATCTATACATAGAACTTCCATATGACCCCGCAATCCCACTCTTGGGCATATATCCAGACAAAACTCTACGTAAAAGACACACATGCACCCGCATATTCATTGCAGCACTATTCACAATAGCCAAGACATGGAAACAACCCAAACGTCCATCGACAGATGATTGGATTCGGAAGAGGTGGTATATATACACAATGGAATACTACTCAGCCATAAAAAAGAACAAAATAATGCCATTTGAAGCAACATGGATGGAACTAGAGATTCTCATACTGAGTGAAATGAGTCAGAAAGACAAAGACAAATACCATATGATATCACTTATAACTGGAATCTAATATACAGCACAAATGAACCTTTCCACAGAAAAGAAAATCATGGACTTGGAGAATAGACTTGTGGCTGCCCGGGGGGAGAGCAAGGGAGTGGGAGGGATCAGGAGCTTGGGTTATTGGATAAAACTTGGAATGGATTTAAAAGGAGATCCTGCTGAGTAGCATTGAGAACTATGTCTTGATACTTATATTTCAACAGGACAAAGGGTGGGGAAAAAATGTATACATGTAAGAGGAACTTGGTCCCCATGCTGTACAGCAGAAAAAAATTAAATAATAAAACAAGAAAAAAAACTTTAAAAGGATCATACACCATGATCAAGTGGGATTTATCCTAGGGTTGCAAGGATTTTTCATTGTCTGTACATCAGTGTGATACATCACATTAACAAATTGAAGAATAAAGCCATATGATCATCTCAATAGATGTAGAAAAAACTTTTGATAAAATTCAATATCCATATCCATTTTTGATAAAAATGCTCCAGAAAGTGGAAATAGAGGGAACATATCTCAACATAATAGAGCCCATATAAGACAAACCCACAGTTAATATTATACTCAATGATGAAAACCTGAAAGCATCTCATCTAAGATCAGAAGTTAGACAAGGATATCCACTGACACCACTTTTATTCAAATAGTTTTGGAAGTCCTAGCCACAGCAATCAGAAAATAAAAAGAAATAAAAGGAATCCAAAATGGAAAAGGAGTAAAACTGTCATTGTTTGCAGATGACATGATGCTCTAAGTAGAAAATCTTAATGCTACCAGAAAACTACTAGAGCTCATCAATGAAAGTGGCAGGATACAAAATTAATACACAGAAGTCTGTTGCACTTCTATACACTAACAATGAAAGATCAGAAAGAGAAATTAAGGAAACAATCACATCTACCACTGCTGCATCAAAAAGAATAAAATATGTAGGAATAAATTTACCTAAGGAAGCAAAAGACCTGTACTCCCAAAACTATAAGATACTGATAAGAAAAAAATTGAAGATGACACAAACTGTGTCATACTGTGTTCTTGGATTGAAAGGATCATTATTGTCAAAATGATTATACTACCCAAGGCAATCTACAGCTTTAATGCAATCCCTGTTGAACTACCAATGGCATTTTTCACAGAACTAAAAGAAAAAAAATCTTGAAATTTTTATAGAAACACAAAGGACCCCAAATAGCCAAAGCAATCTTGAGAAAGAAAAACAGAGTTGGAGGAATCAGCCTCCCTGACTTTATACTATACTACAAAGCTACAGTCACCAAAACAGTATGGTACAGGCACAAAACCAGAAATCTAGATTAATGGAAAAGGATAGAAAGCCCAGAAATAAACCAATGTACCTATGATCCATTAATCTACAACAAAGGAGGCTAGAATATACAATGTAGAAAAGAGAATCTCCTTAATAAGTGGTGCTGGAGAAATTAGACAACCACATGTAAAAGAATGAAATTGAAACATTCTCTAACGCCATAGACAAAAACTAACTCAAAATGGTGTAAATATCTAACTGCAGCAAGACTGGATACTATAAAACTCTTAGAGGAAAACATAGGCAGAATATTCTGTAATAAATCGCATCCATATCTTTTTGGATCCACTTCCTAGCGTAATGAAAATAAAAACAAAAATACACAAGTGGGACCTAATTAAACTGAACAGTTTTTGCACAGGAAAGGAAACAATAAACAAAATGAAAAGACAACCCACAGAATGGGAGAAAATCTTTGTAAATGAAGTGACCAACGATGGATTAATCTCCAAAATATACAAACATCTCATACCTTAGTATTAAAAAAAAAAAACAAATAACTCAGTCAAAAAATGGGCACACAATGGAATACTATTCAGTCATAAAAAAGAACACAATAACGCCATTTGCAACAACATGGATGGAACTAGAGCCTCTCATACTAAGTGATGTAAATAAGAAAGAAAAAGGTAAATACCATATGATATCATTTGTATATGGAATCTAATATATGGCACAAATGAACCTTTTCACAGAAAAGAAACTCATGGACTTGGAGAACAGACTTGCTGGGGAGGGGGGGATGGACTGGGAATCTGGGGTTAATAGATGCAAACTATTGCCTTTGTAATGGATAAGCAATGAGATCTTGCTGTATAGCATTGAGAACTATATCTAGTCACTTACAATGGAGCATGACAATGTGAGAAAAAAGAATGTATGTGTGACTGGGTCACCTTCCTGTACAGTAGAAAAGTGACAGAATACTGTAAACCAGCTATAATGGAGAAAAATAAAAATAATTAAAATAAAAAAATTATCATAAGGGATAAATGTAAAATTAATAAGGTACTTTAAAAAAAAGGGCAGAAGATCTAAATAGACATTTCTCCAAAGAAGATACACAGATGAGAGTTCCCATCATGGCACAGTGGAAATGAATCCGACTGGGAACCATGAAGTTGTGTGTTCAATCCCTGGCCTCAATCAGTGGGTTAAGGATCCGGCGTTGCCATGAGCTATAGTGTAAGTCACAGATGTGGCTCAGATCTGATGTTGCTGCAGCTGTGGTATAGCTCCGAATGTTCCCCTAGCCTGGGAACCTCCATCTGCTGTGGGTACAGCCCTAAAAAGCAAAAAAAAAAAAAAAAATACACAGATGGCCAAAAAACACATGCTCAGCATCACTAATTATTAGAGAAATGCAAATCAAAACTACACCAATTAGAGTGGTCATCATCAAAAAGTCTACAAACAATAAATGTTGGAGAGGGTATAGAGAAAAGGGAACCCTCCTACACTGTTAGTGGGAATGTAAATTGATGCAACCACTATGGAAAACAGCATGGAGGTTCCTCAAAAAAAAAATTAAAACTATCATATGATCTAGAAATCCCATTCCTGGGCACATATCCAGAGAAAACTGTAATTTGAAAAGATACATGCATCCCAATGTTCACTGCAGCACTATTTATAATAACCAAGACATGGAAGCAACCTAAGTGTTCAATGACAGATTACTAGTGGTAATAAGATGTGGTACATATATACAGTGGACTATTACTCAGCCATAAAAAAAGAATGAAATAGTGCCATTTGCAGCAACATGGATGGATCTATGGATTATCATACTAAGTGAAGTTATTAGACAGTGAAAAATAAACATCATACGACATCAGTTATATGTGGTATCTAAAAAATATACAAATGAACTTATTTGCAGAAGATAAACAGATTCACAGACTTTGAAAACAAACTTTTGGTTACCAAACGGGTCAGGTAGGGAGAGGGGGATGGAATGGGGGTTTGGGATTGGCAATATGCACACTGTACAATAGTTGGCCAGTTAGTACCTGATGCATAGCACAGGGAACTCTACCCAATATTCTGTGATAATCTATATGGCAAAAGAATCTAAAAAAAAAAAAAGAATGTGTGTATATGTATAATTGAGTCACTTTGTTGTACAACAGAAATTATCACAACATTGTAAATCAACTCTATTTTCAATAAAACTAAAACAAAAAAACAATCAAAAAATAGGCAGAAACTCTAAATAGCCATATATCCAAAAAAGATGTACTGTTGGCCAATAGGCACATGAAAAGATGTTACATCACTAATTATTAGAGAAATGCAAATCAAAACTGCACTGAGTTATCATCTCATGCCAGTCAGAATGGCCATCATCAAAAGTCTACAAACAATAAATGCTGGAGAGAGTGCAGAGAAAAGGGACCTCTCCTATACTGTTGGTTAGAATGTAAATTGGTGCAACCACTATGGAGAACAGTATGGAGATACTAAAAATAGAACTACTATTTGACTGAGCTATCCTACTCCTGGGCATAAATCCAGAGAAAACCATTATTTGAAAAAATAATGCATCCCAATATTCACTGAAACAGTATTTATAGTAGCCAAGATATGGAAGCAACCTAAATATCCATCAACACATGAATGAATAAAGATGTGCTACATATATACAATGGAATATTACTCAACCATAAAAAAGAATGAAATAATACTATTTACATCAACATGGATGGGACCTCAAGATTATCATACCAACTAAAGGAAGACAGACAAAGACAAATATCATATGATATTGCTTATATATATATATGGAATCTTAAAAATTATACAAATGAACTTATATACAAAAGAGAAAAAGACCCATGGGCATAGAAAACAAACTTAAAATTGCCAAAGAGGAAAAAGAGGAGGAAGGATAGGTTAGGAGTTCAGGATTAACATATATACATTACTATATTAGTAGATTCAATCTATTACTTTTTTTTTTTTTTTTTTTGGTCTTTCTAGGGCCACACCTGTGGCGTATGGAAGTCCCCAGGCTTGGGGTCTAATCAGAGCTACAGCTGCTGGCCTACACCACAGATATAGCAACACAGGATCTGAGCCATATCTGTGATGTATACCACAGCTCACAATAATGCTGGATCCTTAAGCCACTGAGTGGGGCCAGGGATTGAACCTGCATCCTCATGGATACTAGTTCACTAGTCAGGTTTGTTACCACTGAGCCATGATGGGAACTCCTAAACTATTACATTTACAATGGATAAGTGATGATATCTTACAGTACAGCACAGGGAACTATATTCAATCTCTTGAGCTAGAACATGATGGAAGATAGTAAGGAAAAATAATGTATATGTATGGCTGGGCCACTATGCTGTACAGCATAAATTGGCACAACACTGTAAATCAACTATAATTTTAAAAAAATAAATAAAATAAAATGATCACATGAAAAAAAGAAAATAAAATAGTTAACCAACAAAGACCTACTGTTTAGCACAGGAAACCATACTCAGTATTTTATAGTCACCTATAAGGGAAAAGAATGTGAAAAAGAATGGATATATGCATAAGCAAATCACTCTGATATACACTTGAAAGTAGCACAACATTGTAAATCAACTACAATTTAATTAATTAAAATTTGCAACATTAAACTTATTTAGAAAACCAAATATCTAAAGAGGTGTCTCATGGAAGCTGGATTTGACTTGCTCTTTATGAGCCCAAGGGACAGATTTGGGGCCCATGGATGAAAGCTTCAGGAAGCCAGATCTGAAACAAGGTAAGGGAGAGTCCCACAGAAATATAATACCCTTACAGAGAAGTGAATTGTGTATTTCAAGAAGCATCGTAAAAGAGATTGGCCAAGCAATGGCATTGGGGCTGAAGGGTAAAATGATTTTTTAGGGTTCTAACTGCCTAGGTTCTGTGCAGGTACTAGGTATGGGAGAGGATACTGAGCTAGCAGTTAAGAGCCTTGGGTCATTGCCCCTGTTCACCAACTAACTAGCTGTATAACCACCATTTGGGGGATTAACTTCTTCTCTTCCAATGACGCAAGTGTATGAGGAGATACTGATATCATTGTCTTGATACACATCAACCCATATCAGGTTAGTTTGACACTGATGTCAATATCATGACAGAAAATCTGTTTTAATGAGGCCAACCTAATTTACTAACTTTGGGAATCTCATGTAGACCCACAAGTTTTAGAGCATTTCCTCTCTGGGGAAACAAGAGTGAAAGTATAATGTAGGTATCAATATCATGGAGTTAAACAACAATTTTAATCAAAGGGAATACCCTCTAAGAGTAGCTTTATTCTTGGCTTCTATGAAATACCAGTCAGTATACTATCTAGAACTAAGTATAACAAACATTTTATTTTTATTATTTTATTACATTACTAAGTAGTACGTAATGAACAAAATTAATTGGTCACATATTGCTCACATTTTAAGTCTTGATTATAAGAGCATGCATAAATAGCTTACAGCATCCTTGATATCCCAGAAACCAGAGAGTCAGCTGTGTTTGTTATATTATAGATTTTACGGAGAAGGGAAAAACATTTTTTTGGCACTAAGATTCAGGACTATGGACAGGAAGTACATCTCATTTCCTACCATAAATGTTCCCATTCCTATATAAGGAATTTAGTCATTCATATCTACTTTTCAAGTGCATGGTAGTTTTTAGTAATTTCTAATGGAGAAATGTATCAGTCAAGGTTCTGGCAGGAAATAAAATTCTACTCAGGCAATTCAAGGAGGAGATTTTAATAAAGGGCTACTTCCAGATGTGTATAGTGGGGTAAGGGAAACAAAAGGAAAGTTGAGGCATCCAGAGATGAGTCATAGCTAGAAGCAATTACCAACCCTAAGACCAAAAGGAAAAGGGAAGGAAACAGTATTATAGAAACCAGTGAGAGCTGGAAACATGGAAGAGAAGACACTCAGCAGAAGCTGTAGTCATGGAGAGATTCAACCATAGCCAAAACCAAAGCACAAAGCCAGGTGGAACAAAGAAGAGATATCCCAACCTATACCTCTCTTTATGTCCTGTTGTCTCATACCAGTGCCTCCCTTTAGCTGACTCTATGAAGCATGCTTAGAAACTCAGTACATGTACATAATTACTTGTTGAATGACTGTCTCCTAACTCCCATTTCATATTTCTTCCCATAGTAGCATACTTCCATGGGGACATGGTCTAGAAATGTTTGGTGATGACGTCCAACCTGTAAGTAATTCAGTCCATATGCTGCTTGGAAAGAAAAAAGATGCATGGAGTCACCTTGATTGAAATTTCATCTTTACCCCCAAATTAATTCATCCTCTACTATATTGTGTTGGAGACAGAAATGATCTCAGACTTCATGGATCTTCTACAAACAGAAAAGTATCTGGAGACATTCTGAGCAAAAAGAAGAAGGGATATAGACAAACATGCCCATACAAAAGTTTGGCTATACAGATACACATATCTGGGGTATGTGTGTATGGATGTACATGTGTGAGCCTTTACTGAGTATGCATATATATGTATATGTGTCTGGATATTCTCCATTTCCCTTCTCCCTTCCCAGATCCACTCTTTCCTACCTGCTTTGTATTCTGGGAGACTGAACTATGTAAAGTATGTCAACAGATTCCCTCACCATTTGTCTTCCTGTTCAGACCATGGGAGGAGCACCAGCAGAAGATCAGAGGGCAGTAAAAAGGTCTGGATATTAATTCTTCTGATTCTTTCTGTTCTTATGGGGTCCCTATGGCTGGCCACCTCCTCAAATGAAAATCAAAATGTCTATCATGTAATCCATCTTTAGCTCCAAGTTCTCTCGTCCCTTTTTCCCTGTCCCTTCAGTGGTGATGATACCTTGCTGTGACCATCTCTTGAGGTATTCCACTACCTCTGTGGTTTCCCTGCACACCGCCCACATCTTGTAAATAGTACTTTTATTAAACTCTTCTCAGATTATCCAATTTGAGTGTGCCATCTGTTTCCAACAGAGACCCTGACTGATGCAATATGCCCTGACAACTCACAAGGATTAAGTGTTTTTCCAGTCTACTGCAACATTCCATGCTTTAAAAAATCATATTTGATATTCACTTGGTAATAATCCGGGTCTGTTAGACTGTAAGGTCTTCAAGAACAGGGTTCATATACATGGTTGTGATGTTTACAGGTCTAAATACCTCCTGACCTATAGCTGGCACTCAACAATTATTCTGAGGAATTGAACTAAACTAAATACAGCAGTTACTCCCAGGCTATGATCTTGAATGAACAGGATAAATATTATCTTAATCATGACATAAAAATCACGTGATCCTAAAGAATTTGGGAATGTTAACTTGCTGAACATAATACCCATTTTAATGTCTTCTTCATGCAGAAATAAATGGTGTTTAAGGGTATTATACAGCTTGCTGTATAATTACATTAATCAAAGAGTGCCTCTTCTGTTGGTTCCTTTGCTGTTGCTATGGTAGCAACTACATGTTTGCAAGTAGAAAGCACATGTAGAACCCATTCTTAATTGCACGGGTAGCACTACATTTCAGAGAACACAATAAATATGGAGGTTATGGAGTGCATGGAAAAGAGATATGATGAAAAAAAGATTTCCTCTCCAGCTTTTCTAACTCTTGGTTATTCCTAAACCCTTTATTAGTATGTTCTGACTCCCTATTACCCTTTTTCTTTCACCACAGTAAAAAGGCCGCTGCAGCCACCCACCAAATTATAATCCTCTGTTCCCAAAATGATCCAGAACTATTCCTGAAAAAAAATGTCAGTAGTAAATTAACTCCTGTCATAACAAAAATACAGTGGAAGAAAATCGTCTAGAGGCAGTTTTCTACGAAAACTGATACTACCTTCCATCTTTTCTCATATCATGGCAAAGCATCAAGGCCTTCCTTTTCAAGTAGTCTTTGTATTACTAAGAGTTCTTATTTGTGTTTAAATACCTTGCTTGGCTGCGCAATGTGGGTAATAGCTCTTGTCTTTCACAAGGATTTTGCCAAATTTAGTTAATTATTGCACATTAAAAAAATTAACAAGCCAAAAGGCATAATATCAAGCCCCAAAAGAATTTTACAATCAAAAGTTTTTCATTAAACCAAGGCTAATAATACTTTTTCCTTCTCTTTCTCTACTTTTCAGATATTTTTTAAGGAAGATAACACATTTGTTGGAGAAATAGGAGATGGTCTTTCCTTAATTCTAATTAAGTTATTCCAAATAAGATCCGTGTGCCAACTCAGTCTAGTTGAAAATCTTTTACTTATTTTAAATAGTCTCACAGTTTAATCACACAATTTAGCACTCTTTTTGCTGAGGAAAATTTAATCTTATATTGGCAATGAATTACTGTGCAACAACACATTTGTTTTTCCTCCATAACTCATCAATATTGATTATTTGTTTATTTATCCTTTCTATTAGCATTTTGCCAACAACTTATTATGTACTTGACATTTTCTCAGGCTCAAAGAACACTGAAATTAATAGTTCCAACTCTACAAAAGCTCATATTTAGTGAATGAGATAGAAATGAAGTCAACTTGAAAGGCAGCTGTTTATATTCCATGAAATCTTTAGTGGGAACACTTATCTCTGCTCCCTGTGCTTGCTCATCCTCCAGCAGCCTATTTCAAGATAATTCTCATGGAAAGGGGCACAGGAAAAAAAGGAAAAAGAAGTGAATAAGGGCTGCTGAGGCCTAAGCTTGAAACTGGACTACTCTATCGTATTGGTCAAAGTCATAAGGCCAACCCACATATACGGGGTAATTATATAGGCTCCACTTCCTGATGGAAGGGACAGCAAAATCAGCACAAAAGGAGTGGATGTAGGGAGGAATAAAGGATTTGGGCCATTTTTACAATGACTATAGTAACAAATGCTTAGTAAGAAAACAAGTTCAACCTAGTGGGAATCAGAAAAGGCTGAATACAGTCTGGAAAATGAGTAGAATTTTCTATAATGATATGCATTAAAAGATAACCACTTAGAATGACAGTGTAAAACAAGGAATCCAAAACATAAAACTGAGTAATACCCTTGAGTTAAGTGTGCCCTTGTTACATTTCTCACTTAGCTATACCTCTGAAAAGTAAAGTAAGACCTTTTTTCCTGAGCTTTAGCTATTTAAACTATGATTAAAGTCAACCCAGATTTTACATTCCCATAACCACTTCAATTGTGGGATTGTTATTCTTACAAATACTTAACCATTCTTATCTCTCAACGACTAGAGAATCACAAAAATTCCAAAGACTAGCCTATAGTGAGTGCCTCATAGGTATTTGTTTACTGAACAAATGAATAAATGAAAGGATGAATGATGTAATTTTAAAAGACTTTAAAACGTTATTAGCCCAGCCAGGCAATACCAGGAGAGATGCTGACACAAAAAATAGCCCAATCTGGGAAGTCTCTTTACTCCTACAAGCTTGAGACAGACTCCCCTCTCCCATCAAAAGAAACTAGACATCTCAACCTGGATAAACTCTTCTTAAACTCTTTTCACTTCCTCAGGCAGCACCAACAGAGACCAGTGGGAATCACAGTGGCACCAAATAAATCAAGCAGACCAAATTACTGTAAAAGCTCTGAATATTAAGTGGTAATTGGAAATAGAGCCCACAAAGGTGGACTAGGTCCTACTTGCTAAACCTAAAGAAGGTGACAGCCTGATAAAATAAAATAGTTAAATAGAACTCTGAGATTCCTAACATAATAGTAAAATATACAGTATACAATTTTTTAAAAAATAACCCAGAGGGTGTGGAGAAAAGGGTACCCTCCTATAATGTTGGAAATGTAAATTGGTACAACCACTGTGGAAAACAGTATGGAGGTCCCTCAAAAAAACTATATATAGAACTACCATATGATCCAGCAATCCCACTCTTGGGCACATATACGGACAAAACTTTCCTTGAAAAAGACGCATGCACCATATGTTCATTGAAGGACAATTCATAATAGCCAAGACATGGAAACAACCTAAATGTCCATCTACAGATAAATGGATTAAGGAGATTTTATATATATACACAATAGACTACTACTCAGCTATAAAAAAAGAACAAAATAATGCCATTTGCAGCAACATGGATGGAACTAGAGATTCTCATACTAAGTGAAGTAAGTCAGAAAGAGAAAGGCAAATACCATATAATATCACTTATATCTGTAATCTAATATACAGCACAAAGGAATCTTTCCACAGAAAAGAAACTCATGGTCTGGAAGAACAGACCTGTAGTTGCCAAGGGGAGGGGGATGGAGTGGGATAGACTGGGAGTTTGGGGTTATTAGATGCAAACTATTGTATTTGGAGTAGATAAGCAATGAGATCCTGCTGTGTAGCACAGTGAACTATATCTAGTCACCTGCAATGGAACATGATGGAGGATAATGTGAGAAAGAAAATATGCATATATATGTATGACTGGATCATTTTGCTAGGTCACAGTAGAAATTAACAGAACCCTGTAAATCAACTATAATGGAAAAAATTAAAATCATAAATATATATTTTTTAAAAATCACCCTTAACTCCAAGAAGCAAGAAAATCACAACTTGAATGAGAAAAAACAATCACTTGATATCAACATTAGGACAAGTCAGAGGTTGGAATTATCAGAAAAAGTTTTTAAAGGAGTCATCATAAAAAATGTTTCAACAATCAGGAGTTCCCATCATAGTGCAGCTGAAACAAATCTAACTAGTAACTATGAGTTTGCGGGTTCAATCCCTGGCCTCGCTCAGTGGGTTAAGGATCTGGCATTGCCATGAACTGTGGTGTGGATGGCAGATGCAGCTCAGATCTGGAGTTGCTGTGATTGTGGGTCTGATTTGACCCCTAGCCTGGGAACCTCCATATGCCACGAGTACGGCCCTAAAAGGACAAAATTTATAAAGAAAAATACCTTTCTGTATGGGCTCAATAGTAAAGTTGGGACGATATACAGTAGAATCAGTGAACTTGAGTACAGATAGATAGATTTACCTAATCTGAAAAACAGAGGGAAAAATAGTCTGAAAAAGGAAAGCATAAAGAACCTTAGATATTTGTGATACAATGAAAAAAGACTCAAGTTTCCTATCATCAGAATCATAGAAAGGGAGGAGAAAAAGAATGAGGCTGAAAAAGTCAAAGAAGAAATAATAGCCTAAGACTTCCCAAATTTGGCAAGACACAAATTTACAGACCTCAGAAGCTTACTGACACTCAAGTAGGATAAATCCAAACACATCCACACAAAAACACATCACATTTAAACTTCTGGATACCAAAGACAGTCTTTTGAAGATAACAAATTACCTATAGATAAACACCAATTAAAATGGTATCTGAAACCATGAAGGCCAGAAGGAAGTGGAAAACTTTTTCAAGCACTAAAAGAAGACTGTCAACTTCAAATTCTATGTCTGATGAAACCATACTCAGGAACAAAGGGGAAATAAAAATGTTTTCAGATTAAGGAAAACTAAACGGATTTGTCACTAGCAAATATACCCTTAGAAAAGAATTTCTTCATATAAAAAGGAAATAATAAAAGAAGGAATCTGGAGTTCCCGTCGTGGCGCAGTGGTTAACGAATCCGACTAGGAACCATGAGGTTGCGGGTTCGGTCCCTGCCCTTGCTCAGCAGGTTAACGATCCGGCGCTGCCGTGAGCTGTGGTGTAGGTTGCAGACGCGGCTCGGATCCCGCGTTGCTGTGGCTCTGGCGTAGGCCGGTGGCTACAGCTCCGATTCAACCCCTAGCCTGGGAACCTCCATATGCCGCGGGAGCGGCCCAAGAAATAGCAACAACAACAACAACAACAGCAACAACAACAACAACAACAAAAAAGACAAAAAAAAAAAAAAAGAAGGAATCTTAGACCACCAGGAAGAAAAAAAAATGAAAGACCAAAGATATGTGTATATAAAATAGATTATCATCTGTATCTGTTTTAAAAATAATACCATATAATCAATACTAAAATTCTAATACTGGGAGTTCACACTGTGGCTCAGTGGCAATGAACCCAACTACTATCCATGAGGATGCAGGTTCATTCCTTGGCCCAGCTCTGGGTGTTAAGGATCTGGAATTGCTGTGAGCTGTGGTGTAGGTTGCAGATGTGGCTTAGATCTGGCATTGTTGTGGCTCTGGTGTAGGCTGGCAGCTGTAGTTCCAATTCAAACCCTAGCCTGGCAACTTCCATATGCTACAGGTGCATCCCTAAAAAGCAAAAAAGCAAAAAAAAAAATATATATATATACATATATATATAAAATACTGATACTCAATGACATTTAAAACTGGGGAGTGCAAATAAAATGGTAAATGAAATGATAATAGTAATGGAAAATGGAAGTAAGGCATATTTCACTAGAAGTGGTAAAATGTTATTATCAGTATGTATGTATATATATACTATTAATACCCATAAACTGCTATAAAAACATACAAAAAATTGCTATACAGATATACATTCAAAAAACACTATAAATAATTCTAAGTTTGACTATGTTGATTAGGTTTGATTAGGCCCCAACTGTTTATTTTTATTTTTATGTCTATTGCCTTGGGGACTTCCCCTGTGGCCTACAGTATAACTACACATTGTTGTCTCTACTGCTTTGGGAGACTGACCTAAGAAAACACTGGTACAATTTGTTAGAGAATGTTTTGCTTATGTTCTCTTCTAGGAGTTTTATGGATTCATGTCTTATATTTAAGTTTTTAAGCCATTTTGAGTTTACTTTTGTATATAGTGTGAAGTAGTGTTCTAACTTCATTGATTTACATGCAGCTGTCCAGCTTTCCCAACACCACTTGCTGAAGAGACTGTCTTTTCTTTCAATTGTATATTCTTGTCTCTTTTGTCCAAGATTAATTGACTGTAGGAGTGTGGGTTTATTTCTGGGATCTCTATTCTGTTCCATTAACCCATATGTCTGTTTTTGTGTCAGTACCATGCTTTCTAGTCGTCTGAAGTCTGAGACGGTTATGTCTCTAGCTTTGTTCTTTTTCCTCATAATTACTTTGGCAATTCTGGGTCTTTTATACTTCCATATAAATTTTAGGATTAGTTGTTCTTGTTGTGTGGAAAATGACATGGGTAACTTGACAAGGATCACATTAAATCTGTAGACTTCTTTGGATAGTACAGCCATTTTAACATTAATTCTTCCAGCCAAAGGGCATAGGATAGCTTTCCATTTCTTTGACTCATTTTCACTTTCCTTTATCAGTGTCTTATAGGTCTCAACATATAAGTCTTACACCTCCTTGATCAGGGTTATTCCTAAGTATTTTTTATGTGATTTTAAAAGGAATTTTTTTAACCTTTCCTTTCTGATTTTTCATTGTTAGTGTAAAAAATGCAACTGATTTCTGTGTATTAATCTTGTATCCTGCTACCTTGCTTATTTCATTTATAAGTTCTAGTAGTTTTTGAGAGGAGTCTTTAGGGTTTTCTATATATGGTATCAGGTCAAATAATGACAAGTTTACCTCTTTCTTTCCAGTTTGGATACCTCTTATTTCTTTTTCTTGTATGACTGCTATGGCTAGGAATTCCAATACCATGTTAAATAGAAATGATGAGAGTGGGCAACCTTGTCTTGTTCCAGATTTTAGCAAGAAATCTTTCAGCTTTTCACCATATTGGTTGTGCTTTTGTCATAAATAGCTTTTATTATGTCGAGATATTTTCCCTCTATAACCACCTTGCTAAGTAAGAGTTTTTATTATGAATGGATGTTAAATTTTATTAAATGCTTTTCCTGCATCTATTGAGATGATCATGTGGCTTTTGTCTTTTCTTTTGCTGCTGTACAGTATCACATTGATTGATTTGCATATGTTGAACCATCCTTGTGATCCTGGGATCAACCCAAATTCATCATGGTGTACGATCTTTTTTATGTCTTGTTGGAATCTGTTTGCTAATATTTTGTTGAGATTTTTGCATCTATATTCCTCAAAGATATTGGATTATAAGTTTCTTTTTTCATAGTGTTTTTTTCTACTTTTTGGTATCAAAGTGATGGTGGTTCCATTGAATGACTTTAGGAGTGCTTCCTCTGTTTCAGTCTTTTGGAGGAGTTAGAGAAGGATCAGTATAAATTAATTCTATGTTTGGTAGAATTCCCCATTGAAGCCATCTTGTCTGGGACTTTTGTTTGCAAGGAGTTTTTTTTATTATTATTATTACAGATTCAATTTCATTTCTAGTGATCAGTCTATTCAAATGATCTACTTTTTCTTTTTGAGCTGCACCCACAGCATATGCAATTCCTGGGCCAGGGATCAAATCTGAGCCACAGTTGCAACATATACCACAGCTGCAGCAATGCCAACCCACTGCACCACAGTGGGAACTCCATATCTATTTCTTAATTAAATCTGTTTTGGTAGACTGTATGTTTCTAGAAAGTTGCCCATTTCTTCTAGGTTGTCCAATTTGTTTGTATATAGCTGTTTATAGTATTCTACTTTTTGTATTTCTGTGATATCTGTTATTATATATTCTCTTTCATTTCTTATTTTGTTTATTTGAGTCCTCTCTCTTCTTCTTGGCAAACCTATCCAGAGGTCTATCGATTCTTTTTACCCTTTCAAAGAACCATTCTTGGTTTCATTGATATTTTCTATTCTTTCTTTAATTCTATTTTACTTATTTCCTCTCTGATCTTTGTAATTTCCTTCCTTCTGCTGATTTTAGGTTTCTTTGTTCTTTTTCTCATTCTTTTAGGTGGAAGGTTAAATTGTTTATTTTATATTTTTCTTATATCTTGAGGAAGGTCTGTAATACTATGAATGTCCCTCTAAGGACTGCTTTTGCTGCAGCCCATAGATTTCATATGGTTGTGTTTTCAATGTCATTTGTATCAAGGTTTTTTAAATTTCCTTTTTATCATTGTTCCCCTGGGTTTTCAGTAGCATTCTCTATAGTTTACATGTAATCTTTGGATTTTTCTTGTTTCTCTTTCTTTGGTTATTTCTAGTTTCATGTGACCGAGGTAAGAAAAGATGCTTGAAGAAATTTCTAGCCTCTTAAATTTGTTGAGGTTTGTTTTATGTTCCATTATGTGGTCTATCCTAGAGAATATTCTATGTGCACTTGAAAAGGTATATTCTATTTTTGTTTATGTTTTTCTGGATGTAATGTCCTGAAAATATCAATTAAGTTCAGCTCTTCTATTGTGTCATTTAAGATCTCTGTTGCCTTATTGATTTTCTGTCTGGAAGATCTGTCCATTGATGTCAGTGGGGTATTAAACTCTCCTAATATTATTGTATTCCCATCAATTTCTCCACTTATGAACGTTAGTATTCATTTTAAATATTTAGGTATTCCTATATTTGATGCACATATAGTAACAAATATTGTATCTTCTTCTTGTATTGATCCTTCTTCATTATATAGTTTTCTTCTAAGTCTTTCTTCATGGCCTTTGTTTATGAAGTCTGTTTTGGCTGAGTATTGTCATTTCATTTTGCATAAAATATCTTTTTCCCTCCCCTCACTTTCAATCTGTGTGTGTCCTTTGTTCTAAAGCAGGTTTCTTGTTGGCAGCATATTTGAGGGTCTTGCTTTATTATCCAATCTGCCATTCTATGCCTTTTGAGTGGAGCATTTAGTTCACTGATATTTATGGTACTTATTGATAGATGTGTATTTATTGTCATTTTAAACCATGTTTTCCAGTTGATTTTGTATTTCTTCTTTGTTCCTTTCTCTTTTATATTTTGTTTTTACTTTTGTGGTTTGATGGTTTTCATTTGCATTATGCTTATGTTGTCTTCTTTTCTGTTTTTGTGAATCTACTGTATGTTTTTGATTTGTGGTTACCAATTAAGTGTGTTAACACATTACTATATCTACTTGCTTTAGACTGGTAGTCATATGGACTCGAACATATTCTAACAAAAAAGAATCTACATTTCCTTACTCCTCTCCCCACATTTTATGATTTTAATGTCCTCTTTTACATTTTCATGTCTATCCTTTCACTGGTCATGGTAGTTATCATCACTTTCACAAGAATTTTTTTAAAAATATGTGTACTGGCTTAATTAAGTGATTTGATTTCCAACTGTGATTCTCTTTCCTATGGATTCTTGCTTCTTTTCCTTTTATAGAAGACATTTCAATATTTCTTTTAGGATAAGTTTAATATTGCTGTATTCTTTTAGTTTTTACTTGTCTGAGAAATTCCTTATTTCTCCTATTGTAAATGATAATATTTCTGGGTAGATTATCCTAAATTTCAGGTTTTTGCCTTCCAGGATTTGTAATATATCTTGCCACTCCCTTCTAGCCTACAATATGTCTGTGTAGAAATCAGCTGATAGCCTTACTGCACTTCCCTTATGACTAACTCTTTATTTTTCTCTTGCTGACTTTAAAATCCTTTCTTTAATTTATGCCATCTTTACTGTAATATGCCTTGGTGTTTGGCTTATCTTGTTTGGGACCCTTTGTGCTTCCTACACCTGGATATCAATTTCTTTCTTTAGGTTTGGGAACTTTTCAGCCATAATGTCTTCAAATACATTTTTCAATTCCCTTTTCTTTTTCTTCTACTTCTGGCATCCCTATTATGCCAAGATTGGATGCTTTATATTATCCAATAGGTTTCACGTATTGCTTTCATATTTTTGTCTTTCTGTCTGCTGTTCTGATTGGATGATTTCTATTATTTGCCAGATCACTTATTCTTTCTTCTGCATTATTCAGTTTTCTATTTATTGCCTTTATCTCAGCTTCCATCTCAGCAAATGAATTTTCTAATTTTAATTGGTTGTTCTTTACACTTTCTAGTTCAATTTTACATAATCTGCATTTCTGTTGATAGCCTTTTTTAATTCCTTCAGTATTTTTATTACCTCCTTTTCAAACTCAGGATCTTGTAGAATGGAGAAGTCTGTTTAATTCTTCTTTTGGAGGAATTTACTTGATCTTTTAGTTGGGAATGATTCCTCTGCATCTTCATTTTACTTATATTTATCTGTGAATAGATAACTGTTCACAGTAGAAACAGTTATCTACTGTGGTCTTGAAGTACTCTTTTATGTGGGAGCCTCCCTGTATAGCCTGTGTAAGTCTAATATTTTTGGTGCAAGAGCTATTTTTAGATGGATGCCTGCTACATGTTTACTTAGTGTATGCTTGCCATTATCTCTTTGATTGGGGTGTGATTGGAGCTGTGATGACCAGCTGCACTGGCTGCTGAGTGGGGCCTTCTCTTTGTTCTGTGGTTGTCACAGCCTGGTTGGGGGCAGGGTTTGCTCCCCAGAAGCCCCAGATCCATTTCTGCTGTATTGTGAGGTAGGAAAGACCAGAGCACTTCTGCTGGGAGAGGAGCCACTGAGTATTCCTCTGCAGAGCTTGTCTATGAGGAAGTATGCTCTGTGACGTTGCCTGCCACCCATTGTGTGGGATCACAAAGTACACTGTTGTTGGCACTTCCCCCAGCCCTGCCTCAAGCATGTAAATGCAGGTAATCAGCTTAGGTTTTCCTCAGGGCACTGTATTCACATAGCCACCAGTGCACATTCATTGGCACAGATTTGTTGAAGTCAGGCACCAGGACCTCCACAGTCATGCACCTGGGCCCACTGTGGGAGCTAATGAATCAGCCCAGACCCTGGTCCCACCTCCACATGTGTCTGCTGGCAAAGATGCAGCCACTAATGCTAGACTGTCCCAGCCACAGGAGCACCAGTAATCTGCTCAGATGTCAAACAGGCACTGAGCTTACAAAGCCACAAGAAGCCCATAAATTGTGTAGCACAGCTGCTGGGAGATGGCTCAGATTTCAGCCCTGCTTCCAAAGTTGTGACCTCTAGAGATTGGCTCAGATTTCAGCCCAACCTCTCCATGTGGAAAACCCAGGGAACATGTATGCTCCCAGAGCTCATACAGGCAGAGTAACACCAGCTGTGAGCACAGTGAAAAAGAGGCTGCTATAACAGGCCATGGCCCTTCCTTCACGTGTATGCTAACAATGGGGTTTCAAAGATGGATCTGGGTTCCTTCCTGTGCACACCCCTGGTTGTATTTTGGACTACACTCTAGACCCTTCAGGCTGTCTCCATGCATCTAACTCTAGTTATCTTCTTAGGTCTGTCCACTAAAACCCAAGTTTCAGCACCCAGCCCCCACACACACCAGCAGATGTGGGGCTTAGGCTGGGGGGTGCAGGAGGTGACCAGTACCCTCTGTGCTGGTCTCCCTCTGTTCTGCCTACCATGAGCCAGCTGTTGCACTCTCCTCTGAGCCCCTGAAGCTACCTTTCTGTACCACTGATCTCCCAGCTGGTGAAGCAAGTTCCCAGGGGGAGGGACTCTTTCTTCTTTCACAGCTCCCTCCCAGGGCCACAGGTCCCATCCCAACTATTTTTTTTCCTTCATCATACCCAGTAATTTGATGATTTTTCTTGCAATTTTGGTTGGTAATCTTCTGCCAGTGTTCAGTAGGCATTCTGTGAGAAATTCTCCACATGTAGATATACTTTTGATGTATCTGCAGAAGAAAATGAGCTCCAAGTCCTTCTATTCTGACATCTTGATCTCCTTTCTAGTGTTCTTTTTAAAACGATAAATTTGGACACAGAGACAGACATGCACAGAGGGAGAATGATGTGAAGAGATACAGGGAGAGCACCATGTGAAAACAGAAGCAGAGATTGGAATTATCCTGCCACAAACCAAGGAACAACTGGGGCTACTTCCTGTGTAGGCTCCAGGAAGCTGGAAGAGTCAAAGAAGGATCCTTTCCCTACAGATTTCAGAGGGAGCATGGCCCTGACAACACCTTTAGCCCTAGTAGAAGACAATAAACTTCTGTTGCTCTAAGTCACTCAGTTTGTGGTACATTTTTATGGTAGCCAAATGAAATCAATACAAACATTAATGACTTTATGCTCATAAATATGACACTGAAAAAAATCAGACCAATTCCTCCCAAACTCAAGTAAGATGAAACAGATCATCTGAATTGTCCTATTCAGGAAATTGAATCTATAATTTAGAAGTTCCTGTAAAAGAAATCTCTAGATAGTTGCACAGGAGAATTCTGCAAAACATTAAGGAAGAATTAACATCAATTTTGCATAACCTCTTCTAGATAAAAGAGAAGGAAATACTTCCCAAATCATTCTAACACCAGTATTACTCTTATACCAAAACTTAACAAATAGAGTACAAAAAAGTTAAAGAAAAACATCTCTTATGAACTTATATACAAAATTCTCAAAATTAAATATTAGAAAACCAAATCCCAAAGTATATAATACAGGACCATGACCAAGTAGGATCTATTCCAGTTATGAAAGGCTGGTTTAATATTTGAAAATCAATGTAATCCACAACATAAACAAACTAAAGAAGAAAAGTAATACAATCATATCAACTGATACAGAAAATCATATGGATTACTTAAATACCCACTAATGATTTAAAAAAACCTCTCAGCAGGTTAGAAATAGAGGGGAATTACTTTAACCTGAAAAATAGCATCAACATAATACCAAAAACTAGCATTATACTTAATGAATAAAAATTGAAGGCCTTCTACCTACTATTAGAAACAAGATAAGGATGACTATTTTCACATCTCTTATTCAAAACAGTACTTGAAGTCAGAGCCACTGCAATAATGCAAGAAAAAGAAATAAAAGGGTATAGTTTGGGAAGAAGAAAATATAACTGTCCCTATTTGAGGTTGAAATGATTACACAATAAATCTCCAAAAAAAAAAAAAATTCCTAGAACTAATAAGCGAGTTTTGCAAGGTCGCAAAATACAGCGCCAAAAAACAAAAAATCACAAGTTCTCTTGTGGCACAGTGGGTTAAGGATCTGGTGTTGTCACAGCAGCACCTTGGGTTGCTGCTGTGGCACAGGTTTAATCCCTGGCCAGGGAACTTAAACATGCCGTGCGTGTGACCAAAGGAAAAAGAAACAGACAAAATCAATTGCATTTTATATACTAACAATGAACATGTAGAATTAAAAGCATGCTATTATTTACAATCACTCCAACAAAAAGTAGTCATACATTTATCAAAATGCATACAGGTTTTGTATTCTGAAGATTTCAAAATGCTAATGAAAAAATCTAAGGTAAGCTAAATAAATGGAGAGACATATCATGTTTATGTATTAAGAGAAGGTAAAAATGATGCCAATTCTCCTTTTGGATATTAAAACTGATTTAAAGGTTTAATATAATCCTATCAGAACTCCATCAATATTTTTATAGATATGAGAATATTATTCAAAAATGGATATGAAAAGGTACAGGCCCTAGAACACCTAAAACAATTTTGAAGAAGAATAAAGTGGGAAGAATCAGTCTACCCAATATTAATATTTACTACATAACTACATAATCAAAACTATGTGGTATATATATTCAATAATAAACAATAATGAAAAAGAATATATATAACCGAATCACTTTACAGTACACCAGAAACCAATACAACACTAACTGATTAGGTATCAGGATGAAGGCTGGGTAGGGGGAGGGCAATACTAAAGCTCCCAGTAGTAAAAAAACTGTTTTTTTTTTCCTTGACCACAGCAGTGAGCACAATGTGATAAAATTATATAGAACTAAATGCACAGACACACAAGAATAAAGGTAAAATTGGGAAAATCTGATAGACAGGTAGATTACATCAATGTCAATGTCAATGTCCTCTGTGGTACCATACTGTAGTTTTGCAAGGTGTAATCATTTGGAGATATTGGGTACACTGGATTTCTCTGTGTTATTCTTACAGATGTATGTTACCTAGAATTATATAAATTAAAATTTTCAATTAAAAACATGTTACACAGAAACTACAACCAAACAAGAAGTAATCTAGGCATTCTTTATCTTCCCTTAAACAGAGACCTATATTTTTGTTGGTATATGTCCTCAGGACTTTAGAAACTTTTCACGTTGCTGCCTGTTTTTCTAGTTCCTCCTCTATGAAGCGAAATTTATATCAGACTTTGAAATAGTAGAATTTCAAAGAAAGGGCAGCAAAAAGAAAAATATCTTCTAATGCTTTGTCAGAGCAGAGAGTCTAAACCAATCACCCATACTCTCTCAGCATAATATCAAAATTTCAAGAAACAGGTAGCAGTTTTAAGAGATTTTTTTTCTTTTATTTCTCCATTTTCCATAGGATAATTTTATTCAGTGATTTAAATTTAGAATAAAAAAGACAAAGAACAAAAGATGAAAAGAAGCGATAGACTCAGGATCCTGGACTCTAGTGCCAAATTTGCTACTGTCTATGTGAGTTTAGGCAGAACTACTTAATTTTTTGCATCTCAATTTCCTGGTAAAAAATGAAATCATTAGACCAAACCCCAAGATCCCTTCCAGCTTGAAAATAGTCTATGATCCTATGAAATTTAAAATGTTGATGAAAATATAGTTGATGATGTTTCATCCCATTCCTTCATTAGACTTAATTTAATAAGGTTCTCCAAAGCAACTTCAATTGGCAATCCAAGCATTCCCTTCAGCTGTGTAAATGATGCCCCTCATTCCAGCATAACTGTTCAGGTTTCATTACCAAGTCTCTAAGTGCCAATTAACTTTGAAGCAGCTCTCCAATATGGGCTCCATTACAATTCATACCAAACTGCTTCTATCTGCTTCCGATTTTCCCCTTCAATTTTTTTCAGACACATGGAGTTCCTAACCACTTCCTTTGTAGTTCCTCTTTTTCATTCCTCACATTAAGTGAAATAATTTTAAAGTTCAAAGAGACCGAAGAGGACATCAATCACATAGCAGCTTCAAGACTTCTAATGCTTTGGAGGGAATATTGCCTAATATACTTCTGGGACTCAGATATCACCATTCTTAAGAGATACCCTTGATAGAGTATAAAAAAAAATCTTTTTTATTTGACTGTTGCTTTATTAGACCACCCAGTCCCTTGAGAAAATCTAGGCTATGAAAATGCTCAGTGATTTTCACCTTTTCTTACTACCTGATCCTCACTCCCTGCCAAAACCATTAAATACTTTACTGAATCTCTAAGTCAGAGCTTCCTTTTCAAGGGGCAAACCTGGATGTTGATCACAACTTAATGTATGGTGTCTTCCTTCACGATGTTGTGAGGTGCCTACTATGAAACTAGGCTGGTATATTATTCAGGACTTTTACATTAATGCACTTAGTAAAGACTTCTCCCTCTCCTCCCCTCTGCAATTCTCAGTGGCTTACAGGCACAAATACATATTTCTTTCCTACAGTTCTACACGTCAGTTCTTGGTCAAATGGATTTGACTGAGCTTACCTGGCCTGGCTCCTGGCTAAAAATGACTGCAAGTCTATTTTACACATCTCTTCACTCTGCAACCAGCAGCTTTTCTGCAACCAGCAGCTTTTCAACAGTTCAAGTTCTTTGTAACAAAAAATAAGTCTGCAAGAGGGCTGGCAGAAATTTTCCTTATTTCTATGAGCCCTTTAACTGAAAACTGTCATACTCTCAATTCTGCACACGTTAAGTTGACTAAAGCAAATCATATGACTAAGCCAAACCTTAGTGGATTGAGGAAGTATAGTCTATACATGGAGAATCCATGGCAAGAACAGGGAAGGAAAGAACTGTAAACAAACAATACCACCTATCCCTTCTGCCTACTATTATAAAGAGAAAAAAAGACATAACTAGTACTACTCCAATGTAAGTTGAAGGCATTTTACTTTTCTACCTTCCTTTGGAACTGAGAAACATGCTCTCAGTTTCAATGATGTCTTCATTATTTCTCCCTGCCTAGACTCAGAGGACCTGATCAAACAGCCTGTGCTGACATCTCAGTGCTTCTAAGCTATAAAGTGAGAAACAGTCTCTGACTTGAAGGTCCAGTAAGAATTCTTAAGGTTTGAGGCAGGGTTTGGGATCAGATAGTACAAAAAGATGAGTACCACTGAGAGTTTTCCTAGTCTAGTCTTGATTTTCTCAAAGAACTGGGTGGTCTAATAAAGCAAGAGTCAACAACAACAAAATCTGACCTATATCAAGCAAGGGTAACTCTTAACAACAGTGAGTTCATGGGACTTCCCATCGTGGCTCAGCAGAAACGAATCTGACTAGTAACTATGAGGATGCAAGTTCAATCCCTGGCCTTGCTCAGTGGGTTAAGGATCTGGCATTGCCATGAGCTGTGGCATAGGTTGCAGATGCAGCTTGGATCTGGCAATGCTATGGCTGTGGCATAGGCCAGCAGCTGTAGCTCCGATTTGACCCCTAGCCTGGAACCTCCAAATACCATGGGTGCAGCCCTAAAAAAAAAAAAAAAAAAAAAAAAAAAAAAAAGATCAGTGAGTTCTGAGCCCCAGAAAAATATTGGGCACGATCCCACAAAAGCACTAGCAGCTAAAAGTCTTGAAACTGCTCTATGATTGATTGCAAGAGGAGAGTATATAGCACTTCTGTACCCATAGTTCTATTCCCACTCCTCCCCAGGCTCTCAAGTGAGATTTTAAAAGATGAATGACTTGCCCAGGGGCACAGAATGTTAGTGTCAGAGGTAAAACAAACTTCTGGCTAAAGTCTGCGGCTGATCTCCAGTAATTATTAGGATAAGAACCATCAATAATAAGTATTTTGGAAACTTGAGGGGAAATTTTTAATTTTCTCAATGATTTGGGGATAGTATTGGCATTCAGTGGGCCAGAGATGATAGATATCTTACAATGGGCAGGACATAAACAACTGTTCTTTACCTCACATGAATTCCCAATGTCTTGCCACACAGTCATTCAGATGAAAATCCCATTTATAAGTATTTACACTTAGAACCTAATTCCGGGTCACACAAAGTGTTTTTTTGCAAGGTGTTAATTTGTACTGAATTTTCTATAAATGCAACCACTATATAAATCAACTGCATGAGTCTTCTGTGGAACTTGAACAAGAGTTGTTTACCTTTCAGGAAAATCATATCCCTAAGGTAATGCTGTGCACGTATTTGAGTTCCTAGTACAACACACCTGAACTAGTTTGCAGCTGTAGCTGTTGTATTCGCACTGATTACAATAATGGATGCAAACAATGGAAATCATATCTTAAAGTGCAGTCATGCCTAAACATATACTGAAACAAACTACATGTTTCTGTGTAATATATTATATGGAATGAAATATATTGTTGAACACATTACACGCTATAAAATACACATCACTGAAACATATTTATTATAAGTTACTGTCATGTTAATTCTCCTTTATGTTACGATTTGGGTATCTTACTGCTTTTTAAAAACTTATCCATGTGAGGCCAGGATCAAAATAGTAGAATAGAAGGACTCAGATTTCAACTTGCCTCATAAACACATCAAAAAAAAAAATCTAAAGGAGTTCCCATTGGGGTGCATCGGGTTAAGGATCTGGTGTTGTCTCTGTGGCAGCATGGGTTCGATCCCCTACCTGGCACAGTGGGTTTAGGATCCAGTATTGTTGCAGCTGTGGCATAGATCTCAGCTGCAGCTTGGATTCAATCCCTGGCCTGAGAACTTCCCTATGCCATGAGAACAGCCATAGGAAAAAAAAATCATGTATGCAACAATTCTCACTGAAAACAAACTCGAAATGGCAGCACGACTCTTATACAACAAAGGCTGTAGGAAAGATCCACACAGAATCAGGTAGGAAGGGAAGAGAAGCAATTAAGTAGGGGTCCTATGCCCTGGGAAGGGACACCGAAGAGGAGGGGGATTACACAGGCTTAGAGACCCTCCCTGGGGAGTGAGCAGTGTGAACCACATATTGGGTACCTTAGGCCTGGGGTCTGACATCAGAAGTCCTCTTAGTTGGTGTTAAAACTACTAAGGTCGACACTGGGACTGTAAAACATCTATATACTGCTCGCGAAGAACATTCATATGCTTGCTTGATCCTGAAACAAGGTTGGGAAAGCAGAATGAAACTTCCCAAGACTCTGGCTGCTTTCCTATGACTGCCCTGGTGTGTGCCTCAGCCTGAGCTAGTACCAGCCAGACAGGACCTGGAATAGCATTCAGGATGCTGGGACTATGAGAGCCCACACCTCAACCCACACTTAGTGCCCATTCCAGACCCTCTTGCTCCAGCACTGCTCCCCTCTGGGATAAGGGTACCTGTGCTGGGAGCAGGGAGAGCAAACACTTAAGAGGGAATGGAGTCAGCTCATTCCTTACCCTCAGAGATTCTGCTCCAGAAACTTAGGATGTGCCCACACCCCAGCAGGCACAGTTTGCTCTTGTTCTAGCCCCTCTATCCCTAGCCCACCTTCTATCAAGATGATATATGCCAGCACGTCCTGAGGGAAGATGTTACTTGTGCTCATGTCAGATCAACCTCTCCCACCAAAGCCTTTGGGCACACACAGAATGTATAATGACACAAAGACCCTTTCAAGACTAGAGTAGATTACTGTTTCGCCTAATTTCACAGAGACAGAGAAAGTTAAGTAAAATGAGAAGACCTGAGAATTTATTTCAAATGAAAGAACAATAGAAAAACCCTTTAAAAATTAGCTGTTTCAGCTAATGAAACAGAAATAAATAATTTATAAGATAAAGAGCTCAAAGCAACAGTAATAAGAATGCTAACTAAATTAGGGAAAAGAATAGATAAATGCAGTGAGAATCTTAACAAGGAACTAGAAAATATAAAAAGGACCAAATCAGACTGAAGAATATAATAAGTAAAATGAAAAAATACATTTAGAGGAGTTTCACTGTGGCACAATGGGATCACTAGCATCTCTGCAGCACTGGGAAGCAAATTTATCCCCATCCTAGCACAGGGGTTTAAGGATCTAGTGTTGCCACAGCTGTGGTGTAGGTCACAGTAACAGCTCAAATCTGACTCTTGGCGTGGGAACCCCTTATGCTGCGGGGTGGCCAAAAAAAACCAAAAAAACACACACACACAAAAACAAAAAACCCAAAACACACTTAGAAAGAATTAACAGCAGACTAGGTGATACAGAAAAACACATAAGTAATCTGGAAGATAGAATAACGGAAATCACACTATCACACAGCAAATAGAAAAACAAAATTTTAAAATGAGAATAGTTTAAGGCACCTATGGGACAACATAAAGTGTACCAACATTTGCATTACAGGGGTCCCAGAAGGAGAAGACAGAGAAAAAGGGGTCAAAAATGTATTGGATGCAATTATGGCTGAAAACTTTCCAAACCTGAAGAAGGAAATAGATATCCAAGTAAAGAAACAAAGGAGATATCAAACAAGATGAACTCAAACAGACCATACCAAGGTATATCGTAATTAAATTAGCAAAAGTTAAACATAAAGTGAGAATTCTAAAGGCAGCAAGTGAAAAACAGAATCATACACAAGGGAACCCCCCCCCCAAAAAAAGCTATCAGATAATTTTTCTGCAGAAATTCTGCAGGCCAGAAGGGAGTGGTATGCTATATTTAAAGCACTAAAAGAAGAAAACTTGCAATGCAGGATACTCTACACAGCAAGATTATCATTAGGGTTGAAAGAGAGATAAAGAACTTCTCAGACAAAAAAATAAGGGAGTTCATCAATACTAAACCTACCCTAAAAAAACTATTAAAGGGTCTTCTCTAAATGGATAAAAAGGGGCACAACAAAAAGTAAGAATCTGTAAGAAAAGGAAAAATCCCACTATTAAATGCAAATTTATAGTAAAGGCTATAGATCAACGACTTAAATAAGCTAGTATAAAGATTAAAAGACAAAAAAATTTAAAATCAACTATAACTATATAAAAAGTGAAGGGACAAACAGGAAGTTGTAAGATATGACATCAAAACACAACATGTGGGAGAGGGCAGTAAAAATATAGATCTTTTAGAATGCATTTGAACTTAAATAACTACTAGTTTAAAACAAGTAGATATAGGTATATCAACATATATAAACATATATAAACCTATAAGCCTAAAATAGATATGTAAAAACTAGAGAGAAAGGAGCATAAGCACATCACTAAAGAAAATCATCAAACAAGGGAATAAACTAAACAAAGAAAAGAACAGAGAAGAACTACAAAAACAATCAAAAAACAAGTAACAAAGTGGGAAGAAGTACCTATCAATAACCACTGTCAATGGATTAAATGCTCCAATCAAAAGACATAGAGTGGCTGATTGGATTTAAAAAAAAAAAAGACACATCATATGTCTCTTATAAGAAACTCACTTCAGAGCTATAGCAATACATAGATTGAAAGCGAGGGGATAGAAAAAGATATTTTATGCAAGTGAAAGCTACAAGAAAGCATGTGTATAATACTCATATCAGACAAAGTAGATGTTAAAGTTTATAATAAAAGAAAAAGAAGTCTATAACAAAATACAAATATAGGAAATTACAAATACAAATAAAAGGAGCAATAAAGGAGGCTATAACACCCATTAACATATATGCTCCTAATAGAGAGGCACCTAAATATATGAAGCAAATAATTACATCCATAAAGGGAATAATTGACAATACATAATAATGATAGGGGACTTTGACACCCCACTTACATCAAATAGACAGATCAGACAGAAAATCAATAAGGAAACAGTAGTCTTAAATGACACAATAGAGCAGTTGGACTTAATAGATATCTACACGACATTCCATCTAAAAACAGAATACATATAGTTTTCAAGTGTACATGGAACAGTCTCAAAAATAGATTACATGCTAGGTCACAAAACAAGTCTCAACAAATTTAAGAAGATATCAATTTATAAGGCATTTTTTTCTGACCACAACTGTATGAAAGTAGAAGTGAATTACGGGAAGAAAGTGGAAAATGCACCAACACCTGGAGACTAAACAACATGCTACTAAAAAAGTAATGAGTCAATGAAAAAATCAAAGAGGAAATCAGAAAATACCTTGAAACAAATGAAAATCAAAACACAACTTTCCAAAATCCATGGGATGCAGCAAAACAGTTTTAAGAGGGCAGTTTACAGTATTTCAGGCCTACCTGAAGATACAAGAAAAATCTCAAACAACTTAACCTACCATCTAAAAGAATAAGAAAAAGAAGAACAAATAAAACCCGAAGTTAGCAAAATGAAGGAAATAATAAAATCAGAAAGAAAATAGAGATCAGAAAAATTATCAATAAAACAAAGAGCTGGTATTTTGAAAGGATAAACAATATTGATAAGTCTTTAGCCATGCTCATCAAAAGAAAAAGAGAGGACCAAAATAAACAATAAGAAATGAAAGAGGAGAAATAACAACTGATATCACAGAGATACAAAAATCATAGAATACCACAAAAGGTTACAAGCTAACAAATTGGATAATTTAGGAGAATGGATAAATTTCTCAAAACATGCAATCTTCCAAGGCTGAATTAGGAAGAAATAGACAATCTGAACAGAATGATCACTAATAATGAAATTGGATTTGTAATCCAAAAAAAAATTCCAGCAAACAAAAGTCCAGGACTGGAATAGCATCACAGAGGAATTCTACAAACATATAAAGGAGAACTTCTCAAACTATTCCAAACAACTGAAGAGGAGGGAAAATTCCCAAATTCTTTTTGCAAGGCCACCATTATCCTGATAGCAAAACCTGACAAAGACCCTACAGAAAAAGAAAGTTACAAGTCAATATCTCTGACGAATATAGATGCAAAAATCTTCAACAAAATATTAGGAAATTGAATTCAACAATATATAGAAATAATCATACACCATGATCAAGTGGGATTTATTTCAGGGATGCAAAGATGGTTTAACATTTGCAAATCAATCAATGTGACAGACCACATTAACAAAAGAAAGAATAGGGAGTTCCCGCCGTGGCACAGTGGTTAACGAATCCGACTAGGAACCATGAGGTTGCGGGTTTGATCCCTGCCCTTGTTCAGTGGGTTAAGGATCCGGCATTGCCGTGAGTTGTGGTGTAGGTCGCAGACACGGCTCAGATCCTGCATTGCTCTGGCTCTGGTGTAGGCTGGCAGCTACAGCTCCGATTAGACCCCTAGCCTGGGAACCTCCATATGCCACAGGAATGGCCCAAGAAATGGCAAAAAGACAAAAAAAAAAGAAAGAAAGAAAGAATAAAAATCACATGATTATCTCAATAGGTGCATAATAATTATTTGACAAAATTCAACATCCAGCCATGATAAGAAATTCTCATCAAAGTGGGGATACAAAGTAGGGAATAATTCTCAACATAATAAAGGCTATTTGTGACAAATCCACAGCTAACATCATACTCTATGGTGAAAGGCTGGAAGTTTTTCCTCTAAAATCAAGAACAAGATAAGGATGCCCACGGGCTCTTACCACTTCTAGCTTCTAATCTATTTTGTTAATGGTTGTTCAGTAGTTAGTTGTGATTTTGGTGTTTTCGTGAGAGGAGGTGGCTTGAGTCCTTCTACTCCTCCATCTTGTCTAGAATCCTTCACTGAGACCACTTCTATTTAACACAGTACTGGAAGCCTTAGCAACAGCAATCAGACAAGAAAAAGAAATAAAAGGCATCCACATTGGAAGGAAAGAGGTAAAACTGTCATTATCTTCATATGACATGATACTATATATAGAAAACCTTAGTCTCCACCAAAAAGCTAATAAAACTAATGCATGAATTCAGTAAGCTGCAGGATATAACACTAGTATACAGAAATCTGTTGCTTTTACATACACTAATAATGAACTATCAGAAAAAGAATTCAAGAAAACAATCCCATTTACAAAGGAGATGAAAGACCTATACTCTAGACAATGATGAAGGAATTTGACTTAATGCAATCCTGTCAAAATACCCATGACATTTTTCACAGAACGAGAATAATCCTAAAATTTATGTGGAATTGTCAAAGCAATCTTGAGAAAAAAAGATACCAAAAAATCCTAAGAGAATACTATGAAAGGTTAGAAGCTAACAAACTGGATAAATAGAAGAAATGGATTGTCAAAGCAATATTAAGAAAAAAAAAAATGAGCTGGAGGAATCATGCTCACTAACAGCTAATACTATATTACAAAGCTACAGTAATCAAAAAATTATGGTATTGCCACAAAAACAGACATAGACCAATGGAACAGAATGGGGAGGCCAGAAATAAACCCACACACATATGGTCAATCAATCTATAAAAAATGAGGAAAAATATACAACAGAGAACAGTCATCACCTCCATAAGTCATGCTGGGAAAACTGGACAGCTACATGTAAAAGAATGAAATTAGAACATTTTCTCATACCATATACAAAAATAAACTCAAAATGGATTAAAGGACTAAATGTAAGACCAGAAACCAGAAACCTCCTAGGCAAAAGCATAGGCAGTACACTCTATGACACAGCAATGTTTTTTGTATGAGTCTCCTAAGGCAAAGGAAACAAAAGCAAAAATAAACAAATGGGATCTAACTGAACTTAAATGCTTTTGCACAGCAAGGGAAGCCATTGATAAAACAAAAAGACAACCTACTGAATGTGACAAAATATTTTTAAATGATATGACTTAGTGGTTAATATCCAAAATATATAAACAGCTCATAAACTCAATATGAAAAAAAAACAATTAAAAAATGAGCAGAAGACCTGAATTGACATTTTTCCAAACAAGATATACAGATGGCCAGCAAGCATACGAAAAGATGATTAATATCACTAATCATCAGAGAAATGCAAATTGAAACCACAATGAGTTACCACCTCATACCTGTCAGAATGGTTATTATCAAAAAGTGTACAAATAACAAATGTGAGAATATGGAGAGAAGGGAACACTTACACACTGCTGGTGGAAATGTAAATTGGTGCAGCCACTGTGGAATACTGTATGGAGGTTCCTTAAAAAACTAAAAATAGAACTACCATATGGTCCAGCAAGCCCATTCCAGGGTATGTATCTGAAGAAAAAATACTAATTTGACAAGGTACATGTACCCCAACATTCACAGTAGCACTATTTATAATAGCCAACAAAGGAAGCAACCTAAGTAAGTGTCTACAAACAGATAAATGGATAAAGAATATGTGGTATACACACACACACCACACACACACACACACACACACACACACACACACACACAGAATGGAATACTACTCAGCCATAAAAAAACAATGAATGTTGCCATTTGCAACAACACGGATGGACCTAGAGGATATTATACTAAGTGAATTACACAGAGAAAGCCAAATACTGCATGTTATCATTTACATACACAATCTAAAAAATAAAACAAATGAATATAACAAAACAGAAACAGACTCACAGATACAGAAAACAAATCAGTGGTAGTTACTATACAGGAAAGGGAAGGGGGGAGTTCAAATTTGGGATATGGGATTAAGAGATACAAACTACTATGTTTAAATAAGCAACAAGGATATACTGTATAGCAAGAGAAATATTGTCAGTATTTTATAGTAACTTTAAATGGAATATAATCTACAAAAATATTAAGTCACTATGTTGTATACTTGAAACTAACACTGTAGATCAACTATACTTTGATAAAAACAAAAAACAAAAAGAAAAAATACTCTTTTCTCTATCACAACTGATTATTATAGTCTTTAGTCTTAATTAGTGTTGAAACAGTAACAAACTTAATTCTTATAAAAATCTTATATGCCTAAGTGGCTGATACAACATATGAATTTCATCTCAGGGTAATAAAGAGGACCTGTAAAACTATGTTATAAAAATGGAACACTGGTTTTGACAGGTTTGAAAACCCATTCTCTACATCATCCTGCTGTTTCTTTTCCCCCATCTCCTTAATTCTTGATAAATAATTTAGAATTGTAAATTAGTGAAATCAAATTCAATGAAGTAATCCTGATAAATGTCTAGTTTATCTTCAAATTCATAAGTTCAAGGGTCAAGATTATTTTCTCTTAAATATGCTTTTTACAAATGCTTCTTGAACCCATTCCTTTTCTCCATGCTTTCCCTTTTTAGGCCATTGTTTTCTTACTCACTTCTTAGCTCTAACCACATGTTATAAGATCTTTCAGAAAAACTAAGAACTAACCTGTGTTTGGACCAATAGAGAACTCATTCCATAACAACTTGACCATTTAACAGAGTTAGACTTACCGGTTTCTTATTTCACTCTTTATATTCTCTGTTACTGAACATTATATATGACTTATTTTCTCTGTCTCTGAAGAGATCTTACTCCTTTCTTACTAAATGCTTACGTTTTGTGACCCTCTGAATTAAGATCATTGCTTTGGAAAAAACCATCCTTACTCTATCTGATTCACCTGTATGAGTCTCTCCCCAAATGATCTTCCTCTGAGTCAGCCAAATTTATTACTATGTGCTAGGTCAAATGGTAAGCATTAGATAAGAAGGAAGTAAAATTTAATAATCTCCATTTGTGCTTTCAGGGAGTTTATCCTCCAACTTACACCAATCTGCACCCCAATTTTTTAACCAGGAATAGAAAGAAGACAACAGTATATGTACACATAACAATGTCACTAAAAGCCCACACACCAACATATCAATTTCTCGCACATTTTTTCAGTTCTTAGTATCATGGTGTGACTTTTTCAGAAACTCAGTATAACCTTTAAAAACTGTTCAAGACTAAACAGTGTCTGTGAGTGTTCAAACCCAGTACTTTTAAATGGAACTACATGCCATGAAAATATTATCAAATGGAATGAGTTGAAATGCTTTCACGTGTCATTCAAATTGCAATTGCTTTGTTTCTTTGCTTATTTGCTGTTCTATGATTATATGTAAACCAAGGCCACATATAAGGTTCAAATAATAATTATTTCCTAAGGGTCTGGGTTCTGTCATACAATAAACAATGGGTTTATAAAGATTACCTGTGCATTTGTCTTTGTCTGGAATTATTGCCTTAGTCCAATTTACAAACAAGTATTAACAGATGGTTTTATACGTGAATAACAAAAATAACAGGAAGAACTGGGAAAGTGTGATAATGGCATGCTCAGGAATAAAAAAATAAGGAACAATTGTGTAAATTCAGAGAATGAGAAAAGCATCACTACCCTGTCTGTACATTAGGATTACCTAAGGTGGGAGTTCCTGTTGTGGTGCAGCAAAAACAAACCAGACTAGTATCCATGAGGATTTGGGTTCCATCCCTAGCCTCACTCAGTGGGTTAAGGATCTGGCATTGCCACGAGCTGCAGCATAGGTCGCAGGCATGGCTGGGATTCCACATTGCTGTGGTTGTGGTGTAGGCCAGCAGCTGCAGCTCCAAATCGACCCTTAACCTGGGAACTTCCATATGCTGCATATGTGGCTCCCCCAAAAGAAAAAAGAATCACCTAGGGTGATTAAAAAACTCTACACAGTGATTCAAATTTAGCTAATCTGGGGAGTGGCTTGATTACTGGGATTTTTTGAAAGCCCCCCAGGTGATTCTAAGACATAGCAAAGGTTAAAATCTACTGCAATAAACAAAACCTATAACTCAGCTCTATTACCAATCATCTTTACCTGGATTTTGAAGTAATTATTTGAAAGATACTTTTCTCAAAGCAAAAAGCAATTCTGTAAACATAATAAAATATTCTTCACAGCTGTAGATAATATACATTTTCTTCTTGACTATCAATAATAATTCATTCCACCAAGATAATTTAAGTCAAAGAACTATGATATATAACATATTTCTTTCTATCCTAGCTTTCAAAATATCTGACATGGACACATTTAATTAAATGCAATAAAAACAGGTATTTCAAATTCTCAGTGAGTTCCTAAAACTCCATTATTATGCAATAACTGAGTATCCATGTTACTAATTGCTAAAAATCTTATGGACATATTTCATGCTGAGAGCTTAGGAAAAATTAGACAGGATAGCAGATGGTATCATGGCTTTCCCTCAAACTATTTAGATTACTGACACACTAATAAAGGAATTTTTTTTGCTTTTCTCTCATTAGCCAAATCTCTATCAGTTTATTATTATTATTAGCCACACCCACAGCATACAGAAGTTCCCAGGCCAGGGATCAAACCCATACCGCAGTAGTGACCCAAGATGCTGCAGGGACAGCACTGGATCCTTAACCCACTATGCTACCAGTAAACTCCTTTATCAGTATAAAGATTAGTCATATTAATAGCTAAGTAAAATATTCTTTATACAGGAAATCTTAAACAAAGCTCAGTGCATTTGAGAAAGTGAAATAAGTGTGATGTGTGCAATTCTAGTTCAGCTCATCCTGTGTTGACTCACTGAGAACTAATTCCCTATAAATCTATGCTACTCATAATGTGGTCTGAAACAAGCAACATAGGCATCACTTGGGTGCTTGTTAGAAATGCAGGCTCTCAGGTCCCTCTCAGACCTACAAACTCAGAATCTGATTTTTAACAAGATCCCCAAACAATGCACTCTAAGGTTCATATGACCACTTGCATAACCACCTTGCCAAATTTTTGAAGTTTATCAAGTTACCCAAGGAAGTTCAAAGGAATAATCTTGAATTTATCTAATTATTTGCTTCTTAGCAGCATTTTAAGGAATGTTCAGTTGGTTAAAAGCTAAGGATCATAGAACAGCACAGTCCTCTGTGAATCTATCCTTTCTATGAACATATTTATAAGGAAGTTAATTGTGAATAATATGGAGTAATTTTTTAAGATTCTCAAATGTGAATATATTAATCGAAGATATATTCATAATTATACTCATTTCATGTATATTCTAAGACTTTGAATACAATTTTTTGTAAATTTTATAAATTTGGCAAATTGGACATTTGGTGAAATGGTCACTGGATAATTAACTTTAGGTCAAATGGCATTTGGTAAATTGATTTTCAGGGATCAGCCTGCTTCCAATGGGTAATAACCAGCATGGCAAATCTAACCATATTTTGGCTATACTTCCCTTTTTCCACTGTGGTTTTAAAACCTCAGAAGTAGGCTGATTAATATTAAGGCAATATCAGGTAGGATTAAAAGCAGAAATTGGTTTGAATACTAGATTTCACTCCCTGTATGATCATTAAATTATTTAACTCTCTAAGACTCTCTTTCTCCAGTGTACAGGGCTATTACAATAATAATACACAAGTCCATAGTTCATATTAATCATGCACTAATTCTTGTTTTATTATATCATGATTTTTTACTTCAAATGAAGAAAACAAAATGAGCAAAGGTCATGCTGCTACTCTTCATTTTATTTTCCATCATGGGGAAATTATTTAATCCATTTCTTCAGAAAAAAATACTGACAAAGATGATTGATGACCTGAGTCCTTTATCTTGTTTTTAATTTTCTTGGTTTGTATTTATGAACCCCTGCTCCAGAGGTTCATAAAGACTGTCAGTCATTCTAGGCTTCAGAAGTGCTGTTTGATTTCAGCATTCTCAGTACTGAGGGACAGAATCTCCCATAGAATCTTAGCCATCAGGAGAATGAGCCAAATGGATAAATGGTTTAAGGCCAATGGTGTGACTTAGACATGATGGGAGTACAAAAAATAATCTCAATATATTTCAAAGTGTTTAATGAGAGATAATTTTGCCACCTCTCATATATTTTAACAGGGAAGAATTCAAGTAGGTAAGACAACTCAATTTATCCATAACAATCTATACTATAAACAACGCATTACCTGTATTTTCTTAGATGGTGTTGGGCTGCACCTAGAAGTCCTGCAAGCCTTGCAATTGCCCAGCCTCAAGAGCGAAGAAAGAGCCCACAGACAGCTAAAGACACCAAGGGTTTATGGGATAGAAAATCTTACAAATTTGAAACCAAAGGTCCTGGAGCAAAAGGTACTGGAAACTATGTAAGAAAGACATGGCAGCACTTGGTAGTACTGAGGGGGAAAAAGGCTACCATTTATAAGGTTCCCTCTATAAAGAGGGAACTGATGTCAGATTGGCTCTTTAATTACTAGGGAAACCAGTGGCAAGAGAGGGAACAAGCATGGAGGCAGTTACTGATTAAGCCCTATAATTAAGAGGATTGGATAGTTATGTGAGTGAAGCAGGGCCTAGTTAAGCAGAGGGATGTACAGAGAACAAGAGTTATCTTGAACGGCCTGACTATACAGATGGGAAAACAATGAAATGAAATTTCATATCATGGGAATATAAAATTTTTACCTTCAGATAGCCAATGATATGGTGAGATCAGCTCTGGTTTTAGTTTTAAGTTAAAAGCAAATTATGTAGGTTCAGTGAACTGATATGCCCTCTTCACAATAATTCTTTTACAATACGCTACATCAAAGGCAGAGAAGGGAATTACCAAATCATGTTTACTCTTTGCTAGGTACATTATACAAGTTACATCATTTACAATGGCCTCGTGAGACTGATGTTATGTCACTGATGAGAAATTTTTTTAATTTTATTATTTTTCTTCTGCTTTTATCTCCCCCTACTTTTCTTTATTAATCTCTTCTTCATTTATTTTCTTTGAGGATTTTAAACATACTTTGTTATATACTCTTCAGAATATTATAACATTGGAATTTTCTTTGGAGAAATGGTCTTTCATATATCTCATTTATTGCCTATTTTTTTTATATAATGATTTTTATTTTTTTCCATTATAGCTGGTTTACAGTGTTCTGTCAATTTTCTACTGTTTAGCATGGTGACCCAGTTACACATACATATATACATTCTTTTTCTCACATTATCATGCTCCATCTTAAGTGACTAGACATATTCCCAGTGCTACACAGCAGGATCTCATTGCTAATCCATTCCAAAGACAATAGTCTGCATCTATTAACCCCAAGCTCCCAATTCATCCCACTCCCTCCCCCTCCCCCTTGACAACCACAAGTTTATTCTCCAAGTCCATGACTTTCTTTTCTGTGGAAAGGTTCATTTGTGCCATATATTAGATTCCAGAAATAAGTGGTATTATATGGTATTTGTCTTTCGCTTTCTGACTTACTTCACTCAGGATGACAGTCTCTAGTTCCATCCATGTTGCTTCAAATGGCATTATTTTGTTCTTTTTATGGCTGAGTAGTATTCCATTGTGTATATTTACCATATTTTCCTAATCCAATCATCTGTCAGTGGACATTTGGGTTGTTTCCATGTCTTGGCTACTGTGAATAGTGCTGCAATGAACATGCGGGTGCATGTGTCTTTTTTAAGGAAAGTTTTGTCCGGATATATGCCCAAGAGAAATTAAGGTTAAGGTTAAGGTTAAATGACTTGCCAAGGAACACAAAGCTGGAAAGTGCAAAACTGAGCTCCAAACTCAGGTTTCTCTGCCTCTCAAGTCAATGCTCTATGCAACTCTCGGGGCATAAGATAGATTGGAGAAAGCCCATCTGATTTGTCATGGAAAGAGGAGACATCATTAAGAGTGTTGGGCCATCATCAACTAACACCATGATCAAGCAAATTATTTTGCCTATATTTTCTCATCTAAAAAACTAAGAGCTAGAGTATAAGATCTTTAAGATCATCTGCCACTTCTGAAAGAATGCTAATGTTTTGTGACCTGGTACATAGAACACAGTTCTATACACATGCCTTGCTCATTCATTTAACCTTTAATTCATTGATTCATTTAAAGATTCACCATTAATTTATTTAAAAATGAATTTAACAATTGTCTTTATTAAATACCCAGGTTGTCTTCCCACAATGTGTACATATAGATAACATTTGTGCTCAAAGGATGTTTTTTAAACACTTTGGATAATGCCAACACAGATGGACTCTGCCCTGACTTAGTCTCTAGCTACCAAGTACACAAAAAGCTAGTTATGGGAAGTTGAGTTGCTTATTAATCCTATGGTACTAATGAAGCTGAGATTTCTTTCAGGATAATAATAGTAATGATAATACTAATATCGATAACTAACATTTATTCCAGGTCCCTCTGGGGGGAAATGCTTTATGTTCATCATGTCATTTTAATGGCTTACACATCAAATGCTTTTTGTAATAACTTAGAGGTATTGATTTGACACAGGAATTTGAAAAAGTTAATAAGATACAGAATGTAGAAAATATTACAATCTTAAAATGTGTAGCAGATTGTCTTGTTCAGCACCAAGTCAAGGCAGAAGTATTAGCTCCATTATGATGAAAAATATGTCTATTCAGCAATGCTTTACTTCCATTGACAATTCTCTTCTGATTCAACTATAAAATGTTCATACATTTAATAGATGTGTTTTATCAGTGATATGTAAAAAAGCAATAATTGACTTAATCCCTATTTAGCTGAATCCCCCAAAACCATAACCCTGAGTAAATTCCTTTCTAGGAAAAGACAGCCTTGAAGTCAAGTGAAGAGAGTCACTTTTGTATTATGTCAAAATATTTTAAGCTTGAAGTTGCCACCACATTCCCTTGATGAAACAGCAGTCAGCCAATTCCTGCCAAAAAGGAAAAAAATCAGTTGCACGCAGCAACCAACATAGCATTAAATACCGCACATTTAGAACTGACAGATTTGCTACTCATGGAGTCAAGCAGGATAAGCTATGTATCTGGATTAGCAAATTTCACGTTTTCAAAGTAATGATTAGAGGTGACTGAGTGTAACAAAATTGGATACTTCAGTTGTGAAACTGAAGGCATCTGGAATAGATTTTTCCCTTTATTTCCACTGGAAAAAATAATTCCTGAAAAGGAGAACAGAATGTAGGAAAGTTTCTTTTTTCATTTATTTTTTATTAAAATACAGCTGATTTGCAACATTGTGCCAATTTCTGTTGCACACCAAAGTGACCCAGTCATACATATAGATACATTCCTTAGAAAAGTTTCTTTTAACAAACCATATATTTTGCAACAGAAACTGTCCACAGGATGCACTCTCAGACCTTAAACATGTTTATTCTTTGTTGTTTACCAAAATAATGGCCATATGTACAGGACCAGCTTAATACCTAAACAAAATGGGCAGCAAGCTCTCTGTTAAAGAACTTGCACTCTCTCTCCAAAACATTGCTCCCACCAACCTAGTGAAGGGGTTTAAACTGCAACAGTTCTCCCTGTGAGGTAAAAAAATTTTATCTTCCTTGAAGTGCCTGTTAACCTAACTCTAAGAGATTAAAATATTAAATCATTAGCAGTCTTTAGTTCATAAACTCAAATAAATTCATATGTCAAACGCTTACTGTAAGACATAGGACATAAAACAGGTAAATTTTGACAAGAGAAGGGCAGACAAGGTATGAAGCCAAGTTCAAGGGCTGCAAGCCAAAACAGGATATATGATATAATGGAGAGACTCCAGCAGAAAAGGGAAAGCATAAGGATCTATGTTCCTAATGGCAAAAGAGAGGCATGAAAAGGAAGAAAAAAAGAAGATGGAGATGAACTGTGCTTATATTTCAATTTTGCCTTAGGAAAGCACTAGCAATTCTGTTCGGATGCATCCATATCACCATATTCTGCTTTACATTTTTTTAAATTTAAGCTTCCTCATTTGAAAACTCTGGCCTTTCTAATTTTTAAGGATAAGATACAGAATGAATAATACATCCCTATATTACAACATGGTTATGAAGGTACCTAGGGAAGCTGTTGGTTCAGAAGTGATGGCATGTAAAATGGCATAGCTTCTGTTTTAAAAGAAGAGATGAGAATGCCCTCTGGCAGCATGAGTTCATTTTCTGCTGTCTCAGGGACACAAATGTGAATACTTCTTGCTCTTGAGAAAGCCTTGGGGTTTTCTGTAAACAGTTTTCAGGGGTTCACCAATGGAAACCATGAAAGGGACATCAGATTCAGTCCTTGCCCTTATAAAGTTCTTCCCACAAAGTATCTCTACACTAATGATGTAGAGATACTTCCCACTTTGATACATCATTAAAGACAGAGTATTTGTTAGTTGGTTACAGCTATTTTAAACTCACCTAAAAGGTCCTTTTGATTCTTACAGAAAGTTTTGTTTTCTGTGCTGGGTTTTGAGTGATTTTTTACTATAGGTGAAACATAAAGTGGTCTGTTTTAGCCATGGTTGCTTTTACCAGGGTACACCAGCAAAACAACACAAGAAGTTTTGCTGAGAGAAGTATGTATTATGGGGGAAAGTATGAAGGGTGGCGAGCAAGGGGTAGTCAGAAATGTACCAAGTTTAGATGTGGCATCTTTTCTCAAAAACAAAAAATCCATAGGTCATGAAAATATGAGTTTCTCAGAATATCTCCTGAGTTTAGGAGCAGGTCAACAAGTGTTAAAGCATCAAATTAAAGGCACTCATTAAAAGTGAGTGAGGACCTAGTAGCTCAATGGTTAATATCACAGAGCCTCTGGCCTCCAGATCAGAAGGTCCTCCACAGTGACTACCTCCCCTTTGCTTTTCTTTCCAAAAATGTGGGTTTTGTCAGGTGTACATGAACTAAGGGTAGAGAATTTATGAAACATGGAATTAATAGCTCTATATTTTTTTAAATCTTCTTGAACTCAGAATGCCAGTAAAAGAGTTTGGCTACTTCTTTGTTCCATATAGATTGTGAATTCACTATGTGCCACTAAAGGGTATAATGGCCTAGAGAGATTTGTGAGAAGGGCATGCCATGTACACTTGTAACCATATGCCATTTTTATCTATGTTTTAATTTAGATACCTTAATTTTTTTTTCTGGAGCAAGCCAGAGAAGGAAGGAAAGGAAGAAGGGGATGAAGGAGGAAGCAAGGAGGGAAGGAAAGAGGGAAGGAAGGAAACAAGAAAGGAGGAAGGCAGGGAGGCTAAGATATTACAGGTTAACCATTTTACCTATTTTTCAACCTTATAATTTTATATGGGAGGAAAAATTTCCACACAAGGGAATAATTCCAGCGATAAATAGTGCCCCAAACCAAAAAAGGAAAATAAGTTCTTACTCCCTAATGTTAAAAAGAACTGCCTGGTCCCCCATTTGATTTCCAGTTGTCCTACTTCTTAGATCAGGTTCTGAGAAGCAGAGCCTGAGATGGAAATTCTTGTGCAACTGATTTACAGAGGAAGTGATCTCAGAAGGATCCTGTAAAGGAGTGAAGGAATCAGGATAGGGCAGGGGAAGAGCTAACCAAAGATGTGGCATCAGCAGATTAGCTTCATCTTGATCCCCTGGGCAGTTCTAAGGTTTGAATTTCACCTCAAGATAAGATGGTCAGATTTTGATATTTCTGTTTCAGTTAGTCATTGGCTTCAAGTTGTGTCCTGCCCCACAGGAAGGTGTGCTGGTCTCCCAGGAAAGGCAGTTCTCTTCTGCTAAGGTCAGTTCCTTCCACCGAAGGGTGCAGTTGTGAGCCTTTAGCTGACAACATTCACAGCAACTGGCAAGTGGATGTATCATTTTGGTAAGGAGGATCTGAGTGGGGCAGCATCTACTACAGTTCCTTGAACTTTAAAACCAGGCAGCTAGATGGGGCTAAGGGTTTAGAGCAGTAGGACAACTTATCACAGGAATCCTTTTGGACTAGTGCTGTCACCTAACTTTCAGGACTCTTATCTGAATCCTTATATGATATCAAATTATGGGAGCTATGGTATAGTATGGCATTTTCCTATTAACCATACCTCTGTAACTCATGCTATAGAAGAGGTTCCTAACTGCACTGCCACAGGCATAATCTTAAAAATTATAATATAGTTTTGAACCACTCTTCATAAGCCCTGTCAGGGAAAGCTCAATACGGATATGAGATTAGGTTTTAAGATCCCTTTTATACCAAACTGCAAGAGAAAAAGTTTTTGTTTTTGGTTTTTTTGTTTTGTTTTGTTTTTTTCTAACAGACTTTAGTTCTGGAATGAAGACCAGGCATTTACTATCACTAGTTTGTATTGTTTCTTTGAAGTCTTTTAACAACATATTGAAACTAAAATTATGATTTGATTTTTCTCCCTCAGGCCCCATACTTCCATTTCTGTGTCTTTCAATGAGAGACCTATTTCCCCCCATCCTTCTCAATGGACAGCTGTCATTCTCTCATACCCTCCCTACCACTGCTTTTTCTTCTTTGTCATGTAAAATTTTAATTTTTACATAACTGTGAGGAAGGCATGAGGAGGACTATCTTAATTTATTTAGCTGATGCCCCCTTCTCAATTCCTATTAGTCTCAGACACCTGTTGCAATGTTTTACTTCATCTTTAATACACCTTAATTCAAAAAAAAAATCAACATTATATCTTGGTCTGGAGTGGTCTCTCTGCTGAAATGCCAGGTGCTAGCTATAATTCTAGCTTTAAAAACAAAACCCTGAATATTTATAAATAAAAGCTAGAACTAGTTGCCATTCTACTCCAAACCAGCTAGCCTAGAGGAAGAACCTTTCCATAAAAGCAGGGTGGTAGGCAGTTTCTAAGATGGGCCCAAATCATCCCTGTCTCCTCATATTCACAACCTTATATAATCCTCTCCCTTTCGAGAGTGGGCTGGACCTAGTGACTCACTTCTAATGAAAAAAATACAGCAAAAACAATGAGATGTCACTTTTGAGATTCGATTTCATAAAGATTCTGGCTTCTACCTTGCTCTCCCTTTCTAATTCTCTCACTCATTTTGAGAGAAGACTGCTGCCATGTTGCGAAGTGCTCTATTGAGAAGCTCATGTGACGAGGAACTGAGGAAGGCCCCTGGCCAACAGCCAGTGAAGAACTAAGCCTTCAATACCATAGCCAGTGAGAAACTGAATCCTGCCAACAACTAGGGTGAGCTTGGAAAGAGGTAGTTCCCCCAGTCGAGCCTTGAGATGAATGCAGCCCCTGCCAACGCTTTGATTATAGCCTCGTGAGAGGCCCTGAGCCAGAAAACCAAACTAAGCCATATCCAGATTCCAGATTCCAGAAACTGTGATATAATATATGTTGCTTTAAGGCTTCAATTTTTGTAGCAATTTGTTATAAAGCAGTATATAACTAATACACAAATTTTTGGTAAATTTTTTTTCTCTTTAAATTTCTATTCTTAAAATGAAGAAGACAAGTGCTTCACAAGTATGTTTGGCAGGTGGTGACATAAATGTTGACAATGACTGACTATCTGGATCTAAATTACCATCACTATTTTCATAGGGAATACAGGAGTTTTATGTAAATGTATGAAGAAAGAGCCTAAATTTGATGCAGAAAATTTCTAAAACATGAATTGAGAGCTCTTTTCCCTAAAATACAGATAAAAGCAGTGTTCTTTTATGCCATCTTAAATTTCAGTAACTTTTGTTTGTATTATTACAACTTTTGAGCTTCAGTGATGATACATTCATTTTTTCTCAAAGACATCCTGATGAAGCAGTAAGCATTTCCACAATGGCAAAAAAAAAAAAATCAAATATTACTGAATATTACTGAAAAAGAAAAGAACCCAAAAGAAACGTTGAGGCTAAAAAGCAGAGTAGTAAGTAGAATATTTGCAAGTCTTACATATCAACTATCTTTATGTCATCTATTACCATGTATCAAAAAGATATAAGTTCTTGTGATATTTAAAAAATTCTTTTTTGAGGGACTTTTAAATGCATGGTTCTTGAAAGTTACCCTGATCTTCAACAATAATGAGAAAAAGCTTGTCAAATTCTTTTGGAATTTCTCCAATCCTGGTTTCAGCCACTCAAGAGTTAGATGTAGATATAGTTAGTAATAGCCTCTAGCCACAGATCTCAGATCTGGCTACTAGATTATTTATTCCCCTTCCTACACAGTCATTCCAAAATCATGGACTTGGAGAAGAGACTTGTGGTTGCCAAGGGGAAGGGAGAGAGAGTGGGGTGGACTGGGAATTTGGGGTTAGATACAAACTATTGCTTTTGGAATGGACTAGCAATGAGATCCTGCTCTGTAGCACTGGAAACTATGTCTAGTCACTTATAATGGAGCATGATAATGTGAGAAAAAAGAATGTGTACATGTATGTGTAACTGGGTCACCATGCTGTACAACAGAAAAAAATTGTATTGGGGAAATAACTATTAAAAAATAATTTTAAAAAAATCAAACCAAAGAAAATGGCTAACCTTTAAGAAAAGGATGCCAGAATTGAAAGTGCTCATGCAGAGGCTAGCTTATCTTGGTCCCTTAGACAATATGTTCACTGGTTTTAAAAGGCATATAACTTTTTAGTGGTTTTCAAATGGCAAGAAATAGGTTTTATTTAATAACTTTATGATTAATTATTTCTGACAAAATGTACTACCATAAAATTAAATGATTAAATAGACAGGCAATCTAGTACCATGTTGGAAATTTTCTACAAATTAAGTGGGTGCATTCTGTTGAACACTGTTATGTACTGGAATTACAAAGATGATTAAGATATTTAAATAGATAGCTGTAATTTTAAGTGTGCACAGGTATGCACAAGTGCTTATGCAACACCAAAGAGGAAGTGTTATTGAATGAGAAGTAATTATCCAAGTAAACGTGTGCATTGGTTAGGGTGGCAGGGTTGAGAGCATTCCAGAAAGAGCTGACAGCATGAGCTAAAGTTCAAAAGCAATAAACAGTGTGCTATCATCCAGGAATCTATGCCAAACCAGAAAAAACAAAATTCTCTACTAATCCTGGCAAATAAATTTCATCAGTTAACAAAAAGGAGGTAAAATTTTATACTAAGGAGTTCTTTTATGGCACAGCAGGTTAAGGATAAAGTGTTGTCACTGCTGTGTCTTGGGTCACTGCTGTGGCACGGGCTTGATCCCTGGCCTAAGAACTTCCACATGCTGCAGGTGTAGCCAAATTTTAAAAAAAGTAAATTTTATACTAAAACTTTCCCTTTTAGCCCCATATATCTGTTAGAGTTTAATGTTTATGTTGAAGTTTATGACAATGAAGATCTACACATATATTTCATGTAATTCTAAAGGGGTGATCACTTTCAACAACTATTTTGTTATATCCATAAAGTCTTGAATTCCAACAGAACTCCAAAATTATGGATTTGGTCAAATCTAGATTTGGTCAACCCTACTTGAATCTTAGAGGAGCACTTAAACAGCCAAACCAGGTAAACATAACCTGCTAGAACATACTTCCGCTGCAAAGGTTTTTTTAATTTCTGGAGGTGCTGCAAGTTATTCAGGATTTTTGCAAGCATTTTCCTTATCCTACTACCAAATATTGTGATTTTACTCAAGTTCTGTGCTTTTCTAACGCAAAGACTTCCAGTTCTACCGAATACATATTTCTTTAGCTGCTTGATTATTTCTCTGGCACAAATTTATTATATCATGGCCTTTCAACTTTTAGGTCACACCTGGCAATACTGTGATGGGGATTGACTCTCCTTGGCCTAGCATTTGTCCCAGAGAATTATATCATGATGAGAAATAGAAGATAGCACTGAAAGATAAAAATGGAGTATAGGAGTTCCCGTCGTGGCGCAGTGGTTAACGAATCCGACTAGGAACCATGAGGTTGCGGGTTCGGTCCCTGCCCTTGCTCAGTGGGTTAACGATCCGGCGTTGCCGTGAGCTGTGGTGTAGGTTGCAGACGCGGCTCGGATCCAGCGTTGCTGTGGCTCTGGCGTAGGCCGGTGGCTACAGCTCCGATTCAACCCCTAGCCTGGGAACCTCCATATGCCGCGGGAGCGGCCCAAGAAATAGCAACAATAACAACAACAACAACAAAAGACAAAAGACAAAAAAAAAAAAAAAAAAAAAAAGGAGTATAATTAAAATCCTCCAAATTTAGTGTTTGTTTATAGAAATCTTCCTGATTGTTCATCTATTTATTTTTGTCACTGCTAAAAAACATTATCTCTAATCAATGTAGTGAAATAATGGTTGAACACATTTTTTTACTATTCATGAGCTTTCTAGTAATTCAATTTTCTGCTGTAGAAAAATGTCATCATTAAGTTAAAACATTTTACCTGTAGATGGAAACTCTGTGGTATTTCAAATGTACTTTCATTAAAAGTAGTTTTGCAATTTAGAGATTTTAGTGCTTCTCCATATTTGTAATAAGACATCCACGTGTACTTTAGTAATTTATGGCTAATTTAATTAGTGGAATATTTCATGGAATAAAAGAATAAAATAAAAACTGGGGGTTTCTTTCTCAAGACTTACAATATTTATTTCCCTTTAAATTGGAGGCGCCACATGACTATTACTAATCTTTTCATTAATCTACAATGCTTAGGTTTATAGAAAATAAACATTGTTAGCCCTATGTTTATTTTCCCTTTTGACTCTCAAGAAATTTGAAATAGATATTTTATGAAATTTATGGAAGTTCAATTTATGAAAGCTTTGGATCTAACCAGGCTGGAATCAAATAATAATAAAGGTAATGTACTTTAAAATGTGATTTTTTTTCCTTCCTGGCATATAATACTAAAATTACCAACATGTTAGAACAAACTATAGTAATATTTTAATCAAGTATTACTCTTAGATTTATTTCCACATTATAATTTCACTACCATAGGTGGATGAAAATTATTCAGATAAGAAGTAAAATTGTATTTCTCTTCCCATTTGGGTTTTTTAAAAAAGAAGACTTAAAGATTTACTAGAAATCAGGGCAAGAAAATTGTTAACAAAATAAGAATGTTTTCTATTATATTTAATTACAAATTATTTTACTATGTATATGACAGATTATAGAGACCAAATATATTTTGGAACTAATTATGTCCTTAACACATAAAAAGGTGAAAATAGCCTGAGATCTGTCCCTTGGTGTCTGTTTTATAAGGAACTTCTGCTGTATGTAATGGGGACTTTATTCAGAAAGGAAATTATAGTTCATCCTCAAGACAAGTAGTATCAATTTTATTAGTCTCAGTGGAGGTTTTAACCTACACTATTTGTTTCTATGACTAAAACTGGGGCTTTTTTGGCCACACCCATGGCATGTGGAAGTTCCTGGGCCAGAGATCAAACCCATGTCATATCAGTGACCCAGACACAGCGGTGACAATGCAGGGTCCTTAACCTGATGAGCCATTAGGGAACTCCCTAAAACTTTTAGTCAGTAGCAATGGGAGTTCCCATTGTGGCACAGAAGAAAAGAATCCAACTAGTATCCATGAGGATGTGGGTTTGATCCCTGGCCTTGCTCAGTGGATCAGGGATCTGGCGTTGCAATGAGCTGTGGTATAGGTCACAGTCGAGGCTTGGATCCTGCGTTGCTGTGGCTGTGGTGTAGGCCAGCAGCCATAGCTTCAATTCAACCCCTAACCTGGGAACCTTCATATGCCGCAGGTATGGCCCTAAAAAGCCAAAAAAATAAAAAATAAAGTAAGTAGAAATGACCATATATTTCTTAGAAGGTCAACTGCACTACTGAATTACTGGGGAGTACAGTCAAGTGAGTGCACATTTGTATAATTCCTTTCTCAAAAACTCACAGAAATGAATAAAATAAACTGAAAATGAAAAGAAAATTCCATCCGAAGTAAAGCAATGGAACCCCCCCCCACACACAAACACACACACATACACACATGCACACACAGTCCCCTTATCACTGATTTTGGAGAAAAATCTGTCATATAAAACAAAACCTAGATCATACTAAAGAATTACGAGATGTACAGTGTAGGGTGATGTTATCAAGTAATAAGCGAAGAACTGTTGAACAGTCATACCCAAATTCCTAAGCCTAGAAATGAAGTATGAGGAATGTTGGCAGGTCACAGTGGAAGCATTTCAGTAGAAGCGAGCTTCTATACAGCAATATTACAGAGGAGACAGGGCTAAAGGAAAGTCTACCATACAATTACATGACTTTTATTTTTTCATATTCTGCCATTAAACCAATGAGAATAGCATGAAGATGAAGTAGAAGAGAAAAAAAGACTGGGAAATAGCAGTGTACTAACCATGTGAAATATGGTTAAGGCAAAGGGAGACAACAATAATCTTGCAGTCAAAATATATAGCTACTTAATGAGGTTAACTGAGCAGAGGTAAATAATACCAAAAAGCAATGACAAAAGAAAGTCTTTGAGCATAAAGTCCTACACAAGAATCAAGGGAAACAAAATTTTCTTTTCTGTCTCCTACCCCCCACCCCCCAAATACTGAATAATCATCTGGAGCAAATAGTAGAAGACTCCAAAAATTTGGTGAGGAACCATTTAAATTACAGCAGCCAACTGCCTGTTCTATCAGCTCACCAGCCCTGCTTTTAAACAACTGTAGGATTATATCAAAAAAACACATACCTCCCAGTACAAGTTCTAACAGAATGACTCAAGTAGTGCCCAGGAAAAGATGGTAGGATTAAGCAGAATAATCCATATGTGATTTAGTGGCTAAAAAGCTTGAATACTATTGCACCATTATTAGAAACATAATAAGCTGAAAAAACAGTATAAAGCTTTTTCAAAAGTACAAAAAATAAAGTATACATCTATTAGAGGAAGAATTATTCAAGGAAATTGGGGGGAAAAAGCCAAAAACCAGTTTGCACTATTATAAAACTTTAAAAATTAGCCCTTTGAAATAAGAAATCCAAAGGAATGTACTAAATAAGATAAGATAATGAAACTAATTTTTTTAAAGAAGTTAGTATATTTAAAGAAATAAAGTGAAGAGAAAACTATAGCCATTAATGAATGAAAATCATATTACAAATGATGTACAAAAAAGATAATAAATCATGGACAAGTGAATTTATCATAGGAATGAAAGACTGGCTTAACATTAGAAAATCTATTAGAGCACTGAGAGATTTAAATATACATTTTTATCTCAATTGATGTATAAAACATGCATATTAATATTCACTATCTAGTCAGAATAAAATATCTAATCCAAAAGTTAAGAATTCTAAAAATAGAAGGGAACTTGATGTGATTTTTTAAAAACTCTATTGCAAATATCATTCTAAAATGGTAAAACAGTAAATCACTTCACACATAGTCAGAAAGTGAAGGGATGATATAAAAGAATACCAGAGTAAATTGAAACAAACAACATTCATGCTCAGATGACTCAAAACTAAAAATGTTAATTCTCTTTATATTGATGATCCATAAGCTCCATAAAAGTCCAATCAAAATTAAAATTAGGTGTTTTTATTTGCAGAACATGACAAGTTTATACTAAATTTTATTTTATCTTTTTATACTAAATTTTATATGGACTAGAAAATGGCTAAGAACAATCTCAAAACAAAAAACAAAGAAAACTCCTGAAAAAGGACCACAGTGTAGGATTTGCTCTAGCAAATATCAATACTTCTTATAAAGCTATACTAATTTAAATATTCTGGCATTGGTTCAGAGATAGACAAATAGAACATAGCAGAACAGATTCTCATATACCTAAAAACCTGATGTTTAATAAAATGTCATCACAGATTTCTGGGAAAAAGAAGTTTTTAATAAACGGTGATGAGATAATTAGTTCATATGGGAAAAATTAATTTAGATCTCTAACACATATCACACATAAACATTAATTCTAAGCAGAGTAAATATTTAAATAGGAAATGAAATTTTTTAACTTTTGGAAAAAGCATGGAGATATAAATTTTGAAGTAAAGAAAAATTTCTTAAACTAATGACAAACAATAATCCTTAAAGAAAGAATTAATACATTTATGACATAAAAATGAAATATTTATAGTAATAAAAATAATATAATGGAGTTCCCACTGTGGTGCAGTGGGTTAGGATCCCATGTTGTCTCTGTGGTGGCATGGGTTTGATTCACGACCTGGCACACTGGTTTAAAAAACCCCCTTGCTGTACAGTGGGAAAATAAAATAAAATAAAATAAAATGACCAGAGTTGCTGGAGTTACAGCGTGGGTCACAGCTGCAACTTGGATTCAATCCCTGGCCCAGGCAACTTCCATATGCTGTAGATGCAATCATAAAATCATAATAATAGTAATAATAATAATATAATGAAAGTGAAATAAAAACCACAAATGGAAAGAACTGTAACAAATATAAAGGATATAACATTGACAAAGGATTAATATCAAGAATACATAAAGACAGCAAGATGGCAGAGTAAGAGTTTCCAGCCCTCAAACCTCCACAAAAACACTAATTTTAACAACCACTCACAGATGAGAATATCTTTATGGGAGTCCAAGAGTCTAGCTGAGAAGCTCTAAGAATAGATACATTGAAGAGGATAAGGAGAGCACTATCTGGATCAGCCTCCCCCAAGGAGGCACAGTTCAGTGCCAAGAGAGACCCCCTTAGCCCATGGTTTCTCCCACAGGGAAAAGTGAGAGTGAAGTGAGTGCCCAGATTCCTCAGCCTTGCATGATGCTGCCTAAATAGCCCACTTATGTTTCATCCCATCCATAACACTACGGGGATCGGTGTAGGTGAAAAGACTAGGGACAGCTAGGAATAGGGAAAAGGGACATGGGTTTGCAGCAACTGGACAGTAAATATTAACCGCAGTTCCTACTATCAGCCTGTAGTCTCCACCAAGAGTCCTGCCCACAAATTCCATTGGATTGCTTTCCTACAGACTCCTCCAACTACTCAACGCATGCTCCCAGCATTCCACATACTCTCCCAAAGCCACTGCCCTGTGCTCCTCTGCAGCCAGCATGCTCTCCCCCAGTCAGCACATCTGTATCTGCAGGCAGCTTGACTCTACTGGACTAGGCAAAGATGCACAACCTTGAACACTTTAGGATGCTGCCTTAGGAAAGAATAAGTTGGGGGCTCTCAGCATATATCTGAGAAGGCATACAATCCTAAGACTTCTCTACCAAGAGGAAACAAAAGAAGTGGAGTGGATGAATACATAGGAAATGTCTGAAAGAACCCCATGATCTTTAGCTGGGCAGACCGGTGAAGGTATTTCTCTCCTAAAGCCAGCCAATAATGTCTGGAGGAGCTTACTGCTTTCATCAAATGTAAGGATAGGAACAGGAGGCTTCAGGGAACATAATAAATAAAGGAAACTGAAACTACAGTAGGTGCAAAATATAACTCCAGTGACTGAACCCCCCCCAAAAAAAAGAGAGATCTGTAAATGGCCTGACAAAAATTTCAAAATAATTATCTTAAAGAAGCTCAGTCAGCTACCAGAGAACACAGAGAGACAACTAAATGAAATCAGGAAAACAATACATAAACAAGTAAGAAGTTCAACAAAAAGATAGAAACCATAAAAAGAGTCAAACAAAAATTGTGGAGCTAAAGAATACAACCATTGAAATGGAAAAGTCAATAGAGAGCTTCAACAACAAACTCACTCATGCAGAAGAACCCATAAAATTACTCAGTCAGAAGAAAAAGAAAAGAAAAGTGTAAGGAAATCCATTAAATGAACCAATCTATGCATTTGGGAGTTTCAGGGGAAAAAAAAGAAAGTAATTAGGGAAGAAAGTTTATTTAAAGAAATAATGGCAAAAAAAAAATTGTAGCAACATATAGGGAACTAGAGACTCTCATACTGACTGAAGTAAGTCAGAAAGAGAAAGACAAATACCATATGATATCACTTATATCTGGAATCTAATATATGGCACAAATGAACCTTTCCACAGAAAAGAAAATCATGGACTTGGAGAATAGACTTGTGGTTGCCAAGGGGGAGGAGTGGGATGGTTTGGGAGCTTGGGGTTAATAGATGCAGACTATTGCCTTTGGAATGGTTTAGCAATGAGATCCTGCTGTGTAGCACTGGGAACTATGTCTAGTCACTTACAATGGAGCATGATAATGTGAAAAAAAGAATGTATACATATATGTGTAACTGGGTCACCATGCTGTACAGTAGAAAAATGACAGAACACTGTAAACCAGGTATAATGGAAAAAATAGAAATTATTATACAAAAAAAAGAAATAATGGCCAAAAAAAAAAAAACCTTCCCAAATATGGGGAGGGAAGTGAACATCAAGATCTATGAAGTACAAATAACTCCAAATAGATTGAACATAAAAAGGTTTTCATTAGGACACATTAGAGTCAAACTGTCAAAAGTAAATGACAAAATTTTGAAAGCAGCAAGAGAAAAGTGACTCATGATATACAAGTAAGCCCTCATAATATCACCAGCAGATTTCTCTGTGGAAATCTTGCAAGCCAAGAGAGTGTGCGGTGATATATTCAGAGTACTGAAATTAAAAAAAAAAAAAATCCTGCTAACCAAAAATACTTTACCCAGCAAAGCTGCCCTTCAGAAATGAAGGTGAGATAAAGACTTTCCCAAATAAACAGAAGCTGAGGAAGTTCATCACTACTAGATCTAGCTCACAAGCAATGCAGAAAGGAATCCTTTAAGCTGAAACCAGAGGATGCTAATTAGTAACATGAAAACATAAAAATATACAACATCCTGGTAAGGGTCAGTATATAGCTGGATTCAGAATACTCTAATACTGTAATATGCTGGTGTGTTAGCCACTTAACTCCAGTATAATGGTTAAAGGACAAAGATATTTAAAAGTACCTATAGCTACAATACTGTGTTTAGGGGTACATGATATAAAAAGATGTAAATTGTGGTACCAAAAACACAAAATGTAGGAGCTAATGCAACTGGTGACTTTAAATTGAAGCCAAAGCTCATTTACCATTCTAAAAAATGCAAGGGCCCTTAAGAAGTACGCTAAATCTACTCTGCCTGTGCTCTATAAATGAAACAACAAAGCCTGGATGACAGCGTATCTGTTTATAACATGGCTTACTGAATATTTTAAGCCCACTGTTGAGACCTACTTCTCAGAAAAAGATTCCTTTCAAAATATCGCTACTCATTGACAATGTACCTTTTCACCCAAAGAGCTCTGATGGAGACATACAATGAAATTAATGTTGCTTTCATGCCTGCTAACACAACATTCATTCTGCTGTCCACAGATCAAGGAGTAATTCTGACTTTCAAGTCTTATTATTTAAGAAATACAGGCCATAAGGCTATAGCTGCCATAGATAGTGATCCTTCTGATGCATTTGGGCAAAGTAATTGAAAACATTCTGGAAAATACTCACCATCCTAGAATCCATCAAGAACATTTATGATTCATGGAAAGAGGTCAAAATACCAGCATTAACAGTTCAAAGAAGTTTATTCCAACCCTCATGGATGACTTGGAGGGGTTCAAGACTTCAGTGGAGGAAGTAACTGGAGATGCGATAGAAATAGCAAGAGAACTAGAATTAGAAGTGGAGCCTTGAAGATGTGACCGAATTGCTGCCATCTCACGATACAACTTTAAAAGCTGAGGAGTTGCTTCCTGTGGATGAGCAAAGAAAGTGCTTTCTTGAGATGGAAACTACTCCTGGTGAAGATGTTGTGAAGACTGTTAAAAATGACAACAAAGGATTTAGAATGTTAGATAAACTTCGTTGATAAAGCAGTGGCAAGGTTTGAGAAGACTGACTTCAATTTTGAAAGTTCTACCATGCATAAAATGCTATCAAACAACATCACGTGTTACAGAGAAATAGGTCATGAAAGGAAGAGTCAATTGATGCAGCAAACTCATTGTTGTCATTTTATGAAATTGCCAAAGGCACCCCAGCCTTCATCAACCACCACGGTGATCATTCAGCAGCCATAACTATTGAAGAAAGACACTCCACCAGCAAAAAGATTATGACTCACTGAAGGCTCAGATGATCTCTGAGATTCAGACATCAGGTAAAATAATTCATATTATAAATACAAATTCTAAAACATAAAGAGTTATTACTTCTAAAATACAAGTTAAAAATTACTATATTATTTGGTGAGAGAGATGAAAATTTTAAGGGCTATTTTTCTTTAAAAGTCATTTTGCTAAATACCACACATCATACTTTATTTATATTAGTAAAATTCTGAAAACTATATGTCCTAAAACTTGGGTTGCCCAAAAAAGCAGAGTCTGACACAAAGGTTTATATGGTGGTTTATTTGGAGGATAAGGAAAGGCTGAAATATGGGAGGAATAAAGGCAAATCAAAGAATGCCTTATTGAGCAAGGTAGTGCTGTGGGTAATTGGGGGTAATTGGGGCTCAAATCCACTAAGACCTCTGGTAGGAAACATGTAGAAAGCATCTCAGATTTGCATCCCCAAGGCCTTCTTGAGGCTTCACTTCCTTCAACCGCAAAATAAGAACTTGTTCTTTTCATAAATTCTAAAATCAGATACAGCTCTAAAATTGTATTTATGTATAAACACAAATGCTGCTTTGATTGACCAAAAACAATATAACAAAATTCATACTGGAAGCATGAGTAATTTTATTCATGTATTTTGAAATATATGCCAAACTCCCTGAATACTGCTGCATATAATAATGCACAGTGGGAAATTCAGTAGGAAAAAAAAACTTTTACTTACTATTATTTTTTCTATTTTATTATAAAGAATCTACTATACCCAGGCAGTACTGGGAAGTAAGCCCAAATGACTATAGTTATAGCTGAGAATAGCTTATTCTTCAGTTGAGAATGTTTAGGATACTTTTACTCTGCCAATTAATATTTCAATGTATTTTAGCTATAAATTGATTCAATCATAATAATTATATGGAATCAAAAAAGAGGAAATAGAAACTGCTATACCTAAATCAAGAGTTTTCTAGAGTGACACAAAAGAATAAAATAATTTGAAAAAAGCTCTATCAGAACTAACATCAAAGTATTTGGAATTGTTTATTACAGTTGTTTACAACTGCTTTATATATATTATAATCAATTTTATTTTATAATTATATGAACATATAATTTTTAAATTGTTACATATATACATCATATCATTATTAATTATTTCAACCCAATGTTACATGTTCATCTTAATTTACTTTAATACTTTCCACACTAAATGGGCACCTATTATAATTTTATAGGTTAGAATAATAGTAGAAAGCCTTCTAATTTATTAACTTTATATATAAAAATAATATAGCTTTTTTATTAATATGCTTATGGAATTTCCCCTTTTTAAATTTTATTATATTTTATTGTTTTATTTTTATTAAAATATAGTTGATTTACAGTGTTGTGTCAATTTCTGCTGTACAGCATAGTGACACAGTCAAACATATACATACATTCCTTTTCTTATATTATCTTCCATCATGTTGTGTCCCAAGAGATTGGCTATAGTTCCCTATGTTATACAGTAGGACCTCATTGCCTACCCATTCTAAATGTAATAATTCATATCTACTACCCCCAAACTCCCCGTCCATCCCACTTCTATCCACTCCCCGTCCCCCGCATAGTACAATGAGTTTGCAAACCACAAGTCTGTTCTCTATGTCTGTGACAGATAAATAGATTAAGAAGATGTGGTACATATATGCAATGGAATACTACTCAGCCATAAAAAAGAATGAAATAATGCAGCTAGAGATTCTGATAAGTGAAGTCAGAAAGAGAAGGACAAATACCATATGATATCACCTATATTTGGAATCTAAAATATGGCATAAGTGAACCTATCTACAAAGTGGAATTTCTCCTTTCTTAAGAAACATAAGACAGTCAACCACCTATATAGTCTCTACATTTAACAATGATAAAAGAAAATTGAAGGAACATTACTTTTATTTTTATATTTAAATAATGGAAAAAAATTTACAATGCATAATATCATTTGTATGGTCAGAATTTATCATATTACCTGATGGTTTTGAATTTGTGTTTATAAGTCTACGCCAAAATTTTTTTTTTTTTTGTATTTTCTAGGGCCACACTCACGGCATATGGAGGTTCCCAGGCTAGGGATCTAACTGGAGCTGTAGCCACTGGCCTAAGCCAGAGCCACTGCAACACCAGATCCAATCCGAGCTGCGTCTGCGACCTACACCACAGCTCATGGCAATGCCAGATCCTCAACCCACTGAGAGAGGCCAGGGATCAAACCTGCAACCTCATGGTTCCTAGTCGGATTTGTTAACCACTGAGCCACGACGGGAACTCCTATGCCAAAATTAAAAAAAAAAAAAAAAAAAAAAAAAAAAAAAAAAAAAAAAAAAAAAAAAAGCATTTCTGGAGAGATTTTTATTTTCTCTAATAATTTTAACTGCTCCTATATTTTAATCATTGAATGAAAATATGTAAAATAATATCTGTAAAACTAGCCAAGCAGGTTTTATTCCTCTATATACTTACATGGTAACTATTCAAATTATCACTGATTACAAACAATTCTTTTCCAAATTACCTTTGAATTTTAGTGGACATTTTGTTTACTATAGGTAAGGCCAGAGTAGCACATTCAAAAAAGCACTTTATTCTACATCAGTCTTTGCAGTGTTCACAGTTTGTTAATATCACATAAAATTCTCTAATGTGAACAGAAAATGTATACTAGCTGTGTGGCTACTTCACTTTTGCATGTCGGTGTAAATCTTCTCTTAAGCAATGGAATGAACAAAAGGCTTATCTCTTCACTGTGGTAGGTCTCACAAGATTTCCCTCCTATTATGTCCTTTCCCAGTGTTAATCCCTTTGTAATCCATCAGGTAACACATTATATTGTTAAAGGGGTCTCATAACTAAATTCATAGGAGAACTCATAATTCTGGAAGGATTATTTTCATTTTTCTATAGATTTGTGTTTTGGAGAAGTGTCACCCAGGGATTTTTGAAAAACAGCATAAGTGTGAAACAAGAGTTCGCATCTCATCAAGAATCTGGGATTTTATATGAATTGTCTCTGACAAATGTTTGGCATGCAAACATTTATATGTGTGGGTTAGGAGGGTCATAAAAGGAAAACAGCTGTTTTATAAACCTCTTAGTCTCTAAACCACTGGGAAAACGGGAATATTTATACTTTTAGCCACTCACTTCACAGCTTTGTAAAGATCAACACTTGTACAATCTAAGGTCCGCAAAAAACTTCTGCCCCCTTAGAAGTTTCTCTTTTCATCATACAAAGTTTTCAAGCAGAATAAATGTATGCACTTCCATAATTTTCTTTTTATTTCCTCCCCCTACCTCAACCAATCCTGAATTATCCACTAAACAAATTAAGTACAGTTGATTCTTAAACAACATAAGTTAGAAATGCATAGGCCCATTTATACTTGGGATTTTTTTTTTTTTCAGTAAATAGGTGCTACAGAACTGCATGATCTAAAGTTGGTTGAATCTGTAGATGCAGAACCATGAATACAGATAGCTATAAAGTTGTAATGAGATTTTTCTACTAGACAGGTGTCAGCATCCCTACCCCTTGGATTGTTCAAGGTCCACTATATATGCTAGGAAGCCACTGCAATAGCAGTATCCAAAAACTTTTTAAATAACATAGAATTTTATATCTGAACCCCCCCATCCCAGCGTTACAGTAGAATTGGCAAAGTTACAACTTAGATGAAATTCTTTCTGTTAGTAATAGCATTGTTTCTTTTTACTTATTTACGAGGGTGGGGCACCATACTCTTCTCTGTTTAGAACTTTTAATTGCCTTCTTTTTAATATTTTTCTATAGAAATTTTCAAACATAGACCAAAGTAGACGGAAAAGTGTGATGAACCCCCATATACTGATCACCCAGCTTCAACAATCTATACGTCTTGATAATTATTTCATCTATACATACTTCTCACTCGCCACACATCACTGTTCTGCAGCAAATCTGACATCATATCATTATATGTGTAAGTAATTAACTGGGCATCTCTAAAACAGATCTTTTTGAAAAATTCAAATCTTCAGAAAAATTACAAAAATAGCACAATGAATACCCCTACTTCTTTACGAAGATTACCAACTGCTAACATTTTTGCCACGGTCGCTTTATCTTTTTCTACATAGTATATAAATATGTGTAAACATATTCTAATTTTTTTGGTAAGCCATGTAAAAGCAAGTTTAAGTTACAAATATCATGATCCTCCTCCCTGAAACATTTCAGCATGTATCTCTTAAGAATAAGGACATTCTCTTATATAATCATCTTACAATTATCAGTTCAGGAAAATGTTAACATTGATACTGAAGGGGAGTAAAAGATGCCACCCCAAAATATGCCATCTCGGCATACTGATTATTTTTAATTAAAGTTACTTAAGAAACAGCTGGTACAAGAAGGACACTCTGACCCTCCCTTGCCCCCTGAAAGAAGAAAATAAATCTCCCATGTCAAAGGTACCATTCCTGTGCCAGGAGGCTAGAAGGTACCTGTGTTACCAGAGAGGGGGAATTTAGGGCCGAGAAAGCTATGTAAACAAACCTTGTTACTTCCTCACTAACTTGCTACCCCAAGCCCAAACTTGTCAAGTCTTCACAAATTCATTGTTTCTTTGTCTAAAAAGTATAAAAGCTTCCTGCTTTGGTTACTTCTTTGAGTCTCATGTTTTGATGTGCTCCCGTACATATGAATTCATTAGTTTTCCTCCAGTAAATTTCTTTTATGTCAATTTAATTATTAGGGCAGCCAAAATACTTAGAAGAAGAGAAAGGAGAAGTTTCCCATTTCTACAATACAATACTATTGTCTAATACATAGTCCACATTCAAATTTCTCTGAGGGTTCCAACAATGGCCTTTATGGTAAATATTTTCAGTTCAGGATCCAATCCAGGATTACAATTAGTTATCATGCGTATCTTTAATCTCTTTTTTTTTTTTTGTCTCTTTTCTTTTTAGGACCACACCTGAAGCATATGGAAATCCCCAGGCTAGGGGTCAAATCAGAGCTGTAGCTGCGGGCCTATACCACAGCCACAGCAACGCCAGATCCAAGCCACTTTTGTGACCTACACCACAGCTCACGGCAACAAGATCCTTAACCCACTGAGCGAGGCCAGGGATTGAACCTGCAACCTCATGGTTCCTAGTCAGATTCGTTTCCACTGAGCCATGACAGGAAACCCTTTAATCTCCTTTAATCTGAAACAATTCCTTAGTCTATTTTCTTTTTTGTGATATTGACATTTTTGAAAAGTATAAATCAATTTATACTGTGGAATATTCCTCAATTGTCTTAATATAGCCTTGACATTAACCATCTTCACTCCTACTCTCTCGGCCTTTGACTTTTTTTGCAGATGCTATAGGGATAGCTAAAGTTGTCTTCACTTAGAATTGCTCTTTGACTTAAGATAAATTAAATGTATTTGGATTTGTGGAGAAGCAGAAAGGCAGTGCAGGGAAGAAAATAGGAGTGGATACTCTTAAGCATAGGCTCAAAGTCATTAAGATTCAAACACAATGTTTTCATTGCAAGCTTTTTCAATTGCTTCTTGCTAACTGTTACTATATTTATAACTTCACTTGACAAGTGCTCCAAGTAGAACATCTTAATAAGCAAGCATGTGTATCTGATGAGATTTGGTGAGCAAGCTGAGACCACTGCTATAACATACTAGTTTGCTTTCTACTTGCCCAAGGCCCTGCCTTGGCCATTTAAATCCATCCTTCCACTGCAATCAGAGGTACATATTTAAAAATACAATTCTGCTTATGCTATTCCCTTGTTAAAAAACCACCAATGAGATAAAGTTCAAGCTCCATATCATGACCAAAAAAAAAGCCTTCCATGACTTGATATTTCCTAGATAATGCTCCAGTTTCTCATATTTCTGAGCTTCCCAAAGAAGAATATGCATGTGCCCAGAGGTATGGAACAGCATGCCAGGCGGATCAGTATAGTGCAGTTTCCTAGAGCTTCAGCTTTACACAGTGGTAAGGAATTGTGACAGATTGTATTTTCCAAAGATAGTTGCCAAAATATACATCATCCCAAATACTCTTCTTAAAAGCTAAAGTTGACAATCCTTTCATCAAGAGATAGGCTCTATGTTCCCTTCTCTTCAAAAACAGTTGGGGGGGGGCAATATTTGCATCAATATCAGCCATGGCATAAAAAACTTCATTCTTCAGAATTGTCATACCTAGAAACTTGGTACATCCAATCATGCTTCTACACCACCTATTTTCAATATGGGATTCACCCATCCAAGGAGATTCACACTAGGATATGGGGGAAAAAAAATCTAGAACTTGGAACAAACTTCTGATTATATTATCTTTTATTATATTTTTTACCTCTCATAATTTTTTTTTTTTTTTTTTTTTGCTTTTTAGGGCCGCACCCACAGCATATGGAAGTTCCCAGGCTAGTGGTCAAATCAGAGGTACAGCTGCTGGCCTGTGCCACAGCCACAGTAACACAGGATTCAAGCCGTGTCCGTGACTTACACCACAGCTCACAATAACGCCAGATCCTTAACCCACTGAGCGAGGCCAGGGATGGATCCTAGTCGGGTACGTTACCTGCTGAGCCACGAAGGGAACTCCTATTCTCATACTTCTTTAATTTATATTTGAAATGCTTTAAAATATATAAAACTATACTATCAAATACTGTAAGCCATTAGCCACACGGGGATATTGAATACTTGAGATGTGGCTATTCTGAATTGAGACACTAAAATTTTAAAATATACAATAGATTTCAAAGACAGTATTAAAAGCGCAAAATATCTCATAATTTTATATTGATGTCATGTTGAAGTGATAATATTTTTGATATATGAACTTTAAAACACATTATGAGGGAGTTCCCATCGTGGCACAGCAGAAACGAATCCGACTAGGAACCATGAGGTTGTGGGTTCGATCCCTGGCCTCGCTCAGTGGGTTAAGGATCCGGCATTGCTGTGGGCTGTGGTGTAGTGTAGATCACAGACGCAGCTCGGATCTGGTGTTGCTGTGACTGTGGTGTAGGACGGTAGCTATAGCTCCCATTGGACCCCTAGCCTGGGAGCTTCCATATGCCGTGGGTGTGGCTCTAAAAAGAAAAAAAAATTATGAAAATTAATTCCTTGTTTATTTTTTTTTTTTTTTTTAGTTTGGCTATTAGAAAACTTTAAAATTATATATGTGGCTTCATTTGTGGCTTGCACTACATTTTTATTTGATAATGTTGCATATATCATGGTTTTATAGTAATATGAAATGTAAGTTTTAAACTAATAGGCCTTTATTTGGAGATGCACATTCACATTTTTATAATGACAGGAGCGGACAATTAGAAAAGCTTAGAGAATGGTGTTCTAGAAGGCCAATTCGGAAATCCATTTTAAATTATGTAGGATGCAAGATACCAAAAGGAAAGAAACATCCATCTCCATCCTTTTGCCTTTCCTACTCACAAGGCCTCCAAAAACATTCATTATTTTCTAAATCAATACCCACCCTACCCCTTCCCCCACCCCCCACTGCTTGGAGGGCCCAGTCTGCACTGTTCTCTACTCTATAGTTTGCTCGATGTACCCCACTGGCAAAGCTGCTAGCATGGGTCTTTCTCACTTACTAGCTACCTCATGCAAAAGTTTCTCTCTCAGGTAACCTCACATTAGTACTGGCTACATATTTGCGGGGTCCAAGGCAAAAGGAAAACCCAGGGTCCCCTGTTCAAAAATTATTAGGCATTTTAAGAAGGCAAAAGCAAAGCATTAAACCAAGTGCAAGGGTCCTTCTGAGCCCTTGGTCCTGGGCAACGGCATAGATCACATGGCCACGAAGCTGACCCTGCCTCAGGTCATGTACATTCTGAGAACTTCCAGGTGTTCTTAGTTCTTTCATACCCATAGGTAATTACTTTGAGGTGCTGAGAATTCCCCATCCTGATTTAACATGATGATTATAGGTCTTTATAATTATAGTTCCTTAAGTAAAGGCTCTGCTCTTTCATTAAACTGCTAAAACCATATGTTTTCTTGAGTCTTTTCTTGAGTATCTTGGACCATCTCTGAATAGAGCATTCCTGGCCATGGCAAAGAGGAAGTTTTTACTGTCTTGTCAAAAGAGATCTATCTCATTCCCTCAGCATTCTTGATACTTGTTTGACTGAATTTGAATTAGAATGTTTTTCATACTGAGACAGAGACAATGTTTTGATGATAATTATTTCTTCACATAATATAAGGCCTAAGTGACCTAATGAATGTTAAAAGAAATGCAGAAGGCTGTCACTGTCACTATTTCATTAAAATAGTAGAAATACTAACAAATGTATCTTAATATCCTATGAGCTTTTGATCCAATTTAAAATATCATTGTTATGCCAGAGAGCTGCTTAAGGATGATAAAAGGAAGGTGCTAATGTTTCTCCTGAATTTTAAAACGTGAGTTTTTATTAGCAGAGTACAAATAATTGGCCCCAATTAACTTTGGACAAATAAGTCAGAGTATTGACTTCACTACAATAGTAAATATTGATCATTTTTGTTCATAAACTGAGCTGCAAGAAAAGTGTGCCTTCCAAAAGTAGAGGAAGTTTAAAACTATGTCTTTTATTGTAGAACAGAATAGCAGCTAGTACAGGGGACTAGATATGGATAATGGAGGTGTGAAAATAGGGAAATGGAATGATTCGGAGATACTATAAGAGGGCACCATTTCACTGAACTATAACTACCATAAATCCCGTGATTTCTGATTTCACTCCAGTGACAAATGGTTTATTTTTAAATAACTTATGCCCCATACCTTGTTTGCATTCATTTTAAACTTAATTGGGTATGAGATGAATACAAAATAAAGTGAAAACTTTTAAATCAAGGTGTATAGATGTCAAATCAATACCTGAAAACCAATAAAATATACTATTAAACAACTTTCATGAAGCTATCTTGTACTTTTTTTTTTTTTCTTTTTAAGACCACACCTGTGGCATATGGAAGTTCCTGGGCTAGGAGTCAAATCGGAGCTGCAGCTGCCAGCCTACGTCACAGCCATGGCAACACTGAATCCGAGTCACATCTGTGACCTACACTGCACCTTGAAGCAACGCCAGATCTAAAACTCACTGAGCGAGGCCAGGGATTGAACCCACATCCTCACAGACACAGTGTCAGGTTCTTAACAATGGGAACTCCTGAAGCTATCTTGTTTTCTTATAATAAGGCATTTATATAGCCAACAGAAATTTCTAATATTAAGTGTAGTCAATTAGAATACCAAAACAGAAGAATCTTTTATAATGACATATCATCTAGCAATTCAGTCACTGTCACAATTTATTTGTTTTTGGTCAGCACCCTTCTACCCAGACACATAGAAACTACATTAGTGGAAATCCTTTAAATTGTAAACATATCAGGAAATGCCCAAGTGAAGTGTGCCCTTACTTTTACTAACCACTGACTGTTTATTAAGAGCAAGACATTTGTTTCTTTCCAAAAAAATAATCATAATGTTAACTCACCAGCTAATGAGGTACAAATGAGAGAAGGAATATTAAAAAATTTTTTAATTTATACATCATTGTGTAACTCTACCATATTTGTATATATTTTATATCCTCAGAATGGCCTTAGTTCTGGGGCTCATCTATAGTCTCTTCTCCTTGCAATTTAAGGATTATTTTTTCAACTATGTTGCCTCTGTCTTCCAACTGCTACCATAGCATGATATTTCACACTGTGAGTAAGCACATGGTAAGTATGATATCCACCAGTATAACACAAAGCAATTCAAATTTTGTGGTGCTTCTCAATTACCATGACTGTTGCTTATATAAAGCATTATAAGTAAGATTCATCTGCATGTGTTGCCTAAGTAAACAATCCTACCTAGTCACTACTGTAGAACTTCCAAGCTAATGTGAATTAAGTAAAAGAAGAATGGGTCTTAGCAAGCTGCATTTGCTTTGGATAGATGACTCATTTCTCACATGGTGGTTGATTCCTTTGTGACACATGGAAGACAGCAGGTGAATGTAAATGAGAAGGGTCACTTTGTTCAAAGTAGAAAAAATAGCTGTGATGTGATTTTCATAACAGTCAATCATATTTATCCATATAAATGTGGATAGTGACAAAGCCGATACTAAAATGAAACACTTCCTGTTGGATATCTAGGGGAAAAGAAAAAAGAACTTCTCCCTGAAGCTCAATCCAGCTATCTCTAGTGGCCATTTAGTTCTCATTCTAATAAATGGAACACTATCCTTATTTTAGTTACATATCGTAAATGTGGTAGGTATGCTTTGGGGGAGAAACCTAATTATTCAAAATTGTTCTATCATGATAGGTTGGATATGGTCAAATAAGCCCCAACTTGTGCCTAATCCAGTTTCAGCACCCAAAGAATTGTTGCCTGCTACTTGTTAAACACATATAAAGAATATGTACACAATATGGCCTCTAATTTTTTTCTGAATACTCAGCTCCATTCTGAGTCTGTCATTACAACTTCCCATTCTTTTATTTGGGGGGGGAGCCACACTCAGAGTATGCAGAAGTTCCGGGACCATGGGTCAAACCTGCGCCACAGCAGTGACCTGAGCCACATCAGTGACAAGCCAGATTCTTAACCTGCTGAGCCACTAGGAAACTCCCTCCAACTTCTCATTTTAAAGGAGTTTCAAGGGACAAATCTTCAAAAGGCAAAGATCATGGTCCATAATTATTTGTTCCATATCATAAAATCACAAAATATAAAGCTAAAAGAGACTGTAGAGATTTTATTGATTTTATTATATATATAAGGACATGAAGGCCTAAAGAGTTGAAATGATTAATAGAGTAAGTTAACAGTAGAGAAAAGCTTAAATTTGTACCTCTGAGATCTTAATATACATGTTCTTTTTCTACAAACTAAGTTGCTTTTACGACTTTTTAAAAAAAGTTATTAAACTATTTATTTCTAGGATTTTGGCTAAATCAGAAAGACAATTGATAAAACCCTAAATTCTGTCTTTTTTCCAGTAATTTTTTCTCCACCTTATTCACTTGCACCATTGTAACAACAACAGCAAAAATCTAAGTTATAAAATATTTTATATCATCCAAACCTCACCCTGACTCCTTCCTTGAAATTGCCCTAGGGTCCATTTCAGCTTAGATTTCTTCGTATTATTCTCTCTGGAGCCAATCCAAGAAGAGGTAAAGAAGCCCTGGTTAGAGAACAATGGGAATCTGAAAGTGCATGAGGACACTCTCAGTCCTCTCAACAGGGCTATCTTCCTGAGAAAAAGCCATCAAAAGTTGCAATTTCTCCTATGGTTTATACCAGAGCTACCCAGGACATCAATTTAGATTGACTGTTTGGCTATGTGGTTGTTATAAGTAGACTACAGGGTTTCATTGACAACTGTAAACACCACAACATACCATAGGGCCTCTCTTGGCCCCTGCTTCTTGGTTCATGTATTATTTCTACCCCTATCAGTCTCTTTCCAATAATAAGAGTTTAGCAAATATTTTTAACACCTTTTGCATGCCAGAAACTGTGCTGGCACTCAAGATACGGAGATAAATAAAATCAACCAGGTAACATCTCCAAGGAGCTAATATCCTAATGTAGCATGAGAAGAAACAAAGATAATAACTGGTCATGCTAAAGAGAGATAAAGGGAGATTAAAATGTTAATAAGATCCCATTGGTTTATTTTTGCTTTTATTTCTGTTGCTTGGGGAGACTGACCTGAGAAAACTTTTGTAAGGTTGATGTCAGAGAATGTTTTGCCTATGTTCTCTTCTAGAGTAAGGCCTTAAAGACCATGGATGGAAAGAGGGTTTGATTTTATTGTTAGTGCTATAGAAAGCCAATGAAGGACTATGGAGGGATTGACCTTTTTATAATCTCAAGGCATAAAACTGTAAGAGACCATGGCTTATTTGGTTTGAATATTTTATTACAGAGATAAGGGCAGTAATGCCTAGACAGTCAAAGTGACCGATATGGGTAATCAATAGAGAACAGACACTAAACCTGGGTCTCTTAGTTCTAGAGAAAGATTTTTTAAAAAAAGAAAAAAAGGTAAAGTTCAGGAAGGAGTAAAGGGGAAATTTTTTTAGATCATTATATAAGAGTAACAAATAACCATGGGATAAATATGATTTGGGTCATTCCTTCTAAATGAAGAAAATGGTCAGGCCAAAAAATAGCCAAAGGGCTCAGTTCCAAGGTCCAAAAAACTGTAGCACCTTTTCTCTGGCAGAGGCAAGATGGGACATTTGTGTGTTTTTAGGTCATCATTTTCAAAATGTAAGAAATATGCTCCCAAATAACCCTAGTTTCCCCTAATAATTCACTATGATTGTAATTAACAAGCCTTGTGCTATTACATCTTCTGCCATTACCATCTCTTATGATTCCACTTCCAAAGTTTGCTTCTACTATATATAACTTGAGTGATATTAAATAGGATTTTGAAAGTTTTCTTCAATTTCTTAAGCTTAATTATTCTCAAACGTGTTTCCAAATACTGCAATAAATGTATAACAATGACCATTAGTGCTTAATATTTGTTGAAGGCTACAATATACTAAGTATTAAAAAAATTTTTAAGTAGTTGTTTCACACATTCTAAAGAGAACAAAGTTTAATTTAGCAGAAATTTATTATTCATTCACAAATTTATTTAGATTTCAATAGCCCTTTATCCTTGGATCATGTTGGGCAATCATGCTCATTAGTTATTTTTCAATATTTATAAGTACTTTAGCACTTTACACATATTTTAGAAATGGAAAAATTGATTAGCAGGGACTGGAGTTCCTGGCATGAGTATAGGATGTCATATATCTGCAAAGCACTGAGATCTAGAACAACCTTTGGTCTGTAAGTGCTGCAGACAAAATCTTAGACTTAATATCCTAGAAAAAGCAAACTTTCTACATATTTGCACAAAAATGATCCACAACTTCTGACATATCCTTCCTTGGGAATAATCTGGAAAAAAGGCAATTCTTACTCCCATTCTTTTGACAACTCATTGTGTCTTATTTTTAGGCTGATGAAGCATCTAAATGGGGATATGTATACTTCATATATTTGATAAAAACTTTATGCCATTAGGATAATGAGCCAGTCATGCCATGGTTTATTTGGTCTGTCTTTACCTTTATTTATATGCATTCTGCAGGCTCTGAAATCGATTCATTACCAATTAAGATGGTAATTATTGAAACTGCTTGTTGTGTGGTGAGAAATCAGGAGTAAGTATGATGCTGATTATATAAGAAAAAGCAATTCTGTGACACCTTAAATACCAATTAAACCAGCAAAGTGACTATTAAATTGTTATGAAATGCATGCTATGAACTTAAGAACTTTATCCATTGATTCCAGTTATAGCAATTCTAGAAAATTATCTCACAGATAAAATCATACAAGTGTACAAAAATATATGTACATGGATTTTCACTGCAGAATTCTTGTATAAGCAAAAAAGTTAACAAAAATCTCAACTTTCAATAAAGGAATAGTTAAATAAATAATGGTATACCCACAAAATGGGATATTGTGCGATCATTTTAAAACAGAGACTTTGAAAAGGGCCAAGCATATTGATTTATAAAACAGTATCCATGGTATGACTATACATACATAAATTTTTCATGGAAAAAATATTAAAAGGGCTTACTAGGTAAGAAGCTTATAGAAGATTCCCAGTTTCTGCTATTTATATACCTGGTGTTCTCTGAAATTTTGTTTTTGTTGTTCTTTTTAATCTAGCTTATACTGCTTTTGTAATCAGAAAGAGTAAAAATTAAAATACAAAGAATCTGATAAGAGTTGCTATGTCTTGGAGTTCTCTTGTGGCACATCAGGTGAAGGATCCAGCATTCTCACTGTAGCAGCTTGGGTTGCTACTGTGGTGCAGGTTTGATCCCTGGCCTGGGAACTTCTTTGGTGCAGCTAAAAAAAATACATGAAGAGTTACTATGTCTTAACAATAGAATATTGAATATGTTGAAGGTTAACTTTGGAATTTGTGGATAAAAATCCTATTTACTTAATAAAAATATGAATAGAAAAATTAGAAAATAGAGTTGAAATTTATGGGGAAAAAAGTATAAAAAAGATAAAGAGACAACAGAAAATACAAAAAAATTAGAACCCATGCTAGAAGTCTATTAATTGAGAATTAGGAAATGAGAGAGAGGAAAGAAAACAGAGGAGAAAAAATGATCAAAGAAATAATACAGGAAATTTTCCCACAATTGAAGAACACAAATTTCTTCACAGACCCAACAAGTGCTCAGGACAATGAATAAGAGACCCATATCAAAGTATGTTATAGTGAAATTTTAGAATACTGAGAATAAAAGTATAATTCCAATAGCTTCCAGAAAGAAAACAGAGTGTACTTACAAAAGATTGGAAATTAGAACAGCATTGTACTTCTTAACAATACTTGAAGCTAGAAGAAGACACTGCCTTCAAAATTCTGAAGGAAAGTTATTTCTAACCTAGATTTCTATATATAGCTAAACTAATGTGACAGTTCTATGAGGACATTTTCAGATAGGTAAGAATTGAAAAAATGTACTTCTCGTGTCCCCTTTTTCCAAAAGCTACTGGAGGATGTGCACCACCAAAAGAGGAATAAACCAAGAAAGAAGACATGTATTCCAATTACTCCACACAGGAAAAGAATGAAGGACATTCCCAGGATGATGGTAAAGGGAAGTTTCAAGAGAAGACTAAGCAGCAAACCTAAAAAGTAAATTAGGGAGAAGGGGACAGTGGGTACCAGGAACAAGATGCCCAAGGGGGAAAAAATGAAGCTAATGGTTATTAGATGTGTTTGAATAGAGAGAGAATATTAACAGATCTGTTAATTTTTTAAAAATGTACTGTAGGCCAAACTGACTTTAAAGTTTTGCCTCACAGAAAAGTTACCTTGTCAACCAAATAGAATTTTCTGCCAAATGTATGTTCTTCAAATGTTTTCTTCTATAGTGAATGACCAGGGGATTGTTCATGAAAAGCAGTTTGTGCTTAGAATTGCCTTCTAATTTGCTGTTTTGAAACACTGAATCCTTCACTGTCAGAGCTGAAGATCTTCCTGTGGTACTGCTAACTCACTGCCTAGTATTAAAAATTCAGAACTCGGGTTCTGGGTATTTTGTCTCGTCCTTTGAACTGAAGGATGATCATGCTCATTGTTTTCAAGTGTGTGGGGGGTGGGATAGAATTTGAGGAGGGGGAGGGATGCTTGATAAACAGTTCTTCCTCCACTCCATGTCTATAAAAACTGTCCTTTAACTCTTAGCTGTAAGAATTGAATTGCAAACGTGTGTGTGCATGCGTGTGTGTACTCAAAAGATAGCAATATGACAGGCAGTGGGCTACAGAAGGAAACAATAGCCAAATGTTCTCCCCTCAAAGACTTTACAGTCTAATGGAAAAAGTGATAATACATCATTATAAGCTTGATCAGTATAATAAAAGAAGAAATGCACATAACAAAAGGATTTAATCTAATCTATTCACAGCTTTGTCTCCTTAACCAACATATCTACTTATTGAAAAAGCATGCCATGAATCAGCAAACAGGGGTGCAGAATTTCTCTACTTTAACTGCTTAGTTTAATCATCAGTGTGTCCCAAAGTAAACATACTGACCCTTCAGAATTACAATATTTGTACTCACTTCTAGGCAACTACATTTTTCACTGGATATAGATAAGCCAGTTTTTCTTATGCACATTCAAAATAATCAATCCAGCCTAGAATTCTATACCTAGCCAATCAAACAAGCAAACCAGCAAACAAAAACCTTTCTACATGTCTAACCCAGATTGGTCTCTCTCTGTCAATGTCTCAAATTTCACAGCTATGCTGCCTCACTGTTTTAATTTGTAACAGCATAGTTTGATATTCTATGCATTCAAATAATATGTAATGGAGCAAACCTCAGTATAACTGACTTTAGGTGGAATGAAACTACACTGAGAGATGTGCCAGTTATGTGATGGGCAGTAGATTGTCTGACTTAGTGAAAACCATAAACCAAGAGAGTTAAAAAAAACAACAGCTAATACAAATAAATCCTGTAATAGTATTGGCCATCTCTTCTGGCTCAGAAAAATGTTCATTGAATCTAAATATTAGTTATGAAAACCAGACACATAACTTATGAATAAAGGTTTGGGCTGTTTTCGTAATTTTGAAAAATTAAAAAAAATAATTTTGAGATTTTTTTCTATCTCAAGATTTTCCGATTCCACCAATGACTTTAATATTTAAGCTAGAACTTTAAAACAATGCAAAAAGCTTTTGCATAACAAAGGAAATCATTTTTAAAAAACAGAAAAGACAATCTACAGAATGGGGGAAAATACTTGCAAATGATGCAACCAACAATGGCTTAATCTCCAAAATATACGAACAACTCATACAACTCAACAACAAAAAAACAAATAACCCAACTGAAAAATGGGCAGAAGACATAAATAGACATTTCTCCAAAGAAGACATACAGATGGCCAATAGACACATAAAAAGATGCTCAGCATCACTAATTATTACAGAAATGTGAATCAAAACTACAATGAAGTATCACTTCACACCAGTCAGAATGGTCATCAATAATAAGTCTACAAATAACAAATGCTGGAGAGGGTGTGGAGCAAAGGGAACCCTCCTACACTGTTGGTGGGAATGTAAATTGGTACAACCACTATGGAAAACAGTATGGAGGTTCCTCAGAAAACTAAATACGGAACTATCACATGATCCAGCAATCCCACTTATAGGTATATCTGGATAAAACTGTAAGTCAAAAAGATACATGGACCCCAATGTTCATAACAGCACTATTCACGATAGTCAAGACATGGAAACAACCTAAATGTCCATTGACAGAGGAATGATTAAGAAGATGTGGTACATATAGACAATGGAATATTACTCAGCCAAAAAAATGAAAGAATGCCATTTGCAACATGGATGCAACTAGAGATTCTCATACTAAGTGAAATAAGTGAAAAGGGAAAAGACAAATACAATAGGATATCACTTAAATGTGGAATCTATAATATGACATAAATGAACCTATCTACAAAACACAGAACAGACTCATGGATATAGAGAACAGACTTGTATTTGCCAAGGAGGAGGGAGGAGGGAGTTGGATGGACTGGGAATTTGGGATTAGTAGATTCAAATTATTACATTTAGAATGGATAAGCAATGAGTTCTACTATATATCACAGGGAACTACATCCAATCTCTTGGGATAGACTATGATGGAAGAGTATATGAGATAAAGAACATATATAAATGACTGGGTCACTTGGCTATACAGCAGAAATTGGCACAACACTGTTAATCAACTATAATTTAAAAAAATTTTATATATAATTATTTTCATTTTTTTCCATTTTTAAATTAAAGCAAAAAAGAACAATGCTAAAGCAGTTCCCCAAATTAAATATATGTTATTTCTCAGAATAGTTAAATTTCATTGCTACAATCATATTATGACAGACACTTCGTTTTCATCCCAACTATCATCCTGAATGAATCAATGAGCAATTTCCAAGATAGTCAAATGGCAGACTAAGTTACCCTATTCAACCTCTCACTAAAAAAGAACATGTTTTAAACTCATAGATAAGCTGAAACAAAAGGAAGAATTCTGTAGAAGTAAAAGGAAGTGAAACCTTGGATTTAAGTTAACATCAAAGTCAGCCTCATCCAGGGAGTTTCTACTGGATCCTAGAGACTTTAACCTTGTACCCTGGAAGCTTCATGGATATAGAAGGCAGACAGGAGATAAAGTCCAGATGTCCAGATGCCAAAAAACTCCTCATTAGGATGGGACCCAAAGGTGTAAATGAGAAAGAAAAATCAGATCTAAACTAAACTAAACTAAAAGAACATATAGAAAGGAAAGCAAAAAAACAAATGATGATGACAGTCTTAACTTTGACACTGGATGGAATGGAAGAAATATCTCCCTTGAGAACTCGTTCATAACAACAAGCTAGTTAACCAAGAAATTTGTAGTCCAAATTCATATTGCCTACATGACCAAATAAATATCTTGAGCAAAGAATATACTGTAACTTAGTTCAAAGTTGAAACCACCCCCAGGCAACTGGTAAATCCTCACTATAGGAGAGCAATACCAACCTAAGATCAAAGAATTCTCACGGATAAAAGTTTCGAGGATAAAACTCACTATCAATCTCATCAATTCCAAAGCACAATTTTTTTTTTACACTTTACATCTCTGTAATTGAAGAGAATCTCATAAGTGATATATTTTACAATTACTGTCAACCAGGCAGCAATTGGGATGTAGTTGTGATTGCCTATTCATGTATGAACACCAAAAGGGTTAGCATCAAATTTTATAGAAAAAGAGTAAGAGACTTGGAGAAAGTCTTAGAGACAATAGTGAAGCATTTATTTATTTATTCATTTGTTTGTTTATTTATTGCTTTTGTTTAGGGCCACACCTACAGCATATGGGAGATCCCAGGCTAGGGGTAAAATCAGAGCTGCAGCTGCCAGCCTATGCCATAGCCACAGCAATGTGGGATCCAAGCCATATCTGACCTACACCACAGCTCATGGCAACACCAGATCCTTAACCTGCTGAGTGAGGCCAGGGATTGAACTTGCCTCCTCATGGATACTATTCAGATTCGTTACCATTGAGGCACGACAAGAACTCCGAAGAACTCATTTATTTATTTATTTATTTATTTATTTTATCTTTTTTTTTTTTTTTTTTTTGCCTTTTCTAGGGCCGCTCCCATGGCACATGGAGGTTCCCAGGCTAGGGGTCAAATTGGATCTGCAGCCGCCGGCCTTCTCCACAGCCACAGCAATGTGGGATCTGAGCCGCATCTGTGACCTACACCAGAGCTCACAGCAACGCCGAGTCCTTAACCCACTGAGCAAGGCCAGGGATGGAACCCAAAACCCCATGGTTCCTAGTTGGATTCGTTAACCACTGAGCCATGACGGGAACTCCTTGAAGAACTCATTTAACCTTTTCAAAACAACTGGTAATGTGGAGGGAAAGTATTGAATAAGGGTGTTCCTCAACATTCAAAAAGCAGGAATCAAAAGACTAGTTCTTTCACAAACAACTTGTACAACTCAACAGCACAAAAACCAACAACCAAAGTGAAAAATGGGCAAAAGACCTGAATAGACACTTCTTCAAAGAAAAGATACAGATGGCCAACAGGCACAAGAAAAAATGCTCAACATCATTAATTATCAGAGAAATGCAAATCAAAACTACTATGAGCTACCCCATCTCACACCAGTCAGAATGGCCATCATTATCAATTCAACAAATAACAAATGCTGGAGAGGGTGTGGAGAAAAGGGTATCTTCCCACACTGTTGGTGGGAATGGAAATTGGTACAACCACTATGGAAAACAGTATGGAGGTCCCTCAAAAAAACTATATATAGAACTACCATATGATCCAGCAATCCCACTCTTGGGCATATATACGGACAAAACTTTCCTTGAAAAAGACGCATGCACCATATGTTCATTGAAGGACAATTCACAATAGCCAAGACATGGAAACAACCTAAATGTCCATCGACAGATGAATGGATTAAGAAGATGTGGTATATATACACAACGGAATACTACTCAGCTATAAAAAAAGGAACAAATAATGCCATTTGCAGCAACATGGATGGAACTAGAGACTCTCATACTAAGTGAAGTAAGTCAGAAAGAGAAAGGCAAATACCATATAATATCACTTATATCTGTAATCTAATATACAGCACAAAGGAATCTTTCCACAGAAAAGAAACTCATGGTCTGGAAGAACAGACCTGTGGTTGCCAAGGGGGAGGGGCAGGGAGTGGGATTGACTGAGATCTTGGAGTTAATAGATGCAACCTATTGCATTTGGAGTGGACAAGCAATGAGATTCTGCTGCATTGCACAGGGAGCTATATCTAGTCACTTGTGGTGGAAAATGATGGAGAATAATGTGAGAAAAAGAATGTATATATAGATGTGTGACTGGGTCACTTTGCTGTACAGGAGAAAAATGACAGAACACTGTCAACCAACTATAATGGAAAAAATTAAAATCATTTAAAAAAAAAGACTAGTTCATGAATTACTGGGCCTCTAAGGTACTGGCAATGCTTTAGTACTTGCGGGGTAGTTTGTGAGATTCGCCCATGTTAAGTTTAACAATAACTGGTTCATTCTCATGCCTACATAGTATTTCATCTATAAATGTACCAAAATTTATCTATCCGTTCTACTGTTGATAGGTATTTGGAGAAAAATAACCCACTCACACTTAAGGGGGCAAACATATATAATTTGTGGTCTTTTGAAGCAAAGTTTGGTAATATCCAGTATCATATGAGAAGATATAATGTATTTTTCAAGAATATTAATTTCTCTCATCAACAAAGTAGTCTAATTTGATGAGTGGGCACATGAGTTTTGGAGGTAATACTGGAAAAGTAATTTGAAGTCAAACTGGAAGTGGCTTGTTGTAGAAAAAAAGTGTGAACTTTACATTGACAGTGGAGGACACTGGAATTTAGGGATAGATTTATAAAGTGAGATTATTAAAGCTGTGGGTTTAGGATGATAACTTGGCAGAAGTACACAGGAAATTTATGGGAGAGGTAGGGAGTGAAAAGAAGAATGGAAAAAAGATGGAGAGAAGGTGGCCTGTTAGAACACTTTACCTAAATTAAGGGGTAATAAGGACTTCAAATAGGACAACAGCAATGGGAATAGAGACAAGGAGACAGATGCCAATTATGCATAGATATAGATTAGGCAAATATCTAGCCACTGTCTTAAATGATTTGCCCTCCACAAACATTTCTGGACACTAAGTGGTTTTGTCTAAATTCTCCCAATGTAAACTGGATAAATATTTCCTATAATGGCAAAAATTTATGTTAAGTAACCTTAAAGATAGACAGATGAGTAAGCTACTTTATCTGCCCTGAGAAGCTGATGGTCTAACAAAGGAAAGTTCTAAATGCAATTCAGTAATAGAAGATAGATGAGAAATGATGTTATAGTATAATATTTATTATTCCTGGGGCTTATGTCTAAAATACAAAGATGTATTTTTATACCTGTATGTTTGTACATGCATTTCTCTGGAAGGAAACAAATAACAGTGATTATCTCAGGAAGGAAACGAGTGGCTTAGTGAAGGGTTGGAGAGAGACTTGCTCTTCACCGTATACTCTTTTGTACCATTCAAATTTTGTACTATCTGAATATATCATCTATTTTAAAATATTCTTTTTTATAAGAAATTATGAGTACTTGGAAAAACATAACATATTCTACAAATTAGAGTAGTTATTGCATTTTTCTCTCTTAATCATTGAGAGTGTTTTCTTTCCATCTTTGCCATTCATAGCTAAATTAATCTTTTCAAGTTAGAGAAACAGGAGTTCCTGTCGTGGCTCAGTGGTTAACAAATCTGACTAGGAACCATGAGGATGCAGGTTCAATCCCTGGCCTTGCTCAGTAGTTTCGGGTTAAAGATCCGGCGTTGCCGTGAGCTGCGGTGTAAGTCACAGATGCAGCTTGAATCTGGCGTTGCTGTGGCTGTGGTCCAGGCCGGGGCTACAGCTCTGATTTGACCCCTAGCCTAGGAACCTCCATATGACCTGGGTGTGGCCCTAAAAACACAAAAACAAAAAGGTAGACAAAGTCAATATGCCAATATTTTAAGTTATTCTCAAATTTAAGATATATTTTATCAGGAGTTCCCGTCGTGGCGCAGTGGTTGACGAATCCGACTAGGAACCATGAGGCTGCGGGTTCGATCCCTGCCCTTGCTCAGTGGGTCAAGGTTCCGGCGTTGCCGTGAGCTGTGGTGTAGGTCACAGACGCGGCTCGGATCCTGCGTTGCTGTGGCTCTGGCGTAGGCTGGCAGCTACAGCTCCGATTCGACCTCTAGCCCGGGAACCTCCATATGCCGCAGGAGCGGCCCAAGAAATGGCAAAAAGACAAAAAAAAAAAAAAAAAAAAAAAAAAAAAAAGATATATTTTATCAAAAATTACCAAAATAAGGAGAGTAGAATAAAATTCTAATAAGCACAATGTCTAAGAGTTGATATATGCTCTGGCACTTATATCTTTATGCCCATGGCATAATCCCTTACACTCTCTGAGCCTCAGATTTTCCTATCTACAAATCATATAAAATAGAGGAAATAACACTAACCCTGTGTATCTTATAAGATCATGTGTGGTAATCCCCATAATAATCCATAAAGTATATAAAGTGGCTTGTAATGTACACAATTGCAGAAATCAGGTAGGTGAATATGGAAATTTATTTACTTTTCTAAAACTAAACCTAACACCCAGATTTCTGGTTCTTTAGTCCAATTGGTAGTATAAAACTCAATCCTGCTAATTCAATCACTTTCAGATTTTTTTTTCTAAACCTCTGTCTGCTAATCAGTCTATTCTTCATTTTCCCTTTTCTCCTTCTTACATCTGGTTCAGGGTGATTGGAGAAGCTGGTGAAAGGGGTTGATCTATGTTCTTAAAGAGGGATACATATATATAATACACTACCCTGATACAAATATATGTATCTTCGTAAATTATTTGAGAATACACAATTAATATACAAATAAAATACAAGTTTTTATTTGAGAATAACTTCAATATCAAAGATATATATAGATATATATCTCTATATTGATAAGTATATGGATATATATCTCTTTGTATCTGGGAGGTATGTAATATCTGACCCAAAACAATCCTGTCTTCACTAGCCTCTGCTGAGGTATAACTCATGTCATTTAGTTTTCTTCAAGGATAGCCTGGTATTTATTGATGTCTGTCAGCTCACCATGACCTTTGACTACCATGTCCATCCGTGTATTCTATTCCAATTCTGACCTCAGACTCCTCTCAGTAATTTAGTGTTCCAACCACTCTCAAGTGCAGAGGAATCGTTAATTGCCTTAATCCTTCAGATTCCCTTTATTCTGGGCTCAACCAAACTTATCTGGTGTTTTTAATCAATCCTCTCAACAGCATGGGGCAGGATATGGAATTCTCACATTCAGGGTATGTATCAGGGATACACACCAAGGACTAGCTGTTTTATCTTCATCTCCTTATTCTATCTCAATGTCAATTTCTCTCAGTGATAACCAGCTCTTATGCTAAGTTTCATGCTCTGGGTTCTCAGTCTTTTAGACATTTGATACTTAATCTCTCCTACTTTTTTTCTACCAAAAACTCAGGCACTTGCCTTGGCTTTCAAGATTATTGCTGTGAGTCCAAAAAAAAAAAAAAAAAGATAATCATTAAGACTGTACACAAATTCCACTTCTCCTTTTAGAAACATGGTAGGATGAACTCTCCAACCTGTTTTGACATTAGGCTTAGCATAAGATCTGCAAGAGGATGCAGCATGTCACTGTGAATAGAAGTAAAAGCCAGTGTGCATTTTGCTGCATCTCATTTCAAGAGCCCTAATTATAGAAGCATATGTTGAAATGGAACTTTCATCAACTGGGTAGCTCATTGCCATAAACAGAGCTCCCTCTTCCTACCTTTTCATGTTTGACATCTAGGATGAACAAGAAACAAGGTTTTTCTGGATTAAGCCACTGAGATTAGAGGTTTTTATTTTGTAACTGTATCATCATCTACACTATTCTAAAAGATAAGCAAATGAATCAGGAACTTTAATTCAGCTGTATAAAAACCTCTACAGAGGAGGAGTTCCCGTCGTGGCGCAGTGGTTAACGAATCCGACTAGGAACCATGAGGTTGCGGGTTCGGTCCCTGCCCTTGCTCAGTGGGTTAACGATCCGGCGTTGCCGTGAGCTGTGGTGTAGGTTGCAGAGGCGGCTCGGATCCCGCGTTGCTGTGGCTCTGGCGTAGGCCGGTGGCTACAGCTCCGATTCAACCCCTAGCCTGGGAACCTCCATATGCCGCAGGAGCGGCCCAAGAAATAGCAACAACAACAACAACAAAGGACAAAAAGACAAAAAAAAAAAAAAAAAAAAAAAAAACCTCTACAGAGGATATATAAATATCGCTGATTTAATTTGAAGGGCCATGGAGCAAAATGAAATGTTTAACAAAATCTTTAGTTATTTGGAAACATCACCCATTTATATGTATTGTATCATCCATTTGTACATTTAGTTATTTAGAAATATCACTCATCTGTAGTCATCTTTTTTAGGTATGAACACCACCATATAGGAAGAAGGTAATCATTTATAAAAGAAAGGTGAAACCTATTTACCAGGTTGAAGCCTTCGGGAATAGTTAGAAGAAAAGAGCTAAGGATAATTTAAGCTGAGCTAGGGATAAAGAATAAGAGGAGAAGCTTCAAAATAAAGCAACATAGTAGATGGTATACAATTGTTGAGTGATGCTGGAGGGACATTATACTGCATTATAAATCCTCTTTGGAAAATATGGAGAAGAGTCTATGCTTTTGTTCCATTATTAACAGGAGACTTCTATATTCATGATGGCCATTCACTATTGTCTCTCAGTCTCAAATTTATTCTCCTATACTTTGTTTTGTGATGATGGGGCATGGACTCTGCAAACTACATTTCTCAGATTCCTCATTCCAGCTGAAAACTAGCTCTGGGGCACCTGTCACCAGAAATCCAAACACCATCCATAGGTCACCCCACCCAGAAGACTGACAACAAGAGCTCCCAACATAGCCCCATTCCTCAGTCGGACCACCAAGCAGGTTAATTATAGGAGACACTTTCCATCATGAAAAAAATAGCATTTTTCTCAATGAAATAAACATTCTGGATATGGATTTGCTTCTGTGGTACGTAGAATTCTAGGATGACCACACTATCCCCCAACTCCTGTTATACACACCCTGTATAATCTCCAGGATTTTGAATATAGTGAATTTTACTCCTGTGATTAGGTTATGCTATATGGCACAGTTGGCTTTAAGAAAAAGAGACTATCCCAGTGAGCTTGTCCTAATTACAAGAGCCCTTTAAAAACAGAGGATTTTGCTACCACTGGTTGCAAGAGAGGAAGTCAGTCAGAGTTTCAAAGCACGGGCAGAATTCAACACATCCCTGCTGCCTTGAAGGTGCAGGGAACCACATGTTAAGGAATGCAAGTGGCCTCTAGGAGCTGAGAACAGCCTCTGGCTGATAGCCAGCAAGGAAACCGGGGTCTACCTTCTATAGCAGCAAAGAAGTGAATTCTGCTGACAAAAAGAATGGACTTGGAAGTAGAATTAACCCCAGATCCTCCAGATGAGAATTCAGTCCAGCAACGCCTTGATGTCATCTTGAGACACCATGAACAGAGAACTCAGCCACAGCATGCCAGCTTTCTGATCTACAGAACTGTAAGCTAATAAATGGGTGTTATTTTAAGCCAGTAAGTATGTAATGATTTGTTATGCAGCAAAGAAAACTAATACACCTTACCTGTCTGCAAAGGCCTACTGAAGACAACAGCAGTAGTTGGGAGTTATAGTTGTCAAAAAAAAAAAATGCCTGGTGAGATTAGTATAGTATTCTACAGGATGTGGAATATGCTTTGAGCCAATCACAAATACATGATGCTCTTTCTCCCATAGATTCAGAACATAGGAATCCTGGAATTACAAGAGGTGGCAATGAAGGTGGTTCCTGCTTCTCTTACGTCTAATAACACAACTTGGGGTGCGGCTGTCTACCTCAGAGGACAATGTTTCCATTTAATTATAAGCTGAGACCATCACCTAGTCATTTGGAGCTTCTCATACCACTGACCCAAAAGGCAAATAAGGATAGGATGATCAATCTGTATTATCAAAGGACATGTCCACAAAACAGGGGACAATGTCTATAATTCAAGGGATTCTCTGGGATACCACTTCATATTTCCACATCCAATGGTAAAAGTTAATGGAAAACTAGAGCAACCCAATTAAGAAAGAACTATTAAGTACTCAGACCCTTTAGGAATGAAGTTTGGGATTACCTTACCATGAAAAGACACGGTCAACTGATTTTCTCTCTGACATTCTGACAGTAAAGCAAACATGGAAAGAGTAGTAGAAGAAAGAAGAAATGCCAACTATACCCTTATGACTAGTTACAGAAATAAGAATGTATGTGCTATGCATATTACTACCTTGGCTGTTACATTAACTATTTTATCTTTTGTTCTTTTTTCCTCTATTATTTTAACTAAAAAGAGTTACTATTATCTGAATGGTTATTTCAGCTTCCCCTTGTACTCTTTCAGCCTTCCAACATCTAGGTTACTATTTTTCTGTATGAAAGCCCTTGTTTGAATACCTAGCATGGTTTCTGTTTTCCTCACTGGACCCTGACTAACATCATTCTCTCCTATCTTTCTCAGGCCTCAGTTGTTCTGACTATAGATTTCATTATACTTTCTCCTCTTTCCAAGCTATGAAATCAATTCTGTTAATTTCTGTAATAAAAAAAAATTCACTATACATATTGTATGCTGACTTTCATGTGGTGATGGTGATGCCAAGAACCAAATCCTTCAAGAATTGTGGATAAGGGTAGAGAGGCGGTAGATGAATGGTGAGAAGACACAACTGATTTGGAAGTTAGGTAAGGGGGAAATACGTCACACTCTGATATACTGGCATTGGTATTTGGACTTGAATATCAATCAGGGATTTAAAATGCTTACCTTTACACATAGGAGGTAGAGGATCTGGTGGTTACCAGAACTAAACTTTCTTCCTTTTTCTAAAAATGCTCTTTTAAAAAGAGATTTCATAAAAAATTTATTATGTGCAATATATATAGAAAAGAGGTAGGTTCTAAAAGAATCCTGGTAATTTTGGACTAACTAATGAAAAAGTCAAGTTGGCTGCTTGACCTAATAAAAAAAATCATATAGCAAATCAAATTGCCTGTTTGATGAAGGCAGATGGCTTGACTTTGCAAAAATGATATTGTTAAAGAAAATCTTTTTAATGGAAAACAATTGTCTGGCATATAATAATTTTGTTTTCTTCAAATTAAAAGAGGAATAGAAAATAAAAAGTTATACAACCATTCTGCAAGTTTATTGGCAAAATGAATGAATGTGTGTTTTTGTTGGTCTGCAGAGACAACTTGACCTAATTGAAAAAGAAATGTGATGCAGGTGACAGAACTGAATAATTGTCTTTTAGAAAAAGGGAGTGGAATAATTATCCATCTTCTGTATTTCTTTCACAGAGAGTTTATGATAACTATTTCAACCCTGGGAAATAATTTATGCCACAAAAAAAGTCCAAACCAGAGACTCTAATATTAGTAGGGCCTTCATTAGTAAAACAAGCACTTCTTCACAACTACAATCACTGATGAATCAGGAACTGTCCTTCATCTAGAAAGATAATGTTACTGACTCACTATCTTATTTCTAAGACATGAGCTCTAAGATTGTTCAGGGTTTTGGTTATTGGTTTTTATTTTTGTGTTGTATTTTTATTTTGTATTTTGCTTTGATTTTCCCAGTAGCGATTTAAAGTTTTTTCTTACCCATGCACAATCCCTAGCTGTTTTCCTCCTGACCAATGCATTGATTTGTTATGGTGAGTCTGCAACTAGAAACACATTGATGTTAAACAGACATACAGAAGGCAAAAATCCATCAACTCTGCCTCCCTGCCCCATTGCCAAAATAAGTTACTCTTCCCAATTATTTGCACATTTCTCTTTAGTTCCCAGGAAAGTGTGAGCTCCCTTGAGAATTAATCTTATCTTTGTATTCTCAGTTCCTAGATGATGCACTCAATAAATGCTGATTTGTATAGAGCATTTCCTATGCTTTAGAATGGGGCTATTACCAATGGAACGGTATCAGTTATTTAACCAGGCTGCTAAATAAAGTTCATGGAAAAATATAGGTGAAAATACTTTCTTGAGTTCTTGCCTTTACTGTCATTTGGAATGGTACTTTTTCACAAGCTTAATTTCAAAATCAGAACTCCATGCTTTACACTCCTTAATGCCCCCCAAATGAGAACTATTATGGAATAATTAATGTTGTTAAGAGGTCAGTTACTTTGACGAGATAAGCTTCACAGGAGTAAAATCAACAACCACTCATTCAATTCATTTGAAACCATTTACTGAATGGCAGGTTGTGTTCTAAATGTGGATAACAAAGAAAAGCAAGAGAAAATTCCAAGTTTTAAAACACTACACAATCTGGTTGATCAAACAGATTCCTAAAATGAAAGACAGAGTTATACCACAGTATCTTATGGGACAGAAGGGGGAGGGCACCTATTGTAGCCTAGAGGGTTCAGGGAAGGTTTCCAAAAATGAGTCTTAAAGAATGAGTAGGAAGCAGTCAGGCAGAAAGAATGGTTTGAGCAAAGTCGTAAAGAACATAAAGAACATGGTATGTAGGAGGAAATGTAAACATTTAGATGTCACTGAAGCATAATGAAGAAAGGAGTGACAGAAGATGGCAGAAAAGACAAGCAGTATATACATAAGAGGGCGAAATTTTCCATATTATGAAATTTGGAAGTAAAGGGGGTCCTTGAGGAGTTTTAAGAAAAGCAATGACAGGGTTAGATTTGCATTTTAGATAGATCATCTGAATCGGAATGAGGATGGATTTGAGGAGCACACTGTTGAAGATAGGGAAAGCAGTATTACAACAATCTAGGTGAAACATAGCAAGGCTTTGAACTTGGAAAATAGGGGAAGAGTTCCAAAACTATTTAGCAGGGTTTGATGATTGATGGAATGCGAGCTGTAAGGATGAGACTCTCAGGTTCCTAACTGGGACAAAAAAGTGATTATACTGCTTCCAAAGGAGTTACAGAATGAAAAAAAAAAAAAAAAAAAAAAAAAAGGAGATGGTTTGGGGAAAGGATAAGAAGACCGTAAATAGATATGCTGAATTTGATATAATGTCCGGGCATCTGATTGGAATTGTGTATCAGAGAGTTAGATATGTAAGTATTCCTCCATCACATTTTGGCAGTTGAAACCATGAAAGTAGACCTGAGGGGAGAACAGAAATGGCTAAAAGGAATAGTATCATGGTCAACAAGAAGAAAGGAATTTCAAGCAGGGAATTATCCACATGTCATATGCAGCAAAGAAGCCTGAATGGATAAGAAGTGAAACTGCCTGGTCATATTTGATAATTAGAGGGTTTTGTAGAACATAACGAGAGAATTTTCAGTAGGGAATAAAGGCAGAGAGCTGACTGCATTAGCTTCATTGATAAATGATAGATGAAGAAGTAAAATTCAGACATTTTAGAATTTTATACCAGAAAAGAAAGAGAGATGATGATGGTGGCTCAATTTGTTTTTTAATGAATTGTTCTTTTGGTGTCATATCTGAATCTGAAATCGGAATGTATTTTTCATGTTTTCTTCTAGAAATTGTATAGTTCCAAGTTTTACCTTTAGGTTTATGATTCACTTTGAGTTAATTTTTAGATTACATTCTGAAATCGGAATGTATTTTTCATGTTTTCTTCTAGAAATTGTATAGTTCCAAGTTTTACCTTTAGGTTTATGATTCACTTTGAGTTAATTTTTAGATTAGGTCAAGGTTTATTCCTGATGGTAACTAGTGTTTTCTTGTTCAGTCTGCCTATAGGGTTATCAATTTTATTGAGCTTTCAAAGAGTCAGCACTGGCTTCATTATGCTTTTTCTATTATTTTGATGTTTCAATTTCATTGATTTTTGCTTTCTATTCTTTTCTGTCGTCTGCTTGCTATGGCTTCATTTTCTTATTTTTCTTGTTCTTTATTTTGGAAACAAAATTTTTGACACCTTTCATTTAGTGCTAAATGTCTCTTTTTATGCACTGTTTATTTCCCACAAATATTGTTTTGTTTTTGTTTTTGTTTTTTTCCGTTTTGGCCACCCCGTGGCATATGGAGTTCCCGGGCCAGGGATTAGATCCAAGCCACAGTTGCAACCTATGCCATAGCTGTGGCAACCCAGGATCCTTAACCCACTGGGTTGAGACAGGAATCACACTCCAGAGATGATGGCAATCCTGCTGCACCCCAGCGGGAAATTCAACTTCCCACAAATTTTGAAATGTTATTATTTCATTCAGTTCAAAATAGTTTTTTGATTTACCTTGAGAATCCCTCTTTGACCCATGGATTATTTAGAAGTTTGTTTTAAAATTATTAATTATTCAGAGATTTTCCAAATCTGTTATTGATGTGCTGTTTAATTTCATTATGGCCATGGAATATACTTTGTACCGCTTTTAATCTTTTATATTTGTTAAGGTGTTTTTATTGCCTAGAACACTGTCTACCTTAATGAATGTTCATATATACTTAGAAAGAATTTCTATTCTGTTATTGTACATAGTAGTATATAAATGTAAGTCAGGTGAAGTTCACTGATACTGCTGTCCAAATCTTCTATATCTTTGCTGATTTCCTGTCTACTTGTTCTATTGACTACTGAGAGAGGTGTATTAAAGACCTCAAGTATGATTACAGATTTTTCTACTTCTTTCTCTTGCTTTTTGCTTCATGTATTTTGAAGTTCTGTTCTTAGATGTACACATATTGACTTTTTGGTAATTAAAGCCTTCATTATTATATAATGTCTCTCTTTTATCCCTGGTAATTTTCTTTTTTCCTTTTTTTGTTAATTTTTAAATTTTATTTATTTATTTATTTTCTGCTTTTTAGGGCTGCACCTGCGGCATATGGAAATTGCCAGGCTAGGGGTCAAATCAGAGCTGCAGCTTCCAGCCTACACCACAGCCACAGCAACATGGGTTCCAAGCCACATCTGCAACCTACACCACAGCTCATGGCAGCGCCAGATCCTTAACCCACTGAGTGAGGCCAGGAATTGAACCCGTATCCTCATGAATACTAGTCGGGTTCGTAGCCCCCTGAGCCACAATGGGAACTCCCGTTTTCCTTTTTTAAGTCTACTTTGGTAGATATAAATATGACCACTCCATGTTTCTTTTTACAGTTTACATGGTATACCTTTTTCCATCATTTCACTTTTAGAGATTTTTTACATATAGCATATTTGTATTTGGTATTTTATATATTTGTTTTCTATAGTGTTTGCTATTATAACTATGCTGCTATGGACATTCATGTATGGAATTTTGTGTGAATATAAGTTTTTATTTCTCTGGGTTAAATGTCCAAGAGGACAACTGCTGAATTGTATTGTATTTGCATGTTTCATTTTATAAGAAATTACAAAGCAGTTTTCCAGAGTGGCTGTGCCATTATAGCCCACCAGTAATCTATGAATAATCTAGTTTCTCCACATCCTTGCCAGCATTTGGTATTGTCATTATGTTTTTTTATTTTAGCAATTCTGATAGGTGTGCCATATCACATTGTGGTTTTACTTTTCATTTCCCTAATGGTTAAGGATTTTGAACACCTTTTCATGTGTTTTTTTTACATCTGTATATCCTCTTCAGTTAAATGTCTGTTTCTGACTTTTGCATTTTTTCTAATTTAATTTTTATTGTTGATTTTTGACAGTTCTTTATATATTCTGTATACTAGTCCTTTGTCAGATATGTAGTTTACAAATGTTTTCTCCTACTTAGTAGCATGTCTTTTCATCTTCTTAATAAAATGTTTCACAGAAGAAATGATTTTAATTTAATGAAGTCAAATTTTCCTTTATGTACCTTTTGGTATCATGTCTAAGAAATTGCTTCAGCTTAGATTCTGAAGATCTTCCCAGATTTTCCCTTATTTTTTCCTGAAGATTTTATAGATAGAAAGATGTGGAAGAAGAAGCATTATACATTCATATAAAAAATCTCCATCTTTAACTTGACTTGGGCCCCTGGGCTGTAACCTTCATGAGTAATCCTCAGGTTTTCCCCTTCCTTAAGTGAAACAGGAAGGCTAGAGGGGCTAGAGTTGGGTATTTCCCTTTTCAGACATTGGTTAGGCTCTAGTAAAATCCATGTGGGTTAGGATCTGGTAAAAAAGTTTCTCTTGAGAACAGGTCTTTGTTAATAAGAACAGAGTGCTTTGGGCATATTTCAAAATAATTACTTTCTCCCTTTTTCTGACAAAAGAAGGAATTTTCTCCAATCTTCACCCTGAGAATCTGGTGGGGCTCCTGGACATATATCTCAGAGAAGTATAAGTATAGAAGAAACCCCTAAGGCTGAGTCCCTAGGAGTTTTTATCTCTCAAACTACTCCATGTTCAGTCTCCAGCAATATGTTCCTACTGTGCTCCGGCTGCAGCTTCTGATTCTGGTAAGGTATGAGTCTCTGTATTCACTTATGCGTCTAGTTTTGGGAGCTGTGATTTTCCCTATGACTTCAATTTTCTGATAGATCTAAGAAGAATTGTTGATTTTCAGTTTCTTCAGGTTTTCTCTTGTGAGGACATAAATGACAATTTCCAAGCTCTTTGTATGTTGGACCAGAAACTGTAAGTGAACTGTGGGGATAATTTTTATCCATTCTGCCAATCTCTTCTTTTACTTAATGTATACAGAAAATTTACATTTAAGTTATTTATTGATATGTTTTGGCTGGGTCACTTGATTACATCTTTTCTGTTTGTTTTCTTCATTTGTCATTCCTCTTATTTTTCTTACTTTTCAGTAGGGTATTTGAACATTTTAAAGAATTCTCTCCAGATAAATGCATAGTGTTCTCAAATACATTTCTTTGTGTAGTTTTCTTAGCAGTGTTATATATATATATATATATATGTGTGTGTGTGTGTGTGTGTGTGTGTGTGTGTGACATCACAATGAACTGGTTTCAACATTTTATCACTTTAAGTATAGAAACATAACTTCCATTTAGGTCACTTTATCCTCACCATTTAAAAAGCATATTTTTTTAAAGTATGTCCTCTACTTATGTTAAGCACCACAGCAGCTGGTGTTATAATTTTTGCTTCAGCCTTCAAGTATGATTTAAGAAACTCATGAGAAGTAGGATAATCTATTATATTTACCCCTATATTTACACATTCCAATTTTCTTTCCTTTCGGAAATTCTATGCCTCCTTCTGTTGTCATTACTTTTCTGATTAGAGAAGTTACTTTAGCCATTCTTTAATGGGAATTTTGCTAACAAACAATTATCTTAGTTTTCATTTGTCCCAGAATGTCTTTATTGCCTCTTCATTCCAGAAGGATATTTTTGTCAGATATAAAACTTGCTGTTGACAATACTTTTTATTTATTATTTTTTTTTTGGCCACATCTGTGGCATGTGAATTTCCCAAGCCAGAGATCAAACCCATGCCACAGTGGTGACCCAAGCTGCTGCAATGAAAACTCTGGATACTTAACTTGCTGTTCCACAAGGAAACTGACAATTCTTTTTAATTCTGTATTGGAAAAATGTCCTGCCACTTCCTGCTGATCTCCATATTTTCAGATGAGAAATCTGCTGTCATACTAATTTGTGTTTCCCTGTAAGTAATGCAGCATTCCTCTCTGGTGGCTTCCAAAATTTCTTTCTTTGTCTTTTGTGTTCAGAAGTTTAATTATGATGTGTCATGGCATGAACTTCTTTATCTTATGTGAGACTTGCTCAACTTCTTGGATCTGTAGGTTTATTTCTTTTTCCAAATCTGGATTGTTTCAGTGATTATTCCTTGGAATAATATTTCAATCCCACTGTCTCTCTCCTCTCCTTTTGGAACTCTAATAATACAAATGTTTTCCTTTGCTATTGTCCCATAGGTCCCTGAGACTCCATTCATTTTTTTTATTAATCTATTTTCTCTTTGATATTCAGATTGGGTAAATTTTACTCATCTGTACTCTGGTTCACTTATTCTAGCTCAAATTTCTCTCCTATTGAACCACTGAGTGAGTTTTGATTTTGATTATTGTGTTTTTAGTTCTGTCATCACCTTTTTTGTTATAACTTCTTTTTCTTTGGTGAAATTTTCATCTTTTCAAGAGAATTCACAATTGTTCATTAAATCATCTTTACAATGGCTGCTTAAAAACTTTTGTCAGATAATTCCAACACCTGATTCCTTTTGATGTTGACATCCATTAAATTGTCTTTTCTTATTCATATTTTATTTTCCTGGTTCTTACTGTGCTGAATGACTTTTTATCATCCTCAACATGTTGGAAATTGTATTATGAGACTATGGATGCTATTTAATTTTTATCAGGCAGTCCACCTGTTGAGGTGTAGTTCCCACACCAGGTAGAATGTAGGTTATGTTTCCTGCTGGGTCCTGCCAACATCACCTCTGCAAAAGCTGAGACACTGACTCATGCTGCCTTATTGCAGATGGGTTGGGTGTAAGGTCAGCTCCTTCTTCAATCATGCTGACCTTTTCCCAGTGAAATTAGGATGCTGACAGGTGGGTGTAGAGGGCTAGCTTCCTACTAGGCCCTCTTGACACCATCAAGGAGGGAAAAGAAGTGTTGTCTAGCCATATTTAGCACCATACCATTCAGTCTCATTATTACTGGGTGAGTTTGGAAGTTAAACTCGGCACTGGCCTTGTTGATACCTGAGGCAGTTGGAAAGTAAAGTGCTTACTAAGCCTTATTTGTACCACTTTATTCAGTCTCATTGATCCCAGAAGGGGTGGAGGCTTAGTTTCCCACTGAGCCCTTGAGCCCTTTGACATTGGTGCTAGTGGAGGGTAGTATATCTCCACTCCCCCACCTCCCACCACCTCGTTAATTCTCATTGATGCTAGGTACAACTGGAGGCTCAGCTCAACTCTGAACTCCATTAAAATTACCTTAGAGGAATCTGAGAACTGCCTGATTCTGCCAAGCGGGAAATAGAAGATCTGATCCCCACTTAGTCCCACCAACAGTAGCTTGGTATGAGTATCAGGGCACTTCCTCCATCCATGAGGCAGGGGATGGAAGATCAGCTGCCCACTTGGTCCAATCATTACTACCTCTATAGGAGAATCAAATAACTGCTGTTTCCTTTAGATCCCCACTCGGCTTGCTAACACCACCTAGTGGAGAAATCAGAGTGCCACTTACCTGCGCCAAGGGGACTACCAATGAAACCTAGGGGATGAAGCATACTTTTTTCCTTACTGTTTGTCTGGTATAAGGCGAGTCTTGCCAAAGAGGTTTTCTGTTCTTAGGTCACCCTTTTCCTGGTACTTTGGCTAGAGAGTGAGAACTGGTTTTTATCGCAACTTTATTTTGTCTTTGCCTGTTGGTAGTTCTAGGTTGGAGGCTTCTGCCATAACCTATCAAGAACATATGGGAGACAACAAGGAAACCCATGGAACTCTTCACTGTGTCTTTCCTCAAGTCAAAAGTTACCTAGACGGTCAGCCTTCTTTTTCACATTTCAGAGTCTTCCCATGATTGTTATGTCAGGGGGAGAACCTGGAAGGAACGGTGCTAGGATGTGAAGTCTCCTCAAAAATTAGAGAACACAATGTCTTCTGCTTGCACCATACTGTAATTCTTTAAAAGTAGACACTGAATATTTAATTTTACCAAAATTTTTCCTGCATATATTTGGAGGTTAATGTGTGTTTTGACCTTTGATCTACTGATTAGAGTTAGGATGGACATTTAGGAAAAGTGAACATGATGGCCTAAATTTTTCTTTTCTATGAAGGAGGCAAGACATTTTCTTGACTACCAATTTTTAAAATTTAAAAATTCACCAATTTTGTGGAGAACCTGAAATGAGAAGTAAAGGCTTTGATATTTGATGTTATTAGGCTATATATAACTGAAGGCTAGGAGGTGATGAAGAATGTGGTAAACCTAGAATTCTCCAATGAAGCTGGAGTCTTCCCAAATAGAAGCACATAAAACTTTACTGGTAACCATTTTAATAATTATATGTGTGATACATTAGTATGAGAGCAGCTGCTCAGCTAAGTGGCTCCCAATATTTTGTTTCAGCTGACATCACATATCACTCCTCCATATCTCACCTGACAACTGCTTAAAGTCTTCTTTATTTCTCAATGTTCCAGAAATATTTAAAAATTATGATTGAGGCAATACGCAACCTTTAGCTGGTTCTTAGTCAATGGTCGTATGTTGAACCATCTAAAGTCCATCTTAATTTTCTGTTATGTGCAAAAATATAAAATAGAATTTCATTCTTGGATATAAATTACATATCACAAGCAGACCAAAATTGATCAGCTAAATACAAAGAGTAAAACTACACCTTTAAAACACAATGTATGAAAACTTGATTTCTATTATTTCTTTTCAAGGATTTTTCAGAAATAAAAAATAATGAACTACAGATCCATGCATCAATATGGATGAATTTCAAAAACATTATACTGAGTAAAAGAAACAAGACACCAAAATATACATTATATAATTTCATTTACATGAAATTCTAAAATGGACAAAACTAGTAACCTGTGATGACAGAAATCAGATCATAATTGTTGTGGGGGACATTCACTGAGATGGGGCATAAGAAAACCTTCTATGGTGATGAGAATGTTCTGGCTCTTAATAATGGCATGGGTTATACAAGTTTATGCATTTGTCAAAACTGAACCGTACACACAGAACATTTAGCTATATTTAAATTGAACTTCAAAAACAGGTCAAGATCTATATACAAGACCTAGAAAGTATTCTGGCTAAATAAGTTTTCTTCTCCCTAGGTTAAATAAAAAGCCTTAGACATGCAGGGCAGAGAGGAAAATTTGAAGAAAGAAAACAAGAATAGTCAGGTGTAGCGGAAGAAGGGAGGCCTGTGTCCTTCCCGCCAGATGCAATACAGATTCCTGCTCTGGATGTATTTGAGAGAGTATAAAGACTTCTGTGTGAAGACCAAGAAGATGGTAAGCCTTTAAGAAATGTCCTCCAAACCATTAAAAGTGCAATAGCTATTGTTTGTCCATATTGGAGAGGGCCAGAGAAAACCCAACAGAATTTCTAGTGGGGTGGCATCTGAAAGTTCCTAGAGAGTTACAGAGTAGCTATGAAGAGAAATAATAAGCCTGTGAGAGATCCACAGTTGATAATAATGACCACTAAACTAGAGGAATGTACAGCCAAGATTAAGTATATAGTTTGATTTTAGCAGATGTCTGCATGCAGAGGATAGGCCCAAGGATTAGATAGGAGAAATCACATTACAGAGGACACGAGTTTAGGATATAACCAAATCAAATGTAAGTAGATGTACCGAATTTATGGAAACTCTTAAATATTTGTTTTAGCTTCCTTCCAACATTACATCTACTTTGGGGAAGGGAAGAGGGCAAAAGTGATGAATTTATTTAAGAAAAATCTTAAAGGTGATCAACTTTATCTGGTTGTGACCATATAAAACATTGAGACAAATAAATTTTCTGTCACAAGATAAAATTTTCTAGGCACTTGGATTAGGGATTATATTTAGTTATATAAAAAGCAAAAGCTTCTCTTTCTGTTTGTGCCTGTGTCAAATTTACAGAAAAGTTATAAAAGTAGTACAGAGAGTTCCCTTATATATCTATTCCTCACTCTGCTTCCCCTAATGTTGACATTTTACATAACCATAGTTTAATTACCAAGAACAGGAAATTAACATTGATACAATACTATTAACTAAATTACAGACTTTATTCAAAATTCACCATTTTTTCCCACTAACGTCTTTTTTCTATTCTAGGATCCTATCTAGGATCCTACATTGCTATCACAATTGAGTTTTCAGACTAAGAAATATGTGCTCATTAGGTAAGTACAAACATTCTTCATTTCTCCAAAACCTTTAAACTGAATTGAAAGTTAGGGTTGACTGTCATGAACATTTTCACTGATCATTATATGTGTACAAACGTCTCCCCAAAAGTCTTTATATGATAAATACTGGAGGAGGAGCAGGATGCATGGTGATTTCTTATTTTTGAGGTTCCCAGGCCAGGGGTCGAATCAGAGCTACAGCTGCTGGCCTACACGACAGCCATAGCAACACTGGATCCGAGCCGCATCTGTAACCTACACCACAGCTCACAGCAACACCGCATCCTTAACCCACTGACTGAGGAGGCCAGGGATAGAACCTGCAACCTCATGGTTCCTAGTCAGATTCATTTCCACTACGCCACGAAGGGAACCCCAGTGATTTCTTATTTCAGTGAAACCTTCCTTTTGTTTTCATTGTAGCAAACAACTTTCTAGGAGGCTTGCCTTCTACTTCAATGATTTTGCTTACTTTTTCTTGAAAAATCTTCTATATATCTCTATAGATAGTTACAAATTTTTCTTGAATGTTGATGCTATGGCAACAAGTTTTTCTTTTGAAATAATAAAACCTTTTGCTCATGATGCTGATATGTCACTATACTAACTCATTTCTCTTGAACAGCAAAATGTTTTGGCAACATGTGTTGCTTGGATATGAGGCATGAGAATTCACTGTATTTGATCACAAATCTATGCAAAAAAAGTGTTTTGATCTGCTAAATCAGCCCATCCCTATTCAAATTAGCACTGATTATTCTGGTCCTCTTTCCAAACTATTTGATGGTAGATCTTGGCTGATGTCTATGTTTGAGGAAGTCATTAGATATTGGTGAATTTGGAAACATAGGTTTTGCCTACACTCATTTGGAAAAAGAAGGATCATTAAAGTAGAATATCAAAGTCAAACTGTCATAAATTTCCTTGCTTGAGAATATTTTTCTCACCAGCTTATGAGGTAAGTTACACACGTCCAACTTACCTTGAGCTTTTGATTCTTTCTGTTAATCTTGATATATTTCTTTCAGGCCTTGACTCTAGGATAGTATGTAAGGTAATGAAAGGTAGCAAAATATGCCACCCCAAAATATGGTGCTTCTATCATATATTGATTGTTTTGAGCTGAAGGCAACTGAACATAGCAAATGCGGGGAGAGGCTTTCTCTGAACTCCCCTCATCTGCCTAAAGATAAATCCTCCTAAAGGAATTCAGTTATGATAAATCCCCTCCCAAAGAGTTTCACCAACCAGAGAGCTAACTCTTATCACAGGAAAGAACACTAGAAGTCCACACCATAGTCAGACAAACTTTGTCACAAACTATCATACCTCCCATCTATTCTTTTAAGACCCCATTTATCGTCCCTAAAAATCAGTTACTCTCCCCTAAGAGGTCTACTACCCTATCAGCTTTCCCTGTTAAGGTGGTATTTAAACCTGAATTCTAAAGCCACCTCTCTTGTTAACCCATCTTTGATTACTGGGGTCTCAGCTAAGAATTCAGAAGGGTAGAGGGAAAATAATTTTTCCTCCTCTACAGTGATAATGGCAGCTACGTTAAATCTATCGAAGCTGATTTCTAAGAAGCACAACTAAAATATTAGCAAATGATTTAATTCTTTGAGGTATTCAAAGTGAATGTAAAATATAGTCGTATGGAAGCTATCAGTTGGATTCATATTTATGAAATGCATACAGGGAATCTTTGTATGAATGTTTTAGGTTGCTTCTTTCACAATTTACTGAAACAGGTAAATTAGTATTAACAGACTTTTCATTTGTACATGGCTGTTGAACCAAACCTTCATAAGATCCCATCAGAGTCCAGGTATATTTTTCATAGTAAAAATGAGGTACATTGCAGGTTAACAGAACACTTCTGATAATACTAACATTTTTTGAAAGAGACTTAATAGCTTGCTATTTTCACATATTTACCTTCTAATGGACCAAGAAAAACTGAATAAATACAACTTTAAAAAGCCATGATAAAAGAGGAACACACTGCATACAGGAAAACAATATCCCTACCCCCAAAGCAAGATCACATTGACTACCGGTGAACTGAAGTTTGACACTTGCCATCAGCCTGTACATGGATTAAATCTTGAGCCACTGCAGCTGCCCACTCACAGAGATCTGGAGTAAGGGACTCTGCGCTCTGGGAAACTGGAAGTACAGGTCTTCAGATAGTCAGATATTTTAGAAGATTTTATGTGCCCAATTCTTGCATCTCCTCATATCTAGAGAAACACTAAAATCTTTCACGTGATGTCTGCTCCTTGTGACTAGTAGTAACCTTCATGAGACCAGGAAACAAACTTTTGTAAAATGTGTGCATGGCTGCAAGCACCCCCTCACATTTATCATACACACTGATATTATTTACCCTTTCTCTTTAGGGTGGTATTTCACAGTCATCTGTGAATGTAGCCACCTCCAAGGGTGAGGGCCAGTAGCCTGCAGGCTGCGAAAACTCAGCTACTTACCAAAGGAATGATTTCAATGAGCCCAGAACTCTTTTGTTCCTGCTACCCACCCTTTGTTGCAAAAATTCCTATATATCCTAGCTCCCCCATCACCTGCTTGGAGTTTTTCAAGGCTACCTGATAGGCTGTCTGTCTGTCTCCTGGGCTTAAGTCCTAATTTTGCCCCAAATAAAATTAATCCTCAACTTTCAGGTTGTGCATTTGTTTTAAGTCGACATACCTAATATAATTTCTGAATTGTGTTTTTAAACTAAATGTTGGATTTGGTTAGTCCCATTATCTTTCTAATCTCCTTCCCAACTAGCTACAACTTCATCTTCTTATTCAGGTATAAATTTTGCATGTGGTCAATCTTTCTTTTTCCATGAGATTATGCATACTAGAAATTGTGCTATTAAGGAAATAATGCTCTATATTTTCTAGGCATGGCACAGTATTTTTTTTAGAAAAAAAAAATATAATAATTTTATAACTTCTTCCTCCTGTCACTTGATGATTCTGACAATGCTATGTAGGAACTATAGGTACCTAGGTTGGGAGGGAGAACCTTGAACCCATCTAGCCTGCAGAAAGGGCAGTTCCATAAACAGAGAACAAAGGCAAGGTTGATTTTTTTTTTTTTTTTTTTTTTGGTCTTTATAGGGCTGCACCTGCAGCATGTGGAGGTTCCCAGGCTAGGGGTCGAATCGGAGCTGTAGCCACTGGCCTACGCCAGAGCCAAGCCACATCTGCCAACTACTTCACAGCTCGTGGCAACACCAGATCTTCAACCCACTGAGTGAGGCCAGGGATTGAACCCGAAACCTCATGGTTTCTAGTCAGATTTTTTTCCACTGCGCCATGATGGGAACTCCCCAAGACTGAATACTGAATTTTTTAAGCCAATTTTGTTTTATGCAGGTACTCACTTAAATACTTTGACAGTGAAGTTGTACTTTAGTGATGCAAACATTTTTTGACTCTTACCCCTCCCTTCCCCTTCCAATCTTTAGTCACAATCTTGACAAAAGGAATAGTTTACAGGAGCTGACCTTTTATTTTACCTTTCAATATTCACAGAGGAAAAAATATAACTGGATATTTCATATGTCTAATTTTACAAACATAAATCTACATGATTATCCCATTCTCTAAACTTGTGTAAAGTAGTATTTTAAACCAAACATGTATACTTAAGACAGAATAACCAAGGTGCTTATATGGAAACACTACTAAAATGTAGATAAACATATTCTTTTAAGAAACATAACCAAAGAAATACAATCAATTAGTTCTAAGGCTTCACAGTAGTCATCTTTAAGATGGTGATATAGTTCAAAATATTTTGGTAACTTTTAATATATTGCCTTCAGTAATTTTATGCGGCATGCTTTTTTAAAAGTCTATTTTATAGCTATTTTTTTCCTTAACCAAAAACAGTATTAGCTAATTGGAACATCAAATTTACTGGCCACACATGGCTTCAAATTAACTTTGACTATCAAAGTTATCCTTAAAGAAAAAAAGGGGTTGCCAGTTTTGAGGATATTTAGAAGACTATGCTACAAATTCTATGTAATTTGAATAACATTAGCCTACATTTGTATAGTTTAGAATGATTTTGAATACATTTTTTGTTTGAGCCTCATGACAATTCTAAGAATGGGAATTCGCATATTGAAGACGAAAATACTGAGGATTAGTAGGGTTATGTGATTATGTGATTTGCCCAATATTACAGAGCCTTGAACTTGAAGTTTAAACAGAGGCCCAACTCTTCTCACTTCTAATTTAGCTTTCTTTTTAAGTACCCCATATCACTTCGCAATTATACACATTCTGGAAAGCTATTTTTCTTATAATTTTATATGAAATTTATTTTCATATTTTCATAATAATATAATTATGGAGCTGCTCTATAATTTTGATGAAGACATATGCTTCAATGAAAATTAAGGTTTGCTACTGAAAATATCCTTAACTTTGCCTTTTGAATTTATACATTCAGATTCATACCTAAGCAGATGTAAAGCCTCAAATCATTATTTCTAAATTTCTGGACATCTGGTACCATAAGACTCATTGTATCAGAACAACCAATCCTTGATAACAATTTAAAAAATCTCGACACATTCAAAGGAAAATAAATAATAATGTACCCTTTCTCTGAATGGCCATAATCTGCCACAAAATAAACCAAAAAATAAGACTGCTTCATAGAATATTAAAAGTAGCCACATGCCAATGGAAAAAAAGCTTGTTAATTACACCTTCAAACAGAACTTTTGCAAAGTCTTAGGTAGCAAGAAAATGCTGTCAGGTTCTCATTATCAACTGATTCCTGTTTCTTCTATCACATTCCAAATTCCATTAAAATTGAGTTAACATAATTATATGACATTGGAAATAATATATCTTCTTCAACTAGAAAAGATGTGTGGCTTCAGTCAATTCAGAAATAATATATTGTTCCAAAAATAAGATTTCTGACTTAGAAGACATATGGTGAATCTTCATGAAGTCAGAGAGAGAGGAGGAGTTGTCATGAAATGTACTCCATTGGAATTGCCAGAGGGACAGACTGTACTTTCCCACTAACAAATGTCCCTTTTTTGATGTGGTTGTCCCTATATTTTCTTGTTACATGCACAATTCTTTCACTTTTTCCCTGTGAATATGTGAAATGTTTTCTATTTTGAATTCCCAGATTTACGTTTCTATTTAGTTATTAGAACTCAAAAGGTATATCGCAAACCCACTGCATATAAAAATGAAATTTAAAAATACACTGGAAAGGAGATAATAATTCCATTCTTAGGGATAGAGGGTGCTTGATCTGAGAGACTCCACCCTACATTTCAATAGGGTCTGGATGGGTGAGAAGATTACTAGAGAGAGTTAACCAGAGAACTAACACTCAGTTTTCTTATGTGGCTAAAACAGTGTTCCAGGGAATGGATAGAAATAGAGGTAAAGCTAGATTGGTGTCAGCCTGTAAATGATTTCAAACACTATGCAAGAGATTTCAGTATTTATGCTCTTGTCAGTCACAGTGGACTTCTGGGTTTTAATTAAAGTATTTAAAAATATTTACTAAAGTAATACATGCACAAGACTTAATAATCAAATAGTATAAAAGGACTTAAATGAGCAAACCATAGTCTTCTGCCACACTCAGGTACTCCCATTTCAACCCATTTAAACCGACTGCCACTATTAATAGATTTGTTAATTTAGGACACAGTCAAGGGACTTTCTGCCAAGGAGGAAGAGAATTTAGCTAACTCACACCATACCTTTACTGCTTCATTAATTCTTCCCAATATGATTATTTTCAGTTCCTATATTTCTTGCAATTGTAACTAAGAAATATAGTTAATGTTTATTTCCCTTTCATCAACTCTAAAAAGTAACTCTTGGAGTTCCCGTTATGGCTCAGTGGTTAACGAATCCGACTAGGAACCATGTGGTTGCGGGTTCGATCCCTGGCCTTGCTCAGTGGGTTAAGGATCCAGTGTTGCTGTGAACTGTGGTGTAGGTCACAGACGTGGCTCAGATCCCGCATTCCTGTGGCTGTGGTGTAGGCCAGCGGCTACAGCTCTGATTCGACCCCTAGCCTGGGAACCTCCATATGCAGTGGGTGTGGCCCTAGAAAAGGCAAAAAGACAAAAATTAATTAATTAATTAATTAAATAAAATAATAAAAAGTAACTCTTGACTCTTTGCCATGCAAGATGTGTCCCAGCATTTCCATTTTTTCCCTCCTTTAGTTTTCTTCCCTCCTTGAAGTCTAAGTCATCTGACATTAATATAGTCACTCCTGCTTATTTCTAATTAGTATTTGCTACATATATGTGTGTGTGTGCTATATATATATATATATATATATATATATATATATATATATATATATATTTTTTTTTTTTGGCTTTTTAAGGCCACACCAGCAGCATGTGGAAGTTCCCAGGCTAGGGGTCAAATCCAGCTACATCTGCCAGCCTAAGCCACAACCACAGCAAAGAGGGATCCAAGTCACATCTGCGACCTACACCACAGCTCACAGGGAACACAGGATCCTTAACCCACTGAGCAAGGCCAGGGATCGAACCTGCATTCTCATGAATACTAGCTGGGTTCCTTACTACTGAGCTACAATAGGAACTTCAAGTATTTGCTCAATATATTTTTTCCATCTTTTTACTTTCAGCTTGACTATATAGTTGTACTGGAGTTTCTTAAGGATGGCATATAGTTGCTTTATGTTTTTTAATTCACTCTGCTAATATATCTTTTAAAAAAATTATAGAAATACAGTTGAATTACAATGTTGTATTAGTTTCAAGTATAAAGTGATTTACTTATACACATAAACATGTATGTCTATACTCTTGTTTTACATTCTCTTCCATTACAGGTTATTACAACATATTGAGTATAGCTCCCTGTGCTATACAATAGGTCCTTGTTGGTTATCTGTTTTATATATAGCAGTGTGTATATTTTAATCCCAATCTCCTAATTTATTCCTCTTCTGACCTCCCCTTTGGTAGCCATAAGTTTGTTTTCTATGTCTGTAAATAATTTCATTTGTAACCTTAACCTAGATTCCACATATAAATGACATTATATGATATTTGCCTTTCTCTGTCTGGCTTACTTCACTTAGTATGATAATCTCTAGGTTCATCCATGTTGCTGAAATGGCATTATTTCATTCCTTCTTAAGTCTGAGTAATATTCCATTATATATATGTACCACATCATCTTTATCCATTCATCTGTCAGTGGACAGTTAGGTTCCTTCCATGTCTTGGCTATTGTAAACAGTGCTGCAATGAACATGGGATGCATGTATCTTTTTGAATTATGATTTTCTCTGGATAGATGCCCAGGAGTGGTATTGCAGGATCATATGGTAGTTTTTGTTTTACGTTTTTAAGGAATCTCCATACTATTCTCCATAGTGGTTGCACCAATTTTCATTCCCGCCAACAGTGTAGGAGGGTTCCCTTTTCTCCACACCCTCTCCAGCATTTACTGTTTGTAGCCTTTTTGATGATGGCCACTCTGACCTGCATGAGGTGTATTTTTGATTTGCATTTCTCTAATAATTAGCAATGTAGAGCATCTTTTCATGTGTCTATTGGCTATCTGTATGTATTCTTTAGAGAAATGTCTATTTAGATCTCTGACCATTTTTTGATTGGGTTCTTTGTTTTTCTAATATTGAGATACATGGACTATTTATATATTTTGGAGATTAATCCCTTGGCAGGTACTTTATTTGCAAAGATTTTCTCCTATTCTGCAGGTTGTCTTTTTATTTTTTTTAATGATTTACTTTGCTGTGCAAAAGCTTATAAGCTTAATTAGGTCCATTTGTTTATTTTTCGTTTTATTTTCATTACTTGAAGAGATGGATCCAAAAGGATAATGCTGCAATTTATGTAAAGGACTCTTCTGCCTATGATTTCCTCTAGAAGTTTTATAGTATCTAGCCTTAACGTTTAGGTCTTTAATCCATTTTGAGCTTATTTTTGTGTATGGTATTAGATACTGCTTTAATTTCATTCTTTTACACATAGCTGTCCAGTTTTCCCAGCATCACTTACTGAAGAGACTCTCTTTTCTCCATTATATATTCTTGCCTCCACTGCCATAGATTAATTGACCATAGGTGTGTGGATTTACTTCTGGGCTTTCTATCCTGTTCCATTGATCTATATTTCTGTTTTTGTACCAGTACCAGTCTTCTTCTTCTTCTTTTTTTTTTGTCAATTTTAGGGCTGCACTGATGGCATGTGGAGGTTCCCAGGCTAGGGGTCCAATCAGAGCTGTAGCTGCTGGCCTACACCACAGCCACAGCAATGCCAGATCTGAGCCACGTCTGTGACCTATACCACAGCTCACAGCAATGCCAGATCCTTAACCCAATGAATGAGGCCAGGAATCAAACCTGCATCCTCATGGATACTAGTCAGATTCGTTTCTGCTGAGCCATGACAGGAACTCCTGTGCTAGTACCATTCTGTTTTGATGACTGCAGCTTTGCAGAATAGTCTGAAGTCTGGGAGACTGATTCATCCAGCTTCGTTTTTCTTTCTAAAAATTGCTTTGGCTGTCTGAGATCTTTTGTGTTTCCATACAAATTTAAATTTTTTTTATTCCAGTTCTGTGAAAAAATTCTATTGATACTTTGATAGAAATTGCATTGACTCTTTTCTTGGGTAGTATAGTCATTTTGACAATATTGATTCTTTCAACCCAAGAACATGGTAAATCTTTCCACTTGTTTGTGTCATTTTTTATTTCTTTCATCAGTGTCATATAGTTTTCAGAGTACAAGTGCTTTGCCTCCTTAGGTAGGTTTATTCCTAGGTATTTAATTCTTTTTTGCTCATCTGTCTTTTAATTGGTAAACTTAAACCTTTTACATTTAAGATATTTATCATGTTGGCACTTAAGCCTGCCATTTTATTTCTTGTTGTTTGTTATTTATCTGTTTTTAATTTTTTTCTGTTCTTATCTTCCTGTAGGTTACATGAATAGTGTTTAGTTTCATTTAATAGTTTTTGAATGTATCTCATGTACAGCTTTTTAGTGATTGCTCTAGGTTTTACATTATTTATATGTAACTTATTACAGTCTACTGGTGTCATCATTTTACCAGGTGAATTGGAGTTTAGAAAGCTCACCTTTCTTTATATGACTTACTTTCTCTCATTTATATTGTAATAGTCTTATATATATCCTCTATGCACTATACCAGACAGTGTTATAATTTTTGCTTCATCCATCAGCCATAATTTATAAAACTCAAGAGGAGAAGGAAAGTCTGTATTATATTGTACTTACACATACACATACACACACACACACACACACACACACACACACACACACACACTGGTTTTTTTAAGGGCCACACCTGCAACATATGGAGGTTCCCAGGCTAGGGGTCGAACAGGAGCTGTAGCCACTGGCCTACATCACAGCCACAACACCACCAGATCTGAGCCACATCTGCAACCTATACCACAGTCCACAGCAATGCCGGATCCTTGACCCACTGAGTGAGGCAAGGGATCAAATCTGCATCCTCATGGATGCTAATCAGATTCATTTCTGCTAAGACAGGAAGAGAAATCCCTACTTACCCATATTTTTGCTTACCATGTTCTTTATTCCTTATGAATGTTCTACCATACCTTCTTTTTATTATTTCCCTTCTGTTTAGAGAACTTCCTTTAGCCATTCTTTTAGGGCAGATCTGCTAGCAAAATTTCTTAGTTTTCTTCTACCTGAGAATATCTTGATTTAACCGTCATTCTTGGAAGATATTTTTGCTGAATATAAAATTCTGGGTTGACAGGTTTTTTCCTTCCAGTGCATGAAAGATATTGTTCCACTTCTTTCTGAACTCTATGATTTTCCTTTTCTTGCCTTTTGTTTTTTAGTATTTTTACTGTGATAAAATTTACCATTTTAAGCATTTTAAGTGTAAAATTCTGTGGCATTAAGTTCATTCATAGTGTTGTACAACTATCACCACTATCCATTTCCAAAATTTATCAATTAGAAAATAATTTTTCATTGGCCCCGTCTCCAGCCTCTAGTAATTACCATTCTCCTTTGTGTCACTATGAATTTGCCTATTGTAAGTACTTTACAGAAGTGAAATCATACAATAGTTGTCCTTTTGTGCCTGACTTATTTCACTTAGCATAGTGCTTTCAAGGATCATCTATGTTGTAGCATGGATGAGGGTCCAATCCTTTTTAAGGATGAATAATATTTCACTGCATGTACACAACACATTTTGTTTGTACATTTACCTGTTGATGGACATTTGGGGTGTTTACACCTTTTGGCAATTGTGAATAATGTTGCTATGAACATTGCTGTACAAGTATCTAATTGAGTCCCTGCTTTTAATTCACTTTGAGATATACCTAGAAGTAGAAATGCTAAGTCATGTGATAATTCTTTTTAATTATTTGAGGAACTGCCAAACCATTTTCCACAGTAGCTGCACTATTTTACATTCCCAGCAGTAATGTACAAGAGTTCCAATTTCTGCATATCCTCTCAATACTTGCTTTTTCATTGTAGTCAACTAATGAGTGTGAAGTACTATCTCATTGTGGTTTTTATTTGCATTTCCTTAATGACTAGTGATGGTGAACCTATTTTTCAAGGGCTTTTTGGCCATTTGTATAACTTCTTGGGAGAAATTTCTATTCAAGGATTTTGCTTACTTTTTAGGTATTTTTTCTTTTTTTCCTTAGGTTGTAGGAGTTGTTTAATATCATGGATATTAATTCCTGATTGGATACATTTTCTTCCTTACTATGGATTGCCTTTTCATTTTCGTGATAATGCCCTTTAACACACTTTTTTATTTTTCCTTTTTAGGGCTGCACCTGTGGCATATGGAAGTTCCCAGGCTAGGGGTCAAATTGGAGCCACTGCTAATGGCCTACACCACAGCCAGACCAACGTGGGATCCAAGCTGGGTCTGTAACCTACACCACAGCTCATGGCAATGCCGGCTCCTTAACCCAATGAGTGGGGCCAGGGATCAAACCTGCATCCTCATGGATACTAGTCAGGTTCATTACCACTGGGCCACAATGGAAACTCCTAACACACAAATTGTTTTAAGTTCAATTTAACTATTTTTTTTCTCATTGCCTGTGCTTTTGTTGTCATATATAAGAAATCAGTGCTGGAGTTCCCTTGTGGCACAGTAGATTAAGGATCTGGAATTGTCACTGCAGTGGCTTTGGTCACTGCTATGGCATAGGTTCAGTCCCTGGCCTGGGAAATTCCACATGCTGCAGGTGTGGCCAAAAAAAGAAAGAAATCATTGCCAAAGTTAGTGTCAGGAGATTGTCTCCAGTGTTTTCTTCAAAAAGTTTTACAGTTTTAACTCTTATATTTATGTCATAGATCTATTTTTGAGATAGTTTTTTTTGTATATGATGTAAAGATCAAAATTCATTTTCTTGCATGTAAATTTTGTTGTTGTTGTTTCTTTTTGCTTTCTTCCCCCTAATGTTTCTCTTAGGGAACAAGAATTTAAAGCTTGCTAGTTTACAATCTTGCTGACATGCTTCTGGACTCCATGGTTTCTAAGGAGAAATCAACTATTGTTCAAATTATTTTTCCCCATAGGTAAGGCCTTGTTTATGTCTGGCAGCTTTCAATATTTTTTTTTTTTTTTTGCTTTGCTTTCACTCTTCCAAAATTTGACCATAACATGTCTTAGTGTGGATTTGTTTGACTGTCCTGTATGGCATTCATTCAGCTTCTTGAATCTGTAGGTTTGTCTTTTGTCACATTTGGGAAGTTTTCAGCCATTATTTCTTTGGGTCCTTTTTCAGCAATGCCATTTTTCTCCTTTCCTACAGGACTTCAATGATGTGAATGTCAGATCTTTTGTTTTTGTGCCACAGGTTACTGAGGCTCTGTTCTTTTCTGGTTTTATGTCTATTTCCTCTTTGTTGTTCAGATTTGGTAATTTCTATTATTCTGTCTTCCAATTCACTGTTATTCTATCTTCCAATTCCATTCCTCAACACGTCCATTCTGCTAGTTTACTTCTACAATGGATTTTTATTTCAGTTATGATATTCTTGAGTTCTTAAATTTCACTTCTACATATAATTTTTATTCCAGTTATTGTATTAAGTTCTTTTTTTAAATATAGAACTTAAAATACTTAATTTAGGATAACTGCTAAGTTCTTAAATTTTATTTCTCCTTTATGTCTTCTATTTTTTCTTTGCTGAGATTTTCTATTTTTTCATATATTTCAAGTATTTTTTTTTACTTTTTTGCTTTATTTTTTGTTTTATTAAAATTTAAAAAATTGTTTAATGAACTATAGTGGATTTACAATGTTAATTTCTGCTATACAGCAAAGTGAATCAATTATATATACATACATATACATAAATATTCTTTTCTATATGGTTTATCACAGGATATTGAATGCAGTTCCCAGTGGTATACAATAGGACTTTGTGTTTATTCTATATATAATAGTTTGCATCTGCTAATCTCAAACTCCCACTCCATCCCTACTCTATTCACTTCCCTCTTTGCAGTTACAAGTCTGCTCTCAATGTTTGTGATTCTATTACTATTTCTTTTTTTTTTTTTTTTTTTGTCTTTTTGTCATTTCTTGGACCGCTCCCATGGCATATGGAGGTTCCCAGGCTAGGGGTCTAATCAGAGAGCTGTAGCCTCCGGCCTACACCAGAGCCACAGCAACGCGGGATCCGAGCCGCGTCTGCAACCTACTTCACATCTCACGGCAACGCCAGATCCTTAATCCACTGAGCAAGGGCAGGGATCGAACCCGCAACCTCATGGTTCCTAGTCGGATTCGTTAACCACTGAGCCACGATGGGAACTCCTCTACTACTATTTCATAGGTAAGTTCATTTGTGTCATGTTTCAGAGTCCACATATAAGTGATATCATATGCTATTTGTCAAGTATATTTTTAATTGTTAATTTCAGCTTTTTCATAGTGGCTGCTTGAAAACCTTTGATAACTCTAACATTTCTGTTATCTTGTTGGCATTTGTTGATTGACTTTTTTCATTCAGTTTGAGATCTTCATGTTTCTTGGTATGACAAGTGAATTACGACTGAAATCTGGACATTGTGAGTTTTATGTTATGAGCCTTTGGATCTTACATGAACCTTTGTTTTTAGTTGTAACACCACTTCAGCAGAGGAAGTGAGGCTGTGGCCCTCTTTCCGCTGGGCATGGTAAAAGTCCAGGTTCCCCACTCAGCCTTCAAACATACCTGAAGGTGGGGCTTATCATTACTGCTGGGCTGTGGCTGGAGTTCTGACTTTCCTAAAGACTGCCACTAATACCTCCCAGGCTTGGAGGGGCAAGATTATTTTGTTACTTTAGCTCACCATTTGGTCTCTGCTGACATCATGGGGTGGGAGGTGGTGTCATTACTGCTGGGCAGTGATCAAAGTCTTTACTCTCCACAAGGACTCCTCTGATACCACTAATAGCAGAGAGGTAGACACTATGGTACTGCTGGGTGAAGGTAGAAATTCAGGTTCCACTGACACTGAAAGGGGGCTGGGGGAGGTCAATACTGCCTGGCAAGGATGAAAGGCCTTCTCTGATACCACCACGGCAGGGGTGCTGGAGTGCTTTGCTATAGCCTGGAAAAGGTAAAGAAGTCTAGGTGTCCTACTTTGCCTTTGCTAGCATAAGTGGGGGTGGCATTCAGTTTTCTCTGTGGTGTTTGGCTAGTGTAGAATGGTTACTGTCTCAATGTTTTGCACCTTGCCTAGTCACTTAACTAGAGGGCTCATGCTTTTCTTGGGACTTTTTTGTCTGGGCCTTTGGTATTTCCAAGTTGCTAGCTTCTTCGGCTCTAAGTCTGTGATGAGCAAAAAATAAACATCCTGGGGAACTCACCACTGTGTCATTCCTTGGGTCTGGGTTCCCTTGCTTGTTTATCTTATTTTCTCCACCTTTCAAAGTCTTATGTTTTTTTCATATATAATTTCCAGGGGTTTTAGTTATATTTAGTGGAAGGACTAGGGAAAGGTACTTCTACTTGGTCTTTCTGGAGGCAGAAGCCCCCGCTTCTTAATTTATAAATATAAATCAGATTATGTTTCTTACCTAAACAAGTCTTAAAGTTTTTTCACTACACTGCAAGCTAGTTACCACATGGACTTAGAAGACCCTTTTTGACTTGTGGCTGCCTGATGGGAGGGGGAGGGAGTGGGAGCTTGGGCTTATCAGACACAACTTAGAATAGATTTACAAGGAGATCCTGCTGAATAGCATTGACAACTTTGTCTAGATACTCATGTTGCAACAGAACAAAGGGTGGGGAAAAAATGTAATTGTAATGTATACATGTAAGGATAACTTGATCCCCTTGCTGTACAGTGGGAAAATTAAAAAAAAAAAAAAAAAAAAAAAGAAGACCCTTTTTTTCCCAACACCATCCTATTTCTCTAGCTTCTTTCATGCCTTCACCCATTCACTGTGTTTCAGCCACGCTGATTTCCTTTCTGTTCCTTAATCATGTCAAACTCTTTATTGCCCCAGGGTCTTCACACATGCTTTTACTTCTCCCTTGAATGAGCTATTCCTGATCTTTACCTGCCTGTACTCTTGTATATCTCAACACTGAGCCTAAAAGTCACCTACTCAAAGAAGTAAATGATAGTTTTGCACTGTGCTACAAAGTATCTGAAATAATTCCTAAGAGAAACTAAACAAACCAAAATATTTTATTACTTAGATCACCCAGTAATTAAGTTTCCCTTAAAAATCAAGAAAATGTCAAAAGTAGTGACAAACTTACATGCGTCTTTCTGGATACATTTCCTGCAGTGGGAATAAATGATTTGTTCCACTTGGTATGAGCATCCTTAATTTTCCAATCTTCCTAGAAGTAAATAAGACCCATTTGAGAAAAATGACAAAATCTATGGAGAAAGAAAGCAATCTTCCTTTCTCACACCCCACCTTTATTCCTCTGTAGCCTGTCAATTATTAGCCAAGGGTTAAACAAATTGTCTCCTACCGTAAGTACTTTTTATGTTTAAAAGTTTTTATTTATAGAGTTATATTAATTTATAAATAGAACCTCTGAACTTACCCAGCACCAATTTTGTCAGTTCACATTTGCCACTCCAAATAAAACTGCAAAATGTTTGGATGAAAAGGGACCTAACATCTTGAATATGAGGAAATTCCCTAGGATCTAAGTGTTTTGTAAATAAATAACACAAAGCTCAGAGGGGTTTATATCAGATTTTGTTTTTATCCTGAATATTATCAACACAGTTTTTTAAAATTAATTATGGTGCTATTTTAGGGAGCCCCAATGATTAAGAAAATGCAGTCTTTTTAAATTTGAAATCTTGCTCCCACTGCTACCATTGTTGATGATTTACTAGGCCAGAGCTGGACTGGCCTGGTTTATCCAGGCAGAGATTCAGCAGAGCTCACTCCTTTTGGGAGTATTGACGGACTTCTGAAATCAGACCTGAGCCAAGTGGTCAAGCAGTACCTAAGCAGCAGAGTGGTGGTAGCTGCTAGGTTGGCTTTTCACCTTGAACCTCCATAGATTCAGCCAATAAGGCAAAAGCAAGCCCAAATGGATTTAGAAAGTTTATTATTTACACAGACAGTAACACAAGCTCAGCATGGTGTCAATTCCCCATGTCCCTGGTCCCACAGGTTGACCAAACTGGAGGGTCCAGATGACAGACGATACAATTGGTGGGTGGGTCACTTTGTCATCGAGGCGCCAACTCTAAACTTCAGCTGAATAGTTCTTTAGTCTGAAGCTGTACACGAAGATGCTTTGAGATGGAAAGTCCCATGCCTCCCTGGAACCAGGGTGGCAAGAGAGAAATGGATTTGCGTTAGTTCCTCCTAAGACTGTCTTATCATGTTCCAGGGAAGATCACGGGGCATTTCGCCATGACATGTGTCAGACTGTGGTTGAGCTTTGTCTACATTGCCTATGCAGAGATGTGCAAGATGACATGTGCAATATGATGAGGATTTCAAAGTCAGTCTAGTTAAAAGGTGCCATCATTTTATAAATGGTGAAAGTATAATCAGATAAGAATAGACGTCATCATTTCCATCTGGGATTTCATCAAAAATAGTATTGCAGTTGGGGTGGTAAGTTGAAGAAATGTTACCATTCATCGTGGAGCCATCAGAGTAAGATGTACACATAGGTGGGTTAAGAAGAAAAATTGACTTGTGAAAAAGTTGATAGACTATATACCTTAATAAGGCCATGAAGGATATCCAAATTGACAAAACCACCAGATTTTTCTATTTCTTACTAGAACAATATCATTTTCTCATTTCACACAATTTTCTACTTCCCAGAAGTAAATAAGAGGACCTTTGCAAATTCCGTATCTGAAGCACTTAGACTCATTACATATGCTATAAAATCTTATCTAAAACATTTTGGTCAAGAGATTTTAATTTTTTATTGAAATCTAGAGGGTTTAAAAGACAAATAATGCTGTACAATAGAAATAGAACACTGTAAACCAATTATAATTAAAAAATAAAAATCATTAAAAAACAAAAAAAGACAAATAAAAAGATAAAACTATAATGGGTACATTAATATATGATTTAAAGTGGTTTATTCTGATATGGTTGCAAACATCTTACAAGTTTATATCCAATTGAATGCATCAATTTAATATTTCTTCTTTGCTTGCTTCCAAAAAATGCTTGGTTTTTTATCTACACTATTGAAGTATGTGTGACATATCATTTAGTGCATTATTTTGATATGTATTTTATGACAACATTCCTTTCCTCCTAATCTTTGAAACTGTATTGTACATTGAGTAGGCAAAATTAAGAGGTAGAAGTTTGTATGTAATCACATTATACTACAATTTAAAAAATGGGGCAAGAATTAACATTTTAAACAATAGGCAAGAGAATAAAAAGCTAGTTTATTCAAAAAGTGGAAAAAATTCAAGAAAGATTTAGCTGAGTCATTTGGAGTTAATAAGAGAGTGAAGGCAATGATTATTTAATCATTTCATTTTTCTTCACCCCAAGTAAAGAATATTTGAGTGAAAAGTCAGTTATGTTCTGAACAAATTAAGTGAAACAATTAATGCCTATTATACTGTCAAAATCAAAAGCAAATTTGTGATCTTTTGTACATTTTGTAGGGGAAACCTCAGGAAGGAGGACTTGCGACAAAACCTAAGGCCTTGATTATCTCAGGTAGTTAAAATCCTTATTGTGTCATAAATAGGAGGAGAACAGGTACAACTTAATTCTGTGATGTAATTCTCAAAATACTCTTTCTCTAGGATCTTTTTTCCATCTGTTTGGCACTGGTCTTTTCATGAAAGGTATATCTTTTATTTTTACTGCACCCTGGTCTTTGGCATTTGTTTTGATTGATATTCCATTCATTATGCAAATAATATCTCACTTTAAGCTTGCTTGCAATGATATATGGTCTGGCTGCTTGTCATGCAAACACAGGATATACTGTTTGGCATTTCAGACAGATTTCTTTACTCACTATATTCTCATAGTTGGAGCTGGTCAGGAACACTTGTGGTGACTCTCAGACACCTTTGCGGTTAACTTTTTTTTTTTTTGGTCTTTTCAGGGTCCCACCCAAGGCATATGGAAGTTCTTAGGCTAGAGGTCAAATTGGAGCCACAGCCACAGCAATGAGGGATCAGAACCTCACCTGCGACTTACACTACAGCTCATGGCAATGCCAGATCCTTAACCCACTGAGCAAGGTCAGTGATCAAACCTGCATCCTCATGGACACTAGTTGGTTCACTTTCACTGAGCCATGACAGGAACTCCTGCAGTTAACTTTCTAATGAGATGTATTCAGTTTTAACATTCAATAGAACTTCCCCCTTCCAAAATACTGTTCATGTTGTGACCACGATACAAACCTTTTTACAGGTTTTAACAACTCATATTCTGGAATCACCTTAAATTGGTATTACAATCATGCATCATGACCTCAGACAAATTACTTAACCTCTTTAAGTCTTATTCATTAATTTATTCAACAGTTATTGAACTATGTGTAATAGGCTCTGGGGATAGGAAGTGAATGTGATAGCCAAGAGTTTTTCATCTGTGAAATGTGGCTAATGATAGAGCTGTTTTGAGGATAAAATATATGTAAAGTACTTAGCACAGTGCTCAATAATGTTCATTGTTATTATTAGCAGTGTTATTTTGATCAAATTACTTTTAAAATCTCCCTGTGACTGCAACGTCTAATGATTCACAATGCATCCATTCCATTCCATTTCTGAACACAAAGCTAGCTACTCTATAAATTACTGTTGCTGGAAATGATCTTTTCTAGAAATATTGATGCAATATTCTGAGACTCAATTGGAATGTAAGTACTCCGAAATACAATACCTTTCACAACTGGTTAGCCAAGAAAACACTGTAAATCACAACCATGATCTGGATTATGAAAGGAAAGCTGCTATATTTATATTCTCTTAGTGTACACTTGTCTAGATAATCTCCTAAATTTCTTTACAAAATTGTCCGTATAAGTTTCAATTATTAGAAAAATAAAAATCAAGCCTACAGATAGGCCACCTTAAGTTTTACTTGGTTTATATCACAAGCCTGAAAACATCAAAAATATTTTTACTGTGGTTTCAGCTCTTTGTGTGTGGGAGGGGGAATGTCAACTCATGTTAGTTGAAAAAAGTGGCATTTCTGCATCTCATGCAGTTGAACTAGAGAAAATGGGTTACTGCAGGAACTGGAAAATCCTGACATTATTGAAATTGTTATAGAAATAAAATGAGTTTCTCTCTTACTCAGTGGAGCCATTTAAGACCAACAAAGACAAAACACTTAGAATGGTGGCAGAGAGTTTGCATCTCTACTTTGCATCTCTACTTTGAGGGATTAATTATGTGTCATTTAAATAGAGCCTCCTGAGGCAAACTGTTTTTTTACTAAGCGTTGCACAGAAGCCCGCTTAAGATTTCAAAAGAACATGAGTTTTGAAGAATTATGTTTACAGTTTGTCACTCGTTTTTAATCCCAGTGGTACTTTTCAGTTCTTATACAAGAATATCTGAAAACAAAAGGGCATCCTCTAAAATGGGTATTGGGCGCTCTCAGCGTCGGAGGAGTTGGTGGAAAACCCGACACCGGGCCCTTCAAAAGGTACGTGGGGCCGAACCTGCCTCGGAATGGCCACGGCCGGCGCTCGCAGGTTCCAGGCTCCGCGCCTGACTTCCCAGGCCGGCGCAGCACCGGCCCTGCTGCCTCGTCATCTCTGCGTCTCTGACCGCCGGAGCTGGGTCCCCGTCCGCGGCACTCCACACCTCCGTCTCAGCAGGCGTGCGCGGGGCTGGGGAATCACCTCGGGAGCCCACTCAGCAGCGGGGAGGGCGGGAGCGAGGAAAGCCCGGGCTCCCGCTGTAACCCCCGCGCTCAGCGGCGTCCCCCTCCCCTCGGCGGCGGGGCCGCAGGTACCTCCTCAGCTGCCTCAGCAGTCCGCTCAACTGGTGGGCAGCCCGTCCCGCCGCCGTCGTGTCCGCTCAGAGGCCCTTCGGAGCCGCGCTCCAGCCGCCGGCACCTGACTGCCCGACCCACCGACAGACACAGGGCTGGGGCCGGAGACGCCGCCGCCGCCGCCGCCGCCGCTGCCGCCGCCACCGCGCACGCGCTCCTCGCCGGCCTGCGTCCCGGGGCGGCCCGCGGGGCGGGTACTCAACGCTGCGAGCCGCCCGCACCTGCCTGACTGACAAGCAGACCCCGGGATAGGGGCTCGTGCCGGCGCGCGCACGCGCCTCGCGCGCCCGCCGTCGGCCCTGGGGGCGGGACCGCGCGGCAGCGAGCGGGCGGGGGGCTCGTGGCGCGCGCGCCCCGCACCCGAGGGCTGCGGAGAGATATTTTGGGTGGCAGGAGGCCCCTCGTCATTTCCGCCGGGCGGCTGGTCGTGCCGGGGGCTTCACTCCCGCGCACGAGGCGAACGGGCAAGTTGGCTGCGGACGTGCGGCGGCGGCTCATTCCTTTAGCGCTGCGACCCTCGGCAGTGCAAGCCATGAACTGAAGCCCGGGAGGGACGGAGACCCGAGCGGAGTGGCAGAGCCACGGCAGCAGCGGCAGCCTCAGCGGGGAGCCAGCAGAGCCGGCGCGGAGACGCGACCCCGGCGCCTTTCCCTCCCCGTCGCCGCTCCCACCGCTGCTTGCCCGCCGTTTGTTAAGAGACCTTGCCACCAGGAGACTCGACACACAAAAGCCGCCTTCTCCGCGCCGCCCTCCCAGCGAGGCAGCGGCCAGCGAGGGACCCCACCTGGGGGCGGCTAGGGCTGCTGAGTTCGTTTTGTGTCCGAGCTCCGCGCCCCGCGCCCCGCGCGGACCCGACTCCGTGCCCATGGCTCTGATCATGGAACCGGTGAGCAAATGGTCTCCGAGTCAAGTAGTGGACTGGATGAAAGGTAATGCCCGCTGTGCGGAGGGCGAGGCGACCCCTGGGTGTGGGGTCCCGGCGCGCGGGAGGGAAGGGACGCCCGCCGCGGCCGAGCCCGCCATCGGGGCTGCCGCCGGCTGATTCTGGGGCGCGGGGAGGGGGTCCTCCGAGGCTGACAGCCGCTCGGGATCCCGGTCTCCTATTGTCTCCAGCCAGTGGTTTCCCAGCGGGAGAGGGGCGCGGAGAGAGAGGGGGTTGCGGGCGCGACCCGATGGGAAGCTGGAAGCCGGGCGGCGGAATCCTTGTCCATCTTTCCGGCCCTTCGCTCCCCTCAGCGCCCCCAGGCAGGGAGGACGTGGCGATTCTGATTTCTCCCCTCAGGGAGGCGTCCCCAGGGACCTGCTCCTGCGGTCGCCCCTTCCCCGGCCCCTTTGTTCCTGGGAATCCAGACGCCCCCTCGGCGGCCGCCCCTGCCAAGTGCCTTTTCTAGCGCCAACTCTCCCGGCAACTTTTAAGCCCACATAATGGGGTCAAGACGCGCGGCCTCCCGGGTTTTGATCCGGGAAGGCCCCCCCCTACCCCAAATTGGTCTGAGGATGCTCAGGGGATGCGCTACTTTGGGGGATAGGAAAGCATGCTTCCCCTGGGACGGCATCTGCATTGGTATCTGTGGCTTCCTCCTGTGCATCCTCCCCGCATCCTCTGCCTCCTCTTCTGACCGGTTGAGGCTTTGGACCTTACAGCTTTTTACTGGGGGCTCGACGCCAAGTGTAAGGTGATGCGCATTCAGGTGCCCCCTCATTGCTTCCATCTTGAAGACTCTCCCCTTTTTTCCCTGTCAATTTCTAATAACCGTACTTACAGACTCTCGCCCTCCTAGTCTCAAACGTGGGCTTTTTCTCTAGTCCCTGGGCTTTCCTGCCTCACTATCTCCCTCTGTTGTCTGAGTTAAGGGGCCTGTTCACGACCACTGCGCCCCCCTCCCAGCCCCAAGATTCCTAAGATTTGGAGAATGATGACAGGGTATGGATGGGATGGAGAAAGGGATTCCTGGCCACACTTGGGAGGTATCAGAGCTTTGCTCGTGGTTATTCCTAGGCACAAACTCTGGGTTGATTAGTCAGGGACCAAAGGCATACTTATCATTTGAAAATGCCCGTTCCGAAGATGAGGGAGCCCCTTCTTAGGGCTTGCTTAACAGTCAGACTTTCTAAGCTCCAGGTACTTTCGAACGAAATGCAGAGTGATTGGAAGTGATTGAGAACCACAGAGAGAAACTCAGTTTTTGGGTGTTGTTTTTTTTTCCTTTTTCCCCTGAACCTTTTCAGCCTCTTGCTTGCTTTTATGGATTTTCCTTTATCCACTTGCTTTCCTTTTATTCCTCTACTTGGCCCCTTTATTGTTCATTTATTTAGTTTTTCTTTTCTAATATGTGGAAAGTGCTTTGTAACTGCAAAGCACAGTACAAATGAGACTGTATTGAATTAAATCGAATTCATTATTTATCGACTGCCCCCCTGTGTGCGGTGCATTGTGCTAAGGTGCCATGGGTGCCATGACTAAGACAAAGTCCTGCAGTGGCTCATTTTTTTCTGTGTGTTTCTTCTTCTCTTTTCATATTTGCTATTGAAATTCCGTTTTCCTAGATTCCCACCAGTTTTCCCCCGCTTTGGATTGTCAAATGCAGACAAACATCTGTCTTGTGTTTCTCAGTCATGGAAGAAAGAGTCAGGGTACATGCAAGAATGCTTAATTGAAACCCTTCCTTTGAATTTTCCTAAAGGTTGCTTTAGTTTGAGTCTGTTACTGAAACAGTCAAAAGCTATCTTGGCTCCATGGAGTCGGATTACCTTCAGAGACTACCTCTCACAAATTCCCATGATGCTTGTAGTGAGTGCTGCATACTCCATCTTCTTCACCTCCCACCCTTCCAGTATATTTTTGCAGTTTCCCCCTCTCCACACTTTAGGTCCACTGATGCATATGATGTACATGTTCTGACACACATTATTCATTTTTCAGTACACTAGTCTTTAAAAAGCTCTCCAAACTAAAATACAGCTTCTTTGCATTTGGGCTAGTATCATTAGCTGTGATTTTAAATGATTGCTATATTTAAGTTGAATAACTTATTTTCATACCTGTTGGTGCCACATTTTAGAGCTATTTGAAAAGACAGAATTTGTGTATCTTTGTATACATTAAATTGAAAGAGAATAACTGATAACATTATCTGTATATTTCAAGTCCCAAGCTGCTTACTGCTGAAATTTCCATGATTGTCATATAAATTTGATTTTAGATGCTCTCAGAAAATAAGATGTAAAAAAATAGTTGGCTGAAGCAGATATTTCCTCAAATATTAACTTACACTGTTACCTTAATTAATTTTTCCCTTCGTACACCTTCCACCAAGTAAACTTTACAAAACACATTTTAAAAATACTTTTCACCCTTTCTTCAGATGCAGTTATGTTTAAAAGTCAATTAATATAGGCTGTTGCTTTGGAATGGCTAAACCTCATTTAGCACTGAGTGAACAGGACTTTTGAACAACTGCTGCCTTGTGGGAGTTCTTTAAAGCATGCTCCTAATATGTCGGTTTCATCATCCTTAACACTGAAAGCGTATGTAATATAGTAGATGCTTTTACCTAGTCACCATCATAGGTATATGCTTTAATAAGGTATATGCTTTATGGTCTTTCTAAGGTATTTTTCTCTTCACTAAAACAGAAAATTCTGAACCATTAAGTGTGTAGGAATAGCATGGCTATATATTTAAATGCTTCCAGACAATGTATGGAAGTGTAATGGAAACTTGGGCAGCAGGGAGGAAAATAGGGGAAAAAAATCCTGGGCTGACAAGATTATTAAATTTTAGTAGAATATATTCAAGATTAATTCCGCTGAACCATATGTACATTGCAATTTACTTTATTACTTTTAATTAAAATACATTTGAAGGAGACATAAGTATTAAATTTATGTTAATTATTATTAAAGAAAGCTATAAGGAAAAACTTCCTTTTTTTGCTCACCCTAACTTTACTATTTGTGAAATCCAATACTCACTGGATTTTCTGCTGACAATAGAAATTTGATGTGACACAGTGTCAGCGTTAGTTCCAGTAAGTATATGAACTCCTTATGAATCAGTGTACTAAGCATTTATATTCCATATTATCTTGATAATACTTCAGTCTATTTGAAAGTATCTCATAGCCTTCAAAATTAATTTTAAAAATTAATTTTATAAAAATATTTTGAGAAGATCAAATACTCAACATTTAGTGTTTGAACCCAACCTTTTTCAGTTGAAGTTGCATTCAGTCCTCTTGTAGTTTTGATAAAACTTTAAAACCTAAACCATTTTACAGTAAATAAAAGCCAAGCTGTTGTTGGAAAAAGCTATAGGTAGAGAAGTAGGCCAATAACTGTTTCTAATTTTTGTTCAATCTATTACTTTAAAACACATTATTTCTCAGCTCCTATCTGTTCACTTTCAGGGCTTGGAAATATTTCATAATCTGCAGCTGCTTGAGTCAACTTTTTTTTGCCCACGGAAATATAGCAAAAAGCCCTGAATACATTAGGGCCCCTATTATTAATTTTATTATTCACTTTTCTTGTCCATGTCACACCCAATAATTCCAGTTTTCCTCTCACACCACTCTGACTTAGAAACTCTTTCAAAATATCCACATGACTAAGATAAAGTTATTCTCTGAGGCCAGCTCCCTTCATGACATTTTCCCAGTGATCTCTAATCTCTTTCTGGATCAAATAAAATGGCTTATTGTTTTCAAAGTCAACCAAGAGGCCCCATTTTGCTGGTCTTCTTTTAAGGTGATTTACCTCCATCCACTCTTGTATTGTTATGATTCCTAAAATAATCTAAAAATTTTAAGATAGCCTACTAAGCCATCCCACAATTAACTGCTCTGCTCTTTCATGTTTACTATAAACCATTTTCTTTAAGAAGCATTCACTGACTTCTAATTTCTATCCTGATGACTCAGCCTTCTTGAGGATAGGAAATGAAATACACTACTTTAGGTATTAAAAAATAAAGATAAAACCACCATTTTGCATACAACCCTAAAAAAGAGGAAAATTCAGTGATGAAATAAGGTCTGTTTAGTATAAAAGTTTAAATGCTGTAGCAGAAAATATGTCCGATAAGGGAAAGAAGTTTTGACAGGTATGATGCTCTTTAGTGATTTTTCCCCCCGTCATAGGAAGTGGAGATTTATCTTAATGAGGTGAAGGAAAATGTCAAAATTTTGAGTTAAAATTTCTTGAGAGAGATAAGAAATAATTTTCTGGCAGGAACTTCAGAAGTATACATGGTAAGGAAAAAAAAATGTATGTTAATGAATCAAATAGGTGCTATCACCTCTTTTTGAAAAATTAATTTTTTTCTCAGTGCAATGTGACTAGATGGTAACCACCAATCACCTACTTTGGATTTTACATTTTTGGAGCAGTAATTCTTATAATTTTATACAAAGAGGAAAATTTCCTTTTTGATATGTGGAGTTTAGTTCACAAGAAACACTTTGTTTATAGTGTCCTTAATATTTTCTTCTTAAGGTAACACTCATGATTTAGTGGAAGGTAGGGGAAAAAGTATATTTAATGTAGATGTATTCTGTTTCTTACTTCATCATGGAAGGTGCTTTAATGGGTGGACTTAAATAAATTATTCCCTGCTTTGGAGAAATTAATCTCTGTAAGGGATGGCAGTGACATTGACAAATCTGTGCCAAGACCGACAGGTACCAACTAGTGCATTTGGTAAATTTTAAGCGTTTGCATATGTATTCAAGCACCAAAAGTAAGAGAAGATGATTTTAGTAAGTCAGGAAAGAGCCCATGGGGAAGGTGGGGTTTTAACCAGTGTGTTTAATTAAGGCATTTTCAAGAGAGAAGTATTCTAAATGTAAAAGCACAGCAGGAGACTCTAGGGTTAAGATTGGGTGATTAACCAGAAGGGTTGTGTCTAGGTTTGTCTGGTTGAAGGAGAGAGGTGGGCAGTGAGGGAAAGTGAGGGAGGAGGGTGAGTAGGTGGCACAAAAGTACAGGAACAAATCTGCATTTCACAAAGACAATAAAACTCTCATCATGTCCTGAGTTTAAATAAATACCACATTATAAAACTTTGGCTGCCAAAAATAAGCCCACAAAGAATGTGTATTGAATTGGTACAGCTGTTTCAAATCTGTTTCTAAGGAATAATTTGGAAATAATGTTAAAATGAATTATTTTGAAGATTAATTACATCATTAACATTTTGTTGTTGGATATTTAGAATTTTACTGATCCAGATTCTTACATGAAGAATGAAGATGAGCTTTTAAATCTTGATGTTCTTAAAGCAATGATAAGTTTTCATTTTCATTTATATCAGAGTGACTTCAGATTAGGACTTAATTTGTTCTTAATGACTTTTAGCTTTCTATGTGACTTCCCTACAGCATCTCACACATAAGGCTTGTTGTGAACGATGAAACTTTAGCTTCTATGAGGAGTTCTAGAAGGATGGATCATTGGAACTAATATAAAGGTGGGGGGGAAAGGAGGGTAAGAAATTTGGGGAAAAAGTGGAGTCTAAAGCTTTTTTTTTTTATGAGTGTGTCATAGTCTAGTGTCTGGCTGAAGAATAGCAGACTGGATCATTGTGTTGAATAACGTTCAGTGAGTGAATTCTGTTTTCATGCATAGCATAGGCCTGTGCTCCCCCAAATGGTACATTTCTGTGGTTGTGGGAGCCAAATGATCAAAAGAAGCCAAAGAATTGATTTTTGCTAAGTATTTTAAAACATTTTTATATTAAAACACAGTGATGTTATATTCATGGTATAGAAAGCAAGATTGGCGTGATTTTAAAGATGAGACCAGAGGCCTAACAGGAAGTTTAGGCTTGCAGCAGGCTGTTTAAAGCTGCATTTTCTAGATCTCCCACGGTTCTGAGTACACTCCGTTCAGCAATTAGGAGTATATCAGTGGAAAAGTTGGAGAAGTGGTGGTTGGGTTTAGAAATGGTAAAAATTAATGTGCTCCGCTTCCTTTCTTTCTCCTATTGCAAAGGATGAAATCTCTTTTGAGTCAATACCATGATTACAGCATCTTACTTTGTTTGATCCATAAACCTGTAGTCAGGATGAACTTCATGAGAATGGTTCTCATCCAACCCTATCCTTTCACTTCTCACCCCCGTCAGCTTAAACAATTTAATGCTTTGTCACTGCTTTTAGGGTAAATATCATAGTCCTTAAAATGACAAATAAGACCCTTGAAGGTTTGGCTATGGCCTGTGAGGTAAACCTCATTCCTAGCACTAGCTACACCTGCCTTTTTTCAGTCCTGTTTACCCAGCCCTGAGCCTTTGCACTTTTTCTTCAAGCACTCAAGTCCTATTCATCCTCCTTATCTCAGGCCTCCCCTCCTCTGCCTCAGAAAAACCTGTCTGAATACCTGAATCACATCCAATCCTCAGTTATGGTACCTTGTATATGTTCTTTGTCCCATTTGCCAATTTCATTTTCACCTTAATTTTTATGGTTATTTAATGCAGGCGGGGAACCCATCTTTTTGCATAACTGAATAAGAAGGTGTCTGGTAAAAAGTAGGTACTGAGGAAATATTTGTTGAGTGAAGGAAATAAATAAATTTATTCACAAATCACTGGTCTGTCAGCAAATCTGCTTTCCTAAATGACGATGCACATAATAAAATCCTTATAATTTTCTAATGGATACTTCAGCACCAAGTTGTATATTGTGTGCGAGAATACAGTGGAAGTAGGGTTGCTCTGTCCATGTCTCACAGTTGTGTTTCTGTAGCCAGTTCAGTGACCATGGTTTAGATTCATCTTGTTAAGAAATATTAAATACTTCACTGATAATTTCAGTGAATCTGGAATTTATGCTGTAAATATTATTTGCTGATGTCATTTAATAGGCCAACACAATAAGCAAACATTATTTTAAAATTACGTACTTCCTTTCTTAAGCATTTATTTTCTTTCATACACATTTACTAATCGTTTTCTTCATTTTGATGTTTTTAAAAGAACTGCATATTTTGGGATGCATGATAGAATTGAAAAAATACCTTAAATTTGTCCTCTTAAAGTTTTAAAAAGTTCATATAAGAAATTAAAATGTATTTTCCTGTTGTGAGAAGAACAGGAAATTTATTTGTTAATTTGGAGGATAAAATAAAAAGCAGCCCTTTAGCTTAATGAGAACCATTATCTTTATTATATTTAATGTTGAGTTTACATTTTTGCTAGTAGGAATAAAATTGATATATTTAAAATGCATCTTAAATCAGCATTTCTTATATAATTTTTCATCTCACCCTGATTTTTAAAAAATGAATTTTGCTTTTTTAAGCGAAATGTGGATTTACTTGGACTAATTTTTGAAGGGTGCTCATTAAGAACCTATGTTGAGCATTACTCTAAACATAACTTGTTGAATACAGATTGTGCATGCGGATTTTTTGTGAATTCATTGCCACTGGATAATCACTAGTAGGCAGGTTATAGAGATTTTTCTAATAATTTGTGTCCCTCCCCCCAAATTTAGAATGGTTAAAACATAAATCAGAGTAAGTGAAATTTTTAAGACTTTTTTTTAACGTAGTTTTGCCTCTCTGTTAATGCTTAACAAAACACCTTCAGGCTTAAATGTTCTAGCTAGTACAGCAAAACAATGGATTGCAATTGTGCCCTAATTTGAATTACAAATAACCATTAAACATGTAGAATTTTTTTAAACTTTAAAGATATATTTAATTTTTCATTCAATTTCAATTTAAATTACATCATTAATTCTAATAGAAGTTTTCATTATCTTAATCTTACTCTTGCAGTTTCAGGAAAGAAAGGGTTATGGAGATTTGCATAAATTCATTGAATTTTAAATTTTACTAAAGTACAATAACCACTGTTTTAGTTTTCTGTATTCATCTATTGAATATTTTGTCACAACATTAAATTGTTTTAAAAACTCAGATTTATTAAATAAACCAAAACTCACAATGGCATTATTGTATTCTGGTTTGCCACCATAAAATCATTGTTACAAAGCTAATATCAAATATAGCATACTTGTCTGTTTTATATTTACCTGACATTGATATTCTTGGAAATGAGTTTTATGAGGTAGGTTGGATAGTCTTCTGATAAGATGATTAATAAGAACAGATCGCATTTTTGTTTGCTTTTAAAGTGTTGCCCAATATCTTTTTTGTTTGTTTGTTGGAACTTTTTGTTTGCTTAAGCTACATCTGCTATGTTTAAAATGGGCTTGGAACATGGTTTCTGAAGTAATATCTATAACAAATCAATGCAAGACTGACTTTGATCCTGGATTTTATTTTTTTCCAACTTTTTTAACCAATGATTATGAAAGAATCTATTTTCTAGCAAGATGTTAGATTTATAATGTAATTTATTAATAAAAACGCTGAAATATGAGTTCTAAGTTATGCTGAATGAGTAATTTCAATAACATTAGCTGAACTCTTATAATTTTGGTATTTTTTATATGTGTAAGTGAGAGTTTATTTCATATACTTTTTTTCAACTATCAACATTATTTCAATTTTTTTTTTTTTTGTCTTTTCTAGGGCCACACCCGAGGCATATGGAAGTTCCCACACTAGGGTGCAATCTGAGCTGTAGCCGCCAGCCTCCACCAGAGCCACAGCAACGCGGGATCCAAGCTGCATCTGCTACCTACACCACAGCTCATGGCAACGCCAGATCGTTAACCCACTGAGCAAGGCCAGGGATTGAACCCGCAACCTCATGGTTCCTAGTCGGATTCGTTAACCACTGAGCCACGATGGGAACTCCCAAAATGTTTGATAATTCTGGGAACTTGTGATTTTTTTTTCCTGACTGAGCAGAAAATTCATATTTTAATTTTGTGTAATTCATTTATTTTATTTTTCTCATTTTATGGCTGCACCCTCAGCATGTGGAGTTCTCAGGCCAGGAATTGAATCAAGCTGTGCAGCAGATCCTTTAACCCACTGTGCCAGGCTGAGGACCAAACCCACACTTCTGCTCAGATCCAAACTGCTGCACTATGGTTCTTAACCCCACTGCACCACTGTGGGAACTCCTATGTAACTCATTTATATTTTGGCTTTCAAAACAAGCTACCCAGCTATTAAAAATATATAAAAGAGAAAATGGAAGTTTCTTTTGTGGCTCAGCGGTAACGAACCTGACTAGTAGCCATGGGGATGCAGGTTTGATCCCTGGCCTCATTCAGTGTGTCAAGGATCCCATGAGCTGTGGTGTAGGTCGCAGACAAGGCTCGGATCCAGCGTTCCTGTGGCTGTGGCGTAGGCTGGCAGCTGTAGCTTCAATTCGACCGCCTAGCCTGGGAGCTTCAATATACTGTGGGTGCGGCCCTAAAAATAAAAAAAATAAAAATAAAAAATAAAAGAGAAAATGTTGTAGAGTTTTTTTCTACTAGGGCTCAAAACAGACATTATAGTCCAGTAGCTAGGTTTTCTTTCTGCCTGCCAGAACCTTTGTGGAAACCAGGTTCAGTGTGATGTGAGCCAACTTAGGGATGACAGGGCAAGGTGCTCTTTCTCCATTTCCCTCTGTATTGGTTACATGGTGAGTTTTGTGACAGTCTCTGTTTGCACCAGTGTTGCATTAAATCAATGGCAGAAGGTTTCTTATCTAGAAGGCTGCTCCCTTGCCTTCTAGCTGTCAGACCAGAGGCTTTCAGTTTGATGTTGAATTGTCACACGCAGAGAGAAGCTAGTTCTATGGAATATTTAAAACTAGATGATTTTTCTTTCTAATCTCTCCCTCAACAAAATGCTTTAAGTATATTGATGATAAAAACATCTTAATTACAGTTCCATTAATTTGGGTTTTTTGACAGTTTCAATAGGTTCCCATTGAAATTTATTCTCGGTATGTGAAGAAAGGCTTTGCTGATGCTGATCAATCTATTAACGTAGTCAAGATTGGAAAGAAATTGTTTGACCCTGGAGTACGTAGTGTTTTCAAGTACTTTGCTTTGCCAGGAGCCATTTCCATACTGAAAATATGTGAGCTAGAAATGAGCTGTATTTTTAGTTAGAATTTCTGCATGCTTAGCTGGGATCACAATTTTTTATTTTTATTTTTTGGAATATTTTTGCAAACATTCGGTAATACAGCTTGGTTCTTCTTCTCTTTGACCCATGTTAGACAGGTCTTACACATTTCACGCTTCTATTGTTATTAGCACTACTTACAATTGAAATAAGGGACAGTTGTTAATACCCCTTTCCATGTAAGTTACAGGGAAGTTAAGCAGCTCAACAGAGATGTGCAACTGTTCAGTGGTGGAATTAGATTGAACATTAACTATTTTCTTCTCACCTACTGGGTTAGATTTAGACTTTCGTGGGTTAAGAACACAGTTCACGTTTATGTATAATTTTTTTTTTTGTCTTTTTTTTGCCATTTCTTGGGCCACTCCCATGGCATGTGGAGGTTCCCAGACTAGGGGTCTAATCAGAGCTGTACCTGCCGGCCTACGCCAGAGCCACAGCAACTCGGGATCTGAGCCGCGTCTGTGATCTACACCACAGCTCACGGCAACATGGGATCCTTAACCCCCTGAGCAAGGGCAGGGATCGAACCCGCAACCTCATGGTTCCTAGTCGGATTCATTAACCACTGTGCCACGATGGGAACTCCTGTGTATAATTATCTTCAGACTTTTAAAATTTTTTCTGAATTTTCTACCTTTTAAAAATTCATGAGAATGCTTGTACAACTGTAAATATAATAAAATTCATTGAATTGTTTTAAAAATTCACTCTGTTTAGTATATAGTAAAGAGTACTTTGAAATCAAATCCCTGGATTAGTTATATCTAGGCTCTGTTACTTCCTAGCTCTGTGATCTTAGTGAGGGAGAGTGTAAATAACTTGTGAGGTTTTCTCATTTGTGTAAAGTATAGGCGATATTACCTACTCTTAGGTTGTAGTATGCTTAAAATGATGCCTAGCACATAGCAAGTGCATGATAAATGTCAGATTTTTTTAAATTAAGAAGTTTCATTCTATTGGCAATCTTCAGAGACAGAACTGTTAATAGATAGTATTTATCGATTGTTTACTGAATACCATGTACTGTTCTAGGTGCTTTCCCTGTATTATCTTATGCCTGGCCTATCTCTGAAAGGTTAGAATTATCTCTGTTTTACAGATGAAGAAGCTTTTCCTTAGAAACATTGAATGACTTGTCCTATATACCCCCAAATTTTTTGAGCAGGTGTTGAATAAATATTTTGAAGAATGAATAAATATTAAGTAGAAGTGGAATTTGAAGGAATTTCTAACTGGCTCTGAAATACCTTGCCTTTCTACCAGAGGTAGGTATGACGTGAGAGGAATCCTGGGAATACTTTAAAAGATGTGGATGGATGTCCTCTTTTTCAGACCTACTTTTTCTAGTGTGGGCTGTGATTCTTGGCTTTTTTGACCTCTGGGGTGTGTGTGTGGGGGGAGGTTGTTAGTGGTTAAGAGTTTCCACTTGTAATAGGACTTTAGCTGGTGGCAAAGATGCCACATTCAACTGTTTTCTTGCTGACATCCTTCTTATTTTGAAGTGAACTCCAGGAGTTTGATGCTCTCCTCTTCTGAGTCTAGACCTAGGAAAAGATCTACTTTAGGCTACCGCTACTACCAACCCTATGCGGAGGTGTTTTGTTTTCAGAGGATTTTTAATAAAAGTACATGGTGCCTCATGAAAAGATGCTCGGCCTCACTAACCATCAGGGAACTGGAAATCACTACCACGATGAAATATCACCTCACATTGGTCAGAATGGCTGTTGTCAAAAATACCACAAATAGGAGTTCCCGTCATGGCTCAGTGGTTAACAAATCTGGTTTGATCCCTGGCCTTGCTCAGTGGGTTAACGATCTGGCGTTGCCGTGAGCTGTGGTGTAGGTCACAGATGTGGCTCGGATCCCGAGTTGCTGTGGCTGTGGTGTAGACTGGTGGCTATAGCTCCGATTAGACCCCTAGCCTGGGAACCTCCATATGCCATGGGAGCGGCCCAAGAAATGGCAAAAAAGAAAAAACTAAAAAAAAAACACAAATAATAAATGTTGACAAAGATGTGGAGAAAAGGGAACCCTAGTTCACTGTTGCTGGGAATGCACAGGCACTGTGGAAAACAGTATAGAGATTCCTCAAAAAATTAAAAATAAATAGAATTATCATATGACATAGTAATTCTACTCCTGGGTATGTATCTGAAGAAAATGAGAAGACTAATTAGAAAAGATACATGCACCACAGTGTTCAAAACATTATTTACAGTTGCCAAGATATGGAAGCACCTAAGTGTCCATCAACGCTGAATAGATGAAGAAGATGTGTATATATATATATATATATATATATACACACACACACACACACACATGCATGTACACACACAATAGAATATTACTCAGCCGTAAACAGAATGAATTTTTCCCTTTGCAGCAACATGGAGGACATTATACTTAGTGAAGTAAGTCCAACAGAAAAAGACATTGTTTTCACTTATATGGGTAATCTAAGAAGTAAAACAAATGAATGTAGCAAAACAGAAGCAAGCCCATAGATAAGGAGAACAAACTAGTGGTTACCACTTGGGAGAGGGGTAGAAGGAAGGGCTGATAGGGGAATGAGATTAAGAGGTATGAGCTGCTATGTATATGATAAATAAGCTACAAGGATGTAATGTATGGCACAGAGAACATAACCAATATTTTATAATTACTATAAATGGAGTATAATCTATAAAAATATTGAATCACTGTGTTGTACACTTGAAACTAAAGTAACATTGTAAATATACTTTACTTCAATAAAAAATAAATTCTTCTAAAAAGAACTTATACTTCCAGTAAGAGTGAATATGAGTAAAAACATAGAATATTTTAAAGAATATGTTTAATATGTGCTTATAAATTAAAGAAAAAATCCCCCCCCCAAAAAAGTAACAATGCCTGATAATAGATGTGTCATTTTACTGCAAATACAGACACACTTTGGAAATATTGTGGGTTTGTTCCTGACCACTGAAATAAAGCAAATGTGGCAATAAAGCAAATCACATGAATTTCCCAGTGCAAATAAAGGTTCTGTTTATACACTATTGTGATCTATTAAATGTGCAACAGCATTATGCCAAAACAAGTATATGCCTTAATTAAAAAATACTTTATTGCTAAAAAATGCTATCACCTAAACCTTCAGCAAGTTGCAATTGTAGCATTGAAGATCACTGATCACAGATTACCATAACAAATATAATATTGAAAAAGTTTGAAATATTGTGAGAATTAACAAAAGTTGACACAGAGACATGAAGTGAGCAAATGCTGTTGGAAAAATGGTGCCTATAGACTTTCTTAATGCAGTGTTGCCACAAACCTTCAATTTGGAAAAAACAAAATATCTGTGAAGTACAGTAAAGTGAAGTGCAATAAAATGAATTACACCTCTAATGGCTTTGGTTGTATTCTGCTCTTCATATTTACTTAGTAGGGGTTAGTATTGTCTACATTTCATAAGTGTTTCTTTGAACAGCAGACTTTATTCAGTACATTTCTTTAGCTTGGAACCCGTTACCTACCTACTAAATGGTAATTGTTCTCCCCAGATTGTTTTGTTTTTGTTTAGAAATTCTTTTATCATAGACCAAATTGTGATATGACATGAGAGTGTAATGAATCAAACACAAAAAACCTTGTATGCTGGAGAAACTTTAATCATCATCTGCCAAGAAACTATTGTGACATTATTGTAAAATATAGAGTGGTCAAGTTGAGCTAGAGATATTTGATCAGTTGATTACTTGTAAAATGGTAATTATAGGTATAGTTCCATCTATATTATGTTTTAGAATAATACACATGGTTTTGCATGTGTATCTAAAATATATGTTCTAACATGTATTGTTGGAACCTAAAGTAAGATATGTTCAAAGTAAAAACACAAGGATAATATTTTCTATCTCTTGTTTTCCTTTAATAGAATTGAGATGCGTTTGCTTTAGGCTGGAATTTTTAAAATAAGTGAAAACAACTTTAATTCTTCTCTGGTTGTGGAGAGAATGAATTGAAGTCTCTCACTTTTAATGAAAGCTACCACAATACCCAGAACAGTAGACATTTACAAAAGAACATCATCTGTGAACTGTGGTAATTACCAACTATTTTGAAGTTGCCTTAGCAACTTGTCCATTTGATTATCTAAAGTACTTTTTCTCTCTTAATGTGCTCATTCTCTCTCTCTCTCTCTCTCTCTCTCTCTCTCTCTCTCTCTCTCTCTCGTTGTCTTTTTAGGGCTGCACCCTTAGCGTATGGAGGTTTCCAAGCTAGGGGTCTAATCATAGCTATAGCCGCTGTCCTACACCACAGCCACAGCAGCTCGGGGTCCAAGCCCCGTCTTCGACCTACACCGCAGCTCACAGCAACGCTGGATCCTTAACCATCTGAGCGAGGCCAGGGATTTAACCCACGTCCTCATGGATACTAGTCAGGTCTGTTACCACTGAGCCATGACTGGAACTTCTCATTATCTCTTTTTTTAAAAATTAAAAAAAAATTTTTTGGCTGCACCTGTGGCATGTGGAAGTTCCCGGGCCAGGGATCGAACTGGGATTGATCCCAAGCCTCTGCAGTGACAACACCAGATCCTTGAATGCTAGGCCACCAGAGAACTCCTGTGCTCATTATCTTTTAAAGTCCATACAAATTAAAATTAATTTTGTTTGAGTATGTTTTTGAGAATTTCATTACTGTCTTTGAAAAAGCTGACATCCTGTTTTGATAAAGGTGGTCTGGTAAAAAAGACTTTGAATTATGGTAACATCATGAATCTCCATCTGCATTAATTTTAAGATGTGTCTAATGTTTAAACTTTTAAATGGTTTCTAATTTTGATATTTTTCTTCAAATGAGGCTGCTTTGCGAGTTTATTTTTACGGTTGTGACTGACACAGAGAAAATAAATAGAGCAAAATAATACCTAGGGATCTAGTAATGTTTTTCTTTCTACTTATGTACCACTAATAAAATCACAAAAAATTAAGACAGGTATGTATCTCTAAAAAGTAAGCACTTAAATATATATTCATTGGGAGTTCCCATTGTGGCTCAGTGGTAACAAACCCGACTAGGAACCATGAGGATGTGGGTTTGATCCCTGGCCTCACTCAGTTGGTTAAGGATCGGGCATTGCCATGAGCCGTGGTATAGGTGGCAGATGTGGCTTGGATCCTGCGTTGCTGTGACTGTGGCCCAGTCCTAAATTCAAATTCTAGCCTGGGAACCTCCATATGCCACGAGTGTGGCCTAAAAAGACATATATATATATATATGTATATATATATATATATATATAAAAGGGGAAATATAACTTTACAGTGGAGGAGCCTAGTGAACACTATGTTGGCCGTGTGATCAGATATATTTAAATATCTGTATGATATATATATATATATATATATTCAGCACATACACCCCATAATATACAATATTATTACACCAAAGTTTCTTAATATTAAATATCTAGTTCAAATTTCTAGTTACATAAATGTTGTAAGTATTTTTACAGGTTTTTTCCCCCTTAAATCAGAAGCCAAATAAAGCCTACACATTGTAGTCTACATTATTCTTTTTCCCTACATCGATCCTTTTGGACTCAGTACCACCTTTATATGACATGCTCTATTTAATGTCTCTTGGTATAAAATTCATTAATAATAAAACCTACCTCTCACATTATTTTAAAAAATCACTGTGGAGTTCCCGTCGTGGCGCAGTGGTTAACAAATCCGACTAGGAACCATGAGGTTGCGGGTTCGGTCCCTGCTCTTGCTCAGTGGGTTAACGATCCGGCGTTGCCGTGAGCTGTGGTGTAGGTTGCAGACGCGGCTCGGATCCCGCGTTGCTGTGGCTCTGGCGTAGGCCGGTGGCTACAGCTCTGATTCAACCACTAGCCTGGGAACCTCCATATGCCGTGGGAGCGGCCCAAGAAATAGCAACAACAACAACAACAACAACAAAAAAGACAAAAAGACCAAAAAAAAAAAATCACTGTAATGCCCTATTGTAATAAACAAGAAAAATAATTTATAAAAATAAGATAGGTTTCTATATGTAGGTGCTTAACATGACTGTACTAAAAAAAATACTCATTGATATGTTTGCCTGCTTAAGAGCATTCACGGATTTAAGAGAAGCAGGGAGTAAGCTCAGAAGTCATTCCATGTTAAGTACAAGAAAATGGAAGAATGAATGTATTGATAGACACTGGCATAAAAATGAGTATTAGAATGGCTTACAGGCTAGACTATTTGGCATGCCACTCTGATAATTCCTGTTAAACACTTAAAAGTCATATTAAAAGGAACCACAGCTTTATGAAGAAATGGCAGATTCTTGAACTGAGGAGGGAAGATTTAAGATGAGCATGGAGCATCTTATAGTGCCAGAAAAGTAAGGAAGTGCTCAAAAAACAAAATGATGAGGGCATGTCAGAGACTTGGGAATCATTCTGAAAGAGCTCTCAGTTGCTGAAGCTGGAACAGTTTGAGCAACGAAAGTAGTATTGGGTTTATAAAAGAAGTATCAGTGAGCCTATACTGATATTAAAAAGTCTGAATAAATAAATGAGAGGAGAGAAAAATCTCCTATACAGATAATTCCAAATAATGTATGTAAGTACTCTTCTCTCAAGGAGGTGACACTTAACTCCCCCCTTTTTTTTGTGGCCTGCACTTAGTGACCTGTTTCCAAAGAGTATAGTGAGAGAAGGGAAAATATAACTTTACAGTGAAGGAACCTAGTGAACACTACATTGGCCGGGTGATCAAGGTTTGCATCATCATTGATAAGTCATGTTGATAGTGTATACTATTCATATGATGTTGTGAAAATTACACTTCAGGAGTTCCTGTTGTGGCTCAGTGGAAGGAATCTGACTAGTATCCATGAGGATGCAGGTTCGATCCCTGGCCTTGCTTAGTGGGTTAAGGATCCAGCATTGCCGTGAGCTGGAGTGTAGGTCACTGACACAGCTCTGATTCCACGTTGCTGTGGCTCTGGCATAGACTGACAGCTGTGGCTCCACTTTGACCCCTAGCCTGGGAATTTCCATATGCTGCATGTGCAGCCTTAAAAAGCCAAAAAAAAAAAAAGAAGAAGAAGAAGAAGAAAAAGAAAAGAAAATGGCACTTCACCTATGTGATCTTCCTTCCCCAAAACCCATAATTCCAGTCTAACCATGAGAAAAACAGACCATTCCAGATTTTTGGACATTTTACAAATTACCTCACTAATACTCCTCAAAACTGTCATGTTGTCAAAAACAAGGAAAATGAGAAACTCACAGACCAGAGGAGGCTAAGTAGAGATGAGGATTATTTGTATTATGGTCTTTTAGGATCCTGAGACAGAAAAAGCCCAAGAGGAAAAAAACTATTGAAATCCAAGTTAAGTGTGGAGTTTAGTTAAGAGCGATTTACCATGTGGTTCCTTAGTTGTGACAGATGTGTCACAGTAATGTGAGCTGTTAATGATAGAATATGGATGGGAGGTATACAGGAGAGGTAGACTATTTTTGCAACTTTTCTGTAGACCTAAAACTATTCTGAAATTACAAGTTTATTTACATGAAAAAATTAGATTTAAATTTTCAAATTTGGTAATACCAAAAGATAAGCAGAATCTCATATGTGAAATAACTTTGGTTTGCCTTTTGTGTGTGTGTGTGTGTGTGTGTGTGTGTGTGTGTGTGTGTGTGTGCGTGTGCTTTTTAGGGCTGCACCTGAGGCTTATGGAAGTTCCCAGGCTAGGTGTTGAAGTGGAGCTATGGCTGCCGGCCTATACCACAGCCACAACAACGCCAGATCCTTAACCCACTGATTGAGGCCAGGGATCGAACCCATGTCTTCACAGATACCAGCCAGTTCATTACCTCTGAGCCACAACTCCCTGGTTTGCCTTTTTCTAAGTGTTAATAATACACTCTTTCAAATAGAAAGAAAAAACTCATATGGGATACAGGCAGTTCTTTAGTGTGGGACTGTTACATTCATTCACCTTGCAGTCGTTCAGTAACTTGATCATTGTGATAACCTCCTACTCCTCACAATACTCAAAATGCTCCCAAAAGAAACTTCGAACCTGGCCTGGCTACAAGAACCTCTGCCTTACCTCTTTGCTTCTGTGTAAACCTCATGCTCTGCCACATGTGAAAAATTTTTTGAATGACTGTTATAACTGTTTTTCCTTCTACTCACACTAATCTTTTGCTTGATTAGTTTTTGTTTTTAACCTTTTGGTAATCAGGAAATGTGTTTCAGAAAAGGGAAGTGAATGTGCATGGGACTGGGACGGGATGGAGACCACCCAAAGTTAGCTCCATCTCCTTTTTTACGTCACTGCTAACAGATTTGCAGTTAAACTCTTGGACAGAAGAGTGTGCTGTTCTAAACCTTGTTAACAAAGCCTGATTCCCAACACTCTCTAATTGTAGTTTCTGTTTCCTGCAGACACTGTTTAGGAATGTTAAACAAGGCATGAAAATTTTTGAGCAGATAAATGTGGTTTATAATAATTGATTTTAAGCTGCATATATAAATGTGTATATAAATATGCATGTATATTTACTTAGTGCAGATATTTGCCTAGGGCAGATATACTGAAATTGAATGTAACTAAATGACCTTTTCCCATTGCTTTTCTGCAAGGAAGTCACCATTTTTCTTTTTGTCATTAAATGTAAACCTAATTTTCATTGTATCATGGGGCCATGTAGTGTGTTTAGTAGCTGAGTTTTGGGCGCAAGTATGGTTGTTACTTAAGACCTCCTTTGGTCACATCTCCAAGAGATTACATTTGATTTCAGAACAGAACTGCTTTAATATTTGTGCCTTATGCCCATGTCTTTTTCATTAAGATGTTCCTTGTTTTCTAGGTTACTGTTGTGAAAATTCTGAAAGGAACAGGCTCTGGTAATAAGTAGATAAGCTGTGACTGGAAATTTAATGCATTAACCTGATTTTTTTTTCTTGCCCAATAAATTGAAATGTTATGTTTATCACAGTTTCGACTTGATTCTTTGTTATTAACCCACCTCTATGAAACTGTGAAGTTCTGCTAATGTTTATGTCATTGTCTTAGGGTTGTCTCCCTGGCTTGCTGGTAAATATCCCTTTCCTTTCTTGATTTTATGCTCTGTGAGTAGGAGCCTAGATATGCATTCACGTTCTCTCTGAAATACTTACATTTTTGTGTGTGTGCAAGGTGTTTTTTAAGTTATGTTCACAGGAATGAAGAATTTATTTTTTTCTGTTTTGTTTTAGTAAGGTGAGCATGTTTTGCGTTTAAAGAAATTTTCAACAAAAACCCAATCTCTGTAGATTGTACCTTAAATATCAAGGATTTGAAGCTGTCTTTGAATATGTGACGGGAAGAGATGGGTTGACTTTCCAGGATTCTCCCGTATCTATCCCAGGATAGAATCTGTCCCAGGATAGGTGGGCAACATTTAGATTGAAATTTTTTTTACAGCTTTCCAATGATACTTTTCATAACAAAACTACAGATTTAGGATGACTAGCTATCACGATCATATAGTCTCATAACAATTAAAAACAGAATGTTAGAAACAAATTGTGTGATATGCATGACTTCTGAAATACAGATGGTGAGAAGTAGACTTGGAAGCTTTTTCAGAGTGCAGATGGACACAAGTTCTTCAGAGAAGTTAATTAAGAGTAATTATTGTATAGCAACCACTGTCTTGCAGGCTGCCATGAATGTAATGTTCCTCTTTCCCAAATAAAAATGCCAGATGATGGCTTTCAAGGCTGCTGAAAACATCTTTATCACCTGTAGCCGTGCCAAAAGCCTCAGTCCCCTAACCTACCCCGTACTTCCTCCATCTCTACATTTCATACAGATGAATAAAAAAAGATTAAAGGGACAAATATCTAGTCGGAAGCACTGTATGTAAAGGACAACACAAATTATCTGAGGTATTGAGTTGGATCTGGAAATCTCTCCACTTGTGCTCCAACCTGAATTCTATCCCGTCATGTATGTTTAACTCATCTCTTCATTTCTCAAACCCTCGGTTTCTTTATCTAAAAATGAAGGTAAGGACAATGTACTTGATAGGGAATTCTGAAGAATAGTCAACATGAAGTCTGAATAGAAATGGAGTAACATTTTGACACTGGCAAAAACAGTTTGTTAATTACCAAACAGGATTTTAAAATAACTTTTGTGGAAAAGAATTTTTTAAGTATTCCAATTTAGAAATAAATTACTGGATATAGCAAACAAAGAAAATTCTACTGATTTTAAAATTTAAGGTCACTAGCTTTCTCCTGAAAGCTCTTCCTCTTACTAGAGTCTTTCTGTCTTTTTTTTTTTTTAATGGCCACACACACGGTGTATGGAAGTTCCTGGGCCAGGGATTGAATGCTAGCTGCAATCACAGCAATGCTGGATCCTTTAACCCACAGTATTGGGCTGGGGATTAAACCTCCATCTCTGCAGCTGCCCAAGCTGCTGCAGTCAGATTCTTAACCCATTGTGCCGTGGCAGGAACTCTAAGCTTCTTTCTGTCTTGTGTGTAGCCATTTCTCAGCTGTGGCTAAGTCCGAAGCAGTGTAAACCTCCTCTCAGTAGTAGAGCTTGCATATCATGGTTCCTCATACTTCTCAGTTTTATTTTTCCAAAAGGTTCATGATCACTGTAATTTCGTTTCTCAGCCATTGTCAGAGGATTGGAATATAATAGTTTTCTTATCATAGACATATATATGATGATCAAAATTATTAAACACCAATTCTGTGTAATGAAAATAACAGGCACTTATGAGCACTAGAGCTCCACTTAAGTGATAAGAATGAAATGACTTTTCATAGGAGAAACAGTCAGTTGTGAGAAACAAATGAACCAATTCATCTGAGCTTGGATCATTGAAAACAAGAGACAATCACTGACAAAACAATGCCTTTTCTCATTCATGTGTCACAAGTGGTATTTGGATTGAGGACAGTTGAGAAGCATTAAGACTACAAATTAGTCCCCATGTTTTTTATTATAGAATGGTTGTTGGAAGGTGTACTTTCCCAATGCTTGTATGCTAGATTTTTTAAAAACTGCCAGTTTTGTTTTTCTCATTAGGTTTCACATGTTGACTTGCATTTGTGTTTTCCTTGGAAAAATGCTCCATGTATTCAACATTGGTACACTCATGTAAATTATGTCAACTCACACATAAAATTTGGTTTAGAAGATTTTTTAAATACAGAAATAGATTAAGAGCCTTCTTTTTTTTGGTCTTTTTGTCTTTTTAGGGCCGCACCCGCAGCATATGAAGGATCCCAGGCTAGGAGTCTAATCAGAGCTGTTGCTGCCAGCCTACACCACAGCCACAGCAACGCCAGATCCAAACCGCATATGCAACCTACACTAAAGCTCACGGCCGTGCCGGATCCTTGACCCGCTGAGCAAGGCCAGCTAGTCGGATTCTTTTCCACAGAAAAGCGCCGCAGTGGGAACTCCAAGAGCCTTCTTTTAGTCAGTGTAGCAATGTTGACTTTAAAGCTTTTGAGAAATAGTGTTCTCCATGATTTTGTTGTTGTTACTACCTTTCCTCCATCTTCTTGATACTGTATGTGTCCAAATGACAGGAGACAATAATATGACAGATTTTATTCTTCTACTCAAACTTTGAAAACCATTTGAATTTTTTGGTTGCCCCTGAGCCATTTGCAGCTTGTTTTTAGATACTGTGTAAATTTTAAACTGAATGAATATATTTTTAAAATGAGATCTTGTGGTTGAGAGAGCTATACTTTTATAAGAGTTAGCTACAGTAAATAATTTGGACTTCTGATTTTTCTTGCTATAAAAGAATGTTGAGTGATATGTTCTCTTTAAAACTCTGCACTGGGAACTATATCTAGTCACTTGTGATGGAGAATAATGGAGGATAATGTGAGAAACAAGGATATATGTGCGTGCATGTGTGTGTGTGTGTGTGTGTGTGTGAGTGACCGGGTCACTTTACGTGTAATAGAAAATTGACAGAACACTGTAAACCAGCTATAATAGAAAAAATAAAAATCATTATAAAAATAAAACTCTAAGATTCTCTGATTCTAAATTTTTAATTCCTTCTCATATTTGGTTTAGAAGCAGTTAAGTGATGAGCATTCTTGCTTTTCTTCATATCTACTTTAGTGACAATTGGGATTTCTGAATATTTAGAAAGCTAAATTTTTTTTCTTATAAATTGAATGGGAGGCTTAAAACTTCGTATACATTATATAAAGACTTGTTTGTAACAAAAACAGAAGATGTATTTTTGATGTAGGTGAATCTGAATCCCCTAAATCTAGGCCATCAGTGCTAGAATGCTTTTGCAAATTCTGGTTGGCAAATTCCTACTAGGTTACAAATCTTCTTTTTGCTTTTTCTTTTTTCCCCTTTTTTATATAATTTTTCACCACCAATAATTGGAACTTAAGTTTAGCAAGCAGGCCATTGAGCAAATACCTTCTAGTACCTTGGGTAGTCTAACTCCTCATACTCTTTCTCTGCCTAACTCTAGGTAATGTTAAAAAAATTTTTTTTCAGGTAGCTGAAAACTCTTACTATATAAAAATAAAAGTATGACAGTTCCCTTGTAGCTCAGTAGGTTAATGATCCAGCGTTGTCACTGCTGTGGCTTGAATCACTGCTGTGGTGCAGGTTAGATCCTGGCCTAATATACATGCCACTTGTATAGCCAAATAAATAAATAAATATATATATATATATGAATTACAAACTCATTCACAAGACCAAGAAAAACATAAATTAGAACATGTGATATGTGCAATTTGATATAGAGTATCTAAAAAAAAAGCTTTTTGCTCTTGTTCATTTTTAAATCATCCTTTTAAAATCGTCTATGTAATGCAATAGTTTTAAGTTGTTTCTAGGTATATGTGAATGCATCAAACAGATTTATATTAATGAATGTAATATAATTCTTAGCAAAATTTACAGGTATTTTTACAAACCTTTAACATCTGTGGTTTTAAGTATATTTGATACACAAATTTGCAATAAACTCAAATACAGTACTTGTGTGCCTTTATTGAAACACATCATTAGTTAAAACAATTTGCAACTTTTCTTTTATAAAAGAACATGCTTAGTTTCTCTACATGTTGACACTCTTGTTCTCTGTGAGATGAATTGATAAGTTAAAACCAGAAAGAACTTACAGAACTCTCTTGGTCCTATGCCATCATCGTATTACATGGAAGCAGCTGAGCTCAGAGAGGTTAAAGAACTTGTCTAGATTCACATATCTTTCTAGTAACAAAAACAAAAAGAACTCAATATATGAGAGCTCAGAAAATATGCATAGGTCTCTTCATTGTTATAAAAACATCTCTGTTAGGAACAAAAGAGAGTGAATTCTTTTGATCACTGGTGTCAAAGCTAGAGCACGTCTTGATTAACACATGCAGCAGGCCCACTTCATAGAATAATCCCCTCATTAAGAATGTTTGGTTTAGATTTCATTTTATGTAATCAGATGTAAGATTCAGAGAATGCCCAACCCCATTTATAGGGAGTTAAAATGCTATTAAGTGCTAGAAAAACTTCTGATGGTCTTCTAATCTCTGTGTGCTATGACTCAGTGATTTTAAATCTCATTTTCTAAGGCTTTGCAGTTTGTTAATATAGTCCAGTGCAACAGGATTAAATCCAAATCTGAACACAGAGTAGATTTTATGGTGTGTTTAGAGCTGAATGAGTGGTTTTCTATGCTGAATAGTCTATTATAATTCACTCATTTTTAATTATTTTATGATAAACATGCACCTCAGACTCTAAATTGACCCTGTATTCTTTAACTATGTATCACTTAAATAACTTTCACACTACTAGAATTAATATATTAGAGTAAATTGGTCCCAGCCAAATACAAATAGTTGTCTTTGATACATCAAAAAAGTATGTTTGAAAGATCAAGGCCACTGAGTTATTTCAACATTTGTTCACAGAATTTATGGTGATGTCCTCCTTGATGCCTATTTTTAAACATTTCCTTCTTCTATGTAGTAGATATTGCACCATTTATACTATTCTCATTCTTTTCTCTTTCCAACATTCCTACATCTCAGTGTTAGTTAAAGCCTCAACAGTTGGAGTCTCTGATTTCAAGGAATATTTATTTATTTAAAATCTGAAATAACTTAACAGTGTGACATTTGCTTTTGTCAGTGGTTTGTAAATTTCATGACCACAGTGAGATTTCGGTAATTATTTTTTAATAAATATATGAATGCCAAATAGAGAGAAATGACTAAATAAAAGTATTTAGTGAAATGGAAGCAAACATGTTAATGGATTTTTTCCAAGTTAAAAATGTGTTTGGGTCTCTTGTATTAGATATGCTATCAAGTATTCAATAACTAGATGAAAATTTAAAGTACTTTTTCTTTCACCTCTGAAATGCCATTGTGTTTTCCATTCTAAATTTCTTTCTAATGGCATTTGCTATCCTTTAGCAATTACTTCCTTTTACATATTAAGTTTTAGATATTATATTTTCAAGATTTGTCATGCTTTTAAGGCAGGCATAATTATGTAAAAATCACTCAAGAATGAACTGTGGCATTATGTACATTTTCTGATCGCTGCTGTCAAAAATGGAATAATAACACTTTTCCTGACAACTTAAGAAGTGTGGTCACCTCAGGACAAGCACTTAGTCATACTTCTGGGGCCAGTAGGAAAAGTTCGCATCATTGGCAGCCACCTGGGCTCTTCATGTTCCATGACAAATGGCAAACTGGCACATGGTGTAACTGAAATGTTTCTCAAATGTCTAAGTCCCAGGAAAAATTAATGTTAAGAAGTGTAAAAGCTGAAGTCCATGACTTATTTTGAACCAGGACTTTTAAATTCTTAATTCAATTATACTTATTTCACAAATTTGCTGTGTTTTAACTTAACTGAATTTGTATTATAACTTGATAGGATAAAACTAAAGCACCTTACACAGTAAAGAGCTAAAGAATTGGGTCTTGTTTATATGGGTGTGTGTGTGTGTGTGTGTGTGTGTGTGTTTATATATATATATATATTTAAGTGTAGTAACCCATCTCAACAAGCCAGATAACACTGAAATAAAACCGTTAATATTTTTTCTAATTTATCTGTCATAGATATACAGCTGTTAATTTAGCCTAGATATTTGCGGGACTTCTAATTACATGTATATCTGAAGAATATAGACCAGTAATACAGTATTAGAAAACTTGATTTATTACCCTCATAAATACCAATAAAATTTAGAGCCAGAAACTACCCACCTCCACCTACTGAAACAACCTTAAAGCATAAATAGTATTTTAGAGTATTTTACTAATATTATCAATGTCAGTGTGACTAAAATAAACACCTTATAAAAACAAACAAAACTTTTAATTGAATGGCTTCTTTCTTTTGTAATGTATATCCTCAAGTTACATCTTACATTTTTTATATATGGAAATTAATTGTATGCATATCCTTCAAATGAAAGGAAATTTGTTTTAGAGACATTTTTTCTCTCTTTTTAAATCATACTTGAAATTCATAATTTGCTAATTATATCAGAGGTAATCCTGTATGGTTGGGTAACATTTGTATTTGTATGTGGGTTGTTTTTTAATAGTAAAATACAGCATATGTTGCTACGTAATTAGGTATTTTTGAAATTTTCTCTAAACATTGGAGTCTAACATAAAAACTTTTTGGGATAGTTCAGTTATTCTTTTCCTTAGGTAATTAGAATGTCCCCATTCTAATTTTTTTTCATCAAAAAAATTTTTTTTACTGTTTAATCATATTAATTTATAACTCCAGTCAGGCCTATCCACTGTCACCATTGTATAACCACCTCCAATACTCTGCTCCAGTGGTCACTATATTACACAGACTACTCTAGTAGTCACTGTATTACAGAGGGCAAAATGTAGGCTTTGAAGCTAAATATGCCTAGATTTAAATTGCAGTTTTGCTACTTATTGGTTGTATGGATTTGAGCACATAATGACCTCTTCTTTTTAAAATGAGGAAATAACAACACTTAGCATTTGAGGTTTAAATAAGGTAATCTGTTCAAAAGATACACCTCAGTCGTTGGTACTTAGTAAGTTCTAAATAAACATTGGCTATTATTATTATTGTTACTACCAACAATAACACCACCTATAAAAGAGGGTTGTAGTCACGAGTTGATAATGTATGCAAAGATTATAGTAGGAACTGGAAAAGTACTGGTTTTAATTGTTACCACTAACAATACAAATTATGATACTAGCTTACAAACAATTAATTACTGTAATTGATGCTGAATGTAAATAATCAGGTTTTTTTTTTTAACTGCTCCATTTAACTTTACCAAAATTGCATAATGAAACTGGAGAAAAAGAAAAGAATACTGAGAAGATAAAAATAGACATAAAGATTCCAGAAGTTTACATTTGAGTCAGAATCAAGGTTCTTTGCCAAGCATGGACAATTCAACCTAACATAGCCTATTCATACACACTCTTCCGATTATATGCCTCATGCCTGAATATACTTGAATAATCCTGTTCTAGCCATTAAAAAATTGGGAGTTCCCGTCATGGCTCAGTGGTAACGACCTGACTAGGATCCATGAGGACACGGTTCGATCCCTGGCCTTGCTCAGTGGATTAAGGATCTGGCATTGCCGTGATCTGTGGTGAAGTTTGCAGCTGTGGCTTGGATCTGGCATTGCTGTGGCTGTGGTGTAGGCCCACAGCTACAGCTCTGATTCAACCCCTAGCCTAGGAACTTCCATTATGCCATGGGTGAGGCCATTAAAAAAAAGACAAAAAAAATCATACTTCTGAACTATATAACTATGCATATTTTCATTTCGTGATATATATATATTATTTTATTCAGACTTAGCAATGTCTGAGTTTCAGAAGACTTTGAGTTGTATCTGGCATATCTGTACCATAAACATTTGTAAATGAAATAATGAATAAAATAACACAAGCTAACGAAACATGATCTAAGGTAACTACTACTCTTAAACTTCCATGTTATATGTAAATTTAACTACAGAGCTAGGAATATTTTTCTCTCTTTTAAGACCCAAGAAAGATAATTTTTATTTAATTTCAGGAGCAGAAACTCTTTGTTTTATCTGTGTAAATTAAACATGTTATTGAAAGCTTTTCTTTCATAAACTATAAGTTCAAATGTTGTTGCCTGAATGAAAAACCGGACCAAAATATATGAAGAAAATATTTTAAAATGAATAAGCTTTATTTATTTTGGGGCAAATTTGCCTTAATTTGAAGGATTCATTAGGAAAGAGAAAAAGAGTGGATGAAAGAACATTTTAAAACTTTCACGTGTCACTCCTTTCTTCCTTAGTTTTTTTTTTTTTTTTTTTCCCCTGGTCTCTTGTCTTTTTAGGGCCACACCCGAGGCATATAGAGGTTCCCAGGCTAGGGGTCTGATTGGAGCTACAGCTGCCAGCCTATGCCACAGCCACAGCCACAGCAACACTGGATCCAAGCCACATCTGTGACCTACACCACAGCTAATGGCAATGCCGGATCCTCAACCCACTGAGCGAGGACAGGGATCAAACCTGCAACCTCATGGTTCCTAGTCGGATTCGTTTCCACTGGCCACGATGGGAACTCCTTCCTTAGTTCTTTATAAGTGTTTTGCAGTGGTAGAATTATGCAAATACAATTTTAAAATCTTTTAGTCCTTTTTAAGAACACTCTGGAATTTAAACCTACAAGCCATACCTTATTCAAGCTTGTTCACTTTGGCCAAGATGTATCTTTTCTGAGCAGTGATTTGCTAAATTAGGAGTTCTATCATAAGCCAGGATATTGTAATACTAATAGTATTTGAATGAATGAGCTTAGAAAACTGGGTTAAGAAATGATCAGAAAAAAGTAAGAAGGTTGGATAGTCCACTAAAAGGTTAGTGCAATAGCTGAAATTTGTGAATGTAGACAACAACTTTTTGACTTTTTATATTATGTGGTCAAAAATAGAGGGTTTTAAAATTGGAAATAATATATGCTCATATTTCTTAATATTTATCTAACTCTACACTTAACCAAAATGATGACAGCATGAATTATCTTAGAGATAATTCATTTTGGCCTTTTTTTCAAAGCCAGACAAGTATCTCTTATGAGTTTGGGGAGTGTAATACATAAAAATATATATATTTCCTCTTCCTTAGTTTCTGACCCAGACCTCCTAAAATCTTTGGAATTTCCTAATTGAAGAGAGCAATAAAGATGTCTTGTTATGTTAGTGAGGTGACTTTTGGACTATACCTAAGGATGTGGGCTCCTCGCCAGTGGAGCCAACCATGTAATTAGAGGATTCGAATTTTCAGGTCTACCCCCCGAACCTCTGGGGAAGAGAGAGAGTTTTGAGATTAAGTTCAATCATCAGTGGCCAGTGATTTAATCAGCCATGACTATGTAGTGAAGCCTCCATAAAACCCTGAAATCACAGTGTTCATAGAACTTCCATGTTGATGAACAAATGGAGATTTGGGAAGAGTGTCCTACTCAGAAGGAGCTCAGAAACTACGTGCCCTTTCCCCAGCCCTTGTCCCATGCATCTCTTCGATCTTGCTCTTCCTGAATTATATCCTTCTATAATAAACTGGTAATTTTAAGTGAAATGTTTCTCTGAGTTACATGAACTCTTCTAGCAAATTAATGGAACCTGAAAAGGAGGTTATGGGAACATTTGCTTCATAGCCAGTTGATTAGAAGTAGAGGTAATGTTACCGAATCAAACTTGGGTCCACTTGCCCACCATGCAGCAAAGCCAGTCTATTGATACTACATTGTCATGAAGGAAAGTACAGCATTTATCAAAAGGATGCCAAGCAAGGAGAATGCACAGCTAATGCTCAAAAGGCCTGAACTCCCCAATGGCTTTCAGGAAAGGGTATTTATTTACTTATTTATTTTTACTTTTTAGGGCCACATCTGCAGCATATGGAAGTTTCAGGCTAGAGGTCCAATCAGACCTGCAGCTGCCAACCTACACCACAGCCACAGCACCACTAGATCTGAGCCACATCTGCAACCTACACCACAGCTCATGGCAACACCAGATCTTTAACCTACTGAACAAGGCCAGGGATCAAACTCGCATCCTCTTGGATACTAGTTGGATTCTTTTTTTTTTTTTTTTTTTTTGTCTTTTTTTTTTTCCCTTTTCTAGAGCCACTCCCGTGGCACATGGAGGTTCCCAGACTAGGGGTCTAATTGGATCTGTAGCCGCCGGCCTACGCCAGAGCCACAGCAACACGGGATCCAAGCCGCATCTGTGACCTACACCACAGCTCACAGCAACACCGGATTGTTAACCCACTGAGCAAGGCCAGGGATCAAACCCACAACCTCATGGTTCCTAGTCGGATTCGTTAACCACTGAGCCACAATGGGAACTCCCACTAGTTGGATTCTTTACTGCTGAGTCACAATAGGAACTTCCAAAAGGCTTTTCAAGGGCAACATTTAGGGTTAAGGTTGCAGGGTGCGTGACTTTCTTCTCAAGGGTTGATGATGAGGTAACAGGATATTCTGGGAATCGTAATCATTAACCTTCTGGTTCCAGTCAGTCTGGGGTCTATGTGATTGTGGTCAGCATGTAGTTACCATCTTCTACCTGAGAAGGGTAAGGGGAGTGTATCTTAGTTTCTACAAAACAACATTTGTGTCTGATTGTTATGTCTATCACCTGAGGAGGAGCTAGAAGTCTGTTTTATCTCTGAATTATTGTTTAAGCTATTACTTTACTTACTTGACAGCTTTCCTATGTTTCTGCATTTCCTTAATTAGTAACTGCTTGAGTTTGCCCTTTGGAACTCAGGGAAGGCCTAGGAGACTAAAGCCTTTTTCTACAAATAAGAAATGGGGGGCCAAGGAGGAGCTTTTGTCCGGAAGGGCCCTGCATGGTCTTGCTTGATTTCAGTAACTATTTGGGCTTATAGTTGGCATCCTGAGTTGAAGGGGATTGTTGGAACCCCCAATTTGTAACTGGTCAATCAGAAACCCAGGTAACAACCTGAACTTGCTCTTAGCCTCTGAAGTGGACGGCATCTGATGCCATCTCCAGGTAGATAATGTTAGAATTGAGTTGAATTAGATTGTCAGACACCCTACTGATTTTAAAGAAGTGGTTTTCCACTCTGATAGCAAAAAGAAAAATAGGGCTGCCACGTTTAATTGTATAGCTTTGTACTATACTATTTATGATTGTACAGGTTTGCAGTGCACTTCCTGCACAATTCTGTGTGGTGCCCTCAGATAAGAAAGTACGTGGAATTGAAACCTAGAGCAAGTAAAGGGAAACTTCATAAAATTCCTGGTTTTGCTTATCCAATGAAATTAAGTATATTAGAATAAATGATTAATATTTTAGAATGATTTAGTTTATGTTCATATTTGGTTTGGGTAATATAAATGCTTATGCCAAAGGCTATATTCGGATTTATGGTGATACTTAATAGGTTTAATATTTTTAAAGAAAACTTATGTTTATAATTTTTCCACTTCTAATCTAGCAACTAATCTGAAATTTAAATGGCAAGTGATTACATATATTACACTACATCTTACAAATAAAAATGCATTTTTTTAGTATTCCAGAACATGAAAATAATTGACATTTAGTTAGCTCTTAAATATTTATGCTAAAGTGAAAGATCATGCTAAAATAGTAGATAGTGAAATTTTCATATTTATTTGGCATAATTTTTTGTGCCTGGTTTACCATCCTAATTATGTTTAGGACATAATTCTTAATCTGTTGAATCCTTAAGCTTGTGATTGAGTATATTAGTCATCAAACCTATAAACATATAAAAAAAAAAGAGCTGGGAAAACACAGGAAAAGAAACACTATAAGGTGAGATTAGCTTTATAAGACACTAAAACATTCAAAAGCCTCTCTAATAAAACCAACATTGTGCTGGCCCATGGAAAGACAAATATGCCAGTGGAATAGAATAGTAAGTCCAGAACTAGATGCCAGCACATGCAGAAATCTACTAGATGATAAAGGTAAAATTAGATCCATACCTCTTACCATACACAAGATATCCTTCAAATGGTTTCAAGATCTAAATATAAAAATGAAGCAAGAGTACTAGAACCCAAGATTTTAATCTCAGTCTATATTTTAAAAGAAATTTTCTTTTTATGGCACATTTCCCCCCTCATTTTGCAAATATGGTCATTTGCAGATAACAGGCATAGGGGAAATCAGTTCTCCTGTATTCTCAATCTTATCACCCAGTATATGTAGTCTCTTTTTTAAAAATCACTCTCAAGGAGTTCCCATTGTGGTTCAGTGGTTAACAAATCACTAGGAACCATGAGGTTGTGGGTTCGATCCCTGGCCTTGCTCAGTGGGTTAAGGATCTGGTGTTGCTGTGAGCTGTTGGTGTAGGTTGCAGATGCAGCTCGGATCTGGCGTTGCTGTGGCTTTGGTGTATGTTGGTGGCTACAGCTCTGATTAGACAGCCTAGCCTGGGAATCTCCATAAGCCATGGGTGCGGCCCTAGAAAAGACAAAAAAAAAAAAAAAAAACACTCTCAAAACTATGAATCCATACTGATATTATTTAAGAATAGGTTCACTCCCAATGACTTTGGTATGTTTATATGTAGTAGTAATTCTGCCCTCAATATTTTCTCCATGAGCTTTAGTATTAACTTATCTAACTCTAAAAATATCAGTGACAACTCAGATCCCATGATGGTGAGACAGGGAAAAGTACTTATAACTATGACTAATGGGTGTAAAGTTCAGTTATAGAGAAAAATGAGTTAACTGGTGACTGTCTGTTCACTCCATAAAAATTTTAGAAGGAAAAAATCATAAAATTTAAAGAAACCTCACAAAATTAACTTTAAATCTGTGTTGAATTTTAAAATAAAGGAAAAGATATTTTTTATGCAAGCATGTATTAAATATGTTCTGTGAGCTAAGTTCTGTTCTGGAAATACAAAATAGCATAGCTGGTCTTACTAAGTACCTGGAGTTAAATGGATAAACCCATTCCTAAATAAGTGTATTTATATTGACTGCAGTATATGAGTTTCCATCCCGTTTGATTAAAGTATAGTTGATTTACAGTGTGGTGCCATTTTCTGCTGTATAGCACAGTGACTCTCATATATATATACACACATACATTATTTTATATATATATAAAATTATATATGTATACACACATACATTATTTTATATATATATAAAATAATATATATATGTATACACACATAATTTTTTTATATTACTTTCCATCGTGTTCTATTCCAAGGGATTGGATATAGTCCCCTGTGCTATACAGTAGGACCTCATTGCTATCCATTCTAAATGTAATAGTTTGCATCTGCTAACCCCAAACTCCCAGTCCCTTCCACTCCCTCTCCCTCCCCCTCCCCCTTGGCAACCACAAGTCTCTTTTCTATGTAAGTCTGTTTCTGTTTTGTAGATAGATTTATTTGTTCCATGTTTTTAGATTCCATATATAAGCGATATCATGTGATACTTATCTTTCTCATTTCACTTAGTATCATAATCTCCAAGTCCATCTGTGTTGCTGCAAATGACATTATTTCATTCCTCTTTATGACTGACTAGTATTCCATTGTATGTATGTACCACATCTTCTTAATCCATCCCTTTCAATGGACATTTAGGTTGCTTCCATGTCATGGCTATTGTGAATAGTGATGCTGTGAACATTGGGGTCCATGTATCTTTTTGACTTATAGTTTTGTACAGGTACATACCCACAAGTGGTATTGCTGGGTCATATGGTAGTTCTGTGTTTAGTTTTCTGAGGAACCTCTATACCTTTTTCCATAGTGGTTGTACCAGTTTGCATTCCCACCAACAGTGTAGGAGGGTTCCCTCTTTTCCACACCTTCCCCAACATTTGTTATTTGTAGACTTATTATTGATGGCCATTCTGACTGGTGTGAGGTAGTACTTCATTGTAGTTTTGATTTGCATTTCTCTAATGATTAGCGACACTGAGTATCTTCATGTGCCTCCTGGCCATCAGTATATCTTCTTTGGAGAAATGTCTGTTTAGGTCTTCAGCCCATTTTGTGATTGGGTTGTTTGGTTTTTGGTTGTTAAGTTTGTATTAGGTTTGTATGAGTTGTGTGTATATTTCGGAGGTTAAAACACCCTTATTGCATTGTTTGCAACTACTTTCTCCTGTTTCATAGGTTTGTCTTTTTTTTTTTTTTTTTCATGGTTTCCTTTGCTGGGCAAAAGCTTGGAAGTTTAATTAGGTTCCATTTGTTTATTTTTTTTAAATTTGAGATTCTATTTATATGGCTACTATATACTTCACTTGAACCACATGCTGCTTGTCAGAACAAAGGGTACATTAGAAAAATATCTGTTTCCAGAATATTGCATTATGTAACTATGTAACTAGTATGCATTATGTAACTAGTGCAATTATTGCACTGTTCCACATAGGGTCTTCCATTGTAGCTCCCATATTCATAAATAAAAACATGCAGCAATGTGTATATAAAGTAAACTAGATTGCAAGCATAGGTTAATAGTTAAAAGAATCAATTAATAAACCTCAATTATGTAAACTAAAATTCATATAGATAGGTCTGTTTCTGGATACTCCATTTTTAGTTCATTGATCTATTTTCTGTTTCAGTGCAATTTTGAATTAATGTTGCTTTATAGAATGTTTGCTGTCTGAGTGGCAAGTCCATTACCATGTTCTGCTCTTTCAAATATTTCTTGGTTATTGCTCATTTTTCCTTTCCTATGAAATTTGGGTTCAGTTTGTCAAGCCTCACCAAAAAAAAAAAAAATCCCTTGAGGATATTGACTGAGATTGAACAGAATTTATAGGTTAATTTGGGGAAAAATAGTATCCATCCATTATTGGGTCTTTTCATTCAGGAATGTCTATGTGTCCTTTCTTATTACTTGGAGTTTCTCTTATATCCTTTGGTGAAATTTGATATCTTTTAAAAAAGTGTCTTCTGCATTTTTTGTTAGTATTTTTCCTGGGTAGTTTGTTTTTATTCCTATTGTGAATGGAATTTTTTCCATTACATTTTCTAATTGGTTTTGCTGTATGTTGGGAAGTTATTGTATACTACTCTTGTTGGCACTTTAATAAACTTCCTTAATCTAATAGTTTTTCAGTTGATTTTCTTGAATTTCGACCATTGTAACATACATATGTATGTTGATAGTTTTTTATCTTAATGTCTGTAACTTCTATTTTTTCTTACCTTTTTGTGTTTGGCTAGGGCTCAGTGTTGAATATTCTTGACTTTAATGAGAATGCTTTAACTTCTATTTTGATCATATGGTTCTGAATTGTTCTAAATATGTCTCTGCTTTTAATAAGGTCTGGTTAGTTGATACATTAACCTTTAAATTTATGATCAAAATTTGTCCTTAGAAATAAATGTGCAATATTTATATAAATTATAGCAATCGGTTTAGAAAAGTTAGTTTAAGGAAATGATCATAAGGCTTAAAGATTTAGCTTCCTGTCTTCTAGGAAGCAAATTTATGTTGAGGATTATTTTTTTATATATTTTCACTTAGTAACTTAGTTTTTCAAATAACTTGCTTTCATATTTTGTAATAAAATATAATTTTAGCTATAAAAATTCTCTGTTGAGTTAATTTCAGTTTATTTATATGTTCTGATGAGATCATTAACATTTTAATTATTGATCCTTAGGGCATCTGCCCCAGTTATTATGTAAACATTCCTGAAAACTCTGTAAAGGCATAAAGCAAGCCCCTGAGAATGAAGAGGTGGAGAGGTGAAACCATTGGCCCACTCCCAGGTGGGCCAATGGGTATTCCATTGTTTCTGATTTTCCCCTTCATTCTTTCCTTGACTTGTCAAGACCAGAAGAGATGGGAGTAGGAGAGTCAGTGTCATGTCGCTCTTGAGTTTATATAGATAGTAATTTGAAATTTGAGTGTACAGTCTTTTTGAAGTCTTCCAGATGTATGTGAGGAACATTAATCTTGTTGCTGATGTTAAGGCCTATTTTTAAAAAAGCAGAGTAAGTGTTTGCATTATCCTCTTTTTGTTTTCTTAAAGATCACAATATATAAGAATCACACATTGAGAAGTTTCATTGGTTCTGCTCCTCATTGTAACACTTTTGATTTTGTGGCTTTACTAGGTCATAGTCACAGAGTAACACTACTCTTACTATTTGGATAGACTCTGCCAAAGCTTTTAATTGTGGATCATGGATTAGAACTTTATTATTTCTAAAGTAAATCTAAGAACCATAAGATATTTTGAAGAAAATTTAAACGTGTAGTTAATGTTGTACTCTTAAATTATTTGAAGATTGAAATGAAGAAAAAGAAATAAATCTTATTCCAGAAGAAATATCCTTAATTTTAGTATTCATTAGCTGCCCAAGGTTGAACCAGTTAACCTCAAGGCTAGAATACACCATATGTGTTGAAGAGAAGATGCACAAGGGCCACATTTCTGTCCAGAAAGGACTAGTTTTTTCCAGATTAGCTCTATTCTGTTTCCTATGGTAATCTTTTAAATCATTTTTTAGTTTTTTTTTCCTTTTTCCTGTTGTATCCTTACAAGTTTATCACCAACTGCATGTTCCTCCTAATCAAACAGAAATAAATTTGGTTGCTTTTCTCCTCATATTTGACAAGGTTTGGGATTACTATGAAAAGTAATGAAATCAGTTCTTGACATGACTCAGTTTTGAATAGAAATACAAGGTTTTATTTTGAATTCTTTACCTGTTTTTTTGTGGTTTTTTTTTTTTTTTTTTTTTTAAGAGCACTGGAAGGTCAAGATCAGAGTGCTCTTTTCATAAGTAGAAGTGCCCAAAGCTTTAATGGGAACTTAAAGTTGCATTTGTCGTTATTGAATGAATCACATTCTTCCTAAATGACTTTTAATCTGTGATGCTATAACCAAAGAACATGTTTCCTGGGAGGCTGCTGACAATAAAAGTAATTGTAGCTTTTCTTGCATTGTTACATATTTTAGTATAATTCATTTTTTCTTTCTTGAAATGAAAAATTCATATTCACTCTAGGTTCCTTCAAAAGTTTTTCCATTTCTGGAAAAATACCTTGAATTCCATAGCCTGCTGTTAAAAGTTATGAGTAGTGAACTGTTGCCTTTGGGAAAAGAGCAATTTTGACTCAACTATAAAATTAAAATAGAAAGACAATATTAATCTTTCTCATATACATTTAGAAATGTCTGCCAGTATTTCTCTAGCTTTCATCAGGGTTGTTTGTAATGCTTATCACAGTTAGTTTTACTTTTTATATTTATGGCATTTGCAAAACAGTTCATGAAATAGCTTAGTTTGTGGCTGCTCAAGATGATTCTTGGTAAGAACTTGGTTCCTTTCACAAGTTGATTTACAGCTGTCTTGAGTATAGGCCTGTGCTTCAGTCAATGGTGGCACATTTATATGTATGCAAATCTTACATCCCTCAGGGTCTTTTTATTGAAATTAACCAATGGAGAGATTTGGGATTGAATTGAAATAAAAGCTTGCTAAAAGATTGTTTGCACAGCTGCTTTCAGGCAGTGACTGAAGTCTCATCTGAGAGTGAGTGAATGCACTCTTGTTGGAGAGCTCAGAAGCTTTTGGGTAGTGCTTTGCATAATATAAAGTCATTACATATGTTGGGTCTTTGCCCTTGCCCTAACCTCCCCCAGCCTTTTTTTCCCCTCTTCTTCCTTAGTCTCCTTTCCCAGGAAGAGCTGATTGTTCATTCTTTGTGTCTTGTGGCGGTAATTTTTTAAAAATTGTGTTCTCATATGACATCAGTATCTAGCGATTTTAAGTTAAATTTCATGTTATACAGTTTTTAAATTCTGAGAACTGAATGAAAATGATATCCATGCATTTTTCTCTTGTAAACTGCTGTCTATGAAACTCAGCTTTTTGAGCAGTAATTTAATCAAAAGAATCATGGACGGGAACATTAAGCTCCATTAACTGTTGGGTCGCCAACAATATGAATCTAGGATTAAATTATGACTTGGAACTTTGCAAATGTCATCTAAAAGTTAATTCTTAAATTCCTGGCAAGCATTTGCCATCTGGTAAGAAACAGATGTGGTGGAGGTTAATTTGTGTCTAGAGAAGCAGTGTTGTCACTGCAGTAAGTAGTGAAGGCAAGATTGAACAACAAAAAAAGCAGATCTATCAAATTGTTTCTTTGACACAGTATTTAGCCAAATCTTTGATGTCTTCCTGTCCTCTCTCCTTCCTCTCCCCTCACCCCAGCTCTTTCCTCCCCTCTCCCTGATCCCCTTTCTCCTGACATTCAGATGCATCTCTCTAGAAATATTTCATCCTTCCTTCCTAATCTCCTGGTTTTCCTGATTCTGGTCCCTGGGGAAGAATTTGGCATCTGGAGGGAACGGAGGGAAAGCAATGCTCATTGACACCCTTTTCCAGTTTGGCAAAAGGAGGAACCCCACATCCCTAACTGATGGTGATTGCAGTAGAATGCTATTGTGGTGAGGGAGAGTTTTACTGAGCAAAGAGGAATTACAAGATGTATTAGAAGATTCTCATATTTTAGGAGCTCTTTGAGAAATGCTTAGTGATAATGAAACCTAGCAGGACCCTGTGGGACCCTCCATGATACAAATCCTTTCTGTGTCCCTGTTTCTTGTTAGGAAACAATAGTGCAGCAATTAAACCAGGTCCTAGTTTGTTCTCATGGAATATACATAACAGTATCTTTGAGTTCTTCTACTGGAAGTGAGCCACCATCATCACCACCCCAACCCAGGTAGAAGTTGGTAACTTCAGGCTCAGCACAGGATTTCTGGAGCACCGCCCTGCTACCTCACCACCAGCCAATCAGAAGAAAATCCCACACTCTGCAGCTCTCCCCCCAGATTTTGCCTACAAAAGCTTCTCCCTTGAAAACTATCAGGGACTTTGAGCATAAGCCACCTGTTCTCCTGACTTGGCCCTGCAGTGAGCCTTTCTTTGCTTCAGACTTTGGCCTCACTTTGCATCGGGCACAGGAACTTGCATTTAGTAGCAATAAGGAACATAAGTTTGTATTGTTTGTGGTTTCTTTTCCTTTTGATAAATAACTTCCATTGCACTCTTTTATGATCAGTGATAATATTGTGAAGGATGAGACTAATTGTGCTCATTTAGGCTGGTGAGTTTCTCCATAGACTTCATGTTTTGGAAAATTAGGAAATTTTCTAAATACCTATCCTTGAAACATGCAATTAGAGATTTATTCAAATAAGCATAATTACAATTAGTTTGGAATAGCCTTTTCTTTCCACTAGGTCAAAATAATTTGCCGAGCTTACACTATGAGGAATTTGTTCCTTTGTGGTTTATAAATTTATAACGAATATTTGTTGATCCTTCAGTGTCATTATAAATATATTTCCTAATTAGGACTGGTAAGCCGGTAAATGACATGGCTCGGTATTTAGCAGCATAAGCCTACTTCCATCTATTTATGTGTATTACCAGTCATTATTATTGTCCTGTTTCAAAATAACCTCATCATTTGTTGAAAAAAATCAAGACTCTTTTTGCCTCTGACAAGCTCTGTTGTAGTAATGGCTATTGTTACACGGGCGATTGTTCGAAATGCAAAATCTCAGGCCCCACTCTAGACCAACTGAATCAGAATGTGTAGTTTAATTAGACCCCTAGATCTTTTGTGTACACATGAAGTTTGAGAATCAATGGAAAACTGACATTGTTTTGAGGTATAATTATTAAATTATTTTAAGGAGGTCTTATGAATCTTTGCGGAAAAAAAAATCAGCCCCTCCAAATAGCCTGTTTTCTTAGGCCAAGTAAAATTTACATCTTAGGCTAATAAAAATTACTTGGCTTTTGATATAATTGTATTATATTATGTATTGATTCTGATACATGAAGGAAAACAAATATAAAATTTAGTATCAACACATGTTTTTATTTCACAACCCAGAAATGACTGGGATAAATGTAGGATTCTTTTTATCTTGAAAATAAATCCTTATGAATACATTTTAATTTTGTATTAAAAGACCAAAATTCATAGCTTTATTTTAATTTCAATATTCAGTAAAACTAAGTGATATCAATATTAGATGGGAACTAAATGTTGACTGAAAATTAAATTGGGCCTAATATTTTAGAGCCTGTTTTAGGAGTCATAAAAATTTTAAAACACCAAAGATTTATTTTTGGCATGACCCTGTCAAATTATTGAATAGTTAATAATGCTGTCATTCATTTATCAGGTAAAAGTGTGTGTGTGTGTGTGTGTGTGTGTGTGTGTGTGTAACAGGAAGAGGTTCCAAACAGTGGATTTGGAATAATGGGAACAAGATTTGTTTTGTAATTAGGGAAGGATCATAGGAGATGTATTGAGATTAGGTTTACTAGTGGATGATACCCTTTGTTTCTGCAGTTACTTTTATGCTAGAGTTTTCTTTTGTAGACGTTATTTCGATCAAAATTAGTGAGCTGCATGTCTGAATTAAAATGATTGGCTGTAACTTCTAAAGGCAGTTTTTTACGTCCCTGTTACCATACCGTTTTTCTAGAATCACCATTTTAAAAGAGGTTTCTACCTTTTATCATATTTTTTCCATTGATTTTGATTTGTTTTTTGGGAGACCATGGGTATAGTTATAAATAACATGGACTAGATTCTATTTCTAGGTCTTACCTTCTGTTACCAGGAGGAAACTAAACAGGATGTATATAGTAAGTAGGAATAAAGTGGCCAAATAAAGGATATGTTTGGGAAAGCTGTATTCAACTCATATGGCTGAAATAATCAATGAAGTGAAGGTGCTGAGCAGAAAGATGAGTTCCTGCCAAAGATGATCTGTTCTTGGCAAAAGGCAAACTGACTACAAGTTGCTGTGTTACACATTGAAGCCAGAGAGAGCTTTTGAGAACACAAGTCTGAACACAGTCTGCAGACATGCTGGCTTTTTTCAGTGCCTCACACTGTCCATCCTGTCTCGCTCTCCTGGGTCTTTGCTGTTTTCAGAGCCTAATGCTCTTCCTTACCCCTTTGCCTAATTGACTCACACTCATTGAGACCTCACTTCTTGCCACACTTTTCCCAGAAAACCTGTCCTTGAGCTGTTGAATTTGGATATCCCTTATTTAAAAGCTTTTGGAGTGCCATGTAAAGATATCTTTCCTTCCCTCCAATTTACTTGTCAGGATTGTTTGTGTGATTCTTCACTTAATGTGCTTCTTTCCCAATAAACTATTAGCTCCCGGGAAAGGGACCATGTCTGTTTCTGCGTACCTTTTATTTATAATCCCTAGAATTTTACCTAGGTCATTGAGAAATATTTGTTGAATGAATAAATGGAAGTTTCTATCAGGAATTGGAAAAGCACTTGGTGGGGTGGGGGGAAATCCCGATATTAGGGAAAGGAAAGTTAGTTGGTCCGAGGAAAATCATATAGAGGTCTGTGCTATGGCGGAAGTATAAGGAATAGTTAGAGATTTAGGAACCTGTTTTAAATCGGAAGAAATCAAGAGTATTAAGGGAGGGGGATTCCCGTCGTGGTGCAGGGGAAACAATCCGACTAGGAACCATGAGGTTGCGGGTTTGATCCCTGGCCTTGCTCAGTGGGTTAAGGATCCAGCGTTGCCGTGAACTGTGGTGTAGGTCTCAGACACGACTTGGATCTGGTGTTGCTTTGGCTGTGGTGTAGGATGGCAGCTACAGCTCCAATTAGACCCCTAGCCTGGGAACCTCCATATGCCGCAGGTGTGCCCCCAAAAAAAGACCAAAAAAAAAAAAAAAGAGTATTAAGGGAAGCCTGGGGCTGAGATAAGCCAAGATTAGATTTATCTCCAGAAGTAAAGTTGGATCAACAGATTTTGCCCTTTTCACTGGCATGACTCAGGGTTGTCTCCACATAAACACCCTTCCCCCTGCCCACACACACACAACCTTCCATCCTGCCCAGGGACTTGTCCTCCCTGGAGAAGGAAATCTCTCCCAGCACTCAGAGATGACTGATTAATCCTTTGCACTACTCTTCCTTCAGTATGCATCTGGTTGTCATTTGGATACAAAGTTATTTCCCCCCCATTGGTATAGCTTATATACAATTTTTTATATAATTCACAATTCATACATTGCTGAAACTTTTTGGCATATCATCACACTCAACAATATTGTTTAGATATTAAATGAAAATAGTAAAGAAAAAGATGGCAGCCATATTAAATCCTGTTGTGATTAGGCTCATTATTTTTTCATGATGAATTAGCTTGGTTGTGATATCATATTGATGAGTTCCATGTAAGATTCACTGAATTTAGTAAATCATTGGCTTTGATGGTTTCTTTGTAGTCAATAAAAGGAAAAAAATTGTGTTTCTGTTATAGCAATTTGATTATACAGGGACTTAGCTGTAGGAATCAGATATAAAATAGTGACTTACAGTTGTGGCTTTCATAAACCCATATACCTCCCCAAATGTTTAAGTATAATTAAAATTTGAAAGTAGCAAATTTAGGCTAAGTTGACTTGTACTTTTTTAATATACATAATGTAAAATTCACCATTTCACCATTAAAACTTTTAAAATACACATGACAACAAATTTACTATTTTAACCATTTTTAAATGTACATTTCAGTGCTGTTATGTACATTCATACTGTTATGGTACCATCCCTACCATCTATCCACAGAACTCTTCATCTTGCAGAACTTGAAACCTTGTACCCTTTAAACACTAACTCCCCATTCTCCCTCTCTCAGCCCTGACAACCACCATTCTATTTTCTGTCTTCATGAATTACATTACTTTAGGTACCTCACATGAGTGAAATTATATAGTATTTGTCCTTTTGTGATTGGGTTTATGTTACTTAGCCTAAAGTCTTCAGGGTTCATCCATGTTATAGCATGAGTTAGAATTTCCTTTCCTTAAAAAGACTGAATAATATTCCATTATGTTGTTTGTCCATTCATCTATTGATGAACACTTGGGGTGCTTCCACCTTTGGCTATCGTGAATAATGCTGCTATGAACATGGGTGTACAGATAGCTTTTTGAGACCTTGCTTTCAATTCTTTTAGGTATATATTCAGAAGTGGAATTTCTGGGTCATATGGTAGTTCTTTTTTCATTTTTTTTTTGAGTAATTACTTTACTGTTTTCCATAGTGGCTGCACCATTTTACATTTCCACTAATGATGTACAAGGGTTACAGTTTATCCACATCTTTGCCAGCACTTATTTTGTTTTTTCTTTGTTTTGTATTTTTGGATTATAGCCATCCTAATGGGTGTGAAGTGGTAGCTCATTGAGATTTTGACTTCTATTTCCCGAGTGATTAGTGATCTTGAACATTTTTTAAAGTGCTTACTGGGAATCTGTATATCTTCTTTGGAGAAATGTCTATTTAAACCTTTTGTCATTTTTAAAATCAAGTTGTTTCGTTGTTGTCGTTGAGTTACAGGGGAGTTCTTTATACATTCTGGATATTAATCCCTTGTCAGATTTATGGTTTGTAAATATTTTCTCCCATTCCATGGGTTGCCTTTTCACTCTTGTTTACAGTGTCCTTTAGTAGACAAAAGTTTTTAATTCTGATGAAGTCCAGATTATTTGTTTTTTTTTTCCTTTGTTGCCTGTGACTTCTACTTTTTTAAGTCAAAATCTGTAAACATGCTTTTCAAGGTAAGTCTGACAGTAGGAGTCTTTCATTTAAAATTGTCATTATATTAAATGAATATATAGTATGTATCCCCAAAACATTTTAGGCACCTGTTGACAAACTGTCAGTTTTCCAAAGATGATTCAACTCCAACTCACCTATTCATTTTTTACCATTATAAAACAGAAACTCTGCTAGCTGTTTTCTTCATAGGATTATTACCTCTTTTGAGAAATTGTAGCATCCTTAAAGCCATTAAATATAGATATTTTGTCTTCATGATAATCAGTTAGTATTTGGAATATAATATGATATAATTTTAGAAAATATATGTTTCAACATTACTGTAAGAGACACTCCAATTGGAACCTGTGCTTGTGTTTATTGAAGGTGGTATTCATTATATCACACCAGGATTTCTTCCAATGGGAAATCTTTTTTTTCCTGGCTTTAGTATCAGAAATAGATGGATTCTCTGAGAAATTGGCTTGCTTTTCTCTTATGACTGTTTTGAACTATGTACCTGATCCTCTTTTCCTCCTTATTAGTCTCTAGACAATTTATAGGCAGTGCTTTAGCTCCTCCTACACTTCAGTAATTCTAATATTTTTCATTGGTGTGAATTTTTTGTATTACTATTTCTTTCTTTTTTCTATTTAGGGCTGCACCCACGTCATATGAAAGTTCCCAGGCTAGGGGTCAAATTGAATCTGCAGCCATGGCCTACACCACAGCCACAGCAACATGGAATCCAAGCTGCATCTGCAGCCTACACCACAGTTCACGGCAATACTGGATCCTTAACGCACTGAGGGAAGCCAGGGATTGAACCCACATCCTCATGGATCCTAGTCTGGTTTGTTACCCCTGAGCCACAATGGGAACTCCAGGATTATTATTTCCGGCTCTCATCTTATGACTAATCACATTTTCCCTCAATCATACTTTCTCATCTACTTTTAATTTGTGGTATTCTGCTGAATTATGCATCCATGTATGTGTAAATGATGTCCTTAAGCCCTTTCTAATACAAAATGTAATCTAAATAAGTAGATTTTAAAACAATGTTTTTAAAGTTTTAATCAGAAAAAGGGGAAAATAATTTTGGCATAATGTTTTTGGTACGGTACAGAGATCATTTTGGAAACAATTACAATTCCTTCTAATTTAACATAAGCTTTTTTTTTTTTTTCCCAGCTATATCTGCAGCATGTGTCTGTTCCCAGGTCAGGGAAGTTCCCGTGCCACAGCAGTGATAATGCTGGATGTTTAACCTGCTGCACTACAAGGGAACTCCTAATGTATTCATTTTTTATTGTCAATAGCTTTATTGATGAATAACTGACATATCAAAAATTGCACATTTAAAAAGTGTACAGTACAGTGTGTCACCATGTGTATACACCTGTGAAACCGTCACCACAGTTAAGATACTGAATGGATCCGTCACCCCCTAAGTTTCCTCATGCTCATTTGTAATCCCTCCATCCTGCCTCCTCTCCCAGCATTCCATTCTCAGGCAAAAACAGATCAAAAACAGATCTGTGGATTAGTTTAAGTTTTCTAGAATTTTATATAAATAGTACTATACATTTATATACTCTTTCTTTTCTGGCTTCTTTCACTCAGTGTAATTTTATTTAGATTCTTCTGTGTTGTAGCACAGTGAATAGTTTATTCCTTTTCAGTGCTGAGTAGAATACCACTGTATGGATATACTACCGTTTATTTATTCTTTTACTTCTCAAAGACGATTAGTTTGTTTCCTCTTTAGGTTATTATAAATAAAAAGCTTCCATGAACATTTGTGTGTAAGTCTCTGTACAGACATACATTTTATTTCTCTGGGGTAAAAGCCTAGGAATGGGAATGACTTAAGTCGTACTTGATATGACTGTATGTTTTTAAGATTTTAAGAAAGTGCCAGATTGTTTCCAAGTACTTATTACCATTTTTCATAGGGAACTCCTAATTTAGCATAAGCTTTAAAAGCAGAAATTTGGTGTCAGATGGACTTGGTTTTAGATTTTGTCTTACTATTTATTAAGCTGTGGGGCCCAGGGCATGATCTCTAAATCTCAATTTTCTTATCTGTAAAATCAAGATAATGACCTGTAATTCATAAGATTGTCCTACAGATAGAATGAGAAAATGTTTGTGAGGTCCTTAAAACAGTGCTTGGCACACAGCACAAAAGATAAATGGAAAGTATTACTGTTAATCAGCATTAGCTCTTCCATTTAGGAATAACAGAAAACTATTGCCAGCTTAGCATTTTCTAAAACAAATTAGGGCAGAGTAAATGAGAACAAGCCCACAAGAAAATTGACCTTCCTTTTTCTATTTTATTTGGTTTTCTTGGGAATCCTTGTGAAAAGAAATTATACGCTGTTGTAGAGCAAGGATGACGTTAAAGAACATAAGGAAGAGAGTTCTCAAGTCAGCATGTATTGTGTTGGTTTTGGTGACATCTGAAAACTGCAGTGTTTCTCCTTTCATTCGTTTGAATGCAGCTTCAGATTGCATGCCAACCAGGTAGTCTACACTGTGTTCAATTCATCAGCATAAACTTACATGGAATTTGTTCCTTGGTGGTTTTAAATTATTTTTTCATGTACCTTTTGGAGAGTATAATTTTGTTAGCTACTTCTCTGTGTTATCCTTTCTTCACTTTAATAACCGTATGTTTCTGTCTAGTTCCATTTACCTCTTTCCTTTTGCAAGCATTGAGGTTATTGTTGAAGTATATATTTTTTTAATCTTGAAATAATCTGATGTGGTCAAAACAGATTGGACTTCAGAGTCCTCTGGGACTAGATTTAATCCTTGCTTTACCAGTCAGTTACTGTGTACACTTTGAAAGTTACATAATCTGACAAATGGATAAATGGTGACATTATTCACCTTTAGTTCCTCTCACCATATATCCTTTAGTTCTTTGATGTCCAAAATTGGTTCAAAAGTAGTCCCTCTGACCCAACATGATACCTGCTTATCAACTCTCCATCCTTACCAATTCCGTACACTTCCCTAAAAGAATATTCTATATTCATGACCTCTCTTTCCTCACTCCTCAATTCCATGCTCTGTCTGGTTTCTGTTTTTACTATTATGATACTCTTAAGGTCGCTGGTAATCTCCTAATGGTCAAATTCAGAGTGGGCTTTGAATTCTTGCCGTCTGACCCAGAGTTTTCTTTTACCACAGTCCTATACTGCTAGTCTTGCACCTTTTTTTTTTTTTTCCTGTTTGCTTCTACCCTTTTCTCATTTTTCTTCATTCCTCTCTGGCTGCACTTCCTGTTTTCGTTGCAGGTTTGCCTCCGCCAAGCCTGTTATTTTCAAGTTTTGGGGGATTTTTTTGGCCACGCTTGTGGCATGTGTAAGTTCCCAAGCCAGGGATTGAACCGTCACCACAGCAGTGACCAGAGCCACTGCAGTGACAATATCAGATCCTTCATACACTGTGCCACAAGGGAACTCCCTAGAGTTTCTTAATGTTTAGTTCTAAATCTTCTTTTCACTCTATTCATTTTTCCCGAGTCAATTTTCTACCTATATACCACTGACTTGCAAATGTTTATCTCCAAAGTAGACCTTTATTTGTGACTGACTACTCAGCATTGCTGCCTGGCTGTCTCAAAGGAACTGTAATCCCAATATGTCTGGAAGAGAGCCAGCTACCCTAATCTGCTTCTCTTTTGGTGTTTCCATTGTCTCTGAATGATGTCACCATTTATCCACTTCTGTAATCCAGAAATGTAGGCATGCTCTTCTCATGGCCTGCTCTTCCTCACACATCCAGTCTAGCACTAAATGTCCTGCACATTTTATCCTCTTTCCAATTTCTCTTCTTTTCCTTACCTACCATCATCCTAGGACAAATTACTAGCATTTCATACTGGGATTACTTCACATGTCACAACCTGCCTGCCTCTTGGCAGCCTACAATTCATTTAACATACTGTAGCTGAAATAATGTTCACGAAACACAAAACACTTTTAATGTTGCCTATTTCGAACTCTTCGGTACCTTCTCATTGCTCTTAGAGTCATGGTCAGGATCATGAATATGGCATACAAGACCCTGCATTGTCTTGTTCTGGCCTAGCTCTTCAGTGCCATGCTCCTCCTTTCTTTTCCTCATCTCTGCATTTTAGCCGCACCAAACTCTTCCAGTTTTTAAACAATGTACCATGTTACTTTTGTAGCACAAGGTCTTTGCACATGTTCTTTTGCTTGCACCATCCCCTCACTTCCTCCCCTTTGCCTAGTAAACACTTTTTAACCTTATAGATCATAGCACAGTCATTGGTTCCACAAGGAAGCCTTTCCTGACTTCTACCTCAGCCTAGGGTAAGTCTGCATTTTTGTATTTCATAGTACACTATGTATTTTTCCCTTCATAACACTTATCACAGCTTCTATTTACACATCTATTTTGGCAATTAAGTGATTATCGGTTGTCTTCAGTGTTATACTATAGACATCATCAAGTCAACTCCATGACAGTTTTTGTTCAGTGTTGATTCCTAGTGCCTAGCATGTAGTGATCACCTCAGTAAATACTGATTAAGCGAAGGAATGACTGAATATCTATCAGGTGCACACTATACTCAATTCTGTATGGAGGAGTCGGTGATGCTACCCTTTAGGCCCTGTAATCTATTGAGAGAATAAGACACTAATATAAAGATTATAAAAGATGGCATGGGTAATAAATACCATTAAGTGTAAAATCAAAGATATTAAGAGAAAAAAGATCCATCTGATTCAGTGATCAAGACCTAACAGGATTTCAGCAACTAAATATGTAGAAGAAGATATTCTGAGTGACTGGAATCACATTAAGGAAGCATTTGGTTTTTGTTTTGTTTTTTTTTTTGTCTTTTTGCTATTTCTTTGGGCCGCTCCTGCGGCATATGGAGGTTCCCAGGCTAGGGGTCCAATCGGAGCTGTGGCCACCAGCCTACGCCAGAGCCACAGCAACGCAGGATCCGAGCCGCGTCTGCAACCTACACCACAGCTCACGGCAACGCCGGATCCTCAACCCACTGAGCAAGGGCAGGGATCGAACCCGCAACCTCATGGTTCCTAGTTGGATTCGTTAACCACTGCGCCATGACGGGAACTCCTTAAGGAAGCATTTGGGATGTCCAGTTTGGCTGCAATGTGGGATTTATGAATGTATGAGAGATAATGTTAGAAAGATAGGTTGGGCCTGAATTTAGAGGTCCTCCAATACCAGAATAAAAGATGAAAGGCTTTGATGTCCTTAAGCTTCCTTAAAAAAAAAGAACAGGAAATGTTTACCTGTAAAGTTATAAAATGAAAGACGTTACTAATCCTTAGGTTTGCAACTGATTCATTATGCTGGGTCTCCCTGTGATTCATATTAAAGTTGTTTTTCTTTAATAAACCATTCTTAGTAAGTACTATGAAGATGTGAAGAGAGAGAAACAGTTTCAGTTTTAGCTAAAACTGTCTCTAAAACTGACTATTGATTTGGGGGAGAAAGTGTGATCCTTGAAAAATTTGGTATATGAATTCTTAAATGTGTAAACTTTAAGCTCCATGATAATAATAGCCAGCAGTCTTTGTTTATTGAAAATGTCTTTAAAATCATTTTAAACTTTCTTTTAAATATTAAGATATTGAATTCCCATCGTGGCTCAGTGGAAACAAATCCGACTAGTAGCCATGAGGATGCGAGTTCGATCCCTGGCCTTACATAGTGGGTCAGAAATCCGGCGTTGCCATAAGCTGCCATAGGTTGCAAATGAGCTGTGGTATAGGTCACAGATGTGGCTCAGATCTTGCGTTGCTGTGACTGTGGCATAGGCCAGCAGCTGTAGCTCCGATTTGACCTCTAGCCTGGGAACTTCCATATGCCTTGGGGGTGGCCCTAAAAAGCAAAAATAAATAAATAAATAAATAATAAATTAAATTAAAATTAAAATATGGAAGTGCAGAATAATTTATAATATTTAGAGTTTATGTCATTTTTCCTTAAGGGGTATTTAAAAGTTTATTCGTAGGCTATCCTGAAAATCACTTTGAGAAAAACTGCTTGTCCAGATGATTTACCATGTTTCACATCAAAACCTTTAACACTTACAAAATTGTGAAACCATTTAAACACTGTTATTTTGTGTAATGTGCCATTGCATTCTAAGGTTGTTATCTCAAATTACTATATATCAATATATATCAATAATTTAAAATTAGATAGCATAAAATTACATGTAACTATTAATTTTAATTTTTTAAATTAGTAGAGTAAAATTGACTTTTAGGGCATTATAGTTGTATGAGTTTTAATACATGTATAGATACATGTTATCAACACTGCAAATGGGGCACAAAACAGTTTCATGTCCTAAGAAAATTCCCTCCTGGTGCTTTGTAGTCATAGCCTCTTTGTATTCCCAGTGGTGGCAGTGTGATCAGAAATGAAAAGACAGAGCCTGAGCTATTTTGAATGAATAAATTATGTTTCTCACTAAGCGACAAGATAAGAGGTTAAATTGGGGAGTCATCAAAGATGGCTCTGAAACTGGAGAAATGGTAGAAATAGACATATGCTTAGGAGGAAAGAGATTGGCAATGGAGCAGTTGAATCTAGTGCTATTGGTCATTGATCTTAAAAAAACCCAGGGTCAGTGAAATGGGGAGACTGAAAACTAGATTAAAAGTAAGATCATCTATCTTGAATTATCATTCATGTATACTAATACACAAAAGCATATTGGACTGATGCATGTTTGTTTGATTTTCCCAACTTTATTTTGCAGAGGTGGGACATAGGTTCTCACAAAGCTTCATATTCTCCATCTTTGTTCTTCACAGTAAATAGTGAGTGCCAATAGAACTCTAAGTAATGAATTTACTTTTTTTTTTTGCTGTAAATATCAGAGTGTATGATAAGAGCACATGTATTGTGTGTAAAATAATGTAGAAAGAAAATTTCCTGAATTTGAGATAGAGCCCTCCTCTAACATTGATTTTAAGTGCGTTTTTAAGATTATGAACATAAAATTTAGTAATTTGTATATTCTAGTTACACATTGTAGTGAACTTATATATTTATTTTACTTCATCTTTTGTAATATTGTCGACATACTAGAAACATATGTCCCTAGGATATCTCTCAAATATCGACATCATTTTGTAAATGTTTCATTATTTTTGGAACCTCTTTCTGGAGCGATGATTATGTTCATTCCTTTCCCTGCTGCAGATGGCAGAAAATCAGTGTAATTTACTGAAAAAGTCAGAGACATGTTGTAGTAATCATTTCAAGCCTTCCTTTTGATTTTTTTAAGGTGTGGTCTTTCACAAAAGAGTGCATAGTTTGTTTAATATTTCAGTTAACCAAAGTGCATGATTTTCTTCAAGATATTAAATATGCGTGGTTTAAAGTATGGATCAGCATTTATTTTCTGTATCTTTTCATAACAATAGGTAGTAATTACTAAGTGGAGGTTATAAATATTACTTATAACTATTTAGAACATTAACAAGAAAGGGTAAAATTTGAAGGAACCTAAGAAAAGAATTCATGTAACATTAAAGCTTAAAATCTTAGGAAAATGGGGTGGATAATAACATTTTAAAAGTCTGTATATTCTCCAAGGCCGTATATCTGGTCACTTTTGATGGAGCATGATAATGTGAGAAAAAAGAATGTATAATGTATTTGTAACTGGGTCACCATGCTGTGCAGTAGAAAATTAACAGACCACTGTAAACCGGCTATAATGGGAAAAAAAATCATTATGCAAATTAAAAAAAATAAAAAAAATAAAAGTCTATATCAAATATTTTTGATATTTTCATTTTATTTATTTAGCAAATGTTACAGTATTGAAGACTAGTCATATAATCACTAAAGAATTTCTCATTCTTGAAAATGAGTTAGCTCTGCTTTAATAAAATAGTGTATGAGTGAGCGAAGTTTAAATTATTACATGTCTGCTGGGTAGATCCCCAACCTAAATGAGGTTCAGGCTTTAGCCCAATTTTTTAATGTATTCATTTTTGTGATTTTTGTAAATAACTCTGAACCATATTTTCTCCATGCAAATTTGAGATGTTTCTTCTGACTTTTCAGTTAAAACAGCAACTCTTAAAATACTACAAAGATATAGATTACTTATAATTCAGCTGAGGAAAAAATACATTAAAAAGCACTGTATGGGGAGTTCCTGTCATGGCACAGCAGAAACGAATCCAACTAGGAACCATGAGGTTGCGAGTTCAATCCCTGGCCTTGCTCAGTGGGTTAAGGATCTGGCGTTGCTGTGGCTGTGATATAGGCCGGCAGCTATAGCTCTGATTAGACCCCTAGCCTGGTAACCTCCATATGCTGCCAGTGTGGACAAAAGACAAAAAGACAAAAAACAAACAAACAAAAAAACACAAACACCACTGAATGGTTCACAAATACATATATTGACATAAGTGGCATTATTATGATTTTATCATAATATTCTAGATATATATTTACTGTATATTTTACATTTTAAATATAGGAACCAAGATACTTTCTATATATTATGGGCTAGTATACCTTGATAATTAAATTAGGCAGCAATTAATGAGGTACAGGATAAGCCTCTCTTCCTTATTTCTACCCTGCAAATTAGTGTGTGACTTGGTCTGTAGCTATAATGATGCTGGCATTGGTGCTTTGGGAAATCCTTTATCATTCCTTTGCACAGAAGAATTGTAAGAAAAATCAACTCAAAATAATAAGACTCTATCATATTATTCTGCAGTGTATCAAGATGTGGGTGCCTCAAAATGCTGTATACCAAATGTTCTTTTTCCCCCTCTAATTTTATTTATTTATTAGCCATGCCCACAGTATGCAGAAGTTCCAGGGCTAGGGATTGAACATGAGCCGCAGCAGTGACACTGGATCCTTAATCCTCTGGGCCACCAAGGGAACTCCTCCCCACTCTAATTTTAGATTTAGCTCTTATTTGAAATGTTCCTTTTTTTTCCTCTGACCAGGTTATATAACACAAAATTACATGTAACCCTTAATTTATTCAGTTTACACTTACTGAGCATCACTCTGTGTCATCACTGTGTTAAGCCCTGCATTTTCCAAATTCAGAAAACACAGTGCCCAACTTCAAGGAATTTCCAGGCACACAAACATGGGAACAAAGAATTATAATGTGGGTATTGTTGTAATGGAGATCTGTAGATTTGTAGGTTGGAAAGTGTGGAAGGGGTCTGAAATGAGTCTGAAAGGTAAGGACCAGGTCAGGAAGGGCCTTGAACACTATGCAAACAAATTCAGATTTTGTTCTGTCATATATATGAGGAAACATTGAAATTTTCAGAGATAGAGAACGACTTCAGAATTTTTATGTTGAGGAAGATGGGAGGAGATAATGACGAGCAGCAGGAAAACCATAAAACTTTTAGCACACATGAGAGATATTTGTGACCCGATTTAGGAAGATGGCAGTGGAGAATGAGAGGAAAGGATATAAGTAAAAGATATTTCAGAAGACCAGTTGTTCAGACGTGGAGATTGGTTAGGTGCGGAAATATAAGGAAGATGGATAAATCTACATGGCTCCCATGTATTTAGATTTTATACTGGGATAGGTGGTGGTGCTATTCGTTGAGACCGTGAGTGAGGTAGAGAGACTTCTCTGGAGGGGAACATGAGGAGCTGGCTTATGGACATGTTGAACTGTGTAGATGTATAGGTCTAACATTCATGAGGGAGATCTGAAATGGAAGTATGAGGTTCTAGATGGCAGTTGCAGAATGAGATTATTCAGTTAGTATGTAAAGAATGAGGGCAAGAAAGAGGTCCCTGGAATGGAGAGTAATAACATGTTAGGACAGTTGGAGAAGGTGTCCTGAAAGGTGACTGAGAACGAATAGACAAAAAGGACCGAGAAAGAGTGGTGTACACATACCAAATGGAGGGCGAAAGAAAGATAAAGTAGTATAGAGAGACAACAGGGTAACTCATGTTACTTTAAGAAAGTTTGAAAATATAGTAAGAAAATATGTGGCCTGGTACTAAACTATCCTATCAGGAACCATGTGGCTTTTAGGATTGATTCTTTTCTTCTTTGAGTGGCCACATAATCTCTGTTATGGGGCTTTGCTTCGTCTCTGCTTGTGCTACTTATAATCTCTGCCCTGTCATAATTTCATCTGAGTCGTAACCTGTTATGACCTTTTGTCTCCTTCCTTGGTATATAATCAAACCTTTTAGTTTTTGTGAATTGCCGTATTTTCTTGATATTCCTTTCTTACTTAAAAATCTGGAGAGAAGTAATCTTGTTAGTCTAGTTCATCATTTGTATCAGATCATTTCATAGGTGAATACAGCCACTCAATCTATAGCCTGACTAACTATTTATGAAGTGCCCCAAGTAATCTTGAGAAACATACCCACTGTGGATCTCCTCTTTGTATCTTGGACCACTTCCAAATGATAGTGAATTAAGGAGTGCATTTCAGGTGAAGAAATAAAGATGTAAGGGTTTTGTTCTGACTAGTGGGGAACAAAGAATCAAGGAAGTAAAGGACAGGGTTTTTTTTTTGTTTTATTTATTTATTTATTTTTGGCCATGCTTGTGGCCTGCAGAAGTTCCCGGGCAAGAGAGTGAACATGAGCCACAGCAGCAATCCACACCACCACAGTGACAGCACTAGATCCTTAAACCCGCTGAGCCCACAGGGAATTCCATATTTTTTTTTTTATGGAAGAGGTTTGAATATAAAAGGCGTCAATAAAAATGAAATGGTTGACATAGAGCATTTAATTTTTTTAATTTTTGAAGTAGTGAAGTTAAGGTGGCAGAAGATTCCAGAGGAGAGGAAGATTGATTTGCCTTGTATAGAAAGATACCTTTCCCTCTGCAATAGAGTTAAAGAAGAAAGGAGGAGTGAGGTAAAGATAAGTTTGGAAGTAGGGGAACCTACATATTAGCACATTTTGTGAAGCAGGCAACAAAGAGAACTGCTGAAAAGAGATATAATATTTTCCAGTAATTGTTGAGGAAAATTCAAATAGGAACCTAAAAACTAGGGATACGAGGAAGTGAATTTTTATCCCCCAGTGCAGCCCATATATAGGTTGAGAAAAGGTGGATGATTAAACTAGTCCAGAGTTGAAATCCTCTTAACTTGTTAATTGGTAGGAGTTAATGCTTATTTTATTTTATTAAAAAAAATTTTCAAGCTGTTTCTTCATTCTTGTCTTCCATGTTTTCCTTTGTAGGTCTAGATGACTGTTTGCAGCAGTATATTAAGAACTTCGAGAGGGAGAAGATCAGTGGGGACCAGCTGCTGCGCATTACGCATCAAGAGCTAGAAGATCTGGGGGTCAGTCGCATCGGCCACCAGGAACTGATCTTGGAAGCAGTTGACCTGCTGTGTGCCCTGGTAAGGACATGATAAAATTGGTGGGAAGGGAAACTTTGCTTTTTATTCTTGTTTTTTTTTTCCTTTTAAATTTTTTTCCTTAAAAGTTTTTTTGTTTCTTCTCCCTTTTCCCCCCTTTTTAAAAAAATAATTTAATGCAAGCAGAAAAAAAAATTCCCCTAATTCTTAATTGCATGTGGTAGTTACTTCTTTCATTGAATTTGATGTTAAGTGCCAAATTACAAGTTAAAGAAGTTTATTAAATCAATTGGTAACACTTTCTTTAGCTACTTGAAAAACTAAGTTAGAGCTCATCAAGTGAGTGTTTACAGCAGTATTTGGGATATATGATTGCATACAATTGGTTGTAAAGTTCATTCCCTTTTAAAAAATTTGATTTAGTATCACAAATGTTAAGTAATTTTATTTTTTAAAAATCATCCTAAAATAATTATTTTAATGTTCTTTGTATATACATCAATGAAAATTGATATGGTACATTATACTTTTGTATGTTAAAAGAGCAGTGCCTAGTAAGACAAGAGAAATCAGTGTCAGCGTTATCCTGCAAGATTCCGATAGTACATTAGAAATTCTGAGAGGAACATAGATTTTTTTCCATGCTAAGTAAGATGACACTAACATGATTGGGGCTAGAGCTACAGTGACAAAGAACATGAGTTTTGTAATATAATCATCGGGTTGAAATTTGGCTCAGTCAGTTACTAACATTTATGGGCAAATAATTTCATTACAACCTTAGTTATTTTAGTTATTTTATTTAAAATGGAACTACCGGAGTTCCCATTGTGGCTCAGCAATTAATGAATCTGACTAGCATCCATGAGGACGCAGATTCGTTCCCTGACCTTGCTCAGTGGGTTAAGGATCCGGTGTTGCCATAAGCTGTGTAGGTCACCGACACGGCTCGGATCCTGCGTTGCTGTGACTTTGGTGTAGGCTGGCAGCTACAGCTCTGATTCGACCCCTAGCCTGGGAACCTCCATATGCTACAGGTGCAGCCCTAAAAAGACAAAAGACAAAAAAAATTGAACTACCTCTTGGTGGTGCTGTGAAAAGTAAAGAAGATAGTGTTTTAGTGCCTAATTCAGTGCCTGGCATATAGTAGGCATTCAATAAGCAGTAACTGTTGTTAAGATGATGGTGATAAATGATAAATGTGTAGGTAATTAAATGTAATTTAAAAATCAATACACTCAGCACTGTGTATGTCAGATTAAGATCTACTTCCTGCCGTCTTGAAAAGCCTAGTGGGCGGAGAGTGACATACAAATAATCACAATATTAGAGTGTAATTACTAAAATAAAAGTATTGGCTAATTATTACAGGGCACAGAAGAAAAAAATAACTAGTTTTGACTAAGCTAAGTGAGTTCGTATTGCAAAAGGTGTGATCTTTAACAACCTAGTTGGGAATTAGCATGTATTTAAGAGACTGAGGAACAGAGGAAAGGGATTTCCAGGTAGATAAAACAACATATACACAGGCATACAGAAAAAGGAGTATGCCCAGTGTGCATGAAAAATGGTAAGCTATTCTCCCACCAAAAATAAGTGAGAAACAGTGGCATAAAATTAGCCTTTAAAAGGAAGAAGGCCAGATTGTAAAGGGCCTTAATATCCTGATAGGAGATTTTTACTTTTTAGTGTGGACACTGGAGAACCATGCAAGAATGGTCAGGTGGTGATGGTAGTGGAAATGGTGGAATGGAGTAGACATAGACCGAAGACAGGAAGAACATTAGGACATTTTTAAGATAATCCACTTAGGCTCTGAGTAGGGCTTGAACTAAGAATATGCACTAGGAATAGAGAAGATCGATGAATATGAGAAGTGAGTGAGATAAAGGAAGTTGAGAAAGATTCCATCTTTTTGGCTACTGAGACAGAGTAGAAGATTTTGCAATAATGAAGATAAGTAATAGCAGCAAGAATAGATTTAGGTGGAACTATAAACTGGGTTTTGGATTTGTTGAATTCGAGGCCTCTCTGGGTTATCCAGAAAGAGATACTAATCAAACAATTGAATTTATGAATTTGAAGCTGAGAAGTGGCTAAAGACATAGATTTGGGAGTCTCAAGGATATAGGGATTAATCCATAGATAGCAAGATAATCCAGGGAGGGCCTATAGAATATAAAGAATGAAGGACACAAATTGACACTCCAGCTGGGAAGGAAGAAGAGGAGGCTGTGGAGGAGACCTAAGGAGTGGTCAGAGAAGCATGGAGACAACTATGAAAGAGCTGTCACAAGAGTGACAGGAACTGTTATTTTCATTAAGGTACATTGGTCATGTCAGCAGATTTCACTAAAAGCCAATAGGATAAACAAGGGAAAAAGAGCTGATTGAAAATAGTTTTATAAAGAAGAGTAGAATCTCAAACTAGACTGGTTGAATAGTACCTATTTCACCCTTACCTTAATTGTCCTTTCCTCAGAGACATTCCCTGATCACTCCTCCCTGCTCCCCCAGCTCCAACCTGGTCTAAAATTGGCCCTCTACTGTTCCTCTATTTTTAAACCCTCATCTTGTTTTATAACTATGTATTTATATGTGTATTTTTCAGTTTATTGTCTGTTTCTTCTGCTGGAGTACAAGCTATATGGGAAAAGTGACACTGCTTATGGAACACCTAGTATGTAGTGCAAATGCCCGGCAATAGTGGATGCTGAATAAATATTGTTGGAAAGTGGTGATGAAAGAGACTTGACATATTTTTCAGACAATAATCTTGGCATCTTATTGTTTCCTTATTCCTGCGATAAGAGAAATTAAATCAGACCAGAAAGCATGCTTATCTCTCTTATCTGAGTCAAATTGCAAAAATCATGCCTGAAATGAAAGCTAGTACCCAGGGTAAGGAAAGAGTCCATGTTGTTTTTGCATAGTGGTCTGCAAAGCTGAGTCAGAGTGGCCATGAGAGTGCAATAGAAGTGGTGCTTGGAGATGGGAATCTGACTTAGCATCCTCTCTTTGCCACAGCTGCTACAATAGTAAGAGTTGGGTGTGTCAGACCTTGAAGTCTACAGTGTATGTCTCATGAGCAGGGTTTCTCATAGATGAAGCATTCGCATGCTGAGTTCCACTCACCACTTTGAAGAAGGAAGTAAGGTTGGTGGTTACAGTACGACCTAAAAGTAGTAGATCGTAGGCTTTGGAGTTTGGCCCATGATAAGCTCTGCTGACCTATAATTACTTAAAAGGATGGCATTAGAGATGTAGATCATTCCCATGCAATTCTGAATTTAAGCACCATAGTGCTGAATCATTTTCTTGGGAAAAAAAAATAAACATTAAATTCATTCTATGTTTATTCCCAGAAGAGGTCAATTATGTTAAACTTCCTTTTCACTGCTTCCTAATGGCCATACATCAACAAGTTAGAAGTGCACACATCTTACAGTTTATGTACCAGATGTTTTCCAGTGAATATAAAGCAAAAATCTGAGCAGCGGATTCTGATTTTCTTCTATGTGCCATTATAAAATCATAGGGTCTGAGTTGACTAGACCAGGAACTGTGCTATTGGGAATGGGGAGCTATGTTTTGTCTCTTTGAAGCTGTAACATCTATACTGGCATCATTAAAAAGTACAGACTTTTCCTTTACATCTGCTGTATTTATTTCTTCTTTTAACAATTATATATTCATGCTCATACAGTGCTACCACAGGGAATACAAAGATGAAAAAGGCATAGTTTGTGTTCTTAAGATAGATACAGACTAGTGAAGGAGACAGCAGTCATTAAAACAAAATGTAGGTTTAAAGAGGAGTTCCCTGGTGGCTCAGAGTGTTAGGGATCAGGTGTTGCTTCTCTGGTTACTTCTATGGTGCAGGTTCGATCCCTGGCCCAGGAACTTCTGCATGCTGTGGGCAGGGCCAAACAAACAAACAAAAAAGATAACATAGATTTAAAGAAATCCCAGGGGAGTGCAGAAGATGATGAACACTCCTGAGAGTGTAAATGGGATTTGCATTGGAAATAGCAGGATGGGTAGATGTTAGCCAGACAAATTGTTGGAGAAAAGTTATCTAGGCAGAGAAAATATGTGTAACACAGAATGGTGAGAGTATGGGGTGTTCAGAAAAGAATGGGGAATTTGATTTAGCTGCCACAGAGTGAGAAGTGATGGGAAGAAAGGCAACTTAGACTTTATATCACAGTCTTTGCTTAGGTTTTTCAGTCCTCGATATGCTTCCTACCCAGTGCTTAGCCCATAGAGGATATCAAATTAACGTTATCTTACTGAATGAAGTTCTCTGCCTTTCTCCAGAGAACCGTAATTTTTTTTCTCTTGCTACATAGCCTCTGACTTTGAAGTTTCTGTTCTTAATATAAGGAAGACACAGAAAAATTACTGAATTCCTTTGTTTCTTTTAAGCAATGGAATATTTTCATCTGCCTTGTCTTAAAACTAGTTCTGATGGGAAATTAGTATTATGGAAGCTGATGAAAATCAAAGGTTTATTTAGTAACTTGTTCATTCATGCAATATATATATTAAGCACCAACTATATTGTTTGTACTGTGTTATCCTAGAAGGAAATAAGCTGTTCATGATTTTGAGGTGTATTAACTCATTCAAGCTGTTATGCTAATTTGCTCTACTTCAATACAGAGCACATTGTATTAGCAGAAGGAGTTAAGCATAAATAAAATGTATATTGTTTAATGTATAGACCTTAATGTTCTGAAATATACCTTTTATTGAGAAGTATAAGTGAATCATTTTTGACAGGATAAGAACAGTTGTCATTTCATTCTTCATGTATTTTTCATGTAATAGATATTTTGCATGAAAAACTTGATGTCTGAAATTGCTCAGATTTGTTTCTTTGCAACATAATTGCTTGGTTCATTCATTTCAAAATAATTCATTTCTAAAAAAATTCATTAAAGCAATCCTTTTAGTACTCACTCATATTTATGAAACAAAGCATTATAAAACCTAAACACCTGCTGCATGATGCATTCTGATTAATAGCTCTGAATAAAATAGCATTGGCATTGTAAAATATGTGGTGCCAGTATTTTGAGTTAAATGTTTAGTGAGAATTTGCCACTAGTGAGAGAACAGCCAACTCAGTTTTATAAAATGTTAAGTGTATTCCTTCTTTGTTTCTTTCAAATGCTTTTGCATGCATATAATTGAGAGAAGAACAGTATGAACTTCATACCAATTCGTTAAGACTAGACTGGCTATGTTCAGTCAGTGTGGAGTCATGCCTGGTTCCTGGCATGAATGTCATTGGCCAAGTAGGTAAGACATAGGACAAAGAAAACAGTTAAGCACATTTTATGTCCAAGCTTTTATTTACTTGATGTAGTCCTTTCTATACCAATAATAATGCCTATTTGGCCTATGCATATCCAGTAAAAAGCAAGTCTGTAATGAGTAAACCTGTATTTTTAAAACGTTCACAGTCCTTCTCATCGGCACACCTTTGGCCAAGAGCAAAGGGGTGCTTAATTTATTTGTTACTTCTTTACATGGTAAGCAGGGAAGTGTGACTTACTGGTGACTTAGTGAGTCATAAGAAACCATCCACTTTCATGAAGGAAATAGCAAAAGATACCTGTGTTGTCAGTAGTTGATTTTGATCTATTTAGAATTGAGAACTGCAATGATAAAAATTAACTTGAGAGATAAGTAATCCATCTCTTTTGTTAAAATAGTATTACATAGACTCTGTTATATACAAAGAAGCTTCTAACCTATTTTTATACTCCTCTAGAATTTTTTTTTTTTTTTTTGTCTTTTTGCCTTTCCTAGGGCTTCTTCCGCGGCATATGGAGATTCCCAGGCTAGGGGGTCTAATCGGAGCCACAGCCACTGGCCTACACCACAGCCACAGCAACTCGGGATCCGAGCCGCGTCTCTGCAACCTATACCACAGCTCACGGCAACGCCGGATCCTTAACCCACTGAGCAAGGGCAGGGATCGAACCCGCAACCTCATGGTTCCTAGTCGGATTCGTTAACCACTGCGCCACGACGGGAACTCCTAGAATTTTTAAAAATGCTTTTGAATTATTGGCTTAACTAGTTATATTTGTTAATTAGAATAAGTTTTAAGAATTTCCTTTTCTACTCTCTACTCCGCACTTTTGTCTCTTCTTGCTACTGAATTCCTCTGTCGTCCTCATTTTTCACCTGAATTTCCTCCATATGTGATATTTCTCTTTTCTTTTTTGTTGCTTTTTAGGGCCATACCTGTGGCATATGGAAGTTCCCAGGCTAAGGGTCAAATTGGCTCTGCAGCTGCTTGCCTACACCACAGCTTACAGCAATGCCAGATCCTTAACCCCCTGAGTGAGGCCAGGAATCGAACTCACATCCTCATGGATACTAGTCAGGCTCGTTACTGCTCAGCCACAATGTGAATTCCTAGGATATTTCTTTAGTGGGCTTCCAAGTTAGGAGACCTTCTCAGGGTATCTTACCAGGTTTTGTCCAGAAGATTTTTCTCCTAATTTTTTTTTTTAATTTGGTCTTTTTAGAGCCAAACTCTCGGCGTATGGAAGTTCCCAGGCTAGGGGCCTAATCAGAGCTGTAGCCATTTGCGTACACCACAGCCACAGTAATAATGCCAGATCCGAGCTGCATCTGTGACCTACCACAGCTCAAGGCTACACAAGTTCCTTAACCCACTGAGTGATGCCGGGGATTGAACCCATGTCCTATGGATGCTAGTTGTGTTTGTTACTGCTGAGCCACAATGGGAACTTCTATCCTCTAATTCTGGAGTCGTTTTTTTTGTTTTTTTTTTTTTTTTAGTATAATACTAGCTTAAGGTTTGAAAGCTTTGAAATAAGTTTTACTTTGCCTTCAGATTTTCATTTATAAGAAGATGTGTGTTCTTTTAAAATCATTTTGACTTTTATAATAAAATATTTGTGATGCTAATATTTAAAGAGATAATTTAAATGAATCTTTTATGGGAAATTAATGGCTGCAGAGTGAAGGTTATCACATTGACTGATTTGGTTCAACTCTTATAAACGATTTTAATTTGAGCTTCTCTGAAAACTATTCTGATTTGTTTGTAAACAAATATTTTCTCACTAAAATCATTAGTACACAAAGATGAAAAATGCAAAAACACTGTTGTACTTAAGGTAAAATGCTTTAACATAGGGAAACACTTCTGAAAATACTTTCAGCTACTTTGGAAGTATCATTTTAAGTTTAGTTGATATTATTGTAAGTTGTTCTTATGTAGTCATTAGAGACTATCTCTTATAAGAGAATTTTCTTTATAATATAGAGACATCTTGAATAAAATTTCCCAAATGTTTTGCAAATAATCCTAAGAAGCAATAGAATTTGAACAGAATATTGTTTTATTTGTGTAAACTAAACCTCTTGACTTGAGAGACTATGGCAATTCAAATTTAACAGTGAACATATAATAAACTATACTTAAAAAAAATCAAATCCATGCTTCAAAAACAGTCTTTTTTAAGTAAAAATGCAAATTCTCAGTGAAGAACAATCAGATTTGTATCATTTTTAAATCTTTAATGATAACATTCATAATTTGATATTTAACGTTTATATATCAGAATCCTCTAGTCTCTCCCGTTTTCCCCCCGCTGTTTTTTTTTTTGTCTTTTTGTCTTTGTTGTTGTTGCTATTTCTTGGGCCGCTCCTGCGGCATATGGAGGTTCCCAGGCTAGGGGTCGAATCAGAGCTGTAGCCACCGGCCTACGCCAGAGCCACAGCAATGCGGGATCCGAGCCGCGTCTGCGACCTACACCACAGCTCACGGCAACGCCGGATCGTTAACCCACTGAGCAAGGGCAGGGACTGAACCCGCAACCTCATGGTTTCTAGTCGGATTCGTTAACCACTGCGCCACAACAGGAACTCCTGTTTTTTTTCTTAAATTGCCATAGAAAAAACAAACCTAAATTATGTATAAACTAGGCACCGAGTGATTGCTGACCTAATTATCTAGCTAAATTCATTGTACTATTTGCTTCCCTTTCTCATTCCCCAGTAGTTTATCTTCCATTTTACTTCATTTCCATTACCCTGCTTGGACAGGAGTAGATTGTTGCTGCTAAGGAGTTGTGGTAGAGCTATTCCCTCACAGGTGACCTGATGACTTGTAGTCTCATTTTCTACTCTAAGCTCTGAGCTCTTTAAGCAAATCAAAAAATCTCTCTGTGTCTCACTTTAGTTAACTGTAAAAGGAGGGTAAATCAAGCTTAGAATTTGTTTTGACCTCAGTGGTTTTCTAACATTCTTGGGTTTTATGATTTTCTATAAGTTCATAATACTTTTAATTTTACACATGACAGTGACATACATGCTGCTAAGTAGTTTGATCAAAGTCTTCCTTTGATCAGGTTAACAAGCCTTTCTTAGAGCTGTTTTACAACTCAAAATGATCTATTTTACTATTTAATTGTAATTTACAAAATCTTTCCCTAAAGTTTATTTGAGGGGATCATACAGTATTTTCCTATTGAATATAGCTTTTAAAAGCTTCTTTATATTTATTCATATAAATCCTTTTTGCAGTAATTTATAGATAAAATATTTAGAGTGAAGTAATAAATATTACTGGAAATTGAAAAATGAGAACAAGGAAAAGAAGAAAACAAATTATACTTACCAAAAAGTAATTACAATTGCTCTAGATGTGCTTCACATTTGACTGTGAGCTAGTGCCACCATGGCAAATTTGAAAATAAGTTTAGTTTTATAATTTGCCTTATGAAAAGAAGAAAGTGTATTGATTCCCCTGAGGATGCAGAGATTTTCCTGGTATTCCGTATTATAAAAGAAACTTCTTAAACTGGAGTCATTATGAAGAGGACAGAGAAAAATAGTCATATCGTATATGATTTAATTTTTGCCATTTCATTTTATTGTTGCATTATATATACTTTGTTCATTCTGGGGAAACAGAATTTTTCCTGGTACCTACATTGGTGGCTATGCATTTGCTAATAGCATAGATATTCAAAAAATAATTGTTGATAAATATTGTCACAAGTAAATGAACCTAGGTTTGGGTTAAAAAAGAAACTTATTATGAGTCATTATAATCATTCTATCCTGGGTGTCATAGTTCCAAGATATAATGTCCTTATTTTTCCATGTTCATATTAGTTATTATACATTTTATTGTAATTTGTTTATCTGACATTTTCCCAAATTCTCATTCAATTATGGGTTCTGCTAGGCCAGGAATTCTAGTTTATTTATGTGTTACTTACAGTTGTTCTATTGCCTGTACATATAGTACCCAGTAAATATTTTAATGAGTGAATAAAATACTGACTTTAAGTATATTTGTCCTCTGTCTTTTTATAATTCAGAATTATGGCTTGGAAACAGAAAATCTAAAAACGCTTTCTCACAAGTTGAATGCATCTGCCAAAAATCTACAGAATTTTATAACAGGAAGAAGAAGGAGTGGCCATTATGATGGGAGAACCAGCCGAAAATTGCCAAATGACTTTCTGACTTCAGTTGTGGATCTGATTGGAGCAGCCAAGAGTCTGCTTGCCTGGTTGGACAGGTAAAATCTTATGCATGTTTCATAAGTTATCCTCCTCAGACACCAGTTTGAATATAATATTATTTTGTATTTTCTTGTCAAAGGTTTAGGCAAGTGAAGGAATATTAAGTAACACATATCTAATTAGGATTTACTACAGTATAAGCATATCAGCAAATAGATACAAAATTGTTTGCAGAATTTCATATCCAACTAAATAGCTAATCAATGCTTAGTCACTGACAGTTTCAAAATATCTTTACTGCTTCATAAGCAAAATCATTTTTGGCTATCGTAAGTAGTTTTATAATACTGCCTTGTCTCCTGATTTTTCTGTGTTCCTTTCGTTAATTGGTCATATTTAAGATGTGACCGTCAGGATTCTATTTACTGTTTTAAATGGGCAATTAGATACTGTCACTTTTATAGCATGTATTGCATGTCTCATTACCTTTGCTTTATTCATTCTTTATTATTACTCACTTTGCACAGTAATTTTGGATATTATAAACACAATTTGATCCTTTTGTACTAGTTTAGTTAATTTTCATTTGTCTTGGAACATATAAAAGTTTTTATAAAATGAGAAAAGTTAGAATAAAATTGTATATGCAGCTAGACATTTTAATGGTAAAACATTACAGCTATTTATAAACACTAGAAAGCGCTTTCATTTTTGGGTTTTTTTGTAAGGGATGTGTACTGTATTATAATGGTTCCTTAATCAAATCCTAAAAAACACTTTGTCTCTCATAAGAAACTGAAAATATACAATTTTACTAGAATTATTTCTTGAATAAATGTCAGTAGGATTTACATATATATGTGTATATATATATATTATTACAGTTCACCATTGAACAATATGGATTTGAACTGCGTAGGTCCACTTATATACGGATTTTTTTCGATAGATACGCACTACAATACTACGTGATCATCATCATCAGTGTGTTGAATCTGTGGCTTTGAAGGGCTGACCATAAAGTTACAAGCTGCATATTATTAGCTTTTTGATAATTAATTGGTAGACAGTGATTTTTTTATACTATATCATTAAAAGTTTCATGATTGTCTAAACCATGTTTATCAATTATACAAAATAAATTCTACAAGTAGTATAATAGTCAATATATAAATATATTTAAAATATAGCCTATCCTTAAATAATGTAATGCATTTGTTTCAGGAGGCTTCTTAAATTTAAAGAAAACATTTGATTGTAGTTGTATCTTTTTATAACTATCCTCTGTCCTATAATTATAAATTAGTTTAACCTTGATATTTATGTTTGGTAAATTATAAGTAAATAGAATGATTAGAGAATGTTTTTACTTCTTAATGGCAGATATGGCTGTTTATAAAATCACATAATGGCTTTTAGAACACTATATAATAGTTTCTGAGATAATGCATTATGTAATTTTTATGATAGCATTCTTTTTATCATCTAATAAGATGCCCTTAGTAAATGTCAATTCATCTACAAACATACTGAGTGTGCACACACATACATAGCAATCCATGAAGTGAATCAGTAGTGTTTTGTGTTTGTTTCGTAGTAAGAGAAAATGTGACAAAAAGCCTGAAAGAAATAATTAAAATCATCTCTTTGGCTGCCATTGCTGCAGCAGTTCTCATAATGCTTGTTTTGTGTTATATCCTACCCTGATGATAATTAAGTCAAAGGCCATTTAACAGTTTGACCATAAAAATTAAAGGTAAACTTGGAAGAAGAAAAAGACAACTTTGTGACGATAACTTTAAAATCTTCTGCTGAGACTGTAAATTGAGAAAAGAAACTAAAGTTTATATTTTGAAGATTTTTTTGCAAGAAAATTCAGCTCCAAGCTGGCTTGCCTATAACAATTATGCTTGAACAGCTTAGTTTTAAAAAGGAAAGAAAGAGGAGGAAAAGAATTCTTTGCCATGTTAAGGCATTTGGATTTTATACTGCAGGCTGTGGGGAGCTCTTTAGGGCCATTATTGTGTTGAGATCTTTGAATTCTGAAGATTACTTGGGCTATAGCGCTGGGAAAGATTAGAGAAGAATAAGGCTGGGGAAAGGGAAACCAGTTAAGAGTTTATTTTAGGAATAAGAGCTTATTCCTAAAATAATTTCTGTCCCTTGTTATCTGCCAGGGACTTGCTTCCAGGACTCGCTCAGATTCCAAAATCTGAGAAGAATTCCTTATATAAAATGATGTAGTATTTGCATGTAACATATGCACATCCTTTTTTTATACTTTAAATCATAGGTAGGTTACTTATAATACCTAATACAATGTAAGTGCTATGTAAATAATTGCTGGTGCACAGCAAATTCAAGGGTTTTTGTTTTTGTTTTTGTTTTGTTTTGTTTTTTGAGCTTTCATTTTTTTCCAAATATTTTTGATTCGATGTTGGTTGAACTCATGGATATGGAACCTGCCAGTATGGAATGCCACCTGTAATCATGCTGCTGCTTCTATTGGTGATTCTGAGGCTAACAGGCACACTCATTTAATCAAAGCAGCCCTAGGAGCGTTGTCTTCATTTTACAGATAGGAAAACTACCACTCACAGAGGCAGAGGTTAAGTTCAAAACCAAATAGAAAGGAAGTGGTGGAACCAGGATTCATTCCAGGCATCTGACTACAGAGTTGATACTCTCCTCTGCTGTTTATTGAGATCTTTAATTAGAGAAGCAGCAGTGAGGATAGAAGAATGTTAGAGATAGAGAGACTAAGGAAAAGAGAGAGATGATTTGATTGTAAGTTAAAGGTAAGTGATAATTCCTCATTGAAGAATTTTTTCTATGAAATGATTTGTAGATCAGGGTGATTTTTTATACTTTTTAAACTTACACTTTTCATAGAGTCTTAATCTTTTAGAGTGTTGGAAAAAAGGAAAGATAAATGAAGGGTGCTGCTTCCGTATTTGGGAAGTTGACTTTGCTTCCTCCTCTGCCATGGATTGTGTAAATATCTTAACTGTTCCTTGGCTAACATAAATTTCAGAAGTTCTCAAAGTCAATTTACATGTGGCAGGATTTTACCTATAATTGTGCCAGCTGAAATGTTTAGACTGTTTTCCTGACAAGTAGCCCAGATTTTCATTAGAGATTATTATTGGATGTGTATTTCAGTAATTTTTTTATTCCTTTCAAAGAAAAGAAATGTTTTCTAGGTAGCAGCAACAGCACAAGACAACACTCCACATGCCCTTTTGTTTCAGTGTGTCCTACAAACTACACAGGAAACAAAACACATTAATCAGTGTTAGAAGAGCCGAAAGAGCAGTGTTCTTCATGACTGCCTTTGTGAATCCCTGCTGAAATGCATCGTAAAATGGTATAAAAGGGCAGAGGGCTGAGAAAGAGTGGAGTTTCAACTCTGCCTCTAGCCCTGGGTAATCTTGAACCGTAACCTCTGTTTTTATTTTCTTTTTAGAATAAAAATATAAAACCTGCAGGAGTTTTCTTCTAAGCACTAGTATTCTATAATTCATAGACTTTGTTCACCAAAGCCATGTGAAGAATATATTCATCTTATTTCCCTTTAAGTAATTTCAAAAGCTAAGCATTAACAAAATTTGTTAGTGACTTGTAAAATCATGATTTAACTCCCTACCTCTTCTCTAACTGAATTTAGTTAATATTAAATTCTAGAACAAAACTAATCTGTTTTTATGCTTCCTTTATATAAGGTAAGAATGTATCTTGTCTTTTATTTTTGTTTGTTTTGAAGAACTTAAGTACCTAATTATAAAAGTACCATAGAAATGATATTGACCAAAAATTTTTAATATTTTGATTTGTCATGGTAGATTGGGGTATTTGCAAGGGCCATTTCAATTTAATATTGCCAAGCACTGGATCTTTAACCTTGGTTTATTCCTTTAGTATACAATATTGTGTAATTCTTTAGTTGAAGAATAAAAAATTTTGTCAGTTAAATATGATTGTTTTGATGCCAAACAACTGACTTAATTTTCTTAAAAACTGACTTTTTGGCATTAAAATTTTTATTACATTTTGGGGAAGACTTGCATGTATGGCAATATGACAAGTTTATTGCAGTTTTTATTTAATGTTCCTTAACTGGGGAGAAAGGAAAAGAAAGTATAGGAAAAAATCTTTAATTTAGTTCCATACAAGCTAGATACTTTACATGTATTGACTCACTGAATCTCTCACAAAGCACTTGTCATTATCGCCATTTCACATATGAGACATTAAGTAACTTGCCTGAAGTTATTCCCTAGTATGAAAATTATAATTTGCATCTATTTTTGTTGTGTTAAGAAAGCCCTTGTAGTTTCTCTTTTATCATGTTCCTCAGTCATGGTACATCTCCTTTTGAATGTCAGCTAATTCTTAAGGATTTTGAGGAAGTGATTCTTAGGAATGTGGCATATAAAAACATTTATTTGTGCTTTGGTGTTTCTCTTCAAATGCTAAAGAAGAATACCACTTTTCTGTTTCTGACCTTGATTCTTAAAATTCCCATATAGAATTTTATATATAGGAAGTATTTGTAATTCTGCTTTGAAGATATCAATGAGATATCTTTAATATCATTCAAAACCTTTTGAATGTTTAGGATATAAGCATTATGGTGCTAGGGAAAATGTTTACAAATTGCAAAAACTGCATTTTCACTGGAGCTTCCATTTAAATAACATTTATTTTCAAAAACCAGCTCCTTACATAAATAAAATCAACTCTAAGGCTAACAAAAATCCCCTTTTCTGTTTCATTTTAAATATTGACTTGAATGAAACAACAGACTTTCCCAGAGGAAAAGCCTCAGAGATGAATCACAGTTGGTAGCTTTACTGTTTATTTTCAATTCATGGTTTACTTGTCTATTTTTAACCTACATCCTGCTGTTTTTCACACCTCATCTTTCTTGCAGTTTTATGTGGCTTTGCCAAATCAGTCTATACTTGGAGTTTTACAGATCAGTGTATGCACCATTTTGTACAGTAACATCATTAAAAATGTTCAAAAGTATTATTTATAGAAAAAGTTTATTTTGCTATTTATAGTGAAAGTTTATTCTTTTCTCATTTTCAGCATTAATACCTATTTCTATTTGTTTCTCAAATACATGTTAAGACCATTCTGGGTTTTTTTTTTTTTTTTTTTCCTTTTCTTTCTTTCTTGGCCACTCTGTGGCATATGGAGTTCCTGAAGCAGGGATCAGATTCCAGCCACAGTTGTGACCTAAGCCTCAGTTGTGGCAATGCAGGATCCTTAATCCACTGTGTTGGGGGCTGGGGATTCAATCTGCATCCCAGTGCTCCAGAGATGCCACCAATCCCATTGTGCCACAGGGGGAATTCAAGACCATTCTATCTTGAAGGGATCAATGAGGTATCTTTTTATAGCATTGAAAACCTTTAAAATATTTAAGGCATGAGAGGTAGGCCTCTAAAAGAAAAAATATATATTCTTTGAGATTTTTGCTTTATTTAAGAAAGTTGTTGAACTAATTTCTTTTTTCATGCTATGAAAGTATAGGACAAAAATTATTTCTATACTGTTGCTGAAACTCGGCCTCTGTCAACCGGTGCTGGAATAGAAACTCAGAGACAGAGTTTGGGGTGAAGGAAAAAAGAATAGCTTTTACTGCTTTGCCAGGCAGAGGAGGCCACAGCAGGCTAATGCCCTAAAGACTGTGCCCTCCTATGGGGAAGAATTGCAGGGAGTTTCATTCTCTAAAAGGAGAAAAACAAGGTTTCAGATAAGAATCGGGGTTGGGGCAATTCTTTTTTTCAGGAACCTTAGTCATCTAAGCTGTTGACAGGGCATTTCAGCATGATTCTGGTGGTGGTGTTCTGGGTTATTGCTTAGATTAACAGTACTTGCAAAAAGGGCATATTGATCAGCGATCAGAACAAACTAGGCAAGTTCCTGAAAAACATCACATGCTTATAATCTTTAACCCACAGCAATTGTGCTCAAGGTACCTAATCTTTAGTTTACAAGTGATTGTATTTAGGGTGCAATCAAATGAAGGAGAAGCACAAGGAAGGGCTCCAAGCTATTCAATTTTAAAGTTTTCATTTCTAAGCTATTCATTTCTAAAAGAAGCATAAGGAATATAACTTTTCTCTTAGGTGTATGAGATGCCTTACATCATTATGTGTATCCCTTGAGGGGGAGTCAGGATCCTGCCCCAAGGCTGTACTGTTACTGCTTGACTGTTCCTTGTCTTTGGATCCCCTCCCTTCCCCATCAGCAACTGCTGAACCTGCCCCTTGGAATTCAGACCACAGAGCCTGAATGAGGTCCATTTCCTAAAAACAAGAAATGGGGGACACAGAAAGGCTTATTGTGCCCTGGAGCCCCACAGGGTCCTGCTCAGTTTCAGTACCAGGAAAATTACAGAGACAAAGAATACTACTTCAAACACTACCCAATACTATGGCTTATTGTAGTTCGGTCTTATTTCCTCTCCTGTGCCCACTCCTCCCACGTGGCACCTCTTGTTCCAGAAATGAGCAGTGATGTTACAAGGCCACTGTCCATAAACTGCCCCTCAGGCTCAACAGTGCCAACCTGAGAAATAGTAAGACCTTCCAGATTTCCTAGTTAACTCCCTAGATTTTCTTAACAGCTCCTAATTTGTTTAGGATTTCTGAACCATTAATAACCTTTCTATAAGTGCTTTTGTTTGAAAAGAATGAGCAATGAATAATTTCTTATAGGATCATAAACTTTTCCACTATGAAGAAGTATAAGCATTGTGTTATCTGTATGATGATTTTAGAAGGTCAGTTGTTTAACTTTTAAGATCTAAATAGTATAGTTCCTATAATAGCCATTTACTAATGAACTAAGGGTTTCATCTTGTTTTTTGTTTTTAACTTTCTGGCACCAAAAAGCTTTGCTTCCATGAGTTTAATTTCCTTTACTTAAAGTAAGCCCCATGTTTTTCTCTAAGTATCCTGAACTCTAAATCGAGGTTTCTTTAGACTGAGGAAGAAATTCCTCTTAATTTTTTTTTTTTTTTTTACTTATTTTTTTTTTAGGGCCACACTCTGCAGCATATGGAAGTCTCCAGGCTACGGGTGGAATCAGAGCTGCATCTGCCAACTGGCCTATGCCACAGCCACAGCAACATGGAATCCAAGCCCACTGAGCCAGGCCAGGGATTGAACCCTAATCCTCATGGATACTAGTCGGATTCTTTTCCACTGCACCACAAAGGGAACTTCCTCTTAATTTTGTTTTATTTTCAACCTGATCATGTTTAGCTGTTCTACAGAGATCCTTTTCTTTATCTCGTAGATGATCATTAAGTCATGATGGAGTGTTGATCTTTGGTGACTTACAAAGATTGGAACCTGTCAGCCTTCTTTAACTTATACGTATATGTAGCCAAGATCATCAGACCAAACTTTAGCATCACCTGGCTGAGAACGGTTCTTAGTATAGTTGTATATGACTTGCCTTTAAAATGAAAACTTTAGGGGAATTCACTATAAAATAAAATCAGTGTTTTCCTTAGTATATGTTTATTTTTTTTTTCTTTCAGTTTTCTTGATATTTAATCTTGAGAGAGAAGCTTGTCCTACTTGAAATATGAATGGTCAGGGAAGTGGAAAACATGCTTTAGAATTCAGTTTGCTACAGGCATTTCAGTCATCAAATAGATTTTTCTTTTGGTACATTTTGAAGATCATATGACAGTCTTTTTTTAAGATTTTATGGGAAGAATCATGCTGTACTTCATCTCATCACTTTTGAGTGAATTTTTTTAGATTTTATTAACAGACTTTGACCTTTGCAAAAACTAGGAATCCAAGCTCTTTCTAATCATGCAAGAAGCATTTTTAAATTCTTAATTAAAATGCCAATTTTTATGCTTCAATGCAGCAAAAAATAGTTTTTGGGTAGTTTTTTTTAATGATGTTTTCCTGGAAATGCTTATATTTTATATCTTTTAAAAATAGTTTTATTGAGGCCTAATTTACCTTCTATAAAATTTATCCATTTTAAGTTTAATGAGTTTTAATCAATTTAGATACAGCTATGCAATGACCTCTAAAATCACATTTTAGAAAACTTCCATCAGGATAGGTTTTTTTTGTTTTGTTTTGTTTTAAAGCTGGTACTTGCTTACGATTAAAGAAGTTAATTCTTTTTTTTAAACTGAGAACACAGATTAATTAATTACATATATTTTGTTCTAATTAACATAATTTGAATTCCTAATGACTCCTGTTTTAGTAAATGAAGATGAAAAATATACTATTTTGGAATAGAAATGAACAGTAGACTGTAGAATATAAACTCATTTAGAAAACAGTATGTTAAAACCACTGGAAAAAGCAAGGGCATTTTAAGAAATGGAATTGAGGCACTTGGTTAAGGCTTTGGAATGTAAATAATTATAGAACACTACTTGTTCACGATAATAATTTTAAGTATATCATTTAAGTGGGAAACATAAATCCCTGAGAAAACTGGAGAAAATATAGTCAAAATGATTCTTATTAAGTGTTTAAAAATAGAGAATAAAATGCCAAGAAATATGCTTTTTGGCTTTGACTACATACAATTGTAAAAAGTGACTAACTGTAAGACAGATGACAAACTGGGGAAAATATTTGCAACTAACAGTTGGGAGAAGCAGAGAGTTAATGTGTATGTGACTATTACATTTAAATTTAAAAAGCACCAAAATGCAACAGATAAACATATAAATAGACAATTCAAAAAAGAAGAAACAGAAACTGCTAAGATGTATATACCAAAAAACAATTTCAAAGTACGTGAAGCAAAAGCTGACAAAAGAAGAAATAGACAAATCCACAACTACAGTTGGATACTTCATCTTTCTCAAAACAAAGTCAGTAAGGATTAGAAGAGCTGAACAACAAAAAATAACAAGATCTAATTGACACTTTTAGAACATTTCATTCAACTACAGTAGAATGCAAATTCTTTTCAAGTGCCCTTGAAACAGTTATGCAGATGCACCCTATCTCTATCCTAAAACAAACTTTAACACATTTAAACTAATTTAAATCAGTTAGAATGTGTTCTTTAATCCTAATGGAGTAAAACTAGAAATCACACCACACACTTGTAAGTAATCCATGGATAAAAGAGGAAATCTCAAGGGAAATAAAAAGAAATACATTGAACATAATGAAAATTAGAACAAGTCATAGTTTTTTTGGCATGCTGCTAAAGCAGTGCTGAAATCAGAGAAATTTGTAGCACTGAATGCTTATATCAGAAAAAAATAAAGATCTCAAATCAATTATTTAAATTCTTAAGAAGATAGAAAAGTAATTACTAAAAAACATGGGCATAAAGTTTCAGTTATGCAAGATGGAAAAATTCTGGAGATCTGCTGTAGAACATTGTACCTGTAGTTAACAGTACTGTCTTTTACAGTTAAAATTTTATGAAGAGGGTAGTTCTCATGTTAAGTATTCTTTAAAAAAAAAAAAAAAGTAAACTTAAAAAAGAAAGTAGAAAATAAGAGTAAAATAAGCCCAAAGCAAACAGAAGGGACCAATATCAAGAACAGAAATCAGTGAAACATGTTGAGGGGACAATTAAAAGGGTAATAAATACTACAAATAACTTTATACATACATTTGACAGATTAGATGAAATGGCCAGTTCCTTCAAAAACACAAACAACCAAAACTTATCTAAGATGAAATCGATTCTCTGAATAATCAGTAACTATTAAAGAAATTGAACTGTACTTAGAAACTCTTTGGGGTAGGGAAAAAAAAGGCCTAGGCTTATTAGATGAGTTCACTAGTGAATTCTATGTTTAAAAAAAAAAAATAACATGAATTCCACACCCTGTGTTCCAGAAAATAGACATGGAGGTAAGCCTTCCCTTCTCAATTTATTACAAAATCATTATCCTGATTCTAAAACCCAGGAAAGTACAAAAACAAAAACAGACTAGTAATATACCTTAAACTTGTATGTTAATATCCTCCACAAAATATTGACACTCCAAGTCCAATCATACTTAAATAGAATAGTGCACTCTGACCAAATGGGTTTCATTACGGGTAAGCAAGGCTGCTTCAATACTTGAAAATAAATCAGTATAATCTACCATGTTAATGTGCTATAGAATACAAATCATGTAATCATATCAGTAATTTGATAGATTCCTATACTCATTCATGAGAAAAATATTTAGCAAAGTAGAAATAAGTGGGTTAAGGATCTGTTATTGCCGTGAGCTGTGGTGTAGGTCGCAGATGCGGCTTGGATCCTGCGTTGCTGTGGCTCTGGCCAAGGCCTGTGGCCTCAGCGCCAATTGGATCCCTAGCCTGGGAATCTCCACGTGCCGCGGGTGCGACCCTAGAAAATTCAAAAAAAAAAAAAAAAATACAAAGCTAACTAGAAGTAATGGTAATACCTCAGCCTGATTTAAAGCATATATAAAAGGCAACGGCTGACCTTGTATTTTATCGTGGAAGACTGAATGCTTTCCTCCTAAGGTTGGAAATGAGGCAAGGCTATCCTCTCTCATCCCTCCCTTCAGTAATATATTAGAAGTCATATCCTGTAAGCTAGGCAAGAAAAGGAAATAAAAGGCATAGGAATTAGAAAGGAAAAAATAAAATTTTCCTATTTGCAGAGGTATGTCTGTGTGTAGAATGTTCCAAGATATCTACAAAACATCTGTTTGAACTAGTGAGTGAATTTAGCAAGGTTGTATAATACTAAGTCCACATAGAAAAATTAATCGCATTCCTATATATTAGCAATGTACAACTGGAAACTAATAAAAGTAAAAACATGGTACAATTTACATTTGTTGCAGAATTAATTGAGATACCTAAATATAAATTTAGCAAAATGTCCTCAGGATTTGTATGTGAAAACTATAAAGCACTGATTTATGAAATCAAAAAAGACCTAAATAACTGGAGAGACATACTGTGCTTGTGAATTGGAAAACTCAACTTAGTTAAGATGTCCTTTCTCCTCAAATCTTCTTTATATTAATGAAATTCATATAAAAATAGCAGCAGGATTTTTTTCTATAGCCACAGACAATATGATTCTAAAATATGTATTAAAAAGAAAAGGAACCAGAATTCTTCATCAATCTTGAAGTTGTCTTTTTTTGTTTTATTTTGTTTTGTGTCTTCTTAGGGCCACACTACCTGTGGCACATGGAAGTTCCCAGGCTAGGGGTCAAATCAAAGCTGCAGCTTCCGACTTATGCTACAGCTACAGCAGTGTGGGATCCCAGCCAGGTCTGCAACCTACACCACAGCTCATGGCAATGCCAGATCCTTAACCCACTGAGTGAGGCCAGGGATCAAACCCACATCCTCATGGATACTAGTTGAGTTTGTTACCACTGAGCCACGACGGGAACTCCAATTTTGAAGTTTTTAAATGCTATTTTAAACCTTACATAACTTCAGTAATCAAAGCTGGTATTGGTGGCAGGATACACACAGAGAGCCCAGAACTTTATGCATATGGTTAGGTGATTTTTAACATTCAATGGACAATGGATAGTTTTTCAACAAAGGGTGTTGGAACACTTAGATAGGCATAGAGAAAAAAGTGAACGTCAACTCAAACCTCACACCTTATACAAAAACTGACTTATAAACATGGATCACAGATCTAAATATAAAATATATATATTTTTTTACTTTTTTAGGGCTGCACCTGTGGCATACGGAAGTTCCCAGGTTGGGGGTCCAATCGGAGCTGCAGCTGGCAGCCTATGCTACAGCCACAGCAACACGGGATCCGAGCTGCATCTGTGACCTACACCCCAGCTCACAGCAAAGCTGGATCCTTAACCCACTGATCGAGGCCAGGGATTGAACCTGCATCCTCAGGGATAGTAGTTGGGTTCGTAACCTGCTGAGCCACAGTGGGAACTCCCTAAAATATAAAACTTTTAGAAGAAAATATGACTTAGAGTCAGGTTTCTTAGATATAACACTAAACATACACTCCAGAAAACAAATTAGCAATAAATTTGACCTCATTCAAGTAAAAAAACTTTTAACCTGCTAGAGATCAGGATGGAAAGATAAGCCATAGACCAAGAAGAAATTTTACAAGTTACCTATTTAACAAATGACTTGTGTAAGAAAAATATTAAGAACTCTCTTAAACTCAATAGTGATACCAAAAATCTAAAAAAGAATGGACTAAGGTCTTGAGCAGACATTTTACTAAAGAGTATAAACGGATAGCAAATATGCACATAAAGATATTCAGCAGCACCAGTTAGAACATTGTTAGAGAAATATAGATAACTATTAGATATAGATATCATTTAATAGAGAAAATACATACAGCTTTGGGGAAATGTAAATCAAATCTGATATGCTGCTACATAGCTATTTGGCCAAAATACAAAAGTGAAAAACTTTTTTTTTTTTTGTCTTTTTTTTTGCTATTTCTTGGGCCGCTCCCACAGCATATGGAGGTTCCCAGGCTAGTGGTTGAATCAGAGCTGCAGCCACCAGCCCACGCCAGAGCCACAGCAATGAAGGATCCGAGCCGCGTCTGCAACCTGCACCACAGCTCACGGCAACGCCGGATCCTTAACCCACTGAGCAAGGGCAGGGACTGAACCCGCAACCTCATGTTTCCTAGTCGGATTCGTTAACCACGAACTCCAAAAAATGTTTTTTAAAATGTAGCCAATAAAGGGCCTTTCTCATATGGACTCCTGTGAGATTGGGAAATGCTTGAGTTGTAGAGTCTTCCAGAAGTGAAACAAATTCAGTTTATAACCAGGAAGCAGCTTTATATAATCATGTCTTATAAATTGGTTTGGTGTAAGTAAAAACCTACCTAAGTTTATAGAAGTAGTATATTAGTGTTTCATTCTGTGAGAGGTAGGCTCTGGAGTCACATTTGTGGGTTTGAACACTAGCTCCACCACTTACTAGTTTTCACTTAACCTTTCTCTACCTCAGGTTTCTCATGTGTAAAATGAGAATAATAATAGTGCCAGGCTTACAAGAGTTATAAAAATTACTTGGTACATGTAAAGCATTTAGAACAATAACTGGCACATAGTAAGTCCTCAGTTAAGTGATAGCTGTCATTATGACTGGCTCTTAATTGATACTATTTCAAGAAGATGCTGGACTCAGACTCTCAGCTTCATTTGAAAGTAAATTAAAATGTCTTTGCCTAAAGTACTCCTTTTTTGTTGTTTTATTTTAGATGTAGTGAAGAGACCTTGTAAGAAGTACCAAAGAACTTTTACATATTAAGAACTAAAAAAGAAAGTTGATGAAAAGCAAACATTGTTTCTTGAATTTAATTCTCTTCCTAACATTTCCCATATTTTTCCTTAAATATGTCCCAAATATTGTCTATCACATTGTAAACTTCAGAACTTCATTTCATATTATTCAAAATCTTATTTTAGGCTATTTATTTGGGGACCTTTCAAAAGCTGTTCCTACTAATCACAGTTTTCCTTTTCCCTTTTATAGGTCGCCATTTGCTGCTGTCACAGACTATTCAGTGACAAGGAATAATGTCATACAGCTCTGCTTGGAATTAACAACAATCGTGCAACAGGTATTAGCTGACAAACTTTCCTTCTGTTAATTTATTAGTTATTTCATATTCTAACAATGAGAAGTAGTCCTGTTTACCAAGAGTTTATAAAATTCTGGTTTTGGCTTCAAAAGGAAACAATTTAATTCATTGGAAAACTATTCATATAGCTCAATAAAAAGGGTTTTATTTATCAGCAGATGTAAAAGTAACCTGAACCTGTAGAGACATCACTGTAAGTGTATTAATCTTATGCTTTTAGTAAGTATGACTAAACCGTATTGCCTTTCACAAAATTAAATTGGTCCAGTTGGATAACAATCTGAGACTTTTGCTCTAAGACACTATTAATCCCTTCTTTGGAACAACTATAGTTTCATCTGTATAGGTATACATACAAACAAATATACACAATAGTCTTTAATTATCACTTTGATCATTTAAGTGATCTACTTACATGACCTGATTTTTTATTTTGAATATTATTTAATCCAAGGACCTCCAAATCAAACATATTCAGGAGTGCAGCAGCTAATTTATAAGTGTTTTAATCAAGCCTGGCATAAGATATGGGGAAATGGCAGAGGAGTGAATTAACTAGTACATATCCTGCAAAAATTTGTTTAATAACAAAACGCATCTGAGAGGTCTGAGGCCTGCAGCCACTGCCCTTTATAAGACTGATGTTAACCTATTGCTGCTGCTGCTATTTTCTCAGGGTGCCATTATTTGTTAACCTATCCAGTGATGCAGAAATAGAGAAAGCAGAGAATAAAATGTGATGATGTAGAAGATTACTGGGAAATTGATGATTTAATTTATCCTTCTCCTCCCTGTCCTTTACTATCAGGGATAATTAAGAGTTTGTTATATTTCCTTTATTTTCTCAAATAAGACATTTTATTAATACAGATTTAAATGCTTCACTATATTTTCTGTTGTGCTGTATAGATTTTATTTGCACCATTTTTCTGAAACTGCAGGTTTTAAGGTGTTTTTCAATATAGAAAGGAGAGTAACTTTGTGACTTTTAATTGTGGAATACATCAGACATTCATCAGGATTCTGTCATGGCAGTAAGAAGGTCAGCAACCCATTGCTGTTAGTCACAGACATGGATGAAGATGATGAACATTTTATGAGCTTGAAAATACTCTAACAGTCTTACTTCATGTCTTCATGTTTGTTATCAGTAAATTTTATTTCTGAATTTCACAGATATCTACTGAATAATAGGGAGAAGAGTGGCTTTTTAGGGCAGGTGTCAGCAGATGTTTCCTATGAAAGGCCAAATAGGGAGTTCCCATTGTGGCGCAGCAGAAATGAATCCTGGAACCATGAGGTTGCAGGTTCGATCCCTGGCCTTGCTCAGTGGGTTGGGGATCTGGCATTGCTGTGGGCTGGGGTGTAGGTTGCAGACGCGGCTCGGATCCCGTGTTGCTGTGACTGTGGTGTAGGCTAGTAGCTACAGCTCAGATTCGACCCCTAGCCTGGGAACCTCCATATGCCACGGGAGTGGCCCAAGAAATGGCAAAAAGACAAAAAAGAAAAAGAAAAAAGAAATTCAGATTCTGGGCATACACGCTAAATGTACTGTGTGGAATGCCCAGGAATCTGCGTGTTTACTAGTTTTCCAGGTGATTTTAGTTCTCATACATTGTTCTAGAGCACAGGGGTAAAAGTAATAATATAATCTATGGGTAATTTTTCTTACGGTTCTGTATTATCCGTGACATTTCTTCAAAAATGTGTTTTCTAAAGCTATTTTTTTAACTCATTGAAGTTGACCAGAGATTTGAAATGTGGATAGCAGATTATTAGTTTCTTCCCTTGTACTATGAGGGAAAGGAATTCTCCCTGCTTTAAGAGTAGTATTGCACAGTATTTGTATGATAATCATACATAGTATATTGGGTATATGCTCACTAACAATGTATATGCAATCATAATAATACAATTATTATTATCTGCCACCTGACAAGATCTGTGATAACTATATAATATGAATTACTTAAGGTTTTCTTTTCTACCTGAGACCCGAGACTATTGAAATACCATAGAATTAAATAGGAAAACTTTGCTTACATTAGAAACTCATACTGATTGTTAGTTCTATGAAAAGGCAACATATCTGATGTCACCTCCCCAAATAATTTCATTTCCAAGCATAATTATGAAAGAAAATGGATATTTTGAATTTCTCGTGTCCTCTTTATATCCGGATCTGGATGGCCAGTTTAAGGTTAACTTTTGAGTAATTGGCCCATTCTTTGTTGCCTTATAAAATGAGCCTGCAATTCTAAATGGCACCTATGATATATTTTCTTGGAAATCTTGAAGAAGAATCAGATGTACTCGTTTTCACTTAATTTATACATACCTAATGTTTTCCCATGTCAAAAGCAGATAACATGGTCCTGAAAAAAAAAGTTACCTTTCTTTTAACTTTTATCTGTAAGAGTGAAGTCAGAAGTAGAGAGGGTTTTTTTTATTTTAATAATTCAGTGAATTTTATTATAGTTGTACAACCATCATCAAGAGGTGGAGAGTTTCTCTGTTTAGAACTCTCAGGTTCCAGAGCATATCTTTGTCACTCTAACCTTCAAGATGTTACATTAAGAAAGGCTGAAGTGGGAGTTCCCATCGTGGCTCAGTGGTTAACGAAATCGACTAGGAACCATGAGGTTGCGGGTTTGATCCCTGGCCTTGCTCAGTGGGTTAAGGATCCGGCATTGCCGTGAGCTGTGGTGTAGGTTGCAGATGCGGCTCAGATCCTGCGTCGCTGTGGCTCTGGCGAAGGCCGGTGGCTACAACTCTGATTTGACCCCTAGCCCAGAGTGGCCCAAGAAATGGCAAAAAGACAAAAAAAGAAAAAAAGAAAGGCTGAAATGATTTTCAGTGAATTAAAATTTCCTGTAGAGGCATGTGCAGGGGTGGAAGTGCAGTTGTGTTAAGATATGACTAACCCACCCATTCTGCTATTTTAAGAACCTACCATCTAAGTAACAAGTGATGCAGATTTTGTTTGCAGAATATGTGAACATTAGCCATAGACAGCTACTTCATAGAAAACATATGCCCTTCTGATATTGCCCTCAGAGGCTTGTACATACTCTCAACAGGACCTTTTAACAGCAGCACTGTTTGACTCGATCTTCTCTTTAGGAATCTTACGTCAAGGCATAATGGGTTTAAGTTTATCTGTTTACAGATTAGGAAATATTAGGTAGAAAAGAAAGAGATATGCTTTTTAAGATTGAACTTTCAGTACATTCCATCTTGACCAAACACAGAATTACTGAAATTACTCCAAATATACTGAGGACATAGAAGGACTTCTGTACCCTCCACCCATTACACACTTTGTTTTGAAGAGGATGCCTTGTCCCTTCTTAGGACGTTTTGTTCTAACATTACCCATTTCTGTAGTTCATTACCCAGTTCAGTAGTTCATAACATTTGTCACAGTTCCTTCTACCTCACTCTCATTTCCCTGTCACATGTCCTGTTCCACGTGTTACCTTTAAGATGCTTCCAAACTGCAACTTGTCTGTACCTGGGCATTCTTGGTTCTTGCCTTGCCTACACCATCCCAGCGTGTACCTGACTTGGTATCTTAATTCATCTACTTTAACTAGGTCTTTTCTGTTGTGCCTTCAAGGAAATAATAGGTGTAAATTTCTCTTAATAAAATACATCCTGATTTAATCTACTTATTATAAGTATAAAATTGATCACTTTCAGACTAGTCATCCCAAAGCCCAGCTCTAATTTTGTCACTTCCACCACTTTTCCCCCAGTTTCCAAATTGATTACATGTTCCTCTCTTTGGAATTCAAAGGACTCCAAGTATGGTTCTAACATAATTTCTTTCAATTTTATCTTCCATCACTCCCTTGTATTTTAATTATACTCTAGTTCATGTGGAAGAGTTACTGTTGGTAATATAGATCTTCCAGTTTCATCTTTAATGTTGTAAGGCATCCTCAGAACATGCCACATGTACATTTTTATCTCTGCCTGTTGAAATTATGTCCCATCCTCTTAAGGCCTCTAGGAAGTGCTACCTCGCTTATGAAGCTTTTACTATTTCTCATAACTGTTTATATTTCCCATTTTGAACACTTATATTTAATATAATTATTGATATGGTTGGAATTAAATATACCACCTTGATGTTTGTCTTCTGTTTCCAATCTGTTCTTTTTTCATTATTCTATATACTTTTGTGTTATTATGATTCCATTTTGTCCCCTTTGTTGACTTATCAGCTATAATTCTTTTTGTGTGGGAAAAGGGAGAAAGCTCTTAAACTTACTTTACATGCATTTTACACCTCATCTATAACAGTTATATTCTGCTGTGAAACATAATTATGTGACTTCCATTAGATTGCAAACTCCATGAAGACAGGAACAATGTCATGCTCATTACTTCCTTGTTAAAATAAATTCACCTGAGCCCCATTTATGTCATCTGGTTATTAGCACATCCTTATTTGTACTCCTCCAGGAAAATCTAGAAATAAATGCTTGAATTATTGCTTATTTTTATTTCATCTCCAGTGTAGAAGCTGTAGTTCTGTCTCTGCTATTCATGTGAAGAACCTTAGACATACCCATCTTTTTACTTTTCAGTTTATTCTTTATTTAAAATATGAATATTGATCCTCATAACCATTTTACAATGCTAGAATGAAACTGAACAAAACTTCTAAAACACAATACTAATGTTTAATGCCAGCAAAACATTTTCTAGAGGAAACTTTAAATTATAAGCATTATATTAATGTTTATAAATCACCTCTTAAAATAATCTATTGTTTTTTTACTGTTGTGTGATGTCTTATCTTTGATAGCAAATCCTTCTGGGCTCTGTGGTTTGTTGCTACTATCTGAGCAACGGGAATGAGAATGATAATTAAAATAATGAAATAAAGCAAGTGTTTGCTTCTTGATGATGAAACTATCAGTGATTTTAGTTTATTTAGACTCTGCTTTTCTGTATTTTTCAAGTTTTCTGAAATTAATTTGAGTTATCAGAAAAACAGAAAGTAAATGCTATGTACATTGAATAATTACTACTTTAAGTCTGATGAAAGAGCACAGCATAGGTGAATACTTATTGAAAACTAAATGACATATGAAGATGTGGTATATATACACAATGGAATACTATTCAGCCATAAAAAAGAACAAAGTAATGCCATTTGTAGCAACATTGATGAAACTAGAGACTCTCATACTAAGTAAGAAGTAAGTCAGAAGGAGAAAGACAAATACCATATGCTATCACTTATATCTGGAATCTAATATAGGGCCCAAATGAACCTTTCCACACAAAAGAAAATCATGGACATGGAGAACAGACTTGTGGTTGCCAAGAGGGAGGGGGAGGGAGTGGGATGGACTGGGAATTTGGAGTTAATAGATACCAGCTATAGTCTTTGGAATGGATAAGCAATGGGATCCTGCTGTATAGCACTGGGAACTATGTCTGGTCACTTGTGATGGAACATGATAATGTGAGAAAAAAGAAAGTGTACATGTATGTGTGACTGGGTCACCTTGCTGTGCAGCAGAAAATTGACAGAACACTGGAAACCAGCTATAATGGAAAAAATAAAAATCATTATTAAAAAAACCGCTAAATGACATAGTTTATAAACAGTGTCCATTTAATGGTCTTATTTAACCATTAAATACACACTAATAATTGCATTCACTTGGAATTGTATGCAGTATCTAAACAAATTTTTTTTTTTGGCCATGTCTGTGACATATGGAAGTTCTCATGCCAGGGACTGAACCCACACCATAGCAGAGACCAACTGGCTTCAGGGACAAAGCCAGATCCTTAACCTGCTGAGCCCCAAGAGAACTCCTGAAGACAGAATTAAACTTAAGCTGCCAGTAAAAGAGGCCAATTTGAATAAGCAAAGTGTAGATTTAAAAAAATATATCTAGGGCATGCATTTATTACCAGGCTTTCAAGAAATCTCACCTGAACAGTTATGATGATAGTTATGCTTTGAAATATGCTGTACTTCAAATTATTTTTCACTCAACTCTAATTATTTTTATTCCCTTTGCAGCAAGATGAGATGATCAATATCTAAAAATAAACTGTCATAAATAGCTTTTCTTTCCCTTCTTAACACAAAAGGGTGGTGCTATGGAGTAAGTGAAAAGTGCTTCTTGATATTGGCTACTTATATTTAAAGTAATGCAAACATTAGAGGTGAAAGATAAATTTCTTTTAGCAAGCTCTGTTTGGAAGAATTTATTTAATCCTAGTCTATCTGCTTTACTTATCTCCAGTTCTGATTGGTTTAGACAGTTATAGTTGAAGTGTTTTAGAGAGATTTAACCCCCCAACACCTCTTACCAACATAAAATTGGCTATAATAACACATTTGAGAAAAAAGGGAAACTGGTTTTAAAATGTTAAATGGAAAGAATTCTCACAAAGAATTGAAGCTTCATTTAGAGCACTGTCAGCACTGAAACAGAAAAATGAGACAGGTACCCACGCACTTCTTGTCAGCATTGAAATAATTGCCATGATGCCTGCCCTAATGGGTATCATCTTAACCTAAAATTATTCTACTGTGCCATTTCAAAATTTTCCACTTCAAACACAAAAAAATGATTAATTGGATTGTCATTAGTTCAGAAATGGGCGCAAAATTATTGGTTTATAAGGTGCAACTTTGGTGGAACTGGGCAAGGGACAGAGATAGGGACAGTGCATACTGGGAGACTTGAAGCTTAATGCTGTTGTTTCATGAGCTTTTCACCTTGGCCAAACTATGTAATTGCTTGTTCCATCTATAAACAAATAATTCTGTCTGTTATTGTGAGGATCAAATTAGATGTATTAAAAGTGGCTCACAAATGTCAAGTGAAAAACAAAAGAAAGTAATATTAAAGTGGATGAGAAATAAAAAGACTTGATACAGGGAACTAGAACAACTTTGTTTTAGATAATAAATGTACAGAGATTTTTTTCTCCATTTCATGTTTTCTACAGTGAATTATGTACTAAGAAGAATTTCAACGTGTGAAACATTTTATATATTTATGTATTTTTTGGCTACATCCATGCCAGGCCAGGGATTGAACCTGCACTACAGCAATGACCTTAAACCACTGCAATGACAACACCAGATCCTTAATCTGCTAGGCCACCAGAGAACTCCAACATGTGAAACATTTTAAATCAGATTTTGGAATGTTAAATGCAGAGTGAAAACTTCCCTTTTTCGCTTATTTAAAATTTATTTTTTGAGTACCCTTTTTCTTTTGAGATAATTTGTGTAGATTCACAGACAAATGTAAAGTGAAAAACTTCTTTTAAAACCCAAGTTCTGGCAATATACTCTTACCTGAAATGGTCTCTTCTAAATTGTATGTGTTAAAATGGCTTTGTGTGTTCTTATGGTCCTCCTCAGTTTTCATCCTTTTAAGATTCATTGTTGTATGTCTTTGGATAGTAGTACTGGTTTTCTGAATACTGTTGGAAATATACTTCTTCCCTTTCCATTCCTAGCTTAAAATTGAGGGGGGGGGAAGAAAAGAAGATCAATAGTCTTTCACCTAATAAGATTGTTATTAAAAAAAAAACTTTTGAGAAGAAAAAATATGAAGAAAAGAGAAATTCTAGAAGCATTTCGAAAAACTTCAATCTATTTTAAGTATATTATTTTTACCTACTGCATAGTCAACACTTTCTCTCCCCACCCTCTAAAATTTGAAGAAATCGGCTTACTGTTCAAAAATGTTAACTGAGAGAATCTTTACTGAGAACTGAAAGTTCATTTAGATGTTGAAAGAGAGCTTTTGTGGTCTGAGCTTGTATTCATTCCGTTGATATTGAATGCCATCAGTGTAAAGGTTTGTATGTAGGACACTTAATACTCTAATTATTTTCTATGTTTTTCAAATTATAAAAGTAATCTGCTTTAGAGAAAAATTTAGAGTAATGAAAAAAAAGGAAAAACGTTGCTTGTAATATTTCCACTCGAAGAAAGCCCCGTTATCATTTTACCTGTTTCATTTGCCATCTTGCCTGTTTTCATATACATACACATAAAAATATATGGCCTTTTTCATTTAGTATCGTGCCGTAATTTAAAAAAATTTACTGCATACTTCATACTAGGTCTTTTGTCCTTTAAGAAAGTTTATAAAATAATAATACTCATTAATTTAAAAAAATTACAAAACTGTAAAGAAGAGTAGTTACAGTCATCCTAGCCAAAGCACCAGCAAAAACTGTGGCACTCTTTTGGTCTTTCCTATAATAAACGTCTTTATTTAAGTTTTTATTCTGACTTTCTGACAGTTCATTTGTTTGATTTTGATGTTTTTCCCCATATTTCCTTGTCAGATGTACTTTTTTTCCTTTCTAAATCTTTGTTCAAGAAAATGGAAAAAGTAGCCTTCAAAGGTCAGTATTGGAAATGTTTCTTTTTGAAGGGCAACTTCCTCTAAATTATGTGTGTGTATGCTTTCTAATCACTTTTGTTACCTTTATAGCATTTAAAATACAAATCAGTAAAAGTCAGCAATTTATAGGTTATCCTCTAAATATGCATTTTAAAATAAAAATATAAGTTAATATATTAAATATATAGCCCTTTTTAAAAAACATTCCTGCTTAAATTTAATTCAACCTGTTTTTATCTTAATCCGGTTCTTATTTACTCAAGGTAAATACCCAAGAGAAAATAAGAGCTTTTCTAGGACTTAATTGAATTGATATTTGTGGTTTAACTTGGTAGGGCATGTGTTTATAAATACTAAAAAATTAAAATAAGAGATTATAGAATTTTGTAAAAATAAATAGCCTTAAAAGTGATTTTTAATGTTATATTAAGGATTTATGCAAAGGAATTTGGCCTATAAGTTTATTGACAATAGCTATGTATTTTACTTCATTACTTTTTATCTATATGCATAGTACCTCCTTTACCTTCCTAGTTGACATTTTGTATCAATTACTCTTACATTTTGTGGTGGAATAGTGCAGTGAGCTTTGACATAAAAGTAGATCTGAATTCATTATGACTCTGCTTTTTGACAAACTGTATGACTTGGACAAATTACTTCTTATCTCATACTCATCTGTAAAGTGGATCACCACCTTGTTGGATTATTGTAGATGAGTTGCTGTGAATATTGGAAATTTATCTAGTTCATGATTTTGCATTTAGTGGGAGCTTAATAAATGGCAATTTTAGATTCCTTATATAGCAAAAGGTCCTTTGTAAACTCTAAATTTAGTTTGTTGTTCCACACAGAACTTAAAGGAATGATTGTCTGCTTACTTTTGGTAATGAGCAGCAGTGAACAAAGACCTATTTATAGAATGAGTGATTTTTTTTTAATTTAATTTTTTTTTTACATTGGAGTATAGTTGATTTACAATGTTGTGTCAGTTTCAGGTATACAGCAAAGTGATTCACTTTTACATATACATATATCCATTCTTTTTCAGATTCTTTTCCCATATAGATTATTAGAATGAGTAATTTTTTTTAAAAAAAAGGATTTTGCTTTAGTTTAGGATGTGTTTTAGAATTTAATGCAAATTGATAAGTGTACTTCCTTTTCTGGATGATATTTTCAGACATCCATGTTCAAATGGAACAGAGAAGTTAATTTTGATCACCTGTGAACTTGCCATCCCTATCTGTATATTCTAGTAAACTAGAATTGAAAATGGAAAACTCAGAACATGTAAAGGTAAAAAAGCCTAGTGTATAACAGTCATACAGAATATGTGTTTTAAAAGAAATATTAGGATTTAAGTAGTAGTGAAATACATGTGAAGTTCTAAATTGGGGATATAAATTATACTGGAGTAGTCAGGCTATATATTCTAGGGTTCATATAGTAAATACTAAACCATATAAAGCTTATCCAGGATAGTTTTATCATTCATCTCAAACACAACTTAAGTATTAGTTTTGCTATATTTTCAGGGCTAGTGTTTAAGCCTTCCTAAATCGGACACTCTAGGTGACCTGAAAATTGGACTTGGGCTCTTGGGATTGAAACTGGGGCATTTCAGACTAAAACCAGGACAAACTTTATATGTAATTTTTAAATAATTGTTATATTACTTAGCATACCTGTTGAAAGCAGTATGAAGGGTGATTGTTTTTTGTTTTATATTTGAACAATATATTTGGTTCAAAATAATTATACTTAATCCTTTAAGTTTTCTTCAGCTGTTTTAGTTGATGATGAAGCAAAACCATTATCTTTTGAAACTTTTATTTTATAATCCTAATATAGTGAATCACAGGTTAGATATAGAACTATTAGACATAGTACCCAGATAGCTTGAAGACTTTTTCTGAAGATAAATTTGAAACTAAAATATATATATATATTATTTACAAAGCTGAGATTATATTGTATATTTATGCTTTATCCCACCGAAGGCCTAGAATATAGCATTATCATCAGAATAGTTATAAATATACAGAGAGAAAGAGAAATCCTCATACTTGATGTAAAAAAATGATTGTTAGTAGCTGCAAATTTTTTGAAGGCTCAGAGTGAAAGGTAGATAAGAGAGATGAAATGATCACATGCTAAGACTTTAGGAAGGCACTATTTAGACTATCCAGACATAATAATTTTTTATTTATTCTTCCAGCTTTGAGATACTTGCCTGACTTGTGAATAAAGCTTTAAAACTTACTGTATATTATAGGAAAATGAAATAGATTGTTTTTATAGGTTTATTTTACAAACCTGGATCATATTGCATGTTATCTGAGCATCTCATGAAAACGCTTTTAAAGATGTAGAGTATCACTAGCATTAAAAACAGCTAGACATTTGTTGTGTGGTATACTAATCAAATTCTTTGAGATAGAAAATGGCAGGATACTATTTCTCACACATCTGTTTTCTCACTATTACATTTTTAATTTTATGTAATATATATAGAAAAGAAAGTATGTCATATATACGTTATGATGTATAAAAATCAAATACTCAGAAATTGGCCATTTAATTTAATAACTAGAACATTAGCAATATAGTTTTAGTTATTGCGCTTCTCCGTTTTATTACTGTATCTCTTCTCAAGGTGTTTATTATTTCATTTTTTAAAAAAAATAGTTTCCTATATTTTCTAAACATCTCAGTTATGCTTGTCTTTGAGCTTTGTAAAAATAGTATCACTCTGCATATTACTTTTTTCACTTGATGTATTTCTGAATTCATTCCTGTTTTGTTTAGTCACTATAACTCATTCAGTTTCACTTCATATAATACTTAATTGTATGTGTATACTTCAGTATATTTATCCCTTCTCCTGACCATGTACATTTGGATATATACCTCCATTTAAGTATATTTATATATATATATATATATATAGGAGGATAATTGCTGGGTTATACAGTATACACTGCTCATATTTACAAATGTACCACATCCTGTTCTCATAATTGCTTGTTTACGTAATGTACTTGCATTGTCTTCGTACTTTCTGAATTTTTTTTTCTTTTCTTTTTAGGGCTGCACCTGTGGCATATGGAGGTTCCCAGGCTAGGGGTCGAAATCAGAGCTGCAGCTGCCGGCCACAGCAACGTGGGATCCAAGCCTCGTCTTCGACCTGCACCACAGCTCATGGCAACTCCGGATCCTCAACGCTCTGAACGAGGCCAGGGATCGAAGCTGTGTCCTTGTGGGTACTAGTTGAGTCTGTTACTGCTGAGCCACGATGAGAACTCCCTGAATTACTGTATTTTATCATACTGTCTTATTATGCAGTTCACCTTTCGAGAGGCTTTTAAAATTTTCTCACAAAGACCCCAAGAAGATAGAACTTTTACCATTATCGCTATATTATATATAAGCACAGGATGTAGAAAAGGTATGTAATTCTTAACCCGTGTAGATGGTAATTTTTTTTTAAAGAGAATCCCTGATATGCTCCCATTTGTAATGTACTGTAATTATTCTTTTTAAGGAATCAAGCTGAAAGTAATCCTATTCTATTTAAGAAAAAATTTGCTGTGGGAGACTTAGTGAAGGCAGGTTGTCTACCTTTTGCACCTTCGTGTCTCCAGTGCCTGGCAAATAATCATCTTTTGAAAGAATGAGAGGATTCATTTTCCCCTTAAAATCTGACCTAAAAAAGGGTTACAGGATTTTAAATGTAGCTGCTATAACTCATTCTGATGTTGATGAAAGCCTGAGAGCGAGGTAAACAGAAAATACGGTTTTTTGCACCGTTGATAAAACCCAGGTTTAGCATAATTATTACAAATACAAAATTAGTCCTTAGAATTTTAAGGCTGCTTCTTCCTGTTTCTTCTCCTTTTAATGCTTACAACCTCGGAGATGAGCTGGGGGAGACAGTAGTGATAGCACCAGTCTCCTTGTGAGACTGATAATGAGCTGGTGAATTGGGATGGTGCTGGAAAGGAATTCTTATGGAGGATCAGAGGCTTGGAGAGGACTTGTTTTAGAGCTAGAAAAGGTTCCTATTACTGTCCAACCTCCATCCCACCCTCCCCAAATAAATCTATGTGTGTGTTTCTGAGTAGCTTAAAATTTTGAAAGTTCCAATTTTGGAAGTTCCTACTGTGGTACACTAGGTTGAGAATCCAACTGCAGTGGTTTGGGTTGCTGCTGAGGCATGTGTTTGATCCACAGTCCGGTGCAGTGGGTTAAAGGATCTGGTGTTGCTGCAGCTGAGGTGTAGGTTGCAGCTGCAGCTTGGATTCAATCCGTGGCCCAGGAGCTTCTATATGCCACAAGGTGCAGCCATTAAATAAATAAATAAATGTTCCTATTTTGACCTGATAGCAAATTTAGAAATATGAGCCATAAAAGAACATAGAACATGATGTTATTGGACTATGTGATGCCATAGTGGGAGTCATCCAAGTACCTAAAGAGAAAAATCGAAAGGTCTGATTAGGTGCTTTCATTGGTTCTGGTTCTATAAATATTTTATTGTGTATCTTGCTCTTATTTAGGTGCTATCCACAAAGTTTTCAGTGCCTTTTTTAAAAAAATGTCTACCCTAACACTATTCAGCAGATTTTAATACCATAACTATTAATTTCCTTTTTAATGTCTGTCAGTCCTTCTCTCCCCACTAAATATCCCACTAGGCTTCCTGTTTCTTTCCATTTAAACTATCTACACAGATGCCCTGAGTTCCCAACAAGGATTCTGAACTGCTTTTTGAAATTGAAATGTATTCTACCCTTGGATCTTCTGTTTGCCTTTGTAACCCCTCCCTCAAAGTGTATCATCTGGATAAACCCTATTCCTTATGACATTTAAAAATTATTAGCGAGAAAAAAGTGTTATATAAAGTATCATAGGCAAGCAGTAATCTCATTACTATTTTGAGGTTAGCAAAATGCTTTTAGAATGTGTTCTCAGATTTGTTTCTCACAATAATCAGGTGAAGTAGGTAAACCAAATGTCATTATCTTAGTTTTGTAAATGAGTACATGGAATTTCAGAGAGGAACAGTAGCATAATCAGTGAGTTCATTGGCCAGCATATAGATCCAGGTTCTTTGACACGGTTTATAATACTTTTTGTTTCTCAAGTTTGGTTTCACCCTAGAATCAAGTAAAGAGCTTTTTATTTAGAAACACCGATATCTGGCTCCCATCCAAGACCGATTAAATTAGACTCTTTGTGGTGGGGTTGTGTCAGTATTTTGAAAATGATGCCTCAATTGTTTCTGATATGGAGCTAGAGTTAATAATCACTGATATAGTCACACTTTTTTGGTTTAGTATGAGATGAATGTGAGGTGGGAAGAAAATGTATGTGATAAAAAAGCCTTTCCCAACAGTTGGTCCATGGACCATGATTCACCTAGGGAAGCTTGTTAAAAATGCAGATTCCCTGGGCTTCACTACAATATGAATGATTGGTAACTATGGATCAGGAGGTGCAACTATTTATAGGTGATAAACCATATTTGCACTTTTATAAAAGAGGCTACTTAAAGTTTTGAATTAACAACTATAGCTCATAGTCCATATGTGCCACAAATGCATATCCAAAAGAATCAGACTTGTTCTTTGAAACATCAAATATAAGTTATTAACAGAAATGGCCATTGTTGATTTGTAGTAAAGGGAGAACCAGTGCTAGAAACGAATGTGGTATCAATAGACAGGGGCAGAAACTAGAAGGAATGTTAACATTTTTAGCATTTATTATGAATTATACCTTACATGGATTATATCATTAAATCGTTACACAAATCTATGACATAGATTTTCATACCTACATAAGATGAAAACAGCAAATCAAAGAAAATATAGTGCTGCTAGTTATAGGCACTGATTGTCTAAGGAGTTTTGCCCTGCTGCTGAAGTAGTTTTTAAGAACTCAGGCCTCTTGGGTTAGGTCAGAATAACCACCAACATCAGATAGGTAATTCAGAGGAAATTAGGCCCTTTCACAAGTGAAACAATGGATTGAAATTATAATTGACAGTGGCAGGTTGAAGAACTGGTCAGAATAAAGGTATTAGGACAAGTGAGTTTGAATCAAACTTACAAAATGATGGAAAAATTCTATAAAATACAAGATGGGAAAAGACTAGATTTGAATGAAGGTAGCAGAATGTAATACAAGATTAATTGTAACTTACATTGTGTGGAAGTGACACAGAACCTCTGAAAAATAGCACTCATAGTTCCTGAATTGAAGAGGTACAGCATGTAAAATTCATGGAATAGTTATTGCATTAAATTCTGTATTGATTAGGTCTTCATTTCCATGAGTGTTCTATTTTTCCCCTCTTTTATTTGATGCAGGATTATATCAGTCAAGGTAAGCTAGATTATGCTATAGTAACAACCTGAAAATGTTAGTGTCTTTTAATAACACTCGTGTCCAGTGCTCATGTTTCATGTCCATCCTGGATTGCTATAGCTTCATTGTGAAGGTGTATCACATTAAGCCTAGATTTAAGCTAGTACCATTACTTGGATAATTTAGTGTATATTAGTACCTAAATGTTTTATCATCATCAGTGATCTAAAAATATTTATTGAATGCTTAGATAAAGGGCACTTTTCACATGTTGGACACAGTTACTGAAAAGCAATGGTTCCATTTTGTCCAAGAAAGTGCAAACTAAATAGATAAAAAGGACAAAGCTATGTGGATTTAAGGAATTTCTTGGGATATGTTTCACATATACTATAACTTTCATTTATTTTCTGGCAGCCAAGTTCATGATCCTAGATTGATGACTTAATGTTTAATTTATATTTTTATTTGTAATAGGGTGTGGTACTTAACATTGCTTGAACTCATTAGTTGAATTTGTCACAAGGGAAAAATTGTCTCCTAATTTTAGATCCTATAGATTTTCTTTCCATTGTGATATATTAGATGGTCATTATAGTAACTTGAACATATGGAAGTTAGAGAGACTTATTATTACAAAGAAATTTTAGCTTCATTGTATGAGTATAAAATTCTTATCTTTTACATAATATGAATCTTCACGCTGAGAAAGGCCCAATTATTTTTGTTGAAAATATCTGCTGAGATAGGCAGATTAAAGTTTAAAACCAAATTCATATTTAAAACGATTTTAAAGCTGACTATTTATTTTATACAAAATAGAAGTGTGTAGAAGCTAAATGTACTAGTTAGTTTAGCGGTTAGTTTTGTTTTAAAAAATATGATTTTAAAAGTTTAATTTTTATAACTAACCTATTAAAACCATGTTGGATATTTACTGTGGAATATGAAAATAGAGAATCAGTGGAATGAAATAATCATAGCTGATAAATTCAGGTTTTATTTTTAGAGTGTACAGAGCACCTTGAGATATTAAAGAGACAGTGCAGTTGAATCTAGTGTTCTGTCTTAGAAAATATTGACAATCTAATGGGAAAGATTAAGACTAACAAATAGATTACTGATGGAAACATAAAATATGTAGAGTTAATAGTTACCTGAGTGGCCATTTAAAACTGTTTACGTATGGACTCAAGACCTGCATCATAAACAAACTTGGTTCATTGTGGTGATTAGCTCACTCACTGCCTCTTCAAGTTGTCAAAACAAAGCTATTAAAGTTACAGGGATCACAATCTCACTCTAATGAATTTTCTAGTCAATGGCACATTGACTTGACATTTTTACTTTTTATGCCTTTTGACACTTCAATCTTGAAAAGCCTCAACGATTTTGGATTTGTTAGGGAGCCATTTAGATGCTGAAAAAACAATCAAGCTCACTTCTGCTTGTACCCCCAAGTCTCTCTATGCTAAAAGATTAGTTTCCACACATATTCAACTGTTGGAACATTAGTCTCTCATTGTTAAGCGAAAGACTAGAGTGATTAGAGTCAAATGGGGGTTCATTTTAGATGACCTCCCCAGGGGAGAACTGGAGCAGAATTCTGAAAAGGAATATGATACCAAATGCTGAAGGATATGGTTATGTTCACCAACACAAAGACTTATGGCCACTAAGGTCATGACCACCCACATTCTCCTCCCATTCTTTGTTATTGCGAATTTTATGTTATAACTTGTAACCTTATTTAACCCAGTGAAAATCTTAGCCAATTCTTTTAAAAAACGGCTATTTAAAAATTTGCACAGATACCATCCTTCATGAACCTTTTCATTCCCAAAACAATGGCAGGAACACAAGTTGTGGTCATTAAGTCAGACACAATGGTGAAGGGATTACCAAGGAGGTAGTTGTGAAGTTAGAAGTGCCTTTGCTTTATTATGCCTTCACTTCATTTACCAAGGACAATTACATATCTGAAATGAGAGTTAAACAATGGCATTTTGATACCACATTCAGGGAGAATGCCCTTGCCTGTCTGTTCACCATGGACATTCTTCTTTGTGCTTGGGGCACTCAGCTATTGGTCTCTGATGAATCTAAATTTAGTTTGGACTTTTAAAAAAAATTATTTATTTTATTTTATTTTTGGCCATACCTGTGGCATGCAGAAGTTCTCCGGAAAGGGGTTGAACCCGTGCCACAGCAGTGACAACACTAGATCCCTAACCACTAGGCCACCAGGGAATTCTTAGTTTGGATTTTCATCTCATATGCATTGCAAATCTTTTATCACAGGCACCACTTTCTCTATGCCCACAAAGCTATGTAATGGGTACTTTGATTCATTTCCATGGTTCTTTCTGTATATTACCTTACAGAGAGAATTGGTATCATTCTACTGTGCTGCTACTGTAAATGTCATTGTAGACTAGAATCTGCCCTTGCTTAAGAAAGAAAAAAAAAAAAGGTTCTAGTTAATGACTGGGAATTCAGTCTCTTCGTGTTTTCTTCCCAGATACTGCTTTTACTGTTACTTGTTTGAAATTCTTGTTAAATGGGAGTTCCCCTCGTGGCACAGTGGTTAAAGAATCCGACTAGGAACCATGAGGTTGCGGGTTCAGTCCCTGCTCTTGCTCAGTGGGTTAACGATCCGGCGTTGCCGTGAGCTGTGGTGTAGGTTGCAGATGCGGCTCGGATCCCGCGTTGCTGTGGCTCTGGCGTAGGCCGGTGGCTACAGCTCCGATTGGACCCCTAGCCTGGGAACCTCCATATGCCGCGGGGGCGGCCCAAGAAATGGCAAAAAGACAAAAAAAAAAAAAAAAGAAAAAGAAATTCTTGTTAAATGGCTTCTTGTTTTATAACTGGCAGATGGATATAGTATATTTCTTTAGACCTGTGCTAACATGGTAACACTAGCTGCATGTGGCGATTGAAATGTAAATTTAATTAAAATTAAGTAAAATTACAAATTCAGGTACTCATTTGCAGTAGCCACATTTTAAGTGCCTAATAGCCACATATCTAATGACTATTGAATGAGACAGCACAGACATAGAACATATTATTATACCATATTATCACTATAAATTTTATTAGATATGTCTCTGTAGCACTACTTTCTCCATTTACTCCTGGCCACACAACAAACTTTTCCTCCAATTCACTCTTTTTTTTTTTTTTTTTTTTTTTTTTGTCTTTTTGCCTTTTTTCTAGGGCCGCTTCTGCAGCACATGGAGGTTTCCAGGCTAGGGGTCTAACCAGAGCTGTAGCTGCCGGCCTACACCACAGCCACAGAAACTCGGGGATCCGAGCCACGTCTGTGACCTACACCAGAGCTCACAGAAAGCCGGATCCTTAACCCACTGAGCAAGGCCAGGGATCGAATCCACAACCTCATGGTTCGTAGTCGGATTCATCAACCACTGAGCCATGGCGGGAACTCCCCAGTTCACTCTTAAACAAAAGCATTGTCTGATGTTTTCTTTATCTGTCTTTACACTATACATACTCTTTTGATGACTTCGTTGTTGTTGGTTTTTTCTTATACTTTTACCTGTCTTTTCAGTGTAAATATCTCCAGATCTGGCTCTATTCTAAATTCAGCTTTTTTTAGCTACTTTATGGACAGTTGCATATGTCCTCTCAGGCACTTCTAATTTCACATGTATTAAATAGAATTATTTTATCTTCCCTGAATTCTCGCCTCCTACCATCTCTACATTGTTATTCATCCATTTGTTCAGGCTTGAACCTCTGTGGTGATGTTTAACTTTGTTCTTTCCCTGTTATTCTCTGCACCTAATGAATCAGTCACCCAGTTCTCTCATTCTTGGCTACATGTATGTCATCCACCTCTTCTCATCTCCCTTCTGCCATGATAACCTCAGTTCAAGCTCTGTTTTTTTTTTTTTTCTTTTTCTTTTTATGACCTCACCCGTAGCATTTGCAAGTTGCCTAAGCTAGTTGAATTGGAGCTGCAGCTGCAGGCCTATACCATAGTCACAGCAACACCAGATCTGAGGTGCAATTTGCAGCAATGCTGGATCCTTACCCCACTGAGTGGGGCCAGGGATCAAACCTGCTTCCTCACGGACACTATGTCATGTTCCTAACTCACTGAGCCACAGCAGGAACTCCACAAGCCCTGATTACATGTCACATTTTCTTTCTTTTTTAAAAAAAAATTTTTTTCCTTTGTCATTCTTGCTCTCACTTGCTCTCTTCCCCTCCCTCCCTCTTTCTTTCTACCTCTCTCTCTCTCTCTCTCTCTCTCTCACACACACACACACACACACACAGAGAGAGTCACCAGCTCAGTTTTTTTATACGTGAAAGTTCCTAGGAAGTTTCAGAGGAGGGAACTGTTGGGTTCCAGAGTAGGCCACCCAAAAGTGTTCCTCCATGCCATTTTGATTATTGACTGGCCAACACAAAAGGGACACACTGGCCCTCCTTTCTATCTCCCAGAAAACAGGAGATAAAAATCTCTTCCCACAAAGGAAGATAGCAAGTGATGATGTCCATTTCTACACACAGCCAGAATTCTCTAGCAGTTTTGTGGGGTCTGGGTTAGGAAATGGAGGAGGCTTCTTTGGCCAGAGACCAGGTGAGTTTCACATATACATCCTTCCCCACCCCCACCCTGCCTACTACATGCAGTTTAGAAGGGGCAGCCTAAGGGTGGGGAAATTGGGGAAAAAATATGTATCACATTTTCTATCAGAAAAAGTATTCTGACTGACCTCCCTGAATCAAGTTTTTCTCCCTTCCAAATCCACGACCTCCTCCCCATCATTTTCGTAGAATATACGTTTGATCACATACTTCCCATACTCAAGCATCTTTGAGTACTCCCTTGTAGTAGAGCGCATATTTCTTCATCCTCGCTAGAGTTGAAATGTCTACTCGCTATGTCTAGGGAGACCTCAGCTTTGCAGAGATTCTACTGTCTGAGACATTGCACTGAGGTTACTTTTGTAACTAAAGGAAAGAACTCTGAGAAAAGGAACAAGCAATGTCTGTTTGAGTCATTAAGCTAGACCAGAGGGTTTGAACTCCACTCCTACCCCTCTTCCCTGTACCCCCATCACCCACCATTCACATTGCTATTTAACACCAACCATGGCACTAGACAAGCTGCAGCCTTTTCCAAATTAAAGTCACAAGAAATTGTCAATTGACTGAGTTAAATCTTTGTCTACCTGGTAGAATGGGGCTTCAAAATAGATTGTTACAGAAAAAATGAAACTTCTGTTCCCTTTAAAACAACAAAATTCCTGCAGCCTAACATTGGTAGCTCTCTACAATTTAACCTTTGTTATTTCCTAAGCTTTCTTTCTCATTGCATTCACCCCTATTGCGTTTCATTCTCTTTGTAAGCACATATCTTATGCTTTAGTCACATTGGTTTGCTTACTGCTGATTGTGCCTTTGTTTGGTGCGTTCACATAATCCAGAATGATCTTTCCCAGTGCACCCCCAGTTTCCACATTTAAAAGCTATTTAAGGCCAGCTGAAATATCTCCTCCAGAAGGTCATTCCAGAGTTAACAGGTCAGGATTTATCTCCTTTTTTATGGGATCTTTTGTTGGCATTTATCTTGTCTGCTTTGTATTACTATTTGAATGATTTTTGCCTCCTTCTTTAATAAGTAATGAATTAATGATGGCCAAAGACCAAGTTTAATTTAGCTTTGATCACCTAATAGTGCCTAACAGTGAAGTGCATTTAGAATTTCCCTAAAAAACCTTTTTGGCGAATGGTATTGTGACTTGAGGGAATGAATGATTAAGAGTGTAACACTAATTCATTATGTGAATTAATCACATATGAAGAAATTTTGATGCCTAAATAATAGAATATATGGGAAGTATTCAGTATGCAGGTACCACTATTAAAGGGTTGCATAGATGGATCATTTAAATATTACTTGTAAACAAAACAGTATTTTTTATATTTTTGTACAAGCATACTATATGTACTAAAAAGATACAGATGAAAACTTATGATTATAAAGTTCCATGGAATGGTATATACCATTATAGATATACACTATTTCTCTTCCCTCTCTCTTTATGTATTCAATATTAATAACCTATGTACTGTTCTTATGATGATATATAATATACAGATAATGAGAACTATTACTTGTACTGAGCATTCTCATCCCCAGGTGCTTAAAACTTCTGGAGAAAATATGGACCATCAACAGTAACATATAGGATAGAATTTTTATGTGTTCTACGTAGTATAGCAATTGGATCATTGTTTCATAGGAAGGATAACTGATTCTGATCCTGTGTGTGGGCATAACTCATCTATGGGAGACTGGTTCTGTGCATACTTACTTTTCTAAGAATAAAAATGGTCAAAATGGAAGAAACACTCTTCATTTTTATGAATATTGCATTATTAGGAATTTGGTGCATTTAAATGTGCATCACATGGTTTGTATAAGCATTACATGGAAAAAGATAAAGAATAAATGCAAGTATTATTTCACATTACAGTAAAAGACAGACTGAAATACTGAAGAGAATTCCTGGAGTATACAGTGACAAAGCTCTAAATCCAATTTTAAAAATCTAAATTTAATCTTTTCCTAAAAATAACTAGACTGTCGGAGGTGTAACTTTCCACAGTATGAATAAGTTCATAAAATGGAGGTTTTTCCATATATAGTGCATTTTTATTTTTAAAACTTGGGATGTGATCTTTTGGGAAAAGATTTGGCCCTGAGTGTTAATAAAAACCCACACTTCAGAAGCCAGTAATTTAAAAATTACGATTTGATGGAAATAAAATAACTTACTGATTAGATGAATCTCCCAAAGTACCTAGGGTTATTTAAATATTTAGCATGATAAAATGAACTCCAAAAAATTATAGCTTAACTAAGTAGAACATAGCTATTTAGTTTCTAGTCTTCTTCCTGATATAAAGTAGCAGGTTAATATGTGCTTTTCTTTAAAGATTTTTGTTTTTTCCATTATAGTTGATTTACAGTGTTGTGTCCATTTCTATTATTCAGCAAGGTGACCATCATATACATATTGTATTTTGTATGTATATATCTATTTATTTATATATATATATATAGTTGTTATAGTATCCTCCATCATGTTCCATCACAAGTGACTAGATATAGTTCCCTGTGCTATACAGAAGGATCTCATTGCTTATCCATTCCAAAGGTGATAGTTTGCATCTATTAAACCCAGATTCCCTGTCCATCCCACTCCCTCCCCCTCAGCAGCCACAAGTCTGTTCTCCAAGTCCATGAGTTTCTTTTGTGTGGCAAGGTTTATTTATGCCGTATATTAGAGTCCAGATATGTGATATCATATGGTATTTGTCTTTCTCTTTCTGACTTACCTCACTTAGGATGAGAGTCTCTAATTCCATACATGTTGCTGAAAATGGCATTTTTTTCTTCTTTTTATGACTGAGTAGTATTCCATTGTGTATATGTACATCGTCTTGATCATTTCATCTGTCAATGGACATTTAGGTTCTTTCATGTCTTGGCTATTGTGAATAGTGCTGCGATGAACTATACAATAGTGTTGCATGTAACTTTTTCAGTGAATATTTTGTCTGGATATATGCCCAAGAGTGGGATTGCTGGGTCATGTGGTAGTTCTATATATAGTTTTCTGAGGCCCCTCCATACTGTTTTCCATAGTGGTTGTACCAATTTACATTCCCACCAACAGTGCAGGAGGGTTCCATTTTCTCCACATCCCCACATCCTCCCCAGCATTTGTTATTTGTGTTTTCTTTTTGTTTTTCAGTGGGTTTTGTTTTGTTTTGTTTTTTTGGTTTTTTTTTTTTTTGGCTTAGGATCAAATTCATATATATGTATGTGTGTGTATATATATATATATATATATATATATATAATGATTTTTTGATTTTTTTCCATTATAGCTGGTTTACAGTGTTCTGTCAATTTTCTACTGTACAGCATGGTGACCCAATTACACATACATGTATACATTCTTTTTTATTGCTTTATCATGCTCCATCATAAGTAACCAGACATAGTTTCCAGTACTACACAGCAGGAACTCATTGCCAATCCATTCCAAAGGCAATAGTCTGCGTCTGTTAACCCCAAGCTCCCCAATCCATTCTACTCCCTCCCGCTCCTCCTTGGCAACCACAAGTCTATTCTCCAAGTCCCATTAGTTTCTTTTCTGTGGAAAGGTTCATTTGTGCCGTATATTAGATTCCAGATATAAGTAATATCATATGGTATTTGTCTTTCTCTTCCTGACTTATTACTTCACTCAGTATGAGAGTCTCCAGTTCCATCCATGTTGCTGCAAATGGCGTTATGTCGTTCTTTTTAATGGCTGAGTAGTATTCCATTGTGTATGTATACCATATCTTCCTAATCCAGTCATCTGTCGATGGACATTTGGGGTGTTTCCATGTCTTGGCTATTGTGAATAGTGCTGCAATGGGACCTAATCAAACTGACAAGCTTTTGCGGAGCAAAGGAAACCAAAAAGAAAACAAAAAGATAACTTACAGAATGAGAGAAAATAGTTTCAAATGATGCAACAGGCAAGGGCTTCATCTCTAAAATATGCAAAGAACTTATACAACTCAACAGCAAAAAAGCCAGCAACCCAGTTGAAAAATGGGCCAAAGACCCGAATAGACATTTCTCCAAGGAAGATATACAGATGGCCACCAAGCAAATGAAAAAATGCTCAACATCACTGATTTTTAGAGAAATGCAAATCAAAACTACCATGAGACACCACCTCACACCAGTCAGAATGGCCATCATTAATAAGTCCACAAATAACAAATGCTGAAGGGGGTGTGGAGAAAAGGGAACCCTCCTGCACTGTTGGTGGGAATATAAGCTGGCATTTTTTATTTGTTGACTTGTTAATGATGATGATTCTCACCATGTGAGGTGAGATTTGTAGTTTTGATTTGCATTTCTCTAATAATTATTAGAGAAATTAATTTGCTGTTGAGTTGTATAAGTTTTTTGTATATTTTAGAGATGAAGCCTTTGATATTTGCATCATTTGAAATGATTTTTTCCCATTCTGTAAGTTGTCCTTTTGTTTTCTTAATGGTTTTGTCTGCTGTGCAAAAGCTTGCAAGTTTGATTAGGTCCCGTTGGTTTATTTTTGCTTTTATTTCTGTTGCACTGGGAGACTGACCTGAGAAAACATTTGTAAGGTTGATATCAGAGAATGTTTTGCCTATGTTCTCTTCTAGGAGTTTGATGGTGTCTTGTCTTCCATTTATGTCTTTGAGCCATTTTGAGTTTATTTTTGTGCATGGTGTGTGTGAGGGTGTGTTTCAGTTTCATTGATTTACATGCATCTGTCCAGTTTTCTCAGCACCACTTCCTAAAAAGACTGTCTTTTTCCCATTTTATATTCTTGCCTTCTTTGTCAAAGATTAATTGACTGTAGGTGTCTGGGTTTATTCCTGTGTTCTCTATTCTGTTCCATTGGTCTGTATGTCAGTTTTGGTACCAGTCCCACACTGTCTTGATGACTGTGGATTTGTACTATTGCCTGAAGTCTGGGAGAGTTATGCTTCCTGCTTGGATTTTGTTCCTCAGGATCGCTTTGGCATGGATAATTTGATAGGGATTTCAGTGAATCTGTAGATTGCTTCGGGTAGTATGACCATTTTAATTAATTTTTCAAAACCAGGAGCATGGAATATCTTTCCATTTCTTTGAATCCTCATTAATTTCCTTGATTAATGTTTATAGTTCTCTGCATATTAAGTCCTTTACCTCCTTGGTCAGGTTTATTCCCAGGTATTTAACTTTGGGGGGTACAATTTTAAAAGGTATTGAATTTTTATACTCCTTTTCTAATATTTCATTGTTAGTATACAGAAATATGACTGATTTCTGAATGTTAATCTTATATCCTGCTACTTTGCTGAATTTGTTGATCAGTTCAAGTAGTTTTTGTGTGGTGTCCTTAGGGTTTTCTATTTATAGTATCAGGTCATCTGTGTACAGTGAAAATTTTAGCTCTTCTCTTCCAATTTGGATGCCTTTTATTTCTTTTGTTTGTCTGATTGCTGTAACAAGGACTTCCAGTACTATGTTGAATAATAGTGATGAGAGTGGGCATCCTTGTCTTGTTCCAGATGTTAGTGGGAAGGCTTTCAGCTTTTCTCCATTGAGTATTATATTTACTGTGGATTTATCATAGATGGCTTTTACTATGTTAGGGTATGTTCCCTCTATACCCACTTTGGTGAGAGTTTGATCATGAAGGGACGTTGGACTTTGTCAAATGCTTTTTCTACATTTATTGAGGTGATCATGTGGTTTTTGACTTTTCTTTTGTTAATGTGGTGTATGACGTTGATTGATTTGCCTATGTTGAACCATCCTTGTGAACCTGGGATGAATCCCACTTGGTCGTGGTGTATGATCTTTTCTATATTTTGCTGGATTCAGTTGGCTAAAATTTTATGAGAATTTTTGTGTCTATATTCATCAAAGACATTGGCCTATAATTTTCTTTTTTGGTAGAATCTTTGCCTGGTTTTGGTATTAGGGTGATGGTGATGTCATAGAATGTCTTTGGGAGTGTTCCTTCCTCTTCAACCTTTTGGAAAAGTTTAAGGAGGATAGGTATAAATTCCTTTTTGAATGTTTGGTAGAATTCGCCTGTGAAGTCATCTGGTCCTAGACCTCTTTTGTAGGAAGTGTTTTTATGACATATTCAATTGCATTTCTAGTGATCAGTCTGTTCAGTTGATCTGTTTCTTCTTAATTCAGTTTTCTTGGGCTGTATGTCTCTCGAAGGTTGTCCATTTCTTCTAGGTTGTCAAATTTGTTGACATTCTATTGTTCATAATATTCTCTTAGGGTTTTTTGTGTTTCTGCTGTATCCATTGTGATTTCTCCTTTTTCATGTTTTGTTTATTTGAATTCTTTCTCTCCTCTTCTTGGTGAGTCTGGCTAGAGGTTTGTCAGTTTTTTTTTTTTTTTTTTTTACCCTTTCAAAGAACCAGCTCTTGGCTTTATTGATTTTTTTCTATTGTTTTTTGAATCTCTATTTTATTGATTTCCATTCTCATCTTTATGATTTCCTTCCTTCTGCTGACTTTTGGTTTTGTTTGTCCTTTTTCTGATTCTTTTAGGTGGTAGGTTAAGTTGTTGATTTGAGATTTTTCTTATTTTCTGAGGAAGGCCTGTATCGCTATGAACTTCCCTCTAAGCACTGCTTTCATGGCATCCCATAGATATTGAATGGTTGTGCTTTCATTATCATTTGTCTCAAGGTATTTTTTAATTTCCCTTTTGATTTCCTCATTGACCCATGGGTTTTTTAGTAGCATGTTGTTTAGTCTCCATGTAGTCAGTTTTTTCTCATTTCTTTTCCTGCAGTTGATTTCTAGTTTCATGCCATTTTGGTCAGAGAGGAGACTTCTAATAATTTCTATACTCTTAAATTTGTTGATGTTAGTTTTCTGCCCCAGTGTGTGGTCAGTCTTTCAGAATGTTTTGTGTGCCCTTGAAAAGAATGTATATTCTGGAGTTACCGTCGTGGCGCAGTGGTTAACGAATCCGACTAGGAACCATGAGGTTGCGGGTTCAGTCCCTGCCCTTGCTCAGTGGGTTAACGATCCGGCGTTGCCGTGAGCTGTGGTGTAGGTTGCAGACGCGGCTTGGATCCCGCGTTGCTGTGGCTCTGGCGTAGGCCGGTGGCTACAGCTCCGATTCGACCCCTAGCCTGGGAACCTCCATATGCCGCGGGAGCGGCCCAAGAAATAGCAACAACAACAACAACAACAAAAGACAAAAAAAAAAAAAAAAAAAAAGAATGTATATTCTGATTTTTTTTTTTTTTGGATGTAACATCCTGAAAATGTCAGTTACGATTAACATTTTCTTTTGTTTCATTTACTATCTCTGTTGCCTTGATTTTCCTTCTAGAGGATCTGTCAGTGTGAGTGGGGTGTTAAAATCTCCTACTATTATTGTATCCTCATTAGTTTCTCCTTTTATGCCTGTTAATATTTGTTGTATGTATATGGGTGCTCCTGTATTTGGGGCATAAATATTGACGATTGTAATATCCTCTTCCTGAATGGATCCTTTTATCATTAAATAGTGTCCTTCTTTGTCTTTCTTATGCCCTTCATTTTAAAGTCTCTTTTTTCTTTTTTTCTTCTTTTTTTTTTTTTCATCTTTTTGCCATTTCTTGGGCCACTCCCTCGGCATATGGAGGTTCACCAGCTAAGAGTCAAATCGCAGCTGTAGCCACTGGCCTATGCCAGAGCCACAGCAATGCGGGATCCACAACCCACTGAGCAAGGCCAGGGATCGAACCGCAACCTCATGGTTCCTAGTCAGATTCGTTAACCACTGAGCCACGATGGGAATTCCTAAAGTCTGTTTTTTCGGATATGAGTATTGGAAATCCTGCTTTCCTGTCTTTTCCATTCTCATGAAGTATCTTTTTCTATCCCTTCACTTTCAATCTCTGTGTGTCCTTTGCCCCAAGGCAAGTCTCTTGTATACAGCATATTGTAGGCTCTTGCTTTTTTATCCAATCTGCCACTCTTTGTCTTTTGATTGGAGCATTCAGTCCATTGACAATTAAGGTGATTATTGATAAATACGTATTTATTGCCATTTTAAAACTTGTTTTCCAGTTGATTCTATGTTTCTCCTTTGTTCCTTTTTTTTTGGTTGGATGATTTCTTTTCATTTTATGCTTGTGTCCTTTTTAGTTTTTGTGAATGTAATGTTTGGTTTTGATTTGTGGTTGTCCTGCTTTTCAAGTATGTTAACTCCTTCCTGTATCTGCTTGCTTTAGCCTGATAGTCTTGTAGGCTCAAGCACATTCTAAAAAAAAAAAAAAAAACAGTCTAGATTTTCTTCCTTTCCTTCCCCATATTTTATGATTTTGAAGCGCTTTTTTAACATCTTCACATCTGTCCTTTTGCTATTCCTTACTGTTCCAAAGATGCTGAGAGTTGTTTAGAGTTACGACAGCAGATTATTTTTTTTAAAATCATTTTACTTTTTTTGGCTTCTATATATTTGATCATTTTTGTTTTGATTTGGTTTGGTGTTTTATCACATGATATCCTATAGAATAGGGTAAGTCTTACTCAAAATATTATCTTCCATCTTGACCCCTCACTCTGCATCTGCTGAATCTCTTATTTCTGGACATGGGCCTGGGATCTTCATTTTAACCCACTCTCTGAGTGGTTCTTAAATATGTACAGAATTGAAATCTGAAAATTACTCTGGTAGCTTAACTGTATTTGAGTGTACTTTCCCTGCTTTTGCTGAACCTTTATTTTCTCTGCCTAAGGACCTACTTTTTCCAAGACCCGATTAAGAGCCACCTGTCTTGATTTTTTTCTAAGACAAAGTTAGTTGTTTCCTTCTCTGCTTTCCCAGCCCTATGTTCCTGCCTTTATTACAGTAATTATCAGCGTCCCAGAAGTCTTAGTGCATAGTTAAGCTTTAATAACTTCTCATGTGTAAATATGCTACAAACTTACACAAACATCTTTTGAATTTTTCATTAGTTTAAGTTCTTTAATCATTTAGTTCTATTTTATATAGTAAGTTTTTAATTTTAATATTTGTGTGTGTGAAAGTTTTTTAGACCCATGGAAACACTCGGGCACCTCAGTTACTTGATGTAGCTCTCTTATAATTTGTCTCGTGGAGTCATCTCACAATTGTTAAGTATGCATCAGTACCTCATTCTTTGAATACTACTAAGGCCAGGTTTACAAATGTAATGCTTTTGGTCTTTGAGGAGCAGGAGTTGATGAAAGTTTTACAAAGTTTGAAATTTGACTTATATAATGTGTAGCACAACACAGTGGTCATGTTGAATTTTGGTAAGAAATATATGAATATTTTAAAATTTTAAGCAATTGACCTTTCATACATTGATTTATGTAATTTTGTGGCATTTATGCTTCTAAAGTTATTGAAACTTAAAACTGCATGAAGATTGTAGAATTCTATATATTTTAACTTATTTGTGTTAATACCTTTCTCCTTCAACTGTACTTCTTTAAGCCATGTTTTATTTATCTTTATATCCCTAGTACAGTACTAGCTGGATCAAGAGAAAAAGTACATTGTCCAGTTAGTTTACTATATTCAGTGTTATTAAAGTATTACCAAATACATGAATATATTTAGTATATTTAAAATTTAGCTTCAATCATAGTAGTATATTTAATATTACTAATATTTACTGTTTCCATCCATTGTATTTATCCTTTTACATGCTAAAATTGCTCCATCTCTGGCCAGCAACAGTCTCTTCATGATGAGTTCTGAGTCCTACTGACACAATCCTCAGAGTCTTTCATAGCTTCTTTCTATTTTGTGTCACAGTATAATCCAAGCTCCTCTTGTGCAATTTGTGTCCCAAATCTAACATTAGCCATTTTCCAAGAAGGCCTGGGAAATGGTATTTGAAGACCACCAGTTGTGGGGAGTTTATTTATTACTAGACTGGTCATTGTTTCTATGCTTTTTCAGTGGACAGAGCTAAAGCATTCATACATATATACATACATAATACATTAAGAGGCTCTAAGGCTTTTATTTAACCTCTTATAGATGTTTTCTGCTTCCTCTCATTCTAAATTGCTTATCAATGTCACCAAAAGTGATAGAATGGTATAATCACATAATGGTTCAGTTGCTTCATCCTATAAAATACATGCAACTGTTTCAACAAAGCGGTAATCAATGTGGTTACTGAAAATAGTATAAGATGTTGTTTAACAGTTCTTTTTTTAATACTAGGGATGTGCAAGTAAAGTATATTTTAAAGAGTCAAAATAGTTACTCTGTGTGATTATCACTAGCAGGATATACACTTAGTCGTATTTACTATTTCTTTGAGAAAGAATCCCTTTGAAATTTGGACATTTAATCATATCTTCTGATTCTAGGAAGGTAGATAGTTAATGAAACTTTTATCCTTAGCACTGAAGCAAGCTATAGAGGCAGCATGGGGAAATTGGGCAACTTCCCAGCTTTTTCCAGATCATCTCTTCCCAGTGTAATGGTATTTGAAGTTAATTTTGTAAAATTAGACTTGTCCAAATTCAGGTGTAAGTACAAATGCACTTTCCAAATATAAATGTTTTATCTACACCTTGGATCCTTTGTACACATAGTTCATACTTACTTAGTGACTTGACTTTATGTAAGTATATAGACATAGATATAATTCTGTTTGTTAGAAATTTCACCTTTTGAACCAGACCCATTCAGAGCAGCATGGCCCAATCCTTAAGTATTTCTATTAGTTTGTGAAATGAATTAGACCAAATGTAACTTAAAAAAATTTTGCCCTGATAATAATACATACTTCTCCTGACAAAGTATTGTGGTGAAATGGCATTATCAAAAGCTATGTTGAAAAAGATTCCTTATTGTTAAAATTAAATTCAGAGAAAAAAATGAGTGACTCTTATTCCTTGAAAAGTACACTACTGTGGAATATGCTCATTTTTTTCAAGATTAGATGGCCAAATAACAATTAGTTAACTTTATGTTTTGAGGTAAATGTAATTCATTTAAAATTTTAAAATAATGATGCAAAGCAACAATAATTCATAGTTAAAATGTATTTGTCATTTATTCTATGCCAGATACTGTGCTAAGCCATTTATTTCATTTTCTCATTTGATTCTCACACATCCATATTGGATTACTACTAGTATCATGCCCATTTTATAAATTCCTTGAGAAAACAGAACTGTACAAACACAAAGTTTCTAAGTAAAGATCACTTTGCTGTATTACTGCTTATTGAGAGTCTGGCAGTTTCAGGTAAAGGACAGTGGTGAATTTTTTAAAACAAGTTTTTGTACTGTCAGGGACTCAAATTTAGGCAAGAACTATATATACTTGATATTTGTTAGTAGCGTGTGTCAATTTTAAATGTGTAATATAAAGTATGTTTAATAGTTCGTAGTGAAATATTTTTGAGATTTTTTTTTTCTTTTGCTCTTTAGGGCCGCACCTGCGGCATATGGAGGGTCCCAAGCTAGGGGTCCAATCAGAGATATAGCTGCCAGCCTGCACCATAGCCACAGCAACGAAGGATCCAAGCCACATCTGGAACCTATACCACAGCTTGTGGCAACGCCAGATCCTTAACCCACTGAGTGAGGCCAGGGATCCAACCTGTGTCCTCATAGGTTCGTTTTTCTGCTGAGTCGCAACAGGACCCCCAGGATTTTTGAGATTTTTGATATGACTATTAAAATAAATACTGGAGTTCCCGTCATTGTGCAAGGGAAACGAATCCAACTAGGAACCATGAGGTTGCAGGTTCGATCCCTGGCCTCGCTCAGTGGGTTAAGGATCTGGTGTTGCCATGAGCTGTGATGTAGGTCGCAGACACGGCTCAGATCCCACGTTGTTGTGTAGACTGGCAGCTACAGCTCCCATTGGACCCCTAGCCTGGGAACCTCCATATGCAGGTGTGGGCCTAAAAAGACAAAAAAATAAAAAAAATAAATACTAGTATTTTCCTTAATGTTCCAATCTCTAATAAATCACTATTTGAAATGTTGGAACTATTTCAACAAAAAGTATTTATCACATGTAAAATTTTGGACAGTAAATGTTTATAATAATTTTTCTAATATTTGTTTTTACATGTATTTAATGTATATTGTCCTTTAGTATGTGTGTTTAAAGTTAGTAAAATTAGAAAAAACAGCTAAGCAAAAATAAAATCAACCTCGTAACTGACCATCAGAGCTAACTTCTGTGAATATATTGGTGTATAGCATTCAGGGTTTTTTCCCATTCTTATTGCTGTATTTGCTTGAGTTTTCAAGACTTTCAAATTGTAGTACAATTCCTAAGAAAGTATTTTAATAGGAATGCTTGATTTTCCAAAACTAATATATATGTTTCTTTTTTTTTTTTCAGGATTGTACCGTATATGAAACAGAGAATAAAATTCTTCACGTGGTAAGTATACTTGGATTTATTTTCATCATCATTATAAAATATATATTCCATTATTTAAATAGTTATTAAGTAAAAAGCTACAGCCTATAAAATAGTGAGCCCTGTATATTTTATAGGAAAAGTACAGAAGAATCAAAACATAGCAGGTTATATTAGTTATAACCATTCTGTTGTAATTTTATAGAAAAACATGATACAGTATTTTAAGATTGTAGTATGTAGCAAGGTTGAAATGCAATAAGAAAGAATCTAGAGACAAGAGACTGAAATAAGAATTTTTCATTGTTCATGTGTGGCAAAAAGAGATCAGAGAGAAGTATTTGGTTTTATAACAGAGATAATTTACCTCTATTGTTATTTGGATGAAATACTTCACAAAATAAACTGCCTTTACTCTGATTCTATACTCACCAAACAACCTTCCAAATTTTAACTTGGCAATATTTGTTGAATCAATTAATGACTTTGCATGCACTTCATTAATAGAAATATTGCATATTAGTACATATACTTTGTAGAAAATTATTTTCTTTCTTCTTAATGAACATTTTGCCGTTTTTCTTTATAAATCCATTTCTTGGTTGATGCTCATCTGACCTAAAAATTTCATCTCTATTAGAAATGACTGACATGGGAGTTCCCGTTGTGGCGCAGTGGTTAACGAATCCGACTAGGAACCATGAGGTTGCGGGTTCGATCCCTGCCCTTACTCAGTGGGTTAACGATCCCAGCATTGCCATGAGCTGTGGTGTAGGTTGCAGACGTGGCTGGGATCCCGCGTTGCTGTGGCTCTGGCATAGGCCGGTGGCTACAGCTCCGATTCGACCCCTAGCCTGGGAACCTCCATATGCCGCGGGAGCGGCCCAAGAAATAATAATTAAAAAAAAAAAAAAAAAAGAAATGACTGACAACATAAATAACATTGAAGAAGTTTAGAAATGAATGCAATACGTTTGCTTTGGCAGTTTTGCATTTCAGCTAGGAAGAGTTTAAATTATCTTGTCCAATGGTTTTTGAGGCAGTGGATGGCATTAACCAATCAATTCAACTCAGAAAGCGCTTGTATTTTCATGTTAGCATTCCATTTCCCTTCCTGGCCTTTTATGCAAAGATGGAACAGCCTTCACTAAAAGGTTGTATGCTTGTGTATTACTTTTCTCATAAGAAGAATTATTTTTAAAAAATAATTAAACAGTATACAAATCCCTTGCTATGTGATGTTGGAATACTTTATTTTTGTTTATTTATCTATTTATTTATGTTTTAAGCATAGTTTACAGTGGAATACTCTCTTTAAAATAAAATGTTCAGAAAGGTATCTTTCTAGGTTTCTTGTGATACAGAAGTAAAAATACTTGGGAGTCAAAAAACTGTTTGAATCTTAAGTTCTATCACTTTCTATCTTAGTGACCTTAGTCAAGTGATTTTACTTTTTTCAGATTTTGCTTTTTTAAGGTAAATTTTAACAATTTTTTATTGAGATAATATTTATATATAAAATTATGTTAGTTCCAAATATACAACACATGGTTCCATATTTGTAAGAGACTTTGTTCTTAATATGTAAAATGAATATGTATACTGAGGCAACTGAGTAGAGATTATAGTAGCTTGAGATATGCACTGAAATGTCACCTCAGACCACACCCAACCCCTGAATCTTTATTTAGTCTGGAAGATAGGGGAGACACTTGTCAAGAGGAAAGAGAACTTACCAGTTTTGAAAATCTGCTATATCCTAGGAATTACACAGACGATGCAAGCATCAGAGTGTTTTTCAGTACCTGGGCAAACAGATAGCTCAGCAAAGTTGGGAGGTGTGTCTTCTCTTGACATAGATCTCTATTTAAAGATGAATAAAGAAAAAGAATGGGAAGGAGAAAAGGAAGTATTCTGTCATAGATTCGAAGAAAATCTTTCCCATGAAGTAAGTGTATTAAGAACATCTATTTAATGTTCTCAACAAGAACCAAAAGAACATTGTTTGTATTAAAATACAATACTATACTATAAAGAAGGTAATGCCACTATAAACTGAATTTGTAACATGAACTCAAAAAATAGTCTCCAAAACTAAGAACATGGAAAAAGAAATTAAACCAGGCTGAAAGCAGCAAAAAGCAGACTGAATATTGCAGGAAATTGAAACAGTGAGACACAAGATAAACTTTAATGATGTTCAGATATTTAGTAAATTAATGAAAAGACAAAAAATGAGAGAAGATAATAGCTACAGAGACTCGATTATGGTTAATCCACCTCAATTAATTTTAGTTTCTAAGGAAGAAAGTAATAGGAAACAACTAAAAGTAGAAGTTGGCAAATTTGGATTACTCAAAGTCAAAAAAATCTGTGGGAAAGAATAATTTCGAGATGTTTTCTGGTAACATGTTATAGCTTCTATTGCAAGAAGCAACTTAAAGTCATTCAACCAGTGGGAAGAGAGAGATGAGAGGTTTACTTTATAGTGTATTTACATATTTACTCTGAAACCATAACTGCCAGAAGACAATGGAACAAAATCCATAAACCTTTGGAGCAAAACTTTATATCTAACTAAATTATCATTCATGAGTGAAAGCAACCAAAAGATATTTTCAGCAAGATGAGTAAAGGACCATTTTGAAAAGTGTTCTTGAATAAGTTTACCAAATAAATGAAACACACCAAATTCAACAAAAGCTGAATTCCAGGATAGGAAAGTTGTGATAGCAAAGGACTGAATGGATAGTTTTATGCTCCATATAGTGCAATGATCAAAAGTGACTTGTACAATCCTTAAGCTAGATTTCCTATTTACCTTTCTTATCTTTAAAATTGGAGAGAGTTGTTCATGCTTAAAATGAGAAAATAGTAGACCCTGAAGAACAAAAAGCTGGATAGAAAAGAGGGTTTGTTGATTGCAGTAGTAGACGAGATGTCTAATAACATGAAATATGAGAATGGATCAAAAGAGACTGGACCGCTTGGGTTTCCTTGTAATTTGCCATTAAATAAAATGGAACAGACAGTGGAGTAAGATCTATTTTATTATTTTAATGTTAACATTATATTTTCATTGTATAGTACTTTACAGTTTACAGGGCATTTTCATGAACGCCCTGTCTTCTCTCTCCTCTCTTTTATTTCCAAGCTATTTTTTTCATTACTTATTTAGGTTTGATAATGAATTAGGCTTGTTTTACCTTGTTAACTATTTGTTTTATTTCATGAACATTTTGTGTGTAAGTTTTTCCTTTCTTTAAATGTATGAGTTCTTTACTCCTAAGCTCCATTTGGGCTGAGATTATTCTGCCTTCTCTGTTCTCTAGACTAGAAATGGCTGAAACTGAATAGAACCAACAGTTAGGTTAAGAGAAGAGCCTGGAAGAGAAAATAAAAAGCTCATTTTAGACTTTGCCCCACCATCTATATCATTTTATTTATGTAAGCATAGTTTCCCTCTTATAATATCCCAAAATCTTGAGGATGTAAGTACTAAGACAGCAGCATTACCCATAATAAAATAAAAGTTATTGTATTAATAGTTTATTTTTAGAAATGTCTTGAAAACAGTGGTACTGTAATGACTTTATGGAAATAATTATATATTGGACTTCAGAAGCTCCCTGATGCTATGAAAAGGCAGCTTTGCCAATTACAAATTCTTCTCTTAAAGCTGTGGTCTTGGGCCACTGCAAACTGAATGTTTTTGTGTAGTTGACATTGTATGATAACTGTAGCATTTGGACATACAGATATTCATCAGTCTCCTTAAAACATGAATTCTAATACTGAGTTTTATAGATGGAAAGCATTCAGCTGCCTCTTTATAGTGAAAGTTAATGTGACCCTCCTGTCTTGGTCCCCTTTACACCAACACTATTACTGGAATAGGCATTGATTTCTCGAGGGTTAGATTATCTTCAGGTTTTGGTACTTTAATGCTTTATTGCCTTATAAATTGTTTTAACTGTAAATTAGCTTCTCCACAACTGATGTCCCATGCAGGAATGAAGAAATCCAGGTAGAATATGATGGAGTTAGAATATGTTTATCTTTTCTGGGACCAAAGAGGAAAAAAAAAGTGTACATGTGTGTCTTAGTGTGTCTCATGATGTGGATAGACAGTATGTAAGTTGGTGTATTTATGGATGTTTTTGCTAACATCACGTTTGCTGAACACACTATGCATTGTAAAATCCTTTTGTATTCAGATTGACTCTGAGTGTACAATCCTTGTTTTCAGAAAATTTGTTTTAGTTATGGAGTCAAGTGAGGCAGAGTAATGTAGCAGAAAGAGCAGCAAACTGAGTTAAAAAGATTTCATGTCCTGACCCCATTCCAGCACTTACTAGCTATTAACAAACTAAATTAGCCTCTCTGATTAAGGTGGGGCATTGGAATATCTGTGACTTCAAAGGTCTAAATGCCGTAATTCTTTGGTGACTAACTCACAGAATCAGTGGAAAACAATATGGCCACGAGTTCCCATTGTGGCTCAGCAGAAAGGAATCTGACTAGTTAGTATCCATGAGGATGCAGGTTCAATCCCTGGCCTTGCTCAGTGGGTTAAGGATCTGGCATTGCCATGAGCTGTGGTATAGGTCGCAGATGCGGCTTGGATCCTGCGTTGCTGTGACTGTGGCTGTGGTGTAGGCTAGCGGCTACAGCTCCGATTTGACCCCTAGTCTGGGAACCTCCATATGCCATGGGTGCACCCCTAAAAAGACAGAAAAAAAACCTGAAACAATATGGTCACATAAAGAGATAATTTGAAGGACTGTCTTAATCTAAGGCCATTCTTTGTGTGATAAAGACATTATGGTTTTTTGTTTGTTTGTTTGCAGAAATAACCCAGTAATTTAAGGGAAGTTTAATCTAAATAATTATTAAACTGTGATAGAAGAGTACCTATGCAGATGTAAAGAGACTCACTAACATACCATAGGACTAGGGGAGAGCACCCAAGGAAAGACAGCTTGTAGGTGGACACCCTTCCCACTGAGGGTCAGAATTCATTGGAGCAGTAGGATTGCAACTTCACTGAGTTTCCTAAACCAGAGCTTGTCCAGGCAAGCAGAAAACAACTTTCCAGAATATAGGCAAGTGATGCTGGTAAGAGAGCCCTCAGAGAGAGTAGTGTGCTGCTATGGGTGTGAGTCTGGGAGGGCCACAGGACTGTGGTCACTGAGCCCAGAGTGAAGCTGCAAAGCCACTGAGGGACTACATATTCTGGGCATCTTGGATGCCCTCACACACATGTCATTGATGGAGCATGTAGCAAGAGCAAGAAAAATCAAAACATTGCACAGAAGAAAGAGAAGCTTCCTTCCCCTGCAGTTCCCTCTAGCACCCCCTACTGACACAAAATTAACATTATGCTTGCTGTAAAACAAACACTTAAAGAGTCCTGCCCATTAGCAGAGAGCAAGCACTGAAGGGTGAATTTGGAGCTCAGAGCCAGTAAATTAATAACTGGTACAAAGTAATTAGCTCTTTTCTCCATAAAATCACATATGGCAACTTTGAATTTCTCTGCTCTAAGTAAAGACATTACTCACAGGTCTGTTCTCTGTTCCCTCTTTGCCCGTAAGCTATACATGTAGTGCCTGGATTTTCTAGAAGCTCATCCATTTATAAAGAACGGCTTCACTCCTGCTCTTTTAATCTGAAATCATCTTCCTAATAACCTACATCTTACTTGAGCCACCAACATGTCCAGACCCTTGTTAATCTTGAGCCTGATGGGAGTGTTTCCTCTAATGAATACTCCTTTCATCTGCCTGGGGACTCCCTACAAGCCTGCCTGGCTCTGTTTCCTGCCCCTGAGAGAGCAGACACATAGAATGGAGGTTTTCCCAGATCCATTTCTGGTTTCCATATGACTCTTTCCCTATCAGAAATCATAGGAGTGGCAGAGGCTCTTGTCCAAACTTTAATTCAGACCAGGGTGTCTCAGGAAGGTTGTTATAAGTAGGTTGGATGTGTCATGAGTCCACTTCTTGCTCCTCAAAGTAGGTGCACATTTTTGGGACTGATGCTCTCTCACTGTTTAGTACTGAGTTCATCATTCTTAGATAATTATTATTTTAAAGTATTATTATTTCTTTTCCATCATCAGGAACACAAGGACAGCATGGTTAATGTCAGTGATGTTAAGGACAAAGCCAAATACATCACTGGAAACGCTGTCCCAGGTTGTAAAATCTTTGAGCATAGCAGTGGCATTTGAATCATGTAGGAGATACTCAGTGACTGTTGAATGAATGAATGGCTTAATGAGGCAGTCAGTGGTAGTGGTGGTTTCTTTCCCTTTTGCAAATTTTTTGTTGTTTTTTTTTTCCCCCACTATTCAGAGTTTGAAACCTCAAGGGATTGTAGAATTTTCTAGGCCTTGTTCATATTACTTATTTATTTGCAAACACAGTTGCTTTCTAAAGCTGTTTGAAACCCTTAATCTTTGCTGTATACAAATATAATTTTTACATTGTTTTAAAACTGAAATTTTGTTCTATTGTGTTAGTTTTTTAAGTTTAAAAAATTGTTTCTCATTCCGTTCTCACTCATATGAGCAAGAAATTGTTCCTGTGTTTGGGATTATGTATGTAGATTAATACTCGTTAATATCAATTTAAATTATATTTGTGAATTTTACTCTTTCAAATTTACCTGTGATTGTTCATTCCTGGGTCTTGTTAGGGAACATTATAATTAGAAGTACAAAATTGCTAGCTCAGTAGAGATCTGGCAAGTACTATGAATACCGTATTTGTGAATGAGGCTTATATAATTTAGAGCTCTCACTATTTACTATTAGAATAAATGTAATATTTTATAAAAACAAAACTTCTATTGTTCACCAAATACAGTACAAATGTCATCCTAAATTGGCACAGTTGCATGATTTATAATACTGAATTGTACTAATAGATTAAACCAAACAATAAAATAAAAACATGCTCTGTCCTTGACTATTTTATTTGAAATAATATTTATAGCAATAACTAGTTTAAGCTGCATATGCTGTTTATCAAAATTAAACTTTAGTTACTATTTTCCATGTTATTGATATTAAACATGAATTGTTTAAGCTGTACTTAAATTGTAGCTTTCACATCATTCTTGCCATCTTAAAATGTATAGTCATCTGTTTATTGTTTCCTCAGTTTATCTTGCTTTTATACTCTTGTCCCTTTTATATTTGTATATGCCAAAAGTAGAAATTTCCTTTTGTAAAACGTTTTGTTAAGTTTATGTACCTGAAGATCTTTCCTGTGTCAGATGAATTTTTGATTTTTTAATCCAAAGATATTTCCCTTCATTTCTTTCAATATACTTAAGAATAACTAACCAGTATTCCACTTATTTAGGAAAATATAAATAAAAATACTTTAGCTTAATCATGTCTGCTCAGCATAAGACTTTGTCCTACCTCCATAGCTTTTCACTATTGTTTGAATTTAGAACACTTTGTGCACTTCCTTTTAAAATACAATAGCTAAAACTTATTAATCTAAAAAGTGTTTGAGGGAGTTCTTCTTGTGGCTCAGCAGAAATGAACCTGACTAGTATTCATGAGGACGTGGTTTCAATCCCTGGCCCTGCTCAGTGGGTTGGGGATCCGGTGTTGTGGTGAGCTGTGGTGTAGGTCACAGACACGACTTGGATTCCGGGTTGCCATGGCTGTGATGTAGGCCGGCAGCAGCAGCTCCCATTTGACCCCCAGCTTGGGAACTTCTATATGCCACAAGTGAGGTCCTAAGAAGACACAGACACAAAGTGTTTGTTAAATTCAGTGCTAATGAAAGAATACTATTCAGAGATAATGAAATGATGCTGTCTATTATTGATTAGTATATTAATGTAGTGTCGCTGTTTTTCCAATCTCCACAGTGACTATAATGTTTAAACGACTGTTTTAAAACCATTATTTTATAATGAACATGCTATGTTCAGATCTTTTTTTCCCTCAAGAACTTTAGACTTGGATTAACCGGCCGTACACATGTATGCAAACCTGTGTAAAATATAATATGTATATAGAACAGAGTATGAAAACTTATTTCTTCCTGAGAATATGCAATATTAATTATATTAATTCATAGTTGAAATATAAACAACTGGAGAGGAAAAAAAAATCACAATACCAATAAGTCCAACATGCTTCCGTTTTAGAAGTTTAAGTCACAGCTAGCTCTATTAACTGCTATTCAGTCACTAATCCTTTGTTGCCGTCTTGGGTAGTTTATAATAGAATTCAGAGGGTCAGTTATAATCCTCATTGCCTTTTTTTGTTCCTTTTAGCTTTACCAAAGTCATATTATTTACTAAGCTTTAATTTAAAATTCAAAAATTTCCTTTTGTTTGTAGAACTGAAGATAAATAGAACTTAAAATCCTTTTGTATAAATGTTGCAAAAATAGCAGAATTCTCTTTTATACAAATGGTTACCAGTCATCTTCTAGCTAGAATAGAGCTGTCCCTTTTGCTACTAAAATTGCTGTAAGTTTTTTCAGAGAGTTGTGTCTTTTAGTCTCAGACCTCCTAGTCCTTATCTAAACTGAATTCTAAACTACAAGAACACTTGCAGGCTCACCTTGTGTTTCACTATACTGTGTAGTTTAAACATGTTATATAATACTCATTTAATATTGACAGATTTTAAACAATACAAAATGAAATTGATCAAAAACAAATGGAGATTTATGGATTGAAGTAAGAGATGGTAAGCACCATGACTAAAAAGTTAAATGCTTCTTTTGCCAAGGCAATGACCTTGATCTATTTATGTAGCCTTGCTTTCTCATCTACTAAACTGGCTATTAAATGCTTACTTCAGCAAGTTGTTATAAGGATACATGTAGTAATGAAGTTTTAGTGCTGTGCCGGACAATGGTAGATGCTCTGCAATATTGTTGTTAACTTATAATAATAAAGTATTTTTCTTGCTATATTATAATTTTCTTTTTCTAGGATATGCTATTCAATGTTATATATTATATTATAATGTTATTATTATATAATATATAATACTGTGTTTTAAAATAACAATGTAATATCACGATTTCATTAGATGAAAAAATTTACTTTTCTTTTTCATCTTTTTTTGTCTTTTGAGGGCTGCACCTGTGGCATATGGAGGTTCCCAGGCTAGGAGTCCAATCGGAGCTGTAGCCTCAGGCCTATGCCAGAGCCACAGCGACGCGGAACCGAGCCGCATCTGTGACCTGCACCACAGCTCACGGCAACACGCACACATCCTTAACCCACTGAGCGAGGCCAGAGTTCAAACTCGAGTCCTCCTGGATGCTAGTTGGGTTCGTTAATCGCTGAGCCACGACACAAACTCCAGAAAATTTACATTTTACAAAAACATGGAGGGCATTATACTAAGTGAAGTAAGCCTGACAGAGCAAGTTAAAAACTGTATACCACTTATATGTGGAACCTAAAAAACACAGCAAACTAATGTTGACTGGAAAAACACACAAACTAAAAGTTGAGAATTATGTTTTATTTGGCAGACTTTCTGAGGACTCAAGCCTCTCAGTGCCAAAGAGGTAAGGGACGAGCCGGGGTATATAGAAGGTTTTGCAACAAAGATGTGGTAGTTGGAGGAGCAAAAGATTGCAATTGATTAAAGAAAGCCAGATATCTCAGGTTAAAGAATTTAGTGCTTTTCTATGTATGGGAAGTCTGAGCTTAATGAAATCAGTTTTTTGATGTGCACCTTGGCTACCTAGGACCAGTATCCAGTTCTTTCCCGTCCTGAGTCCCCTCAGGGTACACCTTTGGGGAGTAGCTGCAGTGGCTGAGGGTTTGACAGTGGGTAGCCCTTGGCTCCTTCCCAAGTTCCCTCAGGACTCCCCATGGTCCCCATGGTAGGGGGGTGGGGGTAGCTGTTGGTTTGATCACTTCAGCATTCTTTACTGATATGACAGGCAACATTTCTTCATTCAGACTAGTGAATATAATAAAAAAAGAAGCAGACTCACAGAGAACAAACCAGTGGTTACCAGTTAGGGCAGGAGGACAGTGTAAGGGTAGTGGGAGGTACAGACCATTGGGAATAAGATAGGCTCAAGGATATGTTGTGCAATATTCTGTAATAACTGTAAATGGAAAGCCACCTTTAAAAAATTTGTATAAAAAGGAAAAGAAGTTCTAAACCCTATTCCCAATCCAGTAAATAAGTTAGTAAATAATTTAATTAAAATAAAAATAAATAACTTCTCTGGAACTTTGCTGTAGTGCACTTAATGTGGTTTCCTGAATGGCTTGATGTATGATGCAGTAATGAGCGTAGAATTAGCATATAAAGCCAGGCCATTTTATACCCCTTCTAATTGGCTTATTTAGCCAAGTGCCGAATGCTACAGTGTAAAGGTTCTAGTACATTATCCCCAAAACAGGCAGCAAGATTCTAGTGGAATTTCTTTTCTAAGTCTTTCTATTATTTTTTTTCCAAGATCTTTAATCTATAAAATCCTGATAGCTTTGCTGGTAAAGGCACTGTTTTGCTCATCTTTCATATTCCTGGTGGACCTGGCGCATAGCAGGCATTTGGCAAACAAAATTACTTGAGAAATCTGAAAAAATGATTTGCAACTTAATACGGTGGATTTAATTCATATTTCCTTTTTTGTAAAAACATCTACAGTCTAATATTTCTGCCTTTCCTCCTTCTACTCCACTTCTAAGTGCTTCCAAAGCTTGAATGAATGAGAGCTCCTATTGCTTATTACTAGTGTGTTATATGAGGCCCTGAGTGTTGTAATGCACATATGTTGAGCCATTTTTATATCTCCATTACCTTGCTATTTATTTATACTTTGAACTCTTTTGAAATATGCATTAATTTCTAGAAACCAGAAAGTGTTATTTTTAGCATACTGATTTACTAGCTTTCAGATTATCATGCAATCCAAGTATCCTCTATAGAAACCCTTCAGAATTAACAATGCGATAGGGAAAAAAAGAATGAAAAGTAAAACTGCGTAAGGAAAGGAAGAGGTAAAAGATTTATATCTGCCCCAAATTGTTTTTTTTTTCCTGTCAAATAGCAACAATTTGAACTATAGCAAGTTTTTGTATGTTAAGTGCTGCCATTCTGTCCTTCCCCCCGAAGCTGCTAGTGAATATTTTTAAGAGGAAGTAAAACACACACACACATATACGTACACGCAGACTGAGGTCCCAGGATGCACTACATGATATGTGAAACCCAGCGCAAAATGAAAGCATCCTTAGAGCCCCCAAATTCCAAAATGGCACACACAGAGTGTAATACTAAATGCAGGTCCTTGTGGAACTGTACAGGTCACAGCCCATGAGGCTGGCCCTGTAGAGTTCCGTATTTCTGAGAAATGGGCTTCCAGCTAGCGCTTTGCTTGGCAGCTGCTGTAAAGACAAAAAATTAAAAATAAAATAAAACAACTTCAAGTGATGGACGACGCTGATCAGGCTTTAGTAAGTAGAGTGAGAGTCTGTGAAGCATCCAAGGGCCAGAACACTTTTGAACAGTGTATTCAAATTTTCATTCACTTATGTTATAATTTCTTCATGATTTTACCATGTACAGGTTTTAGCCATACCATTATGGATGTCATATACATTTTAAATACATTATTCAGTTTTAATAGATTTATCCTAACAAAAGCACTAGCTTTCTGTGCTCAGTCAAGCCAGTCTACCAGTCGTTAAAGCTTATTTGCTCTTCAGTTTATTCAACTTGTATTTATTGAATGCCTTGTATGTTCTAGGATCTGTCTACCAGGCAAGGGGAAGAATAGAAATCAGATGAGAAAGACATGATCCCTGCTTTAGAGGGCTTCAAGATGGTGTTATCATACCATTTTAGACTGTTCATAGGACATTGACAAAGCAGGTTTGAGAAAGTGCCAGACTTTGTCTGGAGGAGGAGGGAAACTTTATACAGAGGTAACCTTGAGCAGAAGAGTCTAGATAAATAAGGAGGCGTTCACCAGGAAGATTTGAGAGATTTGTCTTCTCTGGACTTTGGATGGATTTTTTAAAACTTTTCTGATCATGAAAAAAAAGTCAAGGTCTTTTGTTCGTTTGTTTGACTGTGCCCGTGGCATGTGAAAGTTTCAGGGATCAAGCCTATGCCACAGCAGTGACCCAAGCCGCTTCAGTGACTATGCTGGATCCATAACCTGCTGAGCCACCAGGGAACCCCACCATCAAGGCTTTTGAAACTATTGAATTCACTTCAGTCCATTGGTTGTTATCAAGAAGTTCTCATGTTATTAAGATCACTTAGAAATAATTGTTTTATTTTAGGTCTGAAGAATTAAATAGTAGAAACAAGACATAACCATAACTTTCTTGAATATTTTGATGTACAGTTCTTCTCTCCATAATTTAGAATATATGTATATTGTGTGTGTGTGTGCTTTAACCTGAATACTTTTTTAATACAGATTTTACAGAATAAAATGCCACCTATTTCTTCTACTGTTTCTTTTATTTTTCCTTGTAAAAAAATGTTATAGTAAAATGTGATTTATATGTTACTTACGAAATGTGTTTACTATAATTTTTTTTTTTTTTTACTTTCAGTGTAAAACTCTTTCTGGGGTCTGTGACCACATTATATCCCTGTCATCAGATCCTCTGGTTTCCCAGTCAGCCCACCTTGAAGTAATTCAGCTGGCAAACATCAAACCAAGTGAAGGGCTGGTAAGAGATACTATGTTTATCAAAGCACTGTCCGTCAGTAGACAGCGAATGATGTGGGCAAAGCAGCTTCTGAATATGAGAATCCATGAATTTTAATAGACTTTGCAAGGTTTTGTGGGGTTTGTTTGTTTGGTTGGTTTTGCCCTAGATAATTTAAGGTGGTTAGAATTAGTCATGATAAGAAATTTTATAAAGAAAAATGGAAGAAAATTGTAAATGGTGATTTTTGAATCAGCCTATTTACTTCAGTAAATAAATTAGCTTTAGTTACATTTTTTACCCCCACCAAAGTTCTTTAGGTTTAAATGAAGTTTAAGTTAAAAGTTTTATAAAAAGAACCACAGTGTTAACCTGCTTATGGAAATGAATGTTTTGTTTATTTTGCTTTTGTTCCAGTTTTTGTATATCTCTCTTCCCTTAAATTGTATAAGCTAAACAAATCCTATATTCTTTATAACTCGTATCTACTCTTTCTTTCAAGGATGAGCGACCAGGTGGTTATTGCTAAAACTAGGCCAACATCTATGAGATGTATTTTTTATTATGTCATAATAAAGATTATCATCTTCTATATTTTTTCACATGATCAAAAAATTGCATTGGTTCTAAATGTTAACCCAAAAGAAAGCTTTTTCTTTAATAAGCCTCTAGAAAGAAAGCATATAATATGAATGAGGTAGAGACAAAAAACAAGAAACTGGCTGGAGACTGTCTTACCTACTACACAACTATTACATGTTTATTTGCTGCTGCAGTGTTTCTACTTCCCCCCATTGGTGAATTTTCCAAGGATACCTTTAATGATATTTTAGAAAACAGAAATCTTGGAAACAAGTGTTAACAATTTAATTCAGATAATATATTCTTAAAGATCTCCGCACATTTTAACTTTTTATGTGGCTTTTCTTCAAGTGTGTGTGTGTGTGTGTGTGTGTGTGTGTGTAAAACTGTTTCTGAAGGCAAAGCCTTCGTTGGTCACCAGTGATTTCTTGGTTCGAAGTCATCTATCCTATAGAGTGGCTTTTCTCCTGATAATTAGCAAATTACTTTTGGGTGACCGTAGCTCCTCATGTTTTTGCGGCTTTTATTCGTGTTTTCCTGAGAAGATGGAAATCAGCATCTCAGACAGAGCCAAAGTATGTTATCATTATAAGCATAAGTGTTATATCTAACTTTGATCAGTTTAAAATTTATATCTGTAATGTTTGCAAAATCATATGAAGTAATCTTTATGATTTTAAATTCTTACTGTTTTTTTTGGTTATCTTTACAAAGTCCAATTTTGTTTAAAGCATCTTTCTACTTGTAGTATTAAAGATTTTCCTTTCTATCTCTCCCCTTTCAGTAGTTCTGAAGGAAAGAAAGCTCTCTAAGCATGATTTGCAGAGTGGGAAATTGTGAACTAATACTATATTATGTTATAGTCTAGCAGTCGGAAAACCTGGAAACAAATCACTTATATAAAATATAGCTGTGACTGTGATCTGGGGGGAGGATGAGGGAATATATTTAACTGCCTTGACCTTGATAATTTCATTTGTAGAATATTGGAGTCATGAAGGGATGGGCTAGATCCTCTTTAAAGCTCCCTCTAGCTCTATTACTTTGCACTTCTAAGGATAGTATTGTTCTGAGAAAAGAGCGTGTTTTTCTCCCTCTAATTTCCGCTGATATAATGGGGGAAAATAACCATGTGAAGTGATTCTGCACAGTGCTCATTAATGGGCTTGATAAAATACTGATTTTTTTCAGTGAAAGTACAGCCTTAGAAAGGTCTTTTATTTTTTAATTTTAAGAACATAGAACTGGGTCTGCTCTTTGGACTAGTCATGAACTTAAAATGCTAAGAACTAGATTCATATACTCTGGAAAAGAGCTGGAAGAGAAAAAAAAAAGAAGTGAGTACCTACCTTATGCCTGTAGAGTAGATATTAATTCTCATTTTGCAAATGAGCAAATGGTGTCACACTTTGCCCTCTATGACATAGAGGTAATATACAATAGAGGCAGAGGTTAAATCCAGGTAAATCCAAATGAGGCACAACTAACAAAGCTTGTTCCATTATCCCACATTTAAACTTGGAATTGCTAAAGGGGAGGGTATGAGAAGTTTAGGAAGATGACTTTAAAACCGTAACTACCTAGAGAAATCCATTTTAAAGGACAATCAGCAGCCCTTCACTGGGAAAATATTTCCAAAATAGGAAAAGAAAAAGCTAACATGTTCAATATTAATAAAAAGAGTGAAGTATGAAACTGTTTCTTGTGATTCATGTTAAAGGAGAGATGACTAAATAGAAATTTTATATGACTTAAGTTATTTTAAAAATCAGCCACTTTTAAGTAACTTTGGTCGCATTTGAAATAGATTTAAGGATTTTGATAACATCTAGCATGTGTTTAGCCATAGGAAGGGTCTAAATTAAGGAAAGAAATAGAATGCAGTGAGGAATACCAAGCTTTAATGAAGTTTAATCAGCTTAAAACATCTGCAGAAGGTCTTCTGCATTTTTCAAAACAGAACATCTCTCATAGGTAAAAGGTAACAGCTTTGTTCTTGCGTTGATAAACTGAATAGATTGTTCATCAGCTTTCTACCTAATTAGTTGTATCTCCTAGGATTTCTTAGTTTTGAAACTCCTAAGCATTATTAAGGAATGGTGGGAAATGTGCTTAGTAATGGGTAAAATATATCAATCTAGCTTCTAAAATGCTTTTAAACAACAATAATTAGCAGAAAGTTAAAGGAAGGGAAATGAGAGCTATTGGAACATATCAAAACTAGATCATAGCCAAGAGATGGGTTGAATAAAGAGGAAAGGGCTTGGAGGGCATCCTTGGAGAAGCCTCTTCGCCTCAGAGAGTTCTTTCACTATTTAGACATTTGGACTATTTCCAAATGTGCCTTATTCCATTGATTTGACTATGAGGTTGCTTTGGCTCCCGTTGGTTAACTGACATTTGGAGACAGTGAAGCAAGTATCATCTTGGCAAGCCGAGCAGAAGAGAGGGAGCTGTTGGAGTCAGCTCCAGAATTAATTGGTTTAAAAATTTAAAAAAAAGAAAGAAGGATGAGTGAAGATTTTGATGAAATGGAAGACCAGATTGTCTCAGTTTCAGAAAAAGAGCCATTTGAATTACATGTCCTCCTGCTGTTTTACCCTTTTGCAGAGGTAACCAAGTGATCAGATGTATCTCTATGGACTCTTCATTATTCAAAAGATGATTAGTTTGAAATTCATCAGGCAACTTGTTTCTTCTCTTTCTTTTGGTGCCTGACTTGGCCATTTGTCTCATTAGTACTACCAGAGAGAGATTAAAAAAAAAAAAAAAAAGCTGAAGAAGTCAGTCAGTCTCGATTAATAAAAGCAATTACAACAAATGATTAGAAATGAAAATATTGCATAAAAGTGTCTTCATTGTGGCGTTTTAAAAGTGCATTTTCTCTTTTATTGCTTATAACTATGGAGTTGCTAGAATTGAACTCTATACATAGCTACATCCTTCTTTAAGCATTTAACAATATTTTTATCCACCTGAAAAAAATTAGCTTTAATATAAATAACATTTAATTACATGTAAATAATGATGAAATCCTCTTCCTGTTACTAATAGATACTTGCTTTAGCTTACAATTGCCATTTTAAAAGTTCGTGGTATGTGCAGTAATTACATACAAATTTTATTTCCTGAGTCATAATTAGATTATCTTCATAAGTTCTTATTGTCCCAATGACTCTAATGTCTTTTCTAAACATTTATCTTAGGGTACTAGATTTTCTCCTTGACCTAATCATTTAAGAAATTATATAGAGCTTTGTCAAACACCTTATTTCATTATCAGTAGTGCACAGTGTTGAAAGAAGTGTGGGGAGAAATATAATCAGCTTCTGCTTACAATGTTGGAAGAGATGGGTGATTAAAATAAATTAGTAGGAGTTCCCGTCGTGGCGCAGTGGTTAACGAATCCGACTAGGAACCATGAGGTTGCGGGTTCGGTCCCTGCCCTTGCTCAGTGGGTTGACTATCCGGCGTTGCCATGAGCTGTGGTGCAGGTTGCAGACGTGGCTCGGATCCTTCATTGCTGTGGCTCTGGCGTGGGCCGGTGGCTGCAGCTCTGATTCAACCACTAGCCTGGGAACCTCCATATGCTGCGGGAGCGGCCCAAGAAATAGCAAAAAGACAAAAAAAAAAATAAAAATAAAAATAAATAAATAAATTAGTAAAATATCAAATTCAGTTACTCTTTATACCCACATTGCACATAGTACATCTATGCTAGAGAGGTCTTAGTCTTTTTAGAATAGATGTTGAACAGTGAACGTTTGACTCGGTGTCTGCAGTTGCCAGATATGTTCTAATAAGAAAAGTGAAGGTGTACAATTCTCCTGTTAGTAAATCTGTAAATTAGGGGCCTCCTGGTTGAGAGTGTGGTCTGGAGTCAGATTGCCTGAAAGCCAGCTTCATCTTCGTGGGCCAACCCCCCAGTCTCTCTGTATCCCAGTTTCCTTCTGGAAAAGAGGTAATGACAGTTTGTATTGCATAGGCTATTGTGAAATAAATTTCAAACACTTAAAGCAGTCGCTAGCATGTTGTAACAAGTAGATGTTAATGATGATAGTGATAGATAATGATGGTGACTGGTGGTTGTTGGGCATGTACAAGCAATATATATTGTTTCTTTCACTGGCTTTTTCTATTTAATCTTCTCACGATCCTTCTATGTAAAAAACTAAAACCAAATTTAGTTTTTAGGTCTTATAGATATACTTTAAGATCCTTTATCAATTTGATGTCATTTTATTAATTCCCATGGGGGAAATGATTGCAAGGATCTTGTCCCCTTATAGGTTCTATAATAGTATCATTGTATTATCTGCCAATAAATAATGGGATTAAACATTAACTGTAAAAGTAAGTATGTTTTACACTTATCACCAATATAAGCTTAAGTATTACCATATGTTTATAGCCAAGAACTACGAGCCAATTTCTTAAGTAATTTCCATTTGTACTTTTGTTGAGGTTAGTTATATATTTTATATAAAGTGATGAACTTTCATATGAGAAACTAGAATTCACAAATAAATGAATATCTTTTAAAATTACATTCATTTTGTTTCACAGTAGAGATCTAGGCTCAGCCATTTTTGGAAATGATACCAACATCTTAGACATGTGACATTACTGAAATGACTTTTCAGAATTAAAACCTAACCAATGAGTTCTTAATAGTTCCATACTATGAACTTACTGCTTCTTGTTTTTATTTCTGGTTTATTTTCAGTGAAAACACATGTATATTTGGTTATCTAAATATATAATTAACATAAAGGTATAGGAAATTAGGATAGTGATTGTCTACTTCACATAACTGTTTAAATAGTTTGCTTCTTCTGAAAAGATATTGTTAGTTATGTTAAGTCCCTTATATTTCAGAATTCAAGTTTATTAAAATTAATATTGAAAAATTTTTGAAATCAATTATTTTGAAATGCAAAACACTTTTGAAGTAAAAGTCTCAGTTAATTTTTCCCCAAAGAGAATTTAAAATAACAGAATTCTCCTTAGGCAGGAATAAAGGCCACTCACTGATTCATCTATTTTTTTTTTTATTTACCTAAATGAAAATATTTCAGTATTTAAAATGTGAATACTTTCTTGTGATATTTTTTCTTTTAAGATCCTATCACGATGCATAATTTAAAGCTTTTATTTGCTCTTAAAGCTTGCACAATTTGAAGATTTCTGGATAATCTTTAAACTTTAATGAAGCTTTATCTAAAATGGTTTTATCTAAATGGAAAATGGAATCTGTCTCTCTTTATTGGGAGGAGGAGTTACCACACATTAGCTCTTAATTATTGATAAAGAGATGATTGGATGTAATTATTAAATTTCATCAATTAGAAATAAAGGCAGAAAACATAGGATACTACAAAAAGCAGGAGAAAAAAAATTATATTAACAGTATTTTATCATTCTCCTGTCTCCAGTAAAGAATGATGAAGTGGTGAAGTGGCTCTGTAGGAGCCTAGTTTTTAATTGTGTAATATGTATCAAGTATAATAAGCTAATAATATCCCAGTATTTGAATTTTTCACTGTAACTTTTATTTTGCCATAGAACATATAGTATATGGATTTTGAAGGGAGTGAGTGAGGTGTGTGTTTTCTTTGGGATACTGAATTACTATGCTGCATTTTATAATTTTCATAGGTAGTTCACTTTTCAAGTAATGATTTGATTAGGCTGAGTACAGGCTTCTCCAGGTAAACTTTTAGAAGCCAGAACATTCAGATAGGAATTTCTTACCAGTTTAAAGATAACCTTACTGGATCATGGATTTATCCCTGGGACGCGGGCATTTTTGTTTTTTAGAAATGCGGTTGCAATATACTTTTATTTTTTTATTTTTTATTTTTTTGTCTTTTGTCTTGTTGTTGTTGTTGTTGTTGTTGTTGCTATTTCTTGGGCCGCTCCCGCGGCATATGGAGGTTCCCAGGCTAGGGGTCGAATCGGAGCTGTAGCCACGGGCCTACGCCAGAGCCACAGCAACGCGGGATCCGAGCCGCGTCTGCAACCTACACCACAGCTCACGGCAACGCCGGATCATTAACCCACTGAGCAAGGGCAGGGACCGAACCCGCAACTTGGTCGGATTCGTTAACCACTGCGCCACGACGGGAACTCCCAATATACTTTTAAATATTTCAATTGCTTCACTTGTTTTTCTGTGCTTTTTCTTAGGGTATGTATATTAAATCAACATATGATGGCCTCCATGTAATTACTGGAACTACAGAAAATGTAAGTATTCTAATATTTCATATTTTGTTGTTTGTTTTTCCTTTTATTATTAAACAACTTATGTAGCTCACATAATTGAGGTTGACTTCTGAGAACATTAACAGATTAGGAGATAAAACTCAAAAGACATATTGAGTTAGGAAGTGCTGGTTTGGGGAGAATTTTAGTCATTTTAGTTAGTTTAGCTGTTTACATGAAATAAATCAGATGTTTTCTGTTCGTAGCCAGAGGTTTGTCTTTGTTAAATATTTTCTGATTCATGACACGTTACAGTGACATCTAAAAGAATCCACTTCAACCTATCAAATAGTTTAGTTTTATTAAGAAACTTAATTCATGTAAGAAAGAAACATCAAATAAGGCTTTCTGAATGCATGAAGTATAATTCAGCTTAATTCAGTGGAGGGGCAGCATGGTTCAGATCAATGCGTTTCCACAGCAAAGTCCCTCAATGGGCTAGCAGCATCAGACTCCCTTGGGAGTGTGTTTAGAGATGCCTCACCCCAGACCTACTAAATCAGAAACTCTGGAGCCAAGCCTGTTTCTTAAGAAGAGATTCTGTTTTGTTTTGTTTTGTTTTTGCCTTTTTGCCTTTTCTTGAGCTGCTCCCGTAGCACATGGAGGTTCCCAGGCTAGGGGTCTAGTCGGAGCTGTAGCCATCAGCCTACGCCAGAGCCACAGCAATGCAGGATCTGAGCCGCGTCTGAGACCCACACCACAGCTCAGGGCAAAGCCAGATCCTTAACCCACTGAGCAAGGCCAGGGAATGAACCCGCAACCTCATCGTTCCTAGTCGGATTCATTAACCCCTGAACCACGACGGGAACTCCAAGATTCTATTTTTAACAGGTGATTCTGAGACAGGCCCCAGTGTGAGAACCACTACAAGCAGTGGGTCAGAGTCCCTATCCCTAGGCCTAGGCCCTGCAACCAGTTTTGCATCTTAATGACAGTGTTAATTTTTGGCAAGTTATTCATTCTCTCATTGCTTTAATTTCCTCAACTATAAATCTGAGATAATATATCACCTGCACTGCATACCTCACTGGGCTGTTGCAAAAATCAAACAAGCTAATACATATGAATGACTATGCTATAAAAAGCTATAGACATGTGAAGTGATTGTGTTGGACATTAACATGATCAGTATAGTAGATTTGAACTGCATAATAAGTCATTAATCCTGTATTAAGATTGTCCCGGATTTCCATTTCCATTCCATTCCAATTTGAAGTGCTGAACTTCAAATTTTTTTTCTGTTAGAAATTCTGACAACTTGCATGTTTATATTGTGTTCCTTCAAAGAAGACTGACATAGAATTAATCTTCAAGTTACTGCTGATCTCAACATTTTACCAGCATTTTCTTCTTAAAAAGTTAACATTCTTGTCACCTAATTCACCTGTTACTTTAATCATTTATTGATTTTTCCCCCTTCGCTTCTCTCGGTTTCTTGTGAATGGTGAAACATATATTGCACTTGGATTATTGTACTCGACTCAAATTGGTATTAACTGTGAGCGTTATTTGAAATCAAGAATATCAGTTGTATCCGTATTGTCAACTACTTAACATTTTTAAATGCAGTAAGATACTATAGCAACTATAATGTTGTCACTAATTTATGGTTCTCATTTGTATGTACATTTCTCTGATCATTTACTCATTTGTTCATTTAACAAACCTCTGCTTCATGTCTGCTGTGTTCCAGGCTTGGGAGTAGGTATTAAAAAAAAAAATTTAATTAAACTAGCTTGCTGCCTCCAAGGAGTACCAGTAGAGGTTAATCTGTGTAAACAAGTAGTGAAATTTACATAGAGGGACAAAGGAAAAAATTGGAAATGATATGAGGGAAAGAATCACAGAAATGGTGATTGTGAACTAATTGTATCTTGAAGAATTGATAGAAACATCTCTGTATTGAATGGAGTCTGTAAAAAAAAGTTGAGCGTTTCTCATTGCTTATAATAAGTACTCAGTAATATTTGATAAATGGATGAGTGATCAAAGAAAGATTGATCCTGTGAGTAGTTCAGATATGAACTAATTTAATTAATAGTTTATCATTTAATTCTTTTTTTGAAAACATTGTACTATTTTCAGTACCCTCAGTCATTAATCATTAGCAATCTCTGTTGAGTCTTAGTAAAGCTGCTCACTAAGTGGGTAAGTCATTTTGCTTTGCTGTGCCCTAGTTTCTTAGTTTTCCCCTGTCTAAAAAGGAGGGTTTTGGTTAAAATGGATCTAGGATCCCTTTTAACACTGCAAGTCTATATTTTGTATGACTTATTTTCGTTTTTACTTATCTGTTTGAAAACTTGTTTCACTTTCTTTGAATTTTATATACCAGCTTTCATTTTCTTTTACATCATGACTTAGAGCCATTAGCTTGATTTTTTTTAAATACTCTTCTTTAAAAAGATCAGTTGTGAGCCAAATAGCACGGGGACTGACTCTATAGTTACAGTTCTGTTTACAAACTTTTCAGAAATTTACATAGTACTTGTCTGATTTGGTAGGTGCTGTGAAATAAATACTTGTGTTTTTCTTGTCATGACACCATTCTTCAGGTTGGGTTCACACTGTAGATGACCTTCCCTCTTTAATAATATGGTTGTGTTATTTCAGTAACTGGAATTCTCTGGGAAACCATTTAGTCTTGGATTCTAGCCTGTGGCAAATAATTTTATTGTGAATTTTTAAATTGGTTCAAATGAGATTGTTTCAGGACTTCTTTATTTTAGAAATAATTGGAAATTGAAAATGAAGAAAAACTAAAAGAGTTGGAAATCACTTTTAAAGTAAATCTTATTCCATTGTCTCAAAAGTAGCATTTTACTTTATAGATTCCATCACCATGTCATTCTTCTTTAGCTTTCAGTAGATACTAATGAAGAGTATTACAGTATTTATAGTTGTATATAATAGATAACACACATATAAGTACATGTTTTTTCATTAAAAACACATTTTCTGTATATTCAAAAGTACAAACACATATTATCATCAAAATGTCTAATATGCATAATCAATCAGTAGTCACTAGAGGGAAAATAAAGAATAGTATTTTAAATTAATTATCCATACCTTCGATATTATAAAATTTCTATCTTAAATATCGTTTTAGTTTCCTAAAGACTTAATAGAACTTGTCAATATTAGCTTACCAAAGTTGTTTTTTGCTTGTTTTTAATCTTTTGGGGGAGTAAAGAAAAAAAGTGAAAATTGTACCTGTAGAAATGTTGGCATTTTACTTTATTTAATGTGGCTTTGTTTGCCAATATATTACACCATATGAAACATAAGAAATAGGATACTCTTGTAATTAGATATTTAGAAAGAGACTCTATAATGTAACTTTGAACTAATGACTATCTATCTTTTAATTTTCTTTTCTCATTTATTCAGAATTGATATTATTAATAATGAAATAAATTAGCAGCTTAATCATTAGTTGACAAAGCTTTGATGCTGATCATAAGCATCCACTTAAAAATATTTGCTGAAGTTAATGAGAATTATTTTTTTTAATGGAAGAGATCAGAGTTAAAAAAGATAATGTTTTGACATACATTTTTGAACTAGTTGCCCAGTAGTGCCTAAGAGGGTTGTTTGTATAAATTTATAATTACCATTTTCCCTTAATGCTCTCAGAAACATATTGGAGCAGAAATTGACAGAATATTGTAAATCAATCATAATAAAAAATTTTTAAAAAGAAGCAAAGAAAAAAAAAAACATTGGTCTTTTATACCATAAATATCTATATATTGTTTTACATTCTCACTTTCTGTCATTAGTTATACATAGAATACAAATAGTATATAAAACATTAGTAACCATTTTTATTAGTTTAATTTCTTGAAGATTATAATTAAATTCTTGATCTAATTTAAAGAGGTGAACTCATACTTTAGTGTTTCCATAGAGAAGAAATGACTGATAAAACTTATGTTCTTTGTTATTTCCTTTATGTTAAATTTAGTCACCTGCAGATCGGTGCAAGAAAATCCATGCTGGGGATGAAGTGATTCAAGTTAATCATCAGACTGTGGTATGTATAATTACCTTACAAGTCAGTGGGAAGAACTAATATAAAGATTGAATTAAGCTTTAAAAGAATACCGGTGAAATGAACTGCCTGTTTGTGTACAAAATAATTGAAAAGCCTTTTTAAAAATAATGACTGTTTTTCTTAATTATCTGAAGGAATATAAGGCACAGTTTGAAAAAAACATGAGGAAATATTGGTGGCTGAGGTAGGCTGTGCGTTTCTGTACGGAAGGTGCAGGTTCTTACCCCATGAACTGGAATGATGAATTTGGAGTAGAAATTAAAGTTATAGTGCACACAGATTCAATCTTTTCTTCATGTAACTTTTAAGTTTCATTTTATAAATCATCAAATTACCTAGTAGATATCTTTTGTAATAGCATACATTCATTCATCTACTTTAACATTTTTTTTTGTTCATTAAACTATCTGGCAGATTGATTTATTTTAAATGTTGATTTTTTTTAATTTAAAATTTTAATAGCTGAATTGGCTCTTCATTTCCCAAAAGAGGACTTAAATATAGTTTAAGTTTGAAAACTATTTCACTTAACTAAATAAGTATATAAAATTTTCTTGCTCTACGAACCTCACGAACCCCTTTCTAGGCTAAGAATGACAGTGGCATTCTGTACCTATGGTAGATTTTCAGGGGCCTTTTTTTTTTTTTTTTTTTTTTTTTTTTTTTTTGGTCTTTTTAGGGCCGCACCCACAGCCTATGGAAGTTAGCAGTTTAGGGGTCGAATCGGAGCCGCATCTGCCGGCCTACACCACAGCCACAGCAACGCCAGATCCGAGCCCTCATCTGCGACCTACACCGCAGCTCTTGGCAATGCCAGATCCTCAACACACTGAGTGGGGCCAGGGATCCAGCCCATGTCCTCATGGATTCTAATTGGGTTTGTTACCACTGAGCCACAGCAGGAACTCCCAAGGGCAATTTTACTTAATCATAGATTTAGAAAATGAACATCATATGATTTTTATTGTGGACTAGTTTCTGTTGATCTAGTTTGTTCTATTTCTGACAAAATTAATTGTATGGTTTTTTAAAAATGAGTTAAAATTAAAATAAGCTGATTATTAATGAATAATCCTCATTTTTAAAAAATGGGGTTTTTCTAGTAAATATTCTCCTTACAGTTCACTAACTCTTCAGAATGAGTCATTATTTCCTGTTGTACCTTTTAATGAAATTTGGTTTTGCATGTTCTAGTCATAGAAGACACTTTTGAAAGGAAAGGATATATTTTGGTGGTAAGAAGGAAGACTCGTTTGAAAAGTTTGATCTTTTTCAGTGATTCTGATCTTAAGGCAAATACTATTTCAATTTAGGATTTGAATAAACTGAGAAGTTTGTGACATTTTGAGCAGCTCCTGAATGCTAATAATAAAGTTATAATATCTCTTCAATGAGTTCACTAAGTGAATAAAAGTTAGTGAAAGTTTGAAAAATGTGTGGGTGTAAAGTTAATGTTAATTAATGCAGAATGCTGGTGCAACAGAGCCTTTGCACACTATGACAGTTTGGATGATGAGTATGTTCTCATTACTAGAAGTTATACAAAGTGATTGTCCTGAATAAAGTTTCTTGTCCCCTTAGGATGAGAATTTGGGCAGTGGGATAAAGCCGCTGCTTCAGTAGATAAGCAGCTTCTTTTTCTTCTGTTCATGCTGCCTCCATCTACAATGTGACCTTAACAAATATGACATCTTTTGGACAGCTGGACTTACTTCCAGTTGGTCAGTTCTAAGAGGATAGAAATTAGTCTCTATTGAAAAATAAAACTGTTAAAGGGATATTCTTTGTGGAGCCAAGATTCTCATGTCTATCAAGTATGAAGGTCTTTGAAAGACTTCGAGTGAACTAGTGAAATAGATATGGAGTGGTGATAGACTGTGAGAATGTATAAACATATCTTTGCATCACAGGAATATTCTTAAATATTAAAAACTACACAAAATTATGGTTGGCGGAACTTGATTCCAGTTTTTGCTCTGTAAATAACATGTTTTTAGGTGAGTCATGGTAACTATTTAAGCATCAGTTTATCCTTTTATAATAATTACCATAACCAACAGTTACTGAGTCCTTACAGTGTGCCAAGCATCATGTTAAGTACCTTATATATTTTATGTCATTTACTCCTCACCGTAATCCTATGAAGAAGGTGTATGTGAAAACTGAATGTTTTTTTAACCTACCCACAGCTCGAAGCTCACTGACTCCAAGGCCCGTGCTCTTACTTCAGTTTTAATATGCTCCTTCCCCAAACTCAGAATATAAAATTAACAAAAGGGGAAGAATTCTAATAAACATGTAGGTAAATTCAGGGAGAGATTAAGTGGAGCCAAGCATAGAGAAGAGGAGTGGATGTGAGAATTTATGTAACTGGGGTAGTGGATCAGCTGAACTGAAATTAGAAGTGGGGTTGAAATTTAACTTTACTGCCACTTTTTGACACATTCCTTTCCTTCAGATAGACAAGCTATGTAAAACATCTATCACAATGCCAGGGACACGTTAGGAACTCAATAAAAATTAACTTTCCAACCTCCCTCCCTCCTTTTTAAGCTGCTACAGCAGTTGGGCTAATTGGAGTCCAGTTTCTTGGTAAAGTGCTACTAGAACCTACAAATTGATAATAGAGACATTTTGCTGGTAGGAAATTATGTTGAATTCCATGAAAGTACCCTTCCTTAATAATGTGATCAATCACCAGATTTTCTTCTTTGTGTTCAAGTGAAGCCATATCTGCCCAAGAATGGTACATGTCATTAAACGAAGCCTACTCTGTCCTCTTTTTCTTGCTGTTGCCTACACTGTGGTCTGCAGTGCTTTTAACTTCTTACTGGCCAATATACAGAGATGGGGAAATTGAAATTACCTGAGTTTTGTTACTGTGAAAGGTTTGCTAGGTAGATTGATTAGTTGAAACAAGTATAAGTTATTTGCCATTTGCAATTACCCATTCTATCCCTACATTCATTACTGGGGACATTAGGGGTTGGTTTAATAATTACATTAAAGCATAGTCTAATACATTTGAAATACATATTTAATAATATCCAGTAATTAGTTGACCAGAATAGTGAGATATTGCCAATATTATTCTATACCAATTTAGATTCAATAATGAAAAGAATAATTTTACAATCTTATATTTTGAATGTTATTAGCCCAGTTAGTAGTTTTCTATAATTCTCAAATTTCCTACTGCTACAGGTAATAATATACAACATAAAATTTGATAACTTTCCTTATTATAAAATACATAGAAAGGTAATTTGAAATTTTTAGCTGAGAGTCTGAGAAAGTTGAACAATCAAAGATGAATTCAAATACTGTTTTTTGAAATTGCTAGTATGGTATATCTTCAAGATGTCCTATTAGGTGTGTGTCTGTTTCTAGTTTGCTATTTTTTAAGTATATTTTCTTCTTTGAAATGAAACTGGAAGTTTTATGTCCTTTTTCACATTGCTATATTCTCTATTATAAGTGGCTTTTAAGCTTTTCTAATCAGCATCTTCTGTGGCTGAGAAATTGTGGCTGCCAGGTAGGAAGAAGAAAAAATCATGAACATCCAAGCAAAGCAGACTGAGTCCTATTGCATGTCTTCCCTGCCACTGAAGATCCAACTCCTCAAAGCCTGCGGGAATCTCCCAAGATTTTTTCCACTTCATCTGCCACTACATTCTTCTCTGGGAGATACCTCGGCATAGTTTGAACCAGCAACTGCTCTCATGATGCACTTTTAACACTTTTTTTAGCTGATAAGACTATAGTTATTAAATCTACTTAGGCATATTCCTAATGAATCTGTTAAATTTTATGTCAGTACTCTTTTTGATGTGTAAGTGTTCTAAAGATTCTAGCCATACTAAAAACAGATATTTTCTTCTTAAGAATATCAGTTGAAAAGAGTGGGGTATGTGATGGTTGAATCCAGCATTTGGAAAATTTTTCCTTTTATTTTGTATAAATGTTAAAACATATTCACCACCATTTTGAAAGGTCTTCTGGAACCTGGTGACTACATTATGGCAAGAAACCATTTGGTAGAAGGGGCTTTAATGCCTATTGGAATGGAAAATAACCAGGTTGTGATAGTCTAGAAGAAAGTAGATTACAACAGATAGGGTGTTGCACATTGATTAGTGAGAAATGGGAGATAAGCACTGAAAGCTAGTGGGTTTTGTTACCTCCCAAATGGTAAACATTGTTGAATGAGAATGCAGGTGATGATAGGGGGTGGGCAGGAGGGAACAAATTAAAGGACTATTGAAGTATCTGGAAAGATCATTCTGACTTCATTTATGTAATTCTCAAAGGTGTCTTCCTTATTCTCGCTCTAGTCTCTCATTTTTTTACTCTTTCTTCACCCTCTGTTCCTTCAACCCCAGAACAACAAGCGAGTATTGTTTAAAGGGGAAGGCAACATAATCAGAATGGATGGGCAGCGTGGTGACCCATTAAAACCTAGCTCCCCCTTTCCCTCCCTTTCACCCTGCCGCCCCACACCTGAACTTCAGCAGGAAGGAGTCGCTCCAGTGGAACTGTACTATGATGTTGGCTAATACTGATGTGCTTTCTCTCTCCTTTTTTTAATTTGTTAAATTGTTTTTCTTTTATAGATTTTTCTTCTCCTTTCCTTTACCATCCTCCTCTATTCTCACTTGACTATTTCTCTACTGTTCTTCACCTCTTTCAGGTTTTTTTTGTATTCCTTTCCATTTTCTTATGTTTTTTTTTTATCAAAGAAGAAAGTATTTATCTTATAATTCCTTATGACCAAAACGTTGAATACTAAGACCTCATATGGCAGTACTTGTGATGCACCTCTTGTTTTATTTCTGTAAACACAAGATGTTGGTGGAGTAGAGATTGAATATGTTAGCATGGTGTTTAACATATTGCTTAATACATGGCTATGATACTTAAATAACTCTGTTAGATTCTAAGAAATTGGTTTTCTAAAGCAGAGCAAAGGAATTGTTCTCTTTTAGAAGAAAAAAAAAAACCATGAAGAGAAACTTACCAAAAATTAAAAGATATAATGCATCATAGATGTCGTTACTCATAGTAATATTTTACTTCAGAGTCTATCTTATATGGTATGTAGTCTTTGAGATAATCATAGTTTTTTCTTTTATTTAACATTTACTATTGTGGATTTTATAAGAATGTGTAGAAACTGGTTTTGAAGTGCCACATACTGATATAAATTATATATTTTATGTTGCCTAGAGACATCAATTCATTACTTTATTATCCAATATAATATTTTATTTTTCTGTTATCAAAAATTATCTTAAGTCTTTGTATAAAGGAGATAAGTTGTATGATGCCTTAATACTGGTAACTTCCTGATAAGCAATTTATTTTTTCTGCAGATCTCTGCATACCAATTTGTTTCTTATTTATACAGTTCTTAACTAGCTTCACCAGGAAAACAGTAATTGCTTTTAAAAATAGTTATTATAGTTTATTTTTATTATTAGAAACATCTTTCAGTGTCAGCATACATTTAATATGGTTTAGTTATTTTACATGGAATTTAAAAGGTTTCCATATAAGTGATTATTTTGTATGTTTAAAATGTATCTATTGGTTAATGTTCTTACCTACTCATGCTTATTAAGTGTGGAACTCATTTGCAAACCAGTGTCAATAACTATATCCTTTTTCCCACATCCATCAAAAAGGCAAAAATCGGCCAGTTGCAATTCCCTGATTTACTTTCTGTCTGTAGTAGTTGTGTGCAATTAGTCGATAACATTTAACTGCCTGATGAAGATAAAAAATTATTGCATGAAAGTCAAATACATAAGAACATCATAAAATAGGAAATTCAAGAGATAATGGTAATAATTTAAAATTATTTTTAGGTTATTTAGCCTTAGGATTCAAATATAGGTTTCAATCACTAAATTAACATTCTGATCAGCATGGTGGCTGAAATTTTAGGTAATGTAACAACTGATTACTTTCACATTTCCTCTCATCTTATTACTCTAACACTGAGCAATCAAGATATTTTAAAATTGAGACAAATGGCAAGTAGAGTTCACTGTGGCCCTACTTAGAGCTGATATTGAGAACCTTTTCTGTCTGAGTTGTTACATTTCTGGTAAAATGATTTCTCAAGATAACTTCTATAGTGAAAGTATTTACTGCCATGTGAAAGTTCTTAAACTAAAACTTTTTATTAATAAATGTGTAGAATGATGTTTATTTAGCTATATAAATGCATATATACACATGCTTTAGTTTTGTTTTGATAAATATAGGCATCTATTGCAGTATTTGCTAGTATTTTCAAATATATATATCTTTGTAAAATGTCTACCAGTAGATAACACTGTAAAACTTATTTATAGAAAAGTTGTAAATTTTTAAGCATAGTTTTGAATCTTTTGAATACCATGGTTTTGGTTGATTTTAATGACATTTTTCATATGGATTCCGAAATTAAATTTAAGCATGCTTTTTTCATAAGTGTAGATGTTTTCTTTACTCTCTCTCAGTATTCTTATAAATAAGATCTACAGATTTTTAAATAACAATACTTTGTTTCATCCCTTAACTTAGGAGACTAGGACTTTATTTTAAAATACACAGCTTTCCATTGTCTTTGCAAGGAGAACAGAGATGAAACATGGGAAGGAATGGCATAAATGTGATAATTTCCATATATATGCAAGTACAAAATTGTTTTAAAATTTAACCCATGCAAATATCTTTATAAAAATTTTAGTTAGGAGTTCCTGTTGTGGTGCAGCAGAAACAAATCCGACTAGTATCCATGAGGTTAGAGGTTCAGTGCCTGGCCTCGCTCAGTGGATGGGTGATCTAGTTGCCATGAGCTGTGGTATAGGTTGCAGACACGGCTTGGATCCCACTTTGCTGTGATTGTGGTGTAGGCCGGCAGCTGTAGCTCTGATTTGACCCCTAGCCTGGAAACCTCCATATGCCATGGGTGCAACCCTAAAAAAAACAAATTTTTTTTTTAATTTTTTTAGTTTAAAACTTGTATTATTATGATTCTTTTAGAATATGTTACTGATTTGGGGGTGAGGATGAGGTTCTGTGGTGTGATCAAAGATTCATCCCCACAGTCTTTTGCCGTGATATGATTTTCTTCCTCCTTTGTGTCCCCCTAGCAGAGGCTTTCAGACTCACTCAGTTTTATGTTTTGATGATGGTAAAGAATACTGTGAATGATAATGAAATAAAAATGAAATGGGCTTTGATTTAGTTTTCTATTGAACCATGAATCCCCCAAAATAAACTTTTGGTCTTCAGAAACTGAAATAGTACCAAATATCATACTGAGCTATAAGAAAGGGGTGAGAGCTGTATGTTCAAGATGCTAAACTATACCCATAGTTTTTGAATCACCTTGTCACAGAAGCAAAGATACCAGTGATACAAGGGCTGCAGTTAATATAGGTGACAGGTAACAGGAGATAATGAAAGTAACAGGATTCAGAAATGTATCGCCTTTGGTGAAAACAATGTGGGTGATTTGTAGAACTTAGTGGAAAAAATTATGATTATTATGTTCTTCCTCCCACCTCATGAACCAGTCAAACTCTGATTTAACCCTCAATTTCTCAGTTATGGAGGAAAAGACTCCAGGAAGGTGGTGTGCAATACGTGAAAAAAAAAAAAGGTACTAGCTTCTTGTAGTCTTCAATTTGGCTTTCTCTTCTATCCATCTTCAGCAGTGTGGAACTTTGTTCTCGGCGCTTTCCTTTTAAATCTTTGTCTCACTCCCTCTGTCTCACACACACAGACACACATGCACGCATTATGTTTGTGACTGTCTATGAAATTCACGTAAAAATATCAAGTACCAAAACATATCTGTAAACTCAAATTGTGAGCAGCTCAGCACGGTCCACGTTTTATAGTAAAATTAAGCCACATAAAAAATAAGCTGTTAAAAAAACCAAATGTTTTGATGTAATCTTATTTCACTGGCTAAGTACTTTTTAAAGTTAAGGAGACTATGACATGAGTGGTTCAGTGAGTAAAGACATAAAATTATGGAATTTTTCCCATCATAAAAATAAAAACTTAAAAATAAAATAGTTTAATTAAAATATAAAATTTATATTTTTATTAAAATTTTTAATAAAAATTAAAAATAAGAAAATAAAACTCAATTCTCTTATTCCTTCTTTTCGAATGCTTGTTCCTTTTATTTTCTCCCACAATTATCTCTTTTAATCATGTTAGTAAAAATATACGTACTGTTTTTATTTAAAATAGATAACACCTTGGGACTTTTCTGAATACTCTGAATTAAATTACCTATATAAATTACTCCATACTGGAATTTAAAATCACTTTTTTGGATTTAGTTACTTAAGCAGATTCATACATTTCAACCTATAGTCCTTTATATTTGAACCATGAATAGTTCTCAGTTTCTATTCAGTAAATGAATGATTGTGGAAGAACAAAATTAGGATGTCTCCAGTTATACTATAGTGAATATAGTATATATAGTATATATACTATATATAGTAAGACTGTATCCTTTATTGTGAAAAATAAATTTAGGTGAAGGTGAAATCTGTAGATTGGTACTCAAGATTTCGTAGTTCTAGGATCTTTGAAAGAGATGCAATATCAAAAGTCATTACTTATGGAATGTTTTTAAATATTTTAGTAATACAGGGGAGCAGAGCACTGTAGTAACTCAGCAACAAGAAATTTGGCAAAGACAGTGTCATTAGTCACAGTGTGATGGGTGTGTGTCAAATTAAATCTCTTCAGTGCTTCTAAAGAGACCAGGAGAATATTTGGGTATGGTGTGACTCATATCATAAAACATCCATTTAGGCACCCTTAAAGTCTCTTTGCAATTTCCTTTGTGAAGAGGTATAATTTATACATTACAACCTGTGGGTAAGAGCTGGTGTATACACAGGAGCAAGTATAAATGTTAATGAATGAATCTGTTACTTTCTCTTCTGAGGGATAATAACTTTGAAAACATTTTGAGAATGTCCTACCTTCCTGCCTGTTGGTATAGAGATGCTTTCTCATAACTCCAAATACAGCTACGGCAAAGGGTGATAGGCTTACATTCTTACCTTTATGCTTGTTCGTTTGTAACTTTGGCTACTTGGGCTCATAGAGTAGAGATTCTTTTTATGTGTTGGTCAAATAAATCACTAGCTCTTGTTTAGAAATCAGGTAAGCTAGAGCAAGTCCTAAAGGGGTCAGAGACAACTTCTTCCCTCTCTTTACAAAGAGTAAAGGAAGACTCATCTCTCCAGCACTAAACCCAAAGCCTCTTGTACACTTAATCTGGGCAACCCATTGTCTGAGGACTTGTTCACTTATGTTGCCATTCCCCTGGTATCTGCTTCAGCCTGATCAAAGCAGTTACAAGCCCCATCTACAAGAAAGCACAACTTCTGGCTTTGAAATCTTGGAATACCTTAAAAGCTTTCTTGGACAGTTTTAATCCTGTTGAGTTGTAGATAAAATACATTTCATAGTCCAAGGTGGGAATTACATATAAACTAGTAAGACTTGCCATTGTTTAGCGACACTGACTTTGGCTACCTGGACAATCAGGAAGATAGTAGTACAGTATATATGAAAAGCATATTGGAGTTCCGGTTGTGGCACAGCAGAAACAAATCTGACTAGGAACCATGAGGTTGCCGGTTCGATCCCTGGCCTCGCTCAGTGGGTTAAGGATCCGGCATTGCCATGAGCTGTGGTGTAGGCCACAGACGCAGCTCGAATCTGGCATTGCTGTGGCTCTGGCGTAAGCCGGCAGCTATAGCTCTGATAAGACCCCTAGTCTGGGAACTTCCATATGCCATAGGTGTGGCCCCAAAAAGACAAAAAAAAAAAAGAAAAGAAAAGAAAAGAAAAGCATATTATCTATAGCTAATAATAATATTTTGTGTTAAGATATATTTGGTGGCTCTTAAATGGTTTATTCCAGTCCACGAACTTAATGTGAATGAAATAGTCTATTAAAATATTGATAAGAGAAACTTGGACTCTTTACAACTGCTATAAAATATTTTTCTGGCAGAAAATTTTCCTAACAGTGCTTATATAATGTGTATGATAAAGCAGAATCTTTCTATGACAAATAGAAACTGCATCTACTGTAATATTCCTTGTCATAACCACATCACTATGTCTTTGACTTTAGGTGAAGATTCCATGATATAAATATTATTTTTTTCAAATGTTCATTCATAAGACAGTTTATTTGTAATTTGAGGTAAAGAATGTCTATAGTTTTAGTATCAAGTATATTATACTTAGAGAAAACTTTAATACTATATCTTGGTTTTACGTACAGATCTAAACTTCCTTTGGAGTTTGAAGGCACTTTATTGTCTCTGAAACATTTACATTCTCATGTCACCATATTGTTTCACTAGTTATCACCAATATTGACTAAGTCTGTGCCATTTGTAAAGCATTGATTGCAGGTATATCCAGACAAATAATACTCAGTTTTTATTCTCAAAAAAAGAAACCCTCAAAATTCAGTTTTTTGATGATACATTAAGGGAGGTGAGGAAAAATACATAACTTTAAAAAGAGGAGGCACATGAAAAAATGCCACTAGAGAGTTACAAACAGTATGATAGGAGATTCACATGAGGAAAATGAGGTTTTAACTGTAAAGACTTTATGATGAACATTGCATTTAATATCAGCCATTATGGATACATAGATTTTATAGGTAGGAGAAAAAATACAAGTAGAAGAAAGAATTCTTTTACAAAGATAACAGCTGAGGAGAAAAGCACTGTATTTGAGGGGAACATATGCTTATTTCACCAACTCTTACACCCATACTGAACTACTGAAAGTTGCTCAAACTGGTTTTACCTTGTCTCATGGCTTTCTCCACATCCCCTTCACCTATCCATCTCCTAAGAAATTCAGCTTAGACCCAATAGGAAACCTTCCCTGAACCCTCAAGGATGGACTCGATGCCCCTTTGGGAGGCTCCCATTTCATGTTGTATCTATTCTATAGATGTACTTCTCTTACTTATTGTGAAGATTTATTGACCCGCTCATCTCTCCTCTGCTTATTATGCTTTTTAATGAAATCACAGGTTGTGCTATATGCCCCCATTGTATCCATGACACATGGAAGCACACAATAAATACTTAGAGATTCTTTAAATTATAATATATAATCTTAAAAACATATTAAAATATTCTGGACATGGGCAAGTCTCTGCCCCACTCTCTTCAAGAAGCTCATTCTCTTATATAGCTGTTCTCAAAATCTGGTTCCCAGACCAGTAGCATCAGTATCCCTTCTTGTGAAAAAAAAAAAAAATGGGGAACCCCACCTCAGACCTACTAGATCGAAGACTGGTGTTTCCAGGTACTTCTAACACATTCTGAAGTTTAGGAACCACGTTAAAGAGAAATCTAGGAAACAGCTATGGCCATATTGGCAAAGGACCTATTTGAGGAATTGATTCTGTAGTTAGGCCTTGTGAGAGCTTTTCAAAGGTTTTGAGAGGAAGAATGTTGTTTGCACAGTAGCAGTATTTTGGAGCTGCAAAAGACTGGAAGTAAAAATAGCAGTTAAGACTCTGTTTTAAGTCTAGCAATCAGGCATCCAAGGCAGAAGTAAGGCAGAGAGAAGAGGTGTTAATTGCTAGAATCTATTCTTTAGGTTATATGTGGATTAAAAAGAGGGGAACTGTTATAGGTTCCCTATAACTGAAAACTTAAGAGAATGATGATGAAATTTTTGTTGCTGCTGTTGGATGAGAACAGGGAGATGTGTTTGACTTTTAAAGTGTTGCGTTCATGTGAACTATCAATGGAATATTTATATAGCTGTTCTCAAAATCTGGTTCCCAGACCAGTAAGTTGGAAAATCAGAATTCACATTCACTGATGCTACTGGTCTGTGAACCAGATTTTGAGAACAGCTATATAAGAGGATGTCATAATGCCTTATGTTTTAGAATCAAACAGACTTGAATGTGAATTCTGATTTTCCAACTTACTGTGTTTTTAATCTTAATTTCTTTTTGCTTCAGTTTCTTCACATGTAAAATTAGTTTAATAGTTTACTTCTCAGGGCTGTTGTAAGAATAAAAATATAGATAAAAGAAATGTAATATAGATATGAAGAATCTATCTTGGAGTTTATGTCGTGGCTCAGGGGAAAAGAATCCGACTAGGAAACATGAGGTTGCGGGTTCGATCCCTGCCCTCCGTTAAGGATCCAGCGTTGCTGTGAGCTGTGGTGTAGCTCGCAGACGCGGCTTGGATCTGGTGTTGCCACTGTGGCGTAGCCCAGCGGCTACAGCTCCGATTAGACCTCTAGCCTGGGAACCTCCATATGCCACGGGTGTGACCCTAAAAGGACAAAAGACAAAAAAAATAAATAAAAAAAAGAATCTATCTTAATGAATTACTGGTGCTTGATTATTCAGAAACTATTAGTATGGGTGAACTGAACTGTTGGAAATAAGGAGCAGGATTGGTTAGAAAGATTTGGGAGTCATGCAGAAAGATGTTAGTGGAGCTCTGGGAAGAGAGGTATAAGAAATGCTAGAGGTATAAGACTTAGCTTAGAGGCAATGACTGCACTTACTGGTTGTGAGGAGAAAGAAAAGATGGAGGACAAGTAACCAGAGATGTACCAGGACCACATTCCTTTACTCAGGCTCATTTGTTATATGATCTATTTGCACTTTCCTACCCATTCTGAGTATTCAAGTTGGAACATACCGTGATTTTGGAAGTCTAATCTAATCATTTAGGCTGTATAAGAATATTTAAATATCTCTGTTGTTGTTGAATTCACTTTGTCACAAGTCAGTGAATTCCTTTTTGAAGGTCTTTGTTAGAATGCTTTCCTTCATTTGTATCCCAAACCCATTATCTCTTAAAATTTTGTACCTTATTTAATGTCTCCCCATATTAGTGGATTGTACTCTTATATTCAAAGCCACCAGGATCCTAGGATCCTTCTTCCTTCTTTCAAAGCTCTCTCTATCTTCTAGTACAGAAAGACTTTCATTATGGCCCATGTAAAGAATACTTTACAATCATTTTTTTTAATTCAGGTCTGTCACACTTAAAACTGTAGCCAGAAACTCAGTGAGGAAATGGAAACCTAATCTTGAAACATTATTAACAGGCAGTGATATCTTTTACCTATTTTGAGGTGTATTAACTCTGATCATGAGGTTTCCCAATTTCTTCAAGTTGTAACCCATATACTTGCCTTATTTCTTCATACCATCTACTCATGTCCCCCAGTAATCTGTAAACCATAAGTATCTCAATAACAGTTAAAGAGAACTAAGTTTCTTTCAAGAATTAACTACACTTAATTATATGTTTGAAGGTATGTTAGGATATCACAGAACCAGAGCTTGGAATCATTTTTCCCTGGGGTTCTAGGACCTTGCCATATTTAGCCTTGAAGAGAACCCAATAAATGGGGACAGTTGTTAAGAATAATATGCAGTAGAGAATACAGAAAATAATGATCCAAGTCAGAGAGTTTGAGAAAGGACTAAGGAAAAAAGATTATTCGAATGGGAGGCTTGTTGTCTGCTTGCTGTTTATGTGTATACAAGTACTGGGATGAGAGTGATACAGCTAAAAACCTGCCTGTTGTGAAGAAGAAAAACATTGCACGTAGGCTGGGATTTACTCAGCCAGCTTCATTCTCATTCAATAATTTTTCCATGAACCTGGCTTAACTCTTAAGTAAAGTATCAACTGAAATCATTCACTGAATAAAAATATCAACATATAATGTAGTTCTTGACCATGCATAGTTGAGTAATAAGTTTGTTTTTCTTTTGATGGTTGTGTAAAAGTATAATGAACAGAACGGATATCATTTCCTCATCATCACCTTTTACTCTTTCAAACAGTGTTATCTTTCTGGTTCTATAAATTTTGTTGAAATTTTCCATGCATAACAAACATAATTAGATAATTCATAAAATTCATGATTTTATAACTGGAATATTACTATTCATGGGCTACGTCCATTTATTGATTGTTTTTATCATTTATTAAAAAATAACATTTATTGCCTAAAGTTCAGGAAATAAAAGTATAAAGAAGAAAACATATTATTGTAGCTTTTTTTTTTTTTTTTTTTTTTTTTTGGCCACCACCGAGGCTATGGAGTTCCCAGGCCAGGGATCAGATCCTAGCCACAGCTGCGGCAACACCAGATCCTTTAACCCACTGTGCCCGGCTGGGAATAGAACCTGCATCCTGGTGCTGCAGAGATGCTGCCGGTTTCGAAATGCCACAGTGGTACTCCTATATTGTAGTCTTTGTTCCCCTTTAATGTACTCATTGTAGCTTTCTGTGTTTTCTATACATAATTTTTTTTACAAAAGTAGAATTACATTAGCTATTTTAAAACTGACTTTTTTTACACAATTTTTGTATCCCACACTAATGGATTTTTACATAAAGTACAGTTTTTGATTGGTTTAAAAGTACTCCAGCACACATGTTGCACATTTATCTCTGTTCTTTTATCCAGTCATTTCCTTGTAATAGTGGAAGTAGAATTTAGGAACCAAAGATATATACTTTATATCGGTCACTTTTCTTTAAAAATTGCTAATCTTATGTCAGAGTGGGAAAGCTGATTGAAAAGTAGAAAAGTTATATAATTTTCTGCCATTAAATAACATTCAGGTATAAAATTAACCAAAGTATTATTTTCTTATCAAAAAACAATTTAACTTTCTCATGGGAAGAGAATTCTGCCTTTTGAAATTGTGTGTTCAAAAAGAGCAGAGAGAAATTGTGAAAGACCAGGATGAATTACCCTGAACATTACATGGGAAAACATCATCTAGCCTTGAAAATTTTCACCTGGTCCAATGATTATGACAAAATAAAATGGAAAGAAACTGATGAATAAAAATCAATGTGTAATTCATTGTCGAGGGTAGATATGCTGAAAAAAAGAATATGGTCATCATATTGACTGCTTTAGTATAGTTAGTGATTATTTGAATAAATAAAATAAATAGTCAGTGTGGTTATCATTAATAAGTTTTTCATAAACTCTGAATAAGCAGTATGTTTTCTCCCTCCAAAGCTGGAACTCAGAAATCTGCTCATATTTTTTAACTAACTTTACTTTGACTCTTGGCTCATAGAAATGCTGTAGAGATACTACTTAGCTATCAGAGGAATCAGAATCAATGTAATGTACCTTTGGGGACATAATAATCCCCACTTATATATAATGGGAGACATTTGACCAGTTCCACTACTGTAGTTGATCCACATTAGTGCGATTATTTTTTTTTTTACTGGCAAGTATCATAATGATCATTTAAATTCATATCTGAGACCCCTGAAGTTTTAAGCATTGTAATATCTTGCTTCTTTTTTGTCCTCTTTCCCTTCATCATCACCCAGTTCAGCTATTGTAGAGGTTATAGTTTAAATGAGTGGTTACTCATATAAACTAAAGTCTTCCGTTGTCCTACAGTGGCTGCAGTCCAGAGTACCTCTTCATCACAGTCTCTGGGATCTGTGCTTCCTTTCATGGAAGGGCTCATTCTTTACAGTTGGAGCATTATCTTCCAGGAAAAAAGATGATGAATAATGGACAAAGGCAACCATTCCCTTTCATTTGGGCGCTTAGGAAGAAATTTGTGAAATTCTGCTTGTAATCTAGGATAAATTTTGACCCAATGCATTTATATAACACACATCCTGGAAAATTCTAATCCATTAGAATTGGAATAAGAAGTTATTCTTTCTTTTAAACTTTAGAATAATAGATATTTAATGTGTTTCTTTAAATCATAGTTCTAGAATTTAGGATAACTATATAACCAGTATGACTTAAAGGCAAGGTAACAGGAGTTCTCTTGTGGTGCAGCAGGTCAAGAATCTGGCATTGTCACTGCAGCAGCTTGGGTCGCTGCTGTGGCACGGGTTCATTCCGTGGCCTGGGAACTTCATCATGCCACATGTGCGGCCAAAAAAAAAAAAAAATGCAAAGTAGCAAAAATTATTCTGTGTTCAAAAATTTAAAATGGTGATAAGTAATTTAAGATGGACAACAGTTGAGCCAGGTTTCAGAATATTTATCAAGTACTTCGGTTTAATTATACAATATGTTTTGAAGTAATATTCAAGTAGAATGGCTTCATTAAATTTAGCACATTATATTTTAAGTGTAGAGGGTCTTTTGGAACACATTTCCAATAGCTGTTGCCGTAGAGTAGCATTACCTTGTCATTTCTTATTCTATCTTTATATCATGGTAAAAGGTTTATTTTACTGATGCTGATTTCCACGCATCAGAATGTTGCCTTGGAGTGTCAGTACCAGCTACTAGTGGTATAATGGCAGTCTGACTTAGGGACACTTGTACCACGTATCTCTAAAAGATAGTGATGAGAAAGCATGTGGTGTAGTTTGTAAGCTGAGGACATTGACAAATCCTTGTTTTCAGGCATGCAGATTTTTAAATAGTACTTGTGAACAGAGGTGGGATGTAGACCTTGTGCAGCATTAATGATGACATAATTTCTTTAAATTCTAAATTACGCCATTGGTAGGATATCATTTTAGTCTGCTTTGACTGGTTAATGCCCATTATGTTATCTCATAGTGATATGGACTCTAATGCAATAACATGGTTAATCAATTCGAAAATAAAATTTCTTTCTTGAGTTTATTTCTCCTGAAAATTGATAGGATGGTACACCAATTATGTGATTTTCTTTTTTTTCTGACTAATCTTATTAAAGGGGGAGAACATTAAATCTTTGAATACTGTACCTCAATTTTATTGTAATGATTTTGCTGGTTACCAGGTGGGGTGGCAGTTGAAAAATTTGGTGAATGCACTACGAGAGGACCCGAGTGGTGTTATCTTAACTTTGAAAAAGCGACCTCAGAGCATGCTTACCTCAGCACCAGCTTTACTGAAAAATATGAGATGGAAGCCCCTTGCTCTGCAGGTAATGAAGCTTAATCATAAGTCATACACCATCATTTTAGCCATAGATTATCGCAGTTAATGCTTCTTTATTGTGCCTCATCTCAGCAGCATATGGATTAATCTTGTATGCTTTTGAAAATTTGTTTGTGAAATGATCTCTTCACAGCTTATCCTAATAGCCTTAATTGGAATGAAACCTCAAAGTTACTATATACCTAAAACCCAAATGATAAAGAACTCTGCCTTAATTCATAAACATTTAAAGCATAATTCCAAAAAACCACATTATTTGAAGCCAAAATATGAATAAAAATGAAAGTGAGAAGTTTCACTTTGTGATGTAATCTTCTATTTAAATGTTATGCCTGCATTTACTTCTAGAGACTAGACGATAGTTAATAGAATTCTTTTAAACCAGGTCATAAGATTAATTTATAAATAGTAGGTAAAGACAGTTTCAAATAGTAATTAAAATGTACCTATTATATTCTTCCTGCCTGATCATTTTTTTCTATCCCACCACAGTACAGAAGCAAAAATAGGGAAATTGTTGCATTAGAATTTCTGCATTTTTCTTCAACATGAAACATGACTCTAAAATTACTCTAGATATTGATAAATTACATTCATTAAGACCCAGAGGTATCTAAGAAGTTATAAAAATACTATTCTGCTTGATGAAAGGCAAGGAAGTAATATATTTTCTTCCGTTTCAGTGAGGATTTAATCTTTAAACACATCGTAGAGGAAATTTTTGTTCTTCAAAAGACTTGCATTTTTAAAATAGAAGACTATTACCTTCCATAGAAGTTTAATTTTTAAAAAATTTAAATTGCCCATTAAAATAGAACATTGCCCATTGTTCAGATTAAAAAGAAAAGCAATAGCAATAGGTGAATATGCCATTGTTTTCACTGCTATATAAATCACTAAGTTCTAGATTAGCACCTTATATCATTCTTAGTTATTTTTCCCTAAAATCTTAGATTCTTCTTTACACATGAATGGCCTTATAGATTGTAATGATTTCTCATTGTTAAAAACTTTCCTACTTCTTGGCCTCAGAGTTACATTATACTTAAATTTAAATAATTTAAAAAATATAAAATATTCTAGCATTAAGGTCTTTAAAATTTTAATGTGAATCTGTTTTCAAATAAATATATGTAAAACTATATTAATGTGTCCAGATGCATTTGACTTGCAGTATATGTTTATTATCAAAGATTTTTGATGATCATTAAAGTTTAGAGCTCAGTGTTTGACTCATTAATTCATAGATTAGCAGATAGATTTTCCCATCACATCATTTTATTTTCTTGCTGCATTATAAGTTGCTTTGTTGTTCCACTCTGTAGTTTTCTATTGACATGTCTTCCCCAAAGATCCTTCTTCAGAGACCAAGAGGTGGAAACCCTGAAGAAGAGGCCCACACTTTCAGCCATTAGGCTTTCTTCTTTCTATGTGTGGCTAAATTTAACAACTTCTCTCTAGTCCCTTCTGTTTCACATTGAGTACCAAGTAGACAGGAGTTTCTTGTTGATCCGTAAACTCCATTTAGGGGAATAGCTCTTAAAAATAAATTGATAATGTCCATTTTTAGATTCTTTTCTACAGGCACAATCTGGAGAATTAAGGTAATGACAGTATCTAATTAAGAATCAATTTTATATAAAATGCTGAAATAATTGAAAGACCAGCATTTCTTTTTTGCTACACATACATTTAGTGTGTGTATTCAGAACTAGAGAACAAAGACTTTAATTTTCAAAATTACTGTACATCTTTCCTTAATTATAATTACAATAGATACTTAAGGCACTGTTTCTAGGTTCATTCCTAAATGCCAGTAGATGGGCCTCATCAGATCACTAATTATATTTATTCCTCATTGCCTATTCAGTTACTCTGAGTATATTTGTAAATTTACTTTTCCAGAATGCTGAAATCAGAAAAAAGAAAATCAGCATTTACATAAGTGCTTATAATATGTTGACATTTTTGTAAATGTGTTGTTTACACTGAATTTAGTTCACCTAAAATGTATTGTCCAAGTCCAACCCCTTATAGTTAAACAACACTTTTAACTGGGGCTCTGGGGAGGAGTACCTGCTTTTCAACTTCTTTGAAAAAAGACTTTTTGCAGAGCAGAAGAGTTTTAGTTTTAATTAAATGCTTCCAAGTGCTGGTAAAACAAAGTCTTAGGAGTAATGGCAGTGAACAAGTCCTCTAACATACCACACCACCACCACCACCACCAAATATCCCTGAAATCTATTGTGAAGACCTGAAAGTATGCCATTTCAGAGTTTCTTGTTGATCTTATGGCTTTGGCCTGTGCTAAAATGCAAAGACCAGAAGCATAATGAATATTTTGATACAACCAAAGGTGGACAAAACCTGATGGTTCCATGATCCGGAGACGGAAGATAGACTGCTTCCAGAGTGGGAAAAGTCAAAGAAGTAGTGGGATGAGAAGGTCTTACAGGCAGTTCTGGACTCTTTGTGACTTTGCCTGAGGCCACATATTTTTCCTGGTGGCTCAGGAAGGACCTCAGATGTGAAACATACATGCTTACTGTAGCAATAGTCCTCTGTGCAGACAGAAGTACCATTCTTACTGTACTCCTGCTTCTGGTATGTGTATGAATATATTGGAGCTAAAATACCCATTAACTCACCTAAATATAAATTTCAATCTTCAAACCTTAAGAATTGGACATTAGGTTATTTCTGTTTTCATAGGGTGTACCAATAGTCTACTAAGAATTATTTTAAATAGAGATTACAAAAAGACAGTCTGTGACATTTATTTAACCTCAGTATGTCTATTTTATCTTTATACTATACCAGCCTTAGCATTTTCAGATAAAATATAACAAAGTTTCTGCAGTATGGAGGTAGATTCTAATACATGTTCAAAAATGAATAACTTTATTCTAACGAAGAAATAATTATTTTTTAAAGCAATAAGAAAATAATATGTACCTACACAAGTAAAACATTGTCTACCCAAAGGTAGAAGGTTTGTAAGGAATATGTTTTAATGAAGTCATTTTATTTCTAAAAATAATCTAAAACAAGTGGTAACTTCTATTATTAATGAATTTCAATAATGAATTTTAACTTGGATTTCCTTTTGAAAATTATTGATGGAATTACATAGCCAAATAAGCAAAAGCATACAATTCAACTTCATGCTCACAGAGCAATTTCATTAGTACATTTCATTAAATTTGGCAGCTCTTTTGTTAAATTCCTGATTTCTCAAACATTTTCCAATACAACTGAAAACTTAAATATACCTTAGTCAAATACTACAAGCACACTTAATCTGGACTTGAAGTCTGTTATCATCTGCATCCATTTTAATATAGTAGAGATGTTTTACCAGAGGTAGAATCTTTTATTCCAAGAAAGTAAACCAGTGATTCCTTGGTTTCTGAGAAGTGTTTTTAAAACATGTCCTTAGTAGCACCCTCTACTTAATGTCCTGGATTTTGGTAAGCATGGTGTTTGCTTATGGTCAAGTTCTTCCAAGTCCTTGAAAAAAATCCCAGGGTATTATGGATAAACCTCAAGGTATATTTTTTGATTTTTTTGTGGCTTAAATTAGCATGCATAGGTCACGAGCTTGCACGGGTGGTGTCTTTTTCTTAATACAAACTATGTATGGGAGAATTAATTAGCTGGACGCTGGCAAGAGAAATCATCCCTGGGGATCAACAATTTTTAAAAAAACATTTAGGAACCCAGCTTTTTTGGTGAGAATGCATCTCAGAAGTAATCACTAAAGTCAGGGCTGGAATTTACTATAGTGATATACGTTTCATTTAACACTTTTTAATATAATATCAAGCTGTATCATTAGAATTGTTCCTAAACTTTTCTAATCCATAAATGTCTTATATCGGTGTGATAGTTTCTTGTGAGGTTTTGTGCTTTTCTCTTTAAATTTTATTGCTTAGCATTATCTTGATACTTAAATTAAGTAAATTTGAGCAGAAAAAGAAATGGAAAGCATATAGTCATAGTAGTTGATTTTGTCTATCAAATTGGTGCAAAAACTGAAGAGCACTGATTTAGGTACATTTCAAATACATACAGATATGAATGTTTGAAGTCATTCTGTAAAAATCAAAAAATATAAGCAATAATGAATTTTTTATATCAAAGTTATGGGTTGGGGTGACTTAAAAAACCATTAGTAGCAAAGTTAATTTTTCTGACAGTTTCATTTTGAATGCATGTTTGAAGGGGAAGATAACTAATATTAGATATGACACTAGAGAAGAAAATAAGCTTTAACTAAAAATGTAATTGTACTCACTGGGAGGCAGAAACAATTATATGTTTTACATGCTTAAATTAGTAAATAGCTGCAAGCAGTTGTCACATCAAATTTTTGTTCACCACTGTTCAAGCAAATTTAATTAAAGGATGTAAATAACATTTATGTTTTTCAGCCAAATGCTTTTAAAATGTTAACACTGACTACAAATAATGAAAACTTATTTTTTTTACTTTCTTTATTCTTCAGCTTCCTAGTCCTTCTTTAGTTAATATTCTAAAAATGATGTTTACTGTAAATTAAAAAAATTCAAAGTCCAGTTTTAATGTTGCAGTATTAACTATGCCAATAAACTGGACAGCACAAGAATAAATACACTAGTGATAGTCTTAGTAACAATGTGCAAATTTTGATGATTAACTGGAAAAAGCCATTTTGTAGTGACTCTAAGTCTATATTAGTTATGTATTGTGTAACTATGTACCTAATTTTATTTTATTAACCTATAGAGAGATAGCTTCCTGATCAAATCTAGGGTTGGAAAAAATGTTTGTTTTCTTTGTAGTCTGGTAGGAGAGAGATTACATGCTTAAAAAAGAAGAGTCAAACCTTTTGTATTTATAAATTTGGATTCTAGAAAAGGCTGTGAAAAAACAGAGTGGGAGAATTTTGAATACATTTGTTTCTTGCAGGCTCTTTTCAAAAAACTTAGTACTTAAGAAAAGCTTACCCAGGAAAAATTATGCCCAATTATTTTCCAAATTAGATCTAACATTCTTTATATGATTGAGAAGTTTATGAGATTATATGCAACGTCTTGCCTCCCAAAATCCAGAATACATTTTCTCTGGAGCGTTTGTTTAGATGATTCAGAGTTGCTAACATGTACTTGTATTGGGAATCATAGTAAAAATGTGTTGGAACTGAATAAGGACTTGTGTGAATATTCTGTGCTAGAATAATGGGGTATTGTGATCCATTTGAGCCTGTACTTATTTCCAAGATAAATGGCTAGGTTTTATATTTGATGTAATCATTCATATTTCAATGAGTATTTTCCCCCTGGAAGACAAAGCAAACTCTTTGTGATCTTTGCATTAGTGAATTTTAGAGACAACTACATAATGTGTAATGCACTGCTTTCATCTTTCACATTGGGGCTGTCTTTATGTCATTTGTTTCTTCAAGACTTTATATAGCTCTATGAAAGCTGGGTCACTTAACAGAAAAAGGGACAACTAAATTAAGATCTTTGCTTGCCAAAGTTGTTAAAATGTTTCAAATAAAACGTTTAACATCAAATGTACTTTAAGTATAGACTTTCTTTCCTCTTAAAGACCATAGGGTTTCCAGAGGTACATTAATACCTTCCAGATGTGCTCAGTTACCTTAGAGATGTAGGGACACAGGGTAAAGACCCTAGCCATCAGAGGATTTAAAGAGATTTCAGAGATCCCTTGCAAAAGCTGAAAATTTTATTTGACAATAATCACAGTCTTCCAATGATGTTTAAACTGGCATAGGATATTATTTCTAAAGTCATCATTCATGATTCAGGGAAAGATTTGTGCCATACCATAATGTGGGATACAATTTGAAGGTATTTATATATAGTTCACACTGACAGTATGAAAAATGTACGTGTACGTTTTACCTAATTAATTTCTGAGTCCTGTTCACAGTAGTAAGTTATTAATTGACCTAAGGTTATACATGTATATTAGAAGAGATGCATATGATTATTTTATTTAGGATTTGGATATTTTAAGAAATGCATCCTGGTGCCCCTCAAAATCTGTCATAGACTTAATTCAGAAGAGTAACAACATATATGCAAAATTTGTCTTCTCTGTTGGAGCCTCACTGAATCTATGGAAGGAAGGCTTTATGTTAGTAGGACCATTTAGATATGAAAAATAGGGAGTTCCCATCGTGGCTTAGCGGGTTAAGAATCCGACTAGTATCCATGAGGATGCAGGTTCAATCCCTGGCTTCACTCAGTGGGTTAAGGATCCGGAATTGCTGTGAGTTGTGGTATAGGTTGCAGACGCAACTTGGATCTGCTCTGGCTGTGGCTGTGGCTGTGGCTGTGGATGTAGCGAAGGCCAGCAGCTGCAGCTCCAATTCAACCACTAGCCTGGGAACTTACGTATGCAACAGGTGCAACCCTAAAAGAAAAAAGCAAAAATAATAGTAATAATAATAACAATAATTTTATGACAGGTTCCTTCCAGGAAATAAACCAACTTGGATAGAATCTAAAATGGATCCATTTCATGTTTGATTGCATACCATAGTGGATCCAGTTATGAAGCTTTATGCTTGCTTGAGTAATATGATGCAGTCTTAAAGTACCCTTGTATTTGATCCATAAGTGATGATTTGGTTTTTAATTTTCTTCCCATGCAGATTTTACCAGTATAAGAGAAAAAATAAAAATGGCGAAGCGGTAAAATAAAAGAAAATATTACCCTTTATTTCTACTTTCTTTCCTTAAATTGGAAATTATTTATAGTGTAATAGTAACTACTTTTCTTATACTATGTTGTGAACAAATGATTAAAAGTAAACGTTGCCACAGTAGGAAAAATTATTCTTCTGCATTATTATATTCACAAATTTAGGTATTTTTTTCTGAAGCTTAAGGAATGTGCCTATTAAATTTTGAAGTGAATGCTGGAAGAAATTTTTTGACTTAAGGAAAGCTGTATTTGTCACTTTTTGTGTATTTTCACGTGCTCAAAAGGTTATTGGTGGTAGATTTAATTTTAATGGCACTTGTTACAACGAGGAATTTCTCACTGATAATTTCAGCTAATAGTATCATTTATTCTGTGCTCAATTTAGTCACATTTCGCCTATCTTTCTAATGTTCTTTAATGCCCTTTTCCTTCATGTAGTCATTTAATTGTACCTTTTCAATTCTTGTCCATAGTTAGAACGTTTTCAAAAGATAATCAGTTATCACAGATTTCCTTTTGGGTTCAGTAGCTATTTCCATTTTTTCATGAAGCTTCTATTTTACCATACTTTATTTTTCCATTGCTCAATGTCTTTTTTAAAATGAGATTGTCAAGAATAATGTTTACTTTTTAGTTTGGATTAGCTTGAGAATGCTAGTACAATTAGTAGACACATAGTGAATATATCTACCATGTGTTTTACTTAGTACACAGTGTACTGATTAGCCAGATGATGCTGCATGGTAAACCAATTAAAATGTTTTCTCTGATTAACCAGTATAAATAAATAAAGTAACTATCCAGTGGAGTTAAACAGCAGGATTGACTAATTTCTTTTTTCTCTGAAAGAGCAAGGTTTTTTTTTTCAACCACTTGTTAATGAACCACCTGGCACAATCAAACTTGTTATACATTTAAGCACATTTATGAATCTTTTTCTTCTACATTTTTACTAATTTAACTAATTACATTAACTGAGGACATTAATAGCAAGGCCTTGCTGAATATAGAAACCTAGAGAAAATATCAATTTGAAATACGTCCACAAAGCTAATGTTTAAAATTCCTGGAAGAGTAAAGGTACAGATACCTTAAGTGGACAATGCTGGTAATAGTCCAAGAAGAGTAAAATATTTTGTTGGTCCTTAGCTTACACTTCAGGGGTATTTAAAATATACTTGTAACCACTGACTACTACTTCTTTTTTCCTTCCTTCCTTCCTCTTTGTTTGGGGAGGACAAGCATAGGTACTAACCAAGAAAATTCATCTTTAGTTCTATAGATGGTGAAATAAAAAGAGAGAAGTCTTCAAAATAGAAAGTAGTAACCCTAAAAATAGAAGAAAGAGAATAAAAATTTGTTAGATTTTTAAAAAAAAAATGCTTAGGTTTTTAGAACTTGTTTTTAAGGTCACTTGTAACATTAGGATAGCTTAAAATAGCATATTAGAGCATTTTAAAAGCAAACTGAGGGAGTTTACTGGTGGCTCAGTGGGTTAAGGATCCAGCTTTTTCACTGCTGAGTCTTGAGTCACTGCTGAGGTGCAAACACAGTTCCTGGCTGGGGAACTTCTGCATGCCGCTGGAGCAGATTAAAAACATTAATTGATTAAGTAATTAATTGAAAAATAAAGAGCATACTGAATATGTTTTCTCACAGTGCATCTGTTATATAGAAAGTTTTGGAAAGTAATATACTGTGTTTTCTTTACATTTATATAATGATGAAATTTTGGTTAGACTTGTTTAATGTCATCTGTATTTAATGCCAAGATGTCCTGACAGAGAGGAAACAATTACAGAGTCACATCACAGTATCTAAATACTTACAGAACCTGTCGTTCAAAGATCTGCTGTAGAGAGAGGCATGCAATATATCCTTAGACTATAATTCTTTATTTCCCCAGACTTTCTGTTTTCATCTTTATAGGTAACTCCTGATTATGTATATTAATTTCAGGATTTCCCATTGCTGAATTTTTGTTTATAAAAGATAGGCATAGTTTAATCAGACACTATTCCAAAATCAGCATAAACATGGTAGTCTTTATTGTGTACTTTCAGAGTATAACAAAATTCCTCAACATGTATACTCCCTGACTTTATTTTTTTATATCATATAAGATAGAATATTGTAGAATCCCCAAATAAATTATCAATTATTTTTCCCTTCTCTCTCTCTTTAATTTCTACTTCACATAGATTAAAACTTAACCATCATTTTGGCAGGATGTGTGATTTCAAGCTACTAAGGTGAGCTGTTTAACAAGGAAGGTCAAAAACCATGAACTGAGCCATAAACTATGTAGCCTACCCCAATGACCTACATTGTACATTGTATTTATGCTTGGCTTTTTATTTGTTTATCTGTACAAAAGTATTGTCACAGTATAAAATAGTTGTACTATGCCATTTTTTGAGTGTCCAGCAGCACGTGTTTAAATTATAGAACTATCGGTCTTATATAGATAACGCAGTGTTTTCATAGTGGCTAAAATGGCAACATCTTGTCATGTGAAGACACAGTTCATTTTGTGATCATTATTTTTGTGTTTACAATTGCATAAAAATTCATTTTAATGTTATTGTATATGTAGGTGACCAGTAAGATCTGTAAGATAAACAGGAAAATTTGTGAATTTCACTTTAGAATAATTCCTTGAACCACAACATCATTTCGAAATGCTGTGATGCTTAGAATTGGGAGTTAATGCATCCTGATGTAATGCAATATATATAGTATCTTAATTTTTTTAGCTTATTTAATACTTAATACAGGCATGAAAATGAGATCTATAGGTATGTGACAAAAAATTACTTTAAACAATGGTAGATGTGTGTGCCTTTGAAAAATGAAATGATTGTGTCACATGTCACACTAATCGCCATACTTTGATACTTTTGAAGATGTACCATAAAATGACTTTGAGAAGATAGTTTTGTTTATATTTTTCCAAAAAGTAAATTTTCCTAGAAAATATTCTCTCGCATTGGCCTTTCATACTCCATTTTTGTAACCTTTTCTGAGAATCTGTGACATTCTACTAAGTTAGGAGTATGGTGTATCTTTGGGGGGACAGGATCTGAAATATCTTTCTAAGATATCATTCAGGATGTGAGTGAACTAATCCTTTTGGTGGTTATTCTTTATTATCATTCTTTCAAAGGTGGGATTCTAACAAAGCAAATTTAAATAAGTTTCTGACTGTGAGATAAGTCTTCCCATTATGAAACCCTACGTGGTACTCTATTACCTTACAAATACCTTTTGCCTGGTTGTGCCATAAATTAAGGTGAGTTAGGAACTAAGTGGAAACCTGTAAAGTTATAAGTTATTTGTTTTTGGAGATTCAAAGGAATATCCATGTGCTAAATAACATGCTTCTTGATTTCAGCCAAGTTCGAAAACTTTGCAGAAATCGATCATTTTAAAATGATAACTATATATCATTGTTGTTGTTGTTTTGTGTGTTGTTTGTGTGTGTATGTATTTTCTTTTTCATTTTAACCAGCCTCTTATACCTAGAAGTCCCACAAGCAGCGTTGCCACGCCTTCCAGCACCATCAGCACACCCACCAAAAGAGACAGTTCTGCCCTCCAGGATCTCTACATTCCCCCTCCTCCTGCTGAGCCATATATTCCCAGGTATAAAACTAACCATCTTGTTGTTCTAGGTAGCTTCTAGCTAAAGACTAACCTAACTGCATATAAACTGTGAAGTAAATTCTCACGGAATACCTTGAATATTTTCTCAGTTAAGAATTCCAAGCACAGTGGTTAACAAATCCGACTAGGAACCATGAGGTTGCGGGTTCGATCCCTGGCCTTGCTCAGTGGGTTGACGATCCGGCGTTGCCGTGAGTTGTGGTGTAGGTTGCAGATGTGGCTCGGATCCCACGTTGCTGTGGCTCTGGCGTAGGCCGGTGGCTACAGGTCTGATTAGACCCCTAGCCTGGGAACCTCCATATGCCGCGGGAATGGCCCTAGAAAAGGCAAAAAGCCAAAAAAATAAAAAAGAATTCCAAGCACATTCTGGAAAATCATCGAATTATATAAAATCTGGTTAATAATAATAATAACAATAAATAATTTGTATTAAACTACATTAAATATCTTATAAGTATTATCTCAGGAACTAATAGCAACTACTATAAAATAACAACTAGGATTATATTAGTAAGTAAAAAATATGTGAAGCTCTTTGGCTAAGAAACCTTGGGATATCTCTGGTTACTTTGATATTGTACTTTCATATTTTTTTCTAAAAGGCAAAGTTATAGATAACTTTATGCTTTCTTAAACATATGTAATGAGGAAGATTTTTTTTTTCTTGAATGATGATGAGGGAGAGTGTTTTTCCCTCCAAGTACCTCTGTATCTCCAATTTCCACTTAGTTCACTAATGTTTCTTTCAGAAAGTAGAGAGAGTTTGCTGGAGAATGAGTTGCCTTTAAAGTCTATTTTCAGATTTCCGGAGGCTGTATCTCCGTTTCATGTTCCAAATTCCTATTTGAAATTCCTGGCAGGTGGAAGAATATAACTTTGTGCCGTCATGCATTCTGTCCAAAAGCATTCTGATTTCCAGCCTTGTGGAATACAAAAATTATGGAAAAGGGCCAGCACTAAATGGGTATAATTAATACCAATCACAAAGTATTTGATTCAGTTTTTAAATTAGTTGTGCAGTCATTCTAAAACAGTAATTTAAGGTCCCTTGTTTTCAAGCTATAATTAATATTAAATTTCTTCAGTAAATAAACGAACTGAAATTCCTTATTTTAATTATTTTTCCTTATTCTTTGCTTTAGTACACCTAATGTCTCATTCTTTTAGATATGATAGTACTGACATTTTATGATCTAAATGCCACATGACCTCATGGCATGTCTGCAAATACTGTGTTGTCATCTAGTAATAAAACTACAATCAATTTTATAAACATTTTAGGTCTTATTTTCAAGAATTGTGGTTGTTGAGAACCTGGTTTTTGAGAAAATATAATTTACTAAGCTGGCATTTCACAAATCTTTCTAATATATAATTTATAGTCTTATGTTAAATTTACAATCAAATATACAAATTTATCTACTATCCTAGACAAATACAAGTTGCATTTTAATTCTATTCAGACCTTTAGAATACTCCTGCATGAGGAGCAATAAAAGCATGTGTGTTTCAAATAGGAAATGACTCTTTTTTGGCTTGTTTTCATTTTAATTGGAAAGATTTTGATTTCATTGCAAATGATTATTTAAAAGACCTTATCCTTCAGAGGGCTTCATACAGATAAACATCAGAAAATTATTTTTAGCAAATCTCTGCAGTTTTTTAATGTTCTTTCCTTGTCTCTTGGTTAGGGAGGAACTTGTAGTAAAGAGAATATTTCCCAGACAGAAAGTATTTAAAATATACTTCAGAAGACAAAAGAGTAAAAGGATCCAGTTTTGTCCTCTAAGTGTGCTGCAGGTATATGATTAATATATTGAAGTCAACAAAAAGTTTAAACATGCTATTTAAAAACAAAGGGGAATGTAAGAGGTTGAAGTATCAACATAGTGGTACTTGTTTTGTTAGTATCTTTTGAAAGTGCTACACCTTTCAATAAAATTTATAGTTAGAATATTATCTCTCACTTTAATTGATTTTTAGTCTAGTGTGTAATTTTTAACAGAATATTCTGTATGTATATTGAGTCAAATTATTAGTTATCCAGTCATACAATCATTTGATAATAGCACAGTTAGAAAACACATGTACCAAAGTCCCTTTGTACAACAGCCCCGTATAAATTATCTGCATTTCCAGTTTGACTTGAAGTTATAGTCATAAAACTCTTTACATTTGTCATTCTTTTATACGTACAGCTGTGGCATTTTTTTCCATTTTATCGTTGTGAGGATGGGTGAGGTTCACCGTATGTAACTCAGCTGTATATTCCCTTTTTCCTATTTATGTAGGATAGGCATTTTGATAATAATTTGAATTGAAAATAATAAAAACTTCCGCATCTTAAAATGAAAAATCCTTTAAAAAACAGTAGGTCTAGTTGTCAAATGAGGTAGAATTGTTTTCATGTGATTATAATTCCTTGCACACATTTATTCCAGAAAAAGAATGTGATTGCAAAATGACTGTCTAAAAGAGAAAACACTCATGTATGGAAAGTGAGTGAAATTTGGCCCGTATTTTATTAAATGTCTTATGACTATATACAATCTCATCATCATAGTATATAGTGAATTTTTATACTTATCCAAATTTCTTTTTCTATCATGAAAATCAAGAATTTTAGGTCTTTGCATAACTGTGAAGTTTAAGTACTAATATGCTCTTATCGATGTTACTATGACCTGTTATCATAGATAGTCCACTAAAGCTCTAACTTTTCATCTGTTCCCTTAAATCCTTTTAACAGCAAAAGTGTAGTTTTTTTTTTTTTTTTTGTCTTTTTGCCATGTCTTGGGCCGCTCCCTCGGCATATGGAGGTTCCCAGGCTAGGGGTCTAATCAGAGCTGTAGCTGCCAGCCTACGTCAGAGCCACAGCAACACAGGATCTGAGCCATGTCTGCAACCTACACCACAGCTCACAGCAACGCCGGATCGTCAACCCACTGAGCAAGGGCAGGGACCGAACCCGCAACCTCATGGTTCCTAGTCGGATTGGTTAACCACTGCGCCATGACGGGAACTCCCAAAAGTATAGATTTAATACATAGATGTATAACATTAAGAAGTTTTTTTTAAATTTCACAGCAGAACAGCTTAATGTGTTGAGTTCTACAGGGGCTCAGGCTATGGGGTCACATACACACAGGCACACACACTTACATACACAATGAATGTATCAGTTCATTCTACTGCAAAGTTTGTATTGGGTTTGTACTTTTTAAATTCAACTTTATTGAATGCATTTCATATTGATGTGTCTGAAAATCCTCTTTGTGAATATAAGGCCCATCTTTCATATCATTATAGAGTAAGCAATACCAGCTCTTTCCATTTTCTGCCACAGGGTGTGTCCTTACAAATGGATCTTGGTGAAATAACTAGAGCTGAATCACCCTCTGATTTCAGCTGCATTAACATTCATGTCACAGTCCTGATAGAAACATCTTCCGTTTATAGATAGGCATAACCTAACCTTCCCCAGTGCCCCAAGTTCATTAGCTAAGTTTCCAAGCTAATTGCAGTGTCCTTTTCTTTTTGCTAAAGGACTAACAGTAACAAAAAGTATCAGGCTGTTCCTTCAGCTATCTGAAAATAAAACTGTGCCTGAATTTTATATTTATTTTCTTTGTGTTGTCTAAGGACTAGCTTTCATAGTTACAATTTGGTAATAAGCAATACTTTTATTTAAAAAAATAAAAGAGCGACAGCTTGCTGATTCAGTCAGTCTTGAGAATATTATTTATTACTTTCTACATAGTTCAAATAATAGGAATATAGTTCTCTTCACTGGGACAAACCCAACCTAGACATTTGCATACCAATACAGAAGTAGAGTATACTATAGTATGAAAGTGTAGTATTTTTGCTGAACTAAAACTCATATTTTAGAACTGACATTAGATTTATAAGCTCATTACCATCTCATAATACTTAATATGTCAATTAACATTTTGTTATTTTTATCTGTCTTAAAATAATTCAGTTTATTCCGTGGATTTAAGATTTCAGTTTTGGCACTTAAAAATTTAATTTTTATCTGATTTGATAGTGTTCATGGCACTATTTAGGGTAGAGCCGGAAACAGTTAAGAACTGGGAAGAAATAAAATTAATGATCCACAAGGGAAGAAACACTGCATTTACATTCATAGTCGTGTTTTAGAATATGAGCTTTTCTAACAAAAATTTCAGAGCTAGTCAGTGCAATTATCATAAAGTTCATTTTAACTAATTTTAAATGGAGTATTTCTACCAAAATACCATTTATTATGGGCCCAATTACCTGGGCTTTTTGAGTGATACTATGTATTAGTCAATAGTTTTAGGGATCCCATAAGTTATTAGAGATTTTTCTCTTGGGAATCCTATCAGAGGAGTCCAGATTTGTCTCTTTGGAATCCTACCAAAGGAGTTTCCTTCGTGGCTCAATGGTTAATGAACCCGACTAGGATCCATGAGGATGTGGGTTTGATCCCTGGCCTCACTTGGTGGGTTAAGTATCCGGCGTTGCCATGAGCTGTGGTGTAGGTCGCAGACATGGCTGGGATCCCATGTTGCTGTGGCTGTGGCCTGGGAACTTCCATATGCTGTGGGTGTGGCCCAAAAAAGCAAAAAAAAAAAAAAATCAACTTCCCATCATCTTAAATCCCACTTGTAAACTCTATATATGATCAGGTTTCTCCACCCTCTCTCCATAAGAAATGTTGCTAATGTGTAATGAAATGTCTGTTTAGAATGAGTTCTATGAATACATGTTTGTTACTATTAAATGAGATACATACAGTTTAAATACAGAGAGTAAGCCTTTTAATTAAGGCTTAATTTAAATTAATAACAAACTTCGAAATTCTTACAATACCAGTTTATAGAGTGCTAACTTGGCTCTTAAGGTCAAAGTACCCTCACAGAGGGGGTAGTTCCTAAATACATCTTTGTTCTTAAGCAGTGCAGATATTACTGTGAATCAATTAGGTGAACTGGCAGAAGGCTGTTTTGTTAGCATTGTTAACATTATACCTATTGTCTTATGCACTAAAAATAATTTATGTGCTAAGATGATTTCTTTTATAACATAGTGTGGTGAACATGGTCTAGAGCAGAAGATATGAGATCCATGGCCCTCATGTCTAGCTGTGTCATTTATTACCTCTGTAACTTTTAGTCAAGTCATTTAACCTCTGTGAGCCTTGGCCTTTTTTTTTTTTTTCAAAATAGGAATAATTTTAAGTTGCCCTATAAACCTCAAAGAAAGTTTGGAAAGATCAGAAGACATATTATATGGAAAAGATATTATTACTATTTTACACCCTCTCTGCCATTTTACCACCCTAACATTTTCCTACATCCTTCTCCTTTACTCTTTCTTTAGAGATGAAAAGGGAAACCTTCCTTGTGAAGACCTCAGAGGACATATGGTGGGCAAGCCAGTGCATAAGGGATCTGAATCACCGAATTCATTTCTGGATCAGGAATATCGCAAAAGATTTAATATTGTCGAGGAAGATACTGTCTTGTATTGTTATGAATATGAAAAAGGAAGATCAAGTAGTCAAGGAAGACGAGAAAGCACCCCAACTTATGGTAAGAGTTCTTCTCTTACATTGACATAAGAGCATATGTCTGATAAAAGAATCTCAATTGCTTTTCCTAGGCTTTTGGGTTGTGAAAATTATGTGATAGCTTTTGATCTTTATAATTGATCTGTGTCATGTGCTTCCAAGTGGAATCTCAACAATATGAAGCATGTTAAAATTTTTCTAGATTTTTCAAAGATAATCAAGAACAGTAAAAGCATTTTTAGCTCATTAATGATTTATGGAAACCTTTTTGAATCACCTGTAATTTTTTGTGTATCAGGTGTTGCCAAATTGGAATAGTTCAGAATAGCTCAAGGGTTTTTTTTCCCTTCTTTTAAAAAAATGAATACTTACAATTAACATGACTTGTTGAAAATAAAATTTCCTTATTTCTCAGGTATTAAAAAATCTTTAGATGGACTTTTCTGGATAAAATCTTTTGTCACCTTTTTTTTATGAGAAGCTGCAAATTTTGAACGGATTTTAAATAGAAAGGACATACTGTATTTAAAGCAAAGATGGGAGTTCTCGCTGTGGCTCAGTGGTAATGAACCTGACTAGTATCCGTGAGGTCCCGGGTTCGATCCCTAGCCCCACTTGGTGAGTTAAGGATCCAGTGTTGCCATGAGCTGTGGTGTAGATCGCAGACTCAGCTCGGATCTGGCATTGCTGTGGCTGTGGCGTAGGCTGGCAGCTGCAGCTCTGATTTGATCCCTAGCCTAGGAACTTCCATATGCCGAGGGTTCAGCCCTTAAAAAAAAGGAAAAAAAAAAAAAAAAAAAAGCAGAGATGGGCATAGAGTTAACCATGTCACAAGATTTTTTATCTTTGACTCCTGTTTTTTCCTTGCATGACCAAGAAAGTAACCCAGTTACAAATACATAAAATTGATATAATGTAGCTGAAAGATTTGCAGATAAAGTTGCCTAAAGTTTAAGTAGTAAAGAAGAATGAATGGATTTAATTGGAATTCCTTCCTTTCCGGTTTTGGAAATGATCCTTGCTGGTTAGTCCAGATTTGATCAGTGGGTGCTGAGCAGAGGGAAAGTTGTTTTTAACTTTCTCTTTCCACCTGCCTCCCTTAATTTGTCCACCTTGGCCCTATGCCTCCCTCTGTGGTCCCAAACAATTGATCTTCACATACCTTGTTATTCACACTTTATTTCCTTATATCTCTTTGGTAATAATTATGTATGGAAAGTTTTGCCCAAGATGATCCTAAATAATAAGAACCACATGTATCCTACTTTGTGTTATTCTCCGTACCTGTGCTATAGTATCATAAGAATAAGTAATAATGTCTTTTAGCATAGCCCCTCAGTTGTACTACTCTGGTGGCACTCATTTTGAACTGTCATAAGTTGAAGATATTTGCACCTTTGCTTTTCTCCGCTATTATATTATAAGGCTCTGTAGTATAGAGGCTTGCCATCTTTGTTATCCCTGCCCCTGCCACCTCACATAAGATTTTTATTTTTGTTCATTCAGTCCACAAATATGTTTTGACAACCTATTATTGGATAGGCATTAATGTGTATCAGCTTTTTTTTTATGTTCCAGAATTTCTTGGATATTTTCCACTTGTATTGAAGTAGATAGGAATGTTAATTGAAGGGGAAATTATAGGCACTAGATGAAGTTGATTATTAATAGCTTTATACAAAATAGTTTACTAGGGTCTTACTGAAATGGCTATGAATTGTTAGTTTCTTCAGACCACAGCTTAAAGCACCTAGTGCTATCATGTACCACAAATCATATTTCTTCCAATAAAATAGAACACTATTTAAATTTTAGAAAATGTTGATGTCTTATAGGTACTTGATATATCTTTATAATAACTTAGGATAAAAGAAATGTATATATGCTTAAAAGAGGGATAAGGAAGTAAAAATGGTTCTTTTACTTTTGATGCTGAAAGGTTTTTTTTTTTTAAAAAAAAAAAAAAACTTTTGAACCTGAAATACAGTCTGAACCTTCACTAATGATACTTACAGATACTTCAGTGGAGATTCCCTGGCACGACTTGAAGGTTGTTCCAGGTAACTAGTAATTTAATGTATTTATCTTTTTAAAATCAGATCTTAAATAATAAAACCTACCTGTCACATACATTCATTTGTGACCATAATTTTCCTAAAGATTAATTCATCTGTTAACTCATTCAGCTAATATTTGTTGTGTACATAAAGTCAACCAGGTTCTGGGGATGCAAAAATGAATAAAACACAGATCCTCCCTGGAAGGCAGATATAACCCAGAGGGAAAAAACAGAGAAGCGGTTCAAAGTATGAATGAAGTGCTGCAGTAGCTTGTGGATGAAGCCTCAGAGTCTTCCTGGGAAGTCACATAAATCAAAGTGACATTTATACTTTTTTAAGTGATGAATAGTCATCATCCAAGGTTTCTAAAGGCTAGTTATTGCCACCATATACCTGACACCTTCTCAAACCTGGATCTGAGATCTAAGGGTTTATATAAATCTCCCAGCCCAGGCACTAAAGGCCCCTAATACTAGTGACTTCAAACCTTAATAAGTAATAATGGATGACAACATCTTTATTTAACCTATGAAATAATCCCATTACATGGACCCCCAAAGTGTTCTCTCGGATTTAAAAGTAATGATAACTGGAGTTCCCATCGTGGCTCAGTGGAAACGAAACTAACTAGCATCCATGAGGATGCAGGTTCGCTCCCTGTCTTCACTCAGTGGGTTAAGTATCCAGCATTGCCTTGAGCTGTGGTGTGGGTCACAGATGCAGCTTGGGTCCCGCGTTGCTGTGGCTGTGGCTGTGGCCTAGACCGGCAGCTACAGCTCCGATTTGACCCCTAGCCTGGGAAATTCCATATGATGTGGGCACGGCCCTAAAATGACCAAAACTAAAATAAAATAAAAATATAAGGCATTAACCCATGGAATCCTCGCAACAACCCTGTGAGGTTGATATCAATAGAATCCTTACTTTACAGATGGATTAAATAACTTGCACAGCTAGTAAGTAGTAGAGCTGTGATTACATACGCTTGGATATTTAGGTACTAGCTAACTAAATACTGTGAGAATAATTTGCTAAATTATAGGCAAGTTATTTCCAAAAATTTCATGACTCCTTCCAAATTCAAGCATTTGATTTCAGGCAAGCAGCACTAGGTCTGATTTTGTTCTTTGATATGTTTTGTGTTTTTTGGCACTATAATAGACATACGCTAACATAGACATGACCCTTAGGAAAAGATGACTAAAATTGAGGGGTATAGTTAGCAACAATGAGTTATGTCCTTTTTAAATCCTAGAGAATAAAATAAGCCTTACTTTCCTAAAAAGATAAACAAGAATGATTTCTAGAAGCACTGATACAGTAGAGGAAGCAACCTAGATTAATGACTGCTAGCGTTGACTTTATCATCAGCCCTACTTGGTAATCCTGTTGGCCATCTGATTACTTCAGTGTGACCTTAGAAATGTTACTCTAGGCCTCAGTTTTCTCATTTATTAAATGAAGGTGATATATGCCTCATAGACTTTTTTGTGAGAATTTAATGACAACACACTGTAAATTGCCTAGAAAGTGCCCAGTAGATGCTAGGCATTTTTTTCACTTGTCATTATTGCCTGGAGTCTTTAATGTTGCTAAGAGAATAGATCTTGGTGTTTTCACCACAAAAAAATAGGATAACTATTTGAGATGAAAGATATGTTAAATAGCTTGATCATGGTAATAATCATTTCACAATGTATACACATAATATCAAATCATGATGTTGTACACCTTAACTATATACAATTTTTATTTGTCCGTTATACCTCAGTAAAGCTGGAGGCAGGGAGAAGCAATAAAAGAACTGCAGTATCTCAATTGGTAAAAAACTCATAGTATCAGCCATTTAAAATTCTTTGCAGAATAAGATGGGGTAGATAAACAGAGAGTTCAGAAAAATATAAACCATAATGTGAAAACAAAGGAGGGGAAAGGATAGCATTAAATTACTTTAACTATTTGGTCTCATCTGCTCATGCTTCAAAGGCAAAGGTTCAAATTTGATGAGATCAGTTGCTTGGCAACTTTTCAGAATAATATTTCCCACCAGCTTCCCTTTTCACCGTTCATAGACTCCTTGCCCTTGCTGTTCCATCACAGCACATTTCTATGCATAGAAACCTGCTAAAAGGTAGGCACAGGTGGCTGAGTCCCTTTGTGGTTGTGAGTGGTCGTATTTTATAAAAATAGGAAGAACATGTATTTTTTACAATAATATTATAGAATAGTACGAGTTTGAAGGAAGTCAGATCTTTTCTGATTTATTGAAAATCTAGAATCTCACAAAAAGCACATGAATGAATGCAAGACTATCATTTTACAAGTGCTCCTAATAAATGTTATTTGTACATACTGTGCATTGAGAGAAATTAATTTCTGTAGCAGTATACCTGAATACTTTCCACTTGAGTAACTAGGACAAAAGAAAACCAAAGACTATGTCCCTTTTATCCACAAGAGTAGCAAATGGCTTGAAGTGACTTAGAATAGCACGATGAAGGACCTATGGGCAGTGATACTGTAAACTGAGTAAGGTTATGATCTCTAGGTTCCAGGGTCTCATCATATTTCAGCATCACCTTTCTTTGTCTTACAACTTCTTTCTATCTTTTCAGCAATTAAATTGTAGTTAATAGCAATATTTCAAAGATTTGTTAAAGGTATACACAATACATTCACACTTCTTTATTTCTAAATGCAAGCTTCTTCTCTTTCCTCCGATTTTTAAATATAAATTATCTTCCTTATTGGGTAAAAGTTCAGCTGACATCTGCTATGCTTGAGAAAAAAGAAAATGGATTCTAAGCATAAGAAATTTCTGTGTTTAAGTACAACGTACTACTTCCAAAGCAGAACTGACCATAGAAATAGAAATGAGTGAATCAAAAATGTAGAAATATGAGATATGTACTATACTCATAGGAATCCTTATTCCTTTGGACTTATTACATTGCACAAAGACTCCATGTTAGTTAGCCTCACAAAACAATTTTGAATATTAAGCTGATGTGGATAAGGGACCATGTAACTGATGGAAAAGTAGTTCAGCAATATAGTGGCATAGAAATAGAAAATAGTCTGTTCCTAATGTAAAAATTAGAGTAATCACCTAGGGAAGGCACGCTTCTGTAATTTGTATAATTTTACTGATAGAAATAGCAGAGTGTGAGTTTTGAGGTCAGATAGACCTGAATTTGGTGCCAAGGCTTGGCCTTTAATAACTGATTGACTTTGAACTTGAGCCTTAGCCTCTCTGTGCTTTTGTTTCCTTATCTGTAAGATGGGATAGCAATACTGATAGTGTTTTTACAGGGATTAAATGTGACAACGTACATCAAGTACTTAGCACTGATCTTGCCTCATGGAAAGCACTCAAGAAATGGTGCCTAAATGGCATAATAAATTACTACTGCTCATCAATAAAAATGTACCAAAGATTGTCATGTGCTGATGGATCACATTAACACTTCCTCCTTTCCTATGAAAGGACTTAGTAAAGAACAAAAAAATTGGAAGTATTCCCTTGGTTTGGTCTCTCTACCTACCTAATAACCAGCCATTAAATCATACCAATTAAAAGAAATATAGAATTTGCTTGAAAACTGGTTTTGAAAAGTAGAAAGAAGAGCATTCATGTAGCTTATAACACTAGAAACCAAAGGATAGAGAAAATAATATGTGAAATAAATTCAGTAGTTGGAGACTTTCAAAGAAATGAAACCTGGCAAGAGAAGATTGCGCTGAAAGAATTGAAGGTGCTAGGTAATAGATAAAACAGTAAAATTAAGAAAAAGTAACTTTTAATAAAGTTCCAGGATATTAATGTATGGATAAAATGGAGGGGTTACCAAACTAAATCAACGAAGCAGATTCAACTATTAGAGGGAAAAAAACACTCTTCAAATGAATTAACAGAAAGATATGAACTAGGTGAATTAGTGCTTCCCTTAAAGACAAAATTGGAAAGCCATGAATAGAAACCATCAGACTCAGAGATTCTCAACTGAGGTCAGCATTGCCCCCTAGGGGACAATTGGCAATTTCTGGGGACATCTGTAGTTGTCATAAATGGGGGTAGAGTCGAGGCCCAGGATACTACTAAATATTGTACAACAAATAGGACAGCCCCCAACAATAATGATCCAGTCTAAAATGTCCTAGCTAAATTAAGGAGAATCACTTGCAGACAAATTGAATACAGAAGCAGATATTTATGACTAGAAAAGTCAAAGAGCCCTTGTATGACACCGGGCCGATTGCTTTTTATTCTTTCTTTTTTTTTTTTTTAATGGAATGAATCTGGAAAATTATTGCTCTGGAAAGAGAGACCTGCATTTAATCCCACTTAGCTGGGCAGAAGTTGTATAATGCTGTGAGTATCTGAGATGACTTACTGTACAATAGGAAACCTAAGCATGACATCCCCTGAAGCAGGAGGGTACCCATTGCCCCTAGATGAAATCAGAATGCATTTTCCCCCATGGGAAAAAGATGCAGTAAATGGCAGCTAGGTGAAATTTAAATAAAGTGGTTACTGTCAGCTTTCAAATCACAATTTGGCTTAAGTTATCTAGCATTTTCCTAAGTGTGTTCTTCAGATCACTAGTTCTGAAAGAGAATCTTTGTAAAAGAAAGTAGTTATGTAGTTAACTAAGATTAAGAAGTTCTGCATATTTTATCCCCCTTTTGGAGATTAATAAGTGCACATTAGCATAGTAAAGGCCTTGAAAATCTTGTCGAATTGGGATTAGCTCATTGTTTCCCAAATGTATTTGTACATCTTTTTTGGTTTTGGTCACAAAATACTTATTAATCCTCCCAATGGAACTAACATTTGATGGAGTATATTTTGGAAAAAGCTGAAAAAGACTTACAGCTCCTCTAAAAGATCCCTATACCAATGATAAAAATTTCTTTGTTTTAAATTACAAAAAGCTGACTTACATGATAAGAATTTAGAAAAGCCTCTATTCTTAAGTTGTAGCTTGCCCCAGCAGACAGCTTATTGAATGTCATCTTCATTTTTTATCTTGGAGAAAAGCCATTTTCTAGAGTAAATCTTATTTGTGATAAAAGTCCAAACTAAAGTAATAAGTACTAACTGGAAAGATCAGTGCATCGTGTTCTATATTCCAGGCTCCTCAGAATTACTGGTATCACTGCAAAACAATTTGCTAGAAATCATGGAGGAAATAGATCCCTGGGGATAAAAAATGTCAAGTGTTACATCCAATTTTGTTAAAAGAGAGATGACTAGAAATTATACACTGATTATCTTAATGACTGGAGACATGAGAGCAAATAATTAAAATTAAATACAGCCATGTAAAAGTATACCTATGACAAGCTAGCATTGCTTAATAAGTAACACATCATGTCAAACCAATTTATTTTCCAGCTTTGTTTAGGGATGGACAACAAATCCCTTACATCTACAGTTTATGTTCTAATCCTCCATTAGTTTTTTCCTAGCCTTTAAGAATTTTCTACAAGAATTGCAAACTAACTAGGAGGATACTTTTTTTAAAAGCAGTAATCATACATGTAGTGAATTATTTTTGAAAAAAAAATGAATCGAATTTTTTTATAATGCAATGGACTTGAATTCATCACTGAGGCACTGTGATGTAGTGAAAAGAGTACTGGGATAGAAGCTGAAAGTCTATATTCCAGGGCTGATTCCAACACTGATTATCAGTGCAGTCCTCAGAAATTAACTTGGGTGTGTGTGAAGTTTTTCATCTCTACCTTTCTTGATAGCTTTGCTGACTCATGATCCAAAGAGAAAAATATATGAAAGGAATTATAAAGTTATTATAAGATGTCATTTTGTTTCTTTTAAATGAGGTCTTTGATATTGTCTTTTTGGCATTTCATAAGAAAGGGTGACTGTCTTCCATATGTTGATAAGATTTTCAAGACACTGCTTTAGTGAGATTTAAAAAAAATAGTTTGGTTTAATTTGTAGTTATTTAACTTGAAAATAGAATGTTTTTAATCAGATAATATTTACATGCTCACATCATCTTTCTTTCTCCCAACTGTATTGCTAAGCACAGCAGGGGGCAAAAGAATTTAGCATAGCTCTTTTTTTTTTTTTGACCCACCAGAGCAGAGCCTTCAGAGGAGAAGGCAGAACTCTTTTGCCACTTAGACAGTATTCAAACCATCTGAATCTTTCCCAGTCCTCCCACACCCTTCTAGTGTGGAAGAATTGTTTATATGCATAGTGGCAGCATTTCAACTAAAATAACCTGTCTTTCTGAACTCCAGTGTGTACAGCACATTTGCTCTCTTGGTAGAATGTAATTTGGTTCAAAATATAATTAGCCTTGGAATCAAGTGTTAAAAATTCCCTATAATTTTTGATGCAGTTCATAATTTTCTCCTTCAACAATTTTTATGTTACTCTCCATTTAAAGTCTAGATCACTTTTAGGAAGCAATAGGAAAAATCACAAACAAGATGTAGCTTATTCTTTGAAATGAGATTTTAATTGTTTTTGTTCTCCGTTAGTGCAACTGAAAAGGTTTCAAGTTAATAATCTTTGGGTTTGTATTTGATTTATTTTATTATAAGGCATTAAAGCCAGTACTTAAAGAATCATCACACTGTGGTGTTTACAAGCCATTTTTTCCCAAGCTCTCTTATCCAGAAATGAAGTTTTAAAAATATGGCCTTAGAGATCAAAGTGCCCATTCTTACTTACTTTATTAGATCCAGATATGTTGCCTTTATCCTTAAGAAATTACTGACTTTCCATTTACTTCAGTTTTACTCCTCTCTAAATGTGTGATTCTGTACCTTAAATAACCTCGGGATGTTTTCCTAGAAATGCAGTCAACCATCTGAAAGTAATTTTTCTGTCTGGTATGTGGGGAGTTTGATGGGGGTATGTGGCATGCTTATAGCTTAACATTCCTTACTGCACTCATTTTCATCAAAATATTGGCTAAAATATTCAGAACAGATGTGTATATGTGTATGTGTATATATATATATTTTTTTTTTCCTCCTTAGACTTTAGAGAAAGCTGCTTTTGTGAGCATAAAATGGTATGTGAGATGTAAGGAGAAATTTCTCAGCCTTTTTTTCTTTCCAACTCTTCAATGTAATAGCGAAGATTACTTATCGGGTGCTGTTTATCACCCTGAAACTTAATGATTTTAACATATTGGGGACAGAGTTTAAAAAGATGGGAATACAATTGAAACAGACAGCAAGTCACTAGTGTTTCAACAGATATCATGGATCGCTTAATATGGGAATGTAATTTTTAGATAAGAAATCAGGAGACAAGACTTCTAGTTCTGACTTGATTAACAAACAGCTCTGTAAGGCTCAGCTTTTTAAAACAATGAAAGGGATTGGTCAGGTTCTTTAGATGGAAGCAAGGAAGGGGGAGGGGTGGAGATGGGAAGGGAAAGTGAGTGGAAGAGGAAAAGGGAGAGGGAGCGGAACAGAAAGTTGATAGGAAGGAAGGGGAAGGAAACTTTGAAAATAAAAACTAAGGGTATATCTTGGATTCTTTTTGATTCAGTATCTGAGGAAGGTCCCCTGTTTACTTTCTTAACAAGTAATCAGTCAACAAATATTGAGCTGTTACTATGTTTAAGGCACTGTATTAAGTGCTAGAAATACCATGCTAAGCAACAGAGAAATTTTTGTTCCCTCCTGAAATTTACATTCTAGAATGGGGGCAGAATTCATGGAACTAATTTAATAAATACTTATTTGATTAAAACTGGCATGCCATGAAAAAAACTACAAGAGAAAGTAAAAACAAATACAGAGAAATCCAACCTAGAAGAGAGACTATCCCTGAGGAAATGACATTTTTGCTTGGCTCTGAAGGATGCATGTAAGTTTTGGAAGAGAAGAGGAGACAAAAACCATAGGAAGATAGAATCCTGGATGCCGAATGAAGCAAGTGTTTCAAGAAGGAAGTAATCCTCTGTGTTAAATGTTTCAGATAGATCAGAAAAGTCAGGGTTCTGAAAATTGTCTGTTGGCTTTAGCAACATGGAAGTACTGGTGGCCTTGACAGTAATAGTTTTGGTGGAGTTGAGGGGGCAAAAGTTCAATTGGAGGAGGTTCGAGAGAGAAAAGGAGATTCCACATGTAAGTGAGATGGTACAGTATTTGTTTTTTCGTGTCTGGCTTATTTCACTTAGCATAATGTCCTTCAGTTTCATCCATGTCATCACAGATGGCAAGATTTCCTTCTTTTTATGGCTGAGTAATATTCCATTGTATACATAAACCACATCTTCTTTATCCATTCCTCTGATGATCATCACTTGGGTTGTTTTCACATCTTAGCTATTGTGAACAATGCTACAGTGAACATGGAAGTGCAGATATCTCGAGATAATGATTTAATTTCCCAGAAGTAGGGTTGCTGGATACTGTGGAAATCCTATTTTTAATTTTTTGAAGACGCTCTAATGTTTTCCTTTATATACTTGAAATCCGCTAAGAGAATAGATCTTAAGTGTTCTTATACCCATACACAGATTGTAACTATGTGAGGTGAAAGATGTGGTAACTTGATTGTGATTATTTCACAGTATATGTAGATATATGTATATATCTGTGTGTGTATATATCACATTCCACACCTTAAATAATCATGCTCTACAACCTTAATGTGTAACATTTTGTCAATCATACTTCAGTAAAGCCAGGGCAGAAAAAAGAGGAGGAGAGAAATTGGAGACTGAGAATAGAAATGAGACTTTAGGAGTTTTTCTGTAAAGGGGACCAGGGAAATTAAGTGGTAGCTGGGTGGCTATTTGTTGGTGAAGAGAGGGGTGGTTTTTTTAAGACTGGAGAAATTAACAGCATATTTGTATGCTAATGGGAATCATTGGGTAGAAAGGGAAAAACATTGATGCTACAGGAGAAAGTAATGAAGGATTGCACAAGAGATGCTCTTGAGTAAGAAAGAAGGAGTAGGATCTGGTGAACAACCCAGTAATTTGTGATCTCTCTAATGTCTAGTATCCCTTCACCGAAGCATTCAAGAGAAATTTAATAAATACCCACTCTGGGTCAGAATCTTTGCCAGGAACTTTCATAACAAAGATATATAATCCCTAATTCCTGCCAAAAAGTAGAAAAACCTATAAACAGACGAATACAATATAGTATAATTAAAGATTGCATATACCAAAGGCACTAGGAAAGTGCTAAGGGAGCCCAGGAGAGTGAATACTTAACTCTGCCAAAGAGCATTGCAGCATTTGTAACAGCACTGAAAGTGCTTTATTCTCTAAGGAAAAAGTTGGTTTATTATCAAGCAATCCTGTACACTAGTATTAAAACATAGCACTTTCATATTAAAACAGTATTAGATCATTATAAAGAACTCCATAATTGTCAACATGCTTTTTTTTCTTAGTAGAAAAGGTTTATTACAAAAGGATATAACTCAGGAATAGCCAGATGGAAGAGATGCATAGGGCAAGGCATGGGGGAAGGGCTTGGAGCTTGCATGCCCCACCTAGGCACACCACTCTCCTGGAATATCCACCTGTTCACCAGCCTGGAAGCTCCCCAAACCCTATCCTTTTTGGTTTTTAGGGAAGCTTCATTGCATGGGCACAATTTGATTAAATAATTGGTCCTTGGTGATTAAACTCAATCTCCAGCCCCTCTCCTGTCTCTCGAAGTTGTGGGGTAGGACTGAAAGTTCCAACCCTCTAATCACATGGCTGGTTCTTCTGGCAACCTACCAATTAAATTGGGACATTACCCAATGCCCTTGTTTCCAACAGTACATTCCAGTCCTACCCCATCTGGCTGAAGTTACTGCTCTTCTGAATTATCTACTTATTGTTTCTTTGATTTTTAAAATAGTTTTTATTAAATTGTATATGTCCCTTATAATATGCTGTTTGATTTAGCTTGTTCCTGGATTTTCTAAAACTTCCATCTGCTGGCACTCAGGGTTTTTTTTTTTTTTTTTTTTTTTTTTAGATTTACGTGGTCATTATTTTATTATTTTTTTTTAATTCTGCTTGAGTTTATTTTATTTTTTAATCAAAGTATAGTTAATTTACAATGTTGTATTAATTTCAGGTGTACAGCCAAGTGACTTAGTTATCCATAGTCCATTATATACAGGTTGTTAAAAGAGATTGAATATAGTTCCCCATGCTAATATTCTTTAAATTATATTTAGTTTTCTGTTTGTGTTTAATTGCAACTAAATAGTTTATCATTTTTAAAAAAGCTACTTGCCATTACTTTTAGAATAAAATTCAAAGAAAATCCAAAAGTATTTATCTTTGACCTGTTCTCCATTAGACTGCAGTAAGAAATGTAGTGCACAGTTCCTGCCTCTGTAGAGATCCCAGTTAGAAAGCTCCAAATGTGCAAAAGATAGGAAAAGCCAAGTTATAGAATAATAATTTAACTATGAAATACTAGCACAGAGATATCATAAGGCTTATGATAGCATTTCAAATGCACTCTATAATTAATGCTTTCTGCTTAGAGGAATAAAAAATTACTCTCAGAAAGTGGTCAACAAAATTTTTAAATGGGCTTTTACCTTCATGTTTTTATTCTTGACTATTATTATTAATTGTCATTATGAATTAGTAAATAAAGTATCTAAAGAGATACTTTAACATTTTCCAGATTATTTTTCAGAGATTTATTACTAATTTGTATACAATTACATAGGGATGAGTCCGATGTGTTTAATTTAATAAGCCTGAAAAGGTGATATGAGCATAAAAATACTTTGCATGTATTAATAATAGTGTACATTTAAGTCTAGCAATAATGCATGTAGAACTCTTTATTACCAACAACACTAGAGTATCAAACTATAAAGATTTTTTTTCCAATTTAACTTTGCTGTCTTATGAAAGTAAAACATTGCTATATACAAGCAGTGACAAATATTTCCAAGCTGCAGTCAAAGATCTGTATATTTGGAATTAGAAATAATTTAAGCCACTCTTTATTTTTCAGTTTGCCAAAGACTCTTGTTTATATAATAATGCTACCTTCTGTTATTTCTTTAACAGTTTTATTAAATCTCTTTCAATATTTTAACAAAGTAAAAATTTATAAAAGCATTTATTTGTAACAACAATCCCACTCCTCTTAATTGTTATAACAGTCCCACTCCTGAGCATATATCCAGACAAAACTCTAATTTGAAAAGATACATGCACCCCTTTGTTCACAGCAGCACTATTTGCAGGAGCCAAGACATAAATGTCCATTGACAGATGAATGGATAAAGATGTGGTGTGTGTGTGTGGTACTACTCAGCCGTAAAAAAAGAATGAAATAATGCCATTTGCAACAACATGGATGGACCTAGAGGTTATCATACTAAGTAGTCAGAAAGAGACAAAATACCATATGATGTCACTTATACGTGGAATCTAAAATATGCCGCAAATGAACTTATCTACAAAATAGAAACAGACTCACAGACATAGAGAACAGACTTGTGGTTGCCAACAGGGAGGACAGTCGGAGAGGGATGACTTGGGAGTTTGGGTTTAGCAACGGCAAATTATTATAAATAGAATGGATAAACAACAAAGTCCTACTGTATAGCAAGGGAACAATATTCAGTATACTTTGAGAAACCATAATGGAAAAGAATATGAAAAAATGTATATATATGTATAACTGAATCACTTTGCTATACAATAAAAATTAACACAATATTATCAATCAATTATACTTCAATAAAACAAATACACTTTACTTTTAAAAATACTTATTTTGATTTGCATTGCTAAAATTCATAGCTTATATAACCAGTAAAAGCGAAAGCTCGATGTCTCATAAAAGTAATTTTTTTAATGGCCACACCCGCAACACATGGACGTTCCTAGGCCAGGGACTGAATCTAAGCCACAGCAGGTGCAGCAACATGGGATCCTTTAGCCTACTCTGCTGGACTGCGGGTCGAAGCTGCACCTCTGCGGTGTCCCGAGCCACAGCAGTTGGATTCTTAACCCACTGTTCCACAGCAGGAACTCCAAAAGTAATTATATACATACATATATATATATATATATTATATACAATTATATACAAATATATATATAAATACATATATATACACATTTGCTTTTTAGGACCGTACCCATGCACATGGAGGTTCCGAGGCTAGGGGTCGAATCTGAGCTGTAACTGCTGACCTATGCCACAGCCATGGCAATGCAAGATCCGAGCAACGTCTACGACCTACACCACAGCTCACGGCAATGCCAGATCCCTAACCCACTGAGCCAGGCCAGTGATCCAACCAGCATCCTCATGGATGTTAGTCAGATTCGTTAACCACTGAACCATGAGGGGAACTCCCTCCAAAAGTAATTTTAATTAAAACTTCTTGTCTAAGTTTTTTTTTGTCTAATTCAATACATTTTTCTTTTTTTTATTTTAATTTTTTTCCTGCTGTATAGCATGAGGACCAAGTTACTCTTACATGTATACATTTTTTTCCCCATGCTTTGTTCTGTTGCAATATAAGTATCTAGACATAGTTCTCAATGCTACTCAGCAGGATCTCCTTGTAAATCCATTCCAAGTTGTATCCGATAACCCCAAGCTCCTGATCCCTCCCTCTCCCCCCAGGCAGCCACAAGTCTATTCTCCAAGTCCATGATTTTCTTTTCTGTGGAAAGGTTCATTTGTGCTGGATATTAGATACCAGATATGAGTGATATCATATGGTATTTGTCTTTGTCTTTCTGGCTCATTTCACTCAGGATGAGATTCTCTAGTTCCATCCATGTTGCTGCAAATGGCATTATGTCATTCCTTTTTATGGCTGAGTAGTATTCCATTGTGTATATATGCCACATCTTCCGAATCCAATCATCTGTCGATGGACATTTGGGTTGTTTCCATGTCCTGGCTATTGTGAATAGTGCTGCAATGAACATGCGGGTGCATGTGTCTCTTTTAAGTAGAGTTTTGTCCGGATAGATGCCCAAGAGTGGGATTGTGGGGTCATATGGAAGTTCTATGTATAGATTTCTAAGGTATCTCCAAACTGTTCTCCATAGTGGCTGTACCAGCTTACATTCCCACCAGCAGTGCAAGAGGGTTCCCTCTTCTCCACACTCCCTCCGGCACTTGTTATTTGTGGACTTATTAATGATGGCCATTCTGACTAGCGTGAGGTGGAATCTCATGGTAGTTTTGATTTGCATTTCTCTTATAATCAGCGATGTTGAGCATTTTTTCATGTGCTTGTTGGCCATCTATATATCTTCCTTGGAGAACAGTCTATTCAGGTCTTTTGCCCAACAATACATTTTTCTTAATTTTGTACTTTATATTGAATATACAATATACTTCTGTTTAAAAAAATCACTCCATGAAAAGTGTTTAAATCTTCTACAAATTTTTCTCTATGGCTTATGATATAACCAGACATATGAAAGGCTTAATTACAGAGATGACCTAAAATACAATGAATATAATCATACATTTCATATTCCGTGCGTGAAGTGTGTTTCTTCTTGTTTTGTGCATATATATTTGACTCCAAACAACCAGTCAGTTCTTCAAACAGCTTTTTTTTTTTTTTTTTTTTCATAGAGAAAGTAAAACAACTGCTTGTTGCTTGGAATTTTCACTTTTCAAAGATTTTTTTGGTGACCTGAGGAAACAGTGTTAGAGCTGTTAACTGTCTCACTTTCAGTGCCCATGTTGAAATGGAGTTTATTTTAAAAACTAGATTCTAAGGAACTAAGTTGTATGAATTTTGAAAATACAACATTCGTAACATCAACCCTCTGGAGGACTGATTTCTGCAAAGCAGTTGAACAGACATGACAAAAGGAGACCTTTCAGAAAACATTTATGCCATCCTAGATGGGGAGATACATTGACCTGCATCAGCCCACTTAAACTCCCTCTATCAAATTGCAGAGATCTACCCCATAAGAATTTTGGAAACTGAGGTGATGATGTGCACACCTTGAAAGTAACCCATTAAATAAATACTTCATTTGGGGGCTCATTAATAATTTTATCATGTCTAGTTCATCCTCAGACTTTCAAACAGCTTAGGAAAATATACTTAGTAAAGAGTATCAGCATACCTAAAATGCTATAAGGTTGGCACATTTTCCTTGTGAACGTAATGAGCAAGAAGTATCTTAACGGAGTTTTTTAAACTACATGGAGTGTCCATAGCAATTTGATTGTGAAATTTACCTGGGCAAGGAGGGAACTGAAGAGGACACACAGTAACAGAGAGATGCTGAAAGGTGGAAATGTGGGTAGATTAAAGGAGGAAGAATCATTGGACTGGGAGGGCTGTAGAGGGTGTGCTAAAAATACAAAAGGTGGTAGTTGGAAAATGGGGTACTGGAAAGGGCTGTAGCCTTTGCAGGTGACAAGATTAAGCCTATGACTACAGGAATGGGTGGAGGAGAGAACCTCAAGAAACTGAGAGACCAGAATATTGAAGGGAAAATATAGAAGTCACCCCAAATTACTGCACAAGTAGTGTTTGAGTGCCTGGGTTTGAACCATGATACTATACACTTACCAACTGTGTGTCTTTGGCAAGTTACATAACCTGTCCCAGGTTTTTTCATCTGGTAAAATGAGGGTAATAGTATATTTTTCAGAGTTTTGAGAATTAAACATTTTAATACTTAGAAAACCTTAGACAGTATGTGTCTTATGGTAAATGATATATACATGTTAGTACTGTTGTCATGATCACCATAATCATTATTACTCTTATTACTATGACCCAGTCCCCTGTGACTTTTCATTCAGAATATGTTAAGCAACTGTTATGTATCAGGCATTGTGCTAGGTATCCTTAAACTTTTCTATGATTTTCTGTTGGCTGTTTTGTGCTTCAGGAATTTCAAGTTGATCAGAAATAATACACTGCATCCTCACCAAAAAGTTTTCCTTAAAGCCTATGCCATGGGTTCTGCTTGCTAAAGTAAAATGCCGTTTAGTAAGAACACAGACCCAGAGGGAAGTGGGACAGCCTAAGCAGTGATTACTCAGGTCTGGAAACTAGAGTTCACAATAGCAAAAGCCATGTTTGGGGCAGACCCAGCTATAGGATGTATAAGAGAATCTCGCCATGTTGCTGAAGCATGGTGAGGTCCGAAAAGCAGATAGGAGTTAGGAGGCAGTGAAGATGGGAAGTTATTACTGTGGTGTTCTAACATGAAATCATGTTCTGGAAGCAGGTTAAACACAAGGGGCTCCTATCTTGGAGATTGGCTATTAAGATAAAGACACTTGGGCATTGACGAATATGACAGAGATCCAGTTATTGAAAATGAAGTCTGAGTTCCTGTTGTGGCTCAGTGGGTTAAGAACCCGACATTGTCTCCGTGAGGATGAGGGTTTGATCCCTGGCCTCAGTAGGTTAAGGATCCAATGTTGCTGCAAGCTGCAGTATGGCTGTGGTGTAGGCCAGCAGCTGCAGCTCTGATTTAATCTCTAACCTGGAAACTCCCATGTGCCACAGGTGCAGCTGTAGAAAGAAAAAAACAAAAACAAATTAAAAAAAAGAAAAAGAAAATGAAGTCACTAAAATAATGATCCTCTTTGTAAAGGACCACATTCTTAAAGTCTGGGGCTCCTAAGAGAGCAAACCTAGGCTCTTCATTATTCTATATAAAAAGTGCCTTAAGTTTACATTATCACCTGGCCATTTGCCACAGGCAGTTTCACCTTCTGGCTCAAAACACACATATTTTTCATCTTCACAAATGCCAACCATAATGTTGCATATGAGTGAGTGTGTTTTGCAAACTGTAGCTAAAAGTCAGTTTAAGTTTGAGCGGACATGGGGAAGAAAAACAATGTGATGTGAATTTTGTTCTCTGTGTTTAGGCAAGCTACGACCTATATCTATGCCAGTGGAATATAATTGGGTGGGGGACTATGAAGATCCAAATAAGATGAAGAGAGATAGTAGAAGAGGTAAGTGTTCTAGAATTTCAGTGTAGGCTGGGTTGTTACAACGAAAAGCAAATTTAAATGTTTTTTTAAATAGGATGTTATGGCTTCAGTGGAAAACTGTTCATTCTCTCATTGACTTTATGATACACCTAAACCAACTCAGACCAACCTTTAACTATCTCAATCTCTTATTAAGTAGATATCTTCTCTGAATGCCTCCTAAGGGATTCAGGGTAGATAAGTACACTGTAAAAAATTAATATCTGATTGTTATTTGAAAGTTAATACTTAGAAAACAAGGTCAGAAGTGTGAAACTGCATAAAAGAATTAAGTTCAGCAAATAGGAAGAGTTTGTGATCATTCCCCATTGGTCCGCAATGCATCTTCGTTACTTTTGTATTGATATAACCTTAAATTGAGCTTTGAAGCACATGGGTAAAAGCTAATAGAAACTGGGCCAGTGACTCTAATGAAAACCATATAAAAATGGAAAAAAACTGCTTTGCTTTTTTTCTCTTCTGTTTGCTGTTCAGGGTTATCTTCTTACTTGGGGGTGGGCTACACTTGAAGTATCTTCCAAAAGTAAGTTTTTATGTTCACTTATCCTGCTATTGAGATGAGCAGTAAAGAGAGCAACTGGAAGTCTCACTGCTAAACGGGATTCAGCCAAGTGTGGAATGGTGGGCCCAGTGGGTCATGCTGCTACTTCCATTTTCTGAAATGAGATCTATAAGGTTGTAGATGAAAAAGAAAATAAAACAAAGCAAAAAACTTCATAGAACCTAAACTCACTAAGTTTCCCTTAGAGTATGTTTAACTCATTTGCTTATTATTTCTAGTCAGTGTGCAGAATTTATTTCATTAATGTACAGATCCACAGAATACACAGGGGTAAGCAAGCAAGAATATTTGCTTCTGGAGTTCCCGTCGTGGCTCAGTGGTTAACGAATCCGACTAGGAACCACGAGATTGCGGGTTCGATCCCTGGCCTCGCTCAGTGGGTTAAGGATCCGGCGTTGCCGTGAGCTGTGGTGCAGGTCGCAGACGCGGCTCGGATTCCGCATTGCTGTGGCTCTGGTGTAGGCTGGCGGCTACAGCTCTGATTGGACCCCTGGCCCGGGAACTTCCATAAGCCCTAGAAAAAGGCAAAAAGACAAAAAAAAAAAAAAAAAAAAAAAAAAAGAATATTTGCTTCATTGGTCTTCTGAACACTTGTTTTATAGAGCAAGCTTTGCTGAAAATGTTGGTAAATATAGGAACATTGACAGATTCCTTGACATCTATGCATTCACTCCCATTTTCCAAACTTCAGTTTCTAACCTCATCTGTTTTATAGAATTAATCAAGAAAAACATAACAAGAGAAACACTTATATGCTATCTCTGTCACTCTTTTGGGACTTGATATGATAGTGATATGTTGGGGGGAAAAAAAGCCTTATGAAGTACCAAGTACTGGCTGTCAATTTAAGCATAGATTTTATGAACTAAAGTTTCTTCATTATTGGTCCATAACGAGAGCTTTAACTTTTCCAAGGATGCATTCTAGCTTGCCAGAGGTCAGTGTTTGTCATTAAATTTTAGCAGAATCTCCCTGGGGGAGCTCGTTAAAAATTTTATGAGTCACATACCCAGGATTTCTGGTTTAAGTTCCATAGGTGCTTCTGATATAGTTGGTTCAGAGCTAAAACTTGAAGAAATAATCTATAGGCTATCTATTTCCTATTGCCCTGTGATCCCAAATAATTAAGATCCTCTATAGTTTCATTGCAAAGTTATTTTATAAATGAAATCAAGTTACATTTCTGAAATGAAATCTAATAACACAGTTAAGAAAGAATGAGAAGTTTGGAATACTTGCATATTTACATTTGTATATTTATCTTTTTTTGTATAGAAAACTCTCTACTCCGCTATATGAGCAATGAAAAAATTGCTCAAGAAGAATACATGTTTCAGAGAAACAGCAAGAAAGACACAGGGAAGAAGTCTAAAAAGAAGGGGGATAAGAGTAGTAGCCCGACTCACTATTCGTTGCTACCTAGTTTGCAAATGGATGCACTAAGACAAGACATCATGGGCACGCCTGTGCCAGAGACCACACTGTACCATGTAAGTAAAATTTCAAAGACTCTATGATAATGCTTTTATTGGCAGACTAGCAAATGACTCTTTGGGATAAATTCCAGATTATTTATTTTTATCCTCTTGCCAGATTTTGACAGAAGATCCTAAATTTAGTTTTTATGCCCTTTAAAAATGATGGTTTATTGATTTGTTCTTCAGTGCATATTATATGTTCAGTGAGTTCATATGTTGTAGCAGGTTATATTTTTAATGAAATAAGTTAATATGCAAGGAATTGGTGGAGAATAATTAATTAGCTGATCAATCATTCATGTGAGAGTACGCAGTAAATGAAGAGCTATAGAGTTCAGCATTAAAGATAGGATGTTTAATATATTCATGATTTCATTGTAAAATGAGCATCTTCTATGCACTAGACAGGGAGTATAGTGCTCGAGGTCGAAATGGAAGACATAGCACACACCACTATGTGGTAAGAAAGACACACAAGAATCCCAGTACAGTTTGTAATGGGTGGTTGCAAGAAGTGTAGGAGGACCCTAGGAGAAGAAGGGCCTTCTTGGGAAGTAAGAAAAGCCTTCAGAATGGGGAGCACTTGGGTGAAGAGTGAAAGCTGAGTAGCACTATTTTGTGGGAAGGCACATGGAGGTTTGCAACAAATGTGTGCCAGTATGGCATGTTCCAGGGACTTCATGTGGCTCAGAATTACTGGTTCATTCAAAACTGAGGAAAAGCATGTGAGAAGGGGCAGTAGATGGGCCCCTAGAGAGGTAGGCAGGGCTTAGATCAGGAATTTTGTGTATTTAGGCTCTTTTCTGCAGTGGTGAAGAGCAACTGGAGAATTTTGACCCTGGGGACTGGCCTGATGAGATTGGCCTTTAGGATCTCGCTGGTGCAGAGTGTGAACAAAGAGAGATGAGGCTAAAGGCAGGGTGGTTAAGCCCAAGCTAGATGGATAATGAGAAACTAGGACAATGGCTGTGTGGAGGCTGAGAATCTTGTTAGCCAAAACATTCGATTCACAGAATCAAACCAATTTTACGACATTTTGGTTGAAAGGGAGTTTGATGTGCGAATAGAACTATAGCTTCTTATAGGAAGCCCTTGAAAAGCATGGGCTGGGGGGTTTTAAATAATTTGAACAACTATGCTTTGTGTTCACAGTATAAAAAAAAATACATTTTTTCTGCCACTTCTGTAGAAGGTAGACTGTCTCGATATAGTCTATAGGATGTGAAAGTTAGTAACTTACACTTGAGTTGCTTTTCTGAGTTTATCTATTCAATCACCCAGTTACTTATCCTATAGTTCTCTCATAAAACTAAAGTGTAAAAAAATATTTTCACTTATTTGAGTTGAAGTAGGAGTGCAGTTAGCACTCATGGGTGCTCATTCTCAAACTTCTCCTGTCCCCAGTTACATACCCCTAACTTGTTCCTCTCCAAGAGAATAGTGCCCGTATCAAAACCTGCTACTTTAAATAACTGACAAATCAGGCTATTGTTTTTTCCACAGACATTTGCAGTCATTCTGAAGTCAATACTCAGAGCCGTATGACGAGGGCCACTTTTGCTCCCATTGGTCAGAAATGCCGAACTGTCCCTAGAATCTGGTGTTTTAGTCAGAAGTAATAAAGATCTAAACATAAGAGACAGCTGGCCTATTCGAGAGGGAAGTTGGTAGTGAGAGATGAGGCTAGAGAGGGCAGAAGAGGCCACTTCACCAGAGCATGTAAACTACTAAAGGGTTTGGGTTTATCCTAAGACGAGTGATAAGCCATTGAAGGCTCATTTAAACACTCAGCCTGTGTCATTCTGTTGTGCACATCCGGACAGGAGTATACTGTGTGAGGTGAGGAAGGAAAATAACTGAGTCTTGTGGACTTTTGAGGATTTAAACTATGGAAGAGAGTAAAGGGTGAAACTGTTCATCAGAAATATAGTGAGTATTGTCTTGGAGTATAAATTGTTACCACCTTTCTGAAAGGCATTGTTTAGTTAAATATATCAAGAACCTGGTCAACTTCACTTCTAGAAGTTTATTCCAAGACAGAAATCTGAGCCAACTTTAACTTCCTACTTTTATTCCATGTCCTAAGTCTATAACATGGTATTTCCTAGATAAATGATATTTATCCCAACGAATTCCTGACAGAGGGACAGCACGGGGTAAGGAATATTGTTAATCAGAGAGGAAGTCCTGCCATGTAACACTGACCCACTAATTTCATAGTGAAAGGCTGCACATCTTCTAATTCTATTCCCTGGTTTAAAAGAAGCTAAATAATTGTTATCCCCAGAATGCATGTTAAATGCCTAAAACCAGTGTTCAAAAAGAAAAAACACCGATTGGTGGGTTTTTTATTAGACTCTTAAATTCCTTTGAGGACCTTACTTGGATTTATTTAGTACTTTCACAGTTATCAAGGGAGTTTCCACATTTGTTGTCTTTTGAACCTCACAACAACTGTATTTCCAAATGATAAAACTCAAATTCAGAAAGGTTAAGTGATTTATCCAAAGTTGTATTGCAAAATAATGGAAGAGTAAGGATTAGAACCCAAAGCATCTACTGCAGAGATCTCTTCACACTCTGTCCTGGTCCTCCATGCATGGCGGGCATTGCATTCACCAATGAGTTTGTGCTTTGATGACTCAAGTGAATTTTGAAAAAGTTGGACTCGAAGAAACTTGAGAGTTTATATGTTGATTTTAATAACATTTTCGGTAACTGGATTGATTTCTACCCAGGTTTCTCTTTTGCTCTCTGTGACTATTTTTTATTAAGTTCAAAAAAACACACAGAGCTGCTGCTGTAATAAAGCCAGGTAGTTATTCAGCATGATCTACTACTGAGATCTCGGGGTATTATAGTTAAATTTGCATGGACTTCTTAGGTAAAATAATGTATACTTAAATGATTGCTTTTTTTATTTCACAGGAATTTTTGTTTTATTTTTTAATCTCTATGTACATACTTATTGAAAATAAAAGGATGTTTCCTTATGTTAATTTTTGTAAAATATAAGATCAATATCAATATGTGATCCAATCATCTCTGTGATGAATCACTAGTCTTTACTCTTGCCAGTTATTCCTTTGGATAACACAGCTATTTTTTAATGAAATAGCACTTAATTAATGATGGCCATTCTGACTGGTGTGAGGTGGTATCTCATGGTAGTTTTGATTTGCATTTCTCTTATAATCAGCGATGTTGAGCATTTTTTCATGTGTTTGTTGGCCATCTGTATATCTTCTTTGGAGAAATGTCTATTCAAGTCTTTTGCCCATTTTTCCATTGATTGATTGGCTTTTTCGCTGTTGGGTTGTATAAGTTGTTTATATATTCTAGAGATTAAGCCCTTGTCCGTTGCATCATTTGAAACTATTTTCTCCCATTCTGTAAGTTGTCTTTTTGTTTTCTTTTGGGTTTCCTTTGCTGTGCAAAAGCTTTTCAGTTTGATTAGGTCCCATGGGTTTATTTTTGCTCTAATTTCTATTGCTTTGGGAGACTGCCCTGAGAAAATATTCATGATGTTGATGTCAGAGAGTGTTTTGCCTATGTTTTCTTCTAGGAGTTTGATGGTGTCCTGTCGTATATTTAAGTCTTTCAGCCATTTGCAGTTTATCTTTGTGCATGGTGTGAGGGTGTGTTCTAGTTTCATTGCTTTGCATGCAGCTGTCCAGGTTTCCCAGCAATGCTTGCTGAGTAGACTTTCTTTTTCCCATTTTATGTTCTTGCCTCCCTTGTCAAAGATTAATTGACCATAGGTGTCAGGGTTTATTTCCGGATTCTCTCTTCTGTTCCATTGGTCTGTCTATCTGTTTTGATACCAGTACCACACTGTTTTGATGACTGTGGCTTTGTAGTATTTCTTGAAGTCTGGGAGAGTGATGCCTCCTGCTTGGTTTTTGTTTCTCAGAATTGCTTTGGCAATTCTGGGTCTTTTGTTGTTCCATATAAATGTTTGGATTGTTTGTTCTAGTTCTGTGAAAAATGTCATGGGTAATTTGATAGGGATTGCATTGAATCTGTAGATTGCTTTGGGTAGTATGGCCAAATAACAAGCTGGAGAGGCTGTGGAGAAAAGGGAACCCTCCTGCACTGCTGGTGGGAATGTAAACTGGTACAGCCACTATGGAGAACAGTTTGGAGATACCTTAGAAATCTATACATAGAACTTCCATATGACCCCACAATCCCACTCTTGGGCATCTATCCAGACAAAACTCTACTTAAAAGAGACACATGCACCCGCATGTTCATTGCAGCACTATTCACAATAGCCAGGACATGGAAACAACCCAAATGTCCATCGACAGATGATTGGATTCGGAAGAGGTGGTACATATACACAATGGAATACTACTCAGCCATAAAAAGGAATGACATAATGCCATTTGCAGCAACATGGATGGAACTAGAGAATCTCATCCTGAGTGAAATGAGCCAGAAAGACAAAGACAAATACCATATGATATCACTTATAACTGGACTCTAATATCCAGCACAAATGAACCTTTCCACAGAAAAGAAAATCATGGACTTGGAGAAGAGACTTGTGGCTGCCTGATGGGAGGGGGAAGGAGTGGGAGGGATTGGGAGCTTGGGCTTATCAGACACAACCTAGAATAGATTTACAAGGAGATCCTGCTGAATAGCATTGAGAACTATGTCTAGATACTCATGTTGCAACAGAAGAAAGGGTGGGGGAAAAATGTAATTGTAATGTATACATGTAAGGATAACCTGACCCCCTTGCTGTACAGTGGGAAAATAAAAAAAATTATTAATAAAAAAAAAAAAGAAATAGCACTTAAGTGGAAGAGGACCATAAAGATTGAACACTGAATTTCACAGGCTGCTATCTCTGCTGTAATACTAGCTAGCTCCATGTGGCCCAAGTTGAAATTTAGAGAAAATTTAGTCAAATTTAATAGCAGGATCAGAATTAAATACCCTTAAACAATTTGCTAAAGGGGCGTGGGGGTGTGTGTGTAGGGTATTTCTTATAAGCAGACCTAGATCGTAATGCCTATTAGTCTGTTCTGGGAAGCAGCCCAATAAAAATACACAAAGCCAGGTAAATACAATTTGATTTCAGTGTGACTCATTCCTCTTAGCAATTATAGTAGAAATTTTTATATAATAATAAAGAAGTTTTAAATGTTTATATTATTGTGAAATACATAATTTTAATTTTTATTCTATATATTTGTTATTCCAGTTAACGTATTTTTTTCTTGAATTTATTTGAAAGGAAAGCATTCAGTATGCTATAACTACCCTCATCATCCACCAGGCTTTGCTACCTCTTTCCTTTTTGGCATGTTCTTCCCTCTACTGAGAATGCTTCTACCCCATCTTTCCCCCAGACTGACTCCTATTTAGACCTGAAATTGCGGAGAGACTTTCTGACCACTATTCCCTAAACTCAATCAGTTTCTCCTATTATAGTCTCAATATTCTGTATGTTTTCTTTGAAACCTTTCTTATGATTTGTAATTATATATTTATTTCTGTGATTATCTGCTTAGTGTCTTTCTTCACTCTACTTGGTAGGAATGGCATGTCCATGGCTGGTAAGGACAATTTCTCCTTTTTGATCAGCAGTATATTTCAGTACCTAGTCTAGGTCTAGGACCTTATAAGTACTTAATAAAAATGTGATAAATAATCAAATGAGTGAATCAAATGAGTGAATCAGTGCCTTAGTATCTCTCAGTTGATGTCCTCAACCTACAAAAACAGAGCCACTTCCATGTCCTATGCCAGCCCTGCCCAGTTGAGTGTGTTCATAGTGGAACTTTTTACCATAAGCTCAGTGTCTCGTGTGCCTGGGGAGAGTCATAGGGCTCTGAATGTTTTTTGTCTTATTTGCCTAGTCCACATAACTAAATTCCACTTTGTTTTATCCATTAACTTTTTTTTTAATTTATTTTTTATTGTTATTTCCCCCAACACACTTTTTTTTTCCACTATACAGCATGAGGACCCAGTTACACATACATGTATACATAATTTTTTCTCCCATTGTCGTGCTGTGTTGTAAGTATCTAGACATAGTTCTCAGTGCTACATAGCAGGATCTCATTGTTAATCCATTCCAAAAGCAATAGTTTGCATCCCTTAACCTCAAGCTCCCAATCCCTCCCACTCCCTCCCACCAGGCAACCACAAGTCTATTCTCCAAGTCCATGATTTTCTTTTCTGTGGAAAGGTTCATCTGTGCTGTATATTAGATACCAGATATGAGTGATATCATATGGTATTTGTCTTTCTCTTTCTGACTTATTTCACTCAGTATGAAAGTCTCTCGTTCTATCCATGGTGCTGCAAATGGCATTATTTTGTTCTTTTTTATGACTGAGTAGTATTCCATTGTGTATATATACCACATCTTCCTAATCCAATTGTCTGTCGATGGACATTTGGGGTGTTTCCAGCTCTTGGCTATTGTGAATAGTGCTGCAATGAACATGCGGGTGCATGTGTCTTTTTCAAGGAAAGTTTTGTCCAGATGTATGCCCAAGAGTGGGATTGCTGGATCATATGGTAATTCTATGTATAGATTTCTAAGGTACCTCCATACTGTTCTCCATAGTGGCTGTACCAGCTTACATTCCCACCAAGAGTGCAGGAGGGTTCCCTTTTTTCCACACCCCCTCCAGAACTTGTTATTTGTGGGCTTATTAGTGGTGGCCATTCTGACTGGTATGAGGTGGTATCTCATGGTAGTTTTGATTTACATTTCTCTAATAATCAGTGATGTTGAGCATTTTTTCATGTGCTTAAACAGACCAATCACTAGAAATGAAATTGAATATGTCATAAAAACACTTCCTACAAATAAAAGTCCAGGACCAGATGGCTTCACAGGTGAATTCTATCAAACATACAAAGAGGAACTGGTGCCCATCCCCCTTAAACTTTTTCAAAAGGTTGAAGAAGAAGGAACACTCCCAAAGACATACTATGATGCCACCATCACCCTAATTCCAAAACCAGACAAAGATACAACCAAAAAAGAAAACTATAGACCAATATCTTTGATGAATATAGATGCAAAATTTCTCGACAAAATTTTAGCCAACTGAATCCAACAACATATCAACAAGATCATACAACATGACCAGGTGAGATTCATCCCAGGGTCACAAGGATGGTTCAGCATACGCAAATCAATCAACATCATACACCACATTAACAAAAGAAAAGTCAAAAACCATATGATCATCTCAATAGATGCAGAAAAAGCATTTGACGAAGTCCAACATCCATTTATTATAAAAACTCTCACCAAAGTGGGTATAGAGGGAACATTCCTTAACATAATCAAAGCCATTTATGACAAACCCACAGCAAATGTAATACTCAATGGAGAAAAATTGAAAGCCTTCCCATTAACTTTCCATTTCACTCCAGAGATTGGAACTCTGCCCTTATTGCCACCTCCTCCAAGGAGTGTTTGGCTGGTTTACTGACAAAGAGGACAGACCACCCACCCATTTCAAAGACTATTGGAAGCACCTCATAATTTACACTCACCATGTTGGGCTCCCAATCAAAGCAGGTCCCAGTTTGCACCTTTAAACAGGGTGATTTACAGGACTTCTCTGCTGCACAGGTGCCACCATTGCAACAGGTTTAGCTCCCCTCAGCCTCACCGCCTCTGCTCCATCTCAGAGCCTCAGGCCCAGCTAGTTCTTGCTCTGTGCCTGTCACTGCCGTCTCATTATGGAGGTCACAATATGCCTGTCAGCCAAGCATGTTCTGCTATTTTTCTGCAGAGTGTGACTTTATTTTACCTAGTCACTGATTTTCTGTCTGAAAATGTGGGAGCTGTTAGCAACCAAAGCCCTTGTCTGACCTGAAAGCACATGAAGAAAAGGCAGGCAGCAATGTGTGTGTGTGTGTGTGTGTGTGTGTGTGTGTTTATGCGCATGCATGCACACATGAGAAATCCAAATGTAGTGATAAAGGCCTTTAAATATGATTAGGTTTAGGACATTTTTTCGCTTAATATAATGACTATATGGCACCTTGCTCTCACATTAAAGCTGTTGAGCTAAATCCATAAACAAAATAATAATTTATTTTAAATCTACATGCTGAGATGCCAGTAAAATTTGATGATCAATCTAGGCAACATATAGATATACTTTCATAAACTGAATAATGTGATTTTAGGTGGCTTATTTAAAACAGATTTTGAGTAGGTGTTAAAAAATCTGGACAATTCATTTCATAACATTCCAACATTTGTGTGGCTTGTCTTAGTTATTTAGAATATAACTGCAAACATTGTTACTGTTTTACCTCTAATAAGTACTTTTAGCCATTTTCATCAAACTGTGAAGGGATTTTTGGTGAACTTTCTGGAGGAAGAAGGTGGGGAGCTGTTAAAAGACATTTTAAAAAATTTAACAAGTAAATAAACATGAAACAGATACTAATCAAAGTAATTTGCAAATTTTGACTCACTTCATCCTAAAAAACCTAGGGGGAAGGCGCTGATATTACCCTATTTTACAGATTAAGAAGCTGCGGCACATGGATTAGTAAATGGTTAAGTGGTAGGCTGGGATTTGAACATTGGCAGTTTGTCTCTTACACACTAGAATGGGCAATACTACCATCAATAGTAAACATGTTCAATTCTTTGCTGTTCTTTTATGTAAATGGAAGGTTTCTGATTTAATATTTACTCCCATTACCATCTTATCCCACTTGCTTATATTTAGACTTTCGGATACACAATAATAAGAAATAAGGGAAAATACTTTTCTTTGTGAAATATTTAAATCTCAAGAGCTTTTCTTTATTTGTTTATTTAAAAATTTTAATTTGTAGAACTATTTCTCATTTGTCCTGTTTCAAATTGCCTCTCAAAAAGTACCATAATTTAGCAGAAACTCAACAGCAATTCCAGTAGTGCCAACCATCTTTAAGGCCCAAAAAATGCTGTGGAATATATATCAATAATATTGCCACTGCTACTATTAATAATAGTTAATATTTACCTGTTGCTTACTAAGTTCCTATAATAAGAAGGTACATACATAATTTCATTGAATCCTCAAATTGACCTTCTGAGGCCACTACTATTATTGCTACTATTCTTTCTATTTTGAAGAACTGAAACACAGAATTTATCTTGCTCATGGTCATGCAGCCAGAAAGTAGCAGGCTTGAAATATGAGTACAAGCAGTCCGGCTCCAAGACTCAGATTTTTAGATGAATGAAACCTTTTCTGCTTATAAGGATTTTATCATCTATTAGGGAAGCTGGAGCTATTATGATCACGAAGATGGAAAATATGCTATATTGTCAGCCTGTAAACATTTATACTTAAATTTATTTAGTTATAAAGGTTGGCTTATGTAATATCTGTCTGAAATAGCTGCATTGTTTCAGGATCAATGTAACTAAAATAAGAGTGCTGTTAGTTTCAGTGACTAGATAACCATATCTGAGCTAACAGTTGTTTATAACAACCGCTTTCTCCACACTTTGACTTTACTCACCTAGATGACAGCCATGGTGTAGTGTGACATGATGTTTCTCCTCACCAGGGTGTGCAGACATTTTAGATATACATTCTAAATATTATTACATTCATATTATATGTACTCTCTGATTCCTGTGGATGACTTAATTATTTCTAGACCTCTAATGCCAAATTCATAGTAGCACTTGCAAAGCCCTGCATGGGTCTAGCCTGACTATGACAAGTGATTCTCATTGGAGCACTTCACTAGAGCAGTGATTCTTGAACTATGGGCTGTTCTTGGCGAACGGCTCCTGATGGCTGAGGCTTGGTGCAGAAATGGCAGTCCTTTTTTTTTTTTTTTTTTTTTTTTTGATTCTTATGGGCAAATAACACAGAATTTCATTTTCACGTGTGACTAGATATTGCTTACTACTAACTACTAAATGATTTAAAAAGATTATAAATTGAATAATCCTAAAGTAATGCATTAGTAGAATTTACTGAATCATCTAATTCACTGTTTTTCCAAGAAGCCCAGTATCCATGCAACTGACAATGTAGTTGTGCTCTTACTGTACAAGCCCAAGTGTTGATGGTTTACTTCCGACAGTTTTCAGGAAGAATGCTATGTTGGTACGTCATCAGGATTTTTTAAAGTTACCAAGAGTTTTCACTTGCTGGTTTTTTATTATAAATTATCATTAGACTTCATCACTATTGATTTTAGTTTGTTTTCATTCCCTTGGTTTACCTTCTGGCATGTTGTAATCTATATTACCCACAATTTTCTAAAAATGATACTATGAGTCATACACACCCTACAGTACTTTTACAGTCATGTTCTATTGGTATTACCTAGTTAATTTTCCATTGGAAACTAGGAACAAATAGACTATGGAGTCTTTGGGCCTGTCTTAGAGGGTCATAATCAAAAACTGTTGAGACCCACCTTAAATACAGATATGTGGTTTGTTGTTGTTGTTGTTGTTGTTTTAGCAGAAGAAAAGAAAACAAATCTTGGCTTTACTTGTCTATAAAATATGAAAGAGTTTTATGGAGTGCAAGCCCATGAAGAAGTCTAAGAAGAAAATTCACTTGTGTTTCCTGACCCATTTATTCTAATAGTTATTTTTGTGAGAACTACGAAAAAGAAATCATGTTCCTCCTCCACCACAACAGGTGTAAAAAGCATTCATTCAGGGAGTTCCCGTTGTGACACAGCAGAAACAATCCAACAAGGAACCATGAGGTTGCAGGTTCGATTCCTGGCCTCTTTCAGTGGGTTAAGGATCCAGTGTTGCCTTGAGCTGTGGTATAGCTCAAGACGTGGCTCGGATCTGGCATTGCTTTGGCTCTGGCATAGGCTGGCAGCAACAGCTCCGATTAGACCCCTAGCCTGGGAACCTCCATATGCCGAGGGCGCGGCCTTAAAAATAAAGACCAAAAAAAAAAAAAAAAAAAAAAGCTTTCATTCACTAAGAGGACATAACAATCTTAAATGTATATGCATCAAACAACAGAAATTCACAATACTAGAAACAAAGTCCAACTGAACTGAAAAGAGAAATTAATAAATCTATAATTAGAGTTGAAGTCTTTAATACCCCTCTCAGTAATTGATAGAGCCACTCAACAAAAACTCAGCAAGGGTATATAGTGCTCAACAACTACCCACCAACAGTGTCTGACTCCCCAAAACAGCAAAATACACATTCTTTTCAAGTATGCATGGAGCATTCATCAAGATAGACCATATCTTGGGTCATAAAATAAACCTTAATTTTAAAAAGAACTGAAATCATACAAAACATGTTCTCTAACCGTAATGGAATCAAACTGGAAATAAATAACAATTAACAAGTCAGTTTCCAACCTCTTTGAAATTAAAGGACACATTTTAAAATAATCTGTAGATAAAAGAGGAAGTCTTAAGGAAAATTGAACTGAATGAAGATGAAAACAAAACATGCTTAGGGGAAAAAAAATTGTAACACTAAATACTTATGTCAGAAAAGGAGAAAGTCGTCAAAATCAGTAATCTAAGCTCCCACCTCAAGATATTAGAAAAATAACAACAAAAACTAAGCAAGCAGAAAGAAGACATTTGAAATTTGAAAATGGGCAAATAGTAGACAAATTCAAATCAAAAACTGTAGATTTTTTGAAAAGCCGAAGAAGAACTCAGTAAACCTCTAGCAAGACTGACAAGGGAAAAAGAGAGAAGGCTCAAATTACCAGTATCAGGACACTACACTACAATCTCGTTATAAACATTAAAAGAATAATAAGGAAATACTATGAACAACTCTGTGCATTTGTTTAACAGTTTAGATGAAATAAACCAATTCCTCAAAACCCACTAGCTACATATCTCTCCCAAGATGAAGTAGATGATCTGAATAGGCCTATAACTATTAAAGGAAATTAATTAATCTTTAAAAGACTTCCAAAAAAAGAAGTATAGAAATACCAAAAAAAGAATAAAACATTGCGCTTTTATATTGGTTATGCGCACGAGTAATCCATTTGGCATCTATTATTATGTTCTGTGGTGCCTTTGAAGTGTTGGAAAGCTATAAAATATTTGATGTATAAGGCTTGCGACTTAATGCAATTCCTAGGAGACTGATTAAATTCATAAATTTTATTGACTGTGAAAATATTGTTTGATATTTGAAGAAAAATTTGTTTCATAAATTTTTAGGTTATAAATTAAGCATGATATAAACAAACAAGAAGATTCATTAATATGCCCTCACTCTTGAGAGAGGTTTCTGCTTAAACTGTATAAAACTGATTATTGATAAAGTAAAGCCAGTCCTTTTGGTTTCCTGTTTGAACCAATGGGGGCCTCATTCTTCTAGTTCCTGCTTAGATAATGGCTGCCAGGAAACAAAACACAAAATCTGGCTTAATTAGCGAGTATCATGCAAAACAGGACACAGAAGAATTGAATTAGGAATTTATTAAGTTGAAATTTATTAAATTTAAATCATGTTACAAATTCCTTGTTGCCTTTTAAAAAAATAAAATAAAATGAATTCTGATGAGAGCCTCTTGGCTTGGTTGCTATGTTCGGTAACTGCGAACTACATAGGGACATTCCACCCTTGTTCAGAGAGGTTAAAGAAGCCTCTTTTTCTTTCACGTTGTAGGCCTGTCTCTCCCAGCTCTGGCCTCACAAAAGCTTCCTCAGGTTTTGTTGGCAACAGACCTTTTTTGCTCCCGTAATCAGTAATCACTCTACCCACATTAACTTACCACCATAGTTCATTTAATCAGACATCTCAAGTTGAATGACACTCAAGGTAAAATTACTTTACCCCTAGAACTGTTCAAATCCTCTTCTGATTGCAGGACCATAACCTATATCAACCCATTTTCTACACTCAACTCAAAATATATTTCTTTCTTGATAGTTTTAGTACCCTCCAGTTCTACACAACTATAGGCCTAATTATTTGCTATATATACCCAAATTTCATCCAAAGATTCCTCCTAATAAACTACATGTTTGAGTCTCTTGGCCCAGATCTTATGTGAGAATGAAGTTTAAGGCACAATTACTGACTACTGTTACATTCTAGTTTCTTGACGATAACTTCCAAGAACAGTGTTAAATTGTTTGCAGCCTTCATGGATTCTTTGGCTTTTGACTCAGATGGCAACTGGCAGTGGGCCAAAGTGCCTGAGCTTAACCTCGAGTCTCAGTTCTAAATGATCCTGCTAAATCTGTTCCTTAACATCTCTGCAAGTATCAGGTTAAGCCACAATAGTATGCTAATAAGCTTGAACCCCAAACAATCTGGAATGTTGAGAAATAGATCAGCATTTCAATCCCTATTCTTTATATGCAAATAATTTTAGATTAACTAAATGCAGACTTTCTTGAAACCTGAAACAGGAGAATAAATTACCTTCTCATGTTTTCTTTTATTATCATAAATTTGGAGTGACCTCAAAAGACAATGGCTCTTGTATCTAGCTATCTCCAGGTAAAAGGGCCCAAAATTAAAGAAGAGAATTGTCTTTTCTGAGATTCAGATGGCCAAGAATAATGTTGTAGTTAAGAGAACAGGAGCTTTAAGTAAGCTGTTTGAACTTAGACACATTTCTGAACCTCATTTTCTCATCAGTAAAAAGAGGATAATAATATTTAATTCACTCAGCCATTTCAGAAGTGAGTCATACAGTGTATATGAGGTTTGTTCCATTGTGCTGGGCACATAGTGACTATTCTTAAGGCCATATAGAGAAGAAATGAATTCATTTCTTACGTGGAAGGGAATTCATTCATTACGTGGGGGGGAATTTACTTCCTGATGATCAAATCAGAAAGGCTTCTAGGACTAGAACATCTGTCCTCCTTGGCCATTAGGGACTGTATCTGTTAAGGTTCAATCAGGGACATAGAAGCACTAGGTGGTATGGAATAAAGGACATGATCTTACCCTCCTGAGAAGCTGGTGACAATACCTCAGCAGAGCCAGTGATCATGAAGAAAATCTGGATATGAAGTCAGGCAGAGCAGGGAAGCACACTGGAACCCTGCCTTCAACTTCAGCAACAAAGCAAGTACCCTTTGCCATGGAGATTTATAGGGTCTTTAAGGATGCAGGACTTGGATGCAGGCTTGACTGCTTGACCCAACGTGAGCCAGTGGAAGAGTGGCAATGTGTGTGCTGCAGCAGTGACTGACATCCTGCCCTACCCTTCAGGGCAGAAAGGCTGCTGCTTTACTTGTATTGTCCAAAATTCTCGTAAATTTACATTAGCCAGCCCTAACTAGCACCATACAGGGAAGAGAGTTCTGAGCTAAATAGATCCAGCTTGCTAAGTCGACATAGTAGATAAAACCACCATGCTGAGATTTCCTTTTCTGTTGGCACCATAGATACCTACTGGGTAAAGCCTGCTTTGAAAATTCTAGTGACATTGTGTCACTAGAGGGTCAGTGGTAAAGTGAAAAATTCTAAACAATGATAAATTTGGAGTGGACTAAAGGTGCTGTCCACCTCTATGAAGGTATCATCCCCACAGCCTGCTTATTTAATTTCCCAAAGCATATATTGAAAAGTGTAACTTCAAATTGTCTTTTTATCTATCGTCAGTCAAAAGATTGACTAAGTAATAACTAGGTTAAAATGTCTAATTTACCTAAAGAGGTTTCTACTTAATGAAAAACATTAGGCAATCCTTCAAAGAATTTCTTTGCATACTCTGAGGAGGAGTACGAGAAGCCTCTGTACCTAGACCAGGCTTAGTCACTTGTTGAATCTCCTTCACGTAGTTGCATTTTAGCATCATGTCCTCAATTTTTATCAGATGTCAGGTACGAGAAACAGCCATATGAAATCCACTTCCTTGTTTGCTAGTAAAATATTTCTGGGCATATTTTAGTTTCTATTTCTTTGTGCCCCCGTCCTCATATTTTTATAATTGGGTAAGAGCCTTGGCTTCCTGTGATAACAATGTATATAAAGTATCTGATAACAGTGTTTGGTACTATGGCAATGCACAAATATTCTTAGGATCCTTTTTCCAACCATACTACTAAAACGTCCTCACCAGAGGACTGAGACCAAGCCAAAGCTAATCTCAGTGCATTTGAGGCAACCAGTTCTAGAGAAGTGGCAGCAAACATCAAGCCCTACAGAAATCTAATTTTTCATATCTGAGTTTGCATAAATTGCTTTCTTTCTCTTACTCAGTTTTCTCATTTACAAGATGAGCGTAGCACTGCAGAGAGGACTATGGAAAATGCCATCTAAATTGACAGCATAATGATGATTTGATTCCTGCTGAAAACATAAATTCTTTAAAAAAAATATCTCCCCATCAAGTTCTTTTTCCCCTTCTGTTAGATAAAACCATTTTTACTTTTTTAGGCTAAAAATCATGTCCTACTAGATGATTCAGTGTGGAAGAAAAGAAAAAGTATGATTTATCTCTCTCAGTTATTTTACTATAAAATGAATTGCAGATAGTGACTTTTGAAACTTTCTAAGTTTAACTTTTATTTTTATCCATATTACCTTCGAGAGATTTTCTGTTAAGGAAAAACAATCTCTGGATCAAGAAGACTGCAGCTAAGCTAGCAGAGGTAGAAACATTTGAAGTGGTTGTCTTGGAGAGCTTGTCTGTTCTATAAAAACAAAAATCTCAGGATAAGAGCTAGATATAAACATACTCTTAGCCATAAAGGTATTTAGATAAAAGCTAGCATTCTTGGAACAAATTAAACTCACCTGGCAAGAATTCCATAATGAGAAAATATATACAGTGTATCAGAGCAACAAACCTAAAAATAAAGGTAACCCAAAAAAGCTGTTCACTTTCAGATTCTTTAAAATGAAGCCATTAATTCAATAGCCAGAATATTTTTCAACTATTATGATTCAGTCATAAAATTGCTGACAGAATTATGTCATGACCCCCCCCAATTTATTTGAGATTCTTAGGTTTCATATATTCTTCATTAGAAGTGATTTTTTTTCTGTTATTTATTTCTCTCTTTTCTTTTATAGAGAATTTAGTTCCTTGTCATTGAGTAGGCTTCAAGAGGCAAATCTGGCTTTGTCAATTTTTTCAGAAAAGTTTTTGTCACAAAAGATGGGCAAGCCTACCTTGATTTCTCTGACACCCAGATGTCGACAGTTTGTCAAACAGAAATGTCAGGAACAGCCACTGCCCTAGTTCTGCTTTTCAACGATTCGAACTTTCTGCCTGCCTCGCGTTGTACACATTTATCAAGCACCCCAAAATAGCTGTATCTAATGTGGCTGGTGATGAGTTATTTCCAAACATGGTGGAGCTTAAACATAAAATTAAGTGCCTTTCAGTGAATAATCTAGCATTAAATATTAAGACTGACACTTATTACCAGTATACATAATTCTTAAAACATCAATAATTGGGTGCACATTGGTGACTGGCCATTTTTCCCTTTATTTTAAAGTCAGGGAGTTCCCGTCATGGCACAGTGGTTAACAAATCTGACTAGGAACCATGAGGTTGCAGGTTTAATCCCTGGCCTTGCTCAGTGGGTTAATGATCTGGCGCTGCCGTGAGCTGTGGTGTAGGTTGCAGACGCAGCTCAGATCCTGCGTTGCTGTGGCTCTGGTGTAGGCTGGTGGCTACGGCTCCGATTAGACCCCTAGCCTGGGAACCTCCATATGCCACGGGAGCGGCCCAAGAAATAGCAAAAAAAGATAAAAATAAAAAATAAAGTCAGGATCATATACAGTTAGTGCTCTGTGAGGTATTCTAAGAGCATCTTTCCAAGTCTTGCAGATGAGGAAATAGAGATTAGGATTACTTTCAGTGACTTATTAACCACAGTCATAGAGCTGGAATATGGAGAACTAGAAGTCAGGTCTACTGATCAGTACCACGGTATTATTCTCCTGGTACTTTGCATTCCATTATTGCTGAAACATAACCATTCAAGAGTGTTTCACTCCAGGTGGTGTGTGGTGAGAATAGGCTGGAGGGGTTGGAGGTAGTTGTGAAAGCTGGAAGACAAGATAGGATCTGGCCATTTCAGGTGAGAGATGACAGGGGCTTAGCCCTGGGTGTTAAAGTGGAAGAGGTGTTAAGGGCTTGGATTCTGGATGTGTTTTGAAGGGAGAATATACAGGATGTGCTGACAGATTTCATATGAAATGCCATAGCTCATAGTCTTGGTGTCCGCACACATAGGTAGTCAGTAACTGTTTGATTCATGCTTTAAATAGAAAAATTCTACATTCGGTCCAGGGATAGGAGTTGAGTGTAGAGTGTGGTGAGCTAAGCAGATGGTTTCTGCCTTTGTAGAAACTAATGCAATAGTTAAAAAACACATTTTGAGAAAGTGAACAAAGTAATTCTAAGGCATTGCATAATAATCAGCAGTGTATCAAGTGAAAAATTGCATAACACAATGAATCAGCTCCAAGAGATTTCTCCTGTGTAAAGAATTAGTGGAGAGGCAGGCTTGCCTTATTTGGATCACTGATTTCCTCATCAGTATTGACATAGGGTTTTTTAATTGTGTTGAGTTCAGCTAACACTGTTAATAGGTTTGGGATAAAATGTGATTGCAGTCCCATCCTTGTCTAACTTGGCTGAGCCTTATTACCTTTCTGTACCTTAGTTTCTATTTTATTTGCAAAATTAAAATGTTAACATGCACCCACCTCTCATGAACATACGATTAATGGTTGCTTTAAAAAAAATAAAAACCACCCAACTATAATGGAAAAAATAAAAACCATTTAAAAAAATTTTTTTAAAAAGCTGCAAATCTTTTTTTTAACCCGCAGAGCAGTGTACCTTGCTAATTAAAATAAAATTGACAAAAGCATGAAAATTAGAGATTGATAAGATGTTACTGGTTTGAATTATCTCCGTTAGTATAAAAGTGTTATCTTTTCTCTCTTTCTATTTTATAGAATCTTTCCACATGGCAGTGTACTTAAATCACATGTCAGGGGAGGTTTTCATAAATGCATGTCTTCATGTCAGAAGCAGTTTTTCTTTCCTCTCACATGGTTACTATGACTACAGAATACTTGCTTAGAGGCAGTATCCCACAGAGTGGTTAGGAGATTGGGTTTGGGGATTGATAGGCCTGGGTTTGAATTTCGACTCTGCCACTACCTGCATGGTCCTGATCAAGTTGTTTACCTTCGGTTTTCTGCTCTTTAAAATGGCATTAATGATCACCAACTAAACAGATTTATTGTCCAAATTAAGATTCATAACTGGTATAAAGTGCCAAATACTGTGCCTAACACATAAGCCCTCAGTAAATGATAATTATTACGATTTAAGAATGACAGTTCCTGTTTCCCAAGAGTGGTGGCTTTTGTTACCTTTCCTAACCATTCATTGCTCATCGCTCTTCTTCCCACCTTGCCACTTCCCACCCCATCAGAAAAAGGGTATCACCGTATAGAATCTTGGTTAAGATTCATTTTCCTCCTTCCTTCAGAATCTGATAGGCATGATTTTCTTTTGATGAAACATTGACTCTGCTCATCTAACGAGTTTGACCTTCTCTAAATTCTCCTGTTCTTGTTTGACTCATAGTTTATTAGCATGCTTGTTATTTTCTCTGGCCATGCCCATGGCATGTAGAAGTTTCCAGGCCAGGGATCGAACCCAGGCCACAACAGCAACCTGGGCCGCTGCAGTGACAATACCAAATCCTTAACCCATTAGCATGATTGTTATTTATAAAAGCACACTTATTTTTGAGTGCATGTGAAGCTGTTTTCAGTCAACATAAAGTCAGGTTAACCTTATTGACAGAATTCAGAGCAACCTCACCCACTGTTGTCAAAGACCCAGTAAGCGTGCAGTGCCATTCAGTGCCGTTTGTCTCTCGTGCACCAGAATGGGCAAAACCACCACCAACAGCAAACTTGTTCAATTCTATGATGTCATTTGATGTAAATGGAAGGTTTCTTGATATAGTATTTACTCCCATTGCCATCTTACCTGACTTACCATATTTAGACATTTTCTGCTGACACACAATAATGACAAAGTAAGGGAGAATACTTTTTTTGTGTGAAATATTTAAAACTCAAAGGCTTTTGTTATCTGTTTATTTAAAAAATTAAATATGTGGAAATAGTCATCGTTTGTCCCAAGTGTTTCAAACTGCTAAGCACCTTTTCTTATGTATGAGAAATAAGCTATTGGTTTGACTAGTCACTAAAGAAATCTTGGAACTTTGCAGAAAATTACAGTAAGAGGAAGTTGCTTGCTATATTGCAACAAGAGAGTATTTTGATTGCAAATTTTTCCATAAGTGTGGCAGTTTGCAACTTGAGAAGAATTTAATAGTAGCTGAGCTTTCAAAATGTTACACAGAAACTGTCATTTTCTTCCACAATTAAAATAAGTGCTTCTGAAAGTTTCAGGATAAGAATGACCCAAATTACCCTCCCCCACACTTCCTCATCCAGAAGAAGGGGGAATGGAGTTTGAACAGAACATCTGTGAACAAAATGAAAGACAAATGGTCTTTTCAGGCAAATGTCTGAAAAAGAGATCTTTTATAGCCAAACAGAATACTATTGCATGCATCGCCATGGTTAAGAAGAGGATCAACAATGCTTTCATAATGGCCTTTTATTTTAGCACATTCTATTTTTATGGATTGAATTGTGATTTCAACACATCTATTCATAATTCATCATATAATTATTTGCATAAGTATCTTTTGACTTAGATTTAATGCACTTTTGCCTGCTACATCTTGACTTCACATTTATACTGTTAAGTACACTAAGACAATCTCATTACAAGTAATGTGAAAGGAATGTGGATGAAAAGGAGTGTTATCTACCAAAAGGAATAACCTACTAAAGAACTGAACTTTCATTAATGTGCTAGACATGGACTACTGGAGAAAAGGCACCAGGCTTGTTTATTGCCTGCTGAAGGACTTCAGGTTAAAACAATCAGTTAATTAAGACTTCATCCTGTGTACTTTGCTGGTGGTTTCTTCAACTTTTATGTACTCAACCCGGTATTTAGTACTTCCTCTGTCTTGCTTGAGGAAGTACTAAAACCTTGTAGTTAGAGGATAAAACAGTGCATAAAATAGTTAGAATTCCTCTTCTTTCATGCGGTTTATTTGTACAGGGAAGGCTGGGTAATAAACAAGAAATATAAGTACTTTTAGTAACACTAAGTTCTAAGGAGAGAAATAAAGCAGGGAAGAAAAACAGGAAGTGTGGAGGGTGATAAGGATAACAACTTCTGATAAGGAAGCCTGGGAAGCATTTACTAAAAAGGAGGCATTTGAGTAATGATCTGAAGGAGGTAAGGGAGTAAACCACAACCATCTCTGAGCAAACATTTCAGATAGAGGGAACAGCGAGGGTATAGGCTCTAAGATGGAACTGTGTTCGGCATAATCTGGGAACAGCAGCTGTGACTAGAGCAGAGTAAGTAAGGGTAAGGTCAGGAAACAAAGGTAGCAGGGGCCAGGTCATACAGGGCCTTCAAGGACAGTGAAAGGTCTTGGACATTTATTCAGAGTGAAATGAGAAGCCATTGGAGAGGAGTTCATGTTGTGACACAGCGGGTTAGAGGATTTGAGTTCGATCCCTGGCCTTGCTCAGTGGGTTAAGGATACAGCATTCCCACAAGCTACAGCATAGGTCACAGATGTCGCTCAGATCCTGCATTGCTGTGGCTGTGGTGTAGGCCGGCAGCTGCTGCTCCGATTAGACCCTTAGCCTGGGAACTGATATGCCGCAGGTGAGGCTGTGAAAGGAAAAAAAGAAGAAGCCATTGGAGAGTTTTCATGATTCAAATCACATTTTGCAGGATCACTCTAGTTCTTACGTTAAAAATAAAAGAGGCAAGAGCCAAGGATTGGAGAACAGGGAGGAGATATCTCAGTAATCCAGGTGAGGGGTGATAGTGGCTTCAACCAAGGCAATAATAGTAGAGGTGGTAAGGAAAAGTCATATCATAAACATATTTTGAGGATAGAGCTAGTATAGCTTGCTGGCGGATTGGCTTTGGGATAGAAGATAAAGAGTTAAGACTGACTCTAGTATTCTAGGTGTGAGCCACTGTGGGTGGAAATGGAATTGTCATTTATAAAGGTTTAGAAGACTAAAAGAGGAGCAGATTTGGTTGATGAGTGGTGGATGTCATGAGCCCAGTATTGTTTGTACACATTAAATCCTATTGAGTTCGGCAGCCTGCAGCTTAACCAAGAAGTCCTGATTGGTTATATAAATTCATAAGTTGCTAAAAATCAGATCTTCTTAGGGAGAAAGTTCAAAGAACTTTCACCCAGATGCTCACCCACTGAACGATGATTCAGGAAGTAAGATAAAAATATGTTTTTTAAGACAATTGACCTTCACAGATATTCACAAAAGGAGTCTATTTTGGTGGAGCATGATGAGCTTCTACTTTAAAATCACACATACACACGCATACACATATACCCTATTCCAAACACAAAAAGATACAGTCAAAGCCAAAAGCAAGATCTAGTGTCGAAGGACTAGAAGAAAGAACGAAACTGCACAATAATAAATGGAAACTAAAGCTACATAGATGGTAGGCTCTGAGTCCAGAAAGAGATGACTGGGAGTCTACTCTAATGGGGGTCAGAGAACAAATGGACCACAGCAATGTCAGGAAACTGAAGACTGACTCACTGAGTGAAACCAATTGGGAAGGCAAGCAGAGCTTCCTCTCCCATGAGTAAGGAGGCTGAATTGACCAGACTATGTAAAGGTGATTCTTTCCTTACTAAATGGAAATTATGGGAAATCTCCTAAAGCCCTTAAAATAAATTTTTAGATAATAACAGGATGATTAAGAACACTAGATATTCAAAAGCACTGATATCTACTAGACATCCTGGATATGTAAAATGTAGTCAGTGAAGTAAACACTCTATAGGTAGGATAAACTTTAGACTGGATAAAATCTAGAGAGAGAATTAGAAAATTGGAAAACAGTTTGCATTCACCTAAAAAGCATTGTGGAAATATGAAAGGATAAAAAATAGGAAAGATACATGGATGATAAATTGAAAGGTACCAACTTATTTCTAGAGAAGAAAAAAAGGACTAGTAAAGAAGGCCATTGAAGAGATAACCTAAGAATCTTCAGAATTGAAGAAATAATGCCTTCAAGTACAACACAATGAATGTGAAATGGGTCAGTTAAAAGCGGTTATATCTAGAGCATCCTAGAGCAATTACAAAATATTAGGCATAAAGAGGAAGCCACAGAGAGACTAAAAACAAATTATAACAAATGACAGAGTAGCTATAGATGTTTTAAGGGCAACAATAGATGCCAAGGAAAATAAAATGATATATTCAAATTGTGGAGGGAAAATTTTTCTCAGCTTAGAATTCTGTACCTAGCTGAGCTATTATTTTATTTAAGAGTGAAGGCTTCATTGTATTTTCAGGCATAAAAATCTAGAAGAGTTTGCTACTCATAGACTGCTATGAAGGAATTTCTAAAGGATATACTTACTTGAACATGAATCCAGAAAAAGGGTGATCTGAAACTAATAAGAAAAATAGAGAAATAAAGTATATTACAAATTTTCACTCTCATGAGGAAAACATTCATCATCATGAAAGCTAAGATTCTAGGCCTTTTTTTTTAATGGTCATAACACCTTATACAATCTACTGTGTTATCCATGTAATCATGTATCTGTTTTTAATGTCTTTCTCTTATAAATATTTCATAATATCACTAGAAATTGGAAAAAGTGATACCAATTAAGTATCTGTCACTCAGAATGTATAATTCCATCAGTTCTACTAGAAAAGAGTACACGGGATTGTAAATTTGCTCCTCAGCGTATTTAATCACACTTGCTGATGACACAAGGAAACCTTTACTGCCAGGAGTTTATGTATATGAACAGTGAACAATTTCTGATATAAGTCTGTAAGGAATCTTTTGAAAAGAAGGCTGTTTCATGGGTCTCCCAAATCACCCACATGTCCAGTGATTCTCTGAGAATCAGAAGACCCAACGTACAGTTCTCCTAACAGCTGAGATTTTATGACAGTGACACAGCAAAGGTATACAGCCAGATCAGTATGGAAAAAAGATACCCATGGAATCTGGAGAAATCCATGTGCAGGCTTCCTGTGCTCTCTCCCTCTCATGACAGATCATGCAGAGTGCACTCTCCCCCAGCAACAAAAATGTAGTCATGTGTGTAGTATCTCTGCCCAGGGGAGCTCATTAAAGACTCCTACCCGAGGGTTGTATTGGGTTGGCTACATAGGCATCCTCTGCCTAGCCATTAGAAAAATTCCAGACTCCCAAAAGGAAAGCAGGTGTTTAGTCCCCAGGTGGGCAAAATAGTCTTATCGCTTAGGGAAGCTTCATGTCAGTGTAGGGGACTGTTTATCCATCAAGGTCCCAGATGTCAGCCAAGGGCCAACCCTGTAAGCAGGCCATTCTAAGATAGCAGCCTCAGGCCTGCTGTATTAAGTCTTTTCTGCACAGAGACCTATTTCCTTAACAGTAGTTTTCATTGTTTTTCCTTTCACTTTCCAAAGCATATAATTCAATTAATTCTTTCATTTTAGAAAATGTCATGTCACTTGGAAAAACAATGAAGTCTCTCTTAAGAGAATTTCGTTGTAATATTTACAAAAGACATCTAAAGCTTTGCTTCTTTGAATGAGGGATAAATCTATATTGTGTGCTTACAAGTTTTTAGGTATCAACAATATGTATACTGATTATACTCTGCAATCACCATCAGTCTGAGAATATATTTTTATAGGGAAAGAAAAGATAATCTTGCTAAAAAGAAAACCTGGAGAGCATAAAATATGCTTTTGTATATATTTTAAAGTAGACCTTCAGGTTATAAGAAATAATGTGCAAAAAAGCACAGGAGGTACATTGTATAACTCAGTTCTTTCAAGCTGTCTGTTATCCATGTAGCTTCCTAAAAACAAACCACCCTCATCTTTGTCATTTTTGAAAATAATGAGCTGTAAAATTATAATGATTACTTGTGGAAACACAAAAGAAAAAACTAATCAGTAATTTTACAGCCAAACAATTTAGGGAAAATAACTATATGTAAATTAACTATACTTAAGCACACTAGCCTGAGTTATTATTTGAGTTGTTAGTATGAGGCAGAGTGCACTCAAGAAAATCAACATATCATAATGTGTTTTATCTTTCATGCCTTATCGCCAAAATTGATTGTGAGTTTCTATAGCCATGGATCCTGCAAAGTTTTATACATACACACACACACACACACACACACACACACACACACACCACATACATATGTATTTATATTGCTTTGACAATTGGGTGATTATTTCTGTGTTATCTGAATGTCAGAAAATTACCTGATCCTTATCTTTTGGGCCGATATCCATCCATAATATTATATGCATGAGAATTATGTAAACCATATGCAAAATGTGAAAATTACTGTATAAGTAGAATGTTACTTTATAAGCAATGATGCTAAATAAGAAAGTATGTCACAGAATATGAATTCATTGTATAAAACCAAGGCCAGCCAGTTTTATGTAGACACAATCCAATTGCACCTTATAGATATATCTTTGGAAAAAAGAAAGAATCTGTTATCTAAAATTCGTTTTGAGGGATTATCTCTGAATTAAAATTACACATGCTATCTCTGTGCTCTTTTAGCTGGCTAATCATATGAGCATCACTAACCTTATTTAGGTCAGTGAACAATCTAGTTTAGTAGACTGGCTGACTGGAACCAGTGATTTATAGTCATTAATTGAAAGCTAGACCAGTCTTACAGTTGTGGGTTTTTCTATTAAGACATTACACTGTTCTGGTCCTTAGCATGGAGTAGACTGATAGCTGGGTTTAACTGGAGTGGATGTTTAGCTAGGCAAGTGTGATACAGGAAGTATAGGCTCAAGGGAATGGTTATGGTGATGTCCCATGGAAACCAAATGGAAGAAGAGAAATAAAGGCACAAAAGGACGGTGAAGTCAATGAACTGGATGTGTCAGTGGAGATTTTTTTTTAAATTGCTGGATTGGGACACTGTACTATGTAAAATGGAGATAATATCAGTAGCAGAGGCAGAAGTAGGTGAGAGAAGAAAATACTGATTCAAGTGCTGAAATACTTAGAGACTAAGGGAAAGTGCCTAGGAAATAATAGAATCTATTCTATGGACTAGAATAAACTTCAGGGGAGCAAGTGAGAATCATATTTGCTTGACTACTTCATAAGAGTTTGTGATGTGATATGAGATAATGCCTGAAAAAGCACAATAAACCCCTTTAAAAGGTACACAGTATTACTATGCATATATAAGAGCCCTGAGTTTCACCACTGCTTTGTACCCCGATTTCTCTGCCTACAAAAAAAGAACAAAGATAATATTATCCTCTCCTACTTCACAAGAGATTAGAAAGCTTAGTGGCATGATATATGTGAATTTGTTTTGAGTCTTTGCAAGAAGAAGATACTTGCACTGACCAGGGTTCAGCTATTAAGGGTTCTCTGCAGCTCGTTGGCATTCTGATGGTACCCAGAATATCAAATAACAGCCTTCCCTATTTTTTATTTCAGACGTTTCAGCAGTCTTCTCTGCAGCACAAATCAAAGAAGAAAAACAAAGGTAAGAAAAGGAAATGAAACATGTAGCTCCTTAGTTTGCAGGGGATAATCACCAGCACACTCCACCCATCCTCTCTTGCCTGATCCCAGCGTGGTTTGGAAAAGACCAACCCCTCCTAGCACAAGAGCTACCAAGACCGGCTTCTCCTTCAGGTCAATTATGATGCAAGGTACCTTTCGCAACAAATGGTCTCCACAGGTTTTGAGACTAGGATGATTACCCACTTCTGATTAAACTATACGTCACTCGCACTGGTGAAAAGGTTTTAAAATTTCCCATAGTTTTCTATTCTGATACAAGAAAATGTTAAGTACCCAGACTTATTTTTATGATGTATAGATTAATATTCTACCTTCACATCTATACAGAATTTAAAGAGCATTTTTATCCATGATTACCTCTAGGTCCTATAGCTGGCAAGAGCAAAAGGCGAATTTCTTGCAAAGATCTTGGCCGTGGTGATTGTGAGGGCTGGCTTTGGAAAAAGAAAGATGCAAAGAGTTATTTTTCACAGAAATGGAAGAAATACTGGTTTGTCCTAAAGGATGCATCCCTGTATTGGTATATTAACGAGGAGGTAAGACAAAGCATATTTTGTCTTCTCATCCATTTTCTATCTTTAACCAAAGAGTCATTGTTTTGAGACTTACATTCTGATTTTTTTATTTAATTAAAAAAATGTTTTTTATTTCTCCAATGCATTTTTTTCTACTGTACAGCATGGTGACCCAGTTACACATACATGTATACATTCTTTTTTCTCACATTATCATTCTCCATAAGTGACTAGACGTAGTTCCCAGTGCTACACAGCAGGATCTAATATTTTAAAATCATATAATCACCTTAAGGCTAATTCAGGAGACTTCAACTAATTATTTTTCAGCCTGCCTTCTTAAAATGACTGCATTGTCAGGTTCTAGAAGGGTAGTTGTCCTAATTATTCCAAGGTAATCTGAAACACAAAGTATAGTAAAATTTTGTGTCTAATTAAAAATACCAAACTTATTCAAGAAACACCTTACTTAATAGGATTATACATGGAAATTTGATAAATATTTTAAAATGTCTTGCTTTTGTTCAGAATTTTAAATTTTTTTCTATTTGCTTTTTTGGGAGGAAGTCATTTAGTAAGTTATTTAATATCATGTGCATTTGTCTCAGTTTTTCTTAAGGAATAAATGAACTAGTAGACTAGCTTTGAACATCTGCAAGTACTCATTTCATTTGGTCCAATAGAGGCAGCAGGGGGAGGGTATATAATACATGTAAGTTGTTCTTATGATTTCCTGTTTCATTTGCAGTAAACAGATTTATATCCAGAATAATTATATGACCTATCACATATCACAACAGTTACACAATATACCTTATATTTTGTTATTCCCTTGACTCTACATTTGCTTCTTTTGCTATAGCTCTCTGTCATTTCACCTTAAGTTTCTTTGATTAAAATTCTCTATTGTTAGCTTTTTTCATAAAAACATACATAGTTTAATGTAGTATACTGGCTAAATACTTTTTACATGCCAATCAAGTAGTATAAAAACACAATGTCTTTGTTTCTCTTTAAGATCACTTAATAGATTTGTCTGCTGAACAGCTAGCCTGTCTTTCAGAGTTTAATGGGGAGATCATAACTATCCCCAAAGTATCTTAAATGCTCAGAATTTTAAATTTTAACATTACGGACAACAAGAGTAACATAACAGAAATCAAATTTGAGGAATGCCCTTGTGGTACAATGGGTTAAAAATCTGGTGTCGTCACTTCAGCAGCTCAGGTCGCTGCTGTGGTGCAGGTTTGATCCTGGCCCGGGAACTAATGTAGGCCATGGGCATGGCCAAAATTAAAATGAAATGAAATGAAATAAAATAAGAAATTAAAGTTGAGCAAGAGATTCGGGACTTTTGTATTTATCCCAAGATTGGAAGAAAAAGTACTCAGATATTGGAAAAATTATACTACTGCTCTTTTATATAATATATGCATTTCAGTCACTATCATTAGCATCAAATTTTTATTAAGCTTTACATATATACTTCCATACACACACAAACTAAAAGGATTGAGAATCTCTATTCTTTTTCTTTAAGATAGTAGATGGGAGTGTAATCTCCCTTGAACTTGCTATATAAGGAGCCATGAACTGGGACAACACAGATCAAAATTTGGGAGAGTAAAAGTCTGAGGAGTTGGCTCATATTGGAAAGGGACAGTAATTAAAGGATTTAGCCAAGAATAGTCTTAGCCCAGTTGGAATTACTTTTATCTGATGTAAGATTTTAGATAATTCTCCTATGTTGTATTTCTATCCCACATTGGGGTGGGAATGGGGGTATGGATTTAATTCAGTTTTCCAAGTGAAAAATGACTTTATGTAGCATGTAAACCAAGTCAGATATTTGAAAATCAAATTAGCCTATTCATTTGTAAAAATATTGACTATGCAAAATATTTCATTCACTTTTGATAAGGGGTTTCTTTTAGAGGCAGAAAAGGAATTCAATTAGTAAGTGTCCCTACATTTTACAACTGAACATTTAAAATGCTAGAAAACTGTGAATTGTAAATGTGGACTAAAGTTGTTTTATATGTTATAAAAGTGTATACAAACTCTAAGGAGAAAGTTACTTATAAAGCAGGTTTTACTTTTGAAAATTAAAAATGTTTTATTTTAATACAAAAAGAATTTTTAAAAATCTCTGTATATATTTTACTTTGTACTATTCTAAATGTTCAAAATATACATTTAATTTAATGGGCTGTAACAAGTAAGAATGCAAGTCTAATCTTTAAAATGTCTAATTTAAGGAATTAAATAAAGTGATTTATTAGTATAGATATTTAAGGCACATCAGCTTCAAACCTTTGTATATAATACCCTAAACAAGAGTGTTGCTTCTTTAGGATGAAAAAGCAGAAGGATTCATCAGTCTGCCTGAATTCAAAATTGATAGAGCCAGCGAATGCCGCAAGAAATAGTAAGTTGATTTTACTTGGGGCAAGGGAGAGAATGGGAAGATTTTTTTTTTTTTAATTTCTGGCTTTTAAATTATAGGTCACTTGTCTAATGCTTTCAAATTGAGGTAATAAGAAAGCAGTTTTGTGGGCAGAAAATTGAATTTTTTACTGATTTCTGTCATCATGGCAGAAGTATTATATATGTGAACTCAGGTTAGATGCTGAGGTAATTTTATCCATAAAAATCATTTCGTTCTAACTTATTTCCCAATTTGAAATAAAATAAATGTACTCTGTTTCCTTTTGCAGCGCATTCAAAGCCTGTCATCCTAAAATCAAAAGCTTTTATTTTGCTGCTGAGCATCTTGATGATATGAACAGGTAAAATGTTACTTAAATTTCAAAATACTTAAAAATCAATTAGGCTTAGAATTCTAAGTTTTCCTCATTAATGCTTAAAGAATAATGTCACTACAGTTTTTAGATCAGTCAGTTTAAAATACAGTAACCAGCCATATTTCTGTGTAGCCATACCTAATTATAAAGAATAGCAGTTTTTTTCTTTTTTTATTACTCAATGAATTTATCACATTTATAGTTGTACGATGATCATCACAATCCAATTTTATAGGATTTCCATCCACAGCCCCAGCGCATCCTCCCACCCCCCAAACTGTAAGTCAGAATAAACTCATTGGCTTATTGTCAGGTTTACCCAAAATGTTCCAGAGTCCAAACACAGGCCAAAAAAAGAAAAAACCCACTATAGAAAAAAATGGGTTTTTCTAAAAGTCCATTTTGAGAATATGTCTTCAGATTTATTCCCAAGTGAGGAAAAAAAGATAACCACCAAAAAAAAAAAAAAAAAAAAAAAAAAAGCTAGCTTTTCCAAGTGCTGAGTATTTATGACAGAATATTCATCTCAATAATGGATATTCCTAAGCAAAGTTGGTGTATCTTCCTGTCAGCTTCTTTCTATCACGACAGGAATGTAAAGCCAAGTGATTGGTGATTAGATTAGGTGGCTCTGGGAAAATCTGCATATATATATATATATATATATATATATATATGTATTTTTTCATCATCTACAATATATATCTCATATTTCCACTTTAGCTCTTATGAGTTTGATCCTTCCTTTTTCTTTCCTTTACTCTTTCCCTTTTCTAGGTTTGTAGAAATTGGATTTAAGATTCAAAATTTTCCCCTTTACTGGTCTTCGGCAGATAGTGCATGTAACATATATGATGTGCCAACAGTTAGGGAGATGCAGCTTTCCCACTTACTATCTGCGTGACCTTGGATATAGAACTTAACCTCTCTATGTCAGGCATTAACTCCTTTAAAAAATGGAGATGATAACTATCTCCATCCATAGAACTTTTATGAGAAGTGAATAACCACACATATAGGGCACAGAACAGTGTCTGCTAAGTGGTAAGTGCTATGTGTTTGCTATCAATATATATTATTTATATATACTTTGGACTCTTACCCCATGTAACTTTCTTTGTGTATCTCTAAAGAATTAGTGTCCAGATATTTTTAAGCAGAAAATTGTGCATCTTCATCAATGTGCTTGAACATACTATGAACACATAATATGCTTTTATAAATAACCTTGTTCTTTGACTCTTGGGAACACAGGCATGGTTCTTCCAAAGCAAGAATATGAATATAAGGAAAGGGCAAAGAAAGGTGTTGAGAACACTTGATAAAATATTTTTTGATTAGTAAAAGAACTGAGCCTTTCTTTTTTTTTCTTGAAGTGTACTTAACAGTGTTGTGTTAGTTTCTGGTGTAAAGTGATTCAGTTATACACGTATATACATTCTTTCTCATAATCTTTTCCTTTATTGTTTATTACAAGATACTGAAGTTCCCTGTGCTCTATAGTAGGACCTTGCAGTTTATTTCATGTATAGTAGTTTGTATCTTCTATTCTCTAACTCCTAACTTATCCCTCCCCCACCATGTTTCCCCTTTGGTAACCTGAAGTTTGTTTTCTATGTCTGTGGGCCTGTTTCTGTTTTGTAAATTAATTCATTTGCATCATATTTTAGATTCCTCATGTAAGTGATATCATGTGGTATATGTCTCTCTCTGATTTACTTCACCTACTATGATCTCTAGATCTTTTCATGTTGCTATAAATGGCATTATTTCATTCTTTCATATGGCTAAGTGGTATTTCATTGTGTGTGTGTGTGTGTATATATATATGTATATGTATATATATATATATATACACACACATTTTTTAATTGGGTCACACCCGTGGCATGTGGAAGTTTCCAGACCATGGATTGAACCCATGCCACAGTTGCAACCTGTGCTACAGCTGAAGCAACACTGAATCCTTAACCTCCTGTGGCACGTGGGAATTTTCCTATACCACATCTTTTTTATCCATTCATCTGTCAGTGGACATTTAGGTTGTTTCCATGTCTTGGCTATTGTAAATAGTGCTGCTGTGAACATTGTGGTGCATGTATCTTTTCAATTCAGGGTTTTCTCCTGATATATGCCCAGGAGTAGGATTGTAGGACCATATGATAGTTCTATTTTTAGTTTTTTAAGGAACCTCCATACTGTTTTCCATAGTGGTTACACCAATTTACATTCCCACCAACAGTGCAAGAGGGTTCCCTTTTCTCCACACCCTCTCCAGCATTTATTACTTGTAGACTTTTGGATAATGGCCGTTCTGACTGGTGTGAGGTGATACCTCATTGTAGTTTTGATTTTCATTTCTCTAATAATTAGTGATGTTGAACATTTTTTCATGTTCCTGTTAGCCATCTGTATGTCTTCTTTGGAGAAATGTCTGTCTAGATCTTCTGCCCATTTTTTGATTGGATTGGTTTTTTTTTTTTTGTTATTGAGATGTATGAGCTGTTTGTATATTTTGGAAATTAAGCCCTTGTTGGTCACATAGTTCGCAAATATTTTCTCCCAGTCCATAGGTTGTCTTTTCATTTTTGTTTATGGTTTCTTTTGCTATGCAAAAGCTTATAAATTTGATGAGGTCCCATTTCTTTATTTTTGCTTGTATTTGAATATATTGTTATGTTTTATGTTCTTTTGTAGGAGTTTTATGGTGTCATGTCTTATATTGAAGTCCTTACACAATTTTGAGTTTATTTTTGTTTATGGTGTGAGGGAGTGTTCTAATTTCATAGATTTCCATGCAGCTGTCCAACTTTCCCAACACCACTTGCCAAAGAGAGTTGTCTTTTTCCCATTGTATATTCATGCCTCCTTTGTTGAAGACAAATTGACTGTAGGCACGTGGGTTTATTTCTTGGCTCTCTATTTTGTTCCATTGATCCACTTGTTTTTGTGCCAGTACCATGCTATTTTGATTGCTGTAGCTTTGTGGTATAGTCTGAATTCTGGGAGGGTTATGCCTCCAGCTTTGCTCTTTTTCCTCAGGAATGCTTTAGCAATTCTGCATCTTTTATGGTTCCATATAAATTTTAGGATTATTCGTTCCAGCTCTGTGAATTGAACCTTTCATTTAGTTTCCATAATCTCCTCTTTATTTATATGTTACCATTCTTGAAATTTCACACTAGGCTAGGCAATTCGAATCTGAAGAGTTTGTTCTCAAATGAAAATGTTTATGTACTTGTTGGGGAGGGTACTCTATTTTTGTTTTAATAATTTTATAATTCTACTGTTAAAGTTACTCACTATCCATTTTACCACAATTGAGCTCAATGCCCATGAGATAAATCTGAAGGATTTACATCATAACCAAACAGAAAATAAGTGGTATATGTGAGCATATCCTTTTCTACAAGATAGGTCCACCTGAACACAGTTACCTCCATTATAGAATTAACATAATTTAATCATTCATGATATTTGCTAATCAAGATCTTTTTGGTTTTAGAAAATGGCCTGTTCAAAAATACATTTTTATAAACTATAAAACCATGCCTGGTCTCCATTTTCTATCCCGTGTTAGCAATAACTTCAGAGGTGTATGATGTCACTGTTCTTCCCTGATATGCCTGTGCATGTATCTGGATCAGAATATCAGAGAAGAACCTACACCAAACCCATATGTTTCATTTCGTTGCCTATTCTAAGCAATAGGTCAAAGAAAAAATAAATCTGATCAAATAAGTCATCACCACAGCGAACATTTAAGATGCTGTGTGCTGTTTTATATAAGCTTTGCCATGGTGGACTACAACCTTCCGAATTAAATTGTCCTGAAATACTGAATCTTTTTTAAAAATTTAAGTAGAATGGGCCTTTATTATTTTGTTTTGCTTTTTATATTTTTAATAACAATATTCCTAATGTCTACTTTTCGGTAGCCAAGATTTTTTTTAAATTACATGTTAATAGAAAGAAAGAAAGTCAGTGCTGGCAATATTCACAGAGGATTGGTGATGGGGAGAGACACCCTCCAAAAACTTTATTTTATAATCTGGTTGTAACATAACAGCAAGATGATCTGGGTATTACTTCATTCTATAAGTAATCTTTTGAAGATATGTACCTATGTCTTCAAAAGATGATATAGCTATAAATAATTATGATTGTATTATAATAATTATAAATAAATGCCTCATCTGATTATTTTATAATTTCTAAAGTATTATCATATGTATTTTTTAATGCAGTGCTAGTTTTGACAGGACCTAGTAATTAGAATAAAAAAGCAATACTTTGGTTTAATTTTCTTCTATAAAATCACACACACTCATACATATACCCAAATATAAATACATATACATATACCCAAATATATATAACATAGAAAATTTTAAATCTCACCTTGTATTTTTTGAGTAACTCCAGTTTGATTATGAGGTTATTTGCAAAAACACATTTGAGCACCCTACCACCAATCCATCTGTTCCCTCCTCAGAAATGAGCATTGAAACATTAAAAAAACTTTTTTGCCAGTCTGTGTGAAATCTGTGGGAAGAAAACAAAACATTTTTCTCAAGTATTCTGAGACATTTACTGATTTCACTTGGCCTGTGTACTCCTTTTCATGTCACCACATATGTCCTTGTTCTTGCAAGAACTTACCAGTTTTTATTTGGTAGTTATTATTTGTACATTTCTTCCATAGTTCTTACTCTTTTTCTCCCTCTCAGTACTGTGAGATTCTGTGTCAGCTGTTGACAACTTCATTGGAATGTTCACTCTAGGCCCAATTGTCTTATCCCTGTTTATTGTCTGTCTCCCTTAGGAAGATAGAGGCAGCATGAAAACAGATACTTTGTTTCATTTATTTCTGTATCCTCAGTGCCTAGAACAGTACCTGGCACACATAAGCTCTCAATAAATATTTATTGGCCAAATTAATGCTGTTCCTAGTCGCATATAAACACTGAATCGTAACTGCAGTGAGTATTTGTTAAGCATCTTCTAGCTGAGGCCTAAGGACAGCTGTACCCAAGATGGCAACAAAAGTTGAGTAGTGTTCAGTCTTTTGGGCCTGTATGCACCAGCCCAACTTTACGCACACACTTTCTAAAGAATTTTTATTGTGAACAGAATTTTTCTTCCTAAAAGTAGGTCAGTTTTTTAATTTTCTTGTGAAATTTAGGTATTCTGGAGCTCATGGAAGGCAAGAATTATGTCTTATTCATTTTGGGACCTCCAAAACAGAGCTCATTATTCAGCATGTATCAGGCCCTTGATAAATGTTGTTGAACTGAAAAATTAATAAGCCTCTTTTTTGTTTCTTGATTCATCTCATAAAGACCTCGTTGCTCTTTAGACTTCCAATAAAATGAAATTTCAGTAATATATTAAAAAGCAGTAAACATGAGGTACTTGATTAAAATTCAATAACAGATGTTCCCCTAGTGGTATCATCATTTCCACCCAAAAAGCACCAAGCCGCTCAGACTTGCCTTGTAGTACAAATTCAACCCCTTTCCTCCTACAAACGACCTATAGACCAGATTTTAATTTTAACCTTTTACTAATGGTTAGAGTCATTTTGAAAAGGTTATTTGTCATGAAGTTGATTCCTTGACTTACAGTTTATAATTTTCTGGATCGTGTGTGTATAACATGCTACAGAATTTATCTTTTTTTTTTTTTGCATTTCTGCTCCAGTCCTTTCTTTACTTCCCAAACATACTTGAGGAGATAATTACACTGTAGGTTTTGTCAAAATAAAGTGGGGCTTTAAGTGACTTATTCTTAAAATTAAAGCTTAAATTTTTGTGGATATGATTTTGTCCATTAGAGAAACAACTTTCCTTCCTCGCTTTTCAAGATATTCTAAGTACCTGATGCACAGTTAATACCACTTGGCATAAATGATGAAATATATGATCACTTCAAAGACTGTCATCTTCCACTTGACAGGGGAGATAATCTCTTGGGAGAAAAAGTTCTTAAACACACTTTTTTTCTTTAAAATGTATCTCGATCAGATTATTGCACAATTTAACAATGTTAACTCTACCAGCAATTCCTTTCTCATTTGGGAGAAACATACAGATCATAGCTCAAGACTGACAACTGGAAATTTGTCAGATTAAAGATTTTGTGATTTGATAGTCTGTTGCAGTGTAAACAATTTGAATAATGAACACAGGGAGAGACCTGGTGGGACAAAAGCTGGAGATTGAAATGGTGCTTTGCTTCAGGCATTCCCTACACTGGCAATAGCATCACTACTGAAAGAGGAAAGAATTAAGTTTGGGCTTTTTTTTTTTTTTTTTTTTTTTGCCTTACCCAGAGCTTGAGGTAGTTCCTGGGTCAGGGATCAAACCGGCACCACAGCAGTGACTCCAGCCACAACAGTGACAACCCCAGATCCTTAACCAGTAGACCACCAGGAAACTCCTAATATTTATTTTTAAGTTATGATTGTTCATGGAGATAAATTTTTTAGGATCCAAACAGAAGTTAAAATTGTATATGCTTATTTTGTCTTTGGAAAACCTAACACCCTTATACTTAGAGGCAGTTTTCCCAAGTACTATTGAGATATATTTCCCCTTGGATCCTGAAACTTAAGGGAGATTCATCAAAACTAATATTTCATAGTGAAACTTACTTTTGCAGGCAAGGTCTATAATTTTTCCCTTCTCGGGACAAATTATATCTAACGTTGTTTAAATATCTCTAAAGGAGCATTTGTTCTCAAGAAACAGAACAGCAAAAATATTTGGGGTGCTTCTACATTTAGAGCAGCAGAATTAATAGGGCTTTAGTCATCTTAAAACCCTTTATGTTACAGATATTAACAGGTTTGCCCAAGACTTTTCCACCAAAATAGCATCTTTAGTGTGGAAGCAGTTTGTACTGCAGCAAATTATAGCTCAATGAAGACTCCACGTATCTAGAGTAGCAAAAAATACATCATTTATCTGGGATTATTCCATATATATTTTTAAACATTTAAAAATAACAATTTCCAAGAAGTATAAAGTTTAAGAAATTTGGTTGCAGTGTTACTGATTTTAATATTTGTTTTTTCAGGTGGCTTAACAGAATTAACATGCTGACTGCAGGATATGCAGAAAGAGAGAGGATTAAGCAAGAACAAGGTAAAGGAATACTTTTTTTTACTATTATATAACACTTTTTTTCTTGCTCTTTTTCTGTACAGTGATTCACTGCTATCACTTTAGATAAAATGCATATGTTGGTCTCTGGTTGTTTATCTGCTATGCACTTTGAATCCAAATCCTAGCATCTCATGGCTAAAGTTTAGTAAAGTAAACAGGGAAGAAACTCTCAGATTTTTGGAGCAGCTGATATGGAGTTCATTTCTGTTTGTTGCTATCTCCTTCAGTCTATTTCCCATGGAGGAGTAAAAACTTAGAAATTAAAAAATCTAGAATTGATCCTATATATTCACCTAAGCCTAAGGCCTTGGTGGTGAGTTGTTTTTTCTACTTAGCCAATTCACAGATATTAAAGTGGTCTTTTATGCATAAAGCTCAAATGAATGATCCCTTCTTCCATAAATTATCTAATTTGATTATGTTCTTCAGTTCTTTTACTGTGTTAGCTCTATGATCTTGCCTTGGTATTGACCTCACATTTATGAAACACAATATAACCTGATGCAGAATTGAAATCTTAACAAAAGCTGTGGTCCCTGTTCTAAAGTAGCTTCACATTTCCCAAAGAATGTTTGTTGTACATCCCTTGGAAGCATAAATAGTTTTTGTAAATGTTTGCAACATCCTGAAGTTAAAAAATTCCACAGATTGATACATATATACAAATGCATTTCTAGTTGTGCCTCTAGTAGGCAAAGCCTGTTTGTTGATGTGAAGAGTCTGAAAACCTTCTGTTTTCTCTCAGAGTAAAACCTCAGCTAAAACTTTTAAAAACATCTAAAAACTAAAGGTTAGAGAGATCTAAAGAAGATAACCAGATCCCCAAACCAATCTGTCAGTAAATGTTTAGGTCAGAGGTCAGCAAACTTTTTGTAAAGGGCCAAATAGTAAATATTTTAGGCTTTTCAGGCTTTATGGTTTCTGTTGAAACAATTCAACTCTGCTGTCACAGTAGAGAAGCAGCTGTAGCTACATGAAGAGGAGTGGCTATACTTCAATAAAACTTTATTTATGGACACTGAGATTGAATTTCATAACATTTTCCACATTTTGAAAATATTCTTCTTTTGATTTTTTAAAAAAATTCTTTTCAAAGTATAAAAACGATTCTTGATCCACAGGCTGTATAAAAACAGGCAGAGTCTCGTTTCGCCTGTAGGCCATAGCTGGCCAATCCCTGGTTTAGAGCCTTGGGGAGAGAGAATGGGAATGAATGGAGCAAGGAGTAAGGAGATAGGGCAGGAAGATTTCTAAGAAATACCAAAAGCCAATTCATTACTGCCAGCGGGAATTTATCTTCTTGTTAAGACTCTCAAAAATACACACTCAAAATTGCCTAAGAAAAATTAAAGAGCAGCATAAAGTAAATGAGTACTAATTTTTGCACAACGTGCAACTGATTAAAAAATTGCTAAGTGGATGCAAATTAAAAAAAAAAACCTGAGAAGGAGTCAAGATTAATGAGAAAATACTTGCTGGAGAAAGTAATCAGTGAGCCTAATGTAAAGTTAGCAGTGAAGAGGGAGAGAAGATATTTTCTTAAAATTAAAGTGTTTCTGTATAAGGCCTGCAGCTCGCACTCTGATTATATTAAGGTGAAATAGGCACCCATCCTGCCTGAGATTACATTGGATTATAGTAGAAAAGATACTCTTAGTACAATACAGAAAGTGAAACATGGGGAAGTACAAACCAAGTGCCATGGGAATGAGGCTGAAGAGATTCCTTCCTAGAGGGAAATGGAAAAGGCATCATGTTGACTCCATTATCTGAACTGGTCCTCTCAGGATAAGAAGTAGTAGAATAAAACATTCCTGAAGGTGGACGCAGCATGGATACTTCCCCAATGTAACATGGAAGTCATCTCCATCAAGTCACTGTGCACAGGCACATCCCAGCCAGGACTGACTGTGAGGTGTCAGGCCAGTTATTAAGCCACATTTTTTCACTGTTCAAAGTTTATTCCCCACTTTCATACTTCAACCTAATTTATAGGCCAGTTATAGTTAGAGAACTAAATACATACACACGCACACACATCAGCCTTCCTTTTCAAATTTCTTTAAAAAGCATGAAACTATCCTTTTAAAAGTGCATATAGATTTATTTCTCAGTTTTTTAGGATGCAAGAATTAGAAGTGTAGGCCATGTGCTGATAGGAAAACAAATCTTGAGAAAAGTCAATTTGCATGGATAAGGAACCTTGGATTTTCTGGCCTGACTTCTGTATTTTATCACTCGGCATTGCTTTGAAGCTGAGCATGGCCTTGATTTTAGTGGATTTCCTTTGTACTTGGTATTATGTAACCAGATTTCATTATGGATGAAAGAACTGGTAAGTCATATTGCACATGCAGGTTTCAAAAAGTATTCATTCAATGGATTTATGCTGCCATAGGCTGCCATGTGAGTATTTATTTTAGTGCCTACTGGAATGTTGTAGACAATCATAGGCAGAAGCTAATAGTTACGCAGTTCAAGTCTCTTGCTAGCACAGTACAACCAGAATCTCTAAATAATTAGAGCACCATTCACCAGGTGCTCTCACATAGGTCAGAAACATATTAGACTTCCTACCTTCTGCAGGATTAGTTCTCATGGTATTCTATATAGAAAATTACTGGAGGCACCTGTCTACTCCACACTTCTATAGAATTGTTTGACATCTGAGTACTACTCTCAGTACTGAAGTTAAACTTGATACAAAATAGAGCTCTTTGAGGATTGGGAAAATTTCAGAAAGATGCAAAGGAATAACTGCCAAACACTGTTTCTGTTTAAATACCCAGTGCAGCTTGAAAGTGACTCTTTCATTGACTTAAATAAAAGTTTAGGGAATTGCTGTCTTTAACTACAGAAGCATAAAGGATTTGGAGTTCTTTTTTATTAAGCATTGATTTACTTAGAGAAAACAGGGTTATACTAAATTTTGCCAAGATCATAATTTGGCTAATTGTCTGCTAATCATTTTTCTACATTTTTCCGTCATTAAGTCAGACATTCATGACACATTATTTTCAGTCCCACATAAGGTCCTCGTAAAGCTTTAATTACATAAAAATGAATGAAATACATTGTATTTCTTTGATCATTCTAGATGAAAAAGTCAATTTTTTTTTCAAATTATCCTTTTGTATCAACATGAGAAGTGGAAATTTTCCTCTTCTATTGATGGCACTGTTTATTCATGATTAGTTACTTGTAAAATTGAATGTCACTATAAGAGACATTAAAAGTATCCATTTATTTTGTGCTAAATAGAGAGCTAAGAAAAATAAATTAATTTGCTTTTAGAATGAAAATCAGACTGGTTTCAGCCTCTGGGCAGCAGTGTGCCTGTAATTTTCCATACAAACTCAAAAAGGCCTGACTAAATTTACTGTGTAGCCTCTTCTCTGGCATCAGTCTCTCAAAGACACACTGCTTAGTGTGTGAAATGAAGTTAATTTGCAGTCGTTATTTCAGCCTTTTCTGAGGCAACCCAAGCAAACTTTGGTTTGATGGTGCTTTTTGTGGTTTGATGGTTAATACACCAAGAATTACATCAAATAGTGGACTAGAATTCGTCCTAATTAAGTTGAGGGGGTGGTGAGGTAGAAGGAGAATCTCCCAAATCTGTCCCTCGTAATGATAGCTGTAGAGATCTTGACAAAATGGTGATCGTCTCCTTCTCAGTGTTCTGATAGGATCACTTGAGGTGCTAACGCCTTGAGACCAGAGTGCAAAGGTGAAAGGGAAACTCAGAACACGTGCCATAGTTTCTGGAAATAGTGGGAAGGGTAAGAGCAGAGTGATCTTGGCAAGCCCACTGCCTGGGAGCAGGGTGAGTGGGTGCTTAGTCCCTTCACCTTCAGCAGTAATTTCCCAGGAGTATTTGAAGCTCTGGCAGAGCTACCCAAGTGAGGCCCCAGAGTTCCAGGATTCACTTTTCACTGCTAGAACTTGCTACAGGAAAAAGCTAACGTCTAAGATGAACACCAGGCATTTATCTCCTGTGCGATCTGGGTCAGACTGCCCTGGCATGCTACCTACAAATGTCCCAATATTAGAGATCTTAATATTTACTTACTGACTGCTTTCGAGGTGCAGGGCACTTGAATATATGTTACCTTACTTAGCACCCCACTCACACTATTCTGGAAGGTGGTTATTATTAGCCCCTCCCCCCCTTTTACGGATGATGAAACAAACTCAGAGAGATTAAGTAACCATCACAAGAGCGCAGAAATGGTTGTTGGTACAGCCAAGCACTGAACCTACATCTACATGAGTATATAGTCATGGTTTTCCCACCAGTGTTTACTGGGTCCGTTTCTGGGCAACTACATTCATTCGTTTTTGAGGAGAGACTTAATGTGCTTCTCCTTAGTATGTGACCCAGTATGAAAACCAGATATCAGATTTAAGTTAACTAGTCTTTGTTTATCTTTTGCTCAGAATAATTAAGGTAGGAATAGAATTTTGAGGCCTTGTATTTTGAGACCTGAATATAATAATCTCCATTGCTCAAGAATTTCTTTTCTTTTTTTTTTTTTTTTTTTTTTTGTCTTTTTGTCTTTTTGTTGTTGTTGTTGCTATTTCTTGGGCCGCTCCCGCGGCATATGGAGGTTCCCAGGCTAGGGGTCGAATCAGAGCTGTGGCCACCGGCCTACGCCAGAGCCACAGCAACGCGGGATCCGAGCCGCGTCTGCAACCTACACCACAGCTCACGGCAACGCCGGATCGTTAACCCACTGAGCAAGGGCAGGGACCGAACCCGCCACCTCATGGTTCCTAGTCGGATTCGTTAACCACTGCGCCACGACGGGAACTCCCATTGCTCAAGAATTTCCTTGCACAATAGCCAGGGTTATGGAGCAGCAGGAGGAGGGGGCTGGAAGGATCGAGAGTATATGTCATGTGAAATTCTCCCACCAAGTCATACAAAAGAGACCCAGTGGTTTAGAGCAAGGCAGTTTCTTAGTTCAATTCCCAGTTCTGTTATTTTCTGTTTATATAGTAAGTGCTCAATACATGTTAGCCATACTTATTAATCAGCACTACAAGCCCCCCCCTCTATATATATATGTAAAACAATGTGGGAAATCCTGGGTGGAGAAGGGTACCTGTAAAAATATGTGCCGTGACTTTTTACCTAAATCTGGATATTAGTTAAGCCTTCTGCTGTTTCTTTTGTGATTTAGATTTTCCTAAGAATAAGGAACCTTTTGCTTTAATGCCTTTTCTCTTATCATCTGAAATTCACACGCGTAATACTTACAGGTTTTTTCCTTGTAAATCACATAAAGAATTAACCCAGCAGTTGCAGGGCGGTTAGGATATGGTAGAATATCTTATTCTGATTATTGGCCTTTGTGCTATATTTTTCTTACTCAATGAATGTATCTCTCAGAGTTTTTCCCCTTCCCTCTTGCCTCAGGTCTGCCAAGTCACTTTGTCTAGCGGCTTACATTTTCTACCCTTTCAAGTAGTTCTAGAAGTTTGGAACTTACAACCCACATCAGCAGATTTGCCCTTTTGTGTTTGGCAAGAATCAGAGTTTGCCATGTGTTTCCAAGTAGAGGTGGGAGTATGGTGTTATAGAGACTCATGTCAGCATGACTGGAAACAGCGATTGTTAGGTAACCAGTGAACTGAAGCCAGAGAAGAGAACTGAGAACATTATTTTTGAGCTGTTTATGTCTGTAGAGATCTTCTTTGAGTGTTCATCTTTAATATAAAATGATACACCTTTAAGAGGCATCATGTGACATTCATTAATTGAGCTTCAAGTGATTTATTTCGTCTAGAATGTAAAATACCCTAAACTTGGATTTCCCGCTGTGGTGCAGTGGGTTAAGGACTCAGCATAGGTCGCAGCTCTGGGGCTCAGATTCAATCCCTGGCCCAGGAATTTCCCTGTGCCCTGGGTGTGGCGGAAACCTAAGATACCCTAAACCCGATTTGTCTTATGCGGTGCCTTTTCTTAACTCCTTAAAATTGTGGCTCTGTGAAAATGCTTGCTTCAGAAGGAGATTGGGATCAGGTGATCGTACTCTTCCTTCCACCTCAAAACCCAGCGAAAATAAAGGTTGGTGAGCCTAGAGTAGGGAGTGCTGGGGAGCAGGGTGTAGGAATGGGATTGAAACTTCCTTTTGTTAGCTGGTGGTGTATGTTCCTGAAAATATGGCTAGAAACTTTTAATAGAATGTTGATGTGTCCATGTGTGTGAATTTGCAGATTATTGGAGTGAGAGTGACAAGGAAGAAGCAGATACTCCATCAACACCCAAACAGGACAGCCCTCCACCCCCCTACGATACATACCCACGGCCTCCCTCCGTAAGTTGCCAATAGGAGTGTATTCAATATTGCATCAGATTCTTTGACCTGAAATATCGATTTGTATGTTTAAAAAAATTATGTAGTGAAGTACATGTCAGACCTTGGGTTTTTTAGGAGGAAGCTGTCTAAAAGTAATAAGGGAAAAAATTTTAAGTATACAAAGAATGTTTAATCAAGAGGAACAGTCATCACAGATTCCATGCCTAATAAATATCAGTTTTAAGAAAAAATGCCATTTGTGTCAGAGCTGCCTTCATAGAAATATCAACAACTAAAAAGTTTTCTTAGCTTGAGATGTCTAAATTGACCTTATCTGTTGTAGACTAACAAAGTTCATTCCTATGTTTTTTATTTTATTTATTTTTTTAATTACTCAAATGAATTTATTGGATTGTTATGATCATTATACAACTACAGATGTGATAAATTCATTCCTATGTCTTTTAGAAGCAACTCATAAAAACTAATACTATATCTGTATTGAACATGTTTTGGCATGTAGCTTTTCAGACAGCCATGGAGCCCGGTTTAATGTATGTGTTTATATGGTGCTCTTCTTCTTAAGGCTTCTTAAACCTGTGTAAATCATTCTGTATATAGAGTGTACCTCGATCCTTTCATAGAGTAAACAACTGTCCTGATTTGCTTGGGCCTATCCCAGTTTATGCCCATTTCCCATCAGAATTACCAAATGTGTCTCAATACTGTCCCAGTTTAGGCAACACATTGTTTGGTCAATTCTGCCTGTCTTGGGACTGAGTCTTCCACATAGGAAATGGAAGCTGGATTTAGGTGACAGTAGCAGCCAACCTAATTCCACCTCCCTTTTACTCCAGGGGATTTTTAACAAGAAGAATGCTCTGCAAGACTTTGATAAAATTCTAGGCCACTTCTTAACCTTGGCTGTGCATAAGAATCACCCTTGGAATGTTTTAGAACAGCAGATACTCAGGCCTAATCAAGACATATAAAATCAGAATATTTGGGACTGCAAACAGCTCACTGGACTGGACTGTGAACTTTTTATTTTTTTGAGAACAGAGACCCTGTTCTATTCATCTACACATCCCCTTGTCCTAGCCCACTACTGGCACTTATTTATTAAGTGCTCAGTAAATATTTTTGAAATAAATAAATGAAATGAAAGAATGAATACTTTGGGTTAATGACTAAAAGGAAAGTCACATTTTTTTTGTTGTTGTTGTCTTTTGAGGGCCACACCTGAGGCATATAGAGATTCGCAGGCTAGGGGTCCAGTCAGAGCTGTAGCCCACCAGCCTATACCACAGCCACGCATGGCAACGCTAGATCTGAGCCACGTCTGTGACCTATACCACAGCTCACGGCAACCCTTTGTATCCTCAACCCACTGAACAAGGCCAGGGATCAAACCTGCATCCTCATGGATGCTAGTCGGGTTCACTAACCACTGAGCCACGAACTTCCAAAGTCACATTTTTAATTGAAATGTTTGATGACAGTATCTCTTACCTAAGGGAAACAGGACAGAAGGAAAAAAAATGCAGAATTGTTCCCATCCATATGCACATATTCTTAATAAATGCTGCAGTGTACCAAGGTCAACAGAATGCAAGGATGAACTGTGTAACTGAAATAACTAGGTCAGTAACAATATATAGTTTCTATCATATTTTACCTCTTTCCCTAAAACATCAGGGTCTGAATAATTCCCTTAAAATTTTTGTAAAAGTGGGGAGCTCCCCATTGTGGTTCAGCGTTAACAAGCCCAACTAGTATCCACGAGCACGCGGGTTCAATCTCTGGCCTCGCTCAGTGGGTTAAGGAACCAGCATATCCATGAGTGGTGGTGTGGGTCGCAGACGTGGCTCGGATCCCCCACTGCTGTGGCTGTGGCATAGGCTGGCAGCTGCAGCTCTGATTCGATCCCTAGCCTGGGAACTTCCATATGCCGTGGGTTCGGTCCTAAAAAGACAAAATAATTAATTAATTAATTAAATTTGTGTAACAGTGGTTGAAAGGGAAACTGCAGCTTGACCAAACTGCTCTTTAATCATTAGCAACTTGGGAATTTCAACAAGGAAATTACTCTCATTGTTATTAACATGTGGGAGGATAAACTGCCAAAGAAAATGCCACTTAACTTCTCCCTTACCCAGAGGGGCAGATGTACTTTTACCCTGGGCTTTTCCTGGCCACAACCTCAGCCTCAGTCTTGATGGTGACATCTAACAAAATCTGGCTCCTGCCAGAGAAGGGCCTGGGCTGGTCTCTTAGCCCACAGAGCTAGAGTAAGGCTCGTCCCAGTAGGGGTGCCTGCAAGTCTTCTTACAGCATTTACTTGATGCCAATCCTTTTTCTTGGTTGTGCTTTGTACTGTAGCATATATTCCCAAACTTTTTTTTTTTTTTTTTTTTTTTTGTCTTTTGAGGGCCACACCCGTGGCATATGGAGGTTCCCAGGCTAGGGGTCGAATTGCAGCTGTTGCTGCCGGCCACAGCCACAGCCATGCCAGATTCGAGCTGCGTCTGTGACCTACACCACAGTTCACGGCAACGCCAGATCCTTAACCCACTGAGCAAGGCCAGGGATCGAACCCGCAACCTCATGGTTCCTAGTCAGATTTGTTTCCACTGAGCCATGATGGGAACTCCTATATTCCCAAACTTTAAATCCTGAGGATAAAAATACTCCATTTTTCTTTTGTGTTTATGTGCTCTGCAGTGCCTCTGCTCAAAGCAAATACTAATCCCCATCAGGGTGTAATGTCATCCTTCCTACATTTTTAGCTCTCTAGAAAGTGCCACAGAATTAACAAGACCATGAGAAAGCTTTTCCTTGACACCACAGGGGCAGACACTCACCTATAAAGAGAGGGGAGGGTTATCTGTGACTAGAGGTACCTTGTTTTCACATCCAAAAGCCTTTCTCCTTGCTGGCATCCCCATCCCCAGACTCCCTAAAACCTGGAAATAAGAATTTGGCCACAATTCTTCAGGATTTCGAATGCATAGAGATTTTTAAACTCTGGGTTTTGGGGGGTGTTTTGTTTTGTTGCTGGATATTTCTTACCTAGGCACTCACAACTCTTTGTTATAAAAGTTGGCATTAATATGTCTGACTCTTTTCATGAGAGCCCAGTGTAGCTGTGTTTCAGTACACCCATGTCTGAGTGTCTGAAAATGTCAGCCGGGCCCTAACTCGGAGACATCTGAAAAGTTGACTAGTCATTAACGAGTAAATGTTACCTGCTGGAAATCAAATGTGTTCCCAAGTGATTATTTCTGGGGAAACTGATCAGAGGCTCCTTTCCACAGATGAGTTGTGCCAGTCCTTACGTGGAAGCAAAACACAGCCGGCTCTCCTCAACAGAGACCTCTCAGTCGCAGTCCTCCCACGAGGAGTTCCGCCAGGAAGTAACTGGGAGCATTGTGGTGTCCCCCATTCGTAAGACAGCCAGTCAGCGCCGCTCCTGGCAGGATTTAATCGAGACGCCCCTGACCAGCTCAGGATTACATTATCTTCAGACTCTGCCCCTGGAGGATTCTGTCTTCTCTGACTCCGCGGCCATCTCCCCAGAGCACAGGCGGCAGTCCACCCTTCCAACCCAGAAGTGCCACCTCCAGGATCACTATGGGCCGTATCCCTTAGCCGAGAGCGAGAGGATGCAAGTGTTAAACGGCAATGGGGGCAAGCCTCGAAGTTTTACTCTGCCTCGAGATAGCGGGTTCAACCACTGCTGTCTGAATGCGCCGGTTAGTGCCTGTGACCCGCAGGATGACGTGCAGCCCACAGAGGTGGAGGAAGAGGAGGAGGAGGAGGAGGAGGAGGAAGGGGAGGCAGCAGGGGAAAACATAGGAGACAAAAGTAAGTATGTTGATGGAGATTCTTAGCCTGTATACACAGATTCCTAACCTTTTCAAACTTCTTATTTTAAGAAAATAAATTTTGTTTCCCCTTTTTCTTAAAATAATGGTTTTGCTGCATAGGAAGTTAGCTATCCTTTGGTGTCCTACTTTCACAACCTGAGTAACTTGCGGGGGGGAAAGATGAGCAATGACGCCTGTATCCCAGGACACTCACAGCCAGAGCAAATAATCCCCCCACCCAAGCAGCCATTTGCCTTTTAAGGTTAATGGCATTCACCTGTTTTTCTTCCTCCTCTTACCCAGTGTCTTCTCACTTGCACCTTTCATTCCTTTGGTCCACAGTCATTGCCTCCTGAGTTTGGGATAAGAAACTATAAATGCTTCAAGCAGAGTGTTAGCAGAACCTTGGTTGAATAAGTAAGTGAATACACACACACACACGCACACACGCACAGATACATACATACACACTCACATGTATAACTTCCCCTTTCACTATTAGAAGATTTGAAGGAAAAAATCCAAAAGAATTTTTCAATGGAGAAATTTTACCATGGCGTTTCTGTCAACTCCATAGTCCAGAATCCGTTTCTAGAAACCAATTTGCTAAAAGCATCCATTTATTTTCTTGGTGTGTGTGTTGCTTGCAAAGCTCAGTTCATCTGAAACAAACCTTAAGAGAGAGAAGTCATTTAAGTAACGTTCTGTCATGTTGACATAAAGCATATGTTTACTAGTTATGAAGTTATTTATCCAACATGCTACATACCGAGCTTCTGTTTATAACTAATGTGATACACCAGTCCAGAAACCCAGGCTAGTTTAAGAGAAAGGCCATAATTCAGTTATTTTGCTTAGAAAGAAAATCCAGGACTGGCTAAAAGACTTGAATGTAAAATACCAAAAAAAAAAAATAGTATAGAAGAAATAGCATAAAATCATTTGCATCTCTTTATTCAAACTTCAGTCTGGGCCGATTAGTGCAGATCACCCGAGCAAGTGTTGACGAAACCGCAGTTACTGGTCCCCCTGGGGGATTTGACTTCTGTTTTTTAAAGTATACAAACCGACTATATCCTTCAGCCCATTTCATGGAGTATATGACACTTTGATTACAGGATATATTGATGTAAGTTCTTCATCACAACTGGAAAAACAACTCAAAGCTCATGGATTACCAGCAGGTCACGAGCCTCATGCCAGTGTCAAGCTTGGTTCATTTAAAATGGGGGTTACTTTGAATATTCTTGACAAGAAAATACAGTGAGCCTCTTCTATCAAAATATGAGTTGCTTATGTAATAAAATTCCTATGTGAAAGCAGTTTCCACATAAAGTATATTTTAGCCATAATCTCCAGGAGGAGAATTATAAAAGGTATGCTGTTGGTTCAGGAGACATAATTACCTGCCGAGCCCTCACAGCATTCACATTTAGTAGAGATCATAGAAGAATCTCGTGGAGGAAAGACCTAGGAGCCATGTTAGTTCTCTGTAGGAGTTCTCGCGAGCACAATAATACATGTTTAATATTAAGATGCTTAGTAAGTTGTTTTCTAAAACTTCACTGAAGATGAGTTAGAAACCTCATTTTGACTGTCGTCCACGTGCTGCAGAAGTGCTTCAACTAAGTATGTGAGGTTCTTTCAGTATTCTATAAACATATTGGGGAAAATACTTCATCTCTGACATTTTGAAATAAATTGTGATGAAATTAGGCACAATCCTCTGAAATAGACTCCTGTTCAAGACACAGTCCATCATTGCCACAGGTAGAAGTCATTGAGGCTGTCTTTTTCCATTAAGGTATACACTTAGCAGTTCCTCCTGGTCTTTGTGTAGGGAGGACAAGAAAGCAGAAAATATGTCATAGGACCTGAAAGGAAAACCTAGCCCTGGGCTCACCCTTCCTTCAGGCTCCACTAACCCACAGAGCATTTCTAGTTAGATGGCTCATGATTGTTTTTCCTTCTAGTGTCTGTTTGGGTTTTGGGTTTTGGGTTTTGGGGTTTTTTTGTTTGTTTGTTTTGTTTGGTTTTTTTTTTGCTGTTTTGTTTATTGCATGCATTTTTAGCCATACAGATATACTCTAAGTCGGTGGGGTTTTCCTTCAGGTTCCCAAATGAGTCAAGCGGGCAGTTACTCAGTACTTTCCATCTTTTCCAGCAGGCTCTGTCTTTGTGGAATGATTGCAATACAGCAGAACAGCCCTAGGAAATGTGTCGGTAAACTTGGTGTTGCACATTTTGTCTTTACAGTTCGATATTGTGGGGAAGTTCACACTGTTTCAGTTGGGTTTGTTTCACTAAAGATGGCTGTGCACTGTCTTTCAGGGCCCCCGTTTTTCTCTGGGTATTTTTCTATAAACCTTGCCATTTGATATCTCAGTGTCCTTTAAATCATTCTCAACAGAGAGTGCTTTTCCTGCTTGTCTGGAAGATGCTTCTTATTAATGGCATACGTGTTCACCTTCCTAATAATGGTTTTGGTGCATTACTTTTTTGAATATTTAGGAGTGTACAATTTGATGAACTCTTCATTTGGAAAACATCAGCTTTAAAATCAGTGTTGTCCAAAAAATCTTAAAGGTCTAGTTAAGGAATGTCTTTTCATGGCTGCCCTGAGTTGGCCATTAGGAGTACATATTCCAGGCTACTTATTCAAATCAGTCTGTTTGGTGTTATGACAACAGAGCAAAAATGATACGTGAGAAAGAAGCCATGGCCATCCCATCAGCCTCAGGTTTACAGCGTGCCCTCCGCATGGAGCGCTCACTCTGCTGCCACTCAGGTCAGCAGGCCATGGTGCTGTTACAATCAAAGCCCAGCAGCGCTGTGTTACTAACTCTCCCGCTCAAGGCCAGCATGCAGTGTGACCTACTAAAGTGAATTTGCACTAATCAAGTACAGACCTGCAAAGGAAATAAGTTTCACGTCTCTAGCTCCAAACATTTTTTTCTCAGTTTACTGAGAAATTAAAAATAGGATGTATCAGGCAAGTGAGCAGAAGGAGCAATGGGAGAAAAGATGAAAATACAGCCTATCTTCAGCTTTAAGGGTGAAGAATTATGTCATCAACTCCTTCATGATATATATTAAATAGTGCGTAGGGGTTCACAGAGCAACCTAAGAAGCAAGATAGACCTAATCTGTGACCTAGATGTTTTTTCATTTTCTTCGAACAGGTGGCAGTCAGCCCTGCTTATGAAGTGTAAATTTAGTCTTCTTTAGAGAATACATCAATCTGTGTTCTCATGGTTGAACTGCCTTTTGTCTTATTTTGAAATTCAAGTATTTAACTGAGTCATACTGTGATTTTTCTCAGGCCGAACTCATTTTAGTCTAAAGTGGATGGTACTAAAAGTACACAGATGAGACCTGTCTTGTTTTCCTTTGACTGAAAAGTCAGCTTGCATATTAATTATCCTGACCTACTTCACTGGCATTTGGGAGAAGACAAGTAATTTCCTATTATCCCAGTTAGCAGTTTCTAAGCTTACTGAGGTATGGGCCTTCTAATACCTCCGTGAACTAAAATTATAAATTATGTCAGCTTGTACAACTCTTAAGGAGTACAAATCATAAAAGTGTGACACAAAATATGGATATTATATCTATTCCTTATTCAGAAATCATCTGCCATAACACTAAAATACGGTTTTGGTTAATGCAGCTTGAAGTCTGCTTCTAATAGCTCTCTTTCCTTTACCATACTAGGCAATTTAGATGAGGTTTTTGAAGGCTTTATCCTTTAATCCTGCTGATTTCCCTCTTGGCAGTTAAAAGAGTACTCAATTTACTAGCCATACATTCTTGATGCCGCCAGGTACCCAATGAAGTTATAATGTGCTCTTTTTCACTGTCTTAGAGATAACCTATCAGTATTCTTACTTAATTTATACATTTATTAGCTCAATCTTAGAAATCTAAAGCAAAACCTAGGATTTTTTTACGGGAGTGGGGATAAGGGTAGATAAAATGTTACCTAGTAGCTACAATGCATCTCAGGTTATCTGGCCAAGATATTTATTGATGCTTTCAAAATGAGATCTGCCAAGAAATGTGTTTTAAAGTTATTTTTTTTAAATCTAACATCCATTGCACACCATTAAGAACTGTACAAGATATGCAGCTCAGTGGCCTAATATCTTAAATTATCTAGGCAGAGAGGCTGGATAATGACTAGCAATATCATGCAGAAGAAGATAGATTAATCCTCTTCAATCATTTTAAGGGTCCTAGAGTAATTTCCTCAAGAGTTTCTAAAAGCCATGAATTTTATTTTTTAGAATATTCAGGTAGGAAGTATGTGGGCAAGGAGAAGATATTCCCAGAATATGAAATTATGTTAAAGGAAAAAAAGGAGCAAGTTGAAAATAAAAATGTCACAGCACTTTTTACTGTTTTATTCATTATCAAGATAAATTATGCTCAAATACAAACAATTTTGGAAGAGCATAATCACAGTATTTTTTTTTTTTTTTGGCTTTTTAGGGCTACACCTGTGGCATATGGAGGTTCCCAGTCTAGGGGTCAAATAGGAGCTGCAGCTGCCAGCCTACACCACAGCCACAGCAACACAGGATCCGAGCTGCGTCTGTGACCTAAACCACAGCTCACAGCAACGCCGGATCCTTAACCCACTGAGCAAGGCCAGGGATCAAACCCACATCTTCATGGATGCTAGTGAGGTTCATTACCACTGAGCCACGACGGGAGCTCCCATCAATAATATCTTAAATTATAGTTCAGGTCCAAAAGGAATAAATGGAAAAGATATATAAGCAATGTGAATAAAAAGACATGTACTAAATAGAGAAAGAATAGCTGAGAACCTTAAATGCGTCACTTTGGTGAAGTTGAAGGACACCATTCTTGGCTGGTTATGTAACAAGTGTATATTTTAAAAAAAACACAGAAAAATCTAGGAAGCAGTAAAAAAAATATTCACTTGATACCATATTGTCTAATTTTTTTAAATTGTCCACACCCACAGCTTATGGAAATTCCCAGGCCACGGATTGAATCCAAGCTGCAGCTGCCCCCAGCCACGAATTGAACCTGCATCTCCACAGTGACCCCAGCTGCTGCAGTCGGATTCTTAACCTACTGCATCACTGCTGGAACTCCATATCATCTAATTTTGAAGAAAAATGGTTAGGAAGGCATAAAACATTAAAAACTGGTTATACAGTAGAATGTAGCCATAATTCTGATATTGGCTATAGCTTGGATTTTTCATCACACCTCCCTCATTTTTTGGCTTAAATAATGGGGAAGAGCTAATTGTCTTAATTTAACTCACTGCAAGTTCAGAGGTGGGATTGTTCTGGAATAAATGTCATGGTTCTTCCGTGTCAGGACTCAATTAAGTTTTCGGTAATGCCAACAGCTCCAGGCATCACTTTTCCTAAGATAGTATCCAAAGAATCCACGGTCAGGCCCTCTTCTTAGTTCTTTTTGTAAAATCAAACTCCCTGGATCCTTCCAGCAGACTTAGCCCTAGATTTCATTGGCCAAGTTTGCATCGCATGCCCCTGCCTAAGTGGCAGGGGAAATGGAATGATTATGAGTAGTTTAGACTAACCTTGATTTGTTATTAAGATTATAGAGGAAAGGAATGTACCAAACTGCTTATCATTACTATGTATATGAGCCTCTTACTATTATATATGTTATGTCTTCAAATATATTTGCTCAAGTAGGTTTCAGTTTTTCAGTACATATATGCAAGCATATACCCTGGTCACATCACGTCATTTAAAAGTCCTGGCCCTAACAAAATGTTAGATATTGAACAGGGGATAAAAATAAATATCATATAACTCTGAAAGTATAGCAAGCTAGATATAATTGTTGCTGACCTTTGAAATAAATAAGCATGTGTTCCTGTAAACACTAAGTGATCAGAGTTTAAAATACAGTCCCTGGAAACATTTCTCAGTTCACATCCTTGCTTTTTCTGTCTTCCACTTCCAAGTGGTATGACTGATCAAGTTATTTAACACCTCTAGCCCTCAGTGTCTTCATTGTCAAATGATGTGGTAAGAGAACCTACATCTTGAGGTTGTGTGAGGATCAAATGAGGTAATGCCAGAAAGCACTTAGTTTCCATTTCTGACACACCGTGAGTCTTTCCAATAGGTGCTTTATAATTGTGTAATTTATGTAGATTTCATACAGATTTGAATTTAGGCAAAGAAGGTAATTATAATACTTAAATAGTGAATTAGTCCTGGTAAACCCCACTAAGTAACATTTACTTTACTTCATGACCTAACTTTGTTCAGTTCCAGCTGTTGAGTTGAACCATATGAATTGCTATTGCTGTTTTTATAGGCCAAAATGATGAAATATCAGCAATTTTGTGTATTTCAACACAGTGTATTAAGTGTGCTTTAGGAGCTAAAATAGAAATGTCCCTCATTTCACATTCTTGTCACTCACTCTTCCTTTCCTTTTTGAATTTGGACATTTGGGAACTCAAAAGAAACTCTGTATCTCAAATAACAATAACCTTATCATATGTATTTACTGAAACATGTTTATAGATCTTGCTAATCAGTTTCAGATAGTTTCCCCATGGAAAGTCCAACCCTAATAACCAGTCTGACCCAGATGCCCTTCCTCCCACTACCACCACCATTCACCCTTGGGGATGTTACCCCGTTGTGTATTCTTCACAACTTTATCACTACCAGAATAATATCAAATATTGTCCGCTGATTTATTTTCCATCTCCACCCACCAGAGTATAAGTTTCTTAAGAGCAGGGATTTTATTACTATCTATTACACCCAGTGCCTGAAACAGTATATTACCTATAAGTAGGTCTGGCGCTATCAATGAATGAGTGAGTGAGTGAATGAATAATAATAGCTAAGCCCTTTGATCACCATTTTTTTTCCATTTTGTTATATAGTAGTTAATGCTAAAGTTATTTTTTATTCATTGTATGACATAAAATCAAGATATTGCAAAACTCTCTGTCTTGGGTATTTTGTAAAGGGAAGGACAGAACTGCATGTGTTCAGTATACTCTGATCTTCATGCCGGGAACCACAAAGCTAGGATACTAATAACTAGAATTACTACCCTTTGTATTATAACTCATTTATAGTTACTTTATGTTAAAACCGTTTTCTTCCTGTTTCACTCCCATTTCAATGATGAAGGGTCAAGAATATGACATGTGAGATAAGCAGTTCATTATTAAAAAACAGATCTTCCAGCGTCCCTAGGCAGTTGATTTTCTTACCGAAATCTGCGGCCTATCAAAGGAAGGCCAGCTTCCTCAGAAGTTACGCATCACCTAGCTTAATCCTGATTCATTTGTAAAACATGTTGAAAATGCAACTTGCACTTTAATAGCCAATAGCCCACATCAGCAAGGAAAATAATCGCAGAAATTTTATAATAAGTAATGAAGCCACATTCAAATGGCAGAAGAATGAATTCTAGATGCTGCAGAGTCATACCCGCAGAAGATGTAGACAGATGAGAATTAAAGCTCACATAAAATGATGATAACCCCCAACCAGTATAGGGAAGACAAGTTATGAATTACAGTCCCTTTTACCAAGAAATATGATAAGGTTCATCCACACTGCTACTTGTTACTGTTTTCACACATCAAAGAGGCAAACTACTTTCTTCATCTCACCAGTAGCATATAGTCAGTTTTTCTAGTTTATTTTATGAGGACATGTTCTAAGTTTAGTCTCCTTTGACCTTGGTTGCCCTTGCCAAGAGCAAGCTAAAGGTCACAAATGCCTCCTTTTTTCCCCTCTTCATAGAAAACCTACCTCCTATGATTAGCAACTACTGAAAAATAGTAGGTTAAGACATAATATGATTGCACCATAAAACATACCTTGGACATTTTTAAATTTCCCTATGTATTTTTCTTTTGTTTACTTGAAAAGTAGTAGCTTGTTTGTTCCTAAACCAACAAATAAACAGTGATGAAGATAAAAAGCAACCCTCTCTTCTTCTTCCTCTACAGAGGTAGCTCCTGTTAAAAGCTAAGGCTTTAAAAATTCTTGTATGAATTTGTTCTTCTCATGGATCTTGTGCCTGGAACTCAGTGTGAGTAAAGAGGCGAGGTGTGGTTTAGTTGATTTTTAGTTAGAATATTTCCTCAGAAAGTTTTTGGATGTGACCTTAGTTTGTAATACAAGCAGCAGTCCTGTGCTATTACTTACATACCACCTCTGAACCCAGCCCCAGCCCCAGCATATGTCACTCTAGAAAATGAAGCAGTTACCCACTGACTACCTCAAAAATGATGGAAGGAGAAGTGTAAGAAGAAAGAAATGACAGTGGCTGTACAAACACGCTTACACCCCGCATGCACTCATAGTGATGTCTCTGAAGCTCCTTGCCTACCTGCCTGTTGCCTTAGTGCTATATGACTTTACCCACCCTTCCTTATGGGGGTCTTCTGATAATTTCAACTTATCCCAGAGCACTGTGGTGAAAACAGCTAAGCCAGAGCCAGCTAGCCCCAAAACGTAGCAAATGTAGCCTTGAAAAGCCTGAACCGAGAACTCAGAGATGGGCTTCCCAACCACTATATCTAGTGGTCATAGTTTTTTACGTGTGACTTTGGCTTTAAAACTTCTACTGAGCCATCTCCCTTATTTCTTTTTTCTGGTGTTCTCACTAGTTCTGTTCTTCTCGCATCCCAGATTTTCTTATGTTTAACCATAGGCACTTCAGCCCTGATATTTGGTCTCAGTAGCTCAATCTATTACAGTCTGAAATCTTTCCTTTAATGTGAAAATACTCTCATTAATATGACACCCAATAAGGACAAAGTACCTATTAATATATATATATATATTTTTTTTTAATGTAGAAGTGACAGTTGGTCATTAAAAATTTGTAATATTTAGACCTCATCCTTGAGAACTTCTAGAAGCTTCTTAGGTATTTAATTTCATATATGGAGTTCCCATCGTGGCGCAGCAGAAACAGATCTGACTAGGAACCATGAGGTTGTGGGTTCGATCCCTCGCCTTATTCAGTGGGTTAAGGATCTGGCGTTGCTGTGAGCTGTGGTGTAGGTCGCAGACGTGGCTCAGATCTGGTGTTGCTGTGGCTCTGGCTTAGGCCAGCGGCTGCAGCTCCGATTTGACCCCTCCATATGCCGCAGGTACGGCCCTAAAAAGACAAAAAGGCAAAAAAAAAAAATTTCATATATCTTTGTTTCTATTACAAACAGTATGCCAATAAAATCAAATTTCTATGTTATTTCACAGAAATTGTAGAATACTTGAAAATAAGAGTGAGAGTTACTAAACTCCTGGATTTATTTCACAGCTGTAAATTCTTTAACATTTGTGCATTCCCTAATATTTTGATATCTAGATTTAGCCTACTGAAATGTAAACTGAACCTTCATATTATACTTTTAGTTTGCTGTATCAATATATAGTCTAATTAGTGCTAAATGTGTGTTCATTCATTGAACATTCTTTGTTTTTTTTTTACTTCATGCCAGATACCATGTTAAGGGTATATCTAGTTCTTCCATAAGTCTACCTAAAACAACAAAAATTTGTAAATTATCTTTGAAAAATAAGAAATATCTTTCTGATAACATGAAACAGAGCAAGTAATTCAAAAAATCCAGCCTCTTTGTAATGTTGTGCCAATAATTTCCTCTAACAACCAGTTGTTACTATTATAAAAATGATTCTTTGAGAGATAGCACAAGATATTCTGTGTTCATTTTAAGGTACTTATCACTTAGGCAAAATTTATAAAACTGGTTAGAAACAGATGAGATCACTTTTAGAGCTATTTCTGATTTGGCTCATTCCTTCAGCATTATGGTTGGGGAAAATACATTTTGGTTACTCAGATATGCTAAGTAACTCAAATCAGATGTCTGAAAATCTCCATGATTTCTATAAAATTAGGACGTATTTTCTCAATCATCAAAGAAATACTAATCTATATGATCAGTATAATATTATATATGGGTCATGATATTATACTGACAATATGGTACTGACCACAAGGTAAATATTTCTTTGATGACTGAGAAAGAGGCTTCCTAATTTTATAGTATAAGTATGGAATTTTTCAGAAAAACCTATGTATTACCAAATACAGAAAATTATACTATATTTTCTAAATAGAGAAATATGAACTTTAACATTTTAAACAGTTTCTCACTTTCTTCCAAAGTTATAATCCCATATCTCCCATAATTTTGAATCTCATATATTGACTGTGCTATTTCTCTTTTGATAAATTGTCTTTGGAGTTTATCGACTTAATACCTAAGAGCTGTTCATTTAAGAACTCTGAATTTTCTCATCCATGACTTTATTGGTTCCTTTTTTTTTTCTTAAATTGTTGTTATTGTTGGCCTCATTTTGAGTCTATCTTGTAACCTTATGAAATGGCTATTTTAAAGCAGTCATTCACTTTAGGATTCTTGGTGAGAGAAAATAGCCCATAGCTTCAATATCACTAAACCTAAACTTTACCATTTCTCCCTTAGCATCTCTGCTGTTTCCTCCTTGTTCTTTAACAATGCCAATACACAGGGGTTTTTCAAGCTTTTTCTAAAAAGAACAGGGAGGAGAGACAGCTTGGAATCAGTGTGGCTTCAATACAACCCACTGCCAACTCTGACAGTAAGGCCCACCCCTCACTTTGTATGCTATTGTCTTAAACCCTATGTAGCCATCTCTTGATTTAGCATCCTGGGTTCTAAGACTCATGATGAGCTTTTATTAACCTAATTAGAAGGATTGGGCCTCAGCACTGGAGGTAGGAAAGATGTTTACCATTCCAAAAATAATTCTGTGCAAATGTTGAATATCTTTTGAATAATCGAGTGAAAAGTTAACCTTAACTTTGAAGTCTTCTTTAAATGTATAGCACCTTTTTTTGGTTTGTGTTACTGTGAGTGGTGTCTCTGGTAAATGCTATAGAATCCATTTTAAATACTTTATATTAAAGTAAAGAATTCATTGAATAGTAGATAAATTGTTTTTCCTTGGAATAGGCATATAACATGTGCCGTGCTATATGTAAATGTGCATAATAATTAGCTATGTCACCATAGAAATTGGTTTTAAATATCCGTCCTCCCACCCAATGCAGAAATATCTTTTATTCCTTTGAAGAATTGTTTTTAAGACTCTGCTTAAATATGTTAAGGACTTAGAGCTCACTGGCCCCAAAGACAAGGAATTCTATGTTGGACAACTCTAGTTTAAAAGGTCTTACTCGTATTAATGTAAAAGCTGACTTCTTGTAAATGTCCTATTTGGGGATCTTGACATTGCAAATTAGAAAAATACAGAGCAAGTATTTGAAAGGCTGACATGTGGAAGGAGGGAAAAGATAGTCTTTGAAGTTCCAGAGGACATAATAGGTACAGGAAGGCTGATTTTAGATTGATATGAGGGAAAACATTCAAATGATTGTGTATGGCCATGAGTGGAATAACTGGTCTTTGTCAGTTTAGAGGGCCCCCCATTACTTGGTGTTTAAGAAGGTGCTAAAAACCAGCTACTAATCGGGACTTCCCGAGCTAACGGGGCAGTTGAACCTGATGGCTTCTTCTACCTCTGAGGTTTTAGGATTCCCTTCAGCATAATGGCCTCACCTTTGCTTTCTCGTGTGCTCTGCCTATTATACGTGTTCAAAACTATACAATGGAATTATGTTACCAAACATAATTTGTGTTGCCTCATCTCTGAGCTGAATGCATATAATCACCTTAACTTTATAACCTGTGGCATGAGTTCTAGATAACTCACTATCCTGGTAACCTGCTTCTGTACACCCTGTTTCTTTTTAGTGTCTCCATGCCAAGTGTACTGGAACTGTTACAGTAATCTAGACATTATATTTTTGTGGACATGATTATATTAGTTTTGGCCTACTCACTGTTGACTCATATGATGCTTTTATGTTCCAAGTCCTGAGTAACATCCCACATTTATTTACTTTATTTTTTAACCTAAATGCAACTATCTATACTTCTTTCTGTTAAAGTTTTAACTTTTCACCCAGCAATATTCAATCCTGTGAAGAAAGCTTGGACTCTCAGTTTTATCATCTATGATATTAGTCATTCCTCTTGTTGTTGAATAACCCTCCAAAGTTCTAAGGATCTTTTCTGCATTTTTAACTGCTTCACTGAATAAGGAAAGAACATTTTCAAAGAAAACATTTAAAGAAGAAAGGAGCAAAGACAGAGCTGTGTAGCATTCAATCTAAAATTGTATACATTCATTTCATTCCACCATTCAGTATCCTTATCTGGATTCACCTAAAAGTAGTAACACTCAGTCCATATTACAGCAGTTTAGTCATAGGATATCATGCTAATTTTCATCATATGCAAGGCACACTGCACTTGACTTTCCTTTTGTCTCCTAACCTAGAGCTACTCCCCCCCCGAAAAAAAGCCAGTTTAAATGCTTCATTTTTATTGAATCCATGTTGATCCTTAACTGAAATAAAAAATTGAACTCCTCTCAATAATAGTCTATTCTAAAACTTTACCATGTTTCTACATCAAGTTTATCACTTTGTTCTCTGTAGACCCTATGAGGAGTTTTGTTTGTTTTGGATAATACAATTCTCTTTTAACAGCAAGTCTCCAAGGCATTCTGACGGTGGCCCCTAGGATATTCTTAAGGCGAAAAAATTCTTTCGGTTCCTAAGATTATTCTACTAGTTCAAAGAGACCACAGAGTAGGTCTTCTGATAAGATAGTCCCTTATCACAAGATGCATGTCTTTTCAAATTTCCTAGTGTAAAAACTTCTCTTCCTATAGAAAAAGCCTAAAATATCATATGCTTCTACTTTCTTTTGTCATTTTATTTTTTTCTTTAAAAAAAATTAAGCTCTGTCTTCAACTTTTTCATGATCCTCAGCTGAACATGGCCTTCCTGGCACTCTTCTTATAAGCAATTGATATTATTTTCCACTTGTTCATTTCTAGTAGCCTCTTCTTCCATCTTTTATTAGAAATCCTCCTGAAACTAAAGCTCTTTCTAAGGAATCTTCTTGTAACTGTCTTGACTAGAGATCCATATCCTTTCCCTCTCTCATTAGGACAGTTTACGTTTGTGTTACTAGAATTTCATTTTTTAAAGCTACTGATTGTAAAGAATTTATATTTACCTATCTAAAGTTTTTAAATCATATTTCTTACGATCTAGGGACCATATCCAACTATGTGTCCTCTCTCCTCGCTACTGGAGGAAACAAAAACAAAAACCAATTAAGCTTCTTCTAGTCCCCTTCATGTCTCCAGTGCCACTTAGTTCTTCCCTATTGTTTAGTGCTAGCTTCCAAACAGATTTCACTCATTTCTTTATATTTTTGAAACATGAAATGTTTTGAAACGTGAAACATAAAGCTATAAAATTTAGGCTACTTCATTAGAACATTAGAACAGTGTGCAAGATTTTTAATCCTTTGTTCTTACGTCTCTCAGTTAATACCGAAATGTGCCAGGACAGAGTATTACAACCACAGAGACCTTAACCGTTTACAGAATCTGGTAAAAGGAAGGAAATAAGAATACTAAAGATTTCTGGTAACATTTTTTATCCCTGAGTCCTATCCCCCACCAGCCATATTCCTTGGTCAGCTGCATTCAGTGGGTTCTAAGAGTTAGCATTTCTGTAATGTAACCTAACTCACATCCCCAACCAAATGTAGCTTCAAATTATAGAAACAAGTTGTATCATAACCTATCCATGTTAAGCCCTTTTATATAAAATAATAATATCTTGGAGTTCCCATCATAGTGCAGTGGTTAACGAATCCGACTGGGAACCATGAGGTTGCGGGTTCGGTCCCTGCCCTTGCTCAGTGGGTAACGATCCGGCGTTGCCATGAGCTGTGGTGTAGGTCACAGACGCGGCTCGGATCCCGCATTGCTGTGACTATGGCGTAGGCCGGCGGCTACAGCTCCGATTCGACCCCTAGCCTGGGAACCTCCATATGCCACAGGAACGGCCCAAGAAATAGCAAAAAGACAAAATAATAATAATAATAATATCTTGGTAGTAAAAGCTGTGCTACCAATTTCTGTTCTAAACAGTTTATGGGGATGACACTTTCATACTTCTGTTTACTAGATAACTTGCTGTAACATATCCAGTGCTGGATATGAGCTACTTGTCTATAAAAGACAAGGATATTTCTTGAAGGTGATCTCTTTTACTATGATTTTTAGAGAGTACATGGTAAGATTTCATAATGAGTGGTTGAGTGAAAAGTAGAATTGAGCTATATTGCCCATATTCCTTGATATTTTCGCACATATACAGTGATATACCTCTCCTCTCTGAATAATTAACATAGCTGGTGGGAAAAATAAACAAACTAGATTTAACCCTTTAAAAATTACTTTGCTAATGGTTCACTGAGCATATGTGTATTAAACAAGATTTATAGCATATACTTCATTGTCATGAAACCAAGACTAAATAGATACTAAATAAAGCTATTTGGGGGATTTATAACTTGCAAAATACTGCATAGTGTTGGAAGAAGAAAGACATGGGTGTCCAAAAATTGGTTTCTCATCAATTACAATATGGAGAATAGAAAAGAGAATGGAATAATAACTATTCTATAGTTCCAGCTAAAATTTAGCAATTCCAACTAGTATTTTGAGTAGTGAGTCTTTAAATGACTTTCAGGCTTTTAGAGTTTAATAAATACACCCCAACAATGATAATGAGACAGCCAAATTACATGAAGGACTCACTGTCTAAGCACCAGTAAGATTCCCACCGGTGACTTCAGACTTTGGTTTCTGAAATGTATAAGGAAGTCCTATGCATTGCTGATATCAAGAACTATCTTTTTAGTATATTGAGATGATTGACATCAAACTAGGGGCTTTAAACCATTTAAACTGTTTTCAAAAGATGCAGAGCTATTCTATTCAACACTGTATCTTAAGTTTAAAGAAGAAAAAGAAGGAAAAAAGACATAATGCAGTTTGTTTTAGTTTGTTAGTCATCAAAAGCCTGCTACGCATTAGGGCTTGGTTGTCATCCTAGAGGTAAATCCTAAAAGCAGTCATAAACTGGATGTTTTTAATAGGTCATATATCTGACCAGTGACTAAAAACTCAAGAACATTTTATTGTGTCTGCAGTTGAGTTTAGTGGAGTTGAAATGATGAAAATTGTGCCTGTGAAGTTAGAACTGTTCAGGCTAAATATGAGAAATCCAGAATGCTTTTCTGATAGGAAAAGGAATGGACTGTCGTAAGTTTTCTAGCATTACTTATTCCAGTGGTTTCCAAGTTAAGTAGAATTATGATGTATTAATTTACCTACCTAACCAAACTTTTAATCTATTCATTGCTCACTTTCTAAAATCAGAGCTTGTCTTAGATTTCAGATATCTGACATGCTTGTATATTACTCCTAATAGCTCATAATTCAGGTGGTTATTACCCAATTAAATGAAAGTGTGAGTGATATAAGCCATTAGGTTTCAGAAAGGTAGAATACTAATTCCTATGTTATCATTGTCTCTAATGACATGACTTAATCTTTAGAAAAGCCATTTAATTAATCCAGTGATACTATAAGAAATCAAGTATTTTTAGTGATTGGAGAATGCTTTTTATTCATCTAGAATTCTTTTAACTACAAATAAATTAAAACAATTTCAATTAGGTTTCCCAAAAAGATTATTAAAATAAAAAGCAGGTTATATTCTAAAAGCTTAAAAAAGGAATGAACAAATGGGTAAATCATTCAAATATTGGGGTAAATTTTGGCTACTTTTTGTTAATTTTTCAATATTTTATGGAAATACAGCAATGAGTAGATATGTAACATGGCATTTTTAGGTATAAAAGAGTAACTAGTGGTTATGTTACAATGGTGTCTATTATCCAAGCCATGTGGTATAAAATAAAAACCTACCCACTCAAAATCTTCTTAAAGAACTAAGTTTTGGACATGGCAACAAACCCATATAAAGTAACTTAACTGCAACACCTTCCAACATCTCTCCAAGGCAACAAGGTGATAAGATTTTTTTTTGCAGTAGTTCCTTTTAATCGGCCTCTGTCAACAGAGGACCTTACAAGAATGTAGTTATAGACTGTATTTATAACGAAAAATTCATCCTGAATCTAAGTAAAATTTTACTCACCTCATCTACTCCAAATATGAATGACATGTGAATAACTTGACAATCTAGGTCATTCAAAGAAAACACCCTTTAGCAGTGGTTAGGCTATCACTTCATATAAGGTCTAGATCATTTTTCTTTGACATAGCAGTGCCATAAATAGCATTCTTTGACCTCAGCGACCTATTTTCCTAAGGTTCTCCCCCCTCCGCCACATAGTTCACATCAAAGAGTTGAAATACATCTTCTTACTAAAATGGAAGCTCTAGTGAAGTGTAAAGTATTTTATCCAGCTGTTTAATAGAGCACTTTATTCAGCTTATACCTCATATACTTAGACATTAAATTAGACTTATTTTAGTTAATTCAATTTAAATAATATTTATGGAACAACCACAATGTCCTGAGTATGCACTCTGCTAAGTGCAGGAAAAACAAAGATTTTAAAAATCAAAGAATCAGTAAGTTTGCCATCTAATGGGAGAGAAGAGCATCCGCATTTAACGGCACAGTATATTAAGTGTTTCAAAAGATGGAACGTGTTAAGTTCCATGAAACCAGTTAAGAGGTCTTGATTATTCCTATCTTGTGAAATTAGACTAGGCCTCACAGAGGAAGTGACATATAAGCTTGAATAAGATTTCATCAGGAGGAAAAGAAAAGAGGGTTACATTCTAGGTGGTTAAAAAGGATAGCTACAGCAAGAGCAGAAATGAAAAAAAGAATACTTTAGAGAAATATGGCATATGGTATTGGTGAGTAAAGATGAGACCAAAAAAATATGCAGGAACTAAATTATAAAACTCCTGGTATTCCATGCCCAGAAGTTTGAATTGTATTCCAAAAAACATGATGGAGAGCCTTTGGAGATCTCAGTAGGAAAGTGATGTAATCAGACATACTTTTCAGAAAGGTCACTCTCATGGCAGTATAGACGGTGTATTGCCATGAGAAAGTACAAATGATGGGGAGACAGGTTGAAAAACTTTCAACAGTCTATATGAGAGTTATTATATTGCCTCTACAAATGCGGAGGCCAATCGTTATCTGCTCAAAGGACGATATACAGGTAGACTAGGGCCTGAAGTATCTAATGGAAGCTTGGAGCACCCCCAGTGGGGGATTGGAAATTGAGCTAACCACACTAATATAAGGTCTGCCAATTGGTTCTGAATGATCATAAGTCAGAAAACACAAGTTTAGAATGGTACCAATCAGCATGGATAGACAGTTTTTTTTCCTAGCAATTGTCTAGAAACTGCTACCCAGTGCACCAGGCCAGAATAAGAAAGCAGGAGTTGAATACTGGAAAGTATGTGGGTTGTACATACTCAAAAAAAAAAAAAAAAGGGTGAAGAAATTGAGGTTCTTGTCAGAGTGGTCCAGCTTGGATAAGGAAGTGAATGTAGGAGGGGGCTGTGTTCTTAATCAGATCAGAGATTAGACATAGTTGGAAGAGAGAAGAAGAGGAAACTGTAATCAGGGCGAGCTTTAATACTTTAGAGGTGACCTGGCTCACCATGATGACAAACTGAAATATATGATGTTTTTGGATTTGGCACTAAATATCCAACACAGAGGCACTTATTTCAAAATAACTTTTCAATATCCCTCTTTTATGTTTGTATCTCGAAGAAAAAAAATAAATTTTGGAAGATTTTGCCACAGTGCATAAAGTAAGCTGTCTAATTGCAAGAGGGAAACACCCATTGTTATGGGAAATAAATCCCTTTTATATTAATATGATTTATTACTTATTTCAATAGTCTAGTAAAATACATAAAATGAAATGAAAATTGGGAAGATGCTTTAACCTGCTACCTGCTTTCTAAGTAAACCTCGACTCATTTCAGTCAGGTTTACAACATCATTAACTGGTCAGTCTTTTAATAAAATAATTTTAAATATGATATCAAGGGCATTCTGAATGAATGATGAATTAATGTATTTGTCCTTTTTCTTTCACTGTTGTCTCACAAAAACCCTTTTCATCTTTCCTGTGAACTATTCCTATCTGTTGAACGAAAGACATTTTAGTGATTTATCTTTTCTATAAAGGCATGCTACATAGTTTGGACTTGAAATGCAATCTGCGAAGCCAGGCATCCCCATAAATCTGAATCTTTCATTCCTTTCTCATGTGGAGAGAAAAAATATTTTTCCACATGGGAAAAAATACTATAATAGATTTGCCTTCCCTATTAAAGCCAGCACATCTATAATTTGGTGTATTTTGTTTACAGTCTTGTAGGTTTATTGAACACATTAGTCTATCACAAATAATAGCTAACATTTTTTAATGAGTGCTAACTATTCTAAGGTTCTTGCATAATATAACCCATGTAATCTTCACAACAACCCTAAGGGGTATAAATGCTATTATTACCTTCGTCTTCTGGATGAGGAAACTGAGTTTAAATAGCATGACCCAAGACTCATTGGTAGTTAATAGCAGATCTGAGATTCAGACTAAGACATTCTTACAGCAGAGTGAATGCTTTCAATCCCATATTGCCCCTCAGATCTATCATTTTAATTCAGGTTAAAATTGAGCAAAATGTGTCCTTTTTCTGTATATATATATATTAGGCCTATATAAAAGAAACTAAAATGTTTAGGTTTTATTACAGCAAGTCAAGATCACCATTAATATGCTCCATCAAATAAAGCAAAACACTGATCACCACTTTATATTTTATTACTAAAAATTATAATCAGTGTACTTTCCAATTTTAACTAATTAGTATCCAAAAATCATGTACCTCAGTATGTATAAACAGTGAAAGAATTCCATCACTTCAGTCAAAACTCTTTCTTAGTATTTTAACCTTTGACATGATTACTTTTATAGCTAATTTTTGTTACTTAATATCAGGATGTTTAAAAAAAAAAAAGACTACTTCCCAAAAATCAAGTCTTGAGTCCAATTTGAAAAGTATTTCACGTGGTGAACAAAGTTGCTTCAGTTTTTTATTCTAAGTTCCACATTATCCATCTTCTTTGAAACAATTCATTTTTTCTGCCCTTTTTTTGGTATCAGCTAAAGGATCTTTTGTTTGTTTATTATATCTTTTGATGGAGGGAGAGGGTAGAAAAGCAACAGATTTAGGAGTAAAATTGGAAGATGACACTGATCTTTCCACTTCCTGCTCACAAGTACCAAGTCTGATGTATTGTGAATTACTATGTTTTCTCTCATGATAAAACATTACTTCCTATCACCTCTTACAAATCTGAAAAGTGGATTTATGTGCCATGAAAGGACTATTAAAGAATGTACCATTCACACTTTTATCTGTTTCCAACTTCTAATTTCTCATTTGTACTATGCAATATGTAGTATGAAAAGAAAATTCATTACCAAAGTGAACTCTAGTGAAATTGTCATATTTTCCACATGTTCTTTTGAGATATTGCATATAAAGCATTTTATAAAGTGGAAAGCAAAGTACAAATGTTAGTATCATAATCGATTTGCCTTTGGAATGTTTACACTAAATTTAAGAAGAGTAAAAGTTTGTCCAGGGCTATTTCTTAGAATTTTTTAAATACTATATGAATTTTATAGAAAACAGCAATGCCACTGTTAAACTCCTAGATCCTAATTAAGAAAACCAAATTCAGAGCTAGTGAATAAGTTATCACTTTCAACCCATATCTTCTGACTTTTGATTTGATGTTTTAGTCGTTAAATGAGGTTGGGTGTATGTAACCCGCCTTTCTTAGCAGATTGCCATGGTAACTCCTGAGGTAAGGTACTAGTTCACTGGAGCTTTAGGCTTTTGTCGATGCTAAATACAGAAGCTGCATTCGATTTGAGCTTGTCTGTTTCTATGGGGAGCAATGTACCACAGTTCTTTCCACTTCCCAGGCTGACTTTTTCATCACCATGGAGACCAGATCTGCCCACACAAACCACTCCTAGTATGGCTAAAACTAAGGCCTTGGGAACCAAGGCCTTCTATAATTAAAGTATATTGTTAAAGAAAAGTTCCTACTTCTGCTTTTGAAGTATTTATTGATTTTCTACAAAGAGAAAACAGACTTTCTAGGGCTGTGCTGAAGATTTACAATAAGGAGAAAGAAAATGTCATCATGACATTTTCCTTGGTCAGGTTCTGGTTTTGTGAGTATTTATTGGGTATACTCGACACAGTCAATTACTATGAAGTAACAGTTTCTTTCAAATTAGGTGGCAGTTTTCCTAAATACTAGTAAACACATTTAATGTACACTCCATGGTGGTCTTAAAGTGCTGCTTTTAATTTTGGTTTTGGATCATCTAACTTTGTTTCTAAATCCAGTATTGATGTCTTTTCCATTAGTTCTGCACTTTCTCACAATAAGATCAGTATAAGAAAAGTTACTCTAGAACCTTGGTCATAGCTCTACATGAATTTAACAAGAAGGGATTGGTGTAGTTTATCACCATAAATCTAGTTATACTACATCCAAATGGAACAGATCAACTATTGATGTGTTCTCTTTTTTAAATTTTTTATTTTTTGTGCTAGTAATGTATTCTTTTATTTATATATGTATATATTAGTATCACAAAAAGAGCCAAAGTTTTTCAGTCCTTTGATGATCACAGTTGTATTAGGGAGATAATAATTACACCATAGCAGCCAAATGGCACCAGTCGAAAGAAATGGTAAGGAAGTCTGAAGTGGAACTTGAGAATCCCAAATTCACCCCTTGATTTGCACATCCTTACAGATTCACATATCTGGTTTGATGGTTATGTTTTCTCACCATAGAGAAGACAGCATGGTCCTCATTTAATATAAATACACTAAGTAGGAATTCCAAAAAAAGCCTGACTTCAGGGAAATATGAAATTTTTTTTTTTTTTGGTCTTTTTCTAGGGCTACACCTGTGGCGTATGGAGATTCCCAGGCTAGGGGTCCAATTAGAAATGTAGCCACCAGACTATGCCACAGCCACAGCCACAGCAATGAGGGATCCGAGCCGCGTCTGCGACCTACACCACAGCTCATGGCAACGCCAGATCCTTAACCCACTGAGCAAGGCCAGGGATTGAACCCGAAACCTCATGGTTCCTAGTCAGATTCGTTTCCGCTGCACCACGACGGGAACTCCTGGAATCAGTTTTTAAAAGATGTTATGAATAAGCTAGCACCATAAAGTTGCTATAAATTAATTTACAAATAGAAAACAAAATTGTTGGAGTTCCCGTCGTGGCACAGTGGCGTTGCCATGAGCTGTGGTGTAGGTCGCAGACGCGGCTCGGATCCCGAGTTGCTGTGGCTGTGGTGTAGGCCGGCAGCTACAGCTCTGATTCGATCCCTAGCCTGGGAGCCTCCACACACCGTGGGAGCGGCCCTAGAAAAGACACCCCCCAAAAAAAAGAAAGAAAAAGAAAACAAATTTGTTAATATAATTGGATTTTTTTGTTTTGTTCACTAGCAGGAAGTTAGCAATTCATTGCTATATTTGAATACAAATTAAGTTGTCTCATACGGAGAACCTTCTGACATTTCAAACATTTGAATTTTGCAAAATGAACTCTCACCCTAATAAGTCCCTGTATGATTCTAGTTTTCTGTAATTACACTGGAGAGTGTGAAATTCAACATGTGATGCTAAACGTTAAACACAGATATAGCTAGAAACCTTTTGCAATAGCTATAAAGTCATTTGTGTTTTTCCATAAGAACATGGAGGGTCAGCATATCTCCCTAACGTTTTAGTAAAATTTACTTTCTTTAAGAGCGCAATGCTATACAATTTTGTCAGGAGGAGAAAAAAATGAAACTCATATATAATAGGATATTTCATAAAAAATATGTTCTTAGATTCCATGGCTTTCCATCACAGATGTAAAATGAGTTTGCTGGTCTAAAATGTAATAACTGATAATTCAAGATAACTAATATTGAGTATGAATATTCTTGTTCTAACCTCTGAATTTTTTACTAAGATGGATGTTGGTGCTAATTTGTTTACATCCATTAGTTGTGTTTCTAATAGATGTGATTTTATAATAGTTTTTACCAAAGTAATTTTTATTATCATGTACACAATGCATTTTAAATACCTAAAATGTAACAATTTAAATATCATAGTATGCAGATGATGACTCAAACAGTGGATAATTATGAGAATTATTATGTCTATGATGTAATTATTATAGATTGAAAAATATGAGAGGAGTTCCCGTCGTGGCTCAGCGGAAACGAATCTGACTAGGCACCATGAGATTATAGATTCAATCCCTGGCCTTGCTCAGTGGGTTAAGGATCTGGCGTTGCCATGAGCTGTGGTGTAGGTTGCAGATGCGGCTCGGATCCCGAGTTGCTCTGGCTGTGGTGTAGGCCGGTGGCTACAGTTCCGATTAGACTCCTGGCCTGGGAACCTCTATATGCCACACAGGTGCGACCCTAAAAAGACAAAAGACAAGAAAAGAAAAATATAAGAGAATATGAAAATGTTACTGATTAAGGTAAGAGATTAGATTTATAACAGATTTGAGGTAGGAAAAAATATGAATTCCAATAAGTAACTGTTGAGATAAATTTTTAGATTATTACAAGTATCTTTTGAAATTTTTTTAACCTTTCTTGGCACTCGCCTTGTTGGGGAAGGTATTTTTGGTTGTCTTTATTACTAAGAAATTCAGTTGGCAGTGCCCCCAGTGCAGCTCATCCTTGCCAGCCAGAACTGTTAATGAGCAAATGATCCCAAATGTCAGGCTGGTATGCCAAGGAGGTTAGTAATAAGGCATTAACATTTAGAAGTTATCGAAGGGAAAAAATCAATATTACAATTTTTTGTAATATTATAAACTCAGCCAGAAAAAGTGAGCAGAAGTCCATTTCAAACTTCTATAATCATAAACAATGTTATAGCATGAGAGAAAGTAAATATCTCTAAATTTTTAGCATAAGAATCACTCTTTTTGTTACTCTACTCCACACCCACACACTTGTACCCATACACTCATAGTTGTATTCTCATTAAAAAGAATTTATTATTTCACTCACTTTAGTAGATCTTTCTTCCCCTCATGTAATTTGGAGGGATATCATGATACTGGAGCCAATACTGAATGATAGTTTTTTTAAAAAAGAAATCTGACTAAAATCAAGGTGGTAGTACTTTGACAATAGTATATGAATTTAGTATGAGAATAAGAATAGAGTGGAACTCCAGAGAGCAAAAGTTCAAAAGAATATATGTAACTGTTAATTTGAAAAAATATATTTATATTTTATTTAGTTTATAATGTATCTTATTTTGGATCATATTTTCAAGAATCAAGTTATGCCATTGATTGTCTACTTACTAAAGAAGCTGGACAGGAAAAGCACAATTTGCATAGCATCAAATTTTACGATCCTTAGTCGTGTTTGCTGAGCAGCAACTTGGTAGAAGAAAAAGAGCAAAATTCTTTGTTTGCTTTGAGTAGGTTCTGATGGACTCAACGTACTAAACCTATCTTTGCACCTCCAACTCTCCAGGCACAGATACCCTTACCTACTCTTCCATCAGAATGCCCAATTTGGAGAATTAAAATCAAGTGCAGTAAGCAAATGAAATAGTTTTGGTCATGGAAGAATAATCAGTGTTCTGAAGACATTTTTACCACTGAGTAACATATGTGGTTCAAGGTTCAGATAACAGTGGAACTGCTTTTTAGGGTTCTTATCAGGTAGGAAAGAGAATGTCTTCATAGGGTTGGAAGGACCAAAGAAAAATCCATTGAAAGAAATAGGCAAGAAAACAAATGAAATGTAGTTGTTCCCAATTTACCTTTTCATTTGGACAGACCAGACATAGTCACAGATGAAGTGTTGTGTCACATAGGATTTACCTGTTCACCCCTTTGGCAGTTCGCATCACAGAGTTAGTTCACACTGATTTTCATCCAGACTGAATATAATCTATTGAATTTCATCCTTTTAATATAACCATGTAAGGTGGCGATAGAGATTAAAAATTCTCATAAATTAAAAATATGAGAGTTCCCACTGTGATGCAGTAGGTTGGGAATCCTACTGCAGCAGCTGGGGTTGCTGCAGAGGTGCAGGTTCAATCCCCAGCCACACACAGTGGGTTAAAGGAACAGGCATTGCTGTATCTGCCACGTAAGTTGCAGCTGCAGCTCAGATCCATTCCCTGGCCTGAGAACTTCCATATGCTTCAGGTGCAGCCAATTTAATTTTTTTTTAATTAAAATAGGCACTGTTCATTTCCACATTATTGGAAAGTAAAGAAAGTCTGAAGCTGTGTCGACTCTATACCTATTTCATTTGGAAATGAGAATTTTAAGATTATTTTTAAATGAATAATTATCAATCATAAAATAAGTTGCAACAGCGACATATTCTGCCAATCAGCTGCCATCTATCCATGATGTTGGAATTTATCTTAAAATAGCTTTCTCTATGAAATACATTAACTTCATATATAAACATTTTGAATATAAATAATTTTAAATAGTTTTAAATATGGATGACTTAGGATGGAATGGTTTGAGTTGTTTTAAATGTCTTATAGGTAAAGAAAGAAACTTTTGCTCTACCTTCTTAGGTTCTTTACCTGGAGTCTGTGAATTAAACTGAAAAATGACAGATTAACAGGAGAAAAGGCATATAGATATCATTGTTAATTTAATTTTTAGGTGCACAGAGGCCTTCATAGGAAACAACTGAAGACCCAAAAACACTTAGGCCTGGGGTTTATATACCATTTTAACAAAGTGTGATAAATAATTGCGACATGGCAAGATAAACAGAAAAGGGGTTTGGGCTTCTAGAGTGGTTAAGTTTTGGAAAAGTTAATATATGGGAAAACTAACAGACGATCAGGGCTATATAGTAACATTTGTTTGTGTAGACCCATTTTGATGCCAGCTTTCTGTCTTCAGTGATAAGGGTTGTTCTTCTCCTGGTATGTAAGAAGAGAGGGGGAATACCTTCACAGTGGGAAAGTATTTTATGTACAGATATGGGGCTAGCCAAAGATATTTCTGTGTCTACTGCTTCTTAGGCCAAAGTGGCATACTTTGAGATGGCATATTATGATCCTCTTCAAGTTCTTTTTAAATTGGTTTGGTTTGGTTTATTTTTTATGGAAATATAGTAGATGTACAATATCATATAAGTTACAGATGTATGGTAAAGTTATTCACAATTTTAAAGGTTATGCTCCATTTATAGTTATTAAAAATATTAGCCATATTCCCTGTGTTATACAATATATCTTGTAGCTTACTTATTTTATGCATAATATTTTGTACCTACTCCTGAATTGCCCTTCTCCTTCCCCTTCCCCACTGGTAACCACTAGTTTGTTCTCTACATCTGTGAGTCTGTTTCTTTTTTGTTATATTCACTAGTTTTGTTATATTCACTAGTATTTTTCCACATATAAGTGATATCATACAGTATTTGTCTTTCTCGTCTGACTTCTTTCACTTAGCGTAATACTCTCCAAGTCCGTACATATTGCTGCAAATGGCAACATATCATTCTTTTTATGGCTCACTAGTATTCCATTCCATATATATATATTTTCTCATCCATTCACCTGTTGATGGGCACTTAGGTTGCTTCCATATCTTGGCATTTGTAAATAATACTGTGAACATTGAGGTGCACTTATCTTTTTGAATTAGTGCTTTTGTTTTGTTTTGTTTTGTTTGAGATATATGGCCAGGAATAGAATTTCTAGGTCACATAGTAGTTCAATTTTTAGTTTTTTGAGAAAACTCCATACTGTTTTCCACAGTGGCAGCACCAATTTGCATTTCTACCAACAGTGTAGGTGGGTTCCCTTTTCTCCACATCTTCACCAACATTTGTTATTTGTGTTCTCTTTGATGACAGCCATTCTGACAGGTATGAGATGATATTATATTGTGGTTTTGATTTGTGTTTCCCTTATGATTAGTGATGTTGAGCATCTTTTCATGTGCATGTTGGCCATCTGCATGTCCTCTTTGGAGAAATGTCTATTTAGATCTTCTGCCCATTTTAAAATCAGGTTGTTTGTTTTTTTGATGTTGAGTTATATGAGCTGTTTATAATATTTTGGATATTGAGCCCTTATCAGTCAGATCTTTTGCAAATATTTTCTTCCATTCAGAAAATTGTCTTTTCATTTTGTCAAAGATTTCCTTTGCTGTGCAAACACTTCTAAGTTTAATTAGGTCCCATTTGTTTATTTTTGCTTTTATTTCCTTTACTTTAGGAGACTGATCCCCAAAAATATTGTTAATGATTTATATCTCAAAGTGTTCTGCCTATGTTTTCTTCTATGAGTTTTATGGTTTTCAGTCTTTACATTTTGGTCTTTAATCTATTTTGAGTTTATTTTTGTATGTGCTGTTAGAGAATTTCTAATTTCATTTTGCATGTAGCTGTCCAGCTTTCCCAGCACCATTTATTCAAGAGACTGTCTTTTCTTCATTGGATATTCTTCCCTGCTTCGTCGTGGATTAATTGACCCTAAGTGTGTGGGCTTATTTCTGGACTCTCTATTCTGTTCCAGTGTCCTTCACCTTTAAAGTCTATTGTAAGCATCAGAACTCAGTTGTTTTATATCTCATAAAACACATATACACACACATATAGTCATATTTCAATGACCTTTAAATTTGCGTTAAATTTCAAACATTATTTTGTATTATTAAAAATATATTAATCAAATTAAAATTAACATGTCTATATGATATATATTATTAATGTAATTATATATAGTATAATTACATATAATATGCACTGTTAGGGTAATTATATAATTACATTATAGTCATAATTGAATCTGTATATATGTATGTATATGTATTTATACTTAATAGTTTTATTTTAGTGATAATCCTTAACTATAAAATTATAAGACAGAAATGAGGAAAAGGTTATACAAGCGAACCATGAGCTCTCTGAGATCAGGCTGTCATTTTTGTATATTTATCCCTAACATTTGATATAGTATGTATACCCATAGACAGCCCTTATTGAACAATGCATGTCTATAAAAATGAATTCCTCCCAGTTTCTATTTTAAAACCTGAAAGGTGACATTTGGAACGACAATAAAATGTGGCAGAATTCCATAGTACATTTTTCTAATGTATCTATAGATGCTTCATTGAAAATAAACTGGAGGTAAATTGAATTAACATATTAAGTACTTCTGTGACTATTAAATATTAAAGACCTCTTCAGTCCTTGCTAATATATAAGCTTCATTTAAAGGGCACTTTAGAGAGTTCCCATCATGGCTCAGTGGTTAACGAATCCGACTAGGAACCATGAGGTTGCGGGTTTGATCCCTGGCCTCGCTCAGTGGGTTAAGGATCCGGCGTTGCCATGAGTTGTGGTGTAGGTTGCAGACACGGCTTGGATTCCACCTTGCTGTGGCTCTGGCATGGACCGGTGGCTACAGCTCTGATTTGACCCCTAGCCTGGGAGCATCCATATGCCTCCGGTGCGGCCCTAGAAAAGGCAATCAATCAATCAATCAATCAATAAAGGGCACTTTAGATGTGCCTTTACTTCAGTTAGCGGTTTTAATGCAGACAGGAAAAGCCCAAGTATGTGTTATACCCATAATAACTAAGTTCTAAATTCACTTTGAGTTCATAGTATAGCAGTAAGTACTTTAAGATGAGATACTACTTTCATAAGGAAATACTGTCTCCTGTTAATCATGCACAGAGGATGGAATTGTTATTTGGCAAGTTAAAGGAACATTCTAATTTGAAAACAGTCTTTCTGTATCTGTTTTGCTTGTGGCTGCGTTCATCGGATACTTTTATCTTACCTGGAATTGCTAATTAAAGATCTCCATAAGTGTTATAGCACAAACTATATTACTTTTTAATGCTTATCACTTTGTTTTGAAAAAAATGCTTTATCATGAAAATTTTACTCCTCATTCATAAAAATCTTCCCAGTTTCTTTCCCTTCTGGTGTTAAAAATAAGCAAACAAAACAAATTTTTAAAAATCTGATATTCTTTCTATTTGAACTCCGCCTTTACAAGAAAATAGGCCCTCAAAACTTGGACAGCTACTACTCAAGTCGCAAGTCTCTTGGTCCCAACATTTTGAACCAAGATTTCAGCCCACCTTTTCCAATGATTCCACTGAGAAAAGTAGTTACCACTGTCAATCCATGATGTTAGACATTCCTGTTTTACAAAAAGAAAAACTGAAATCTGAACACATACATTTAGAAGACAGGGGAGATCCCGATAAATGTGTTAAATAAGATTTGTCTCAAAAGCGCAGAAAACAGTTCTGCTCTCCCAGGAGCTCTACAAGTGTTACTATTGATAGGCTTGGATGTCTGCCTTGTCATCTGCAAGCAGCTTAAGAACAGTAGTCAGTGGCTTTGCCCTTAAATTTACCCTCAAGTAAATTTATAATGGAAGTGAATAAATGGAACCAGTTTTCTCTTAGAACTCAGAAGTAGGAATCCTTGAAAGTGCTATTCCAGCTTAAGTACTTCTTACTTCCATTTTCACGTATTTTTTTCTATTTCATTCATTAAGGAAAACATTTTTTTCACCTATTTTGTATTCAAACTTAATCATTCTCTTGCAAATGTTTGTGCCTCCATCCTTACCCTATAATCTAGTCGGCAGGATTTGATTGAAGAATCATCAGCTATTCCTACCAGGTACACTATTAGAAGTCTGATTACATTTCTAAAACTTAACGTTTCTGGAATTTCTATTTCTGCTTATTATTTGAGTGGTCCTTAGTGGGAAGAGTTTCAACTTCATAAAACAAAAAAGGGAAGAAATATCCTTCTTCAACATAACCTACATAGATTCAGTCTGTGAAGAGCTTGCATGAGAAGTGAATCCACACTGGAATAAGTCATCCTATACATGACTCAGCATGGCATTGCATCTGGGTGCACCATCCAGGTCTCAAGGGATTTAGTAACAGGGAAACAGCATCTGTTTCTTTCTATACACTGGGCTGATGGCCTCACAATTGGAGGTTTCAGTAATGAATGGAAGTTCGATAAACCTTCAAGTAATATGCCTAACACAAACATTACTGATTTGCTTGGGATAGCATAGATCTGTTGCTGTTGTTTCAAGATGTGCTTCATTAAAAGCTTAGTAAATAGTGAAGTTTATTTTAATAGCAGGAAGGAGAGAATATTTTAAGTTGGGGGCTTTTTTTTTTTAAAAAAAAACGTGCAGTTTCCATTTGTCCTTTAAAGAAAACATGCATAAATAAAATCAGTCTGTCTCTATAATAAACAATTTTAACTGGTTTGAATATTTTGTCTGTTTGAGTAGAGATAAATAAAGTTGTCAGCTACAAAGGGGAAATGTAGAACTAGAGAGAGAGAATGCCTGACAAAAATACAAAGGGAGAGAAAAGGAGAGAGTTGAGAACCAGAAAAGGACTTATAAAAATTTAAAGACACGTAAATATGAGATTCACAGGGAGTTCCCGTTGTGGCTCAGTGGAAACAAATCCGACTAGTATCCATGAGTTTGCGGGTTTGATCCCTGGCCTCACTCAGTGGGTTAAGGATCTGGCATTGCCGTGAGCTGTGGTGTAGGTCACAGACGTTGCTCGGATCCCACATTGCTGTGGCTGTGAGCTGTGGTGTAGGCCAACAGCTGAAGCTCCTATTTGATCCCCTAGCCTGGGAACTTCCATATGCCACAGATGCGGCCCTAAAAATGCCAAAAAAAAAGGGGGGGGCGGGGGAGAAAGATTCACAGAAGTCAAAGATAAGCATATATGCAACAGTAAGTATCTTTATGAAGTGAGTTTTTGTGTTTTGGAGATGTCATATAGATTAGCCATATACCAGTCTATCATATCTGACCCTCCTGGCCTGCCAATGCTGTGCATACATGACATTCAGAATGCATACACCAAGATGTACAGTTGATTCAATGGCTTGAGTCTGGAAATATCTGTATAATTGTTCTGTTTGCCTCAAAAATAAAGAACTATTTAATGCTACCTGAAAGTGTAGCTTTAAAGAATTTATTCAAGCAGTTTACCAAGGCCTCTTTCATTTTGCTGTATTCTCAGTAGATCAGGATATTTCCATCAGATTCCTTGGCAAAAAACCTTGAAATTCTTTGATTTACATAATACAATGTTATACTGGTGATGGGACTAAAAATAAAACCTTGTGTGACATGCCCAAACTACAAGGCTTCTGACTGCCAAACTACTTGTATGTGTAGTACCAAAATTGGCTTCACTCCAACCAGCCCTCCTGCCCCATGGTGTAGCCCATCACAACATGCTCAGCCTACTGCTGGGGGGTCTCAAACTGCAATGGGCGCAAGAATCACCTGGGTTGCTTTCTTAAAATGCAGATGCCTGAGTTCCATATCCAGAAATTCTGATTGAATAGATTAGGGATTGGGCCCAGAAATCTGTGTTTAACAAGAAGACTTCCACCCCTGAGATTTGGTAGCCAGTGGTCCTGACCACTGCTAGTTGAAGAGACACCTTGTTGGAGAGCGTTCTCATTCTCTTATGTTATTATATACAGACTAGGAAATAGCTATAGTCGTTTTGAAATAGCAGTCCACCCCCACTGTCCTGCACTTTGGCAGGGCCTCATCTGAGGAGGTGTTGCCGGTCTCTTGAAGTAGAATTTGCCAATCCTGTATAAGCAGTGTCTTAAATGTAACTAAATGTGACTTGATTACCAGGGCTCTAGTTCAGGTTTGGTATGAGCTAAGAGCAGTAGAAATTAAACCGTTCATGTAACACTGTTTGGGGGCGTAAATGTTTGAGTTAAATAGATTTGGAACCATTTAAATTTAGGAACAACCTTGTGCCCAGCATTTGATTGCCTCTGATTTGCTGTTTGAAATTCCATGACCTTATGAAAGTGGCAGGATCCAGAGGTAGCCTTCCGGTGTTAGAATTTTCTAAAAAATGAGGTATTGTCTTTTGTTTAATTTGACCTACCTATGAAGATTACTTAGTTCCCAGCCCTTTTCTGCAAAAGAAGGGTATGATATCATAAACAAAAATTAATTCTGGTGACTTCTGGACCATGTCGCATCCTATTTTCTAAATACTATGCCGTGGGCAACATAATCCCTTCCTTTCTTTTAAGGGAGCTGTTCATGAACAACATGCTTTCTCTCTTCCCTCTCCCACTTTGTTCCTTCTTCATATAACTCAAAAGGAACTACAGGATGGGGCAGAGAAAAATCTGCCCTAGGCTAGAAAAAAATATATCGCTGATTTGTGCCTGGTGACAATATTTGAATTCCTCAAAATCCAAAATAAAATGAATTCTTTTATCCCAATTGTTCTTAGTTTCCCAGGTCATTCAGAAACTTTAGTCTCTTCTAGTTTCTTAATACCTTGGAACGTGGCTTGTGCTCAGGTGTCAAGTCACCCTTTCATCACATTGACCCTGTTAGAGCTTTTCACTTCTCTTCACTTTTTACAGGTCAGCAGTAGGCCACCTCCTTGGAACCACATTAGCTGGGCTTTTCTGTCTCACCAGCTAGCATATGGTAGCATGTGAATCGGGGTAGTTAGACAGAAGGTAGACCAGAAAACTTTCCCTTATCCTTCTAGATTGGATGAATTTGAAGAAAGCTCTTGCATAGAAATACAGTTTAATTTTCTCGAAAGGCTGGTCATTTTACATGTGTATGGAGAATACTTTTAGCATAAACTTTTCTGATTAAAATTATAGATGTGCAAATACAAGTATAGAGGCAAAAAAGATCTATCTGCACTGTGGATTATTTTGTATATGTAAGATTAGTATTTCCAGATTACCAAGCCTAAAACAAAAAGTGTCCCATTTATGGCCAAGTAGACTTGCATGCCAACAGAAAGACATCATGGTATTAAAACCATATGCAATTCTAGCCATATTTTTCTCTTTTCTCTTCATGGGTATTGCATGATGGTATTTCTAATACAAATACTAATATGCTTTGGAAATAATGGCACTCGCAGGTCATTCATCATATTGTATCACTGCTTTATCATATTAGGCTAATACACTGCGAGAGTTGGTAGAACCTCTCCATGCCAAATCGGATCCACTTCTGTTGGCACTCAACCCATTGGACTCACAGATTGATAAGCTAATGTTTAGAGAATTTAGATCGGAGAGAGTCGGCACGACGCAGACTCAACATCAACCTCTTGCAAGCAACTAAAATGGCCTCGTCCTTGCTGTTTATTACAGAGAACAGACTTTTAAAAGCTTAGATCATCAAGTGTTTTTGGATTGGGGGCCTCCCTAAAGGGATATTAAGAGGGGCAGGCCACTCTTAAGAAGAATGCGAGCTTTCTCCACTGGGACTAGCGTAAGATCAAAGCCAATCAAGATGGAACACAGTGACAGAAAACTGCTGTTTCTGTGGGAGAACAGAGGGAAAGGGGATTGACTGGGGAAGGGCTCTGTGTGGTGACACCTCAGTTATGTTCTCCTGACACCAGGAAAGGAGAAGGGTCAGCTCCAATAACTAGAAAACCCTGGCTGTTTAATGGACTCTTTGGTGGCCTCTTTAAGGCAAAGCAGAGAAAGCAAATTCTGTGTGTATTAAGTGTATTTTGCATTTTTACAACTTGACGTGCTGTATTGTACTAAATTAAGTGTAATCTATTAAGGCAAGGTATCCACAACCTGCTCTGAAACTTACTATGTTTATTCTATTATAAAGTGTATTCAGGTGCAACACAGAGACTGCTTTCAGTGACACTAATGAAGACAATTCCTCATGCCAGGCTTTACTAGATTCCTCAGCTAAAAGCCTAACTTTCTCCTTATTTCTTGGCACTTGTATACAAATGGTATTGCCTCATAGGACAGGCATGGGCTATTCTTTTCTGTAAAATTTTCCAAATCTATAGGCTGTGGTTTTCACTTTTGAAAAAGTATTTTGTCTGGTTGTCTTTCAAACTAGCTTCAGATATTATTTAATACTTACTATGTAACTGGGTCCCTTATGGCTCAATACTGCTTATTTTTCTTCTGTAGTGGATGTGATATTTCCTTTATTTAGTTGGATAAGATACTCTGTAATAATTTCAATGCTAATTAATGGATATTTCATACTGTGCAATGAACAGATAATTTAACATTGTATTTGGAAATGTTTTTTTTTTCTCCCTGTCGCCGCAGTGTGTGGTATTGCATAATGTGAATACCTGTAAAAATATAAATTACGTAAAAATAAAAATATGACCAGTTGGTATCAGATCTTTTCAGATAGCTAAAAAATATGCTTCGTATGCTTGATAGTATATATCTTTCTAAAGAGAAGTAACCTATGCTTCTTTCTCACAAATGGAATTTGTGTTGTGAATAAAAACACATTGCTCTGCCTTACAGTTGCTTCTGTGCTCTAACCATTTGAATGTGTTTTTTTAAGTATATCTAAAAATGATGGTTTTGGTATGTAGAAGTGCATCAAAAAGCATGTTGTTGGCATTTAACATTAGTGGGATTGTCTTGGGTCATTCTCCCTATTTAAGTCATAGTAAAATTTTATAGTATGAAGAGTTTTATCTTTTCTCATTAAGGAAGTATGGTGACTCCATGTTAATTTTTAAATATAGTCATCTCTTAGCTTTGGTTTTAAACTGCCCCCTTTGTGAATTCCTGCCTAGGAGCCAGATACCTTGACCCCCATGTCTCTATTAGTTAAATTCTCCAAATTATGTGGGTAAATATAGAATCTGTCATTCATTTTTGTAGTTGTCCTTCAAAGAACCTTCCCTTTGGGTCAATAAATCAATGCCAAGGACATCAAGATTCTTCCATCTGAACTATTTGTCACTAAAAACTACTGTAGTCCCCTGAAAATTCAACCACTGTCATATACTTGTGGCATTAAACCACATAATTAGGCAGAAGTCACATGCTTAGAGAAAGAAGTGCAAAATAAGCTTCAGCTCTGTCTCTTTTGTCACATCTTTGTGGACGTAAGCTTTACTGTTGTGCAGAAGGGATTGACAGACACTGGTATGGGCTGTACTTAATTCTGGTGAAGCACAAGATCATTTGTTACAGGATGGGTTTCACATATTCTTCTTTAAAAATACACTTAGCAATATTGGTGGCTTCACTCAAGCTGTCCTTTCAAAAGAAGTGGTTTTTCCTCATTAAAATCTATTTTTTTCATCAGAGAAATGATTATTATTTTGCCTAAAAGAAAATAAACCAATTACTTCTAATTATGAAAAGGGTAGTTGATTACAGACTGACAAGTAAAAGCCAGCTTTTAAAATCTTATGCTTTTTTTCTGATACAACAAACTGCCATCTCCTCCCCCAGTTTTACAATGCAAGGCATAGCTAGTTGACTTATATAAAAACATGAATTAAGAGAGCTAATCTTTAATTATGAAACAATTCAAATTACAGTGTAAACTCCTGAATACATAATCATCTTTAGTATAAAACCTACAAATGCTAAACCCATCTACATTAAAACCATTAAAACTTTGTCACCTTACATATAAATACGTTGTTCATTATGGTGCACTAGTAAATTAGTATTCACAGAAAATAGTCCTGTGTTTCCATGCAAATGTTAATTGCCTTTCATGGCAAGAACAGTGCTCCACGGACGTGATACCATTAGCCTGGAAGCCTTAGAACACTCTGTGGCCGTGCAAGAATGAATGCCTCTCACGTTTGACTGGTGACTAATGCTGCTATGTCCAGCCTTCTCTCCCACTTGTGACTTAGCCTCTCCCAGCCTTCTGTGCTCATTACACAGCAGTGTTGTGGAAGGAACAACTGTTTCCACAAGGACATCATTGTCCAGTTTTAAAAGAGCACAGTTCCCTTCCAAAATACGTACCAGCACTGATTATTCATTGTTGGCTTGGTTCTTCAAGAGCCCAGTTGGTATTCTCATTTTGTTTTGTTTTGTTTTGTTTTCATTTCTTCCTCTCCTTCCACATTGTCATTCCAGGGGCAGGAAAACAGGGAGGACACTGGAATGACATTTTAAGTTTCCACATTTGTATTCTGCTCTTTCAAATTTTCACCAAAGAAACATGAACAAAATTACACAATAGACCGGCATAAAAAGTACACAGTCACCTGATGGGGAGCCTTTTTTGGAGTACTTAGTGTATAAAGTAGAGAAACCCATCACTCAGTGTCAGTGTTGGGTGCATGAGACACCATGCCAGCTAGAAGAGTGGGAACTGCAGATGAGAGCAAGGCATATACGCTCTGCGGAAGTCACAGTCTAGGTGTCTGAAGGACGGTACACGTGGGATGAGGTGCACGAAGAAAAAGCATTGGAATTTCTCCTCAGGTTTTATCTCATCCTCTCAAATTTCTTCTCTGTGTTTATTTTGAAATAGGCGTATCTATTAATACAGAGTCAGTACCGATATATAAGTTATCAACAGCAGAAGTGTTTCAACTGGTAAGGGTGCACAATCAAAAAAGTTTAAAAACCACTGGGCATGAATGTAAGGAAATACGTCAACCAAAGACTTTATAGCATTTGAGAAATCCATTGTCATCTGCTAATAAGCCATTTGCAAGAAAATTCCAACCAACTATTATTTTGCATTAGCTAATCTTTTCTTTGAGCTTTTCTTCATCACTACCTGAAGGTCATATGCAACCTGAAAGAACCAGACAACAAACTCTTGTGCTGCTCACCACACAGTGTTTCATAGTGTAGCTAGAGTATTAAAAGGATCTTCTTCCATCTCTGCCACTTATGACACAGCCAGAAATGACTCAGAACACAAGTTGATTTATCCATAACTTCCTTGTGGTCTTCAGATATATCAATGAAATTTTATATAGAAAAGAGAACTTTATGTGTTCTCTTCACTTTAATAAAATTGGAATAGAAAAGTGTGTCATCTGGCCCAGGACTAATTTACATGTTGTAAACATAAATATAATATAATTCGAGAGGGAATTGACTCTTGCACAGGCCCAGAATTCCCTAGATACAAATCAAACTGTCATTGTAGCAGTGATAGACTTTCTCATTGGGAATTGCAGAAGGTTCCACTCTATGTCCTGTGGTTTGCATGTGGTATTCTACACTTTGCCAACTTTCAGAAAACTTTCATTCACGTGACAAAAAGAGCTGGATTTTGGCCAGTGTTTCCACGGCTGAACTATTGAAAGTCGATCAGGAAGCAGACCTCACCAAGTGCTTGCCTTCTCTTCCAAAGCAAGCCTCTTCTAGAAGAAGAAAAGCAAGGGTTTAAAAACAAAGAGAGGAAACCAGAAGAGAAATGAGAAGGAGATGAAGAAGAAGAGGGCAAAAAGAGAAGAGGAAAAAGGTGCTTTGCACATTTTCACTTGCAGCGGTAGCCCCACTTGACTTAATTGGTATTCATCTGAGGAAAAAAAAAATCGAGGAAACCAAATGAAAATTATAAAAGAAAATAAAGGTCTGTTTTTGTCTTAAATGTTGAGTTCTGTGTTGTTTTGACTGTTGAGCACAGTGAATCAGATTTAGAATGTGACTCTGCCCCTCACCCCCCTCCTTTGAAAATAAAAGCACTCTTTGTCTAGTCTGAAAATGTTAAGTAATTGATGGCATTTTGTGGTAGCCTAGCATCTCAGTCTTTCATCCTTCCTCATCCCACTACTGTGTCTTGTGGTGTTGCATATGTGTATGATGTGTAGGGGCGGGGGAGGGGCCTGACTGATCTGTAGTATCTCTATTCCATTGCTATACTTGGAAATGTTTCTGTGTTCCGTCTCATTGTGATTCCCTGTTCAAATGTGCTGCCCGCAGATAAATCCATACTCGATTCCTCTTACAGTGATCAAACCAGATTCTCTGTAGAATGATGTTGTCCTTTGGTTGAATGCTTCCCCCCTCCCCCCTCCACGTAACAGCAAGAAGGAAAAAAGCTTTCAGTTTTTAGACATTTGTCACTTTATATTAAATCTTTGCTTACCCTTCATTGAAATTTCATTTAAAAAATTAGTCATCTAGCCCAGTATTCCACAAACTTTAAGAATTCACAGGAAGGAAAACTGAGTAAGAATGGTTTTTCAACAAAATAGACACTCCCTATAGTGTTAGGTAATATGGAAGAAGGTTATCTTAAAATTTTACTATGTGAAAATACTTCTGCCTCCCTTAAATCCTAAAACTATAGTCTGAATCCCTTTTTTTCTTTACCTTCCTTCAAGAACTGAAAAACTAATAAAACATTAGGCTACCTGATATGTAAACAACTCTAATTCATTTGCATCCGTTAAGCCTCCCATTTCTCCCCTACCCTCTGATCTATGAAATTACATCTGGCTTTAGATGCAGTCTTGCCTTGAGGCAAAAAGAATGATAACCACTGAATAATTCCTCAGGGTCCCTTCCTGGCCTCTGATTTTATAAAATGGAATTATGCTACTCAAATGTATCCTTGTTTTTACAACTCCATTTAGTTATTCTGAATGACCTTACAATTTTGTGCCTTCCTAGCTCTAGACCATCCTCCTTTAAAACTCCTTAGCTTCTTTCAATCTTCTTAGCCCACAAAGTGGTTCCTTCTTTTAACTGCCCTATGTTCCCCTCACCTTTCAGAATCTTCTAGGTGTTGCAAACATTGAAGGACGAGCCAACAGAAAATTAAAACGCTGTTATTTAAGGGGATTTTTGTATTTTTAGATTATAGTTCTAACTTAGAAGATTAGGAAGTTAAAATTTGTTATAGAGGCATTAGTGATAGCATGTGCTGATAACAAGGAACTTTCTAATGGAAGGACTCAATAATCATACTTACCAGCAGTCACTAAACTCAGCAGAGAGCCAAAAATTGAATCTGAAACTTAAATGAAGCTACTCTTTCATCCTAAAGGTGATCCCCTCAAGTTAAGGTACTGTATGGGCTTCGGGAGCAGTTTTGGTCATACTCTGTAAAGAAATTTTTTTAGAATGGTGCATTTTAAGTGAGTCTCACAAATTCATTAACACCTACTGTTAAATACACAGTTCAAGTAATTCCTGACAAAGTGGACAGTCTGGAATTGTTTAAATTATGGATCCTGGAGCCAGACTGCCCAGTTGGAATTCTAGCTTCACCGCTTACTGAGTGTGACCTTGAGCAAGGTACTTCCCTGCTGTAAAAAGAAAATCAAATAGATCTAGTACTGCTGTGAGGATCAAATGAGATTATGAATGTTAAGCATTTATCCTATTGCCTAACACATATAAATGTTAACTACATTATTACCAATTAGGGTGGTTTTTTTAACTGTATCAGAAAGCCTAAAATATTCACTTAGAAAACGGTGGAATGAACAACATTCCATATTTATTTCTTCAGCCAGTGTAATTAGTGTTCCTGAAATAGGACTCTTTGGCTATTAAAGGAAATGTGATCTAACCCTTATCCTATCTCCCAATCCAAGCAAAATCCAAGTTCGTCTTTGTTTATCATTGAGAAAGATATGACATCAGTATTTAGACAGTTAAAGAATATGGGAATTTGATTTATTCACATTGATCTAAGATCCTTTCCTGAACCAGTCTCTGATTTTTTTTTTTTTTTTTTTGTCAAAAATATTTAATTGGAGTGTTTTCTTCCCAGGTCTTACAAAGGCTCAGTAGCTTCTTTTAGTACGTGCCAGATTTTTCCTCACATATGCATATAAACATTCCCATATCTCATTCTAATTAAAGTATTATTATTGACGATAATTTATGATCATTTACCGTATTTACAATGTGGCAGGCATTACGGCAGTCACATGAAACCTAATAATCCTCTATGGCACACTATTGGAAGATTTTTACGATTATATATTCTCCAGTGAATGCCATTCCATTTTATGAAGTCTGGAAAATCTGTAAAAGTCAGTACATTCAGTATTGCTAAACCAGGAGAGCTCTGTTAATTAGCAGTTCTATGCTTATCAGTATAATGATGAGATAATAATTAATGTTCTAAAATATTAAATTATGTGCAGGCTTGTTTCTGTGTTGTGTACCTTTTGTACTCTAATTCTTTGAACTAAATGGACTCAAGATATGTATGGTGATTTGCTGTTCAAACAATATTTTGTTAATCAAAGCATCTTATTAATTGTTTATTCAAAAACAATTGGCTGCCTGTAGCTAATCTTACCCAATAAACTAGCCACTGTGGGTTTGTTAGGGTTTTTTTCTTAATGTAATAAAGTATTTTCCCAGTCATTCATTATCCTGTTTTTCAGATCTTTTTTAGTAGATTTTTGGAGTGTCAAATAACTGTTTATTACACTGGGTTCATTTCTCTCTTTTTTGTTTGTTTTTGTTTGTTTTGTTTTGTTTTTTTGACATTGCAGGTGAAAGTAGGGAAGAAAAGTTAGGAGACTCTTTGCAAGATTTATACAGGGCATTGGAGCAAGCCAGTCTGTCACCACTGGGAGAACACCGCATATCAACCAAGATGGAATACAAGCTCTCATTTATAAAGAGATGTAATGATCCTGTGATGAATGAAAAACTACACAGGCTGAGAATTCTCAAAAGCACTTTAAAGGTAAGATATGAAATAGAAAGAGAAATTCCTTTCAAAGATTCATTCCTGAACTAAAAGTGGGTTATCAGATACTCTGGGGGACGAAATACAGAAGGGGGAGGTTGGGGAAACAGAAAGCTCCTGAAGCTGAACTGTTCCTCTAGTGTAATTAGTGTATTTGGCAAAGAGGAAATAATCCTAACTTTTCATTAACATCTCAAATCACTGACTAAATGTTATATGACTTAGTTCTAGGGGAAAACGGGATGTAATTAATTTTTTTTCCAAAAATGTAGGGCTGGGGTTATCCCTCATGTCTTTCGTTGTCTTGAGATAAATATGCCATGTCGTGGAATTAATATAGTTATTAAAAGAACACAGCATGCATGCAAAATGCAGTAGTGGGTGCTAAAAGAGTTAGAGATATTTCGTGACTATCTCCTGCAGCACATTTGGAGTGAAGCCACAGTGATTCATGTTCTATGTAGAAATTTCGTGCTTGTTCTGTATACACTATCAGTTCCCAGCTCACATGTTACTTTCTTATTATACATTTCCTAAGCGCTTACATTGTCCCCAGTCTTATTATGCCACCCCCAGACTGGGGAGGAGGTGGTAAGGAAAGGGGAGCGGGGAGGCAGGGAGTTGAAGAAGGAGTCAGAAAAGTCAGCACCCTCAGTGTGTGTGTGTGTAACTGGGGGAGAGGGCCTGCCACCGAGACTAGCCAAGCAGGCCCTGCACCCGTGAAAATGCTCAAAAACTGAAAAGAACTGTCCTAGAGTATAAGACGCAGTCGCTGCAGGAAACAAAGGTCAGAGGGCTCCTTTGGGAAGTATTTCAGAGCCATAGTTTGCTGCAGAGGTTTTGTGATTTTTGAACCCCAAGGGAGGAGCAGTGAGGTCAACAAAACAGGAAATACATGATTTGAAAAAAATTTCTGTAGCAAGCAGCCAAGTTTGCAGGCTCAGTTAGCTTCCAGTTGGTATTCGTGCAAATACTATTGCAAATCCGTGGGACCCCTTCAAAGGCATTCTCATCCTCTCACCTCACAGAGCCCCCGCCCGCCCCCAACTCAGGTCCAAACTGCCTGGGTGCAAAAGCAGGCGGGCATCTTGAAGCAGAGCGGGTTCACATATTTTAAGGACCTGCTTCTATCCCTCTCCCTCTCAGCCCCTCGCCCCTGCCTTTTGTGTACTGTGGCTGCCACGCAAGTGTTTTCTTCTAGGAGCAAAGAATAGGAGCACCTGCCAACGTTGGCTTCAGTGAGCATTGCTGAATCCCTGATGCTATGCTCCGCTCTCGGGGGCAAAGATGAAGAAAGTCACTGTAAAGAAATGCCCCTCATGGGTAGAACGAGTCACAGAGCCCCATAGCTCTTAGTATGAAGAATCAGCAGGGACTGGCAACCCTGAGTGCGTCTAGTTCCTGGAGTTGCCACAGGCTCCTTCCTCATCAAGCATGGGGTGACTCGCAACATCTTGGGTCCCAGCCCCGCTGTCTCCAACGACCAGAACCTCTGCTGAGGGACATTACTGTCCTTCCCTCCCAACTCTGGCTGGCCCGGAAGAGTGCCTCCCCACTGGCCGCTGAACATCCCCCAGACTGCCCTGCCCCTTCCTTGGGCTTCTCAACGTGCTTTACCCCCCTTCTCCTCTGGCCCACCTCCCACCTGGGTGACTCACTTCTCTTCTCAGGTGGGAGCTCTCCCTCAATGAAGCTTATTCCTCAGTTGGGAGCCGGACCCCAGCATGGAAGGAGGGCCACTTTGCGCTGCAGGCCCCCGGTGCTGCAGGAAGGGAGTCCTACCATTCACACAGCAAGAATGATGGATTTGGGGTATCAGGAGGGCCGTGCAGGCGGAGCTAACTAACCATCTAGCAGGAGGAGAGGGGACAGTGCCAGAGTAGCTCAAGACATAGAATGTGACAAGTCTACTCAGTGGCAGTGATCCAGTGTTTCGGAGGCTCAGATAAACAAGGGAGAAAGCAGTGTTTCCCGTGGTTGAAGGGAGACGTCAAGAAATGAGAGGCATATGAACTGGGTGGTAAAGACTGAGGAAGGCTTCCAGAGGCAGAGATGGGAAACGGGACAGGCCAGAGGGAAAAATAAGCCACACAGAGTGGGCAGCATGGGGTCTGCCTGTGTGTTGAAAAAAGTGCACTAGGACTTGAGCCTAAGTAGCTGAGTTTGAGTATACCCGAACTGTTTCTGATGGGCTTCTTAATATTTTGCCTGTTAACTTTTTATTTGAAATGTGAAGAAAAGTCTCTCCCTGTCATAACCGTCGAATCCTTTTGCTTTTCAGGCCAGAGAAGGGGAAGTAGCCATTATTGATAAAGTCCTGGACAATCCAGACTTGACATCGAAAGAATTCCAACAATGGAAGCAGATGTACCTTGATCTTTTCCTGGATATCTGTCAAAACACCACCTCAAATGACCCAATAAGTATTTCTTCTGAAGTAGATGTAATCACTTCCTCTCTAACACACACTCATTCATACATTGAAACGCATGTGTAAGTGTTTTCTGCCCGCCGGCCGTCTGGTACCTTCTGGTACTTTGAGCAAGTATATAAGGTAGTTTTTATATCAATGTGTGGGACACTTGACAAGCTATACTTTAATGTTACCAAACTATATGAAACAAAACCTATATGGTCATAATACCACTGTCTTTAATGAGCATTTGTATATTTTATATGCAGTTAGTGCTCAGCTTATGTTTACCATGTGCAAAATCAACTATCTTCAATGACTTAAAATTAACTTTTGCAAACAACTCTGAAGACAGGTGGTCTTCAAGGAGAAAAACCACAAAAAGGCAGTTTTCTATCTAAGGTCATCTTTTCTCCCTTTAAGTTAATTTTATATAAACAAGACTTCAAAATTAAATCACATTTTTTCAGGTGCAGATATCCTTGCGGGTGGGAAAGAATTTAAACCTTTTTTATATTTATTAAAATGTTCTAAGAATTTTCTTAAACATTGCACAAAGTTTAATGCTGTAGTTTTATTTTTGTGAAATGTAGATGCGCATACAAGAGTTAAGCAAAATAGAAGAGCATCAACATAAGAAAAGTTCAGGTATCTAATATTCGTCTTAATAGTCTATTAACTTGTGAAAGCTGGTTAATGGAAATACTATTCCAAATCCATGAGGACACTTAATGGTGTATCAGGGCAAAGCTTTGTAAGATGTTTTTGTAACTGAGACCAAAATTGAAGATAGAGCTGCTTTATTTTCTTGGTTTAAATCTTCCTTTATTTTTGTAGTGATGAAATGCTGATTGTGTACAGAGGAATTTGAGAGTGGATTTTTTAAAACACACAACTCACCCAGAAAGGCAGCTAACACACACACACACACACACACACACACACATATATATATATATATATACACACATATATATATATATATTTCAGCCCAGCTCATGTTTTTAAACTTCAGCTTCTAAAAAACTACAAGATATAAACCGAAATATATCAACTTCCCAGTTAGTTTCCAATTTTCCCCCAGTCCATTAATTAAATTTACATAATTAAACTTCAGGCAGGGAAGTAGAATATATTTAGTTACAGGCTGAGGTGTGTTCTAATATAGAAAACAATGTTAAGAAAGGAAAATGTACCTCTCTCCTGAGGAGCAAAAGGATGATGGTCATTCAGAGATACATTGCATTGAATTACATGATAGAAACAATTTTTAGAGGTTTTTCCTAGCTCCATGATTTGTTCTCTAGAGTGGATCAAGTCTATGAAAAAAAATCCTCTTCATATATTTCCATTTATAAGCATCTCATTTTTGAAAGTGATCACAGCATGATGATAACTGTGCTGCTTTTTAGTGTCTGGCTGCATAACGTACAAGTCACAATTTGCTGTTTTGTTTTGTTTTTTAAGGAGGAGGAAGAGACCCTCCTTTACTATTCTATATCCTAAAACCTACTTCTAATCAGCTTTATACTGTTGCCTGTACAGCTCAGTGAATGTACTTTCATCTCTAAGAGTTCAGATATCTGCCAGTGAATATTTTTGCTGTAGAGGAGAAAGTAAAAACTCCACAGCGGGGATCTTTTTCTTTGGTTTTGAAACCACCATTGAATCACTATCGTTTTGCAGACTTTGCACAACTGTACAGGAGAGTGGCCTTTCTACAGCACATTTTCAGTAACCCTATATTTAGTCAAAATGGATGAGAAATCATGTATTAATGTTTGTATGAAATTTGGGGTCCAGTGTAATATTTTTATCATTTAAAAAAAAAACCTATTTGTAAAAACATTTATTTACTGCATGGATATTGATGCACATTAAATTTGTGGGATTTTGTATATGTAAACAAAAACATAAAGCAAAAAAAAAAACACAAAAAAAAACAAAAACAAAAACCTTTTGTCCTAAAATGAAGTGTGCTTGTTCCAGGTGTTTAGATTTGTTGATGTTTACTAGACCAAATGTGTACATTTACTTAAAAATACCAGTACCTGATGGATGTGTTGTGGATACAGTGGCCAGGTTATGCCCTGTAAACAGCAAGCAGTTGATGGCAAGACTAGCTGTGTTGTTACTAAGTGGCTTTTACTTTTGTAAAGTTGGCTCTGTTGTTTTAAATGGTAAAAATTAAACTAATGAATTTTAAAAGATTCGTGGCTAGCCTAGCATGAAAGAGACCTTTGAACACTATATATCTGTACATTTTATTGCATTAGTTTCAAATCTAGGAGAGAGGCAGCACTGTAAACTGAAGTCAAATAAATTCAGCTCTTAACGAATCCTTATAAAGCACCTATTTTATTCATGCAGTCCTCACCACATTTCTTTGTGACCTGATCGCACAGCCGCCATCCCCGTACCCCCAGTTACAATTTCTAACTTTGTCACTCCTGTTGGTAATACAAGCCAGAAGAAGCACCTGTCCAGTGTATAGAAGAATCTTCTCTGAGATCCTCCAAAATCAAGATGCTTTCCCATTTAACTGACATGAACTTAAAATTTTTACCTACCCCTTTTTCCTTTCTCTGATTCTTTTGGGAAGGTGGGGCAGAGGGTGGGAGGGGTTCTATCAAAAATAAATTTTTAAAAAATGTTATACAAATATTACCTACAGCATGTCTGCAGAATGAATATTTAAAGGGGATGAAGGAAATGGAGGGGGGTGTTTTTTGTTAGATCTCCCACTAAACTAGAGAAGCCTGAATACTGTGGCCAAGAGCTGTGGAAATAAAACTTAAAACCAATGAGCTGACAAAAGCCAGGGCAAAAACAGACTAGGCTAAGTAAGGATGAAGTACAGAAAAACTCAAGTTATTTTCTCAATAATCATAATACAGAGGGATGTGCTTTCCTAGAGATTTTTCCCCTCTAAGTTCCATATTCATATCAAACCATCAGAGCAGAACTATAACCACTATTCTGGATCATAAAATCACAGTTCTCCCTACAATGATTGATGTTTACTCAAGGCACTTTCCCTTCACTATTTATCCAGGTAATGCAGTCTTCTAAAACTATTAGTCTTTATAGCTAACAGTTTTCTGGGTCTTTTATGTAACTTCTTACGGTACTTTTTTTTGGCACAAAAGTAATCACTGTCTAAAGTCTAGGAAACACTAAGACGGAAAAGAGGGTCATTTTTATTTTCGAAAGTCCATCTCTAGCCCAGCATGAGAATTTCTAGAAATTCTCAGCTGAAGGGGAAATGTTCCTCGTAGGCCAGGCCCTTGTTTGTGTTCTTAACCTTCAGAAGCCACTCTGCTACCTGAGTCCCATTCTTAGGAAAAGCCCACGTGCTGCTCTGGAAGCCGGCTCAGGCGCGACTTGCTCCTGCGTGGCCCGGAGGCTGCACTAACCCATTAAGCCCAGCGCTAAATCTGGCGCCTCTCCAGACCCTCCCTCCCTCTCCTCGTCCCCACCCTCGGGCAGCTGCAGCACTGCGCACTGCAGGCCGCTCCAGGCCCAGGGGAGCGCGCAGCCAATGTCCTCCCAGCGGTACAGGTCCAGGTCGTAGCCCACCACGTTACGGGTGGGCACCTGGCGTGAGTCCCGCCACTTAAGCCCGCCCAGCAGCAGCGCCGTCTCCTCCACCACAGCCAGCCCATAGCAGAAGCGGTCATAGGGTAGCGGCCGCAGCCGCGTCCACTGATCGGTGCCGGGGTCGTAGCGCTCGATCTCGGAGAAGGGCTCGAAGCGCCCCAGAAAGGCGAACACCGCGCCGCGCAGTGCGGCCATGTGGTGCCCGAAGCGGGCCGTGCCCATGGGCGCCTTCTTGCTCCACGCCTGCTCCCCAGGGCCCAGGGCGAACACGTCCCGGAGGCTGCTCGCGCCCCCCTCTCTTCTCCCCGCCTTGCCCCCGGAGATGTACACGACGCCGCGGTCCCCGACGGCCCCCGCGTGGCCGTGCAGCGCCCGCGGCAGTGTCCCAACCGCCGTCCAGCGGTCCCGGCGCAGGTCATACATCTCCACCGAAGCCAGCGCTTCACCGTCAGCGCCCAGGCCTCCAACGGCCAGGAGCCCCTCGCCCACGGCGCCGCACCAGAAATGGGCCCGCGCTTCCCGCATAGGGGGCACCGTGGTCCAAGCGTGGAAGCGCGGGTCGTAACGGTGCACTCGGGCCGTGACCGCCAACGGGCTGTCAGTGGCGGGGGAGGAGGCACCGCCCGACAGGCTCTCCCCGCCCAGGACGAACAGGAAGTTGCCCGCGGTGCACACGCTGTGCCCCAGCAGCGGAGTGGGCAGCCGCGTGAGGCTGCGCCAGCGGTGGTTGTACACGTCAAAGGCCACCACGTCCTGGGTGAGCTCCCACTCCTCCTCCTCCTCCTGAGGTTCCTCTTCCTCCTCCTCCTCCTCCTCCTCCTCCTGGGGCTCCACCGCGACGCCCCTGCCCCTGGCTGCCGCCCGAGGGACCACGACCTCCTCGGTCACCGCCTCCCGCCCTCTGCGTCCCCCGACCAACACGATGCGGGTTTGAGGGCTTCGGACGCTGGTCTGCTCGCCCTGCATGAGGGGCTGGCGGGAGGGCGCCGTGTGGTAGTTGAGGGCCTGGATGATGAGGCCCTTGACCCGGGCGGGCAGCGTAAGGCCAGAGCCCGAGTACACGCGCCGCAGCACGTCGGTCGGCACCAGGCCGAAGCGGACGCGCTCGAGCAGCGGGGCACAGTAGGCCAGGCGTTCGGCCTCGGGTTCCTGCCGCAGCCAGGCTAGCGCCAGGCCCAGCAGTCGGGCCTCCGGCACCCGCGCCACGTCGGGGGCACCCAGCACGGCCCTCAGCGACGAGGGGTTGAGCTCCAGCAGCCCGGCGGGGCCCGCGCCCCGCGCCAGCAGCTCCCGCAGGTGGCGTACAATGCAGCGCTCGGCCTCGCCCAGCGTGTGCGCCAGGCCGAAGCGCGCCGCCACATTGGCGGCGAAGCAGCAGTTCTCTGGGGCCAACTGGCGCTCCAGGTAGCGACCGCAGAGGCCCAAGGCCTCGGTGACCTGCAGGTAGCTGGCGGCCTCCAACGTGTCCTCCACGGTGTCCATGGAGAGCGGCAGCCAGGCGGTATAGATGAAGTCCAGCAGGCGCTGTAGGCCAGCCGCCGACGGCACGTGCAGGTGGATCACGCGCGCCCGGGATTCCCGGGTGTGGCTCTTGAACAGGGCCCTGAAGTAGTCGCTGGAACACGCAAGGAGCGACCTGTGCGCTGGGAACTCGCTGCCCTCGGCTTCCAGCGTCACGTCGCACAAGAAGCCCTCGGCGCGCAGGGCCTGGTAGCCGGTGAGCAGTGCGCCGCCATGAGCTTTGCAGTAAGACAGGAAGTAACTCATGATGCCCAGGGCGGGAAGTGGCAGGGCCGGGGCTGGGGCCAGTCGGGTGCGGCCGGAGGCATCCCGGGATACGGCGCCCGCAGGCCCCCCGCGCGAGCCGCAGAGCCCCTAGCAGGGGCCCATTTTTGCCTGCTCAGCTTAAAGCTCAGGGCTCCTTCATCCAGGTCCACAGATTTCTCTGGACCCCTCTCAGAGCAAATTCGGTCGGGCAACGGTTTCCAGAAGACCCTAGTGGCGGAGGGCGCGGACTTCGGAGTCTTCGAGGAGGTGCAGGGTTTGGTTTTGGCGGCTGCTAAGGCTGCCAGCGCGTTGCCCAAATCCCCCTCCCCGGCCCAGTTTGGGGAGCCCACACCTGCGCGCCAGGGGCCGCAGTGGCCGAGCACCATCACCTGAAAGGGCGGAGCTGCGGGTGGACTGACTCCGGCAGGTGCTGGATCTCCGACAGCTCAGGTGCGCAGACGAGGCCCGGCTCGGGCCGTCCCGGGAGTGCGGGGCGAAGACTCTGACCTCCCGGGGGTGGACAAGGAGGGTTCTGCGGGCACCCGCGAGGGCCAGACCCAGCTAGCTACGGGGCAGAGGGGGGTGAGCTTGTTCCGCGCGGAGGATCAAATCAAAGCCTGGGGGATTAGGGACGGGGGGGGCCGCGGGTCAGCGCCGCTAGTCGGAGGCGTGATTGGGCGCCGCACATAACATGCCGGTAGCTCACAGCGACAGGAATAGCGCGCGGCCTCGGCCTCTCAGGAGCGCCCCGCCCCGCCCCGCGCCCCGGCTGCCGGGCGGCTGGCTGAGAACCGAGGGCCGGGGCGCGGGAGCAAGCGGCCCGGGCCTGGGACGTGACTCCGGTGACTGGACAAGCCGCGGGTTCCAAAGGGTCCCAGGAACCCGGCTGCGGTTGGGTGGGGGGGGGGCGGGGCGGGGGGCACTCACTGGAGAGGCGCGGGTCGCGGGGACCTGTGCCTGGTGGCGCCTAGGGAGCGGCGTCCGGCGGGCCCGGAGGAGTGTCGACCCCCCGATGCCCCTGCGCCTGGGAGAGCAGCCCCTGGCTGGCAACTTTCTGCTTTGAGGAGGCCCTAATTAATCCAGCGGGAGCAGAGATTAAGCGGCGACTTTGCGCGCTGACACCCAGGAGGCGGCTGCACTCGGAGGAGGCACTGGCGGGAATCACGCCCGGGCGAATCCGGGCTCCCCGCCAGCGGCGCTCGGGAACACTCTCCTCACCTGGACTCACCCTGGCGAGATGCTGGGCCTACTCTGCGCTCTTCCCTGGCGGGTCTCACTTTAGGCTTGAGGGAATCGCCTCCTACCCCGCCCCCCTCCCCGACCCCGGCCGAGTTCTCCCTTCCTGTTCTTATACCTTGCCCGGCCCATCCCTTGGCAAAGTGGACAAGGAAATCGTAGGTGACTTGGGTTTTCTTTCTTTGAGTGGCGCCTAAACTTTACGAAAATAATTCGTTCCAGTTTCTCTCCCTGACTTTCCTGGCTCTGATCTAATTACTGCCTGCTACATCCTCAATGCCCTGACGAGATAATGGGCAGTAAGGTTGCAAAGCTCATAGAGGCTGGAGTTTTGAGAGGCCCCCCCTTGTGAAGTTATTTTCATAGGATGCACCCAGCGCAGAAATGATGACTAAAACCACCCCAATCTTGAGACATTAGGAAAGCATTTCTCCATCTCCTCCACCCTGCTCTTAAATAACTAAGTGATTAATATAACTGTTCTTTCTTGCCAATTTGGAGGATTCTGTGTGTTTTGCTTTCATCTAGAATTGATTTTTCTATTTTCTAATGCAACCTCTCTGGTAATCTGTTTTTAAGCAAACCTTTGAAGGCGTCTGAAATAACTTGCTTTTCTGACAGTTGGGGTTGTATGTCATAGGAAAAAAATCCAAGGAAGGATAACATTCAGTCGTTTTCTGCCTGGCACTTACAAGGTCTCCAATTAGAAGTAATTCTTGAAGTGCATAAAAATATTAGTAAAATGATTTTGCTTTGCTGTCAAAGATGGAACTGCTTTATGACTTAAATTGGCCAAATTATAAAATGCAGGCAGGGGCCCAGGTTAAGGGCTTGCTTAAACTCCAGAGGCTAAAAATACTCCAATTTGAATTCCTAATGTTAGAGCTACAGATGGGTTGGGGGGCGGGGAGTGCTGCTTGGTTTGGATTCTTCTCTTTTTTTAAGTACTAAAATTCTTAGTTCAAAAATAAAATACCACTTTGGTTCACTGTGCACAGATCTATATGGTGAAATTAAATGGCCTTTACTCAACCTGATAGAATTTTGCCGGAAGGGATATTAAAGATCATTTAGCTAAACCCTCTCCCTTTCCTCCCCAATTTCTGGTTTTCCTTTTAAACAAATGCGGCAAAAGAGCCCCAGAGAGAGTACGGTTTGTCTGGGCGTCTTGGATATTGAGTTACAGAGTCTGGACCAGGATCCAGGGCTCCCTCCCTACTATATAATGTGACCTCATGTATGATAAAAATAAAATAGTGCAACACACAGTTTATTTAAACCAAATTTCAGAATGATAAAGTTTAAATACCGATTTTTTAAACAGCTTATTTCTAACCCCGAAATTGGATCACATCCCATCAGATGTGTCCATTACCATGCATTCAGTTTGAATCCAAACTGCCACACTTACTTGAGAACAGAGATGCTGTAGAAGATTTTTAACTCTTGACATCAAAAATACAATTTTATATAACAAGTACCTGTTCATTGCCGGCCCAACATACCACCTTAGCATGCCTTGCCACTGAGGATATGATGAACTGTGTTGAGTGAAGAAATTTTCATGTTGGATGTGTTTACAAGGTCTTGTTTAGAAAATGTAACTGTCACCCCATCCAAGAGCATTCTTTGAGTAGTGTATCGATATTTTAACCTCTGTGCAGTATTAAGTAGGATGTGATCGTTATGTTGAAAATGATCTGCTTTTAAGTTGCCCTCCCCCTTTAGACTCTAAACCTCTTGAGGGCGGGGACTCTTTTCCTGGTCTTTGTATATCCAGCCCCTGTCACAGTCTTTGGCATAGGTAAGTGTTGAGTTGAACAGAAAGAGGAAATGGCACTGGCAGCGGGAGGACTACGGGTTGTCTAGAGGAACTTGACAACCCGTAATTACTAAGACAATTACTTCTTTCTCCCTCCTTGTCTTTCTTCCCTTCACACAGCTGGGGTTGCAGACACAGCAGCCCACCTGGGAATCAGGTGGGTCACTGTGGGTAGCCCCCAACTGAGAGAAGGCCAGACCACTTCATCCAGGCCCCACTGCAGCCCGGGGCTGCCCCATAGCCTCAGTCCTTTACCCAGACCAGCCCCACATGGCTTTGGGCATCCAGTCAGACCCACTGCTACTCCTCCTACCTGGACGCAGGGCCCCAGGTGCCCCAGCAGCCCCTCCACACCCCACTTGACTGTATGGCCCGAGGCCCAGCTACACACTGCAGCATGCTTGTTGGGACCCTGTAATTCACCTTGAATCTCCCGCCCCTTGTCAGGACCCTGACCTGCTGTCAGACAGTCCCTTCCGTACATCTGCTCCTCCTGTGACAGAGCCTAGGACTGAAGCTGTCCAAGCACCCACCTCGCCTCCCACATCAGAGTGGCAGTGCTCGCCAGTCGTGGCACTCCACTGTCCCTGAATTGGCTCTGCCTAGCTAAGCATAAATTCCACAGCTCTCACCTCTGAACTAATTGTGTATGTCGAAAAAAATTCCAAAACTACAAATGTCCATGTATAATGGGCACTTCAAAGGTTGTTTGCAAGTGTAAATGTGCTTTTTTCGGTAATTGCTTTGTTGAGGTATAATCCACATGCCATACAATTCACTCGTTTGATGGTTCTCAGCGTATTTACAGAGTTGTGCAAACATCACCAGAATCTAATTTTGGAACATTTTCATAACCTCCAAAAGAAGCCCCATGCCCTTTAACTATCACTTTCCTATACCACCTGTCCCCCGAGCCCTGAGCAACCACTCATCTGCTTTCTACCTCTATCGATTATGTGACTGACTTCTTTGACTTAGCATCATGTTTTCAAGATTCATCCATTGCAGCGCCCTTTTGAGGGAAAAAGAATTTGCATAATAATAACATGGGGAACATGTTCTCAAAATGGCAAAATTCTAAAATGTGCCCTTCAATATTTAGGCTACAGCTTTTGGCAGGTCAGCTGTATCAACTATCATTACAGACTCCTTTCAATCCCAATATGCTTCCTTCCTTCTTTCCTTCCTTCTTTCTTTCTTTCTTTCTTTCTTTCTTTCTTTCTTTCTTTCTTTCTTTCTCTCTTTCTTTCTCTCTTTCTTTCTTTCTTTCTTTCTTTCTTTCTCTCTCTCTCTCTCTCTCTCTCTCTCTCTCTCTCTCTCTCTCTCTCTCTCTCTTTTTTTCTTTCTTTCTTTCTTTATCTATCCAGTATGCTTCCTTCTAACGCATGGCTTCTGGCAACCTCCATGGAGAGCCTATTACTAGAAATTGACACATTAACTAATCTAATTGTGAAAACATGATTACAAACAATAACAGATGTGCAGTAGAGAAAAAAACCCCACGTTCACTTCACTCAGGTTAACAAGACCAAGTTTTTGTGTATGTGAAATGCATTTTATCTTTGTGACATGCAATTCAAGTGAAAAGACTTCAAGGGGTGGAATGTGCGTGTGTGTTTTAATCATGGCATTCTGGCCCAGCTGACAGCTAAAAAAGCAGCGTGGGAAGGACTGGGCTTTCGGCTCAGACAAACCTGGGCTCCAGTTCCAGATCTGCCCCCTTTGACTTTAAGCAAGTGACTTAAATTTTATGAGTATCATTTTATTATTTTAAAAGGAAGATAATGCTTCTGCATCCATAGCACTGTTAAAATAAAAATGAGTGTATGTATATATGTCCATTCCTGGCCAGAGTATACACAGTAGATGTAAGTTTCTCTTCTTTCTTCCTCCCCTGACTTAAAGCCTTCTGAAAACTCAATACCAGAGACCAAGCAGCCAGGAAATGTAATAAAGCAGTGGTTTCCAGTGGTCCTTCTGCAGTATCACCTGGGAACCTGTTAAAAAAATGTAAATTCTTGGCTCCACCTCAAACCTTCCCCATTAGCAACCCCAGGAGCCAGGAGAAGGCCCAGATGTCTGCTTCACAGTAAGCACTCCTGGTGAGTCTGGTGCACCCAAAAGGGTGAGATAGAAGTGATACCAACTTGTGCTGGGCGTGATGTCAGCATCTTCCCGAAAAAAGAGAGGAAGCCCACTAGCTCCAAAATGTCAGAGGTTGGAGACTTAGAGGGAAAAATTAGTGACTCTGCCCCACATCATACGACTTTCAAATAGATTGTGGGCATGTTTGCCCTTCCCTACCCCAGACAAGATGATGGTATTAACAGCAATCTCTGTGATAGGAAATGATGATTTCGTAACCAACACATTTCCACAAACAACACTCGATTGAGATTGAATTCTCACATCAGAAAGTCACTGTAGGAGTTCCCGTTGTAGCTAAGCGGGTTAAGAACCCAACTAGTATCCATGAGGATGCAGTTCGATCCCTGGCCTCCCTCCGTGGGTTGAGGAGCCTGCATTGCCATGAGCTGTGGTGTAGGTCGCAGACGTGCCTGGATCTGGCATTGCTGTGGCTGTGATGTAGGCTGGCAGCTGCAGCTCTGAGTCAACCCCTGGCCTGGGAGTCTCCATGTGCAAAAGAAGAAGAAAGGAAGGGAGGGAGGAAGGAAGGAGCTGTAGCCAGATTGCCTTTGTAGATGCCACATTTTAAGAGGCCCATTGAAGAGTCAGGGACTCCCCAAAGAGACCCGCCAGAAACAGTCTCTCTCGCAGAGAGAACAAGTGAAGGAGCTGGAGATTTTAGACAAGAAAGAAAGAACCATCTGGTGGTTTAAATAATTGCTCTTTTCAACTTTCTGAAGGGCAAGAGAGACTGAAGGCAGACCCAGACCTAGGACCAGTAAGTAGATGTTACAAAGAAAAGTTTTGCCACAGCATAAATGAGAAACTTAGCAATGTAGAATCTTGAAAGAAAACATACAAGCAGAAGTAGAACGTGCCAAGTCATAGGAAGTTACGTGAGGCTCAGGGAAGAGAGAGAGAACCTGTCCAAGGTGACTCAATTCGGCAGAACTTGTCAGAGCCCTTCCCAGATCCCCTCCACGCTTTACCATCTTTGTCACATCAGTCCCAGTGGCTCTTGCTCCCAGCAGCCGGCAGCTGTGTCCCTTTGTGGGAAGGCACCCCTGGCCTGCTTGAGCCCACCTTGCCTGTGCACATGAACAGAAGCACAAGTGCTCGCAAACTTACATCTCGTAGGGGCTACCCTTGACCCACAACTAACTTAACCCCTTGCCTGATGTAGCCCGCACCGTTTCCAGAGCTCCCCACTCTGACTGAGTCACAGCTCTCTCTTATGAGACCCTTCTTGGGGTCACACATTTGCTTAAGCTCCTTCCCTCCCCTGTCTGACACTGCCAGCCCCCTGCCTATCTTTTCTGGGGAGACTTCCTAATAAACGACTTTCACAGGTATCCTCATCTCAGAAGGAATCCTTCCCTCTGGGTACAATGAGGTGGGTTGACTCTTAGTATCTGACCTCAAAGAGCCAGCTGTGTGTGTACAGACAATCACACCTATGACTTCTCGTGATCAGACCTTCTTCAGAAAGATGCGTCAGATGATGACATCAGCATCAGAGCCTCTTACACTTCTTTCCACATACGTGCATAGTACAAACCAAGTCATATAATGGGAAGTGGCTCAGATATGTCATCTGAGCACAACCAGAACTAAAACCACGGAACGTCCTCAGGGTGTTAGTAAATTTCTCTAACCACCCACCCATTTAAGGAGTTATAGAGCCTGAGACTTCAAATGTTTTTTGTTTTTTTTTTAACCAATACTCTTTTACAGATATATTACTGTCTTGCCTGAGTTTTCCCATGTCTGACATATGGCCAACATGTCAACTGTGCCAATTACTTCTACTATTTTCAGAATCTCTTTCTAATGATGCTGGTCAGTAACTAATAGGGAAAAATTCTACACATGATCTTGCCAGCACTAGGGAGCTTACAGGATAGTAATCTCTCAATGGCTTATGATTGATTGTCTTAGGGTACTCATAAGTTTTTAATTTTTTAAAAATTTTTATTAAAGTATAATTGATTTACAATGTGCCAATTTCTGCTGTATAGCAAAGTGGATTGGTTATACATATATATGTATATATACATTCTTTTTTATATTCTTTTCCACCATGGTCTGTCCCAGGAGATCAGATGCAGTTCCCTGGGCTATGCAGTAGGACCTTGTTTATCCATTCTAAATGTAATAATTTGCATCTACTACCCCCAAACTCCCAATCCATCCCACTCCCTCCTCCTCCCCCTTGGCAACCACAAGTCTGTTCTCTGTGTCTGTGAGTCTGTTTTGTAGATATGTTCCATTTGTGCCACATTTTAGATTTCACACATAAGTGATACCATATGGTATTTGTCTTTCTCTTTCTGACCTCATTTAGTATGGTAATCTCTAGTGGCATCCATGTTGCTGCAAATGGCATTGTTTTGTTCTTTTTTATGGCTGAGTATTATTCCACTGTATATATGTACAACATCTTCTTAATCTTTTCATCTTTTAATGGACATTTAGGTTCTTTCCATGTCTTGGCTATCGTCAGTAATGCTGTGATGAACATAGGGGTGCTTGCTAAAAGGGTGGGCTCTGGGAACAGCGTGCCCAGGTTCAAATCCTGTCTCTACCATTCTCAAGCCATTAAACATGGACAATTTGTGTGATTTGACTCCCCAGTTTCAGCTTTCTCATCCTGGAAATACTTAAGACAAGGGTGAGGTGTATGTTAAATCATAACAGTTGGTACATTATGGATAATAAAGATAGATATTCTCCCTAAAACATTAGGGAAATATACATAGTCCTGGGAAAAAAATGACTTTTAGTGAAGAGTTTACATATATTGTTCATTCTCCCTCAGTGAAAATCGCAAGCATCTTACAGAAAAGCAGGAAGTAATCCTTGAACTGTGGTATTTTTTTTTTTATTTTCCCACTGTACAGCAAGGGGGTCAGGTTATCCTTAGATGTATACATTGCAATTACAGTTTTTTCCCCCACCCTTTCTTCTGTTGCAACATGAGTATCTAGACATAGTTCTCATGAACTGTGGTATTTAATAGCAAGTGTAGATTGATACAATATATTAACTTATTAAGCCACCTTTCATTAGTAACTTATACTCCTGTAGAAGGGAAAAATCATGTCAGGGGAGGAATCTGTCATAGGTTCATGCACTATGATGGGATTTCAGCCTGGATCCTCCCACACTTGCTCCAAGGCATTCACATTTACTTGGGGGCAGAGTAGGACTCTGCGATGTGGTGGGAAGCACACAATGAAAAAGAACAGCAAGTGATGCTATTCTTGCAGTTGTGTTCTTGGATTAAAATAAACAGCAGAAAGGGATTTTGCAAAACATTTCTTTCAGCCAATAATCCAAGAGTAATGAGTTTGTGTGGTACAGATGTTTATTAGACAGTGAACATTGAACAGTTTTACAAATTGACATTATAAACAGAGCACATCACATAAGCCTGTGACTGTTGATTGGAGGGCACCCCTGAAACCATGGTGGCCTGGTAATGATGTGCTGTGTCAGTGTTGAGACTAAGGGTTATGCAGGAGATCAGCCATCTTACTGTCCTTATGGTTATGAAACCACATTTCTTACAACTGACTTGTTGCATAATAATATGTAGTAAATGCTGCTTGCATTTTTCTAGCATGCACACATTTCCCTTTTTTAAAGTTAATATGATTTTTTTATTTTTTCCATGATAGTTGGTTTACAGTGTTCCATCAATTTCTACTGTACAGCAAAGTGACCCAGTCACACATATATATATTCTTTTTCTCACACCATTGTCCATCATGTTCCATCACAAGTGACTAGATACAGTTCCCTGTACTATACAGCAGGATCTCATTGCTTATCCACTCCAAATGCATTAGTTTGCATCTACTAACCCCAAACTCCAGTCGATCCCACACCCACCCCTTCCCCTTGGCAATCACAAGTCTCTTCTCCAAGTCTGTGAGTTTCTTTTCTGTGGAAAGGTACATTTGTGCCATATATTAGATTCCAGATATGTGATGACAAGCTTTTGCACAGCAAAGGAAACCATAAAAAAAAGACAACCTATGGAATGGGAGAAAATAGTTTCAAATGATGTAACTGACAAGGGTTTAATCTATAAAATATACAAACAACTTATACAACTGAACAGCAAAAAAAGAACAACCCAGTTGAAAAATAGGCAAAAGACCTGAATAGACTTTTCTCCAAAGAAGATATACAGATGGCCAACAAGCTCAACGTCACTAATTATTAGAGAAATGAAAATCAAAACTACTCTGAGGTACTACCTCACACCCGTCAGAATGGCCATCATTAACAAGTCAACAAATAACAAATGCTGGAGAGGGTATGGAGAAAAGGGTACCCTCCTCCACTGTTGGTGGGAATGTAAATTGGTACAACCACTATGGCAAACAGCATGGAGGTACCTCAGAAAACTAAATGTAGAACTACCATATGACCCAGCAATCCCACTCTTGAGCATATATCCAGACAAAACTTTCATTGAAAAAGATATATGTATCGTTATGTTCACTGCAGCACTATTCACAATAGCCAAGACATGGAAACAACCTAAATGTCCATCGACAGATGAATGGATTAAGAAGGTGTGGTATATATACACAGTGAAATACTACTCGGCCATAAAAAAGAATAAAATAATGCCATTTGCAGCAACATGGATGGAACTAGAGACTCTAATACTAAGTGAAGTAAGTCAAAAAGAGAAAGTAAAAAACCACATTTTCCCTTTAAATAAACTATGTTGTTAATTTTCTCCATCTCTTTTCAAAGATATAGAAATTTCAAAATCTTTAACAAAACAGAGAGGAATAACAATGAAAAAAATGCCAGAAGTCTTTCTCTACTATGCATTAGGACCTTGTTGTTCACGTGTGCTTTTTTAAAGACAATTTTTACTTAATTATATGTATTGAGGACATTCCCAAGTGAATGTATATGGCTATAAATACCCTGTGTAATGTTTGTATAGTGTTATTTAGATGAATATAGCAAGGTTTAATGAATCTTCTAATAGATATTCAGATTACTTCCAATTTTCACTCTTATAAACTAAGCTGCAGAGAACATCCTTATATAAACATCTTTGTATTCCTATATGATTATTTCCTGAGGATAAAGTACATGAATGGAATTCCTAGAGTAGAGGAAGAGTACATATACCTAAGTGCTTGAATATGCAAATACAAGTTTGGAAGGGTATAAGTGAGAATATTGTCAGTAATCATAACTAGGTGAACTGTAGGTAATTTTTCCATTTATATTTTTAATTTTTATATATTTTCTCATTTATTTTAATATTCATAGAGCTATTAGCTAAAACAAAATTACAGCTGTAGAGAATTACTTGGGACAATCATAGGAATATAGATGAACAGATAAGAGATGAAGACAATTAAAAAGAAGTAAATATATGTGGAAGACCGATAATGATGAGCCTGAAATAGAGGATAATTGATGTCCCTGAAATAGGCCCACTAATGAAGGAAGGTATGCCCATGATATTACATAAGAAAATATCCCTGAAATAAATGAATGTGTTGATTGAAAGGTTACACTTCACCCTAGGGAAATATGAAGCAGAACACTCAACATTGAGATATATTCTCTTTTTAAGCTTTTGGACTTTGAAATAAAGGAAAAAATCAAGTATTCAAGAAAACAATGAAACGCATCTATAAGATGGAAAAAATTTGGCTGCTTCTGACTTACTTATGCCTGTTACCCAATAATTCTTTATCTAGGAATTTAATCTAAGGAAATAACCAGATGAATATACAGGATTTACCAACAAGGATGTTTATTATCATATATTTAAAAACTTTTTCAAGTATGTGAAATACCAGAAAGATTCAAATGGTAGAGTACTAGGTCACCTTTAAGATTATATTTAGAAGAATATTTAATGACATGGGAATATGCCCAGAGTATGTTACTGTCAAGTGAAAGAATAAGGTTACAAAAGAGTAATTGCCGTATTATTCTAACTACATCTGCACACATTTAGAGAGAATAAAAGGCTGGAAGGATATTCATTAAGATGAATCCAGATAAATATTATGGCGAATATTTTTTCTCTTTGTGATTTTTTTACATATACCAAATTCTCTGTGATGGCAAGTATTACTTCATTGGGGAGAAAATGATCGATTTTATTAAAAATATTATCAATAATAACAGAATCTTGCCTTGGTATTTCTGTAACAAATCAGAAGGATTTAAAATATAGAGATTTGGAGACAGACTAGACTTTTGGAAAACTCAGTAGGTTATATTTGTGACCAACTAGCCTAGAGATGTGCTGATAAAAAAATAAAGCTTTGAAAGCTTCAAGTTCTGTACCCACTCCAGTCATCATTAACCCGCTTTACTTCATCAGAGGAAACTTCAGTCTGGCTGTAAATTTAAACAAGTTCTTTCTTAGATCGGAACATGGAATATCACTGTACACTTAAATAAGCACCATTTGCTTCATGGTATGAATACATGTGTCTATAAGATGAACCTCTTTTAGAAAATCAAGTTTCTTGAAAAGACAACCTATGGACTGGGAGAAGATATTTGCAAATGATGCGAGCAACAAGGGCTTAATTTTCAAAATAAACAAAATGCTTATACAATGTAATAACAAAAACAACCAACCCAATTGAAAAATGGGCAGAAGACATAAATAGATATTTCTCCAGAGAAGACATACAGATGGCCAACAAGCACATGAAAAGATGCTCAACATCACTAATTATTAGAGAAATGCAAATCAATATTACACTGAGGTTCCACCACACACCTGTCAGAATGGTTAACATTAAAAAGTCTACAAATAACACAAGCTGGAAAGAGTGCAGAGAACAGGAATCCTCCTACACTGTTGGTGGGAATGTAAACTGGTGCAGCCACTGTGGAAAACGGTATGGAAGTTCCTCGAAAACCCAAAAATAGAGTTGCCACATGATCCAGCAATCTCTCTCCTGGGCATATATCCAGACAAAACCATAATTCAAAAAGATACATGCACCCCTGTGTTTGTAACAGCACTGTTGACAATAGTGAAGACATGGAAATGACCTGTGTTTCCATGGACAGATGAATGGATAAAGATGTGGAACATATATACAGTGGAATACTACTCAGCCATAAAAAAGAATAAAATAATGCCATTTGCAGCAATATGGATGGATATATCAATTATCATACTAAGTGAAGCAAATCAGAAAGAGAAAGACAAATATCATATGATATCACTTATATGTGGAATCTAAAATATAACACAAATGAACTCATCTATGAAACAGAAACAGACTCACAGACAGAGAACAGACTTGTGGTTGCCAAGAGGGAGGGAAGTGGGGAGGAGGGATGGATTGGGAGTTTGGAACTAACAGATGCAAACTATTATATATAGAATGGGTAAATAATAAGATCCTACTGTATAGCTCAGGGACCCATATACAATATCCTGTGATAAACCATAATGGAAAATAGTATTAAAAAGAATATATATAAATATATGTAACTGGATCACTTTGCTGTATAGCAGAAATTAACAAAACATTTATAAATCAATGATACTTTAATTCAATTAAAAAAATAATATTAGCATAAAAAATCAAGATCTGACCATTGTCAGGACGCACACCACTAGTGCATATGGTACTAGTAAAAAAAAAAAAAGTGTTTATTGAGGGAAAATGTATAAAAGAGGAAGAATGCACATACAACCCCCCCCCCCAAACTCACATTGTTCCACTGCTTACCTTTCCCTCCCAGGATGCTCCACATACTGTAGTTCTAGGATCAGGAGGCCAGGAGACATCAACAGAACTATGTAACCTAGTGGAGGCTTCCTGGGCAGATGAGTGGATTCATTAGAAAGGAGAAGCCTCCAGACCCAGTAGTTGCTATAAGCATGTCCTTTTCTTGAGCTAACTAGACCTGCTGAGCCAGATTGTCCCTAAACTCCCAGAAGTAGGGAGGAAATCAGTCTTTGGAGCCATGTGGATGGGTCTTGCATCACTGGTTTTTGATAAGTTTAGAGCTGAAACCAGGTTTCTCAAAACTGCTAGATGTCTGGATTGCCACAAGTGTCCTCCACCAAATAGGAAATAAGAGCTATTCTTCTTGAGTTCCCGTCATGGCACAGCAGAAATGAATCTGAGTAGGAACCATGAGGTTGTGGGTTTGATCCCTGGCCTTGCTCAGTGGGTTAAGGATCCAGCATTGCCGTGAGCTGTGGTGTAGGCCAGCAGCTGTAGCTCAATTTGGACCCCTAGCCTGGGTACCTCCATGTGCTGCAGGTGCGGCCCTAAAAAGACAAAAAGAGCTATTCTTCTACTTGGGAGCTTGTCACCCATTATGTAGAAACCCAAGATTCCCCACAAGGCCTTGCCCAAAGGACAGCCTGTCCCGAGTCTTCCGTTCATGGCTGGGAATGATTTCTCATGCTATGTTATTCTGCTGGAGGCTCCTCCAGCTCCAATATTCTTATGGGATGACACCAGTGATGGCTTCAAAGACTCACACCAGCTCCCTGGTGGCCTCTCCAGGTGATATTTTAAAGTTCCAAACCATTATAGTCATCTAGTCAGTTTTTGATCTTTTGTCATGAATCTGCTGTTTCTTTGAGTCTTGGGATTTTACAAAATAATTTTCTGTTTGTCTAATACATTTCACTTGCTTTTAAAACTGATTGATTCTTCCACAGTGAAGCAATGTGCTAAAATGGAACTATGCAGAAGGGGGTTCTTTCTCAAGATTATTATGCCCTAAGATTTATTGAAGACAAAAGCCCCCTCTCAGCTCTCAGTGGCCTTCCAAAGACAGAACTGGTTTTTTTCTTATTCCAAGAAGTCCTTTTATGATAAGCTTAACATTTCTCCAAAGAAAATGTTACAATACCAGGAACTTTTAAGTTGACATTTACTTAGTTTTTACAGGAGAGGTATTTAAAATTTACACAAGGCTTACATCTGAACATCTTCAGGTTTTGTAGGTATAAACCTCAAAGGGTAACTCTAAAAACAAAACTTAAGGCCACTGCGTTTTCACAGGTAAATAGAATCATGTCCATATGACTAGTTCTAAGTCAACACACTCAAATCCTTGGAGCTCCGCTGGGTTATCACCCCAGGTGGCCACCTGCTTGCCAGGGAAGGCGTACCCAGCAAGCCATGTTCCCAGTGGGTGATTTACCCACAAGAAGCAATACTCGTGAGCAGTTAATTATTTACATTCCTGTCCCATAAAACCTACCCACAGACTCCCTCAGGAATTTTGCACCTGTAGTTTAAAGCAGACTGTGCCATAGACTCATTAGCAGCCTTTCCTTAGGAGGCTCCTTTTGCAAGTAAAAACCTTTTACAACCCCTCACTTAATAGTGGTCCTGCTCTTCAAATTGTTCTCTGGGAGAAAAGAGACCAAAAGTTCCCATATCCTCGGCAACACACAAGATTGTTTTTGAAAATCCAACAAAATAGAGTATAAAGAAAAAAAAAAAAAGTGTCCACATTTACATATCTAGAAGAAACTTCTATCTTGCCCTGTTTCCTTACAAATTATCTCCCTCCCACTCTCCCTCTTTTCCCTTCCCTTATTCCTTTTTTCTTTTTAAGAAAAATCAGCCTTCTTTTGTCAATGTAATACATGCTTATTTTGAAGAAATTAAATAGTTGAGAAAAGCGAAGAGTTAAGGAAGTTGACAGTCACCCACAAAACACCATGCAGAAGCAATTATCACTGACGTTGGGAGAGTTCCAGACAGCTACCTCAGCTCGTGCAAAAAGATAGATAAGGAGCTAGATGGACAGATACAGAGAGGGAAGCTTTTAAGAAAATGCTATTTCTGGAGTGCCCATCATGGCTCAGTGGAAACGAATCTGTCTAGTATGCTTGAGGACATAGGTTCGATCCCTGGCCTGGCTCATTGGGTTAAGGATCCAGGGTTGCCGTGGTGGTCTTGGTGTAGCTGTGGTGTAGGTCACAGACACAGCTTGGATCCCGCATTGCTGTGTCTGTTGTGTAGGCCAGCGACTACAGCTCCAATTCGACCCCTAGCCTGGGTCCCTCCATATGCTGTGGGTGCTTGCGGCCCTAAAAAGACAAAAAAGAAAATGCTATTTCTTAATGAAAATAAAAATAAAGCAGCTAAATGGTATTTCCATCAAAATGTTACTTTTATTTTTACTTGAATATCACAGAAAAAAAAAAAAAGAAAGAAATGTAACCTGAAGAACCCCTAATCGAGATTTCTTCACCACTAGATCGTATTTTCTGGAAGAGTCCTGAGTTTAAGGGGGGGTGGGATTTTAAAATATTGTTAAGTGACTGGAGTTGGAAGTTTTGAACTCCCTGTTCCAATTAGACAGTATTGACTCCCTGCTAGAGAAAATCAGGGACAGCGAGGATGCTCGTGCTTTCACACCTCCTTCCCCACATTCCAGTGTTTGATGGTTATACCATGTTTTTTTAATTGGCAGTTCAGAGCCTTCTCACCCTCCCCTGTGATGGCTGAATAGCTGCGAAATCTTGCACCTGATCCTTCCTGAACTCCTCTTAGGAGGGGTTTCTGATGCTTCTGTTGCTTCTGTCCTGGGTCCTGGGCTTCCTCGCCTTCTCCAGCGTGTCACTGAAGCCCCCACTTCCGGCCGTCTCAGCAGCACTATCACCAGCCCCTCACATGCTCCCTTAAGATGACGGGAACTTATTTCCCTGCCGCTTTTCCCCTGTCTCTTATGTTTCTCAAACAACTGAACAAAGCATCATTCCAGATTTTGGAGGCCAGAGCCTCCTTCCCTTCGGGCACTTTCCATAACTCACTGCTATGGGGTTTGTCTCTTTAAAGAAAAATAGGATCGTAAGAAAAACATGGCTTAGGAAAAGTATGTGGAATATTTCAAAGCATAAATGCAAGCAATTTACCTAATAAAGCAGATTCCTGATGAGGTTTAAAGCCCTTCATCAGGGGAAATTATACGTAAGTGCTAGGTAACAGGAAAATATGTAAATAAAAAACACAGCAGGGGTGGTGGGATGGTGGAAAGAAATCTCAGGAGGATCAGTGACAATACTTTTAAGCTGACGAACATTTTGTATTCACATGCAGCGAAACTTACAGGACATCCTTCCCAAGCCTCCTGCACATGTGGTCCTGGGATGCATAAAATTTAGTCCCTAAACTAATGTCTTTTTAAAATGATGACTGACTTATTAAAATGTATGTTTTAAGAAATATCTGCCCTCAAAAATAAACAACAAAATGTCCAGCAGTCATGGTTTTCCCAAAGCACTCACATTTCAGAAAGTCGAGAAAGAATGACTCAGAGATACTTTGGATCACAGTAAGCGCAAGGTTTGTTTTCCATCTCACTGAGAACAGCCCGTTTTTGAAGGACTGCCCTTGACACTCTGTTCAGAACCGTGTCTTGGGTGTGGTAGGCTCCTTTCTAAGACAGCCCTCAACAATCCCCACCTCCTGGTGTTTACGCCTTTGTGGGTGGAACCTCTGACCTGCTTCTAACCAAAAATATGGCAAAGGTGATGGGATGTCACTTTCATGATTAGGTTACAAATTTGGGTGATTTCTGTCTTGCTAACAGACTCTATTGACTTCTCAGCTTGCATGTTTTGAAGGAGCAAGTGGCCACGCGGGAGAAGCTGAGAGCAGCCCCAGCCAACAGCCAGCAAGGAAGAGGGCTTCCAGCTAGTACAGAGGGAGCTTGTAAACAGGTCCTTCCCCTGCTGAACATTCGGATGAGACAGAGACCCTGGACCACTAACATCTTGATTGCAGCCCTGTGAAAATCCATAAAGCAGAAGACTCAACTAAGCCATGCCTGGACTCCTGACCTACAGAAATTGTAAGACCGTGAGTGTATGTGGTTTTAAGCAGCTAAGACATGGGGTAATTTGTTACACAGCAAGTATAGTTAATACTCTTGGATTCATGGATACTAATACACACCACTTCCAGGCAGTTCACCCTTGTGGAGAATTAATTACTGAACCAAGACAAAATGTGAAAATGTCAAGAGTAGCTATGAAGAGTTTACAAAAAGAGTGAAGTTAATGTGGCTTACATTTTTTGTTCAGTTGGCTATGACAAACCACTGCCTTTTTTTTTTTTTTAATGGCTGCACCTGCAGCATATGGAAGTTCCCAGGCTAGGGATCCAACTGGAACCACACCATGTCTACAACCTACACTGCAGCTTGGGGCAATGCTGGATCCTTAATCCACTGAGTGAGGCCAGGGATCAAATCTGCATCCTTATGGATAATAGTTGGCTTCTTAACCCACTGAGTCACAGTGGGAACTCCAAAACTACTGCCATTTAAAATTAACCTTCCACCTCAGTAATTTACACTCTGCTTTTTTTTTTTGTCTTTTTAGGGACACACCTGCAGCATATGGAAGATCCCGGGCTAGGGGTTGAATTGGAGCTGCAGCTGAGGCCTATGCCACAGCCACGGCAGAGCCAGATCTGAGCTAGAACTTGTGGCAATGCCAGATCCTTAACCTACTTATCGAGGCCAGGGGTCTAACCCACATCCTCACAGAGACAACATCAGGTCCTTAACCCACTGAGCCACAATAGGAACTCGTACACTCTGTTTCTTTTCATTTGGATGCTCTTGTTGATCTGACTTCTGAAGTGAGTTCCAAAAATTTTTATTTGGGTGTGTTTTTCTCTTTTTTTTAAACTCAAGTCTTCAGTACATCTTTTATCTTCAAACAGTTCAGTTCTAATACATGTTCTTATAACATTTACTTCAAATTCCCATCTTTCAAATGAGGAAAATAATACATCTCTCAAACATGTCAAGGGTATTAAAGATGATGCTTAAAGTATCATGGAACTGAAAAGTGCTATTAAAATCATTTTTATCGAGTCTGCTCTTATGAGCCATTATCACATCACACTTTTACACAGGCTCTGGATTATCTACCGCCACCCAGAGAACAGGGAGTTCAGGCTTATTATGTGAATCATTCGGTGCTTCTATCAATCAAGGTTCTTTGCTGCAAGCAACAGACACTCTGGCTGACTTAAATGCACAAGGAATGATTAACTGGTATTGAGTGGCTCATAAAATCCTCTGTAGGGCTATAGAATAAGGCTTGAGAGGCTGTGCAGCTAAGAAAATGCGTCAAATCACACCCTAGCGCTGGAACCACATAGACACCATTAGTGCTTCCCCTGGGCTTAGACACTATGCACTGCTAACTTCTGGACATCATCATTAAGACCACTGCCATCCTTGGAGAAGTGGCTGATTCTGGGCATGAGGTAGGTACCAAGTGAGCCAGAAGCATTGTCTGGTACAGAAAGCAAGAAAGCATCAGAAGGACCAGTGGGCTTGCTGGAAGGGACTCCCCCTGGCTGAATTTGGGATAACTTGAGGGCCACAATGAGTAATGATAGTAATGGATTATAACAAAAGGAAATCAGTGAGTTCACAGTATATATAAAGGTGGGAGGAGGGAAAGTTCTTAACAAGTGTCAGTTTAGACATTTAGAAGGAATGATAGAATTTGAAAATTACCCCCCCCCAAAAAAAAGAGGGAGTTCCTATCATAGCTCAGCAGTAATGAACCTGACTAGTACCCTTGAGGATGCAGGTTCCATCCCTGGCCTCGCTCACTGGGTTAAGAATTTGCCATGGCCGTGAGCTGTGGTGTAGGTCACAGACACAGCTTAGATCCTGCGTTGCCGTGGCTGTGGCACAGGCTGGCAGCTGTAGCTCCGATTCTACCCCTTGCCTGGGAACTTCCATATGCCATACTGTGGCCCTCAAAAAAAAAAAAAAAAGAATTGAAAATTACCATTTCACAACCAACAATGTAATAATTGATTTCAGGCAAAAATCATCAATGAATACAAAAACCAATGAGTGAGAAATTATTGGCTAACAAGATATTCATATAATCTCAAAGTACTGCCTCACAGATTACTTACCAATTTCAAAGGGAAAAAGATGTCTACACTAGAAAGATATGGTGGACCCCACCTTGAACAAATTATCAAATTTAGCACTTCTAGTAATAAGACAAACTGATATCATGCAGTGGAAGGACACAGAAGAATTATTTAGAATTCTTGTCAAAAATGTTTAACCAATATCTAATAGTGAGGAATATTTAGACAAATCCAGAATTTCAGTAGTCATGAAAGATGAACTAGGTTGTAGAGACTGTTCTAGATTAAAGGAGACTTAAAAAACATGGCAGCCACATGTAATTTGCAATAGTAGATTTGACCATGGTTTTTTAAAAAGAAATGCATATAATAGTTAAGGGACAATTGGAGAAGTTTGAATATTAAATGTATATTAGATAATATTATTGTAGCAACATTAAATTTCTTGGGTGTGTTAGCGGTCTTGTGGATATGTAAGAGAATGTCTGTTTTTATTTATTTATTTATTTATTTATTTATTTATTTTTGTCCTTTTGCCATTTCTTGAGCCGCTCCTGCGGCATATGGAGGTTCCCAGGCTAGGGGTCTAATCGGAGCTGTAGCTGCCAGCCTACACCAGAGCCACAGCAACGCAGGATCCGAGCCGCGTCTACAACCTACACCACGGCTCACGGCAACGCTGGATCATTAACCCACTGAGCCAGGGCAGAGATCAAACCCCCAACCTCATGGTTCCTAGTCGGATTCATTAACCACTGCGCCACGACGGGAACTCCGAGAATGTCTGTTTTTAGAAGATGCATCCTGAAGCATTTAGAGGTAATGTGCCATGATATCTGCAACTTACTTCACTGTTTGCAAAAAGAAAACAAAATAATACCTCCATGTGTTGACAGGGAAAGGGGCAAAGCTTAAGCAAATCTGTGGCAAGATGTTTAACAATTAGTGACTATAGAGGATGAATGGAAATTTAGACTATTATATATTGCCCCACGTTTCACTTCTTCTCTGTTCCTTTTTGTTTTTTTTTGTTTAATAAATTCCAAAGAGGGAAGAACCATTCCTACAAGAGCAGAGATCAGCAAATGCTTCCCTCCCAGGAGGCAGCAGGTCTGAGGATCCAGCCTGCTGTATGCTGAAGAGACATCATAGCGGTAAAAAGAAATGAGGGAAGCTTCTAACAGTTGTGTGGGCTAGCACAACTGACAATCAAGAGGAGCCCCCAACATATAGCCAATTTTCTCTAGCAGGCCCTTTGCTGAGTTCTAGGGAAGTGAGGGAGGCTGGGGATAGAGTCAACGTGGTAGATTTAAACCCAACTATGTTATAATTACATTAAATGTAAATGGACTAAACACTACAACGAAAAGACAAAGGCAGCCCAGATAAAAATCCAACACCCAATTACATGCTGTTTATAAAAGACAAACTTTAAATATCAGAACACAGAAAAATTAAAAATAATAGGATGGGAAAGATACACTAGAAAGAAAACTATCTGGCTATGTCAATGCCAGACAAAGTAGACTTCAAGGAAGGAAGTGTTATTAGAGGTAAAGAGGATGATCCATAATGATAAGAATCGACTCAACAGGAAGACATAATGATCCTAAATCTGAATGAACCGCTAATAACATAGCTCCAAAATCTATGGAGGAAAACTTAACAGAAATGAAAATAGGGAAGACAACAATCTTAGTTGCACAGATTTAAACTTCTTTTTCATTAGTGCTAAAACAAGTAGGAAAAAATTAGTAGAGATAGAAGAAATGTAAATATGCCATTAGCCAACGTGACCGAATTGACATTTGCAGAACACCTGTGGAAATCTCATGGCCCATTAACCAAAATAGACTTATATTCTCAGGCACAAACAAGTCTAAATAAATCAAGGATGGAAATCATACAGGGTAAGATCTCTGACTACAGTGGATTAAACCAGAAATCAATAGCAGAAATATATTAAGGGAAAAAAATAAGAAAAACTTACAGTTGATGAAAAGCATTTGGGTCCCTCATGCTTCAGCCACGGACCAGAGGAGGGGAAGCTGATTGAATGATGCATGTGGGTCATCATTTATCCTGCCTGCAAGTAAGAGTAGAGTTCCCTGAAATGGGATACATGGGTAGCGTGACAAGATATGTGGCTCCAGAGCAGAGGACACTCCCTAAATAGCACCACCAGGTAAGTTTCTGTTGTTGCCATCTGAGAGAATTGGGAGGAAGAGTGGTGAATTTCTTATCCAAGGATAAGAGCCCTCTGCATTCTGAAATATTTATAAATGAAGTGGAATTTACTTCACATTTTTATGGGAGCAGAGATCTGAATGAGTATATAGATGAAACAAGATCAGCCATAAGTTGGTTATGGAAAATCTAAGTGGCTGGGTACATGGGAGTTTGTTATACTCTTCTGTCTGGTACATAGTTTAAACATTTCCATAATAAGATTTTTAAAAGAAAAGAAAAAAATCAGAGAAATTTGGTATGGGTATGGGTAACTGGTTTGAACCATGAGGGTAACTGGTTTGTACCATGGGAGTGATCAGTGTCTCTTAAAAACTGCCCTTGGCAGAAGGCAAATGAGAGGGGACAATTCCCTTTTTCCCTTTTCCACGTCCAGAAGCATAATCCATAGGAGGATGATGGGAGAACAAATGGAAAGACAACACCTGGTTCTGAATAAGAATGTATGGGTTGTGCTCCAGGATGAGAATGGTTTCCAATTGATTTAGAAATTGATTCTAAGGTCAGGAGTTTTAGAGGAGCACCATAAATAACTTGCATAATGGAACTTGGTGTAATAATCACTCTTTTGACATTTTCTTCTTTCCAGTTTTTATTTTTAAATGTATATAAAATTTCTCAGCTGTGGGCCTAATGTGTTTTCCCTTCCTGCATCTGGTGCTCATGGTACTTAGAAAGGCCAGTTCTCTATTTTTAGCTTTTGTGGGTTTGAGCAATACTTCCAGGTTCAAAGGATAAAGATTGCTCATTAATATTTGTTTAGAGGATGAGGTAATTTCACAAACCAGGCTGTGAAGATCAACAGTGTATGGAATCTGATGAAATTATGAATATCAAGTCTAGTGAGGAGAATAAATTCAACAGAATTATGCAAAATTATGGTGACATTGATATGATATAGTTTATTAATCTCTTATGAACTGTATGAATTATTGGAGCATGTATACAGCATGTGGGCCATGCTTTAATAAGCACAGTATTGGAGGCATAAATCAAAATCAAAATAACGGAGACTTCTCCACTCGTGTTTGTGAAACCAAGAGATGCATTCGGCTTAGTAGCTGATTAAAGCAGTCTTCTATTTATTCATGCTTTTGATAAATGTTCATGAAGTCTCTAAGCCAGCCACTTTCTTTTTCTTTTTTTGTCTTTTCCTCTTTTTTTTTGTCTTTTTAGGGCCGCACCCATGGCATGTGGAGGTTCCCAGGCTAGGGGTTGAATCAGAGCTGTAGCTGCTGGCCTATGCCGCAATCACAGCAACGCCAGATCAGAGCCATGTTTGTGACCTACACCACAGCTTATGGCAATGCCAGATCCTTAACCTGAGCAAGGCCAGGGCTTGAACCTGCGTCCTCATGGATACCAGTGAGATTCGCTTCCGCTGAGACACAATGGGAACTATTTTTCAAATTATGTCCAATTCGCAAAGATCCAAAGATCTTAGATACCCTTCTTTGAACCCTAAAAAAATTAGTAAGGGGAGTAAAATTTCACCCATGAAAAAACTGAGTGTTAGGATTCAATTTGGGAGCAAAGCCATCACTAACATTTTCTGCCTGCTTGTACCGCAGTTAACCTCTGTAGTAGGTTCAACTCGAGGATAAATTGTAGCATGGCCCTTGCAGAAATCATGATCTGAAAATTGCCCAAACCCTTAAATATGGCTGACAAAGTCCTTCGAGATCTGGTTCCCGGTGCCTCATCAATGACAGCGAATCACCCATCCCCACCATCATTTAGATTTCCATACTTCCCTCAGGTCACATGATGTTCCATCCTCTTTCTTGCCTCCTGGACTTGACACATACTGTTCCCACTTGCAACACTTTTCCCATGTTCTCCTTCCAGTGGCTGACTTTTGGGTCTCAGTTAACTTGTGTATCAGCCAGGATAGGCTAAGTCATGTTCCAGGGACAAACTCCCAATCTCAATAGCCTGGAATAATGGAGGTTTGTTTCTCTTTCATACAAAGTCCTTTGTAGGCCTAGGCCACTCTCCAGGGCAGCTTTCCCCCTTGGGCTGACCCAGCACTGCACCTCTGTACCAGCTTGGCCTCTACCATCACTGTTGCAGGGGAAAGGGGAGATTGTTCCCATACCAACCAGTGATGGCTCCAGTCTAGAAGTGACATGTCACCTGCATTCACAATTCGTTGGCAGAATAGTCACATGGCCAAAGCCCTGCCTAACATCCAGTGAAAAGAAACATAAAATCTCTCTAGGTTTTTATGTTGAGTGATAAAACCCAGAAATTATCAATAAGCTGCACTAACATTTATTACAGGGTACTACCTCTCGGAGTTCCCATGATGGCTCAAAGATAACAAACCCAACTAGTATCCATAAGGACAGGGTTTGATTCCTGGCCTTGCTCAGTGGGTTAAGGATCCAGCATTGGTATGAGCTGCAGTGTAGGTTGCAGACATGGCTCAGATCTGGTGTTGTTGTGGCTGTGGCATAAGCCGGCAGCTGCAGCTCTGATTCGACCCCTAGCCTGGGAATGTCCATATGCTGCATGTGCAGCCCTAAAAAGCAAAAAAAAAAAAAATAATAATAATAATAATTTAAAATTAAAATGAAAAAAAAATGAAAAAAAAAAGACCGTACTACTTCCTATGAGAAGCTTCCCCTCACCCTCTAAACAGATGGAACTGGTTTGTTGAGGAGTCTCTGTTTGGATTTTGTTCACTTACTACTCCCCTTTCTCTACCAGGTTAGGAGATCCTCTGAAACATCTTGACCAGTCACTTTTGATTATCAGAACAGTTTCCATTCAGCTTAAATAGTCAGTCCTCTTCACTCTCAAATTTCAGTCTCAAGGTCAATTTAAAAGTTATCTGATCCCGTAGTCTCTTTCTACACATTCCCTTCCTTCCTGTTGTCAAGGCTAACTTCTCCATAGGCTCAGTATTTTTTTGACAAGACCAGGCCAGCTAACTTTAGTGTGTAAAACTTTAATAAAATATTTTAAAGGGATGTGAAAGATGTGCCTGTTTTCAGGAAGAAAATGGAAGATATTCCAAATAAGGGAAATCATTTGGGGGTCAATGTGCAGATAGAAAATTCCACACCTATGACTAGGGTTAGGCTTATTTACATAGAAGAAGATGACTATGTGCTGTATCGAGAAATGACAAGTTGCTTTATAGAATATATAGTTTCATTTTCTGTAGTATCAACTTCCCCCATTGTATAAATCTGGTAAAAATATAGTAAGCTGTTGATATTCAAAACATATGGTCTCAGAGTTCCCATTGTGGCACAGCGGAAATGAATCCAACTAGGAACCATGATGTTGCAGGTTCAATCCCTGGTCTTGCTCAGTGGGTTAAGGATCCGGCACTGCCGAGAGCTGTGGTGTAGGTCACATGCGGCTTAGATCTGGCATTGCTGTGGCTGTGGTGTAGACTGGCAGCTGCAGCTCCAATTGGACCCCTAGCCTGGGACCCTCCCCCTGCCACGGGTATGGCCCTAAAAGACAAAAAGACAAAAATATATATAGTCTCAATTGTTATGGCAGGACTAGCCTCGACCCACTTCCAGAATTTCTAGAATGGACAGACGTTTCAGGTGGAGATAAACAAAGAGTATTACACTTCATTCCTTTCAGGTATTGATGCCATCGAGGTTTGCTGAACAGTATAATCTCCAAAGAATTACTCTTGGTTCCCTCCAGTAACTCAGTATATGCTGAATGAACTCTAAAAGCATTCAGGGCCACACGTTTGGTCATGAAATCAATGTCATGACCGTGGTTTATAAATACCTAATTAAAAGCATTATTCTTGCTGAAATTCTCTGTATATCTCTGTTCAGTATTACATATCCTGAGTCCTTTTATGAGTATTCCAGACCCAATGTAATTTACCTGGACTGGATAGGCATTTATAAGTTATTCTTACAGAGATTTTCCCAGAGGTAAGGGAAATGTGTGTTATGTGTTGAACTATGCGAATTTGAAGCAGAAGGGTAAAGCTGATTTTCCGGATCACCTGTCTCCACAAGAAATTCTCTTCTTGGATCAGTCTGCGCTGTTTGACTCCTTTTGAACTTGACGTAATCAGTAGACTGCTTCATGACTGCTGGGAGAAATGGCAAGGTTTGAGTGTAGGCTTGGTTAATGGCATCTGCCCTTGGAAAGTTGACAAGTGGTGCTCCACTAGGAACAGAGTTTTCTCTTAGACCTGTCCTTGACTGGCTGTGGTTGATAGTGACCTGCAGAAATCAGTTATTTGAAGAATCTGGTTCACATAATTTCTAGTTACAAACCGCCATTCTCTCTCCATCATTACTTTCTGGAATGAGAACTTGAGCTGACACTCTATACAACCTTGAGTTTTCCCTTGGTGTTTCCTTGAACTTTTTTCTTAAAATCCTAAGAAATCGTCACATATTTCCCCAGGTATTTCATACCAGTGCCCCTTGATTTTCTCTCTTTGGCCCATCTACACATTCTGTCATGAGGCAGAAGGTACAGCCTTTCAACCAGACAGGCTCTTAATGCTGTGGAGAAATTCTTGGCTATGTCTCTCTAAGTCCCAACCTTCCTTTTATGAACGCAGACCTCCCTTGCTATCTGAATCTAATACATTTCTGAAAACATGTTGACAGAAAAGTTTCAGAAAAAGAAAGTTTATATTGTATTATTTTAAATGGCAAAAAAAAAATGTATTCCCAGCCCATCCAAAATTCACAACCAATTTTCTCAAATATCACTAAAGTACTCAAAGCCCCCATAGCCATCTACCAAGGATTTCTACATAATGTAAAAACATTTAAAACATCAACTTCCTGATTTTTTGTGTGTACAACACTGTGTAGTGGAGCAGGGATTTTTAAACTTTGGCACACATCACAATCAGCTGGAGGAGTTTGTAGAAGCACAGAATCCTGGGACCGAGTTTCAGATTCAGCAGGTCTGGATTGGGACCCAAGAATTAGCATTTCTTACAGGCTCACAGCTGGTCCATCGGGAGGAGGAATGCTATAGAGTAGGTGAAGTTCATCTTTCTTCCACAATTATTACTGAAACATAAATAATTACAGTAGAAATGATATGTTCAAGATTCTTTAAACAAGGGATGACAATTACACTTAGAAAAGGAAAATGAGGAGTTCCCGTAGTGGCTCAGTGGTTAACAAACCCGACTAGGAACCATGAGGTTTCAGGTTTGATCCCTGGCCTTGGCTAGTGGGTTAAGGATCCGGCATTGCCGTGAGCTGTGGTGTAGTTCGAAGACATGGCTCAGATCTCGTATTGCTGTGGCTGTGGTGTAGCCTGGCGGCTACAGCTCCAATTAAACCCCTAGACTCCATATGCTGTGGGTGCAGCCCTAAAAGAGACAAAAAGAAAGAAAGAAGGAAGGAAGGAAGGAAAGAAAGAAAGAAAGAAAGGAAAGAGAGAGAGAGAAAGAAAAAGAAAGAAAGAAAGAAGGAAAGAAGGAAGGAAGGAAGGAAAGAAAGACAGAAAGGAAAGAGAGAAAGAAAAAGAAAGAAAGAAAGAAAGAAAATGAAATAATATGGCAATTTTCAAATTGTGGTTACTGACCAATGGAGGAGTTGCCTGAGCAGGGGCTGATAGCCAGAGGAAGGAGGTAGAAGCTTCAATTGCAGTTGGGGTTTGGGGGTGAGTGCAAGAGTGAGTGGAACCTTAGATGCCTACCTCCTACAAGTCCAAACACAAGCAACTGGGGGACAGCTGTCTCTGATTGTGGTTTTGAACCATCGTCTGGAGCTGAAACACCATGTAGGAGAATAAAGCTCTCAAAATGAACATCTGTTCATATTGTCTTTGCTTAAAGTTATACGGCTCCAGACAGCATAAGACAGGGACTGTCACCGCATTTCTGGAGTGCGGTGCTTCCTTTGAGATCATGATCACATTCATTTGGCTGCAGCAATGGTTTTGTGATCCACAGTTTCCATGGAATATTCAGCACATGGATCCTCTTCTTTTCCTCCAAATGATGATGAACATGAAGCTGAGTGCTACTCTCTGCGAAAATGTCTCTGCGAAGACATTTTCACTTAATAACTGGGAATGCTGATCTTCCGAATGCTGATGGTACGCATTTCAACAACATGCATCAGGCAGCCGCTGAGAGAGGACTCTAATACAGTCTACGTTCTCTTACTGGACTTGCACCATAAACAGGCTTTCTGGCATTTGTTTGCTGGTTTGCAGTAGCAGTTTTAGATTCAGACAATAAAATCTAGAGTAAGCATTTTTGCAAGTCATTTCAGTAGGTAGCTAGATAGTGAGAGTTCAGATAATGAGAGACACCTGGATGAATTAAACCTTTACTGTATGGCAGGCACAGGCCTGGGTGCCAGGTATCTAGTAATCAACACAGTAAATATGGTGCTGTCCTCGTGGCCTTACAACCAGTAAGAGAGAGAGACAATAAACCAGCAAACAAATAAAATGTAAACCACTGCAAAGTGTGATAAAAACCAAGAGAGAAAAAAATAACAGGATGCTATTAGAGATAATAACGTACGGATGGGGAAGGGGAGGGGAACCCTTCTGAGAAGGTAACATTTTTGTTTTTGTTTTTAATGGAACATTTTGTTTTGAGTTTTCTATGGGAATGTTTAAAGTGCAAAAAAGTACCAGGAATAAAATAACATCCACCCACATTTCCACCATCCAGAAATAACCTCTTAGCATTTTGGCTGTTACTTCCAATTAAAGCTTGTAAAAGATCTATTTTGCTGCTACAAGGAGCAGTGGGTTTAATGGAGAACTCAGGGTTGCCTGGCTCAGTAGTCACTGTGGCTGTGGAGTGAAGGGAAAGTGATGGAAAGGATTTGCTATGCAACAGGGCTTGGGGATCATTGTGTAAGTGGCTGAGGGAGAAGCAGGCAGGTAGGATGAATCCCAAGTGTTTGGCATAATCAAATAGGGGATGGTGAGGTCATTAGGGAGATAGAAAAGGGGCATGTGGAATAGGTTGGTGGTGGGGAAAGGAGGCCAAAAGTTGGGTAATTTGGAAGATTCAGGTGAAACGCCTAAATGGAGCTGTAAAGTGGGCCATTGGAGAGAAGATGCTGGGGCACAGAAGAGAGGATATTAATTTGAGGTGTTGCATACAGATACTATCTAAAGCCAGGGGACTGAAAGCCATCACCTCTGGAGAAAGTTTAGCATGAGAATGGAGCCAGGACTGAGCCCCAAAAAAACGCCAACTTGAAAATGAACTAGAGGAGGATCCCTTGGGCTAAATGAATGAAAATGACCTCCAGCCTCAGGGGTTGGAGAAAAGCCTAGTGAGTTCTGTGGTAAGCAGAACAGTGGCCCCAAACTACCCATGTCTTAATCCCTGTACGCTGTCCAATCCCATTACCTTAAGTGGCCAAAGGAACTTTGCAGATGGAATTAAGGTTATGGAATTTCAATAGGGGGAAGCTTCCTGGATTCCCAGGTGGGCCTAATGTAATCACGTGGGTCCTTAAGGGTGGAAGGCGGGGCAGACGCCAAAGTCAGAGAGAGATGAAGATGAAGGAGAAAGTGGCTAAGTGTCGAGGTACTTCATCCACTGTTGCTGGCTTTGAAGACAAAGGAATGGGGCCATGAGCCCAGGAATGTGGGTAGCCTCTAATAGCTGGAAACAGTCGTCAACTGACAGCCAGTAAGGAAATGGGGCACCCAGTCCTACAACCACCAGCAACTGAATTCCTCCACCTTCAATGAGCTCCAAGCAGATTCTTGCTGAGAGCTTCTGAAAAGGGACCCAGCCCTGCCAAAACCTTGATTGCAGCCTGGTGAGACCTGCACTGGACTCCTGACCTATCAAACTGTAAGATAATACATTTTGTTGTTTTAAGCCTCTAAGTTTGTAGTAAATTGTTACAGCAATTAGCACTTAAAGAATATTAGCTATTCGGACCTTTTTTGAGACTGTTTTTCCTGTTTAACTCACGAAGGTAGCGATTGTTTCTCATTTGGTGTGGTAACGAGAGATTTGCTTTTCTCATTTGTGACCTTGGTGAATCCTTATAAGGTTAACCAAACTACCCATACCAGACAGCAGCAGAGGCAGTGATCAACGTATCTTCCATTATGTCATCCTGTCTTAACTAATCGAGTTGCCCAGTTCCCAGCTGATGGTACAAAGATGCGATCTGCACAGGGTGTGCTGCTGCCTTGTTAGGTCAGTTATGTCAAGGCCATCCTTAGTCCATCATCAGAGTTGTTGTTTCCAGCTAATGCCTTCTCTTCAGAGAAGCAGAGAGGAGTTGCCTATGGAATAACCAAAGTGTTGAAACATCTTGTGCTGCCTGCCTAGATGTCAGGCTTTGACAAATATTCCTTTCTTATTGTTCTCCCAACATGGGTAATGTGAGTTCTTGAAGGCTGGAACTCACTCACCTGTTGGATCCACCCCAAGATAACCTGCAGCCGTTGTTCTTAGGTCAGGGTTTCTCAACTCTGGCTGCACATTGAAAATGGCTGGGAAGTTGTGTTTAAAAAAAAAAAAACTGTCAATACTCAGGTCCTGTTTTACTCCATTGAACCTGATCTTCTGAGTGTGGGGCCTCGGTATGGACACTTTCTGAAAGCATTCTGGGTGACCCTAAAGTGAAGTGATGCTGGAGAAGCAAGCACTGCCTTAGGGCATTTTCCCTTTCACTGCTGAGAGTTGGGGCAGCACCCTTTGGACCTGGACATCTATCATAGGCTGAACTCTGCAGAGCTAATGAACAGAGGGTCCACAGTACAAAGCCCTTCCACAGAGACGGTGGGAAGGGGCATCTGAATACAGACATCCCCTAATAGGGATGGAGGTCTTCCCTGCAGTCCCCCTCACTGGTGATATTGTGCCCTGGGTCACCGGGGGATAGGAAGTTTGGAGGGCCAGAGCATTTCACTCTTTGTCTCATAAGCTTTATTCAGGATGCTCATTTTTAGCTAAGCAAGGAAAGATGATTGGTTCTATCAAAAATGTAGCAAACAAAATGCTATCATGGTCTTAGCTTAGGCTGCTCTGACGAAATACCATAGACAGGGTGGCTTTAACAACAGACAATTCTTTCTTACAGTCCTGGAGGTTAGGGAGTCCAAGACAAGGGGCCAGCCAATTTGGTTCCTGGTGAGAAGGCTCTTCTTAGCTTACTGATGGCCATCTTCTTGCTCTAGCCTCAGGTGGTTAGGACAGGAAGCACTGGGGTCTTTTCTTACATGGGCGCTGATCTGATCATGGGAGTGCTACTCTCGTGACCTCATCTCAACCTAATGGCCTCCAAAAGGCTTCACCTCCTATCACATTGGGACTTAGGGCTGTCAACACATGAACTTTGGAGGAACACAGTCAGTCCATAGCACCATACAACTTGCTTGGAATCTGCAAATTAAAATGATGAGTGTCCTCTGGGTACCCCCAGGAACCCAAATAACTAGAGATATTTTTATCGAAGTATAGTTTATGTACAATATCGTGTTAGTTTTAAGTGTACAGCAAAGCAATGGAGTTATTTTTCAGATAAGATTCTTTTGTAGGTTATTACAAGATATTGAATATAAGTCCCTTTGCTACACAGTAAATCTTTGTTGCTTATCTATTTTATGTATAGATAGTTTGTATCTGTTAAATCCATCCTCCTAATTTGTCCCTCCCTCTCCCTTTTGGTAACCCTAAATTTGTTTTCTCTGTGAGTCTATTTCTGTTTGGTATGCAGATTCATTTGCATTTTTTAGATTCCACATATAAGTGATAACATAGAGTGTCCACTAAGTATGAGATTCTCTGGGTCCCTCCATGTTGCTGCAAATGGCAATATTTCATTCTTCTTTATGGCTGAGGAATATTCCACCGTGTGTGTGTGTGTGTGTGTGTGTGTGTGTGTGTGTGTACACGTACCACGTCTTCCTAAGCCAGTTACTTGTAGACTTTTTGATGATGATAGCCATTCTGATTGGTATGAAGTGATTACCTCATAGTAGTTTTGATTTGCATTTTTCTAATAATTGATGTTGAGCATCTTTTCATGTGCCTGTTGACAATTTGTCTTCTTTGGAGAAATGTCTGTTGAGATCTTCTGCCCATTTTTTGATTGGGTTGTAGGTATTTTTGATAAGTTGTGAGCTGTTGGTACAGTTAAGATATTAACCTCTTGTCAGTCACATCATTGGCAAGTGTCTTTTCCCAGTCTGTAGGTTTTTTCATTTTGTTGGTTTCCATTGCTATGCAAAAGCTTTTAAGTTTGACTAGGTCCAATTTCTTTATTTTTGATTTTATTTATTTTGCCTTGGGAAACTGATCTAAGAAAATACTGCTATGATTTATGTGATTTATGTCAGAATGTTTTGCCTGTGTTCTCTTATGGGAGTTTTATGTCATATTTAGATCTTTAATCCATTTTGAGTTTATTTTTGTATACAGTATTTTTGAGAATGTTCAAACTTTATTAATTTACATGCAGTTGTCAAGCTTTCCCAATACTGCTTGAGGACACTGTTTTCTCCATTGTATATTATCACCTGCTTTTTCATGGATTAATTGGCCACAGGTGCATGGGTTTATTTCTGGACTCTCTATTCTGTTCATTTGATCTAGATGTCTGTTTTTGTGCCATTACCACAGGTTGTGATTACTATAGCTTTGTAGTATAGTCTGAGATCTGAAAGGATTATGCCTCCTTCTTTGTTCTTATCCTTTAGGATTACTTAAGCAGTTCTGGGCCCTCTGTGGATGCATATAAATTTTAGGATTATTTGTTCTAGTTCTATGAAAAATGTCAAGGGTATTTTGATAGGGATTACATGAAAGCTGTAGATTGATTTGAACAGTATGACCATTGTAACAATACTAATTCTTACAACCCAGAAGCATGGGATATCTTGTCATTTCTTTGCCTCATCTGCAGTTTTCTTTATCAACATTTTATAGTTTGCACCGTAGTTAAGTCTTTGACTTCCTTGCTTAAGCTTTAGCCTCGGCTTAACAGAAGTGGTAAGGAAACCTCACCTTTGGATTCCTTATCTAAGACTGACAGTGAATTGCTGTGGTAGGTAGACTCTTCCCCCAGAGATGTCCATGCTATAAGCCCTCAAACCTTGAGTATGTTACCTCATATGGTAAAGGGGGCTTTGCAGATGTAATTAGGGTTACAGGCCTTAAAACAGAGCTTATCCTGTGTTATCTAGATGGGTCCAATCTAATCACATGAGTCCTTTGAAGCAGAGAAGCTTCTCTGGCTGGAGGCAGAAAAGATGCTGTGCCATTGACAGAATGAAGATGGAAAGGGTAACATGAAGAGGGATGCTGATGGCCTTAATGAGATGAGAGAGGTTGCTGGGTGACAGCCAGCAAGGACATGCGGGCCTCAACCATATAACTTTAAGAGACGAGATTCTGCAAATGACCTAAATATAATTGGAAGCAGACTCTTCTCCAGAATCTCCAGAAGTGAACTTGAGCCAGACAACAATCAAAGTCAATGGCACTAAAATTGTTTAGCACAAACCACAGGTTAAAAGATGAGAAACCTGGCAAGTTTTGGTGGTCAGTTTACTCTGGGAACATCTAGCCTGACTGTTGACTTGCCCAAGATGAGTTGTGATGGTGTTTATTTCTACAAAGTCCTCAGTGTGATGGGCATCAGAAATTATTCTGCCTGACCAACCCTATTGTAAAAATGTGACACAGTGGTATGACTGTTGCAAGAAGATGTTCAAAATGAAATGGATATAGGCGTAGGAGAACAGAAGGAACTTGTGAGCAATTTAGTAATTTGTCTTGGTCATTTCCCATGAATGTTAAGCTAAACAGCCAGGCACATCCACAGCCTTAATTCTCTTCTCAATCTCCCAGCAAGAGATTTCTAACCAGAGGAATCATTAGAAAATGCCTGCCTTTTAGAATCTTGGCATGAGCCTTTATTTCTTTTTTTTAATGGCCACACTTAGAGCATATGGAAGTTCCCAGGCAGGGGTCAGCCTATAGCACAGACACAGCCACGCAGGATCTGAGCTGCATCTGTGACCTAGACCACAGCTCACGGCAATGCCGGATCCTTAACCCACTGAGCGAGGCCAGGAATCGAACCCTCATCCTCATGGATACTAGTCAGCTTCTTGACCTGCTGAGCCATAATGAGAACTCTTGGCATGATCCTTTAAAAGGCTTCCTTGTGGGCATATTTTATTAACTCCAGCAGCAGAAACCAACTCTCCTAGCTTGAAGAAGAAAATGGATTTATTGCCATACTTTATTGAATAGCTCACAGAATTAACCCGAAGGTCTGGAGAATTGGCTCTGAGAATGGGCAGTAAACAAAGGAAGCCAAGCAACTGGATCCACTGATAAAATTATATCATAGGAAGAGTCAATTAAAGAAGCCCACTTCTGAACCACTGATGCCACCTACCTGCCCCCTGCCTGTCATGTCTGGAAACTGGCCACCATGGCTACTGTTCCATATTACCTCCAGATCCAGAATCCCACGTGGGAAGAGTGAACTTTTCTCAGCTTAGGTAGCATGCAAAAAATAGTTCCAGCCACAGGAAAGGCACATAATTTAGTTTCTCAGTAAGAGGCAGGACTATTGTTCCCCCCCCCCAAGACTTAGATTGTGAGCCATTCCCAGACATAGGGAAGGTACAAGGTGGATGGAGCTCTCCACCCCTTTGGCTGTCCCAACATCCCAGAAGACGTCTTCTCATGCATCTTCTTTTTTTTTTCTTTTTGGGGCTGCACTTGGACTAGGGGTCCAATCGGAGCTACAGCTGCTGGCCTACACCACGGCCACAGCAAAACAAGATCTGATCTGAGTTCTGCGACCTACACCACAGCTCACAGCTCCTGCTCTCTCTCTTTTACAGTGCTGCCACTTCAAAGCGTAACTCCTTCTAGCCCTTCCCCAGGGCACCTGAGGGGGTATCTATTTGTCATAATTCCTTCTCAACCACCAGAGCATTGTAAAGGAAAAATATAAGAAAGAGCAAGCACTTTAAAATGTATAAATAAGTGACACAGTGAGGAAAAGAATCTTAAGTCTAAGCTGTGTCTTTGTTTCTGGATCTGATGATGAAGTATTTACAACTCCATCATGAGCCCATTAGCTTCAGCCCCACCTGAGCTGGCAACAGTGTGCTGGTAAGGTCTAACCAGCTCTCTTATATGAAGGATGTTTAGCACATACTTTAAAACAAATAATAAAATAGGAGTTCCCATCGTGGCACAGTGGTTGACGAATTCGACTAGGAACCATGAGGTTGCGGGTTCGATTCCTGGCCTCGCTCAATGGGTTAAGGATCCAGCGTTGCCATGAGCTGTGGTGTAGGTTGCAGACAGGGCTCGGATCCCACGTTGCTGTGGCTCTGGCGTAGGCCAGTGGGTACAGCTCTAATTTGACCCCTAGCCTGGGAACCTCCATGTGCCGTGAGAGTGGCCCTAGAAAATGCAAAAAGAAAAAAAATAATAAAATATACAGTGCTCTTGATTATAAATTCCATGTAGCCAATTGATTGTCAAGGGTTGGGTTTTTACTTTTAGTGGGGGGGATGTTGTTAGTTGTTGTTACTGTTGTTTTTACCAACCTATGGTCACAGTTGGACCATCATTTGACAGAACCAGACTACACATAAAAGCCCTGGGAACTATCTGATCAAGTCAGGAAGTTGCTTGAGTCATTAATTAATGAGTGTAATTCTGACATGGGTATTGGTTGATCATTCTGTTTGCCTTAAAATAGTAAAATGAAGTAAAAAACATGAAAATGTATAACAGAACTTCATTCATTCACCAATGACATGATGACTGCTTTACTGACTTAAAACTGCTTTTTAAGTTTTGAAATATTGAAATAATTTTTCCTCAAATTTTTGTGCATATGTATATATAATTTCAACTATTGGTATACACTTGACCAAAACAACATAAATATAAATGTTGATAATCATAAAACACAAAAGCAAAATTTAATTAAAATTGAATTTCTTAGTAATATAGAAGTAAAATATTGATTGAAAAAAATAAGTTTATGTGTCTATCCATGGGTGAATATGACTTACTGCTAGAATGAGGCAGGGTTCAGTGATAATTCAACAATTTATTCCTGATTTTTCATTGTTAGGGATGTGAGTTCCAAAAATCTTGCTCACATAAATAAGTATATAGGAATGGAGGAGTTTTGCTATACCAATGTCACTCAATTTGTTGAACTCTTTCCAAGTATGTGTTAAATGTAACATGGTGATCTATCAATTAAAATTATTTTAGAATAATGTATCAGCTTTCAGCTGATAAGGTTTTTCAATTCTGTCGAAAGCAAAAACTTAGAACTATATGACTTGAGAAATAAATTGTCATCTACTCTTTGCATCATTTACTTGCTTTACTTCTGAAAGCATACTAAAAGACATTACTATGACTTAATACTATTAATTTTACTTGTTCTTTGTCCATCAAGCATCTCGTTTAGCCTTTAAACTAAGAAGAGGTTAGCAAATACTTCTATTTGTCACTATACTATAAAGTCTGTGTATATTGGCACATGCCTTAGTTATATTTTCATCAAAAGCTTGGAAGTGCAGTTTCACCCCATTCAAGTTACAGAAAGTGTCTGCCACATCATGTGTGTGGCAAAGCCCATCCTCACTGTCAAACTAGTTGCTCACATCTGACTTGTGTCTGTATTTTTCCATGTGACATCTCATATTGACTTGGCCTTGTCCCGGTGTGGTGGTCTCAAGATAGTTGCCCTGCTTACAGGGCAGTTGCCTTCCAAGAGCGGAAGTGCCTGGCCAATTAAGGGTTACACATACAAGTGGCATGGCATTGCTTCTGCCCTATTCTATTGATCAAAATAGTCACTGTGACCACCCACATTAAAGGCAGTGGAGAAATAGACTCTACCTCTTACTAGAGTAGTCACCAGTTGATGTTTTTAAACACCGTTGGGATGGGAGATAGCATTGCAGCTATCTTGGGAAAATAAAACCTGCCACAGTTCCTGAGAATGTATTTCATCAGTACATAGGAACTGAAGAAACAACCTGAAGTTGGGTTCAGTGTCCTGTAGGCATTACCATGAGGTGGAGTCCTGTCCAACATGGATTTATCTTGTGACAAGTCTAACTAATGAGCCACAGTAACTTTTCAAGCCCTTGGGAGTTGGTGTTATCTTAGATCCAGTGTCCAGTAATCCCCCAAAGATGTATGTGATTTTCTTTTCCCCCAGTGCACATTTACATTGGTAAATGATGGAGTCTTTCTGATGAGGGCCAGAAGGGAGATCCAGGAGGTACAAGGGAGGTCTTTGCAAAGTTGCTTCTGGGTACCTACAGCCTCCCCTTCATTCAGGGAGTTCTAGTCTGGGAGCTGTGGGACTCAGATTTTAGAATTGGATAAAAGGTCTCAACTCAGTATTTTCCTTTGAGGGCACAAGTCTAACCCTTGTTAACCAGATGTAGAATGTTGCTGTTGTTGTCAAAATCAAATAGAGCCTTAGTAGACTACCCATGACCTAAGGACCTGGCCATCTGAGGATCATTCCATTACTGCGTGAAAGATCCCTGTAGTTCAGACCCTTCTGATTCCCGCTCTGGTAACCATGATCATCTTGCTTCTGGTGGTGAAGTAGTGCCACTTGGCCTTTTAATGGTAGGACACATTGATACAGGGAAGCCCATCTCCACATATCATCTCTTGTCTGTAACTGTGGTCTACTAAGAAGGGCACGCCCCTCACCAATTTATTTCTGAAGGCTGTGAGGGAAGAGATTGTCTTCTGGGCAGTTCTCATGTGACATTAGTGGAAAGACACTAAAGAAATGAACGCAAGCTTTCTACTCCCATGAGCCTTTGGAATCCTTGCAAATAAATTTCTTGCATCTCAGCCTCATTTAAAGTGAACGCCATTGGAATCCAGGTAACCAACCAAGTAAACTATTAGAACTGCTTTCAGCTTCTTGAGCTAGCCTGCTGGATCTATAATCCCTGATAAGTGGACCCATATTGATTAATTCAGCCTAATACAAAGTATTTTTGGCCTTGCAATCTCATTTCTACATACATTCCCCAGATTTTTGCTGATTGATAAGTGACCAACCTGGAAAGACTTGTGTATATAAGCCTTCTTCTAAAAATAGATGATTATATGGACTTCCCATGTGGCTCACAACATAAAAATAGATGATTAGGAGTTCCCATCATGGCTCAGGGGTAACAGAACTCAGCTAATAGCCATGAGGACAGTTTCGATCCCTGGTCTTGTTCAGCAGGTTAAGGATCCAGCATTGCCACGAGCTGTGGTGTACATCACAGATGCTGTGGCTGGGCCTCAGGCCGGCAGCTGTGATTTGACCCTAGCCTGGGAACTTCCATATGCCATTGGTGAGGCCTTAAAAAGACAAAAGAAAAAGCTTTAAAAATAAAAATAGGCGATTAACAAGAACCTATTGTGTAGCTCAGGGAAACCTACTCAATAGCTTGTAATGACTTTATGGGTGAAAAAGTGTGTATGTGTATATAAACCAATTCACTTTGCTATACACCTGAAGTTAATACAGCATTGCAACTCAACTATACTTCAATAAAAGTTTTTAAAAATAAATAAAGCCAAAAAAAAAAAAAAAGCTTTCTGGGAGACTAGATCATTGGCCACCAGAACACTGGATGTAACTCTAAGGGTCAAAGGAGTAGAGAGTAAGAATTGTCTCTTTATTGAGTTGCTTTTTCTAGAAAGTTAAGAGAAAAACCACATAGTCACTGGGGGAGGTGGGGCAGGGAATTTGAAGCATTATTAACCAGTACCAGGAGATGAGGTACAAAATAGTATGGCAGCCTCTACTTCTAGGCTAAGGAAGGAGCAATCTGGAAGAAGCCCATCCACCAAGCCTGTGATTCAGACCGTGGTGGAGAGGGTGTGACTGTAGCCTTGGGTTTGAGAGAAGTTCCCTGAGATGCTACAGGTCAGAAGGGGCGAGCGGGAAACCAGATGCTTGGAATGTCAGTGAAACTCACTAGGAAGCCTCTATTAGTAGAACTTGCTGGAAACCACCAGCAGGGGCGCCCTGAAATTTGCTGGATGGGGAGCCCACCCCCCACCTCCACTGGATTTCTTGTACTTCACTGGCCATTGCATGCTGAGGAAGCAAGAAAAAGCACATTGGGGGAGTTCCCTGGTGGTCTAGTGGTTAGCGTTGGGAGCTTTCCCTGCTGCTTCCTGGGTTCAATCTCTGGTCTGGGAATGGAGATCCCACATCAAGGTGCTGCACACAGCTCTAGGTCCCGTCTCTCTCACACTTACCTTTCCCAACTCCCCTTCACCCTTAGCTGCCTTAGGACCACCAGGACTAAGGTCATTGTGTCGCAAATTTCTTCCACCATTGCAAAAAGCCCAAACCACCATGTAACCCTCATCTTCTGTGCTTCAATCTCACCTGGCTTTGCATATCCTCTGCTCACATCCCACCTCCCAGCCTTCTGCAACCCCGAATTGTTCATCTGCCAAACCCCCTCAGTTTCGGTCGCTTTTCTGAATGACCACTTAGCACAGGGCTCCCTAATGGAGCACAGGGCACAGTCTAACAGAACCTACTAGAAAGCTTCAGGGCTTCTGCATGAGGACATTACTTGTTCTGCAACCTTTCTAAGTCCAGGTTTATGACTGTAAGCAGGAGATACTGACCCATCACTGGAAGGATGTTGGATAATCCACATGTTCAGTGGGGGTGCTGGAGAAACAGGCTTAGAAAAACAGTAAGAAATGAGGAGGACAGAAAACCATACCATAGTAAAGTTGAGTTAGGCCACCAGTGTCCCACTGTCCCATACTGAGCCTTGCCTCAGGCACTGCTGACATTAGACTGGGCAGACCACTCCCGTCAGTCTGGAATGAATGCTAAGTTCTAAACTGTTGACTTTCTTTTCCCACACTCACATGAGTCCATTTGCCTTCATGCACGTGCCCACCCTCTAGCTTTCCAAGGAGGCAAGTGTCTGTCTTTTCTGTGTGGTTCTGTGCAGGGAAGCAGGAAGAGACTCAGAAAGACTGGACCTCCCATCGTAAGAACTGAGTACAGTGGCAGGTCAAAAAGGAAGATCTCTTCCAGCAAATAACTCACAGGATCCCATACTCATTTCCAAGGAAGAATAACCTTTATATTAGTCAAAGTAAATTTCAGCTGTAACATAGCCCAAAGGACAAAGTAGTGGTTTTTTCTTCCTTTAGAAATGTAGACAGGGAGTTCCTGCTGTGGCTCAGCAGAAATGAACCTGACTAGTATCCATGAGGTTGCAGGTTTGATCCCTGGCCTTGCTCAGTGGATTAAGGATCCTGCATTGCTGTGGCGTAGGCTGGCAGTTACAGCTCTGATTGGACCTCCATATGCTGCGGGTGTGGCCCTAAAAAGACCAAAAAAAAAAAAAAAAGACCTAGGCAGCCCAAGTCCACAATGGTGGCTCTATGGACCTAGGCTCTTAAAACCATACAACTTCTACCTCGTGGCTCAATATGGCTGTTCCTGTCCCAACCATTACATCTTCATTGCAGCTAGAAGGAAAGAGCAAAAGGGGAAGAAAGAAGTAGCTGACTTCTCCCTCCAGGGACACTTACCACGAATTATAAACAGTGCTTTTGCTTAATGACCATCAGCCAGAATTTAGTAACAGGGCCTCCATGAGCTGCAAGAGAAGTAGCTGTGCAGCCAGTTACAATTTAGAGATTTTATTGTGGAGCAAGAGGAGGAAGAGGGAATATCACTGGACATCTAGCTCTCTGCCACTTTGGGGCCATTTTTGGAGCTCCCTGGTGGCCTTACAGGTTAAGGATTTGGCATTGTCACTGCTGTGGCTTGGGTCACTGCTGTGGTGCAGGTTGGATCCCTGGCCCAGAAACCTGTGCATGCCATGGGTGTGGCCAAAAAAAAAAAAAAAGATGTTTTTACATTGACAGTACTGCAACTACCTTTGCTCTTTTCTTTGCTCCCGTCACCACCAAATCACCCTGGTAGGGGAGCCACTCAATGGAAGAAACTTGCTTGCCACACTTCAGTTTCAGAGCATCTCAGGACATCATATAATCATCTACTGAAGCACGTTTCCATTGCTGGTGCTTTCATTTCCTATTCCTTCTTGATGCCATTACCTCATTTGCCATTTTCACTGCAGAGCCTAGCAGGCTACCAAATCATTGATATCGATTACACATTATGTTCAAGTCTCCTTTCTCTTTTGCTCTTTTTATCAATTTATTCAAGGGTGCTTTCTTATTGAACCGATGCTTAAGCCCCAAGTCGTGTACAGTTTTGCAATGACTTACATAAACAAGACTGACAGTCTGGGGTGCTTTGGGGCCAAGGGGTTTAACAGTGCAGATGTTTTATTGGCACTTTCAAAAAATCCTGATAGAGGAACACATGCTGCTTTTACAGAAAAGGGAAATCTGAAGCTGATCAGCTGCTTTTCTAGGGATACATGTATTTTAAAAATAAAAGCAAATCCTCATAGTGATAGTCGTCAAGCATGTTTTGTATGTGGAGAGCAAGTGTCATCAGTCATGTAATATTATCTCTATTTACCCAGGTATGTTTATATCTATATTTACCACAGAGAGATGTATGCTTCCCTGGATTTATCGTTAGAACATTATGAGGAAGATATAGTTTGGAAACTATGCAGAGGTAGGGGTATTTGTGAAATTGCCGTAGGATGTCCTGTAGAATTTCTAGTTTTTGTTTGATTTTCATCATTACTATTGTTTCAAAATGGTTACCCTTGTAGGAAAAAAACCAGGAAGCCACTGCCCGATCCAGGAGATGTTCTGCCCCTGATTTGTCGCGGGAGAATTCCAGGAATAATTCACTTCCCGAATTAAAGTAATGATGTAGGTTTAGCCAGTCACATTTTCAGTAGAAAATGTCTGTGACCTACAACAAGAATTCCTTTTTTTGCCATTTGTGCACAGAAGCTATAGCAGGTCCTGTGCTTCACTCGTATTCTCTTGGCTCCCACAGTTCATCATGTGACCCAGCTTCCAACCTGCCAGTCACCACATTTCCTAGTCAGGGGCTTTCTCTGACCTGCAACGTGGGCTTTGTCACCTGGAGCAAGTGATTCTCAATCGGCGATAGAGGGGAGCTGGCACATAAAAGTACCAGCTCCCTGGCTTGAGCTGGGACCACTCTGGGCCATGTGTTCTCTTCAGACCCACAGAGCTTCCCCGGCAGGATGAAGCTCCAGTAACCCCATAGTTAAAATTGGCTTCACAGCCTCGCTCTTCAGCTCCCTTCCCTGCCTTATTTCATCTTCGAAGCCCCTGCTATTATTTCCTTCTCTGCCCAGATAAGCTACTGTTACTTAAATGCTTGTCTCAGAGTCTGCTGCTGGGGAAAGAAATGAAAACAGAAGCAAACCTCCCTAAAAATGTTTATTGATGTGCTCATTACCCTCGAGGAATCTGGATTGTGAGGGATTTCAATTAAGTCAAAATGATTTGAAGCATGACTTAAATCACTAGATAGATAGATTCATCTTAAATCATTGTTGGTAATTTTCCCCTATAATTTAGCTCTCATCAAACATATCCATCAAACTCTGAAAGCGTCTGCATGGAGGGCCACCACAGTGCAGTGTTGTTTGCTCCGACACTGCCTGGCCCTATACTGGATCGAGGCTCCCGGCCTATTAAATGGGTTGTCAGTTTACTCTTGACAACACATGCAGCATTTGAAAAGATTGTGACTCTTTCTAATAGAGCATCTGGGATTGAAATGCAGAGGGGTCTGAGTTCAGAGACCAAGCTCTTAAACCGGGTGGAACTTCACTTCAGTGCTAGCCCCTGAAAGCTAAAAGCAGGAGGTGGGGGGCCACCCGGAGCCGCTTGGCGAGGCCAGGGCTCTGTTAATCTCACTGGAGTAAGGAGAGCAACTAAGGGATTAAGAAAGGACTGGGGCCTGAGTCACCGTAGGGCAGTTCCAGGTCACATGTGCATTCGAGACTATGTGACATTTAGATGTCTCAGGTCACCCCAAGCCAGATTATCTTTTAGTCCTCACTTGACTTCACCACATGCACTTGGAAGCCCTCATGCATCCTCCTTACCCTTCAGAAGAAAATAGATGATGAGTGTTCGATTGTGCATGAAACAGATAGGTTTCCCCTTTTCAGCCAGATGAAGAAGCCACAGAATCTTCCTAGGTGACCTCAGCTCTAGAGCGAGTGCACTCTCCTGCCCTCCCTTCTTCTCTCTCCCTCTCGTGTTTTTTCATTCTCTCTCTCCTCCCCTCCACCACCCCATCCCTTCGGCACACCTTTCTCTTTACTGCCTCTTAGGCAGCAAGACAGCTCTGAAGGTTAAAAACAGACTTGCTTTGTCTTGATGTGGGTAAAGTCATGTGACCCCAGACCGCCCCCTCAGCCAGCCATGCTTCGTTCTTCGTAGCTCCCACCTCTCCTGACCTTGGGTCTGGTTCGCTATCGAGTTCCTAGTACATCCATAATCGGGTCAAATGCATCAGGCCTCCAGAGGAAAGGTCAGTCGTTCTAAAAATCCGATTCCCAGAACCATAGCAAGTGATCACAGCTTATTTACTGGGATCAAAAGTTGGCAAATAACCATGCTGTCTGAGGACAAGAGACTGTTGCATAATCATCCTTCGGCAGAGACAATGAGGTCACATGTTGGCCCATCTAATCGCTGATCGGGGACATGTTTGATTGCAGATAATGTGCTCGCTGGCCCACAACTTAATTACTGAGTGTCTGAATCAACAGAGCTTTCAGATGTAGGTCTTGCCTAATGGTGCATCTGTTGGAGATCATTGCCTCTGTTCGGCCTCTAAACGAAAGGTCTGGGGGACACAGTGGGCCATTGCCAGTGCCGTTCCCGATGACCTCTCGTTGACAGACATGCCAATTCCCACGGTTCATTTTCCAGCCAGCAATAGGCGTTATTGTTTAAATCCAGGGCCAAATGGAACGAATGACTACAGGATGGCAGACAGTGGTAGAGCCTCTGGTGGGAGCAGGCTCTCCAAGGAAATGAATGCCACTGCCATTTTGGTAGAGCAGCTGCAGCCAGAGTCCAGTTATCCAGATGGGAACGTTCTAGAGCCACGGAGAGTGGACAGTTCCTTTCTCAAACTGGTAAAGAGAATGTTTCGAGAAGTCTGGGGAAATAGGTGATCAGTAAAGTAAGGTCAAAATGTTGAATCTATAGGTTGGGAGTCCCAGTGTTGAACCAGGATCTGACTACGCAATTTGGAGCCCACTGGATCTTTCATTAGGGGACGTCTCTCTGGCTATTTCCCCCTCTCTCGCATTCCCCACTGTGTGTGTGTGTGTGTGTGTGTGTGTGTGTGTGTGTGTGTGTGTGTGTGTGTGTGTGTGTGTGTGTGTGTGTGTGTGTACGCGTGCACATGCGCACTCAGGCCTGGATTCCAAGTGGAGCTCCCCTCCCCCATCCTCCTCAGCCATCATCATCACAGCCATGATGCCTGGCAATGACTTCAAGATGTGGAAAATACTAAGTTTGGGATAGGGTGGGATTTTGTTTTTGTTTTTTTGGTGTTTACGATTTAAGGAGTCTTGGTCTCTGCACAATTGTTATTAATCACTAGAGACAGCTCTGCCTGTTTCCTTGCCTGCAAATTGAAACACATGCAGCATACCATTTTAAAGAAATGATAATAAAGTTGGATTCACCCACATGATTTTAGAACACTAGACAAAGGCCTGATTTCCAGTAGTGAGTGGAAACATCCAGGCCCCAGTGAGTGTCCAGCCCCCGAGACAGAGGTGAAGGAGGGTGAGAAATGCCTGAGCCTAAGAATCTGTGTGTGTGTGTGTGTGGCTGGAGCCAGAAGACCCAGTATAAAACAGAACAAAACAAAGCTATAAAGAAACCTCAAAATCTTCCCCGTTTGTGGCTTTTTTTTTTTTTTTTTACTGCTTTTTGTGGGTTTTTTTGTTTGTTTTTGCCAAAAGCCTACCATTAGCTGTGAGGCAGCGTGGCCTGTGTGGGCGGGTGCAGTCAGCGTCGGTATGTTCCAAAATGCTTCTGAACAGAAATTCCTCTAGGACCCTGTCTTGTTGAGTGCACCATAGGGTCGTGAGCATTATTAAGGAGCAGGAAGAGTTTGCAGAGAAGCCAAGAGCCGTTGTTCTCTTTGTCGAGAGCAGCCCGCCCACCAGGGTGAAATCCTGCCTGCATCTCCTGGAGCTCCCCGTTGCTCCACCCAACTGGGGATCAGATTTGAAAATTAGATTTTAAGAGAGCAGACCTGCTTTTGCTTTGCAGCTCCTCTGCAGGCATCTGAAGCCCAAGGGAAGAGCTCCACTTCCCCCAGGAATCTGCATCTTGAATATATCCTCACCGAACCAGGGGAAGAGCAGGTCATAAAAAAAGAGCCTTGTTATCTGATAGTGCAATGTCTCCTAGTCCGGGTGACGCTGAATTATTTTGCACCGAAGTCAAATGTTATGGGAGTTATTTTCTCCTTTAATAAACAAGCATGGGGTTGAGGGATATGAGGGCCAGGGCATCCCAGAATTTGAAAATGGTTGCTTAATTGAGGTGGTTTTTCTTTGAAGAACACCTTTAGGTGATGGGGTTGTTAAGGCTATAATCTTACTTTACAGCTGAATCCCCTCTTTTATAATCACATATATATATATGTATATATATATATATATTTGACAAATATGATTTGCTTTCAGTGTGGGATCTGAGCAGGTTTGATTATTTGCTTAGAAAAAAAAAAGAACTCTGCGTGCTAAGGGTTTTCTTTGTCCAGCAAAGTGCTGGCAGGTAGATTTATCCAGAGTGGTACCCCTGTGCGTGGTTTGTTGACTGAATACACAATCACATCTGAATGTTAGGACAATGTATCATCTCCTTTGGAAAAGCACAGGAATTTCATTGATGGTAGGTGAGGCAAGGAACTGGCTGTGGGCCCCATTGATATATGTTCAGCAGCAGGTTAAAATCCCTAGTTTTAATTAATCACTAGTTTTAATTGACCAACCTGTAGTCCTTGAATCCAAATGAGATCTGTTCCCATTCCCCCAAACCTTTCTTACCTCAGAGGGGAGAACCTAATTCTGGATCAGCCAAGAGCGAAGGAGAGGGAGCATCATAGGCTGGCATGGCCACATCAGCAGTGCTCCTTCTAGGGACCTAATATCACAGGAGGCTGCGTGTAAATCCTCTATCTGCTCTGGTTGAAAATGAGGGATTCGTTGGGGCGATTACCAGCCCCAGTGCCCTGGGCCTCACTTAAAAATTCTATTGTGTCATTCAGCTACTTGGGAAGTTACCATGGAAGCAAAGCCTCCAATCTGTGCTCTTGAAATGTAAAGATCAGGGGAATTCTTGTCGTGGTTTAGTGAAAACAAATCTGACTGGGATCCACGAAGGCACAGGTTCAATCCCTGGCCTCGCTCAGTGAGTTAAGGATCCAGCGTTGCCATGAGCTGTGGTGTAGGTCAAAGACACGGCTTGGATCCTGCGTTGGCTGTGGCTCTGGTGTAGGCTAGCAGCTACAGCTCCGATTGGACCCCTAGCCTGGGAACCTCCATATGCCATGGGTGTGACCCTGAAAAGCAAAATGAAAAAAGAAAAAAAATGTAAAGATCATAAGTGAGGGATTGAGATGATTCTAGAGAGCCTCGCTTGTTCCAGGTGCCTTCTGCTCCAGAGGGCGAAGATTTTCAAATGTCCTGTGTGGTCCTGAACCCTCTGGGGGCTTCTCCTTTCACTCAGGCCTCAAGCATAATACAGGAAAATCCCATTCCGGGGAGGGGACGCCAGGGGATTTTCTGGGTGAAGGTGCCATGTTCCTCCTGGCACTTGGCACGCGGCACTCGGGGAGCCTCCCTGAGAAGGGCGGCCAGTTGAGAGGGCGGAGGGGCTGCACTTTGCACCTGTCAGCAGCGTTGCTGAGAGGTGGACCATTGACAACACGTGCACTAAAAACACACCACTGTACCTGTGCTTGCTTTTAATTACTTAAACCAGTGTTATTTCTAGTTTTCGATCCCTCCCTCACTCTCTCTCCTAACGAACCTTCAACAACTTGTATCTTGTTTCGCCCCCATGGCAACATTGCATAATAATCATTGTTGACAAACCTATAAGGTAAATAATCGCACTGTTTCCCTGTGATGTATGCGTTTTTAAAGGGCCATTTAGCATGACATGTGTGAATTTCTTAAATTATACCTTCATTGAAAATAAAATCTGTCTTGTCCTAGATTATATGTACTGTCCAACAACTGATCGATTATGGTCCTTACTAAATCCCATTCAGTGAATTTGAGTCTTAACAACATCAAATACATGTTAAGTGAAAAGCTCAAAATACTCAGGTCTATACTATGCTGCACATTTGATTTGGGAGACTGCATTAAAATAAGAAGACAGTTTTCTATAACATTAAGCCAGAGTTTAATTTTGAAACCAAACATGGATCATTTATATATAAACAAAGGGGACAGTGAGGTAAAGTTTGTAACCCTACCCAACTACCCTAATTAGGAAAGTGGAATGGCCTGAGGCAACATATCACTATATTACTTATAACCTGTTTCGCTGACAGATGACTGTTCTGCTTGATATTCCCCGCCCTGGATCTCTCTTTTAGATTTAGATCAGCACACTAAGCCACAGTCCAGCGAGATGTCTGGCACACACAACCCCTTCAGGGAAACCTAAACCCATCAGACACCACCTTAATCTGCAGCCAGTCACGTGTGTGCAATGACCGCCCTACTTTTGGAAACTCATCTCTATGAAACAAAAAAAAGCTAAAGGCTAATTTATGCTTGGGATATTTAAAGGTACATCTGATTTTTTTAAATGGCAGGCAGTGAAGTGAGGAAAAAGGTCAGTGGTGTTGGGGGTGTCTGCCTCCCAGGTAGGTGACACACTTGTCTTTAAAAGTGTGATCTCGAGAACCTGGTCTCTCAAATCTTACTGCGAAGTTGCAGAGGCATCTGGGAAGATCAGCAGTCTCTAGCCAGGCCCTGGGTGATTCTTTTTAGCTTCCGATTATTTCAGAGACTCTTGATCTTAGCAGCAGGAGGCACGTTTCATCTTTCTTTGGGCAGCTAAGGTATGAGCTGCCCCCACCCCCCGCCCTGCCACCTCTTACCTGCTGATCTCTCAGCTCTGCTTTACTTTGTGCCCTATCATGGACTCTATTCCATCTGCACCAAGATCATTTCTGAGCCTCTATGGGAGAAATCATGTTCACCATACAAGCTGTCCTTGAAGGAGGAATGTCAGCGATGCCCTGTGTCTCAGGCAAGGTTTAACTTAATCTGCGATGATGAGTCAGCCATAGTCTTACCCATGGTCCCCAATAGTTCAGAGTGAGAAGCACCCACTTAGGCAACATGGGCATTTGCTTGGTGCTTCTATCTCCTTTCTCTCCATGCGGGGGCAGGGGGGTACATGTAGTTACCTGAATGTATGAAAATTCATGTAGCCTAGATGCATATTTTACGTTTACTCACATATTTATTTGAACTCATAAAAAGTTTATTGACATAATTCAGAAGGTGAAGAACTAAAATACAATTCCAAATATTGACCAAAATAGTGTGCGAAGTAGCTTAGAGAACTCTCTATCAAAATCACTGTTATTGCCATATGCCTATTGCCATATCCTTCTCCAGAAAATCATATCCCTCCTCAAAAACCACACCCTCCAGGCAGTGAGTTCTTGAGCTGACTGGCTCTGCAAGCTGCCAAACATGAAGATAAAACAAGTAGTGCAGCCAACTAGAAGGAAGAGATATAAATGTACAAATGGGACATTTCTGCTAGAGTCTCAGGCATTCCGGAGGTACATAATCTTCATACAAATATATAAAATTTTTAGTGAGCTACTTTAATTTGAATCCATTCTCTTACTCTTCAATTCTTCACATCAAGCCTGCAAAGGAAAAACCAAAGGAGCCATTAGTTTGGTTTTCATGAGGTATTTTTAGGGACAGCTTGTAAATCAATGTGATAGGAACAAGGCAAAATTGAAGGCTTCATTTTCACCTGAAAACCTCATCTCTTGATTCCATGAAGGTAAAGTGAACTGTGAGTAAAAGGTGTGACTGTCAACTCTGGCTTGAGTGATGTGAGTAATTCCAAACTAAATTAGGATGGCTTCCTTCTGAAGGATTAGGGTATAATCCTAACCCTACGATTATGACTTGCAGGCCCTCTGGTGCCTCTGGCAAATGTTCATTCATGGCTTGAACCCTCCAGGCCTCCCTAGCAGCATCCCTATTGCCATGTAACCTTTTGCTTTCCCACCACTGTGAGTAGGGTGGGATTCTTCGTGCCTGAGTTGGACCATGTGACTTGCTTCAGCCAACAGAAGGCACAGAAGTGATGGTGTGCCAGTTCTGAGCCTAAACCTCAGGAGGGAGCCCATATTTCTGTTTCATCTCCTGCACCTCTGCTATTGGCACAAGCAGGGTACACCCAGGCTCGCCTGCTGATTTCAGGAGAAGGATGAACAGCACGTGGACCAGAGACCCCAATATATAAGTGAGCCCAGCTTAGACTGGCTGGGCTACAAACATGAGCCAGAGTAATAAATGCTTTTGTTTCAAGGCATTGGTTTTGGGGGTGCTTGGTTAGGTAGCAGTGGTTAGTTGAGGTGGTGCCATTTCTTTTAAATGCTCTGGCAGTGCCAGGGTGGTTGAACACCATTCACCCATTTGTTTGCCGTCATTCTTTGCCGTCATTTCTTGTATGTTTTACTTAGGTAGGTGGGCTAGATCCTTTCTAAGAAAAAGAATGCCTACTTTTTTTTTATTACCAATGGCTCTAGAAAAAAAAAAAAAACTGCACAGACAAGGCCATCCCAACCCCTCCTGTGGCAGTCACTATGGCTTGGCTCTCTCCATGTCCATTTACAACCCTCTTCTCCCTTGCTTTTTTCTACTACAAAGGCTGGGAGCCAAGTACCGTCTTTGCCAGTCTCTCTCACAGCTCGGGGCAGCCATGGACACAGCTGTGGCTGTCTGCAGCAGAGGTCTCTTAGAAAGCTTTGCTTTCCTCTGTATTTCTTTCGAGATTACAAAGCCTATTGTGTCGTTTAACATTTATATAGCATTGCTGTGATGCAAGCTGTATTGAGCTCATTGTTGAGTTGAAACACGCAGAGGTTCAAAGAGCAGAGTGGGTAGCTCGAAGTCTCATCGCTGGAAAATAGAAAAGCTGGGATCTGAACTCCAGTGTCCTAACTCTAGGGCTCTTTGCACCCCACTAACAGGGAAGGTTTGGATGGTTCCAGAACTGCAGGGGAAGGTAGGAAGGTGTGAATGACTGCAGAACTGAAAACGTTACCAATAGCAGTCAGTCAGCACTGGCTCTCATCTTTTTTGAGCATTTATTTATCTTTTTTTTAAGAAACTCGATGTTCAGTCCAGGCTGTTCAGGAAGAAGCAGAATGCCACCTCCTTCCCAGCTCAGGATTCCCCAAGCGAAGTGTACTTGACTGACCAGCAACTTCAGAGTCTCCTGGGCTCATTGTACCATCTCTGCCTCGGTTGTGCACCCTGCCCTGAGGGTGCTGGACACTTACTGCTGGGGTAACGTGACCCAAGCCTTGATGCCTCTCCCTCTTGGCTGATAGCTTTTAAGTGAAACCCCCACCTCACCCTCAGGATGCGTTATAATAAGTTGCCCCCATGCATCCTCCCTCTGCTTTCATCTCTTCCCCCCATAACTGGCGTGCCTCTAGGCTGTGACCTTCTTTCTTTTTTTCTTTGTTTTCTTTCTTTTTTTTTTTTTGTTTGTTTTTTGTTTTTTGGGGCTGCACCTGTGGCCTATGGAAGTTTTTTGCCTTTTCTAGGGCCGCTCCTGCGGCATATGGAGGTTACCAAGATAGGGGTCCAATCAGAGCTGCAGCCACCAGCCTTCGCCACAGCAATGTGGGATCCTAGCTGCGTCTGCAACCTACACCACAGCTCACGGCAACACTGAATCCTTAACCCACTGAGAGAGGCCAGGCATCAAACCCGTAACTCATGGTTCTTAGTCGAATACGTTTCTGTGGCGCCAAGATTGGAATTCTGAGCCCGTGACCTTCTGAAGGCTATGAACATGACCTGTTCATTTTCACATCCCACCACCTATCATGGCACCTGATACAAGCGGAAGCCTGGGGACTGGCACATCAGAGCGAGGGAGTAGCCGGAGCAGGACAAGAACTGGCACTGGCATGCTTGTGAGATGGCAGGAGAGAGTGAGGGGCCACAGATGCAGGAAGCCAGCAGTGTTGAGGTGGGCTGGGTTCCCACTGTGCTGACAGACCTGTTCTGGGCCCTAGCCGTAGCCTCACCATGGCCAGCGTGTGCTCACACCATTTTACTACTGTGGTCACTGTGCTGGGTGACATAGGGCCAGTCCCTCTGCAAGTGAAAGACTCATCACAAACTGCCCTTGAAACCGAGACATTCCTTGGGCTTCTCTGAGCAGCCCAAAAGGGGTGATGATTCATAGCAAATTGTCACTGAGGCATGTTCTGTGAGGTGTGATTTCTTTACAAGAAATGTCCAGACCAAGAAGCACCATCTGCAACCAGAAATGGGAACCATTTCTAGAACAGGCCTGATACGGACTGTGACCACCTTCATCTGTCTCAAGTAGGTGGAATTACAGCTCTACTGAGCAAGAGAGGATGAGCCACTTGCAGCAACCCTCTAGTGACTGTTTAAAAGCCCTAAGATGCCCCTCATGACTGGGTTCAGCTTGTGGCCCACTCTGACTTTAAGACAGTTTTTGGAAACACAGGGAAACCTTGATCGAGTTTGCTGAGATCACTGTGGCTGCTGAGATCACTCTATTATTCAGGAAAACCAAATACACAATTCTTTATGCAATACTAGCCCCAGGGGGACTGTGCTTCATCTGGGGATGGAGCAAACACTGCCTTTCCACAGTTCCCTCCCCTCAGCTACAAAGGGAACCTGGGTCTTCCTTGTAGAAAGCACAGGGCAGGAGGCAGGAAATGGAAGACAGGAGTCACTGTAATTGTCACTCTGCAGGTCCCCCAGCCCTCCCTCAGCTTCCTATCTTCCTCCCGGATTCCAGTAGAATCTGAGAGGGCTCAGCAACTCTGGAAATAAGACACCGCTGATGGCCAAGGTCACACATGGTCCTTTCAGGAGTGCAAGGCCTCCAGAGGACGAGAGTCTCTTCATCCTTGGGCTGGTGGGACGCAGCAAGTTCTCAGAATGTCTATATGTTACCGGAAGCCGGGAATTCAGAGACCTGGGTTAAGGGCTCGAATTTTAAAATGGGAACAATGGGAAGGGATCCAGAGCTAAAATTGCCCATGCTGTAAAGCACACTTGTTTGTTGGGGTGCTGGAATGCAAGTGTGTTGGGCGCTATCCCGGGCCACGCTGCTTCGCCGCCTAGACAACAGCTGTCGGCTATTCTCCTGTGACCTGGGGATATTTGTGAGAACGATGGGGGATGCAAGGCCCCCTGCTGAAAAGTCACTCTCTAGCTGCCCCACACACCTTTTGTACCCAAATCAAAAAAGTTGACACTGGGAAAGGCACACCTTGGCTGGAGCAAGGGTGATACGCCACATATCTCCCTTGTGTCACTCTTAAGTCCAGGCTGAAGAGCATGTGATGTTTACGCCTTGCCATGGCCCATTTATAGCTGTGTTACTCATAGTTGCCGCGGCCCCACATATATCATTTAGGAAATGGAGTCCACTCAACACTGCTCTGCCTTTGGTCCTTTTACCAGACACTCGGGGGCGGTGCAAAGATTACTTCCTCCTACGCGGTGCTAAATCATAGAGCCATAAACACAGTGACACTCAAAAGTAGTGGCGAGAAAGGCTGTGCCTCGTGATGCATCCGGTTCTATACGCAATGGCCAACCAGAGACCCAGAGAAAACTGGTTAAAGCTTTGGAGTTTGTTAGGCCATTTGTGGAGTCCTCCAGGGTTGAAAAAGACACTCTTGCCACACCTGTACATCAAGGTCAGGGAGACAAAGTACACGGCGTGAAACGGCACCCAGGGAACTCCAAACCCAGAACTCTTGATTTTGTCCCCACCAGCCACTCATAAAGTCAAATAAAGAAAACTCTAAGTAAAAACTTACAAAGTTTTCTTGAACCGTGAAATATCCACCCTATTTGGCTTTTGTGCATCATGAAGCCTTTGGTGGCTAATGTAAAAACAGAAATGTTTGTATCAATAACTAGTAAAAGCGAGGAAGCTGAGAAAGACTCAAAGAACAGGACTTTTTTGGGTAAATTTCTGCACCTAAAACTCAAAGTCGAGCAGTGTTGCGTGCTGGATGTGGAGAATTTGAGTGACCTTAAGGAAAAGGCCAGTTGCATGTTACAGGTCAAATTCATTAAAAATAAGTTCGAAAGGGGTTTTTAAATCCTATTGTATTGAGAGTGTGCTGCATGGAAATCAAGCCAGGGGCTGGCCGATGAGACAATACTGAATTTATTTGGGGAGTTCTTGGTGAAATAAGGGACATAATAACCAGAAGTCACTGTTGTTGGGTCCTGGTTTTGAGGTCAGTTTCTTCATCCATCAGAGCACAGACCTCCCTGTTTCTAAAGAAGCCACAGATTTTACTGGAGAAACACTGACCTGAGGTTTCCTAGTAAAGCAGAGCTCAATAAAGCACAGAGGTACAAATTAATGGACAAGTCAAGCACACTGCTGTCTTAAGTTTTCAAAGATGGAAAATTCCTTCTATGTTGTGTAGGCCTGAGCATTTGAGACCTGGGGACAATGGGACTTCCGTCAGAAATACCCAGTATCAGAGTTCCCATCCTGGCTCAGCGGACATGAATCCAACTAGTATCCATGAAGATGCCAGTTCGATCCCTGGCCTTGCTCAGTCGGTTATGGATCTGGCATTGCCGTGAGCTGTGGTATAGGTCACAGACAAGGCTTGGATCCTGCATTGCTGTGGCTGTGGCATAGGCCGGCAGCTGTAGCTCCAATTGGACCCCTAGCCTGGGAACCTCCCTGTCAGGGAGATCCCTTTAGAGCTGATTGACTGTTTTGTTTGTTTGTTTGTTTGTTTGTTTTTCCAGGAACGATGGTAATAAGTGGCCCAAAGTCTCAGTATTCAAATTAAAAACATGGTCACTGATGCACCATCAGGCAAAGATTTAACTATAAAGCTTTTTTTTTTCTTACTGTACAGCAAGGGGATCAAGTTATCCTTACATGTATACATTACAATTATATTTTTTCCCCACCCTTTGTTATGTTGCAACATGAGTATCTAGACAAAGTTCTCAATGCTACTCAGCAGGACCTCCTTGTAAATCTATTTTAAGTTGTGTCTGATAATCCCAAGCTCCTGATCCCTCCCACTCCCATCAGGCAGCCCCAAGTCTTTTCTCCAAGTCCATGATTTTCTTTTCTGAGGAAATGTTCATTTGTGCTGGATATTAGATTCCAGTTATAAGTGATATCATATAGTATTTGTCTTTGTCTTTTTGGCTCATTTCACTCAGTATGAGATTCTCTAGATCTATCCATGTTGCTGCAAATGGCATTATGTCATTCTTTTTTATGGCTGAGTAGTATTCCATTGTGTATATATACCACATCTTCCGAATCCATCTGTGGATGGACATTTGGGTTGTTTCCATGTCCTGGCTATTGTGAATAGTGCTGCAATGAACATGCGGGTGCGTGTGTCTCTTTTAAGTAGAGTTTTGTCCGGATATATGCCCAAGAGTGGGATTGAGGGGTCATGTGGAAGTTCTATGTATAGATTTCTAAGGTATCTCCAAACTCTCCATAGTGGCTATAAAGCTTTTTAATCTTCTAAAATAGTAAAGCTATTTTCAAAGATGAGTGGAACTTGAGTTTTCTTATTGCTCCTTATTTTAGAAACTAGGAGATTAAAATCCAGAGGGGTTGGATCATTTGTACAAGGTCCCCCAGCTAGTTAGTGGCTGGTCCAGGATTAAAAGCCTATCTGGAGTTCTTCGCCCCTACAATAAATCTGTACATGTTGACAGTATTAGAGGCTCCCTTGCATGAACAACTGATACACAGAAATGTATCTGTGGTAGGAGTTCCCATTGTGGCTCAGCGGAAATGAATCCATTAGTAACCATGAGGTTGCATGTTTGATCCCTGGCCTCGCTCAGTGGGTTAAGTATCTGGTGTTGCTGTGAGTTGCGGTGTAGGTCATAGACGCGGCTCGGATCTGGATCTGGCATTGCTGTGGCTGTGGTGTAGGCTGGCAGCTGTAGCTCCAATTCGACTCCTAGCCTGGGAACCTCCATATGCAGCAGGCATGGCCCTAAAAAGACAAAAAAAAAGAAAAAATAAATGTATCCGTGGTATAAAAATAATTTGACCTAATGTTCTTGTGGTAGCTCTAATGAGCACCAAATTTTATTTTTAAAAACATTCTTTGCCTTCTCAGAATTGAGTAGAATATCTTTTTTTAATATTTTTACAGAGTAAAATGCAGCATCGCCATGATCTGCAGTGTAGGTCACAGACATATCTCAGATCCTGCATCGCTGTGGCTGTGGTGTAGGCCGGCAGCTGCAGTTCCGATGTGATCGCTAGCCTGGGAACTTCCATATGCCACAGGTGCAGCCCTAAAAAGCAAAAAAATTAAATAAAATGAGACCTGAGTGATGGGTAGAAGTCAGCCTGCTCATAGGTAAGGAAGAAGAGAGAGACTGGAAAATAACATCCGGAGCGTGTGTAAAGGCCTAGAGTCAGCATGGCACCTCCCTGAACTGGGCCGAAGCAAGGATGTTCTGGGGAGTCCGAAATGCCAGTTGGGAGACGTGGTGAGTCTGAAGCAGTTAGCACAGGCCCCTGAGGGTAACGGGGAGCCATTGAAGCCTGTTCACAGGGCAGTGACATGATCACTTTTGTGTTTTTACTTTTTTTTTTTTTTTTTTTTTTTTTTTTTGCGTTTTAGGGCCGCACCCTCAGCATGTGGAACTTTTCTTAATTTTTAAGAAAATCTTGGAGTTCTTGTCATGACTCAGTAATAACAAACCCAACTAGCATCCACAAGCATGCAGGTTCGATCCCTAGCCTCGCTCAGTGGGTTAAGAATCTGGTGTTGCCATGAGCTGTGGTGTAGGTTGCAGACGCGGCTCAAATCCACATTACTGTGGCTGTGGTATAGGCCGGCAGCTATAGCTCCAATTCAACCCCTAGCCTAGGAACCTCCATATGCCTTGGGTGTGGCCCTAAAAAGACAGAATTTTTTTTTTTTGTCTCAGAGTTCTGTCAACAAAAAACAAGAGAGAAAGGGCTTTTAGGAGTGAAGGGCATGGGTCACTTTGACAGCTGTAGACCATCAATGCTCCAGCTGTTCAGTGAGGTCACCTTTGTATCAACAACAAGCATGGTGGATGGAGGGAGCTTGCAAGCCTTCTTTTAAGGTGAAGAGAGGGCTCTTGCCCAAGGATTGAGAAAGACAGCCTTTTACCAGCAGTTAAGGCCTGGGGGCTCCTCCCCAAAGCCTCTCGGCCCCTAGTCTCAGGCTTTCAGCTGGGGCTTGAGAAAATTCCCTAGAGCCTCCCAAGAACTACTTGGAGAACTAAATATGAGACAAACCACACGTGACCACAGACTGCTGGGCAGACTCTCACCTGTCAATGCACGTATTTTGTGGGCAAGGAAGAATCTGAGCTTAAGTAAAGCAAAAATGGACAGCCTCTCCCATCCCATGGCTTCATTTATTGAACAGGGGAAAGAAGCCTTGGGAGGGAGGTAGACCCATTCCTAATGATTTAACCTTTAATAAAGCCCTGCTATAAATGGAACTCAGGAGAGAAGGTGGCTTGTCAGAGGGCAAAGAAGTGGGCCCCATTAGACAAAATAGGTCGGGCAAGGAGAGAGTCATCCTGTCTCCTGACTAGTTACATTGAGCAGAGATGACCGGCCTTGTTGTTTTTAAACTGTTGGAAAAGGGGGTGGAGACTATATATCAGAGGTTTCTTTCTTGCTGTTGTCCCTCTTAGAAGATGGCTGTTTCAAAGAGGATCCTGGAAAGAAGTGATAGTATTTATCACGGTTTGGAGTTTTAGGCTTAAAAATATGTTTGTGTGTTTCTGGACACATAAGTTTTTACAGAAAAACAATTCTATGCTTCTCCTAGGGGGCCCCTGCAGCTGATGATTGTCTTTCACTGGGGTTAATGAAACACCAACTCCTAAGGAGGGTGGCCCTTTCTGGGGTTTGATTTTTGGTGTTGCTCTCTCCTGCTTTCTCAATTTTGTGTTGACCTTCAGAATTCGAGCGAGAACAGGAAACCTCTCACGATATGCGCACAAGCCAAGGAGAAGGACTAGTGCATAAAAAGCTGAGATTGATCCCTCCAACCAGGAATGTTCAGGTTACTTCTAGATTTGCCCTCCCTAAGAGGTACCGCTCTCTTCTCGCTCCTTCTGAAGCACCTCCTCCCTAATGACTCAAGGTAATGAAGAAAAACCTTTCCCAAGTGCTCAGAATTTGCACTTTGCTTCTATGTCGTCTGGTTGATAAAAGCTTCTGCTGTTAAAAACATCAGGGAAACTGGCTTCACATTTGGAAGTAATCTTTCTAATCTCTCCAAAGATAAACAACATTTGGTGTTTTTAATAAATACAAGAAATTGTGGGTGGTGAGGATCAGTAGGGTTGAAAAGAAAGCAGATAGTGAAATGTTAAGGCTGTGTGACTTTGGGCAAAACCTCACTTCTCCAGACCTCAGTTTTCTCATCTGCTAAATAAATAAATAAATAGATAGATAAATAAATAGGTAAAAAGAGGGTTAGCTCGTTGTGGTAGGCAACCTTTCGTATGGCCCCCAGTGAGTCCTACCTCCTGATATTCATACCCTTTGTGTGGATTTCTCCGACACTGAGTAAGGCTGACTGGTGTTAATCAATAGCGTATTACAGAAATGACAGAGTGTGACTTCTAAGACTGGGTCCTAAAAGCCACTGTGGCTTCTGCTTTGCTTTCTTTTGAATCACTGGCTCTGGGGAAAAGCCAACTGCCATGTTGTGAGGGCACTCAAGCAGCCCAGTGGCACCCAGGCCTCCTGATAACAGGCATCACCAATCAGCCAGCAGCATGAGTGCACCATCTTGAAAGTGGACCTTCTGGTCTTAGTCAAGGGTTTGAATGACTGCCCTGCCAGCCAACATCTTGCCTGTACCGTTGTGAAGGATGCCAGCCAGAACCACCTAGCTCAGCCTCTTCTGAATTCCTCACCCATAGAAATTCTGAAATAATACTGTCTTAAGCTGCTAGGTTGGGGGTAACTTGTTATACAGAAATTTATAACTAATATAGTTGCCTTAGGTCAAATCTAGCTCTTAAATGTTATGTGTCAATGAGTAGGTGTTATTAATGGGAATCACAAAAAGTTGGCATTTCTTTTAGGTCAAAAACCAAATCCTACTTGCAGGGTGGGATCATATTGCTTTGGACATTTCTAAAAAGATAAGTAGCGAGTCTCTAGAGACCTGGCATCTTGAGAACTCATGGATTCGACTTTGTGGAAACATGCCAACACAGCTGGCTGACCTTGAAGCAAAGCTTACAGTGCAGTAGTTCAGCACCCAGCAATTCATCCTTAGCACATCCTACCAAAAACATATCCCACTTATATTATGTTTACACCCAGACACTGAACTTGTTAGAAGAAATGCCAATGGAATGAGGGCTTACCCAGGATCTGCTCTTAATGAGTCACTCCAAAGGGTGCACCTGGCATTACTGGAGGAATAAGCACTCCTAGCAGTTTTGTGGTTTTTTTTTTTTTTAGTGTGAGATGAATTGAGATAGGGGTTAAAAGTTGCTGAGTTCATAGTTAAACCCCAATGACTCTCCAGGGTGGGGAACATATCTGGAAAGCAGGGGGTAGAGAGAGGACCTCTGCATTGAGCTGGGTCTTGGTTAGACTAAGTGACATTGATGGTGCCCTGGCCTGTGAGAATATGACTCTAGGTATCTCGAGAGAGACATGCATCACAACACTAACAAGGCACAGCACGCTCACTAATGTGGACCAGCATCTCATTAGCCTCTTCTAAGCCCAATATGGCTATTGTTCTGGACTCATGGGCCAGTCTGGATAATTTAGTATCTCTTCTCCCATGTCCTAGCCCAAACAGAGGCTTTGACTCTCCTCTGGATCACCCAGTGAATAAGTGTACACGTATGCTGCATGGGTTTCCAAGAATGTGTGGACTTTTTCCACAGTTTAAAGACTTTTATCCCAGCAGCCTAGACATTCAACCAAAGAAATGCTTTTCCATATGAGAAAGATTTTAGTTTGGTTTGTACATGGAGGATCTGAGAAACATCCTGTAACTCAGTCCTTCTGACCCAAGCAGCACATTAGGCTCAGCTGGGGGTCTTGTGCAACATGCCCCTCCCTCAAAGAATTACTGATGAGGGGGAGGCGGGGGTTCAGGCAAGTCCGAGTGATCTTAGTGTGCAGTCTGCTCTGAGGACGGGGTCTAACTGTATCTGGCAATTTGCCACTGCCTGACTCTAGGACTAAGATAACTAGAATAAAAAGTGATTCTCACCCAAAGCCCAAAGCTGGACAATTTAGTTGTTCAGAAACTGGCTTCAGTTCTTATATGATAATATTTGAGAAAAGCGCTACAACTGCCCATCAGTCAGCCAAGTAGCTCGAATCCTGGTCTTGTCTCATATTGGACTTGAAAGGTGTTCAAATTTAGAACGTCTTTTGTGTTTTATTTCCACTACCTGGACATCCATAACAGGGTGCTTGAATGAAGATGATCAAACCTGGCTTTTTGGTCTTTGCATATATTTGAAACTTGGTAAGGCCTTCCTTAGAAATATTTCTAGAGAGATCGGAAAAATGATTCCTCTTCTCTTTTCCCCATCATTGCACCCTGAGATCTCTGTATTATTTCTTACAACTGCATGTGAATCTAAAATTAGCTCAAAAAGTGTAAAAATAAAATCAATGGAGTTCCCGTTTGTTGCTCAGCAGAAACAAATCTGATTAGTATCCATGAGGTTGTGGGTTCGATCCCTGGCCTCGCTCATTGGGTTAAGGATCCAATGTTGCCGTGAGCTGTGGTGTAGGTCGCAGACACGGCTCAGATTTACATTGCTGCGGCTGTTGCACAGGCCAGCAGCTGTAGCTCTGATTGGACCCCTAGCCTGGGAACCTCCATATGCTGCGGGTGCGGCCCTAAAAAGACAAAAAAAAAAAAAAGATAAAATTATCTCAAAATAGAAAGTTTAAAAATAAAACCAAGAGGTGGGCTGTGTTTGGCCCTTGGACCCTGGTTTGCTATCCCCTTGGAATGTAGCAGTGTTAGAACTTAATAGTTACCGAAATTAATGCTGTATCAGTGAGGTTAAGTGGTTGGTAGGTAAATTGAAGGCAGAATTCCTCATGCATTACATTACAATTATCCCAGATAATTTACACAGCACACTTCACCCCCATGGATTACTCTGTCTGCCACATGGAGAATCAGCCTGAACCAATGGTTAAGAACCAGACAGCCTGGATTTGAATTCTGGCTGCCCCACTGTCTAGTTGTGCCACCTTGGGGAATTCATGTAACTTCTCTGTGCCTCAGTTTTCTCACCTGTAAAATATAGGTCTTAAATATACTGACTTATTTAAGAATTAGAAGGTAAAATGCTTAGAACACTGCCTGACCCTTGGAAGCACTATTATAAGCAGTCATGATGGCTGCTTCATTGATACATTGTCTATCTGAATTTCAGCAAGGAAATTTGGCCAAGTTGCTCACTCTATCTTCGGGTACTAGCTATAAAACTATGGAGTAGGTGATGGGATAGTTAGGGGATTTGGAATGTCCAGACCTAGACAATTTGTTATTATTATTATTTTTGTGTTTTAGGGCCACACCAACAGCACATGGAAGTTCCCAGGCTAGGGGTCGAATCGGAGCTATAGCTGCCAGCCTACACCACAGCCACAGCAATGCCAGATCCGAGCCGCATCTGCAACCTACACCACAGCTCGTGGCAATGCCAGATCCTTAACCCACTAAGAAAGGCCAGGGATCGAGCCTGTGTCCTCACAGATACCACTTGGGTTCATTACCGCTGAGCCACAGTGGGAGCTCTAGATCCAAACAATTTAGATTGATGGCGCTAGGTCAGTGGTTCTCAAAGTATGATCCCCAAACCAGCAGCAGCAGCCCATGGTAATGTGTCAGAAATGCAACTTCTTGAGCCCACTTCTGATCTACCGAATTAGAAACTCAGGGGTGGGGCCCAGCAATCTAAGTTTCAGGGAGCCCTCCAGATGATGCCCATGGACAAGAAAGTTTGAGAACCACTGCTCTAGGCCAATCTGAAGAGTTTCCATGGCCACAGCCCACAGGATGCTGTCCTTGGTGCTACCTTGTCCCCGCTCTCCTCAAGAGCTCAGTTAAATATAGGGACAAGCTTGTTTCTCAAATTGGCAGATCAGACATGCAAAGCCAGCCTGGAGAAATAACTACACTATTGGATGCTAGAATGCAGACCTGAAATGATCTCAGTCAGTTGGAAGTGCCAGCCAAAATTTGCAAAATTGTTTGGATTTTTAATAAAGAGAGCTTTATTTTTATATAATACAACTTTTTAACTCAAATTTGTGGGCATTTTAGGTCCTACATGTTCAGTGCAGTTATCAGCGATGATGTGGGTACCCAGGCACTGTGCTCCTGGTTAGCACCAGGGCCAAGACTGCAGGATCGCAGCAGCTCGACCCCACGTACAGCAGCAGATCCCTGCCATCACCTCTCAGCATTTCATCATTGGATCACCTAGTGAGAAAGGGTGCCACCCAGGAGAAAGGAGAGTCTGGAGTCCATTATGAAGGGATAGCAGTGAGGCGATAGGGAGGATCAGGGGTCATTCCAATGCAATTGCATTTACCATCTGGTCTGGTCTCTGACCATTATCAGCTGTTTTGTCTTCTCTGGGCCACAAGCTCTTGCCATGCACTGGGATTCCTTGCCAGCCAGGGACTCTGAGACCAGCTCAGTTGGTGGTGTAGACTGCTCCTGGCAGTGGAAGCAGGTCTATAATTGGCCCATAACTGGATTGGATTTGGCTCAGAATGACTCCCAGGCTCCCTCTCCCCTGACAGATAACCAGCAGTAAATTTCATATATAATTCTGCAGGGAATCTGGGATGCCATTTCTTGGCTGTTGCTGACAATGGAGAGCTTTCCAGAAGAGTTGGCCTTTAGGGTGAGGATTTGAGGGTATCTTAAGGTGAAGTTTTTCTCAGGTGGATTTGTTTGCCACCTGGTTGGTCTTTGTTTTTCTTTTCTTTCTGTCTTTTTTTTTTTCTTTTGATTTTCTTTTTTCTTTCTTTTTTTTTTTTTCTTTTGGTCTTTTTAGGGCTGCAGGTGCAGCATATGGAAGCACCCAGGCTAGGAATCGAATAGGAGCTATAGCTGCTGGCCTACACCACAGCCACAGCAACTCCAGATATGAGCCATGTCTGTGACCTACACCACAGTTCATGGCAACGCCGGATCCTTAACCCACTGAGCGAGGCCAGGGATCAAACTCTTTATGGATACTAGTCAAGTATGTTATTGCTCAGCCACAATGGGAACTCCCGCCACCTGGTCTTTCTGAAATTAAGACATTTCAATCTAATTTTCCAATTCCAGGATCAAATATGTATGTATGTGCATGTATGTACATTGTAAATATATAAGTGATATAGTATGATTTTTAAAAATTAAACAGCAAGAAAATAACAAATAGAAATGGAAATTGAAAGAATACCTTTCCTTTTAAATATATCTGTAGATACAAATGGGTAGTTTAATCCTAGCTTTCTTTCTGTGCCATTAAGAAAAGTCCCTCTGGGTATAAGCAGAGCCATTATCTGCCCTGTTTAACCCCTCCTTGGCACCCGTTACGGACTCCATGGTGAACCTGCTTTTCTGATTAAAAGGGATCACACTCATTTTCTATAGCTAGACTTAACTGGACTTAATTAATAATTAGTCTTAAAATGAACTTTCTCTTGAGGGACACGATGCTACACCCCACAATCTTCCACCCTGGGTGAAGGTGGAAGTCACATAAGAATGAAGTGCAAATAATTCAATTCCTGCCCTACCTGGAACTCTTGTGAGCCTTGAAAGAGAATGAACACACAAGGACTTTGGGATCTTTCAAACCAAGTGCAAGGGCTTGTTAATATTATTACTACAAGCAGCTTCTAGCTAAAAGATGGGATTTAGTTTTTGCCACAAAACTCCAAGTAAGCCTTCCTCATTGCCTGGTTCATGATGCCCCCTGAAGTGGCCATTTCACTGAGTCTCCAAGCTGCCATGTTATGTGGCACCTGTATTTATTACTGACTGCCTACCTGTTTCACTCTTACTGCAAAGCAGACATGACTTAAATATCAAATTAAGTAACATCAGAAAGAGGGAGAAAACATTCCTAGAGAGTACCAAGAAGTGGAAATTGGATGGGAATGGGGCAGAAGCCAGGACAGGATGTCATAAAGGGAACACAAGGGCATTTCCAGATGTTTAGATCAACATGGGATCTTGTTTGAGTTTCTGAACCAGACTTCAATAGTACACAAACTGTGTACAAGGGACTACCTAAAAGCTGAGATGCCTCTCTTTTTGGCCATCAAGCCCATCCAGAATGCTCAATACAATGGTGTCTGAAATGCATTGTTGCACTTTTCCTTTATAGTAAGAGAATCACAGCTTGACTCTCTAAATATTTCTAAAACTGATTTTCTTCAAAGCAAAATCAGAAATTACAAACCAGACATATTCGGTAGTTAAAAGTGGCCAGGAGGAGGTGGAAACGCATTGAAGTCTCCAAAATCAAATGAAAGTGCTCAAGCGAATTGTTTGTGATTCTGCTGTCTCCAGACAAGGGCTTTGGCAACAGGCACTGCCGCAGGTTGTGAAAAATGGGACTGCAGCGCCTCCTCCAGGAAGAAGAGGGTACTTGCAGGTTGGAAATCACCTCAGGAACTGGTTCCTGCTCAAATCCTTCAAGGTGGGAGGTGACTGAAGACAGAGGTTCTCCCAGGTGCTTACAAGGGCCTCCGTGAGCTCAGATTAGTCACAATGAATGGGTTTTCCTTTTCAGTGGGCTTTTTAATATTCGCTGGGAAAATAGAGCTACTTTTCAGAGACTATTTCATTTAAAATCCAACCAACCAACCCTTGCCCTTGGAAGAAAGAAAGGGGCAGAGAGCAGAGGGCATGGGCAAGTTTGTGAGGACCACACAGGGAAGAAACACTTTCTGGATGCCAGTTTGCGCCAGGTGCCCCATCAGAGCCAACTCACTGTCTTTACGGTTGCCTCTCAAGGTCGGAATTATCATTCCTATTTATAGACGTGGCTCAGAATGGTCAGGAACATGCCCAAGGTCACAGACTTACTACATGACCTAGCCAGAAGTGGAGCGCAAGTGTGTCCCACTCTGTCCAGCACGTCCAGTGCTCAGTGTCTTAAGTTCCTTCCCATGGTAACAGGCTATCGTTAGTAATAACAGTAGCTACTGCTCTACTGGGGCCTTTGTACACATTATGTACGTAATTTGGAGTTTCTCAACCTCGATGCTATTTACATTTCTTGCGGGGAGGGGGACAGTCCTGCACATTGTAGAATGTTCGTGGCATCCCTGGCCTCTGCCCACTAGTTGTCAATAGTACCCACCCTTAGTTGTGACAACAAAAATTGTCTCCAGTCGTTGCTAAACGTCCTTTATGGCGGGGGGCAAAATCACCCCACGAGATAGGTACTTTTCTCACTTTTCAGAAAAACAGTGATGATCCAGATCACTGACCAAGAGAATAGTAAAGCCAGTCTATGAACCTATGCCTTCTTCACCCCTAACGTGTATGCTCTTCAACCTTCTCCCAGTAGAAGGTCTATTTTCCAACATCCTGTCTAGAATCTTTGTCACTTGTCTTTAAAGACCAAGTCTTGTTTTTTCCTTCCCGCTCCAGCCATTACGTGCTAACATCCCCTCACATTCACTCCCACCTAAACTGTGAGTCCCTCCAGGGACATTGTCTTATATCAGCTACCACGGATGTGGTTGTGCCTGGCATGTAGTAGGTGCACAGATGTTCACTTATTCCAGGAGTGAATTCATTCCAGTACTTTAATTCTTGCCACTCAAATACAGCTCATGATGTTACCTTGCTTCCGAAGAAAAAGGTTACTTCAGCCAAAGTAAATTCCAGGTAGCCCATGTACAAAAGGATCAGGAACTGAAAATTAATCGAGTCTGAATAAATGGCTGTTTGAACACTCAGAATTTAATAACCCCATTTGGAGAGTTTTCAGGCATTGTTGCCTGTGGAACCAAAGGGCAGCCATGATTCCTGTCCTTTGTATCCAAGAGTGGGGCTCAGGCAAGAGAGAGTCAGGAAAATGTGTATTATGTGTTAAGGAATTGGCTGTGCCTGTGACACATCAGGGCGTGTTTTCTAGGGTGGAAGGAAGAGCCACTGTCCTTTCGAGAAGGCATCCAGTGTCTTCCGGGCAGTAGGACATGCTTGCTTAGTGCTGTTTTTCCAGCAGTCAAGATGAATTGTTCTGAGCAGCCTTCGTGCCACCTGCCTGGACCAAAGCAACTCCTATCTGTCTGCTGCTTAACAGAAATGTCCCTCAGTGAGAAGTTGGTTGACTGACCTTAAACCGGAGGCTGGGGAATGATCAGTTCGCGGGCAGGGAGCAGTGGTGAGGGAGTACAAGTTAAATGTGCAAGTCTTGATTTGCTCCTCGTGATTCCTGCTCCTTCTCAAATGCCACAACGTGTGGGGGGGAGTTAAAACTAGCAGCTTTGTCACGATGCAGCCAAGCCCGATTAGACAGCCTGGAATTCACTTCCCCAGTTTCTGCGTGGGCTGCACACAGCGTGAGAAGGAATGAGAGAAAAGGCTTCCTGGGTAGGAGACGGCTGCCTCTTGATGACACAGTGAGGCCTGCCAAGCCCTAGCTCATCCCCAGAGCAGAGGCGGGCTCTGCAGAGGCCTGGCCTTCCTCTGCTGCGGTTTTGTCAGCACCCGGCCAGGGCTCCACCGTGCCAGGATCAGGCGGGGTGGCTACTGTTCTGTCCCTTCTCCTTCCTCCTCCCCGCCTTTTCCTCCTTTCCTTCACTTCCTTTGCCTTTCTCTCAGTCCTGCTCTCTCTCAGGCTTTCTCTCTTGATGGAGGTTAATTAACCCTTCCTTTTTTCGAGACCCTTAAAGCAAATTATTAGGGCTTCTAGGCAGTGTTTTTCCCATTCACCTGACCCTGGGTAGACGCCTTGATATGTATTTGAACCCTCAAAGCGGATACCCTTGGCTCCTGGTGCATGCTTTATGCTTGATAGATGCTGGTCGAATGACTGAATGGATGAATGCATGAATGAATGAAAGAAAAAAGAAACCAACAGGTTGTGGTGTCACTTTTTTGTGGAGATGACAGTTTCTGCAGCCTCTTTAAGCCTTTGCTTGTCTTACTGTGACCTAGCACAGTGAAATATTGGCAAAGCCCAGAAGACCACAACTAAAAGAACATTTTTAAAGAATGCAGTCAGTGATGGTGATTAAAAGGGCTGGCTGTGGAGTATGACAGATGACATTGGCATCTTCCCTCTGTGACTTACAAGCTGGATGACTTTGGTCAAGTTACACAAACTCTCGCAGCCTTCTTTCCCCCATAAATGAAATAGGCAACCAGTATATATTCCATGCATGAGGAGTAAGTGAAGTGATGGAAGTGAAGCGAGGGGCACAGTGTCAGGCATTATCACGAGCTTATAATAACCGCTAACAATGACAATAAAAATGATGACATTGATATTGGTGCTGATGATTACTAATGCATAACATTCATATTTTAAAAGACTTGATGAGCTGCTGAGATAACCTACTGCTTTCTGATACATTTGAGATGAGAAAATAACCTACCAAAAAGTGTCATGTTTAAGGCCTTATACCACAATTCCATATATACCATATACCTATTTAGTTTACCAGTTTGACAATAGAATCATGTTTAAGAGTGCTTGATTACGGAGTCTCTGATTAATGTGAAGAGACTATAAATATTGGGCAATTACCTTTCTTTTTATTAATGTTTTCATTTCTGTAAAATGCAATGCTGTGATTGCTTGGAAAGGAACGCTTGCAAATTGGTCCTGACACCAAACTTTCAAGTAGATCAATCAAGGTTACTTACTCTTAGCACAACTAACATTGAGGGCTGGATAATTCCTTGCTTTGGAGAGGCGGGTGCAGTCCTGGCTCTCGTGGGACATTTACCAGCATCCTTGGAAACTCCCCACTGGATGACAATAGCTACCCATACCGCCCCCAAGCTGTGACAACTCAAACTGTCTCCAGACATTGCCCTCTGCCCCCAGAACCACTGGGATGGGGGAAATGAGTTCCATTGCTTGGGAAGCAGGGCAAGTGCCAGTGGTAACTGTCCTTTAGCCCGTAGAAATCTACATGTGGGAGTACAAGGTTCTAAAAATTGGGTCCTGAGTCACCTCTTCCTTTTAGCGAGCTGTCCAGAGCAGATGGGCTTCTCTGGGCTCAGATCTACTCCCACCAATTCCAAATTCCTCCAGAGAATTCACACACTAGGCCCTCCAGACATCTGTTTTAATAGAAACCATCCAGGTCGCTTCTGTGTGTTTGCTGTAGAGAGGCTCTTAAAGCAACTGCCAGAATCGGCTCAAAGGCTCCTCATGTTCACCCTCAAGAGTACTTTACTCCCACACAGGCTATAACCAGGGCCTAGAATAATAGCTTTGCCAGGCAGGTTAACAAATGAATAAAACCTTGATGCAGTTCAGAACCACTGCAAAACTCATCTTTATCGTAACCAAGTGGGGAGCAGGAGGGGAAAAAAGAACATCACAAATCAAAAGAAATGTGGCTTCACTAGAGAGTGAAAAAATCTCAGCATAAAAAATTTCCTTCAAAGAAAGTAAATAGAGCTTCTGTAATTGGGTCAAAGCAGGGAACATTTCAAAATTGAGGACAAAAATTTTCCAGCAGACCACAGAGAAGATATTTGGAGAAGTTGTTCGGGTTTTTTTTTTTTTTTTTTTAAAGTTTAGTTCTAGGTAAAACAATAAACAGTCCTCTGTCTTTTGACAGAGGGAAAAGGTTATGAAGTCATGTTAAGTCAAAGACTATGAGAAATAAATCATCTTAATTCTGAAAGCTACAAAGTAACATAAATTCTTCTGATAGAGAAAGACAAATACTATATGATCTCACTTATATGTGGAATCTAACACACACACATGCTTAAAAAGATCAGATATGTGGTTTACCAGAGGCAGAGGGTGGGAGGGGGAATTGGAGGATGGTGGTCAAAAGTTACAAATTTCCAGTTAAAAGATAAATAAGCATTAGGGATGTAATGTACAACATGGTAACTAGAGTTAACACTGCTGTGTGATACATAGGAAAGTTAAGAGAGTAAATCCTAAGAGTTCTCATCACAAGGACAAAATGTATTTTCTTTCTTTCATTTTTACCGTCATCTATATGAGATGCTGAATATTAGTTGAACCGATTTCTCTAGTCATTTCACAATATATGCAAGCGAAACCATCAAGCTCTATTCCTTAAACATACATAGTGATGTCAATTATTTTTCAATAACACTGGAAAAATGCTCTTACGACAAAATGTAAAGTAGAAAAGCAAGATACAAGACCATACATGTACTGTGAATGATGCTATGTGAGAAAAAAGCAAGAGGAGAACCAGTTCCCAGATGCTATCCCTGGACACACTTCTTATTTTATTTTTTTGGCTGCCCCATGGCATATGGAGTTCCCAGGCCAGGGATCAGATTTGAGCTGTAGTTGTGACCTAAGCCGCAGCTATGGCAATGCCAGATCCTTAACCCACTGCACCGGGCCAGGGATTGAACCTTCATCCCAGCGCTCCCAAGACAGGGCAGATTCCATTGTGCCACAGTGAGAACTCCTGGAGATAGTTTTTAAAATGCATCCTTTAATCCTTCACGTCTCCCTAATCCTAAACCCTATGAGGAAGATACCATTTTCTACTTTTTATGAAACAAGGAAATAAAGACATGGAGCTCAAAGTTGCAAAGGTAGAAGAGACCAAGTCTTCATGACCTCAAGCCTCATATTTTTAGCAATTCAGTCATACTGCATCCCACATGTAAATGCAGGGGGAAAGACTAGAAGGGAAAATACCAACGTATTATGCTAATTGGTGATCTTATAGGTGATTACTTTTTATGTCCCAGCTTCTATTATAGTGTTTATACAAATAGATTTTTTTAGTACATTTTAACTGAAAGAGCTGATGTTTCCCGTTCATGCATCAGCTTCATCATCTGCCATTTATGTAGATATGGGTTAAGCTTGCTCTCAGATGATGAAGGGCATGGTCCCCAAATGTGGAGCTGCTAATGTTGACTTGATTGATTGGGTTTTGTTTGTTTGTTTGTTTGTTTGCCAATTCTTGGGCCACTCCCACAGCATATGGAGGTTCCCAGGCTAGGGGTCGAATCAGAGCTGTAGCTGCCGGTAAATTCGAGTCACGTCTGCGACCTACACCACAGCTCAAGGCAATGGTGGATCCTTAACCCACTGAGCAAGGCCAGGGACCGAACCTGCAACCTCATGGTTCCTAGTCGATTTGTTAACCACTGAGCCATGACGGGAACTCCGATTGGTTGGTTATTGATTTGAGCTATTTCTTCTTTTTTAACATAGGCATTTACAACTATTAATTTCTCTCTAAGCAGTGTTTTTGCTACATGCCACAGTTTGGTATCTTGTATTTTCATTTGTATCAAAGTATTTTTTTTTCTTTCTTTTTTTTTTTTTTCTTTTTGCTATTTCTTTGGGCCGCTCCCGCGGCATATGGAGGTTCCCAGGCTAGGGGTCGAATCAGAGCTGTAGCCACCGGCCTACGCCAGAGCCACAGCAACGCGGGATCCGAGCCGCGTCTGCGACCTACACCACAGCTCACAGCAACGCCGGATCCTTAACCCACTGAGCAAGGGCAGGGACCGAACCCGCAACCTCATGGTTCCTAGTCGGATTCGTTAACCACTGCACCACTAGGGGAACTCCCAAAGTATTTTCTAATTTCCCTTGTGATTTCTTCTTTGACTCACTGGTTATTTAGGAGTGTGTTGTTTAAGTACTATAACTTGTAAATTTCCCAAACTTCTTTCTGTTATTGATTTCTAATTTTATTCCATTGTAGTCTACGAACATAATTGCCATGAGTTTGGCCCTTGGAAATTTACTGAGATTTGTTTCATGGTCTAACATGAAAACAGTCCTGGACAATGTGTCATATGTGTACTTGAGAAGAATGTGTACTCTGCTGTTGTTGGGTGGAATGTTCTGCTGATGTCAGTTATGTCTAGCTGATTTGTAGTGTTGCTCAAGTTTTCTATTTCTGCTATAGACTGAATGTCTATGTCATGCCCTCCCTCAAATTCATCTCTTGAAACCTAATCCACAGTGCGATGTTATTAGGAGGTTGAGCTTTTGTGAAGGTGAAGAGGTCATAAGGGTGGATCCCTCATTAATGGGAATTAGTGCCCTTATAAAAGAAACTCCAGAGAGCTTCCTTGCCGTGTGAGAACACTGAGAGAAGATGGCTACCTATAAACCAGGAAGCAAGTTCTCACCAGGCCCCAAATCTGCTGTGCCTTGACTTTGGACTCCTCAGTCTCTAGAACTGTGAGAAATGAATTTCAGTTGTTTATAAACCACCCAGTCTATGGTATTCTTTTATACTGGCCCAAACAGATGGAGATAATTTCCTTTTTCATCTTCTGTCTAGTTGCTTGATTCACTGTTGAAAGTGAAGTATTGCAGAAGTTGTCTGCTATTATCATCCAGTTGTTTATTTCTCCCTTCAATTCTGTCAGCTTTTTTTTTTCATGTCTTTTGGAGGTCTGTTGTTCAGTGCTAAACACACTTCATCAACTGTCTGAGTATATCAATTTGCCCTTCTGCCAGCATTTTTGAAATTAGCCTTTGAATCAGCAAGATAGACCATGATGCATAATGCTTAACATTTAAGAGTAATACACACCTTATGTTCTCCTCTAACAGAGATGGCATCTCTCTGGATGATTGGTTGGAAAATATGTCTTATCTGGACATAGATGTTCTTTGAAAAATAAAGCCAAAGAACTCATGAAAATTAAATTTCTTTCTTCTGGATTTACATATTTTCTCCCCTTTTGAGGTTGATGAGCTAAACTTGACATTTTCCCTAATTTTTCAGTTTCCCAGAGGAATAGTTATAATCAAATAATTAAAGTCAAATTTCTGAGCTCTTTACTGATCATGGTCACAGTGTTACTTTCAGTCCTTAAGAGAGAAGCTAGGCTAGCTTTTAAGCAGTAATCTATCTGAGAATTCAAAGACTCGGAAAGTCTACAAGAACACATTTCTAGGGGACACTGGACTTACTGTGGTCAGGGCGCTAGTAACAAAGCATGTGTGCTCAAGATGTATCAGATGTCCCAGCCTTTAAGAAGCTATATCCTGGCATCATGAAGAAAATAAAAAAGAAAACCTGGAGTTCCTTTCATGGCTCAGCAGTAACGAAGCCAACTAGTATCCATGAAGATATAGCTTCGATCCCTGGCACTTCTCAGTGGGTTAAGGATATGGCATTGCTGTGGCTGTGGTGTAGGCCGGCAGCTCTGATTCAATCCCTAGCCTGGGAACTTCTGTATGCTGCGGTTGCAGCCCTAAAAAGCAACAACAACAAAAAAAGAAACAAAAAGAAAATAAAAGTTATACATCACTTTGGTAAGGATTGTGACAGTATAAACAAAAGACGCCAGGGTAGGGCAGAGGGCTGGATGTAGAAGGCATGCCTCCCACTACAGGGCATTACTATAGTTCTTTTTAAATCTACAAAATCTAGAATCAAGACTGGTTAGCCAATGCGAGTATGGAATAGAGACTAACTTTAGAGCATGTGGCTGCTTATGGCTTACAAGACTTGGAGATCATTCCAATTCACTCTTATTTATTGTCCTAGGGCACTCTTTCTCAAAGTATGGTCCAATGACCATGGGGTGACTTCAAAAGACTCCCTGTTTCCAAAATGCAAATGCTTTCCCCATTTCTTACAGGAAAATGAGAATCAGTTCCATATACTTTCAGTTATATACATGTCCAAAAGCTGCTAAGTGAGTTATTATGGATTATCACAACTTTGCATTTTAAAGCCCTCGTTTAGTCCATAATCATAAGGTCTGATTGTGCACAACACATTGGCTGTGCCGAAATGTCGAACACAGAGGGGAGGAACTTCAGAACAATTTCTTTCTAGTGCTTCATTGGTCCCAGGGCTTTCACTTGCTGCTGTCTTTCTGTTTATTAACATAATTGTAGAATTATTCTTAGGGTTTATCTTTGTTAGTCATTTTGCTCATAATTGCTGCATTGCTAATACTTAGATACTTATTTTGTTCCTCTCTAATTCTTTGTTATCATTGAGTTCTTTTACTGCTGCAAAAAAGAGAAGAGATGGTACAGGCAGGTTGTGGTATGTTGCTCTGCCCCAAAAGTCTAGAAAGTATTGCCCAAAAGGAACTCTTTGGTCTCAGCAGGCTAGTACATTAATGATGCTCTGGACATTTCCCTATGTCCAGAGGTTATTTCTGAGCCTCTTTTAAAACCATTCTATCCCCATCACCCTCTTGAAATTGTCCCTGACGCCAAATCACAATGAGGTCCTCCTCTAGTAAGCTGTGACATGGGCTTTGCTCTACTGCCTAATTTGTTAGTGGGTCACAAACAGCCATAGGATATCTTGAATCACTGAGCTGCTATCTAATTCTTGAATTGTTAGCTACTTTTTGAAGTACTTTATTTTTATCTTTCCATTAAGATGTAAGTATCCTGAGTATAGGGACCAGAATGAAGAAAGTGCCCATGGTACAGAAGCTAATTACAGAAGTTCTTTACTGGGCACCTGTGGTCTGATCTGAGAGTTGAGAGGGAGCAGAAGTGGATGCCAAATCTACTGGATACCAGTCCTTAGCCTTCCTCCAGGCTCCCCAGAACCCTGTCTGTGAAGTCTGAGGTGGCATCTGCTGCAGCTACAAGCAAACAAGCTGGCAGTGGCTTTTGACGGTGGCCATGAGATGAGGGATTCCTGATCATGCAGCAAACAAGCAGGCATAGGAGTGTGGGAGGGCTCTTGGTTTTCAGACCTTGCTGCTGATCATGTCTCTTCATCTGGCTCCTGAGCTTGCTTAAATCACCATCTGGCCACCTTAAATTATAGCCAGGAGAATCCTGAGAGGTACTTGGCTGAACATCTGACCTTTCCTACCCTGGCCTGTTCCAGGATGGATTAGGACCCCATTTGGAATTCTCCTTTGTCTCTTGGTCTTAACCTGGTATGTACTGTCTCCGTGTTGCCTGGTTGTGGTTTCTGATGAGGTCTATGTTCTAAGTCCTTTGCCACAAGCCATGATTACTGATCTCTAACTGGCTAGTCATTGGCCTTTCTGATTCTTGTCCTATAGTGTTTTTATTGATTTTAATGAACAGTTCTAGCCATGACACAGGGCAAGGAAAGAATCTGAAACCCCATTTAAAAGGAAGTGCCGATCTTAGCCAGAAGGCGCTTCTCTGTCTTATGTCTAAAATATTCTAACAGTTATAACCTAGACTTTGAGTCTTATGGTTTTCGTAGTTGGGTACTATGGACTTATTCACTCAGTTGTCAAACAGTGATCTGTTTGATTAAATCATTGAACAATACATGGTGGCCCCAAAAGGAAAAAATCAAATCCAACCAGTGAGGGGCTAAATGATGGCTGGTCAGGGTATTTATTGCTTATAAGTCGACTGAATCAATCAACATGAAGAAATGTTCTCCCTCTGTGACTATAAACCATGCCCATGGAAGTCTCAAAATCTGACAGATTTGCAGACGAATTGATGAGTCAAAAACAAACCAGCTTACTATATCTCCTGCAAGAAATAAAGCTCACTCCTTGGCTTACAACAATGACTGTACTCACTGGGAATTCTGATCAATTACCTCTGCAAATTAGGTTTTCCCACTCCTGTAGAATAAGGACAAATGGGTCTCTCTAAGTAGCTTTGCATTATTAGAATTTGTCCAGGAGAGACGAATTATTAAAGCCTTCTCTTAGAAAATGAAGTAATAAAAATGTATTCTGGATACTCTGATACCTCTTTGATATTTTATCAAGTTGGTATTATTCCCTGTCACTATAACCATAGATCCAAGGCTACAGAATCAACCTTACTGCTGAATAACACTGCAAGATCCTCTCTGAACTAATTTTAAAGCAGATTCCTTTGAATCTTCAAAACCAAATTTTTCTGAAACTGGAACTGGGGTTAAATTTAGGTCAACACATATTTCATAAAGGCAAAACCCTTTAAAGTTTGCATTAAAATTTCATGTGTCTAACTGAGCAGCCTTGTTGGAAGGATGATAAGAAATGCTACCAAAAGTCCATTTCACTTCTGTGGGACTTCTCACAAGAAAGCTCTGCAGCTTCATCCCAAGTATATTGGAATATTTCATCGCAGTTTGGCAACCCAAGCGGGACTGAGCATAACGATACTTAGTCATCAGTTTGTTTCATTCTGTCATCATTAATAACACGTGTATGTGGCCATGCTTCCAGTCAGTTCCTGCTCACATCACTTTGTCCCCATCCAGTTTCCTGGGATTCACGCTATGGTCAAAGAATCCACTGTGTTTTAATCTTATTCCTTTGTTCTTTCATGTAACTGTGTTGAAAACACTAGATACTGCTCTGTTCTTTTAACTCGAAATAGTTCCTCTCTTTCACTGCACTACGAAGAAACCTTTTCGACAAAACTTACTCGCACATGTCCTAGTAAATCAGCAAAAGGGTGACACAAGTAACATTGCCACCCCGCAGGGGATTGTCTCACAGAACGCCTGCTCTTCATTGTGTTAACCGAGGACACAGTAGGGCCCCGTTGTTCTGCTTGGCTGTGCCACCTATGTGGTCAGAAGATTTCACCCTAATACTTCCAGGGAGTGTGCAATCTATCTGGAAGGTACTGTGTGAGGAAGGGGTGAAGCAGTATATTAAGTAGGTAGCAGCACTGACTTCGAGGGCAGGCACCCTCATCTCGAGAGCAGCCGTGATACTGGGTATCATGGGGCCTAAAGAAACAATGGATGGAATGCTCTTCGCACGGTATCTGGCCCATGATAATTAATTAGTGTGTGTGTGTCTCGTGTTTAGCATATAGCAGATACTCAGTAAATCTTACTTTAATAAACGAGTGGATGAATGAACAAATGAATGGATGGTCAGCCAGAAAAATATGTTTTACATTCCCAGTTTAGATTCCTCTCATCTAGGCCTAAACTTGGGCTTTAGAAATGGAATACACTGTGGGATGCTGTGGGCTGCAGTAATGTTGGATAAAGTGGATTTGCTCCCAGGGTCTCACAGGTGAAAGAGTGATGACTTGGGCCAATTCCACAAGCCCTCTGCTGACAGACATCCCGTAAGAGACTGCAGGCATCAGGTCTGCCACTGAAGAGTGGGGCTGAGCCCTTATCCCGGCACCACGTTGTTTTTGTTTTTGTTTTTTGCTCTTTAGGGCTGCACATGTGGCACATGGAAGTTCCCAGGCTAGTGGTCGAATCAGAGCTGTAGCTGCTGGCCTACCCCACAGCCACAGCAAAACAGGATCTGAGCTGCATCTGTGACCTACATCACAGCTCATGGCAATGCTAGATTCTTAACTCACCGAGTGCGGCCAGGGATTGAACCCATGTCCTCGTGGTTACAAGTTGGGTTTTTGACTGCTAAGCCATGACAGGAACTCACATTTTTTTTAACAGATCCGGTTAAAATGAAAATACAGTCACAGGCCCTGCTTGCAGCGCCTGTTGGGGTAACAGGTAGAGTTTGAGCCTGCCCTTCCCTCCTCTACCTCCAGGGTCATCACAGGGTCCTCTCGGTATGCCTTACCTCTACCTGGGTTACCACCAAACCTCCTTAGCTCCTTGCTCCTCTGATCCTCCAACTCAGAAAGGAGCTCATCACTCTTTGGTACATCTGGGTGGGGAAATAGGTATGCAATGAGGGAGGGCTCCCTGGGCGCCAAGATCAAAAGCTCCTCAAGGCCCCCAGCCAAGCGTCTTTCCCCTCTCAACTCCATCATTCCCTAATTAAAAAGGTGACCAGAAAGGGGGTGGAAGGCACATAGCCTCAATGGCCCTCTGACTGGATTTGGAATAAGATGGGCGTAAAAGCTTGGGTTTACATACCAGAAAACCTTTGCGCCAGAAATACTGGTCTAACTTGAAGGCTCTGATACTTAGTAAAGACTTCTGGAATTCCAGACTCCTTGGCGGAAGGCTTCCGTAAACAGTTTTTATAGTGGTCTTTTTGAGACAAAGAAAATAGTTTTTCACTCACCTTTTTTTCTTCCAACTACTGTTCAGCTCTGGGGACGTACTTCAGTTCACTTTTAATGTTCTGGATCTCCGATAGGTTGACCGCAGGTCCTGGGAGTTTCTTTGCTCCTGGAATTGGCTTCTTCTCCTCATCTGAAGTAGGAAGAACAGCCTGAAGGGGGGAGAAAAAGGAGAGAGTCAGTCAGCTCATTCCTAAAAGACATGGGGTCCCTCTGGGTGACGGACATGAAGCAGAAAAAATTTCAAACAAGAATAATATCAAGGTCTAGTTCTAGCAGAGTGACTCTTTCTTGTCCTGTTGTGACACCCTCAGACTTCCAAAAAGATCTCCCAAAGTTTGTAAAGGAATAAAGTTGAAAGAAGAAAACAAGTCATTTCCCCGTGACTTTAAACATAAGAGTACCGTTCAGTGTCTGATAACTAATGTAAAAGACCACTAGGTATAAGGATTTGTGTTTCCAAGAGAAGCATCTTACAAGATCAAACTGAATTTGGTATCATAATATGCCTGAAAGGCAGAGGTGTGTGGGCTATTAGTACACCGCTGGCTCTAACAATGATTTGGTCCAGGATCATTTTTTTATTTGGGGTGCAATGGCCGCCAGCCTTTGTTCCAATGACATTTCTGAGAAGCATAAACAAAGGAAACTGACATAAGCAAAACCTCTTTGAATATGGGCGAGATAGGAGGGAGGGAGCAGCAGATGAGGCCTGGCTCTCCTCTCCCGCTTTGGAAAGTATTTTAAATTTTCTGTCATTTTATGTTTCTGCATTGTTGCCACTTTAGGGCAAAACCACATCCTATACTTTTTTTAATGGCTCCTCCAATGCCTGGTACACAAACGCAAGGGCACAGGCCTGCTTGTTGATTGTTGTTTAGTTGATTAATCCCGAGCATGTACCATAGCGACCAATCTGTGCCCCTTGTACACACACCAAACAAACATATTAACAGCTCCATTGCTGTGTGAGGCTCCTAGAACGCCATCTCATTACTTCTGAAGCTTGCTGGTTAGTTCTTTCCTCCTATTTGCTAGTGGTGGCAGGCATAATCTCCAGGGCTTTGGAACAAGAGTGTTGGAGGAACATTTGATCTCTGTGGCAGCCACAAGAGCACGCCTCACTGATCAGTTTCCTGCAGGGAGGATAATTGAGTGACAGGCCAGCTGCTTGGCCCTGAAACCCGCCCATCACCATGCTGAGGTCACACTTCCCACGGCTGCCTGTGGCCAATGACTGAGTGTCACAGGATCCTAAGGCGGGTCTATCCTGGGTGAGCTAGGCCTTTGAACAGCACTGCCCCCTAAGAGGCTTCCGCCCAACCCTCTGTCCCAGGCTCCTTCACCTGCAACGTGGTCTAATGACCCTCCCATCTTGCCTGACAATTGTTTTCCCCCAGTAAATATTTCGCCTAATCCCCTCTGTGGGTTGGCTTCCTGGAGGACCCAAGCTAACACAGGCCCCGTGTGAGGCTGGCAGGGCGCCACCTGCTGGACCAACAACCAAGTAAACCAATACAGTTCTGTGAAAGGAAATTAAGAAATCACACGTTTTTGCCCCAGGTTCAAGCCCTACGCCCCTGCAGCACCAGCAGGCCATCACATGGGTATTAAAGAAGCTGCTTTGCTTTATCCCTCATCTGGCTTCTACCATGGGAAAGGGAAGAAAGTGGTCAAGCTTTCCCAACTTTGAACAATTATTTGGTAGATGTGTCCTTTACAAAAAACGTTTTTAAATTGCTTATTTGAGGGGATGAGTAGAAATAAACAATTTTGAGGTGCTCTTCTTCTACTAAAGGCTAATGGTTTTTCCAATAGTCATTTTCTTTGAATCTAGCAGAGTGCTGATGAAATAGCTAACGTGTCACCCACACGAAATGATAAAGTAATTGGATGTAGACAGTACCTGTTGTAAATATCTGGAAAATATGGCTTCCCCAGGCCAATGTACAGACCCATAGCCTCAGCTTCCTTTCATCATGCACACGTATTCATCATTTATAAATGCAAGTTTAGAAGCAATGGTTAAAACTATTAAACATCCACTTGGAGGACAAGGAATTCCAAAATGTTCTTTGTTAGGTTTTTGGGAAGAAATTTTAAACAAGGCTATAAAGTGCTTTTTTTAAAAAAATGTGTAGCATTGAAATGAAGAATGTTTCTTCACTTATACATGTTCCCATGGTTCTTACCTGGGTAGATCTTAATAAAGAAGCATGAAGGAGAAAAATATTGCCAATTCCTTCTGTTAAGTTCCGAGGTAAGTCACAGTCACTAGCTTTCTAATATCAAAATGTGCTAGATTGGCACATTATAAAACCAAAGTGTGCAGTTATGCGTCCGTGTGCAAACATTTATTGTGCGAGCATACACAGATAAAGGATGAAACTATTTAACATGAGGCACTTTCCTTGAAATTTATTAAAATCTCAGTGCACCATTTTTTATTTATCAAGGTAAGACTTGGAGCACCTGATTTGGTAAGGTCACATATAATGGAAAATTATAAGTAGATGTATTTAATAAGTAGGTATTAAGATATTGAGTCAGCAAGGGGGTTGGTGGTGGTGCATATTCTTAATTGAATCCTCTCATCTTTTAAAAAATAATTGAATCAGTTTCCATTTCTTCTATGAATTTGTTATAAGGATTATGATAAATTAAGGCATGAACAGGCAGGGTCCAGATGGCCCCATTTGGCTAAGAATGTTTGCTTTTCTTTTGTAAGTAGATAATTTGAAGTGAGAAGGGATGTGGAAGACATTCTTTGGTTTAGATCAAGAATGCTTGAGAGAAAGCTTATAGGCCTCTGTGCCATTCCCATTTCAGGAATGGCTATTGTCAAGGGGAAATGTCCCTCTTGGGGATGACAGAGTATTTGCAAAAATTCAGCAAAATGGTGAACCATTTTCCAGCTATCTCACCTTCATCTTCCTCTTTACTACCAGATGCCCTACTGGATTTTCCCCTAAACTCTCCTATGTAAGACACTACTTACTCATTGTTACGAGTGGTGCATATACTCATTATGCGCAAACACTGAAGGCTTAATAATAACAGCAAACACACCACTAGCTCTTCTAAGTTACACCGACTAACTCATTTAATCCTCACATCAATCCTCAGTCTGATACCATTATTATTTCTATTTGACAGTTGAAGAAACTGAGGCACAAGGCAGGGAAAAGGAGTAAGAAATTGCCTGTGGCCTCATGGCCAGGAAGTAGTGAGACCAGAATTAAATAGTGGTTTGCATCGTTAATGGGACCAGGTGGAGTGGGAAATCATTAACAGAAAATCCCAACACGCTATATTGTGGTGTAGTAATAATGATGGCATTTCCGTCAAAAGAGAGATTTGGGAGGCAGAATAGGGGCTCATCATTACCCTTCAAATCACTTTAGTGAAGCAGCTGCCTTTTCTTAGGCAAAAGACTGGCCCTGCTTATTGGGATGTGGTTGTAAGGCCTCTGTCTTGGGCACATGCCAAGTTCTGGCTGGGCCAAGGAGACAGAGATGGCCAAAGGCTCGTCCTGGCTTCCTGCTGGGGTACCTCTTCCTCTTCAGGTCTGTGATGGCATCAGCATTGAGATGGGGATGATGCTGGCAGTGATAGAGGTGGTCTGTTCTGCTCAGGGATGGCGTGCTATGACCTCCACTTCAGATAGTGATTATCTTAATGCAAAGCTAGCCAATGGGTCCCAAATCTAGAAAAGTAAGCAATTGCAAATTTTCAAACTGGATAGTAGAGAAATGTGGGACTGTATACGTTACTTGAATTCAGATTCCATTTTATCCGTTTCAAGTGGCAAAAGGTGGCTGGGTCCTGTAGCCAAGCCAAGCTGCCTAACTGCTCCCCTCGCAATATTGTTTCCATGAGAAACTCACTCCAAGGTCCAGTCCAGAACTTGAGTCATTAGATCCCACCCATCCCTAAGACCCCACAAGTCCTGAGAGTTCATTTCTGCTCTTAAAATAAGGGAATGCCACCCCTCACCACCCTCCCGACCCATGAGAAAAGGGTAGCTCAGTTCCAGAAACACTGCTGGGGTCTCTGGATCTCTGGGGATACCTCACTCCCTTCATCCTGCGAAGAATGTTGTTTGGCCATTTGTTTACATGGCTGGTCATAAAGTAGGTGTTCATAACCCAGGCGGTATCAATTCTTGGCCATTTTAAAATGTGTGGAACCATCAGACTGGGGAGAAGGCAAGAGTGAGAACAAAGTGCTTTCCCAACCCCTTAACTGGGACACTTGTGTGGAGGCAAGTACCAGTTGCAGAGAGGAAGCGAAGCCCACCTGTACCACAGAGGGCAGATGAGGTGCAAGCCTCCAAAAAAAAAAAAAAAAAAAAAAAAAAAAAAAACCAGTCACAACAGTCAATTTAGTGAGAAAAGAGAGTCAAGCTACGTTGCAACTGCTTGCTGTGGTTATGACAGTCATAGATCATGAAGAAGCACGGCAAGAAAAGCTAATGACAGATAAAGAGAGGTGTAGGAAGAATTCCTTTCTGCTCTCCCTTCTACCTCCCTGTGCCTTTTTCTAACAATATGCGAAATAACAGGCCTAGGAGTCCTTCATAAAAATTGGATAATTCAGTCAATCGCTGAACAGCCATTTATTGAATAGCTGCTATGAATTGAATAGGTTATGCCATGTCCATGATATCACCAACTCTTCCCTCCCAGCAACCCTCTGAGGAATGGAGGGGCCTGTATTTTAGTGACTCAAATACTTGACCAGAGTCCCAGAGGGAGAATTCATGGTCATGAGTTAACTGGGTGGCCAAGTTAGCAGCAGCAGGACTTGCAGTGAAGGGTGTTCCTGCTGTGGCGCAATGGGGTTGGTGGCATCTCTGGAGCACCAGGACACAGGTTTGATCCCCGGCCCAGCACAGTGGGTTAGAGATCAGGCATGGCCACAGCTGCCGTGTAGGCTGCAACTGTGGCTGGGATCTGATCCCTGGCCCAGGAACTCCATATGCCGCGGGGTTGCCAAAAAAGAAAAAAAAAAAGGAACTTGAAATTATGTACCATGGAAGCAGAGTAGGGCTGGGTCATTTCAGCTTATATGTTCAAAATTTGTTATTCATCAAGAGTGACTTGGCGACTGAAATTCCAGAACTTGGCGATATCACTGAAATACTCCATCTCCTCCTTTCAGAAATTATCTTTCTATTTTTGGAGGCTGGAACCACTAACTTGGGACCACATCAAGAATTATTTATGAGAAATAACAGATTAGATGCAGAACAACCAAAGTTTTATTAGGAAATTTTGAAATGGTGATAAGTGTTCTTTTGGAACAAATACCTACCTAAAAGGTCATCTACAAGAGTTTTTAAAAAAAAGTTTTTCACCTTTAAAAAAATGATACACTTTGCAATGCCCTGTGACTTTATTTAATACTCTAAGACCTTACCTTTTTTTTTTTCCAGAATCAGACCTTCCAGGTTTCATTAGAAAAGTCACAATTGAGGAAGAAATATATAATATATTAATTTTAGCCCCTGTTTTAGAAGACTGGGTATTTGAATTCGGAGGAAAGGTAAATAATTAGTGGGAGGGGGAAAATGCAGAAATCGATAGACTCCCTTGGAAGTTCCTCTTTCCAAAGGATATAGCCAGAGATTGGGGGTTTTTATTTGAATCCACAAGTCATTTAATGTGCTTCTTACCTGCACTCCCTCGGGGATTCATCACTCACCAGAAGTTGTACTACACACATCCTGCTCGATTCAGTAAAAGCTCCGGAGTGAAAATGTAGCGAGTTAGTGACATTTGTGGACCTAGAGCATGTGAGAGGGTCCCCCCCTCCTTTACACACACACACACACACACACACACACAATCAATCAATAAACCAGATACTAAACTCGGCATCTTCAACTAACTGTGCCAGGCACTTAGATTTAGCTGAAGAGCAGTGAGGGGCAGTGTGTTTTGTGGCTGATTGAGCAGTACAGTCAAAGAAATGTCTGTAATACGCAATGACTCCTTGACCCACGTCCTCTTGTGCCCTCCTGGTCCCTGAAAGCTGGCCTTCGCCTTGCCTCTGCCCCCCTCTAATCAGGATGGAGAGGAGAAAGACAGGCAGCTCAGTTTTCCTCACCTCCTCTGTTTCTGGGGTACATTCTTTTTTTCTGGGGGGTTGCCCAGCTCCTGGCCGAAAGGCTCCCATCGGAATATTGATATTTGCCTAAAAGAAAAAACAGGGAAGCTTTAACTAAAGAAGAGTAAGAAACTGCAATGACACTCTGAGATGGGAGTCATTGTGAGGCAAAACAAATCTGAAAAGTACATCTTTAAGGCTTTTTACCTCAAAATTGCTGTACTGACAGTACAAAAATATGCAAAGGAAAATTGGACTTCCATTTATTCCACATTTCTGGTACTCATCCTGAAGTCTGTGCAGTGATTTCACAATATGCTATTGGCTGGAAGAATTTGAAGACAGTGTGTTCTGGCTGTTGCCCTCCTGTGGTACTTAATATTTTCTGCTTTCCACGATGAGGAAGGAACATATAATGACAGGAAAGGAGGAAACCATCCCACACCTTAGCCCTCCTTCAGCGTCCTTTGGATTTACCACAGGAGGAGGGAAGTCACACCGCCTGAACCCCTGAACCGCCACTTCCTTTTCATAATGCCCTATGGCTGTTCCAGCACTTCCTTCCGTCTCTCACCAACACTCTTTTACCTTCTCCCCAATACACCACTGTGTAAGTCAGTGTGTCAGGAGGGTGCTGGAAAGTCAAGTTTATGGGTATCACAGTTCATAGATTGTTGTCCTTTATTAAGATGATATACTAATCTCCATCTACCCATAGTAAGCATAAAATACCTTCTAGAAAATATGAAAGATGCTAAACATTAAACGATGTAAGTAAAATACTGACACGGTAATTCCGCCTGGGGAAAGAAAACATGTGAATTCGAATTTTACCCATATTTCACCTTTTATCAAAATGCAAGACTGTTTAACACAGACCAAAAACATCTTCACCCAGGAGGATCAGTCACATAAAACAAGCATTAAGACTTTTTTTTAAAAGGCAAAACGTAATTCTTTTCCACTTGAGATAAAGTATTGCCTTATGAGTAATTGGATACGTGGGCTTGAAAAGTTGCAGTTGCACTTAGATGTTATGAATGAAAATGATGCCTAAGCAAAGGGAGCAAAATATTTTGTTACCTTATTTATGACTCAGTTTGGTACCACAATATGACAATTTTGGTACCACACCAAACAAAGTTATTAGCAAGTGCGGTGTTTGGAACTGCCTGATATGAGCTCTGTTGCCAAGGAAATGTTTAATTCAGGACATAGGAAGTATCCAGTGTCCGTGTTCACACAACCTGGCAGATCTATGTTCTGCTCTGGAGAACGGGAATTGACGTTTTCCACATAGGGGCTTTAAAACTTTTTTCCCCACTAGAATAATGCTGATCCCACAGAAAGGACGCAGATTCAAAGTGTTTGTGGCTTTGATATCAAGCCGCAAAGAGTATCAAGACAGGTTTATCACCATTCCTGGGGCCAAGAAGTATTTAGGGTCAGTATATATTGTATATGCTAAAATATAAGGGCAGCATAATTTTAGAGGGAAGCATTTTGGGAAAACTAACACTGAGCCTCCTATGTTATTCCTCTGCTTAATGGAAATAACAGATGGCCTAGAGTGGAAGGAGGAGGGGGCATAAGACAAGGGGGGAAATGTGTCTTATATGGTGGCAAATATGGTAGCATACTTCATGAATTCCAACATGCACCTCTTTTAATATCTCTGAAACCAGAATATGTCTTACAACCAGTGTTATCTTAAAATTTTAATAGGCACATTTATTTTATTTCTTAGGACATAAAATACTGGTATTTTACAATTGACAGTGTCTTAGATTGGATGAAAAATCATTAGGGTCCTGAAATAAGGTCAAAACAATGTAAATAAGACTCACCAAAGATAATGTATATTGAACCAATAGCTCTTTTCATTACCATACGTTGGATGAGAGGGGAAAAGTTGATATAGGAACTATTTGGAAGAAAGTTAATTGGCTAAAAGTTTAATTAGATCACCACTACCCTGATTCATTTATTAAGTATCTACAAGGGGCGTCTTACAAATGGGAAGTTCAGGCTAACATATTGTTTCTGAAAGACTTGATTGCTAAACTAACCCATTTACTGAAGTGTGTATGCTCTATGGTAGGTTGTAGTTTTCAGTAAAGGAAGAGGGAAAGGTCATCCAGGATAATAATGTATTCAATAAAGCACCTGCTATGGAAATACTACCTTTTCTTGTTCAGAGATTGATTTTAGCAATGCCTGTAGCCTTTCCATCATACATGGGTGACTTATGGTAGCAAATAAGAGCCCAGTGCTAGGAGATGCCACAGATTCTCTGTACTTGAAAAAGTGACGACTGCTCTGGGTCTCATCTTCCACATTTTTAAAATATGAATGTTGTGCTTCATTAATGGTTTCCAAACCTCTTGTGCATGAAGTGCTTCCTTTAAGAAAAGTATTGTGAGAGTATCTAGTATGCAAACTAGGTGAAGGTGGAGCTGCTCTGGCTGAGGTGGTAGGGAGCCCAGACCCCGTGTGCTTCCCCAAGCCCTGGGCCATAAGCAGTGCCTTGGGACTTGGGGGCCTAATCTCACCATCATTGAAGGAGATTATCCCTAAGTGGATGAGTATTGATGTGCATTTAACGTGTTTTCTCTGTTCATTCTTAAGATGACTGTCATTTGCTTTAAACCACTTTAGCATAGACAGTGTGATATTTTATAAGCACAGGTTGGTTTAAACTGCAACTCTAGGGAGCTCTATTGCTCTAGTTGGGAGTTCAACCTCCTGGGGTGCTTAGATGGTCAGATATCCCTAAGACCACATTCCTCAGATTGCTACACCAAGTGTTTTCTGTTAGCCTTATCTCCACCAACACCTGAGGCTTTAATGTTTGAAGAAATGTCAAAAACAACTGAAATAATGGAATGAGCATTAGAAATCATTTTTGTTGGGAGTTCCCGTAGTGGCTCAGTGGTTAACAAATCCAACTAGGAACCATGAGGTTGCGGGTTCAATCCCTGGCCTTGCTCAGCGGGTTAAGGATCCGGCGTTGCTGTGAGCTGTGATGTAGGTTGCAGATGTGGCTCGGATTCCACGTGGCTGTGGCTCTGGGTAGGCCGGTGGCTACAGCTCTGATTCGACCCCCTAGCCTGGGAACCTCCATATGCCGTGGGAGCAGCCCAAGAAATGGCAAAAAAAAGACAACAACAAAAAAAGAAACAAAAAGAAATCATTTTTGTTGACGAAGTTGGAGGAAGTTAAGACATGTAGAGCAGTTAAAATATTTTAGAGACAATTCCCACCCTGCTGAACTGAGTATAAGAATCTGATGCCTATAGCTTGCATCTTTAGAAACAGAGCTCAGAGGAATGATCCCAGAATGGGCCTGTCTCCAGCCATTGATAAAGAGGATTTCGAGCTGGCCGTTGCCAAGTAGAGATAACAGAACCCCCACCTGCCTCACAGGACCCTTTTATGCACAGTGGCAGTTACTGAGGGCAATTAAAGGAACAAGCACTGAGGCTTCATTGACCTCACAGACAAACCGTATCAATGGTTTCTGCTTGTTTGCTAACAAATGTGTGTTTAACAAAGTGGCAGAGTTGGGGTGGGACTAGCTTTCATCTTATCCTGGTGACAAGGTTGTGGGACAGTTACTGCTCCTCCCCCTTCAATCCAGCGCAAACTGCCTTATCCACCCCCAAACCCCAAGATTCAGCCTAGGTTGTCACAATACCATCATCCTCACAACAAACTTCTGAGATTCAGACTATTATATCATCTTCATTTCACTGATAAAGAAATTGACTCTGAACGACATGATGATTTACGCAAGGTCACAAAAGAGTTCAAGGATTCCAACTCGAAGCTGCCTGACCTTAGAGACAGACTTTTTCACTCTATGAAATCCCTCTCCAAAGGGCTCTTTTTGCTTGACCACAGTTGGCTCTAACCACTCTAACATTCTCTAAACTAGCTCTTAAATTGCACACTTACACCTTGAAAATGGCCTTGGAAAGGGGGCACGCAAAATGGATAATTCTAGGATAGGTGTCAAAGAAAAGCCACATTGAAAAACGAGCCATTAACTCACTGGCTTGATGCTTTTTCATCTTTAAGGCATCACTCAAGAAACCAGGAACCTAAATGGGTTTTCTGACAGCAAATATTGACAGGCTCCAAAGTAGCCTATGAACATGTCAGGTATCCAGTCATTAATGTATGCCTTGAGGGAGTTTTGGGGGAGTGCTTTGTAAATGATGAGACATTTCATTAATATAATTGTAGGGTGATAATATTTAAGTGACAAACTATAGACTAAATTATAGCCCTAAGAAAAATTCCCTATAACTTGAAGTTGATAGAAATGTTTAGACCTATAGCTCTCTGTTTTTATTCCATCAGCCAGAGAGTTGATGTTATAGTCTTATCTCTTTTACTGACTTGCTCTGTTTGAACACAAACAAAATACCTTCTCCATGACTCGATCTTTTCCATATGCAAACTGAGCATGGTATTTGCTGCTCAAAATGGGTTTGGAATATAAGCTACTTTTTCAGGAAAAAATAAACAGACACAGAAGTCAATGACCTGGAGTTGATAAAAGGTTGGACTTCCTTCTCTGTATAGATTCTGTATGAAAGTAAAGGAAGTAAGCTTCTTTTCCCTTTTGTAACATATTCCCTTGCATCTTTTCCCTCCTTGAGATTTATTTATCTTCTATATTTTAAATTATGCCTCGACGCAGCATCACTTTCCCGAGTTATACATAATTTGTTACATCCTCGAAGCTGGGAATGGAAAAAATCTACAAGATCATCTTTTGCCAGAACAGGATACAGTTCCCTGATAATAGACCTATCTGATGTGAAATGAATACTACACTTGATCTCACCAGGTGAAGAAAAGCAGAAAGAATTCCCTGTAAGTTAATTCCACTACTCCCTTAATTATTTGTATTGTTCTCCTGCTTGGCTCCAGGCTTTGAGAATTCTGGAAACAATACTCCCTCCACAGCCGCTCCTGTGTGACTTACAATGCGATGACATCTTTCTCCAGTGGGATGGATTCTGATAGCTGCCAGCCACTGAGTACTGACAATCCCAGTCCACTTTGCTTTCCAGAGCCATTCTTCTCTCATCTCCCCCTACCTTTCTGTCCCCATTCCATCTCTGAGGCTTTTGGAGTTTCCTCCCATTGCATATTTGTTTCAGATGACTCCCCATTGGGTCTATCTTTAGTCTTCAAGACTAAAGCTGCTCCTGCCAGAATCGCTAGCTACCCCTATGCCTTTCTCCCAGCTGTGTGCAGGGGAACCCCTATAGGGTTGCATTTTGCCGTATTTCTTTCGATGCTTTCCTATTCTAACAGTCCTAGTCCTTCTCTGAAAGGAGCAGGATTATGGCATTTTGAGATTTCTAACATATTTACAGACGGCTTTCAGAAAGAAGTGTGTGTGTTTTCCCAATAGCTAATTAAAAAATAAAATTTCTTATTTGATATATTAGCCTTAATTAGAAGACAGGCACACAGGCAGGCGCCAACTAAAATACATCCAACATATTTTAAAATAAAATTCTATATCATTTGAATGCATAACTTCTTTGCCTTTAGGGACTCTTGAAACGTGAAATGGATTCAGAACACAGAAAACTTTCCCACTCAACACAATTTTGAGAAACTCCCACTCAGCCACTGTTCTTCACCCATGATGTTTCATACTGAAAGGTTTTTTTTTTTTCCTCCTCTGTTCTCAACACTTTTTGTTCTTTTCAATAATTTCCTGAATGACTCAACTGTAGTCTTGTCATCCAGGGGAGAGCAAATTTCAAGAATGTACTGTACAGCTATTAAGATAATGTGTACACTTGGTTGGTGGCAGGTTATATTTCTGAAGTACTTGTGAATGTCAGACTCAAAAAAATGACATATTTTAGTCAGTATATGACTGCTTGCCTCATGTCACCAATATGGAGCCCTGGGCAGAGAAGCAAAGATCACCAGCTAGAGGTAGCAATGAAACCACTCTGGAGTCAGACTGCTACATTTCAAGTTCTGGCTGCACTTCAAAGAAACCAGCATTGGAAATCATAAACAATGTATTACAGTGGTTTGCCTAAGAAACAAAAAGTCAATCCAAGGTCAAAGAAAAAACAGAAGGCAAATGAAAGTTCATTTTTTTTTTAATCTCTTAAATTTAAAGAAAAGAGTAAAGGAAGGTATGGATCAGTGGATCACCATTTTTAATAAATGTATTTGATTAACTGAGCAACTCTGGGTGGTGATAGTCGAATCCTTTGTATATACCTGAAATTGTCATATACCTGAAATCTTTTTTAAACTGGAAATCCTACTTGGGATTAGAGTCGCTAACACCTCTCTGTAAATATTTTTGTCAGCCTGTCCTCTTCATCCACGGAGCCCCTGTGCCCCGGGCATTGGAGACTGGAAGAGCAATGCTAACGGGTGGGGAGGGGAAAGAAGCATTAAAACTCAGGGCATCAAGATATTCTGTTCTACATGTGGATTGGGTAACAATGGAAACTTCCCATAGTAAGAAACCACACACTAATGATTCAAGGCTCGGGTAATCGTTCCTCTAAAATGTATGATGAAGGAGTTAGGTTTAGTTTCCCAGGCAGCTCGGTTAAGTCAGCTAATCAAGAGAGGTGGGATTCAGTGGCCATGATCGTTTATATTTCAAGACTGTTTGTCACTGAGTCACTTCACTTTGTCCTTTTCACTCTTAACCAACTTACATTTAAGATGACTTTAACCAGCATAAGCTATCAGCTTCTTCACTGAAATGCTGACATGCTTTCTGAATGGCAGTTCAGGGCTTTCGAAGGGAGGACCCAGCATCCATAAAATGATATTTGTCTCTCCAGTAGCCTTGTTACTTATGATTACCCTTTAGATGATCTGAACCCACTGTTCCATCCTCATTCTCCATGCTGGCATGGAGATGATAAGTCATGAGACTAGCCAGTGTTGCAGAGTGGTTCCAAACATGGGCTTTCAGATCAGGCAGCTTGGGTTGAGTTCCTGACTTTCCTTCTCACATGCTGTGTGATCCTCAGTGAATTCTTTTGCTTTCCAAACCTTTCATAATAATCCATGGAAACCCCATTGCGCTATGCCAAGTACATAGTAAACTCTGAAAAAAAACTGTGACTATCATTATTGTCCTAATAAGCCTTAGAAGTTATTCTCAAGTTCATAGACAATTAGAAGCTGTACAGAAGCTTAAAGGTCATTTAATGGAATACCCCCTCCTTTGTAGCTCATGAGGAGCAGGGGGGTGAAGTCACAGAGCAGAACTAAGACTAGGGGACAGGACTCTCCATTCAACCATGAAACTCAAATCTCATGGAAGAGGACAAATAATACTTAGCTTGCTTTGATCAGTGGTGGAGAGAAAGGGACCAGTGACAACTCAGAGAACAATGGCTCTGGGTGGGCCAAGGCCCTGGGAAGGTCTCTGATAGTTTCCAAAGGGGGTGTGTTCAGGAGGAAAGGGAAGGATAGGCAGGTGCTGCCAGTGGCCAGTGTCACTTGGTCTGATTAGAGAGACTTACTGAGCAGATCGCTGATGGGATTAGATTTCCTAGCAGCTCTAGCTTTCCCCACCTGTCATGTCAAATTCTTTCATTTAAAGGGATCAGACCCACTATATACCTAGTGCGCTGGTGTTACCTTGGTTGCAACTTCATTCCTGTCAACAGTGGAGTTTAACTAGCAGCTTACAGAGCACAGAACCAGGGTCAACAAACTACGGCCCAGGGGCCAAATCCAACTTGCCACCTGTTTTCGTAAATGAAGTTTCATTGGCACACAGCCACCTCCATTCATTTAGATATGGCCTATGGCTGCTTTTGTGCTATAACAGCAGAGTTGAATAGTTCCAGCAGAGACTGAATTATGTGCAAATCTTAACATATTTTCTCTCTTGGGCCTTTATAGAAAAGGTGGGCCAACATCTGATATAGAGCCTTGTCAACTGCTTAGGAGACAAAGGCCATGGAAGGATTAACTGATTCCTTCAGGATATTGGTATGCCCTTGGAATAAATGTAGACTTTGTTAGAATCCCCTTACAATTCAAAGGCCATATCTTCGCCAATGTGGATGTGAAAGACAGCGTCCATCTCCTCTAAGGGTGGGTCTAGTTCTGGCCTCCCTCTTATTCTGAGGCACAGAGGAGAGGGAACCAGCTGATGAGAAAGCAAGGCCATTCCATTCATTTTTTGGATAGTTAGAAGAACTGTATCTTAAGGACTTTGTATGCTATAAACCAGGCACTTGTCCTACATTATTTTGTGTATTCCTTATGAGCAGTTCTATTAGGTAGTATTATTGTCTCCACTTTACAGAAGGGTAAACTCACAGAGTGAATGAGTGGCAAGGTAGAGATTTGTAACCATTTGGCTCCATGTTGTCTGATGCACATAGGTGCAGTAATTCAACTACCTATGCCTAAGTATTAGAAGTATGGTTGACAGTGGCTTAAATTCACTCAATTCAGACAAAATAGATATCTAAGTCATTACTTCTAGAAGTTGCCCTGAAAAATACTGTTGTACAAGATAGAAAACATTGCATACATCACTGCCTTCTTGGAAATATATGAAGCCATTAGCAAGTTACGGACTCTGAGAAATCCTGCAGTAAAGATCCTATTCAACTTTGCTTAATGTAGCATTTTCCAAACACTTTATCATGGAACTCTTTAATTAACAACATCCCATGAAACTAGCACCAAGAGACACACTTTGGGAATGGTTGAGCCAGATGATTATGATGATGATTGATGATAATGGCTACTATTTATTGAGTGATTACAGTGAGCCAGAAACTGGCCTAGACATTTGCATGCTTAGTTCATTTAACCCTCACAGCAACCCTATGAGTACATATTATTTTTTTTGTCTTTTTTTTTTTTTTTTGTATTTTCTAGGGCCACATTCGTGGCCTGTGGAGGTTCCCAGGCTAGGGGTCGAATCGGAGATGTAGCCGCCAGCCTACACCACAGCAACATGGGATCCGAGCCACATCTGCAACTCACACCACAGCTCATGGCAACACCAGATCCTTAACCCACTGAGCGAGGCCAGGGATCGAAGCCGCAACCTCATGGTTCCTAGTCGGATTCGTTAACCACTGAGCCACGACGGGAACTCCACGAGTACATATTATTAATTCCCCACTTGACAGATGAGGAAACTGAGGCACAAAGAAGATTAAACAACTTGCCCAAAGGCACAGAGTAGTAAGTCCTGGAGACCATGAATGCTTCAAACTCAGGGATCAGGTATGAGTTCATCTTTGCAAAGCCTATACTGCTTATGTTGCCCAGGAAAGGACAGTTGAACTAAATTGGCAATAAGATTCTAATAAAGAGAAGTGATTAGAGTGTTTTGAATAGAACATTTAATATCTTTAGTATTTATACAACAAGGGCACCCTCATCCACTGGGGTTTCTGTTTGTTCCACACAAGTCTATACCCTAGATAATGTTCCTACTAAAAAGCATTTGTATAGTGTAACCATTTTCATATTTTATATAATAGACCCTTCTTTAGGTTAATGCAGAGATGACAGGAAAATATCAGAGAAGATCCTATTTAGCCACCAGAAATAATATTTCATTTGAAGGTGCATTAAATTAGGCTTTCTGTGTGGCATAAAATATATTGAAAGAGGCAATACCGCATCCATAAGGAAGTACCGTATTGCCTTTGTTGGCAGAGTAGATAGATTTTTTTTTAAATGCAGTATAATAACAGCTATTGAGAACAGTCAATAGCAGCTTTTTTAAAATTTTACAGGCCTAAAAATATATCAAGGTCAAAATTTGTAGATAAAATGCTGGTGAATTTTCAGTGTAGATTTGAGAGGGCCAGGAAGGACTAAGGAAGAAAAATTATCACACTTTCAGCTTTAAAAGAAAAAGAAGAAAAGGCAGCCTGAGAGATTATGTTTTTGTGTCTCGCAGAAAGAAAGGAAGGAAAAAGGAAATTTTATGTTTAGCACTCTGGGAGCTTCAAATGCAGTGATTAAATGGTATTATTTTTCACCAGTTTAACATAAAGTATTCTTGAATGGTAATTATTACGATAATACTGTGACACTTAATGAGGGCTTGCTGTGCTGTTTTAAGCATCTTATACGTGTTGCCCTTGGAGGTGAGTTCTACCCCCATTTTACAGATGTGGAAGCAGAGGCAGAGAGGTCAAGCAGTTTTCCCATGCACCCACACCAGTACAAAATGGATTCAGGATTCAGACTCCACTAATCTGGCTTCATAGTCCATGCAAACTAACAGCTATACACCCTGGATAAAAGAGAAGGTTCAAAGGTTCAAGGATACCCACAGGTCTCAGAGGCAACATGAATTCTGCTACTAAGGTCAGGGTACATCAGAGACTCACTAGGTGGACACCAGAGGGCCAAACGTGGCAAGGGTGACTTGAAGCCCTGCCAATAAATAAGCCCTTCCTTGGTGATTTGTTCTACGACAGGTTTCTTCCAGAGGTTGTTAGGCATCTTGCCACTTAAGAACCCCATCCATTTAAGGCCATGCATTAGTCATGACAAGTAAAGATGTGTCTCTCCACCCACTTCTACCACCGGGGTGTTGCTAGGATTCCCCACCCCACACCCTGACCACATGCACGCTCCGTCAAAATACGGTCCATTACTTATGAATAGGTTTATGCTGTGATGGTGCATCAGACCCCAAATATTCAGGAACAGCCATCTGCTCTGCAGTATTCAGAAAAGTCCAGGGGAAAAAAAAGTTTAAAGTTTCCTTTAAAGAAAATACAGATGGCTCCTTTAAAGAACAGGAAAGACGGGATTTTACAATAAAATGTTGTGTCCAGTGTGTCACTGTGGGAGCCATTTGAGAGTTAAACACAAAGCCCTTAAGAGAAATGACAAAATAAGTACTGAGTAAAAACAAATACTGAAAGTTTTCTCTGTAATTGTATTTATGTTCCAAAATGCCTGCCTTCCCCTCCTCTTAATGTGGGTGACACTTAAGTCAGTTGAATCAACCAAAGAACTTGTTTGCAGGGAAGGCATGAGAAGACATAATAGCATACAGCCTTTAAAAGATAAATACCCATGCCTTGGGAAGAACACTTGACAAGAGAAGGATCTTATCTAAAGAAAGGTGTATTCTAGGAGTTCATGTTGTGGCTCAGCAGAAACAAACCTGACTAGTATTCATGAGGATGGGGGTTCGATCCCTGGCCTTGCTCAGTGGGTTAAGGATCCAGCATTGCTGCGATCTAGTGTTGCCGTGGCTGTGGTATAGGCCGGCAGCTGCAGCTCCGATTCACCCCCTAGCCTGAGAACCTCCATATGCCACATCTGCGGCCTAAAGAAAAAAAAAAGTATTCTAAACAGATGAGTCAACAAACAATTGGATATAAAAGTGGAAACTGAATTTTTAAATTCCTATCAACAAGCATAACAAAAACTTTCACATCAGAAAACATATCAAAAAAACATATGCACTACACTTTTGTAGAAGACCATTTAATTCTCATTCATAAACTTCGTCTTACGGTTCAGCACCATTACACAAAAATAGCTTTTCTTTTCTTAGTTGTACCGCAGCAGCCTTATCTCTTTCCTTAATTGTACCTTACAGGAGTCTGTCTTTTCTCTTTGAACTTAATCATCAGTTACGGGTGAACAGTCAAAGAAAGTCTGATTTATTAAGCAAACAGGCTAGAAGTTGCAGAGCTGATGTTAAAAACACAAATACACCTACTTACCTGGATGGCTCTGACATTGGAAACTGGCTGCTTCGACATACTGATGTGGTCTTAGCCCTAAAAAAACAAGTGAGAAACTGTTAGAAGTGGCGGCATTCAGATTCTCAGCCTTGATAAATTAGAAGCAAACTCATGATTCAAATGGGCAGTCACCCCTTTCACTGGCCATATATTCTTTCAGTCTCAGTTTCCGGTTACTTACAGACTCTCCTTCCTAATGCCTCAGGGAGAAGGAACACTAGAGCACCGGATAAATCATTCAGGAGGAGAAATGCTGAGATGCCTCGCCCCTGATGCTCATGATAGGCAATCAGAAACTTGAAAGGCGCTATCATCTCCTTCCCTGCCCTCCTGTCCCCCGCCCCTGCCTAGAGTAGCAAAGCAGAGGTTATGGGAATAAAACACCTTTGTCTGGGGCCTCGGAAGCTTTCCGCTTGAAACTGAACTTTTGATCTGAACGAGTTGTTGTTGCCGAGGCTGTGCGTCAGTCCATTGGAGCGCCTCCCTTCCGTGGGGGCCCAAAGAGAGGTGGTCTGTGCGGCTTCCTACACCTATCATGCTCCCTGCTCGCTGGCAGGGCACGTGTCCCTTTGCCCAGCGACCTGCGGGATGCTGTGAGGTTGTGAGCTGCATCTTCCCTGCTCTGTGCAGTCCAGAGCCTGGGCTCTGTAAGTCAGGCGGCCTGGCCAGCAACCCTCACCTGGCTTCTTTTCTTTTAATGAAACAGTCTCAGAGGGCAAATAGGACTTAAGTGACCATGTCACATCCCCAAGAGGTAGCACTGCTTCCTCCCCCAAAGGACCTTTGCTTTCTTTCATTTCATGAGACCTGACCTAGAGCCCCGTGACCAGTGGCTGGGGTTTACTGGGGCTTGGGGAGCAGGGAACAGCCCCCCTCTACACAAGCATTGTTTATAGCTTAGTCTGTTAAATGTTGACAGGATCAAGTGGAGATGTTGGAAATTCAGTGAATTAAAAAATGCTGCTTTTTATTTTATTTTTTATTTTTTTACCTTGCAGTTAGTTTATACATGCTACTTTTTAAACCCAAACTATAAACTGGATTGACTAGAATTTCCTCTATTGACTGGTGTGAGTGTGGGGGCTAACTGGTGAGTTAATGACCACATAGAGCAGTGCTAGCTTTTGCCACAAGTCAGGTGTAACCTGGACTATGTCAGCCAGCGTCTCTAGACCCGTGTCCTCCTTCCTTAAGTTCTGCCTGCTTCACAGGTTGTGGTAAGACTCAAAATGACATAATGTGCCTGAAACTGCCTTGTGATCTATAAAGCATGGTACAGAAGTTTCTGGTTGATTGCCCTTGCCCTTACATAGTGACTTTTTAGTACCATACTGATACAGGGCTTTACGTACAGCATTAAGAATTGTAGTTATGTCCCACAATACTTCAGAGAGAAAAGATCTGCAAACCCTGGAAAACTTACTTTTTTTTTTTGAGATCTTCAAAGTCTTAGGCGCTATTATATGAAGTTAAACAATTATATCATTTTTTAAAACCCCTACAATTAGTATATCCAACTATTTAGTCTTTGGGGGTCACATCCATGACAACAATGAGATTCTTTTTTAAGTTTCTCCTGAATGTTTTGGTAATATATAGACACAGCCTCCATGCATATGGATCTAGGTAGTATTATTTTCAATATGGTTAAAAAATTAAAAAGCAATAACATTGAAAAATCAGGAACACATTTACTCTATGATATGTTTCAAATAGGTTGCTGTCTTTCCTGCAATGTCAAAGAGTCAATGAAGGATTTTTAATTTTTGGATCTAGGGCACACAGCTCAGTTTCAAAAGGAAAAGCTTGATAGTTTAATTTTTAATGTTTCTATTCCTCAAAAGCTATTAGAAGTCACGCGAAGCAATAATTCTCTCAGGACTTTAAATATCTCATCATATAGTATTCTCTGTGAGTGTACAATTAAAGTTTAACTATTATCACTTGGGAACTTTGAAAAATTTATTGTACATCGATTCAAAACATGGGAAATAAGAATTTCTTTATGTTACTATAATACCAAGTTGAAATGTAAAAAAAAAAATGAGGCAATGAATATTTATACTCCATTGATTTTTTTTTTTAATTAGGCTGATTTTTTTTTTCCACTGCACTATTATGTTGCTTTGTATTTTGTGGCACTCTAAGCCTAATGGAGGGTTGTCCTTGGGCCTTGTCTCCAGTATTGCTTTGGTATAATCTCATTCGCATACAAATTCCTTCTCAACATATATGTCAATCTGTGAGAGAAACGTTGCTAGAAAGTTGGTCAGATTTGAGCTCTCATTCCTTGCAAACAGGCCAGATAACATTTGTGTAAGTCAGTTCTGCAGCCGTTCTTGCTGTCCTCATTATTCTCAGAGAAATCAGGGCAAAGCACACTGATGAATAAAAATAGACAGTGTTCCCTGCTGTTTCCCTGGCCCTGCGTTCACCTCCATTAGGGCTGCAGGGTGTAGCATGCACCTTCTTTATCTCATCCTGGGACCAGAAAAGAAAGCCATGCCTTAGATGCACAACTCCACTCACACCGGGGCCACAGCTTTTCATCCAAAGAGGTACTCTTTAAAGCACTCTACTACTCTGTCTCCTCATTCTGGCTACAATTTGAAAACATGTTTGACCGGCTATATATTGACTTGTACAAAGCCTATGCTATATAATGGAAATGCTTGCCAGCTTAGCACAGTTAAGTTGTCCCGGCAGTTCTGCGAGTCAGTGGAGAACTTTAATGGTCTGTATGCTGAGTCATCTACAATATACCTCTGCTGGTATTTGATTGGACAGCAGCTCATATCTGACTTCTAAATAAGACTCTTTCACTTACTAAAAAAAATTTTTCAACATTAATATCACTAATTTAATAAGAAGGGATTCAGAGGAAAATACAATCAATATAGGGAGAGAGAGGGCTTTGCTTTTTCTTTTTAAAGGTCAATTAAATAGCTACAGCTCAATCTCAAAGGGAATTATCTTCTGTCCTGCAGCTAAAAATAATTCCTGGGAAGGGTGTAGAAAGATGTTCAGCTGTCCAGACTAAATCTTGATTCAACTCTGCCTGAGATATACTGAGAGGGAAGAGGCACTCAGCATTGCCATGTACCAGAATCTGGTGCCCACACAGAGAGAGGCAAGGCTTTGGAAAAGATGGGTTGGGTTATTAATGTATATCTACATTAATGGATCTACATGTTGATAGAACTTAATCATTGAGGCCATGTCTGGTGCTTAGAGAGAGGAGAGAAGAGTTCTAAACTTGTACTGTGTTAACAGCTCTGGCAATAGTTTGCATTTAGGTAAACCAAGGAGCTTGCATTATAGCTTTTCTCTGCCCCCAATTCTCCTGATAATTTCTAAGCTTACAGCCCAAATCAGCCTACAGCTGACCAACTGTAACCCTGGCCATAAGCATCAAAATGACATAATGTTCAGAGGCACAGCCATCATATCTGGACCATGGATATTTTCATAAATGTCATTATCAATGAAAACTACTTTTAGTTCAAAATTCTTTCACCCCCGCCCCCACCCCAGTCCAGAACAATTTATAAAACAGAAGCAACAAGATCACCAATGAACAGTAAATTTACCAGGGAGCTACATCCACTGGTTACAAGCCAACAAAGTTATAAGTAGCCACTTCAAGTTAGTTAGCAAGGAAATTTCCTTCAGAAAGCCCAGTTATCCGAGCGGGACATTCTTGCTTACCTGCTTTATGTATTTGTTTCCTGCCTGAGGAAGGTCCCAGGCAGTCAGGTGCAAGAATACAAGGCTTCTCAGTGAGTGCAAGGGACGCCCGGTGTCCTCTGAGCTGCGATCTCAGTTCCGATGCTTTTCATGTGGCTGAAATAGCTCAAGTGCTCGGTGCCTCACCCTGTATTGAGAGCTGCTCCCAGCTCAGGGCTGGAGGGGAACTTGGTTTAAGGATAAGTGTTAAAGAGAATTCCTGTCATAGCTCACAGTTGTTCTTCCTAAATATAGAGTTTGATACAAGCCATACGCTGCCTCCAAAAGGCTTGACCGTGCTGAAAGCAGGGCTCAAATGTCAGCCGGAAGGTGGCTACGGAATCTTACTGCCCTCCTAATCTTCCAGAAGATGCTGGCTGCGTTTTCTCACAGATTCTGAGGAAGCACAGTCAAGTTTGAAAAGTAGGAAAAGTTTCTATCTTTAGCTTTATTACCTGGAGGCCAGAAGACAGGAGTGTTCAATAAAAATCGGAGAGAGGCGGTGTGGCACCAAGGGGCCTGGGCACCAAACAGTGTTTTGAGTCCTAGCTTGGTCATGGAGGAGCCGCGGAAGTTATCTCATAATCAACACCAATAAATGGTCACCAAATGATGGCGATTGTAATGTTACATTGAACTACACGACATCGTCCCTTTTGTAGGTCAAAAATGGTCGCACATCAACCAACTCGTGTGATTCCAGGGCCCAGAGTCCTTGCTGTCTCTGCCCTACCACCTCTATTTGTGGCAATGACTTTGACCCTAGAGCATATGAAACAACAGAACAAAACAAAGACACAATATCTATTTTAAGTATGACAAAGGCCAAGACGAGGTATGAGGCAAAACCCTTTTTAACGAGAACACTGCCAAATCCTAAAGCACATATTCATTATTTTTAACACTACTTTTATTTATTTTTTTACACTTCTCTAGTCTCTAAAATTACCTTTACACAGCATTTCCATTCAGTAGAAGGATTACACAGAGTGGACTCACTTGTAAATCATCTAATGGATGAAAGTGAGCCCATGCGAGTCTCTGACAGCATGGTCAGCAGCTAACCAATCACCAGCAACCATCTGCTACTAGTCCTCTCATTACCTGAGGCAAAGACGTTCCAGTCTATATGAGCCTCTAAAGTCAGGTGTCTGTTCCCTGCAGCTGAATGCATTCTGAACACTCAATTTCAGGTCAGTAAAGGGAAAACCAACATTCCAGTAGCCTAGGAGGTCAGCAGAGAATTGTGGTTCATTTCAGTTTAGGGTTCACCCTTAAATTCTGTTCATAGGCTGTTTAAAAGAATCGTGTCTTCGAGGAGTTCCCTGGTGGCCTAGTAGTTAAGGATCTGGCATTTTCCCTTCTGTGGCTCTGGTCACTGCAGTGGTGCAGATTCAATCCCTGGTCTGGGACCTTGCATGTGCCACAGCCAAAAAAAAAAGAAAAAAAGAAAAAAATGTGTTCTCAAAATTCAGTTTAGATGTTGTGCTTTGAGATCATATGGCACCACAAGTGAGTGAGTTATACACTGGGGAAGAGATGAGGGTAGGCACCTTAATATTTCCCCAGGTATTCGGCTGCTCCTGTGTGTTCACAGCTCTTCACCAGACAATAGGTGGCATCGCTTCCCCAAAGAACAACAGCAATGAGCCATTTTTGACCCCTTATCCTGCAGTCAGCCCATAAATTTTGCCATAGTCCTTTTGCCCCCAAAGGCCTCTCAGTAGTTACTGGTGTCATGTATGTCAACGAAAGTGCCCAGCATGCAGGGGGCTGCCTTTGTGGGAAGAACTGAGGTGAGCTGCATAATCAGGACTTCTTTGGTTGTGAGTGACAGAAACCCAAAATGAACTAGTTTAAGCCTTGAGGAAGTATAGCAGACACTGTCGATGTCTTTCTCAATATCCCTCTGCCGAGCTGAGTGCTGCAGCTGCAGACAATCCCCAGTACACTGTCAGCTTCCCACCTTAAAAGCCTGAACCTCTGCCTCTCTGCATGGGGGCCCTCTCCCTCTCCAAGGCAGGTTGTCTGAGTGTGCTGCAGGCATGACCCAAAAGTGTCAGGGAACAGAGACCCCTAGGGACAGACCTCAGCCAATGGGGATGGAAGTCGGTGATAATCACCCCACCTCCCTGTGGAACAATAGTGACACGTGGTCCAGTTTCAGAAGTGTCCAGCAGGGCCTGAGCCCCAGGTGCCCGCAGCAGGAACCGACTTGCTCATTACGATACCCCAGTTGGCTTTCTTCTTTCCCTGTCTCACTTCCTCACTCCCTCACTTGTGTTTTCTAGGATCATCACCGAAATAGACCACCAAATAGATAAGACCAGGTTCTTGTCTCAGTGTCTGGATTTGAGGCCGCCCAAACCAAGATGAAGGCATTCACTGTGAAAGCTTCATATTGTGGCAGGAAAGGCATAGCATGCAGGTGGGCCTCCAAAATAACCAGAACCAAGAACTCAGACCTCGCTAGAAAGTACCAAATTTATTTCTTCAACTCCAGTCTTAAAAATCCCAAGGTTCAGAGTTCCCACTGTGGCTCGGGGGGGTTAAGAATCCGACATAAGCTCCATGAGGATGTAGGTTCAATCCCTGGGGCTTCACTCTGTAGGTTAAGGATCTGGCATTGTCGCAAGTTGTAGCATAGGTCACAGATGCAGCTCAGATCTGTTGTTGCTGTGGCTGTGGCTTAGGCTGCAGCTGCAGCTCCCATCCAACCCCTGGCCTGGGAATTTCCATATGCCGCAGGTGTGGCTGTCAAAAAATAAAAATGAAATCCTAAGGTTCTGATTGCTGAGTTATTCACCAAACTTCTGGCCGGGGCAAGGTCAACTGGCATAGAGGAGGCCTCTGGGGTGCACAACTATGGAGGAGGTCCTTCCCAGAGAGAGGAATAGTTGTGACTTGCATAGCCCTCCCAACTAAGGTCTCCAAAAAGCACTGAGAAGCCAAGTGCTCTTCCTTGACCTCCTGCCACAGCACCCTGAAATTTCTACTGTTGTCACCCCTTTAGTTCAAGGCCCCCATATAACAGAGGAAGCCCCGGCACATAATTGGACTGGTGGGCAACAGTTAACTAGGCCCAAGGTGATGGGCACAAGATGAGCCCATTTCTTATTGGTAAAATTGACATGGGGAAAGAAGGAAGAAGAAAGAGTCTTTAAGTATGAGAAATGGAGAGCTAGACAGTACTGGGCATTGAAGGGGCAGCTTGAGACCTTTCAGACTATTTCATTGGAGATCGTGAAAGAGGGACAGGGTTGGAGGTTGTTGGCAAAAGCAAACTTCACTGAAGTCATTCCTACCAGCACGCCTCCATCCCTCCTCCACTATAGCCAAACAGCAGGAGGACATCTAGTAACACCTTAGGTCTATATAGGCCTTGTTGAGTTGCAAAGCATTTTCATTTGTATTATTTTATTTAGTCCTCCCATCAACTCTGTGGGGTAAGTGTATATTCCCACTATGTAGATCAGTAAGTTAAGGTTCACAATGTTAATTCAGAGCCAGTTATCCCCAGCTTTTTGAGTCCTATATTTAGTGCTCTCACCTGTTACACCACAATGTCCTTAAAGAAGCACACTCATATGCACACCCCCCATAAGCACTATATGTATATGATATCAGGTAGGATACATTTGGCTGCAAACAACAGACTACCTGACTCATGGCAGCTTAATAAAGACATTTAACCATCTTGCAAACCTAGAAACCTGAAGGAAGGTAGTTCCAGATTGGTTCAGAAAGTTTATGAAGTCAAAAAGACCCAGGCAATTTCCAGTCCTACTCTGCCACTCTCAGCAAGCCAGCTTTTCATCCTCAGCTTCTTACCACATGTTCTCAAGATGGTTGCCGTAGCTCCAGAGATCAGGATCTTCCACTAGCATCCAAACAATACAGAAAGGCAGTGAAGGTGACAAAAGGGGCTTTCCTACTATTAGGCAGGAAACACTCCCAAAGCCCCAGCAGACTTCCCCTTACGTCTTGTTGGCTGGAATTGGGTCTCATGGCTGCAAAGGAGGCTAAGACAATAAGTAAGTGGCAGACGGTGAATGGAATAGGACTGACTAGCTAAGCTCAGGCATCCCATACAGAATCAGGATGTTCTTAGCAATGAAGAAGAAAGAGAATGGTAGTGATGTAGACAAGATACATACACACATACAGAATTTTATAGCGGAAAGTGGGCTTTCACACACATAAATCATTTAATCCCTACCACTTTATAAAGCAAATGTTGCTTTGTTTATCTCCATTTTATAAATGACAAATCATCCACTTAAAGGTCAACTCACATGTCTAACAAGTGTCCAAGTCACAACTTGAATCAAAGTCTTTAGGATGCAAATTTCATAGGTTTCCCTTTGTTCCTCTACATACAAGCCAACAGAGGGAACTGAGCTGCTCATACTATTGCCCCATCCCTGAATGTCCTCACGGCTAAGGCTCTTATCTGGTGCTCCGAATCACAGCCTTCTTTCAGGTTCCTCTTTGCTCAGTTCTACTCTATCCTAGGTCCACCTACAGTTTGGGCAATAAGTAAAATAAATCACATTATCGAAAAATTTTAATGAATTAATAGCTATTTGTATCAATAGGTCTAAACTTGTATTCTCCCCCCCCCAAAAAAAAAAAAACTGTGCAGGCTGAAAGAAGAAAAAATTAGCAAATGAAGAATGATTAGCTAGGAAAAAAAGAATTATAAAAAGAAACTAGCTATGCCCTATGAAAACACTTTATTTTCCCATAATGTTTACTTCTGTGTCAAATTTAAACTTTTGACACCATAACTATGAGAAAATCAGTGCTTATTTTTAATTCAGGAGGACAGGTGACGAGATTCACCCCCCTGGGGTGCGTGCTATATCATGGCCTCCTTCCGTGATTGCATGAGCCAAGCCACTTCTCTCCTTGGGTCCTGTCCTCTGCCATGATGCAGTTGCCGTGTTTCTCCTTCCTTGAAACTGAGCTTACTTCCATGAGTACCTACAGAGAGGAAAAATCATTTTTCTAAGAAGTAATGTGCAGAGTTAGAACTCTACCCATAGGAAAAAACATTTTACAGAATTACGCAGAGCAGTTTAGCATCTCCTTGTCTCCAAACTTCTCATTTCGAAAAGAGACCTCTGTTTTACCTTTGTACAACTCAATAGCTTTCTTTCCCCAAAGCATTTTCTTGGCCCCAGTAAAGGGGCTATCTAACCCCTTAAGTGAATTCAGATTTCTGTCCCCAAAAGCATGGGATCTGCTCCTCTGTCCTCAGTCACTCCCAGCTTTTAGCTAAGTCATCCTCTTCCATGAGAATATATTTCATTCATTTATTCATACATTCATTCATCATGTTCCATCTTTTTTTATCAAGTGCCTACTAGGATTCAGGCATGGTGCTAGACACGGAGGGCTTAAAAATGGGTGAGATACAGCTCTGTGTTCCAGAAGCCTGTTCATCACGGTCTGGTCGAGGAGACAAACAAGCAAATTGGACTTATGTGCTATAGACACATTCCACTGTGTCACAATGGGTTAAGAATCTGAGTGCAGTGGTGCAGGTTGCTGCAGAGGTGCAGGTTCGATCATCTGCCTGGAGCAGTAGGTTAAAGGATCTGGCATTGCCACAGCTGTGGTGTGGATTCAATCCCTGGCCCAGCAACTTCCATATGCTTGTGTGGCCATTTTAAAAAAGAAGAAGAAGAAGAAGGGGGAGGAGGAGAAGATGCCCCTATCTCTCCCATGGTGCTGAGACCTTCACAGAGAATGAATCTTTGTGCTGAATGCCCTGAGCTTCTACTAAATGCCAGCACTGTCCTATCCCCACTGTCCATAGGGAGAAAACTGTGAATAAGCATATGCTTCTGCCTTCAGAGCTTATGACCAGGAATGGGTGGCAGACAAAGCTAAGTCGACAGATAAATAAGATAAATCCTGTTAAATATATAAAAACAAACCAAAGACTGAGGAAGCAGGGGTAGTGGAGGCCGGGGATGGGGGGTGAGTAGTAGGACATGCATCTCTGCCAGAAAAACTAAGATCGATGAGGTGAGAAAAGAACATGTCAGGCAGAGGAAGCTGCATGTGCAAAGGCCCTGAGATGGGCAGATAATATTCTCAGAACTCACAGAGAAACAGTTCAGCCCAAACATAGAGAAAATGGTATGACATGAGTGCTGTTTTTTTGTTTTGTTTTGTTTTGTTTTGTTTTTCCATTTAGTAGGAATCCATGGAAGGTTTTAAGCCATGGAGTTGCCTGGTTTGAGCTTTGATGCCCTCACTTTCTTTGCCGTGTGGGAGATGGCTCTGAGAATACGCAGAGAGCAGGGGAGAACGTTTCAAAGGCTAGAGATGATGGTGACCTAACAGAGGTGTTGGCAGTGAAGATGAAGACGAGAAGAGAGGTTCAAAATGTATTTTCGTAACAGAGTTAAATATATCCTTGCTAATGGATCAGATAAGGGGCGGGGGGTGGGAAAGAGGAATGGTGGGTGTCTCTTAAGTTTCAGACTTGAATCATGAGCCCTGAAGAAATGTGGTGCACTGGAGGACAAGGGAGGGTAGCAGTGACAATGAGGTGTGCATCTGAAGTGCTCCACATGGGGCCTGGCACATGGTGGGGAGCCCTTGAGATGAGGCATGAAGAACTAAAAGGCCCTGTTGACTCAGAGAGATGGGTTCCCGGGGGTTGAATCAAGGCTTGAGACAGCAAAGGGACCCATCTCTTCTAGACCCTTGATGTAGCATAGAGAAAATGGATAGTAGCTGGATTTGGAGATTTCCAATATGGAGAGAATTTGGGGGGCTACATCTTATTTCAGTCTGAATAATATTTAAATGTGTTTAGAAGCCAAGGTGCAGAGGATGGTAAAGGTCAAGAGGAGGTCATTGACAGGCACGGTCTACAGAAGAGGATGATATCCTGCCCCTAGGATGGGGACAGATGTTTTTATCCTCTGAGGGGAAGCTAAGGTCAAAGGCTGACACCAAAAAGTTTGTAAGAAGGTCTGTGGGGTTGGCAGAGGAGGAGTGCAGAGAACAGAGGCCATCTGGCGGCTGGCCTCAGCTTTCTAAGGATCTTAAACAGGAAACCAGGTTCAGAGCACAAAGAGCTGAAAGTACGGCCCAGCAGTGCTGCAAGTCCAGTTGAGGTTGCAAATCTTGCTGCCTCAGAGACAGCTGTTCCGTCAACATGGTACCTGCTTTGCGGGGCTGTTGGTTCTCAAGAACACACCTTCAGTCCGGTTCCCCCGAAAGCAGATCTTAAAGTCAGGATGTGTATACAAGTGCTTTATTAAGAAAGTGTTTCTGGGGGAGTTCCCATCATGTCTCAGCTGAAAGGAATCTGACTAGTATCCATGACGCAGATTCGATCCCTGGCCTTGCTCAGTGGGTTAAGGATCTGGCATTTCCATGAGCTGCGGTGTAGGCTGGCAGCTGCAGCTCCAATTTGACCCCTAGCCTGAGAACCTCTATATGCTGCGGGTGCAGCCCTAAAAAGACAAAAAAGAAAATAAAGTGTTTCTGGGTAAAACTGGGGAACAAAGGAGCTCTCTCAAGTCCCCCAGAAGGCATTGTCTCTCTGATCCTGCAGGGGAGTTCTGGAGTATAAGCTACACCATAAAGGTTTGTCCTAACCCGGGCAAAGGAGTGAGGCTGTCATGTTCCTGCACCTGTCATCAGTGAAGGGCCCAAGGGAACAAATTCCCAGGGACCCTGGCTGTCATTACCAGTTGGAAAGGCATGTTCTAGAAGCCCTAGGGCAGACTTAGCTCCAGAACAGAGCTAAGGTGTTGGAAGTAAAAGCCCACTGAAGCCAGAAGCAGACAACAAGCTGAGAAAGTGTTCCTGAGGGGATCTGGGCCACCCTTGGTCACTATCTGCCCCAGCACAGCCGTCCATTATGGCCCATGGACCTCAGCAACATTGTTCTGCACCGCATTGGCATCTCGTTTCTCAAAAGTCTAATTTATTTGGAACGATCTTACAAAGTTAGATTATTGCAATGTCGAGCACTTCTGTTTCTTATTAGTCATTTTCTAATGAGTGTTGAAACGGACTATTTTTGCAGGCTTTTGGCAGCTTACAAACGTTTTTAGAGTTACATTTTCCTGCGCTGTCATATGAAACCTCTATAACCTGGCTCTTTTTCAAAAATGAGGTAATGCTAGTCCTTCTGGTGACACATGGTAGATGGGGGAGGGTCCTCCTCTTGGGTCTGCAGCAGAAACAGTAGCCACCTGGCACCAGAGATCTGGAATGTTAGCGAAACTGCATCCTGTGTGTCCTTGAACATAATTTTTACCTAACTGGGATTTTACCCAAGGTCATGATCTGTAAAACTGGGGAGAAACACAATGGCACCATACACTATGCAGGGCAATTTCCCCCATCTCTTTTCCTTCCTGCCCTGCAAAGTTTTAGTCTTTAAACTAGAGCTATAAATGTAAATGAGACAATAAATGTAAGCATTTGGATCCTCCTAGAGGGAAGGAAGGAATAAAACCCTAACTTAGGAGTTCCCAATGTGGCTCAGCAGAATCAAGCCCTACTAGTATCCATGAGGATGCAGGCTCAATCCCGGGCCCCACTCAGTGGGTTAAGGATCCAGCGTTTCTGTGAACCATGGTGTAGGTCACAGATGCGGCTCAGATCTGGGGTTGCTGTGGCCGTGGTGTAGGTCTGCAGCTGCAACTCCAATTCAACCCCTAGCCTGAGAACTTCCCTATACCGCACCTGCTCCCTAAAAAGCAAGCAAACAAACAAAAAAACCCTAACTCAAAGCACATCACAGAAGCAATGCCATGAGTTCAGCCGATGTCTCCTCTTCCTGTTCACACAGGACACTTTATTTTCTAGGCTCACACACAGTTGCATCAGAGTCACATGTCTAAGTTCTGGCAAATAGGATGAGGGTCCAACCACCGTAAGCCAGTGCTACCCAAAGTGTGGTCCATGCACCATTGCTCATTTACAAACCATTTGTTACCAATATGCAGTGAGTTAATACAGAAATTTAAATGTAAGCAATTAACAGAGGTTCCCTAGTGGCCTAGTGGTTAAGTACTTAGCATTGTCACTGCTCTGGCATGGGTTTGATTCCTGGCATGGAAACTTACACATGCCACAGTTGTGGCAAAAATAAATAAATAAATAAAAGTATTAGTCCATGATGAAATAAAATTTTTTAAAAACCTGGTCCTTGGAGTTCCTATTGTGGCTCAGCAGGTTAAGAACCTGACCTAGTGTCCATGAGGATGTAGATTCAATGCCTGACTTCACCCAGTGGGTTAAGTATCTGGTGCTGCTGTAAGCTGTGGTGTAGATTGCAGATGTGGTCAGATCTGGTGTTGGTGTTGCTATGGCTGTGGTGTAGGCCAGCAGCTGCAACTCTGATTCAACCCCTAGCCTGGGAACTTCCCTATGCTGCAGGTGTGGCCCTAAAAAGAAAAAAAGAAGAAAAAACATGGACCTCAGATAGTTTGAGAAGCACTGCTGTAAGCCATTCCAGGCCTGGCCCTAAAAACATCCTGTTCAATCCAGATCTTTCTTCCCCATCTACAGCAGCCTTAGAAGCTATTATTCCTAGATGTCGTAGCTACAAGATGAAAAAGGATCACCAGACTCATCAGACTCTGACATGAGTGAGAAATATTTACTCTGTAAAGCTACAGAAATTTGGGCTTGTTACTGACACATAACCTAGAATTATTTGATTTATACAAGGAGCTGTTGCCTTCATTCTGGGAGTTGGACCAGCTGGGGTTGGAGGACCCATTTCCAAGACGGCTGCTTCACTCCCATGTCTGATGCCCTTTGGCAGGGATAGTTGGAAGGCTGGCCCATTTGGGACTGTCAAGCAGAAGGCCCACATGTGGCCTCTCCAAGGCAGTAGTCTCAGGGTAGTTGGCTTCTTACACAGAGGTTCAGGGTTCCAAGAGCAATAATTCAGGAAAAACAGCACAAGCTGCACGGCCTTTTATACCTAGCCTTGGAAGTCATATAAGCATCATTCCTGCTGTACTATTGGCTAAAGCATACACAACCCTATACAGATTCAGGGGAAGGGGACATGGACTTCCCTATGTGTGTGAAGAGTGTCACAAAATTTCTGGCCATATCTTAAAACTACCTCATCCTGATTATAATTTGGGACTCTGGTTCCAAATAGCTTGTATTTTCTTCAGATCATCTAATCCAGAGCCTTCTCACTATGTGTGTGCTGATGATGCGGCGGGGGAGGGGGGGATATTGCTAGGAATGTTGCTCCTGTTTTGAGGATAACAGAATCTCAGGTCATGGAAATTTGAGTTCATGGATTCTAAGATGCACATTTTCCACATTTTAGCATCTCTAAAATTGACATTTGTTAACATTTATGGCATCTTATAATGATGTTTGGCAGGGTTTTTTCTTTCTTAGGGGTACATAAGATAACCATGAATCATGCAACCCGAAGCTTATTAGATGAAATACAGTAAATGTCAGGGACTCAATAGTTAGTAAATGGAGCCTTAGCTAATGAGAAGCAATGAAAGTAAATGATGGGAAAATGTCTACTACCTCTGAGCTGAAACTGGTAAGTAGCAAAGGAAGCTGGATGGAGGACCTATAGTCACTGCCGTAAGACATTCCTAGCACTGTAAGGAACCCCAAAGTGTGTCATGTCCCAACTCTCACCCATTTGCCACCCCACTGCCACACTTGCTCCAAATCTATGCAGTCTCTGGACCCCTACCCATGCCCCCTGTGCTGTAACAGAATATACCTTGGAGAAGGGCCAGTTGAGGTTCAAATATGGACTCTGCCATTCCCCTCTTTGATTTTTAATTTCTTCATCTGCAAAATGGGCAAGTACAATAATTACTGCCAAGTGAGCTAGTAGAAATATAGCACAGGGATAGGTACATAGATTATATACCAATGTTATTTTCCTTTTCTTTTCCTTCACTAAAATCTCCTGTTGTTTCCAATTTGTCTATTTTCCTGCGAGACTCTATTACTTTGTAGGCCTTGTCTCCATAATTTGTTAAACAAAACTCTTTTGAGAATGTTTTCAGACTATTTAATATCCTGATTCCCCAAGTCTGAAGAATCTGACAAAATGACTCCATATTAACATTAGAAATATTGCTATCAAGTCACCCACAGCCTGACCTCCCTCCCTTCCTGGAGGTTTTCCCAGCTGTCTTGTTAAGTCATTCAAAGCAGGAGGAAAGAACATATAATAGAGAATCCTAATTCAAAGGAAGAAAGAGTAAATTCACTCATGTATTCATTCAGTCTTTCAACAAATAATTTTTGAGCAGCTACCATACACCAGAATCTGCAATAAGCCAAGAAAATACACAAGACAGGCAAAGGTCCAATCCTCATAGAGTTCACGGTCTATGCAGGAGACTGACATTAAGTTCAAAATTACTAGAGAGGGATGGATACACTCAATGTCGAGAAACCTAATCTAGTTAGGCAATCAGGTAAGTTATGATTGTTAAAAGCAGACCCTGAGAGAACTGGGCAGCAGGGAGTTGATTTGGGAAGTGAGCTCTAGGCATAAGAACAAGGGAGTGGGGAGAGTGAGATGGAAAGACTTTTGTAAAAGCCAATGAAGGGCACCCTAATGAGCAATTTGCCTTTGTGGGCAACTGAGGCTCAGTCCTGCTGGGGACCCTTCAGGAAACTGTGGAGAACATGCCTCAGAATTACCCTACCAGAGGGCAGGGAGCCTTGGGCATATACCCAGGGGGCTGCTCCCAAGAACATTCACACACACACACACACCCCTCTCTCTCTTACACACATACTTCTGAGTTGCATCAATATCAGAGTTTCTCAGCCTGGCACTACTAACATTTAAGGCTGAATCATTCTTGAGGCAGGCAGGGCCTGTCCGGTGCACCATAGGCCGGTCAACAGCATCCCTGGCCTCCACCCACTGGATGCTGGTAGCATTCTCCACCCTCGGCATGTGACACCAAAACATCTCCAGACACTGCCAAGGGTCCCCTGGTCTCCAAATAGCTGAGTGAGGCTCATCGTGCCTAACCATGTATTAAGTTAGAGAAGGAAAAAGATGCTGAGAAGAGGGAGGCTGAGGGATCATGGGGCCGGGCACCAGCAGCTGCTGCAGCGTTCCTCAGGATGACCTGATAGTTAAGCTGTGACTTGAAAAATGAGTAGGAATCCCCCTTCAAAAGTGGGAAACCATAAGACAGGGCGCTCATCTGCTGGGTTGATGATAGACACGCCAGAGCCAGCCCAATGCCCAGGGATGAGTAGTAGGAGATTCACATCAACTGAAGTGGTGAGAAACATAACCTCTGTAAGCAAAGGGACAGAGCTCCATGAAAACATTCCGTGTTCATTACTCCCCCTCTCCCCCAAGGGGTGCAGCCCCAGGCAGCCCCAACATGCTTGGCTGGCTTGGAGCCCCATGCGCCCCCTTTATCCAGCCGGTGTGGCTCCCGCAGCCCCACCCCAAGCCCCTGTGCACCACCCCTCCTCCCTCCCTTCCTGTCCCCCAGTCACCATGTACAAAAAGCCATGGTGTGTAGGGTTTGGGGGTGACAGAGAAGGGTTGTAGCATCACACAGCTTAATAAACAACTTACTGCTACTGTTCTGAATGTCCTTGGGTCCTTCTGCTGTGGCTGTCACTAGCTAGAAAGTATTACTAGCTGCCTTTCTCCCCAAGCTCTGAGCTCTGTCACATCGTTCCCTCTGACTGGCTCTCCCAAGGTCTCTTTGTCCTTGTCTCTGTCTGTCTGTGGTTCTGTATGCACCTGTCTCTCTCCATCGCTATATATCTATGTCTCCCCTTCTCCCACCTTTCAACTCTTCCTTCCAATGTATTAGTCTCCCCCTTTATTGTGTTATCCCTCCATCATGGCAGCTCACCCCAGGGCCCTTTGTCTCTTCATTAAAAGGTTTGGCATGGCAGCTCTCATCCCTGGGACAAACATGCTCATTTGCTGAGTCTCTCTCACCCATTTCGTCATGCTCAGGTGGGAAGGGGATGCCTTCCTCCCTTAGCAGGGCCAAGACTAAACATGAGTTTGGGCTTTGAAAAGGAGAAGACTGGCTTGTGAAAAAGGTGAACCTGGCCAAGGTCAAGGAATTTTCCATCCTGTCTATGAATTGGCAGTGTGCTTGGGAGCCACAGCCCGGGAAGTAGTAGAGCCTGGTTTGCCTCGTGTATGCATCTGTTTCTCTTGACCACATAGAGGTGGGGTTGAGGAGCAAATGATTAATAAAAGATTAATTTGGATATTCCTGAATCCCCTTAAGAACTTTCTCTTAAATTCATATTCTTAAAATCACGACAGAACCAGGTAGTGGAGTAATAATTGTAACATTTCTAGGGTGGGTGCCTGCTTGGCACGCTGAACCAACTGCCTTTAGAGTAGCAAGTCAGAAGGTAAAAGAAAAGGTGTAGCCACAGTTAGATCATGTAGAGCCTTAGAGAACATTCCATGTGCCAGGAATAGTTAAAGGGGCCAGAGGCTCCTGAGTAGACAAAAAAAAAAAAAAAAAAAGGAATCTCTGACCACTTGGATATTATATTCTAGAAAGAACCCCCAGCTTGAGGCCTAAGCAGTTAGTGAATGGGGAGTGCTGCGGTGGGGGCAGAAAACAAAATTTGATTTGGATACGGTTCAGTTCATGATGCCTATTAGATCTCTAAATGGAGATATCAAAGAAGTTGAGTATGCAAGTATAGAAGAATTCCAGGCTATTATCCCAATTTAGGAGTCACCATATGGAGATGGCGTTTAACACCAGGGGTTTAGATGAGGTCTTCTAGAGAAGGGGTATAACCGTAGAAGAGATGGCGTCAAAGGGCTGAGCCCTGGAGTACAGCAACATATGGAGGTCAAGGAGAAACTCAGGTGTGGGGGGAGGGGGCAGCTAGTGGTTCATGGGTAAAGAGTTTTCCTTTTGAAAGATGGAAAGAGTTCTGTGGATGGGTGATGGTGATGGTAGCACAACTGTGTGAATGTAATGCCACTGAACTGCACACTTACAAATGGTTAGGATGGTTATGTGTATGTTTACCATAGCTTTTTAAAAGAGAGAGATACATGGTTACAAGAACCCAAATGAACGTGTTTCCATAGGCGGGAGGGATCAAGGAGGTCAAATACTGCTAAGAGGTCAACAGAGTTCGCCACTGGTTTTCGCAACATGGTGACTTTGACAGTAGAGCAGGTGGAGGCGAACAGTTGCTTAATTAAACTGGGTTCAAGGACATCATGAGGAACAAGGAGGGCAACATGTAGGGCTTAGAGGGACGAGGAAGGCAAGGTGGAGGGGGTAGCTGACTTTTCAGGTGGCAGAAAAATGAGAACAGTGGCTGCAGGCAGTCACAGGAAGGAGCATTTTTTTTTTTTTTGTCTTTTTTAAGGCCACACCTGCAGCTTATAGAAGTTCCCAGACTAGGGGTCGAATTGCAGCTGTAGCCGCCAGCCCACACCACAGTCCCACCAGCACAGGATCCAAGCTGCGTCTGTGACCTAAGCCACAGTTCATGCCGGATCCTTTAACCCATTGAGCGAGGCCAGGGATCAGACCAGTGCCTTCATGAATGCCAGTTGGGTCTGTTACCACTGAGCCACAATGGGAACTCCTCCAGGGTCTTATTTTAAGATGAAAGATAATACATCATATTTCAGGGCCAAGGCTGGAATGATCCCACAGAGGGGGAAACGTTGATGAGGGAGGAAAGAGAGGGGACACTTGTCACAGGGGCACTAAGCCCAGAGCAGCCGTATATTGGTGGGGATCCAATTTACAGTGATGGCATAGGAGCAAGGGCAGCTGATGGACATGACAGGAGGGGAAGAAGCCCATGGACGCAGAGGTGAGCAGCTTGGTCCATTGTTGTGGGGACAGTAAGGATGTGCTCTTCTGATTGAGAATAATTTTGCAGTGAAATAAGAAGCATGGTTGGCAGCTGAGAATAAAATATGAGGAAGAAGTTTTGGAGGTTTGCTTTTTTAAATTTTATTGGAGTATTGTTGACTTAAAATGTATTAGTTTCAGGTGTACAGCAAAGTGAATCAGTTATAAATATATATACACATATCCATTCTTTTTCCCCATATTGGTTATTACAAACTATTGAGCATATTTGAGGAAGTTTAAAATAGCCCTCTCAGGAGTTCCCATCATGGTTCAGTGGTAATGAGCCTGACTAGTATCCATGAGGACGCAGGTTTGATCCCTGGCCCTGCTCAGTGGGTTAAGAATCCGGCGTTGCCATAAGCTGAGGTGTGGGTTGCAGACGCAGCTTCAGTCCCATGTTGCTGTGGCTGTGCCATAGGCCGGCCACTGCAGCTCCAGTTCGACCCCTAGCCTGGGAACTTCCATATGCTGTGACTGCGGCCCTAAAAAGACTTAATTAATTAATTAATTAATTTAAAAAATAGCCCTCCCACAGAGGGAGAGGGGGAAATGTAGTAACTGGGAGGCACTTCTTGGGTCCAAGTTATGGTTTGTGGTCGTAACTTTCAAATGGGACCTGGATCAAGTTTCATATGAATATACATCATTTTTAAGAATTTCTTAATAGTGTGGCATTTCAGTTTTTATTTCTTCTTTCATTCATTTGTCATATATAAGACTTTAAAAAATACCAACTTTTTAGAAATATTTTAAAATACAAATATGTCATCAAAATATATCAATCATAAATCTCTAGGTACTGGCTTTTTGTTAAAATAGAGCACAGACTATTATAAATGCAAAAAAAAAAAAACTTGAAAAAATGCCTCTTAGAAATTGGGAAAACTACCTAGTTAAAAGTGGATATAGAAGATTGTAATATTACAGTTTTTAAAAATTTTTTTGGAGTGTGCTTCATTTACAGTGTTGTGTTAGTTTCAGGTGTATGACAACATGAATCAGTTATGCATATACATATATCCATTCCTTCTTCCTGTATAGGATTTTACAGAACATTGAGGAGACCTCCATGTGCTGTACAGTAGGTCCTTATTAGTTATCTGTTTTATATATAGTACTGTGTATGTATTAATCCCACCCTCCTATTTTATCCCTCCCACCCACTTTTCCCCTTTGGTAACCATAAGTTTGTTTTCCAAGCCTGTTAGTCTATTTTGTCAATTAGTTCATTTGTATCATTTTTTTAGATGCTGCATATAAGTGATGTCATATGATATTTGTCTTTCTCTGACTTACATCACTTAGTATAATAATCTCTAGTTCCATCCATGTTGCTGCAAATGGCGTTATTTCACTTTCTTTTATGGATGAGTAATATTCCATTGTATATATGTACCACATCTTCTTGATCTATTCCTCTGTCAATAGACATTTATTTTGCTTCCATGTCTTGGCTATAGTAAACAGCACTTCAGTGAACATTGGGGTGCATGTATCTTTTAGAATTAAATTTTCTCCAAATACATGCCCAGGAGTGGGATTGCTGGATCATATGGTAACTTCTATATTTAGTTTTTTAAGGAACCTCCATACTGTTCTCCCTAGTGGTTTCACAAGCTTACATTCCCACCAACAGTATAGGAAGGTTCCCTTTTCTCCATACCCTCTCATTTACAAACAGTAAATGCTGTTGTTGTTTCTTTTTTTTTTTTTTAGGGTCAAACCCGTGGCACATTGAGGTTCCTAGGCCAGGGATCGAATCAGAGCTATATCCGCCAGTCTACACCACAGCCACAGCAACGTCACATCCGAGCTGCATCTGTGACCTACACCATAGCTCACGGCAACGCTGGACCCCTAATCCACTGAGCGAGGCCAGGAATTGAACCTGCATCCTCATGGATACTAGTCAGATCTGTTTGCGCTGAGCTACGACAAGAACTCCTGTTTGTAGACTTTTTGATGATGGCCATTCTGATTGGTGTGAGGTGATACCTCATTGTAGTTTTGACTTGCATTTCGTTAATAATTAGTGACGTTGAGAATCTTTACATGTGCTTTTTAGCCATCTGTCTGTCTTCTTTGGAGAAATGTCTGTTTAGATCTTCTGCCTATTTTTTAATTTGGTTGTTTGTTTTTCTATATATATATATATGCTTGAGATATTTGTATATTTTGGAGATTAATCCCTTGTCTGTTGCTTCATTTGCAAAGATTTTCTCCCATTCTATGGGTTGTCTTTTTTTGTGGTTTCCTTTACTGTGTAGAGCTTTTATACAGTTTTTAAACTTGATTGAATATGTAGATATACATACATACCTGATTATATATGTGTAATATATAATATTTTACGTGTGTAATATATGTATATACGTATATTTATACCCATACACATAATTTTGTGTGTGTGCTTTTTAGGGATGCACCTGCAACATATAGAAGTTCCCAGACTAGGGGTCAAATCAGAGCTACAGCTGCCAGCCTATACCACAGCCACAGCCATTCGGGATCTGAGCCACATCTGTGACCTACACCACAGCTCACGGCAACACGGATCCTTGACCCACTGAGCGAAGCCAGGGATCAAACCCACATCCTCATGGATAATAGTCAGGTTCATCTCTGCTGAGCCACAACAGGAACTCCCACAGACACATAGATTTTTAATTCAACGTTTATTTCTCACTGCCACAAAATATTGACAAAAGTGTTTAAGGCACTTTGAAACTAAGAAAACCTTAAATCCCCAAATTTAGAAATTGCATATTCCACAAACTCTGACCTGAATGTTAAAAAACTAGAATGTAATAACAAGAAGAAATATAACTATTAAGGAAATAAATACTAGGAGTTCCCTGGTGGCTTAGCAGTTAAGGATCCAGTGTTGCCACTGCTGTGGCTCGGGTCACTATTGCAGCGCAGGTTCGATCCTTAACCCAAGAACTTCGCATGCTACAGGCATGGCCAAAAAAAGAAAGAAAATAAATAGCAAAATACTCCTTTTTTTTTTTTTTTTTTAATCTTTTTGTCTTTTAGGGCCACACCAGCAGCATATGGATGTTCCAAGGCTAGGAATTGAATCAGAGCTGTAGCCACTGGCCTACACCACAGCCACAGCAACACCAGATGTGAGCCACATCTGCAACCTACACCACAGCTCACGGCAGCGCCAAATCCTTAACCCACTGAGCGAGGCCAGGGATTGAACCCGCATCCTCATTGCTGCTATTCGGGTTCATTAACCACTGAGCCATGACGGGAACACCAGTAAAATACTCTTTCTTCTAAATAACTGGAGGGCCAAAGGGAAAAAAAAAAATCAAAGTTATAAGTACATGGAGTTCCTGTTGTGGCTCAGTGGAAATGAATCTGACTAGTATCCATGAGGATGAAGGTTCCATCCCTGGCCTTGCTCATCGGGTTAAGGATCCACCATTGCTGTGAGCTGTGGTGTAGGTCACAGACATGGCTCAGATCTGGCATTGCTGTGGCTGTGGCGTAGGCCAGCGGCTACAGCTCCAACTGCATTGCTAGCCTGAGAACCTCCATATGCCACATGTGTGGCCCTAAAAAGATGAAAAATTTAAAAAAATAAGAAAATAAAATTACAACTCCTTTATAAACTAGCCACAGTGAAAACAGTTCACACAGAGGAAAATTCTTAGCCCTAAAATTACCTCTTGATGGAGGAAGCTGCAAAATAGTGTGGCCATGTGTTTCAATTTACTTTGACGGCAAAAAATAGCAAGGCCTAAGAAGGTAACTAGGGAAACTACTGCTGTATATATCTTCTCCTTTAGAAGATGCTCTTGAGATCCAGTGTAACGAGCTCAAATATGTCCTGTTTAGGAACAAATGACTCAAAGTAGGAGCCAGCAGCAGTCACAACTTGGTCCAGAACTGGCCACCAACATCTTATCCTGTTCAGCCACTTGCATCTTAAGGGCCTGGCCAGACCAAGAGAGCATCCTGCCTTATTTTCAGGGTCAAGGGAATAGCAGAATAGGGGATTCTGTCTTTTCCTTCCTTCTCTGTCCACTCTGTCGACTGTGCCCACATGAAGAGTCTTTGTTTCCTTGTTATGTGTATAGTGATGTTCAATTAGGTTCATCCGCACATGCAGGTTAATATGAGGAAAAGGAGTTCTAATCATGGCTCAGCAGAAACAAATTTGACTAGCATCCATGAGGATAATGGGGTGTGGCCCTAAAATGACAAAAAAAAAAAAATATATATATATATATATATAAAAGGATGAAAAGATTTTAACTCCGCCCTAATTCTTTAGGTCAACTGAAATGTCTTTAGGAATATGTATAAATGTTCAGCTTAAATATGTAAGATTCCAAATGTGTACAAGGATCAAGGGAACAGCTGTTTGGAAGGGTAAAATGCATCACTGAGACAGGGAAAGTGAAGTAGGAAGGGGAACATGGACTGTGTATTGACTTCACAGGAAATTCATTGAGTGGATTCAATATACACTGCCCGGCACTGGAGAATAAGATATGAAACATGTCTTGAAGGAACTCACAGATTATAGGGGCTCTCATATAATGTTTGTTAGAGCTTTCCCCCTCAGGAGTGGGAAAAGAGTTGAAATCTGAAGTGATCCAAATGAAAAGAAATTATATGGAATTTGAAAGGTTATAAAGCACTGAATTCTATATGTGATTTTCACTATTTATAACTAGATCATAATGGTCTCCCTAACGATGTATAGCAAGGGTTGGCAAACTATGGTCTGCTGCTTGTGTTTATAAATAAAATTTTATTGGACCACAGCCACTCCTGTTCATTACATATGGTCTGTGGCTGCTTTTCTCCTACAAAGGTAGAGTGAAGTAGTTATAACAGAACTGGCATAGCCCCCAAAGCCTAAATTATTTGCTATCTGCCCTTTACAGCAAAAGTGTGCTGACTTCTGATATATAATGTTGTTCAAGTGTCCCCTGGGTTACTCAATTCTCCTGAATCTTCTTTCTTTTCCCTGTGGGGAATAATGGTTTGTTTTCATGTGTAAAAACAACCACCCTCATTCAAAAAATTCTGCAAAATAATATGAAAAACACAATGTTATAGTCTCAAATGTTAATTATATTAATACATAAGTATAATTATATATTATATAATATGATTAACATAATTATAATTTTCTATTTTACCAAATTATTAGAAAAAATTGCTTTTATTAATGAAACGTGTATTCTGCAATGTAGTCACTGGCTTTTTCTAGTTTTTAAAAATGAAAACTTTTTTCCTCAAATTGTGACAACCTGTTTTGGAGAAGAAATAATTGCTCTGTGTTAGGGTAACTTGCTTTATTCTGTTTTATTATTGCCAAGCAACCTCGTCTTAAACCCCAAAGTTCTAACTTCCTTTAATAGACATAGAGGTATTATCTGAGTTCCAAGAATTTATATTAAGCTCTTACAAAGTGTATTATGAATGTAGCCCACACAAACACTGAAATATAACTCTGGGACAGCTGCATTAGACCCAAGGTTGGTTTCAGTTACCATTTAATCTTTGAATATGATAAATATCCAGCAGTGAAAAACCCTTAGAGAAACTAAGATATTGGTTGGCTTGGATTAATCCTACATAGGCATTTGTGATCATCAAAAACCTGCAGCCTTAGTCATGAGGCCCAACCAAAATGGCAGCATGAACTTTCTTCTTCATTATTACCATTTGGACACATCACTCCCCCAATCCCTGACTTTTCTTCTAATACTCTCTTCTAGTCACCCATCCATTGAGTAGTTCTAAAAGCGTTATGTAACCTGTTGTGAAGACTGATATTATCCCAAAATAGAAGTGAAGAAGCAGCTGAGGCCAAGAAAGGCCCTAGAAACCCTCCTACATTGTTGGTGGGAATGTAAACTGGTACAACCACTATGGAGAACAGTATGGAGGTTCTTCAAAGAACTAAAAATAGAGTTACCATATGATCCTACAGTCCCACTCCTGGGCATATATCCGGAGAAAACTCTAATTTAAAAAGATACAAGCACCCCTATGTTCATAGCAGCACCAGTCACAAGAGCCAAGACATGGAAGTAACCTGTGTCCACCAACAGAGGAATGTATAAAGAAGTTGTGGTATATATATACAGTGGAATATTACTCAGACATAAAAAAGAATGCAATAATTCCATTTGTAGCAACATGAATGGATCTAGAGATAATCATACTAAGTGAAGTAAGTCAGTTGGGAAAAGAAAAATATTTATCACTTACATATGGAATCTTAAAAAATGATACAAATGAACTTATTTATAGAACAGAAATAGACTCACAAACATAGAAAACAAACATGGTTATAAAAGAGGATAGTAGAGAGTGGGGAGAGAGAAATTAAAAGTTAGAGATTAACATATACACACTACTACATATAAAATAGGTAAACAATAAGAACCTATTCTATAGCACAGAAACTATACTCAGTATCTTATAATAACCTATAATGGAAAAAGATGTAAAAAATGTAAAATTCAGATTATATATATATTTGCTATACACTTGAAACTAATGCCACATTGTAAATGAACTATACTTCAATTAAAAAAAGAGAAAGACCTTAGAGTAAAACATATGCATTGACAGACGATTTTGGAAAATAGATAAGAGATGTATCTTTAGGACAAAGAAAGGAAAAATCCTGTTCGGTTAGAGAAAAGTGCTTAAAAGATTCTGCTAATTCTGAATATATTTTATGTCCACACTTTATCTGAAGAGAGGAGTTTGCCCACTAGCAGTCTACTTCTGGAGCACAGCCAAGGTTTAAAGCCATAATTGGCACTTTTCCAGTTAGTAAATATTATGTATTAAATTGTGTCTCCCCCAAAATTCATATGTTGAAGGACTAAACCCCAGTACCTCAGCATGTGACCTCGTTTGGAAATAGGGTCATTGTAGATGTAATCAGTTAAGACAAGGTTATCCTGGAGTTGGGCAGTGACCCTGTAATGTATCTACAAGCCAAGGAAAGCCAAAGATTGCCGGCAAAGCACCAGAAGCTAGAGGAGAGGACTGGTACAGATCATCGCTCAGAAAAAGTTGTCCCTCTTCACATCATGATCTGGAGACTTCTAGCCTCCAGAACCTTGAGATGATAAGTTTCTGTTGTTGAAGTCATCCAATTCGTGGTACTTTGTTATGGCGGATCTACGAAACTAGTACAGTAGCACCCCCATCACCTTCTCAGTCAGCAACTGCACATCTATAACAGCACTGCTCTAGATCACAGGACATCCCCCCAGGTTCATTCCTTCTGTAAACCACTCTGGAAAAAACTCTGGTCTACTGTATATAGACTATTGTTCCTATATATGGTAATGTTTAGTTCACTTTTTCATTCCTCTACTAAAGCAGCTGTTTCCCAGCTTTATCAATTTTTCACTTGCGGTTTCCAAACTCAAGTTCTTCGGTAAATAAAAAACAATGCATACATTATTTCTTTTTTTACTTTTATTTTATGTTTATTTATTTATTTATTTGTCTTTTTGCCATTTTCTTGGGCCACTCCTGCGGCATATGGAGGTTCCCAGGCTAGGGGTTGAATTGGAGCTGTAAAGGCCAGCCTATGCCAGAGCCACAGCAATGCGGGATCCAAGCCACGTCTGCAACCTACACCACAGCTCATGGCAACACCAGATCCTTAACCCACTGAGCAAGGCCAGGGATCGAACCTGCAACCTCATGGTTCCTAGTCGCATTCGTTCCTGAGCCACGACAGGAACTCCAGCATACATTATTTCTTTACCCCCTGATTGGATTAAAATAAACATAATACCCCCAAAAAAGATGTTAGTTGCAAAATACAAATAACTATAATACTCATTGAATGTTTTTCTAAATCAGGATCTGCACAATTATCTCTAATATATGATCTCAGTTTCTGTTTCATCATTTTTCTTTTGAGGGACAGTTAATGTACAAGGACCCCCCAAATCTTTATACTTAAAGAGTTTTGTTCCACTAAGTCAAAATATCTCAAATATGAATTATTGAAATTCTCTCTTAAAACATAAAATTAAGGTAACAAAAGAATCCCAACAAAAGTATAATAGTCCACTTTGTGAGATTAAAGGGTTTGGAGACTTTGACTATGATCAAATCCATGAGTCATAAGTAACATGGAGAAGAATATATACATAATATGGCTAAGAAATAACTAATGTTTTCTATATTAAGTGTGGTAAGTGCTTTAATGACATCAGTTATTCCACTGCACAATCTTATACAATAAGTAGTACTAATATTTTCCCCATTTTATAAATGTAGAAACTGTGACACCAAGAAATTAAAGTTAATTGCTCAATGTCACAGAGCTAGTCACTGCTGGAGTAGGAGGGATGTTTAGGCAGCCTGACCTCACAGTCTACACACTAACCCCTCTCTGATACAGACTCTCAGTATTCTGGTACATATACATTTATATTTTGTTTTTCTCCTTCTGCATGTGAGAAGTAGAAGGCAATATTTTTTAAAAAATACAAAAAACCTGTAGTCATTTAAAGACATGACAGGTCAAGAGTTGAGGAAAATTGATATTCAGTGCTTTTAGAGACACTTCATTATCATTTTCTAACAGGTCCACTATCGTTTAAAATTTTTGCTATCATTGAGAAGTAGGAGTTACTTGCTTTTTGAAGATGAAGAATTCATAAAGAAAGTTTCTTACGTACTTCACATTAATAAGATTAGATACTAAGGAAATCTATGACAGAAGAGGGAGTGAGTCATTACATTTGAAGGCACTGACAAGCTTTTAGGCAAAGGCACTGATTATACAAAAATAGATTAATCCCTGTCCCAAATCCAAGGCAGAATCGTGAAGCCAGTGAAACTCGGGTTCTGTGTCATGACGCCCCTTGTTTTATGCTCCTGTCTTCAGTAAAACCAGTCACAGGAGTTGAGGGGAAAATGAGGAGTCCTAGTGTGGATTCCCTAGGAGCAGAGCCTGATATGGGAATTCTTGTTCCTATCATCTCACAGTCCTTGGGAACAAGGTCAGGCACTAGACAGATCCCCAGCATCTTCTTGAAAAGTAAAAATGAAGCATTTGGGGGAACATTTACACCTAAACTTCCCACAGATTTGGAATATGAAAGTTCAGCAGTAGAAAATCACTTGCCAACACAGTGTGAACAGTGTGGTTTGCGAGATGTTTACTGCAATTGGCACTTCTGAGGCCGCTGTGAGATTTGTTGTCCTTCATTTCCAGAGTTGTTTCTGACCTGCTCTCTTCCTTACCATCCCACCAGGATCAAAACGGAGGAAAAAACTTTGAGTTTGCTCAAAGTGTTTTCCTGAGTACTTTTAATTAAAATATTTTGAAGGATAATGTGCTTCCATAAGAATGTTAATGGCACTTGTCTTTAGACCTCATATTTTATGTCAGCGGGCAGTTATGACCTAGACTGAACAAAATTTGGGCCTGACTCATTTTTCCATTAATATAGTGATAATCCCTCATGAATATTCATAATGTCTTCATTCTTACTGTTTTTTACATATCTCCCTTAGATGAAACAGCTTAAAATTCCCATTTTATCATGGAGGAAATAGGCGTAGCAAATTGCAAACAGGTTATGTAAACTTTACCAAACTTAGGCTAGTTTTCTTCATTGATTTTTGTATAAGCATACTTAATTCTCAAATGAAACTTGAGTCAAATGAATCTCAGTCCTTGAAGGGCACCTGATACAGCAAGTTCTTTCTTCCCACTTCATAAGGTCTCTTTCTCTTCCTTCAGCAAAAGCATTTTTTTACTAAATCTTTAACTGCTCATATGTTCTAAACTTCAGTTTATTTGTTCAATAAATATTTACTCAGACCATTCTCTCTAATGGGCCGTGAATTAGACCTGGACTAAAACAATAAATAAGAAGTGTTCTGTTCCAGAGTGAGGAAGACAAAATAAACCTAACCAGACTGGAGGTACAATAGAGGCAGGAAAGGAAAGCTGTAGAAGTACCGAGGAACTCACCATTAATCTGTTTGAGGGATTAAGGAGAAACGTAAAAGAGATAATGATTTTTTTGAATTGGATCCCGAAGAATGAGTAGGAGTTTTCCTAGTGGCAAAGCCTTGAAGAAAGCACTCCAGAAGAAGTTCCCTGGTGGCCTAGAAGTTAAGGACTTGGCATTGTCACTACTGTGGCTCAGCTTGCTTCTGTGGCTTGGGTTCTATCCCTGGCCTGGGGGGATAGACAATCTAACTTTGAGATACAGAATTTTCAGAAACTAAAATTAATTAAAAAATCAAGGGGTTCCCTTGTGGCTCAGTGGGTTAAGGACCCAGCATTGTCATTGAAAAAGCTTGGGCTACTGCTGTGACATGGGTTTGATCCCTGGCCCAGGAACTTCCACATGCCACAGACACAATAAAAAAAAAATTGAAAAGTAAACCTAAATATATTAATCCAAAAATTAGATGAGAAGATACATATAAAATGTATGAAAATAAATGCCTCTAGAAAGAGTAGGAAAAATAGAGAGATTTCAAGTTTATCAATAATGCTTACTTCTGTATAAAAATAAATTTGATATTAATCATTAGTAATTATAGCTTATGAGAACAATGGTATTTATTGGTCTTTGTAGTTTTCTATATTTCTAAAATTTTGTCAAAAATAAATTTAAAAATAGTAAAGCAATTTAAAGTGGCGATGGTTAAAATAGCTAATAAATCCATTTAGAAGAAGGACAGAGATAATCTTTTATCCATTCCTTTTTTGGGAAGGTTCCCAAACTCATAAATTTTACTTAGTCCACCTACAAATCACTAGCCAACACAATGCTTTCTCTCTAACAACCCCCCTCCTCCAACTTCCATCTCTTGAATCAAGAATGTTGAAAAAAATTTTAATGTTAAAAAAATCCCCCCAAAATTAAAATGACAATAGGGAGGAAAAGTATCATATTAAATTACTAATGAGCTATCTGATGATTAAACAAAGGAGGTCAAATTCCAGAGGCAAAATTATATGAAAGGACTGAAATGAAAAACAGCTTCATTTCAGTGGAGAATTTGACTCAAACTCTTTTCTAGGGTTTTCCTTTTACACCATTCTGTCAGAGACCTGCCAGTACCTTTCTCCACCTCAAATGCCTTGTGCTCTGAAAAGCTACTATGACTCATGTGCCTTTGACTGATGCTTGTATGTTTATCATGCAAATAAGAGTTCACTGTGACAGTGAATATAACATAAAGAATGATCTCATTATTTGTCCTCCAAGGTGTAGTTTGGCTATATAGAGCTATATTTCCTCAAATTTCAGTTTCTTATTATTGTCATTCTTCCAGTATCAGGACAATCCCCAAAACTCATTTTTGATTAAAGCATCTCTAATTAGTTTGTTAGCACACTTGTAAAACAGTGTTCATGTTCCAAAACCAACTTCAACTCAATATGAATGTGGTATAATCCTACCAATTGTTTTTGGAACACAAACTTTTGTGGAACACTCTACTTAAGAAAGAATTACAAAAAAAAATCTGTCTTCCTAAAATTCACGTTCTGTGTGAAGGAACCAGCATATAAAGAAATACTTAGGCTGTTTTGTGATAAGCACTGTACTGTCACCCAGGTTTATACACAGCATTATGACAGCACTCAGGAAGTGGGGATTAATTTGCCTTTTTAAGGTGGCTTTATAGGGGAAGGGATATTTGAGCTAGGTATTAAAGAATGAGTTAGCCACAAGCAAAATCCAGTAAAGGCATGAAGGGAAGAAAGGCTACATCTTGAGGACAAAGATCTGAAAAAAAAGATGTGATCAAATATTTATTTTAAAAACACATCAGTTTTTAGATATGGCAGCAGTGTGGGTCAGGTACATTCTTTATTCTTTACAGTAACCCTAACCACAATGTGTCCTGCAGATTTGCCCAAGAGGGATAACATCATAGCTTTAAACATCAAAGGAGAGTGCCAAAGAAAGGAAAAAAGAAGTATGAGGTCTCACGGTGTGAAGTCAGATAATGAGAAAAGTAGAAGAAAACTGAGGGAGAACAGAGTAGATGCAGTCACTAAAGGAATGTAAATGTGCTGAACAGGAATCTGTTTGTTAATGGTTGAGAGCAAGAGTCTGGTGTAGGAGTTCCCACTGAGGCTCAGTGGGTTAAGAACCCAACAGTGTTCATGAGGATGCAGGTTCAGTCCCTGGCCTCCCTCAGTGGGTTAAGGATCCAGTATTGCCACAAGCTTTGGCGTAGGTCACAGATGCAGCTCAGGTCTGGTGTTGGTGTGGCTATGGCATAGGCTGGCAGCTGCAGCTCCAATTCAACCCTAGCCTGAGCCCTTCCATAGGCTGCAGGTGCAGCCCTAAAAAGTAAATATGAAAAATAAAATAATAACAGGCAGGAAAGACAGAAAGGAAAATTGCTAAGTCCTAGACAAAATGAAAGAGATGAATCCAACGATAGATCCCTTAAAGCAGAGGTTTTAAACTTTAGCTGCACATTAAATCACCTGATTAAAAATAAATAAATAAATAGTACCCAGGGCCCAGACAGAAATTCCTGTTTAACTAGTCTGAGTGGGGTCTGGGAACATTCGTTATTTTAGAAAAAATGAATCTGACTAGGAACCATGAGGTTGCCACACCCATGGCATATGGAAGTTCCCAGGCTAGGGGTCTAATCAGAGCTGTAACAGCTGACCTATGCCAGAGCCACCACAATGCCAAATCCAAGCCATGTCTGCGACCTACACCATAGCTCAAGGCAACGCTGGGTCCTTAACCCACTGAGCAAGGTCATGGTTCCTAGTCAGATTCATTAACCACTGAGTCAGGACGGGAACTCCAGATCTACATTACTCTTGAAGGCTTTGGAGTTAGACTGGGTTTTTCTTTTAATTTATTTTTTTAATTAAACTGCAGTGTTATGTCAGCTTCCGCTGTACAGCAAAGTGACCCCAGTCATACATATAGATACATTCTTTTTCTTATATCATGGCTTTTTCTTTTAAAGGTATAAATATGCTGAGGCTGGCCTCAGGGTGGTCTAGTTATGGGGAAAAAACAACACATTTTTATAAGCATTTGATCTACAAGATCTGCAAGAGGGATGAACAGAATAAATGCACCTAAGAGAGAACATATGGCTGGGTCTGGGAATTTCTATTGCCTCCCTGGGGACAAATCCAATAGACTAGATAACACTTATTCATGATCTCTCTTGTCCTGATTTGAGGCGGAAAATAATTTCCCATTTGATTTTAGACAAGCTTTTAAGGAAAACAATGACACTGGGTCAGTGTTTGTTGAGGATTGGGTTGGCAGGGAGACTCAGAATGAGAATAGATTGAGGATCAGCCCCAAGAATCATAATTGAATGAGCCAAGGGTTCTTACTTCAATGACCGGGAAAGAAACATCGCAACAAAAACAAGCCCCCCAGATTTCATCTCCTCAAAGAGGAGGATGAAAATTAGTGGCACATGTAACATATTAACAACCACCCCCCCCAGAAGTCCACAGCAAATTTAGAACTAGGAGAACAATCAAGCTAATCTTCGTTCTTTAGTTATTCATTTGTATCATTAGATTACCATGTTCAAGACAATTGGTGGTAAATACGGTGCAATGAAAAGAGTTGGACTTTGCTTTTCAGCAAGTATTGTTGGGAAACCTGGACAGCTGCGTGCAAATCAATGAAACTAGAACACACCCTCACACCATGCATGAAAATAAACTCAAAACGGCTTAAAGACTTAAATATAAGATAAGACACCATCAAACTACAGAAGAGAACATAGGCAAAACATTCTCTGACATCAACCTTAAAAATGTTTTCTTAAGTCAGTCTCGCAAAGCAACAGAAATAAAAGCAAAAATAAACCAGTGGGACCTAATCAAACTGACAAGCTTTTGTACAGCAAAGGAAACCGAAAAGAAAACAAAAAGACAACTTACAGAATGGGAGAAAATAGTTTCAAACGATGCAATGGACAAGGGCTTAATCTCTAGAATATATAAACAACTTAGACAACCCAAAAAAGCCAATCACCCAATGGAAAAATGGGCAAAAGACCTGAATAGACTGTTCTCCAAGGAAGATATACATATGGCCAACAAGCACATGAAACATTGCTCAACATCACTAATTATTAGAGAAATGCAAATCAAAACTACCACGAGATTCCACCTCACACCAGTCAGAATGGCCGTCATTCATAAGTCCACAAATAAGTGCTGGAGGGGGTGTGGAGAAAGGAGAACTCTCCTGCACTGTTGGTGGGAATGTAAGCTGGTACAACCACTATGGAGAACAGTATGGATGTACCTTAGAAAACTCTACATAGAACTGCCATATGACCCAGCAATCCCACTCTTGGGCATATATCCAGACAAAACTTTGCTTAAAAAGGACACATGCAAGTTCATTGCAGCACTATTCACAATAGCCAAGACATGGAATCAACCCAAATGTCCACTGATAGATGATTGGATTAGTAAAATGTGGTATATATTCACAATGGAATACTACTAAGCCATAAAAAATAATGAAATAATGCCATTTACAGAAACATGGATGGAACTATAGACTCTTATCCTGAGTGAAGTAAGTCAGAAAGTGAAAGACAAATACCACATATCACTTATATCCGTAATCTAATGTTATGGCACAAATGAACCTTTCCACAGAAAAGAAAATCATGAACTTGGAGAATAGACTTGTGGTTGCCAAGGGGGAGAAGGAGGGAGTGGGAGGGATTGGGAACTTGGGGTTAATAGATGCAGACTATTGCCTTTGGAATGGATTAGCAATGAGATCCTGCTGTGTAGCACTGGGAACTATGTCTGGTCACTTATGATGGAGCATGACAATGTGAGAAAAAGGAATGTATACATGTATGTGTAACTGGGTCACCATGCTGTACAGTAGAAAATTGCCAGAACACTGCAAACCACCTATAACGGAAAAAAATTAAAATCTTTATACAAAGAAAAAAAAGGAGTTGGACTTTGAAGTCAAACACACCTGAATATGGATCTCAGATTACTAGGTGTGTGCTCTGGTGCTTACTTCATTAGGTTGTTACCAAGATTAAATGAGATAAAGAAATACAGAGCATGTGCCTGGTGCATAGCAATTCCTTGCCAAATGAACCAGCAGTCACAGTAGTAGCAGTAGTAATAGTAGTATTAATATTATTTAATAACCTTTCTGAACCTCACTTTCTTCATTGGTGAAGTTAGAAAATGACATCCACCATCTAAGAGTTTTGAGAGTAAATTTGCAGGTGAAATAACATATTTAAAATACTTAGATCATGGAGTTCCCATCGTGGCATGGTGGTTAACGAATCCAACTAGGAACCGTGAGGTTGCAGGTTTGATCCCTGGCCTTGCTCAGTGGGTTAAGGATCTGGTGTTGCCATGAGCTGTGGTGTAGGTCGCAGACAAGTCTCGGATCCTGAGTTGCTGTGGCTCTGGCGTAGGCCAGCAGCTACAGCTCTGATTCGACCCCTAGCCTGGGAACCTCCATATGCCGTGGGAGCGGCCCTAGAAAAAGCAGAAAGACAAAAATAAAATAAAATACTTACACCAGTGTCTGGCTCAAAGGAAGTATTTAATTAATATAGTTGTTATTGGTGAGTTATTGTTTTACAGGACCTCATGACCTTCCCTCCCTGATCCCTGTCCCCTAGACATGTCCTCAAAATCATATCAACTATTCAGTCAGTGGGCCATCATTCTCTCTCTACACTGGGGCACATGACATGCAATTTGAAATGTATATCGTCCTTAAAACACAGCAGATAAGAACACTGGTTTGGCCTGGTCCTCACTGTAAGTCTTCCCTCCCTGGTTCCTTTGGCACCCTTTCCCACAATGGGATTCTTTATCTCTTACCAACCTCCTTCAAGGCACCGCTCAAATACAAGTATTTTTATCTTAGGAAAGGAAGCAGCATTATTGCTTAAGACCCAGTCCTCCAGGCATTAGAAGATGGTGATGTGGAACTTCCGTGGTGGCTCATCGTTAAGGAACCCGACTAGTATCCAGAGAACTCGAGTTTGATCCCTGGCCTCTCTCAGAGGGTTAGGGATCCAGCATTGCCGTGAGCTGTGGTGTAGGTCACAAACACGGCTCAGATCCCACGTTGCTGTGGCTGCGGTGTAGGCCGGCAGCTGCAGCTCCTGTTTGACCCCTAGCCTGGGAACTTCCATGTGCCACAGGTGCGGCTCTAAAAAGACTAAAAAAATAAAATAAAGATTGTGATGTGGTGAAATCTCTATTCTAGTCAGACTTTGCAGTCTCTTGCTCAGACAATGTCAGGAGCAGCCCAAGTGACATGTAAAATGGGGGCAAGCCAAAATCCTGGTCCTGAGAAACACAGGCTGAGCCAAGCGGTACCAGGTAGATGGTGAAAAACAGAGACCACTTCTTATTTTATAGCTTATTTATCAACTCCAAGTTATCTCCATTTTGTTGAAGGGGACCTTTAACCTCTGACAGAACAAAACCCAGCTTTGATTAAAAGCCTTTATTGTGAATTAAGTGAAGCACCTGAATTTACAAAGTATGGGTTCTGACAAAGTAAATGGTGCAGAGAAATGTGGCTCATGATGACAAATCCAAGCACAGAAGAAAAAAATCATCTCCCACTCCACTCAGGTTGCTATCTTTTTCATTTACCTTAAATTTCTTTTTGCCTTATGTTAACTGTTTCAAACAAGCAATGAATATAGAATAAACATGTCCTAACTTTTTAAAATTAACTGCTAAGTCCTATCGGACTAACACTCCTATTTTCCATTTCCTGTCTTGTGTCCCAGTTAAACACAATTATGAAAGGAAACAGCATTATTCAATCAGCCCATTTTAAGAAATTTATATTTCTCTTTTTTCTGAAGGGTAATTTAACACATGCTCCTTGTAGAAGGTAAAATTTTCACAAAAGCCAAAGACAAAAGAAAAATCACTTATAGCCCCAGTGGAGAAATAAACATTATTAACCTGTTGGTGAAGTTCACTCCTGTACTTTGCTATGCATTCTATGTTTTATTTAATCAGAAAAATTGTAGTGTATATATTGTTTTGTGATCACATTTTAAAGTCATTCACTGTCTTTCTCAACATGATTTTTAGTGGCTGCACAGTAGTCCATCAAATGGTTAGATAGTCGATTTCAAATGATCGACCATCTGAATTGTTTCTCGATATTTTTGCTGGGTTTTTTTTAATGATTTTTATTTTTCCATTATAGTTGGATTACAGTGTTCTGTCAATTTCTACTGTACAGCAAAGTGACCCAGTCACACACACACACACACATTCTTTTTCTCTCATTATCCTCCATCATGTTCCATTACAAGTGACTAGACATAGTTCTCTGTGCTATACAGCAGGATCTCATTGCTTATCCACTCAAAATGCAAAAGTTTGCATCTATTAACCCCAGATTCCCAGTCCATACCACTCTCTCCCCCTCCCCCTTGACAACCACAAGTCTATTCTCCAAGTCCATGAGTTTCTTTTCTGTGGAAAGGTTCATTTGTGCTGTATACTAAATTCCAGATATAAGTGATATCATGTGGTATTTGTCTTTCACTTTCTGACTTACTTCACTTAGTATGAGAGTCTCTAGTTCCATCCATGTTGCTGCAAATGGCATGATTTTGTTCTTTTTTATTTTTGCTGTATTAACACTTCAGGGAACATTGTACATACATTTGGGCATAAAATTATTATATCTCTAGGATAAATTCCTAAGAGGGGAGTTTCCATACAAATGGCATGTTTATTTTAAAACGGTTCTTTTAAAGGGTAATTTTTTTTTACCTTTGTAGAACATACCACAAATACAACTAAATAACAATTCATGTAATTTATTTTTCAAATGACCGACCTCCCAAGTAGTTCTCACAATTTGGCTTCTAATCTATATCTCCCTCACTGTCTTTCATGTCTGAAAGCAATGTAAAAGTCTTTTGTCAGGAACATGTATCTATCTTCTTACTTTGGGAAACATGGTAGCCATAACCATATGCTATGAAAGCAAAGTGTTCAGCAAGGCCCCAGATACTTGCTCACCTAACACAGATGTTCCCTACAACCAGTAACTTCTACAAGGGCAGGGCTCATATGTGCTTACCTCTGTGTCTGTAGGCACAGTATAACATCTGGCAGATAGCAGAAGCTCAAAAACTACTTCTTGAATAAATCAATGAATGATCATCTAGTAAGGATTACATCAATTTCCATTCCCACCAATAATGAGAAGAACTCTCACAACCTCAGTCAGCTAATTTTTAGGCAAAAATTCTATATATTCCATAAATGCTCAATTATTTGAGAAAATATATTTTAGCACCATAAACAGATAAAACTTTCTAAAGGATTCACTCAGTCTCACCAAAGTTAAAAGCATGTGATGTTAATTTACCTACTTCATATGTAAATTACCAGTAGAAATATGATATAAACCATTTATGTAATTTTAAATTTCCTGGTAGCCACATTAAAAAAACTTAGAAAGAGGGTTCCTTTGTGGCTTAGTGGGTTAAGGATCTGGCATTGTCACTGCTGCATGAGTTGCTGCTGTGGCATGGGTTCAGTGCCTGGCCTGAGGACTTCTGCATGCTGTGGGGATAGCCCAAAAAAAGAAAAAGAAAAAGAACTGTGTGCAGTTAATTTTAGAAATATATTAATAAAATATATTAACTGTAAATCCAATAAAATATTTCCACTTCAACATGCAGCAAATATAAAGAAGTTAGAATTTTACTTTTTTCTTTTTCTTTTTTTTTTTCTTTTTTGCTTTTTAGGGCCACACCTGCAGCATTCAGCATTCAGAAATTCCCAAGCTAGGGGTCAAATTGCAGCTGCAGCTGCCAGCCAGCGCCACAGCCACAGCAATGCAGGATCTGAGCTGCTTCTGTGACCTACAGCATAGCTCACAGCAACACTAGATCCTTAACCCACTGAGCAAGGCCAGGAAATTAAACCCTCATCCTCACGGATAGTAGTCAGGTTCGTAACCCGCTGAGCCACAGGGGGAACTCCTATAGTCTTTTTTTCATAATAAGTCTTCAAAATCCAGTATCTTTCACACTTAGAGCATGTAAAAATGAAGACACTAAACTTTCATCAGAAATACTTGACCTGTGTTTACACTTATTAACACTTATAGCTGTTTCCGTACTCAAAATGTTCCAGTCACACCCAAATTGTTCTAAATATCCCACAAACTTTGCCAATAACTGAATTAAGTATCAGTTTTTAAATTTTAATTCACATAAAATAAACTTTAATTCCTCAGTGGCACTAGTCATACTTCAAATGTTCAATAGCCACATGTGGCCAGTGGCTACTCTATTGGACAGCATTACAGAGGATAGCTCTTTAATGTATGACCTATTAGCATTTAACAAGTTATTGCATCAATTAAACCATATTACCCCTGTTCCAGATGAGGACATGGAAGCTCTGAGAAGTTATCACTTGTATAAGATCACACAGCTAGGAATAATTTAAGATTAAAATCTAGGGATTTTTGTAAAAATCTAGGTATTTAGACCTCACAGGGTGAGTCCTTCTCCCATCCCACTAGCTGCAAAAAAAATCTAGCAAAATGGAACATCTGTGTTAGGTGTGCAAATATCTGGGACTTTCCTAGACATTTTGCTTTTGTGGCATATGGTTATGGCTCCCATGTTGCCCAAATTTAAAGACACATGGTTTTGACAAAAGATTTTTGCACTTCTTTCAGGTGTGAAAGACAGTGAGAAAGACATAGTTGGAAACCAAAATGTTGGAATTTGAGGACATTTCAATAGTTTATGGTAGTAGTTTCTAACTTCTTTTAAGCAGCAGAACGCTGAGATCTTAGATAGAACTCAAATATATAAAATCAAGAAAAGTAAAGCTGCTCTATTAAATCGTAGGTGAGGGAGTTTCCACTCCACATCCCTCTCCACCACCCCCTCCTCTCACCATGGAAGCCCCTGAGATAACACCCCAGAACCCCATGACCCCATGAAACAGCATTTAAGAACTGCTGTTTAGAAAGGACTTCTGTTTTCGGAAAGGTGAAGTAGAATTTCCTTTTCCCAATTTCACCTTTCAGTACAGCTAAAAAAAAAAAAAAAAAAAAAAAACCCTGAACATTATACATAAAACAAATATAAGAAGGCTCAGAAAAGTAAAGATAAGGAGGCAGACAAGCTAGAGACCTTGGGGCCTGAAGAAAAACATGCTGGTGAGTTCTTGGTTGGCTTTTTGTTTATGCTGCAAATAACCCAGTCCAGGTACTGGAGAAGCTGGCAAACTGGAAACTTCACTGGGTACAGACCGAAAAATAAAACAAAAAAGCCCGAGAAAAGCTTGCCCTCTCTAGCCATGGGACCTTGAAAGAGACAGCCCAGAAAGACAGAAAACTTTTAGACAATAACTGTTCTCCAGGTAAACACCATAGAAAAACTGCAGCCACCACAACCATCTCCATCAGCAAAGGCAAGTATGGGAAACCCAAACTTCTACACTCTCTAGATTTTCATAAGGCACTGAAAGCCCACCAACAGAGGTGTTATTAGAGAAGGCCAAGTGGGGAGCTGGGACCATTACTTCCATGGGGTAGTAACAAGGCTCACCGACCTCCTGGTGTCAGTGGAGGCCATGTGGAGAACCTGAACTTCCATTCCCACCTGGCAGGAAGTAGGCACCTCCTTCCTTCCCACTGGAGTGGTGTCAGAGGGGGCCTAACAGAGAGCCAAGACTTTCATTACTATCCAGTGATAATAAGCCCTCCCAGTCATGGTGTCAGTGGAAGCTTTGGGAGGAGCAATAAAGAGGCACCCCAATTCTTCCCAGCCAAGGTAGTATTGGCAGAGGCCTCATAGGGATGGAACCTGAACTTCCACCTCAGCCCTGCAATAATGAGAAGGCTTCCCTGCCTAGGTGTCAATGGAGGCCAACAGAGAATCTGGATTTCTACCCCCACCTAGCAGTAACAAGGCAGCACACACACTCCTTCTCCTTGCCGGGATGATGTCAAAAGAGGACAGCTGGGAGTTCCTGTCGAGGCTCAGTGGTTAACGAATCTGACTAGGAACCATGAGGTTTCAGGTTCGATCCCTGGCCTCGCTCAGTAGGTAAGGGATCCAGCGTTGCCGTGAGCTGTGGTGTAGGTCGCAGACGTGGCTCGGATCTGGTGTTGCTGTGGCATAGGCCGGCAGCTATAGCTCCGATTAGACCCCTAGCCTGGGAACCTCCGTATACCACAGGTGTGGCCCTAGAAAAGACACACACAAAAAAAAAGGCAACTGAGGAGTTCCCGTCGTGGTGCAGTGGTTAACGAATCCGACTAGGAACCATGAGGTTGCGGGTTCGGTTCCTGCCCTTGCTCAGTGGGTTAACGATCCGGCGTTGCCGTGAGCTGTGGTGTAGGTTGCAGACGCGGCTCGGATCCTGCGTTGCTGTGGCTCTGGCGTAGGCCGGTGGCTACAGCTCCGATTTAACCCCTAGCCTGGTAACCTCCATATGCCGCGGGGGCGGCCCAAGAAATAGCAACAACAACAACAACAAAAGACAAAAAGACAAAAAAAAAAAAAAAAAAAAAAAAAAAAAAAAAAAAAGGCAACTGAAATGGAAGCTTTAAATAAGATCTAGTATCTCATAACATAATACTAAATATGTCCAGGTTTCAACCAAAAATCCCTCGTCATACCAAGAACCAGAAAATCTCAACTTGAATGAGAAAAGACAATCAACAGACACCATCACTGGGATGACATGGATATTAGAATTACCTGACAAGGATTTTAAAGCAGCCATCATAAAAATGCTTCATTGAGCAGGAATTCTATTGTGGCTCAGAGGCTTAAGGACCGAAACGACATTGTCTCCATGAGGATGAGGTTTTGATTCCTGGCCTAGTTCAGTGGGTTAAGAATCTGGCATTGCCATGAGCTGTGGTATAGGTTGCAGGTTTAGCTTGGATTCTGCGTTGCTGTGGCTGTGGCATAGGCCAGCAGCTGCAGCTCTGATTCAACCCCTAGCCCAGGGACTTCCATATGCCACAGGTGTGGCTATAAAAAGAAAAAAATTAAAATTAAAAAAAAAGCTTCAGGAGTTCCCATCGTGGCACAGTGGTTAACAAATCCACCTAGGAACCATGAGGTTGTGGGTTTGATCCCTGGCCTTGCTCAGTGGGTTAAGGATCCAGCATTGCCATGAGCTGTGTTGTAGGTCAAAGATGTGGCTTGGATCCCATGTTGCTGTGACTCTGGCGAAGGCCGGCAACTACAGCTCCGATTCGACCCCTAGCCTGGGAACCTCCATATGCCATGGGAGCGGCCCTAGAAAAGGCAAAAAAAAAAAAATGCTTCAATGTGCAATTATGAGCACACTTGAATGAAAAATTAGAAGCTCTCATCATAGTAATAGAATATATAAAGATGGAACAAATGGAAATTTTAGAAGTGAAAATACGATAACCAAAATTAAAAATTAAATGAATGAGCTCAACAGCCAAATGTAGAGGATGGACAACAGAACTGGTGCACTAGAAGACAGGACAAAAAAATTACCCAGTCTGAACAGAGACAAAGTAGACTGAAAAAAAAAATAAATGAACAGAAACTCAGGGACCTGTGTGATGGTAACAGATAATCTGACATCTGTGTCATCAGAGTCCAATAATGAGAGGAGAAAGGGGGCCAGGCTTAGAAAGTATTTGAAGAAATAATGGTTAAAACTTTTCCAAATTTGGCAAGAGACATAAGCAAACTCGAGAAGCTAAGCAAAAAACCCCAAATGAGATAAACATCAGGAATTGCACACAAAGATACATCTTAGTCAAACTCCTGAAAAGACAAAGGAAAAATGTTGAAAGCAGTGAGAGGAAAAGGACATGTTACTCATAGGGTGAAACAATTTGAATGACAGCAGATTTCTCATAAGAAACTAGGGAGGCTGGAGGGAAGTGGCACAGAATTTTTCAAGTGCTAAAGAAAAAAAAAAAAAAAAACAAAACCTGCCAACCCAGAATTCTACATCCAGTGAAAATAAAGAATATCAAGAAAAGGTAAGGCGTTCCCCTTGTGGCTCAACAGTGACAAACCCAACTAGTATCCATGAGGATGTAGGTTCAATTTCTGGCCTTGCCCAGTGGGTTAAGGATCCGATGTTGCCATGAGCTGAGGTATAGGTCACAGACGCAGCTCAGATCTGGCATTGCTGTGGCTGTGGTGTAGGCCAGCAGCTAAAGCTCTGATTTGACCCCTAGCCTGGGAACTTCCATATGCCAGGGGTGCAGCCTACAAAGAGACCAAAAAAAAAAGGTAATAAAGACATTCTCAGATGAAGGAAAAATAAGGGAATCTGTCACTAGCCGACCTGTGCTAAAATAATGGCTAATGGAAATTCTCTAAATAGAAAGGAAATGATAAAAGAAGGAAATTTTGGAACATCAGAGAGGAAAAAAGAAATAATGGAAGGCATTAAAATATGGGTAAATACAAGAGACTTTCCATTTATTCTTGAGTTTTCTAAATTATGTTTGATAGTTGAAGCAAAAATTATACTACTGGCTGGAGTAGTTCTCCATGTATGTGGAGGAAATATTTAAGACAATGATATTATCAGTGGGAGAGGGTAAAGGAATATAAAGGGAAGTTAAGATTTCTGTACTTCACTCAGACTGGTAAAATGCTGAAATTATTAGACTGTGATAAGCTTTTTATATGTGATATAGTAATTAGAACAACCATTTTAAAAGTTATTCAGAGCAATAGAGTCAGAAATAAGAAATCATATAAACACAAATTATATAAAAAAAAGATCAAAATGGAATTCTAAAAAAATGTTCAAGTAACCCATAGGAAGACAGGGAAAAAACGCAGAGAAAACAAACAGAAAACAAAAGTGACAACAACAACTTCTTTCATGAATTTGGAGTAACTAGATCTCTCTGACATTGCTGGTGGGAATGTAAAATGGTAGAGCCACCCTGCAAAATAGTTTCATAGTTTGTTAAAAAACTAAACATATACTTCCCTTATGACCCCGCAATCTTGCTCCTGGGCATTTATCACAGAGAAATGAAAACGTACAACCACAAAAAAACCTGTATGTGATTTTTCCTAGCAACTTTATTTGTAGTAGTCCCAAACTGGAAACAACCAAAATGTTCTAAGTGAATCATTAAACAAACTGTGCTACATCCATGCCATGGAATCCCACTCAGCAATAAAAAGTAACGTACTATTGAAACACACATCAATTTGGATGAATCGCAAAGATACCACCCTGAGTGAAATGGGCCATCTCAAAAGGTCATAGACTGTATGATTCCATTTATGTAACATTCTCAATATGACAAAAGTATTGAGACAGGGAGTAAATGAGTGATTGCCAAAAGTTAGGAATGGTGTGGGGAGAGTGGTGGGTAGAACTATAAAGGAGCAGCATGAGGGAAGTATTGGTGGTGATGGAACAGCTGTATCTTGATTGTAATTCCTTCAGTTGATCATTATTTCAAAAAAAAGTTTTGTAAGTGGTCAGTCTGAGGGAGTTCTCATTGTGGCTCAGTGGGTTAAGAACCCAACTAGTTAATCCATGAGGATGTGGGTTTGATCCCTGGCCTCGCTCAGTGGGTTAAGGATCCAGCATGGCAGCAAGCCGTGGCATAGGTCAAAGATGCAGCTCAGATCCAGTGTGGCTGTGGCATAGGCTGGCAGCTGCAGCTCTGATTTGACCCATAGCCCAGAAACTTTTCACATGTGGCAGGTGTAGCCCTAATAAATAAATAAATAAATAAGGTCAATCTGAACCATATAAAATGTCAGAAAGAATGTAGAGTAACTGGAACTTTCACACACTGCTGATAGGAATATAAATTGATGCAATCACTTAGGAAAACAGTTTGGCCTACTGAATCCAAATATGTGTGTTGTGTTTATAGCCAAAATGTATATATACATATACACACACACACACACTTTTTGATTTGTCAATTCCACTCCTTAGTATATATTCTCAAGTGAAATGAGAGCATATGTCTACCAAAAAGACCTATAAAAGGATGCTGCTCATGGTAGTTGTATTCATAATATCCAAAACCTAGAAACAACTCAAAAATCCATGACCATTAAAATAGATGAGTAGACAAGTAAATTGAGGTATATCCATACAATGGAAATGACACAGCCCTGCATAGACCTGACTGCTGTCACACACAACCACACAGAGGAATCTTAGAAACATTTTGTTGAGCAAAAGAAGCCAGACACAAAAGAACACATAGTGTATGGTTCTATTTGTGTAAAATCAAGAACTGACAAAACCAACCATAGAGGTGATGGAGGTCAGAATACTGATTATCTCAGGAGGGTGGGGTGGATATTGACTGGGAAAAGGCATGAAGGCACCCTCTGGGGCTGTGGGTATGATCTATATCTTACTCTGGGTGGTGTCTACATTGCTGTACACCTGTGTAAAAATTTATCAAGCTGTATGTGTAAGATTAGAGCACTTACCATATGTAAGGAAAACCTCAATAAAAAGTAAAAAAGAAAATGAAACAAAGCCAAAAAACCTACACACCAAACCACTGCTATTGGTAGACTGCTCTGCACTGTCTGGGCTATCAGGTCACTTTGAATGCAGCACCGAAGGGAGGAGCTGTGAGTGATGGCCACACATATACCTTCCTGCTCTTTGGGGGCCTCTGGCACAGAATGCCCTTCTCACTTCCCCCACCTCCCTTGGTAGCAGCATTTAACCCCACATCAGGAGTCAGGAGTAGGTGTCCCTGACTCCTCAACCCAAGTTGTGTTTGTGTGATTCTATGCATTTACTTAGCTCAGTTAAAGAAGTTATCACACCTTGGGAGAATATCTATATATCAACATTTGCAAGGAGAAAGGTGCCACAGGGCTTAGGCATGTGGGCTATGGAGTTACACAGCCTAGGTTTGAATCTCTGTCACTTACTAACCCTTCTTTGAGCAAGACCTTGAGCTCTGTGGCTCTTCAATTTCCACTTCACCATGGGTAATGACATCTAGTGAACTCTAAAGTTGGGTAAGATAGCCAAGATAATATGCCAGTCTCTCACACTTGGGGGTAAGAAGCAAATCTGATTCATTCCTGTGTCCTTAGCACTTACTACAGTGCTTCTCATACAGCAAATGACAGGACTGCCTAATGGTTAAAAGAAAGGACTCTGGAGCCACCAGAGACTCAGGTGTTCAAACCCCAGCTTTACCACTTACCAGCTGTGTGACTTGGGGCATACACTTAACCTCTCTGATATCAATCCCCTTGTTTATAAACTGAGGGAATTAAGTGGCAATTCATAGAAAATGCCTAGCACAGTGTTTGGTGCAGAGTAGAAACTCAAAAATATTAGCCTAAGAATAAATAGCTCTTGAACCACATTGAACTATAAAGGGCTTGTAGTTGAATCTACAAAATGAATGATTATACCTTTCTGAGTAATTCAGGTATAAAGTCTACATGGAGTTGAGGAGAAAATATTTGCCCCCCAGAGTATCCATCATGGATGAAATGTAGAATGTGCTTTTGGGGGAAGGTAAACTTCTTTTACTTCAGATTCAGCCTCTGAGGGGAGAGAAAATGTGAACTGCTTTCACTGGTGAGTCAGAGCAAAGAGAAGGAAAAGCTGGCCTCTTCATCCTCTCCTTCTGGATAAAGGCAAACTACTGTGTAGAGGCTGGTGGGTGGCACTGGGCCTACTGAGGGGTATTGATTTGTTCTTTCCAGGAAGAAATGCACATTATTCATTTTTTAATAGGCTGTCTTGTTCTGGAAGGCAACTCTCTGTGACTTTGAAATAACTCGTTTGTGTGGTGTAGGTATTGGCCTCTTGGGGGGGGTGCTGTTTTGATTAAGTGGGTACACAGGAGAGCTCTGTTCTCTGTCCCATGATTAATGGAGGGAATGTCCTTAGTCCGGCCCTCTGCCTGTTCCTCGCTAGACTCTCGTGGTGCAGTCTCCCCAGAGCTCATTACGACCAATAACTTGTTCTATGGCACCAAATTCTCCCATACGGTCAGAGGTGTCTTTCCACACCATGGTTTGAAAAGTTCCTGGTCTGGTATCATTTCGAAGCGTACTGATCATTTTTCCAAACATTTTGCATCACTGTATCATTTTGTCTTCACCATGGCAACTCAATGTCCAGACCTGTTTCACTGCTTAGAAAACTAAGGCCCAGGGGTGGAAAACGGAGGACAACACAAACAGGAGTGAGCCAGCCTGAAGAATGAGCTGCAGAGGCATTTAGGAGCTAATCAATCATTTAATTAGTTAGTTAAGTAATACTGTGCAGCATCTGGTGCTTTTTCTACTAAGAAGAAGACAGGGGAATATAGATATATTGAAACACCGGGAATCTAAGTCAGATACTTAAGAACACTTTCCCCAAATACACGACACAGCTTTATGCAATCGGGTTTCCAAAAAGTTGTGCTAAATATTGTTTCCTTCTCTGTTCATGAGTTTATTTGTGAAATATCTCTATAAATGTCTGTTGCATGCCTCTTAACTGCAAGACACACTGGGGAAATAGAAAAATGAAGAAAACCCATGTGACCTCAAGAAGTTTACCATAGAGTAGAGGGGATTTTAAGGCATGCAAATAAAACAGAATATGGAGTAGTTCCCACTGTGGCTCAGAGGGCTCCAACATAGTGTCCATGAGGATGCAAGTTCGACCCCTGGCCTCACTCAGTGGGTTCAGGATCCAGCATTGCTGCAGCGTAGGTCAAAGATGGGGCTCTGATCCTGCGTTGCTGTGGCTGTGGTGTAGGCTGGCAGCTGCAGCTCTGATTCGACCCCTAGCCTGGGAACTTTCATACACCACACATGCAGCCCATGAACTCAGTTCTCCCATATTGTAGGTTCTTTCTGCTTGAATTATGCGTTGTGCAAATTCAAAGTAGTGTTTTCTAGAAGCACCGACATGATTCTCTATAGCAGAGATGCAGCAGAGGAAGCAGAGGAACCTTTCCTCATCCTATCTGGATGCTTTTTTTTTTTTTTTTTGGTTTTTAGGGCTACCCTCGCGGCATATGGAGGTTCCCAAGCTAGATAGGGGTCTAAGCTGAAGCTACCGGCCGACACCACAACCACAGCAACACCAGATCCAAGCCTCATCTGCAACCTACACCACAGCTCACAGCAACACTGGATCCTTAAACCACTGAGCGAGGCCAGGGATCGAACCCCCATCCTCATGGGTATTAGTCGGATTCATTTCTGCTGTGCCACAACGGGAACTCCCTGGATGCTGCTTTTAATATAACATAGTCCCTGTGAACCCTGATTGGGCTTTGTAACTTCTGACCCCAGAAAGAAATTGATCTTTAAAGGGCTGCTTTGATAACCACCTGGAGTTTCCAGCCAGGCAGGTTTTGTACCATCCAAGATTTGTGTTGCCTTGTTGGGCACGCTAGAACATGGACAGCTGTTTCATTCTGGGCGGAGAGCTCACCTCCCCTGGATTTGTCCCAGACAGCTGTTTTCCTAGCTGTCTTCACTGGATGACCTTTTCTATTGTTGCCCCTGCACAGGGGATAAACTGGAGATGAGGTGTAAACTCCTTCCCAGCAGGCCGTAGGACAGAGCATTCAGATGCCACCTGCCTTGTGCCCTCATGGAATTACTGACCGCAGCAGCCTGGAATGGCCTCTGCAGTTATTTTTAAGCCAAGTAGTTGAGAATTAGTCATCACCTAGAATTTAGTATGTGTGTTTTTTGGCCTCCTAACAGAAAACGTTGCTCAGTACCAATGCAATATATTTACTCCTGGGTGCAACATATAATAAAGCTGTACTGTTTTGTAATAGTTGCTCATATCATAATCCAGGGTAATGGATCATCTTGAGCCTTTAGCTGCTCACTTAGGTCCCCAAAAGAGAAATGCTGCCGAGATCCTTTCCCACTGGTAGCCATGGATCAGGGATTGACTCTTTTTTCTTTCTTTCTTCTTTTTTTTTTTTTAGGGCCACACCCATGGCATATGGAAGTTCCCAGGCTAGGGGTCAAATTGGAGCTGTAGCCACTGGCCTACACCAGTCACAGCAATGTGGGATCCCAGCCACCTCTGCAACCTACACTACAGCTCACAGCAATGCCAGATCCTTAACCCACTGAGCGAGGCCAGGAATTAAACCTGCGTCCTCATGGATGCTAGTCAGATTCATTTCCACCGAGCCACGACAAGAACTCCAGGATCCGTTCTTATTTAGATACCTTCCCTCACAAACCAAGAGCCATCAGGGTTTTCTCCCTGTATCAGCAAGAGGTCTGTGAGGCTTTCTAGTTTGTGAGGAATGACTGCCCATCAGATCAAGGCTTGTCAGTTTCCAGGGCTCATACTGCTTCCTGGATGGCTAATTTGGTCCCCTACCCCTACTCTCCCTGTCACTTAGTTCCTGTGGATTCTCTGGTTCTTTACTTCATGGCCACCCTTTGACCCTCTGCCTCTCACCTTCCTGGCTGCCCAGTCTCCTGTCTGACTGCACTGCTCTACCCTTCCCAGAAACCCTGCAGCCCTGCAGTCTTTCTCCAAAAGGACAGCTCACCTGGCCCTGGGCTCTAATAATAACCAAAAGGTGGGAACAACCCAGGTGTCTGTCAACAGATAAATGGATAAATAAAATGTGATCTAGCCGTACAATGGGACATTATTCAGCCATAAAAAGGAATGAAGTTCTTACATAGGCTACAGCATGGATGAACCTTGAAAACAGTATGCTAAGTGAAAGTCAGACAGAAAAGGACACATGCTGTATGATTCCACTTATACGAAATATCTAGAATAGGCAAATTCATAGAGAGCAGAAGAGAGGTTACCAGAGGCTGAGGGGAGGGAGGAATTAAGGAGTTATTATTTAATGGATACAGGCTTTATATTGGGGATGATGAAAAAGTTTGGAGTATAGATAATGGTGATGGGTACACAGCATTGTGTATATAGTTACTGCCACTGAACTGTACACTTACAAATGGTTAATATAATAAACATCATATTCTATATATTGATATATATGTATGTATTTCAGCACAATTTTTACAACTGTTTTTTAAAAAAGCAGTCTCCATCACCAGCGCAGTCTGAGTTACTCCAAATGGGCTTTCTCCTTTTGGTGCACTGCACCCACTCTGCCTCTCAGTCCATCTGTGGACAGTAGTTGGCACATAGAAATGCTCAGATATGAAAAACAAATGAGCTTACATAAGGATAGAATTGACTATACACTAAAGGACTTGCCATTTCCAGCAGACTGCCATGGTCTTGCAGAGTTTCAAAGACAAATATAATCATAAGGAAAAGAGTCAGGGCCTGTGTTTCTTAAGACAGCAAGAGAGAAATGGCAGAGTAAACTGAAAAAAGGGATAAGGGAGCTCCTGTCATGGGGCAGCGGAAATGAATCTGACTAGTAACCATGAGGTTGTGGATTCGATCCCTGGCCTCACTCAGTGGGTTAAGGATCCTGCATTGCCATAAGCTGTGGTATAGGTCACAGACATGGCTTGGATCCTGCGTTGCTGTGGCTGTGGCGTAGGCCTCCTAAAAAAAAGGGATAAGGCACCTTGCAGATGCCAAAAAGTGGGAACATGAAGCTTGTTCCTCCACCTCCATTCCTCAAGCTTCTTTCCTGGATCAGCACAATTGTAGGAGAAACCTCATCCCCAAACAGCCATTCCCTGGCCCTGGTGCTTCCCCAAGAAGGCAGTGTCTCTGAAATTTGTCCAAGAACAAAATGGATTTTTAGGGATCAAAGACTTAATTCACATGAAAAGCAAGGTTTACAGCTAGGAAAGATTACCGTTTAGGGCTTTTTTTTTCCTTCCTTTCCTTTCTGGAATTTATTTCCAGTGTTAGAAAGTCCTGGGGGAAAACTGGTATAGCTATATGATTTTTAAAAAATTAAGATGGTCTCCAGTGAAATTGTCACTATACTCCCCAAACCTCAAATTTAGAAAGACACTAAAGTGAGTACTTATGGAAATATCCCTCAGTGTTCTAAATAATGTCTTTAAGGTGTACTCTCTAATTTTTATTGTGTCTCTAAGTTTAAAATTCATTTCCTAAAATATGTAAATAGCAGTGTCAAGCAAAGGATCACCACTCCATTTTGTACACAGAAAATAGAAGCCCAAAAAGGAACAGTAGCACTCTACTTTGGTTTGTTTGTGGGAGAGACAGGACCACAGCCAAAACCTCCTCAGTCCTAAAATCCAGGCCTCTTTTCCAAAATACCACGCTGAACAGATGCATTGCACGGATTAAGATCAGGTTTCTTGGCCAAAGGCAAAATGACGTCAGCAGCATGAGAAATTCTAAGGAGCAAGGCACTCAGAATTCACATTTTTAGCACTGAGAAGAGCTGTTTCTAGGCCTTAACCTTCCAGGCAGTGTGAGTTCCAGCCAGCGTGGGCCCACCCATCAGCTGCGCTGGGTGTCACCTTGGCTGAGGTCTTTCCGGGAGGCATGCATAAGGCAGAACTGGACAAACCTGGGACCAAGGAAGCTGACCTTGCCGTGGGTCGACCTGTAGTTCAAGTCACAGTATTCCAAATAATAGGGGAGCCTTGGGTCTGGAAAGACATCAACACAGAAGGGGGGCGATTCAGTGACTGGGACACCACAGTGAGACTCTTGCCAGACTCTGCATCTGAGTGCAGGTAATCAGGGCATCCTTAGGTCTCAGCCAGTGGCTGAGGATAATCCACTCCAGCACCTTGGAGAGAGGGAAAGGCAAGCACTAGGAAAGCTAACAACGCCAGGTCAAACAAGGGCCTGTCTTGGGGCCAAAGAGTATGCACATCAGGAGAAAAGACAGCAGTTCAGGTACACAAACGAGACATAACACAGGGTGAGAGTTGAGGCATCATTTGGAAATGCTTCTGGCTATATGTGACAGAAAAACAGCTCACAGGTCACAGTTGGCTTAAACTTTAGGAGCATCTGTTGTTTAAAATAGAGTCCAGAGATAAGCAGTCCCACGATTCGGTCAGCAGCTCAACCAGGACATCGAGATTTCAGGTCTTTTCCATCCTTCCCCTCTACCAGTCCTCAGCATATTGGCTTTATTGCCCTTGGACTTGCTATCTAATGGTCACAAAATGGTTACCACATCTATAAGCATCATATCCTCCTATAACTGTCCCCAAAGGCAGAAGAATTCTCCTTCTGACATTTTGGCCAGAGCTGTGTCACATGACTACTCACAAGAACACGTGGTCTTTGATTTCGTACTTTTACAATGTGAGGTAGGCAAATGAAAAAGAGGAATGGTTATAGGATAACCAGCCAACAGCATCTGCCACAGAGTAGCAAGGAGGCTACAGCCTGATGGAATATGCTTCCAATATATACGTGACAGAAAAACAGCTCATAGCTCACAGTTGTCTTCAACTTTTGGAAGATCTGTCGTTTAAAATAGAGTCCAGAGATAAGCAGTCCCAGGATTCATGCTGGGGCCCATGGTCTCCCCACCCAGCAGCACCCCAGACACCAGGCTTGGAGCAACCAAGTCCAAAGGATGGGACTTCTAACACTCTTGTTCAGAGGGCTCAGGGCCTGTGTAGGACTAAACATTTGGTTGAAAGTCTTTAATGCAGACAAATGTTTTCAGAACAGTCCTCTTAACCTAAAACTATGTGCATGAAATACTCCCTTCTTAGAGGAAATAATGCTGAAGTCCATCCCCATGCCCTTCACAGGGCTTAGCTGCTGCCACCAGTTCATTTTCTATCTTTGCATCAGTGTCTGGAACTCCCGCCCTGGCCCTGCTCAAGTGAGGGGAGGCATTACCATGAGGCTGCCAAGTCCTACCCAGTGACAAAGTTTAGTGAAACTGTCCCCTAAGATGCTGGCCTCCTCAGGTTCCCCTGAGGAGGTCAGGGCCTCAAATTAGCTCCTGTGATAGGCTTTCCTGGTGTCTTGGCAACTGAATGTCCTGATGAACCAGATAGACCCTCTCTTGACAGATGCAATTCCAAATCACAGCAACTGTAACCAGAGGCAATGACAGCTAACCAGTGACAGCTGACACTTCGGTAGCATTTACTATGAGCCAGGAATAACATGTTCTGTGCCCTCAATATGCCCAAACTCACTGAATCCTCATAGCAACCCTGTAAGTAGGTGCTGTTATCATCATACTCATTCTTATACACGAGGAAACGGAGACACAGAGAGATTAAGGAACTTGCTCAAGGTCATGCAGCTAATAAATAGCAGAGCCAGGATTTGAAGCAGGGCAGCCTGGCCCCAGAATCTCTGCTCCTTAACCACTACACTGCCTCTTACCCAAGTCAACTTTGCAGTCTTTTGAACCAAACATTGCAAAAATGCAGTTCACAGAGGCAGTAGGAAGCCCGTGGATGAGGAAGGAACACGAGGCACTGTCCTTCATTCAGTCGTTGGCCCCCAAGGTCTGGTGCCTTTGCCTGGTGCTGTGGTGGTAGGGTGCGGTGACACCCATCGGCCAGTGAGGCCTGTGCCAGCGGGACAGCGACACACTGTGGTAACAAGAAAGCTAAACGGACAGTGTCTAATCCAAATATTTGTTGAAAAGAGCAGTCCCCATGGCCGGGCTGCTGTGGCGCAGACAAGATCAGACATGGCATATGTTAGGGTGGAGTTGTCACTTGGCTTATACTTAACATTCCCACATAATGGAGTCCTTGTGAGCTTTTGACAGTATATAAACAAAACATCTTGTTTCTCAGGCAGTTACTTTAGAGAGACTTAATGGCTGCCTGCCGAATGCTGACATGAAATAGCTTTTGTCTCAGCTGCCGGAGTCATGAGTTATCAATATTTGAAATACCCAGCTCGCGCCTATCTGTTTTAATTGCTTTGTGTTTTTCTTGTCCGTGATGTGCCAAATATAAATTTTAAGAAGGCTTTTTGTACATATAGATTTCCTTCAGGGCTCCTTTTAAAGGTTACTCATGGCTTCATAAAATATATATACTTTGGGTTAAAATATGAGGCCTATTTAATGACCTAGAGTTTTGAGGTTGCAGTAATAAGAGTGAATCACCCTCTGACTTTGGCAACACCTTTAGGTAACTTGGCCTCTGACGAGAGGAATACCAAAATTCTAAAAGCTCAAAAATAGTACTTCATCTAATTCGGGTGTGTGTGGGGTTTGCTTCCAGATAGTGTGTGAATCACAGGGCGGGTATATAATATTTTCAGCCAAAGAGCGACTCTCTAATAACATAATCCCCTTCTGGGGCAGCCATTACCTCACCTTAAGCTGATTCACTTTAATGACACACAGTGGGTAAACATTAATGACATAATGTCATAAATAATAACCCATGAATACCCTAATTCAACCTCTTTGATAGTTTAAAATTAGATTATGAAAAACTGAGCCATATAGAACAAAGACCTTGTTTTGCACTGCTAAGATGGAAATTGAAAATTAATATTTAGGATACAGTTCAAAAGCCACCATCTTAAAATTTCCTTCTGCCCCTGATTAGGGATAGGGCATTGCCTCCTGTGAGAGGGCAGGCCACATGGAATGGTACCAGCTAATGAAGAACCTCCTAAGGCTCGGGTACAGAGCCAACCCTCAAGACTGGCCCTATGCAAAAGTATTAGGTCAGGAAATTTTGCCTATCTGCACTCCCTCGAGCTCCTTTCTTGACTCGGCCCCCTTCTCCTCACCCTCCTACCTCTCTCCCTTGCTTTTTCCTTAGTGGAGGGAGGGAGAGTCAGAAAAGGCCCTTTTTTGAAGTCTTTGAATTCTTTTCTGAAATCCTGGCTGTGATGTTTCAGTTAACCAGGTTGATTAGATCATCCCGACTTTACCCAGACCCCTAGGAAATGAATTTGTAGCAGCATGCCAAATTAATAGTTTATAACAGAAATGTAGTTTCCAGGAAGACCAATGAAGAAGACATTCCCTCACTTGAAAGATAGCCTGCTTACAAGGCAGAAAAAACCTGCAAAAGTCAGGATAGGCTAAGTTAGCCTGTGGTAACAAACAACTCTAAAACTTCAGCGGTTTACAACCAGCCTAGGGTTTGTATTCACATTACTACGTGTCTAGCACAGCTCTGCTCCATTGTCATGTTCACTCAGGCAGTTGGAGAAAAGGAAAAAAGAGATCATGAACCACAAGGGAGGGGTACTGAAGGGAGAAAAAAGAGGGAATATTGGGGGGAAAGTAATATAATCTACCACAGGTACATGGAATTTTTTCTTAGAAGAGCCCTAAGCTTACAGTTCAAAAGCAGCTTTCCCTTTCCAGCTCTGCTGCCTAACCAGCTCTTGACCTTGACCCAGTCACTTCACCTTTCTGAGCTTCACTTTCACAATCAGGAAAATTGGGGACTGAATTCCATGACTCTGAGAGTGTCCTTCAGCTTAGAAACCAGAGGTTCCTGATGGCTAGAATAGGGTCCCTCTCACGAGCCAGGGCCTGGAGCACATCACCAATGTTTTTCTCTGGTGACTAAAACTCTTCTGACTCTATCACACAGTACCTACTTGGCCTATAAGAAGCCTGACACTGGAGTTCCCGTCGTGGCGCAGCGGTTAACGACTCCGACTAGGAACCATGAGGTTGCAGGTTCGGTCCCTGCCATTGCTCAGTGGGTTAAGTATCTGGCTTTGCCGTGAGCTGTGGTGTAGGTTGCAGACACGGCTCGGATCCCGTGTTGCTGTGGCTCTGGTGTAGGCCAGTGGCTACAGTTCCAATTGGACCCCTAGCCTGGGAATCTCCATATGCTGCGGGAGTGGCCCAAGAAATAGCAAAAAAAAAAAAAAAAAAAAAAAGACAAAAAAAAATTAAAAAAAAAAGAAGCCTGACATCTCAACTGCATTTCACATCTGAACCCCAGAATATGATTCTAGTGACTCTATCTCATTTCTCCCAAGGAGAGTTGATAAATACCATTCTTATCACAAGACAGTTAATGCATTACATAGAAGGAATGCCCATAGCACACCTGGGTCTAATTCTCTCTGGGAACTCTCTTACAGCTGTCACCTGGGTCTCTTCTTTGGTTTTGAAGGAGCTCAGCTCGTGTCCCCAAACCTTGTGAGATATTCAGTGCAGTCCCCAAACGTCTGCAAATTCCCAGGAGCTCATGATTTCCTGACCAAATCTCAGTAAGATTTCCAGCTCTTGCTGAGTCTCACTGACACATTTTTTCCTGTTCTGTTATCTTATCTCAGTCTGGGTGGCAAATACAACCCCTTATCCTTCATGCAGTTGAGGGAAATCAGCCACAGTAAAAGCAAAAGAACTCTGGGTCATGTGTCCCAAAAGTTAAAAACCCAAGTAACAAAATATGTTCTCAGTGATTTGTTCTCTCAACACTTAATGCTTCTGAGTGAATACTGGGGTTCTTTCTTTTTAAATAGTTACCTGAATATTTTTCCAGGTGAACACTCATTCTGTTTCCTTTGACTCCCTTTGTGTTTCAAAATGTTTACTTGGAATTGCTTTTCAAAGTTGTATGTACTTGTTTATGAATACGAGTCTCCATTCCCCGTGGATCCCAACACAACTTCTGGAAAGGGGTGGGAGGGGCACCTTAGATTGTACCCAGAAATAAAAGAAATGGTAAAACTGGTGTGTTAAGAACTGAGGCAAATTGCTCTTTGGTTCTGGCTTGGAATTGCACTCCTCCTTTCTCTTCACATGAATATTTTGCAGTAGATGTCAAACGTTTCTACTTCAAAAATTTCCTAGTCTCTGGTCTCATGGCTGCATCAGTTTCGACAGAAAATATTCCCAGAAGACCTAAGTTTACAGCAAATACCAATTACTGGACAACCTTGTTCTAAAAGTTGTCTGCCCTCCCACCGCCAGGAATTTCTCGAGCATCCAACCTGCCCTTCATGCTCAGCCTCACTCTCACCCTAGTCCTTGCTTACTGGCTCTCTCACTCTCTACTTCCCCTTCTCTTCTTTCCTGCCTTCACTCACTGCAGGAATATCTATTCATTCCTCTGTAGGCTGTTGTCTCCTTTCAATGTTCACGTGCTTCATCTTCCATCTCCCAAGCAGCGTATCACAGGACTTAGACCCTTCCCTAAATTCTGGTAGCAGCTGATATAATCAAATTTTCACCCTGCTGTGCTAGTTTAAAAGGAGTCATTTGGTAGAGGTACAAATACTCCTGGCTAGGATGGGTCTGACCAACCTTAGTAACCATGTCACCACATTTTCTATCAGTGACCTTAGCTTCCCACTACCTGGGAACTGGGCTTCCTGCCTGTTTTGGTTCTCTCTTGCTGAAAGCAACAGACTCCAAAACCTAGGGACTTAAATTTCTTTCTCTTTCACCAAGCCCTTGGTTGACTGAGCTCAGCTGAGTGGCTCTCCTGCTCCACATAATGTCAGCTGGGACCACAGTCATTTGGGGGCCCAAGTGGTCTAAAAACTCAAGATGGCTCCTTCATGTGGCTGCCAGTAAATTCTGGCTGTCCATGGGGGTCTCAGTTGGGGCTGTTGATCAGTATACCGCAGTTCTCCTTTCTGTGGCCTCTCCTATGTGGCTATGTGGCTCGGGCTTCTCACAGCATGATGACTAGGTTATGAGAAGGACTGTATCAAGAATGACCAACCCCAGAGGAAGAAACATAAGCTGGCAGTCTTTTTAATGACTGGTCTCAGAAGTCCCAGAATGTCAGCATAAAGCCAGTTGAAAAGCCAGCCCAGATTCACAGAGAGGGAAAATAAGTTCTCCCCTGATGTAAAGAGAGGTATGTGTGTAGAGAGAAAGGAGTTACTGGGGCCATCTCTGGAGACTAGCTAGCACACCGTCTGTAATGCCTAGGCACTTACTGCCAGCTTCCCCAATATCTGCTGTCAGATCACTGTGATAACTAGATGCTGGAAAATCTTGTCATTGTCTCATACAAGCCTACCCTACTGACACTTTAGGTCTTGGGCTATCCAAAGATAATCATATTCTACTAGTCCTTTCCTTGCAAACCAGCATTTTGGTTTGACATTTTCTTTGTAAAAGCCCTGGAATATCTCTTTAGCTTCTGTTGTTATTTTTAGACTCTGACTATATTATTCAGCATCCAGTCTGAAAATAGAAGCCAGGCCAGTTATTTTAACAGGGAAAATTTAATATAGGGGTTTAGTAAAGCAGGTGCTGGAGGGGCAGAAAAGCCAAAGGGGAATGCTGAAGTAACACAAAGATGGTAACTACAAAAAGTAGGTACCAGCACTGGGGCTGTGAAAACAAAGGAGAGAAGTCAGAGTTGTTAGAGTCTTGAAGCTCAGAGATGGGGCCCCCATGGAGCTAGGACCCAGACCTCTGAGAGGCAGTTATTTGGCTGGTGCTGGTGCCTCAACAGCCTCATGGAACTGTGGAGAGCATGACAAGCAGGCTCCAGGAGTGCTATAAACAACCTAGAAAGTGGAACCAATTGGTGCTGGAAGCCTTGGCTACTGATGAGGTGAAGTGTGGTCGCCAGCTGATGCCAGACACAGAAGGAGCAGTCCCTTCTCTTTCCTGCAGCTTTGCAGTCTCTCTCTCCAGTGCCTCTAACTGGCAGAGCCTCACAGGGACAGCTGGCAAGGCAGAAATGTTTGCAGAGTCCCTGCCCTAGCATCACGAAGAAGAGTTTGGAATTGAGAAACAATAGCTTGATAACCTGCACACTGCTGTACTCTGAGTGGGAGGGATTTTTATTGAGAGATTTTATTTCCATGAATGATGTTTATAATATAATTTATGGGAATTAGTAGGGGGAGAGGAGCACAGGAATTGCTAAATCTGTGAGTGAAAACATACTTTCATCTACACCCCAGGGGCAGTTAGTGAACACTGAAGGGCTCTAATCAGTAATCCACATTCCAGGGTAGCTGTGCAAACATGGCCATCTGAATCTGCCCTGGGTCTTTTATATTAACTTAAAGGGTGTTAGAAATAATTTCTCTTTGGTGAAATGAGTGGTGTTCAAGATAGTTGATAGGCTACAAAGAAGGAATGAGCCTCACAGCTCTTACAAAGCGAGAAAATAAGAATACAGCATACCTAGTAGCCTGACATGTAGGCACAGCACCCTGTTTGAACTGGTGTCCAGCTTCCTTTATATAGGACAATGGGAGGGAGTTCCGTGGTGGTGCAGCAGGTTGAAGATCTGGGATTGCCACAGCTGTGGCCTGGGAACTTCGATATGCTGTGGGTGCAGCCCCAAAAATTAATTAGTTAATTAAAGGACAATGGGAGGGAGTTCCCTGGTGGCACAGTGGGTTAAGGATCCGGCGTTGTCACTGCTGTGGCTCAAGTCACTGCTGTGGCACAGGTTCGATCCATGCCCTGGAAACTTCTGTACACAGTGGGCACAGCCCCCCCCCCAAAAAAGAGGACAGTTATGCCTGATCTGACTAAAAGACCAGCTCACCAGTCTTCAGAACAGTGCCGAGTCCACCCTGGATTAAACCTTTGAGGCCAGGTGCTTGTTGGAATGACTAAGGAAATGACAGTAAGGTCACTGAACTCATAGGAATAAACAGGTGAACACAGCCATTTGGGGGCTGTTCACTCTGAGTACTTGCATGTTTGGCAGAATTTGGTTTGCGACACGTTTTTATAGCAACATCCCACCCGCTTATAGGGGAGATGCTCCATGACTCTCATCTGTCTCTGATCGTTAAGTATTTTCCTATGTTAACCCAAGAACCTGGTGATGTCTGAGCAGCCACACTGGCTTAGATTCATTTACAAGAGCTCTCATGGTGCTGGAGAGAAAACACCAAGGAGAAGGTCATATTTAGGGGGCTGAGTCAGAACAGCATGGCCAGCGGATCAACTATCCATGGAAATTCTCCTGCCAGAGCTTCTCACCGGAACTTAGGAGATGGGTGTGTGTCAAGAAGTCATGTCCTCACCCTGCAGATCATGATCCTCCAGTACTCCCGGAACAGTCCCCTCCTTCAGGCCTTCTGTGCCGCCCCCGCCCCCCCCCCGCCCCCCCCCCCATGCCTCAATCAGGCCTTGCCCTGCTGGGCTCCTCTCTCTGGCCACCAGAAGAGTTTCCACCTGCACTTTGATACTTCACTGTCCTATGTATGGGTGAGGAAATGGGCAGAGTTCCCCAAGGCCACTGTTAAGCAACTAGGTTGAGAGTTTCATGGTAACTTCTGAAAGAATTGGGAGATAAAGGCTCACAGTACAAAGGATGGGAGATAGTGTACGTGGAAGAAGAAGCTAATCATACAGTCTAGGGGTCTCCATACCCCTGCTCTGGTGTGTAAAGTGAGCTTTTCCACAATCTCTTCATTACCATCTCCCACCACCCTCCAATGCAAACACAAACGCTCTTCCCAAAGGGATTACTGATCACATTTGAGAAACAATCACTTTAGTGTTGGCAATCATGCTCTTAAGTTAGCAGGAAAAATCAGGCCACATTTTTCAAGGATCAGGTTTTATGTAAGAAATTCGGGAAAAAAAATCAATAAATGCACGATTCAATACTGTGACCTAGGATGGTTTGGGCCTTTGGGGGAAATGAAAGCTATTTGGCACCTTCAGTTGTGATTTCTGTTCTACTGTTTGGCCAGGATGGGAATTTTCCAAGGCGTTTGTGCAGTTCATTAAATATGTTATTATGTTGGCTTATGTTTCTTTCCATTTAAGAACTCAGCTCTTAGAAAACATTTGCCTGAAATGAGTCCAAGTAGTTTAGGCCTCAGAAGCAAATCCATTTTGACTAATAAAAGACTAATTCTCTAAATAAGCAAGACAGTTTTTCTTAAATGAGAATCTAATTGTGAAATCCTATATCCTTAAATCTAGCAAATTACTAGCAGAGACATTTCTAAGCCTATGCAACTTGGATCAGGTTTCTCATCATCAGAAAAAGGAAGCATTTCTCTACCATCAGAATTTGAAATGAGCTGCAAGAACCCGGGCCTCAGCTGGCAATTACCTCTCGAAGTAAACAAATCCATATGCTGGGACCCTGCAAGATTTGGGTCCCATCCATGACTTTACCCATCCCTCCCATGCACACACCTCCCCTCCTACCCCCCCACCCACCAGCCAATCACATTCAAGTCCTTAATAGGCCTTCTCGTCTGCTCTTTACTGGGGACTAGGAATGGCTCCAGTCTTTAATGAAATTTTCTTCCTCAAATTCCTGAGACAAAACATTACGGCTCATATTTTCATGCAGAGCAGCTAGTCAGGTGTGACTGATAGACTCTCCCAGTCCTCAAGCCAGCTTGCATAAATTGACATACTCTAAAAAGGAAAATTAGCATGTAACATCTGGGCCTCTTCACTCAGAAATGCATCGATTAAAAATTAGTCTCCTGGCCATAAACAAATAACTTGGAGCCATGCATCTTACAAAGGCAGATCCTACCCCTCCCTCCTGGGAGAGATGCCTTCGTCCCTTGACATCCAATCAGATACAAGAGCTGATTATTATTCCAACTGCATCCTTTGAATTGTTTCAAACGTGATCAGCCCAGTTCTGTCTTTTTTTAAATTATAGCCACAGGGTAAAGTCTCTCTACAAACTACTAGGGTCACCTGTAAGCTGTCCTGCAGTGTAGTGTGTGGATGACAAAAGTCCAACAAAGGGGAGATTCGTGTAATGAAAATAAACAGCAGAGAGGACTTTGAAAAATGAAAAGATTATGCACATATTTCACTTCCATGAGTCTTTTGGACATGCCTTTATAGTATACTTTTCAAAATAAATTCCTTTGAGCACATCCTCAAACCAAACTGTATTTTGTCCTCTCTCACATATACATTCATTAAATAAAAACAAAGAGGCAGTTCCCGTCGTGGTGCAGTGGAAACGAATCTGACTAGGAACCATGAGGTTGCGGGTTCGACCCCTGGCCTCGCTCAGAGGTTAAGGATCTGGCGTTGCTGTGAGCTGTGGTGTAGGTTGCAGATGTAGTTCTGATTGAACCCCTAGCCTGGGAACCTCCATATGCTGTGGGTGCGGCCCTAAAAAAAAACAAAACAAAACAAACAAAGAGTACTCCTTTTATGCAAGGTGCTAATGATATGAGGTACTGGGGACAGAAAGGTGAAATAAAGTCAAGTTTCCACCCTCAGGAAGGTCATGGCCTGTCAGGGAAGGCAGTCAATTAAATAAGAAAAAACAGTGCCTTGCATTAAAGGCTCTGACAATATCCAACGCTCAAGCTTCGGCAATGCAGAGAAGGAGCAATCAATTGAGTTCTACATGAGGTGATGTTTACAATGATGGCTAAGAGAGGGAGATTGCCAGGAGTGAGTGGTGGCAAGAAGACAGAGGTGGGGAAGGGAGAAGGAAGATGTGGCAAGACAAGGCAATAGAATGGATGAAGGCTTGAAAGTAAGAGAGGGCATGCCTGCCCCATTGCTGAGCCTGAAAGATGATCATAGAACAGAGAGGAGAATGCAATGAGACAGGTGAAGAGGTTACAAGAGAATAAAGCAGAAAAAGCAGAAAAAATCAGACGTCACCCTAAGGTCAAGAAAAACTGGACTGATGTTGTTCGTAATTCTTCACCTCTTTCATTTTACAGCAGTGACCACTGCTTCACCATGGGCAGAGTGTACATCCCTGCCTTTGGGTTTAGCAATGTGACTTGCTTTGGCCAAAGGAAAGTTAGCAGAGTAAGACCCTCACTGGGTTTGACTTTCCCTCTTGTGCCCCTGCAATCAGCTCTGAAAAGGATATACTTCAAGGAGCTGCTGCCTCTTCAGCCTAGGCCTTAGGATGACAGACACTTCATGAACTAGACCCAAACCCAACCAGAAGCCTGGGGTCCTACCCAGCTGAAGCCAGCCCTGGTGAGCTCAAGTTCCTCCAACCTGCAGACCTAAGAGCATGAAAATAATATTTCTTTTGATAATCCACTTAGATTTTGGTTCCAATGAGATTTAGCAAAAACTGGCTAACATACAAAAGCATGGCACAGTTTTTCAGAGGGAAGTGATATGGTCACAGTTATAATCTGGAATGCTCCCTGGCTCCATTATGGAAAACAGATTGAAGGACAGAAGACCAGTTGGACAATGGTTTGGTTAATCCATAGAGGAATGATGGTGGCTTTGTCTAGGGTGGCAGTGGTAGGGGACAAAGAGAAGCATTGATACCTGTTTAGTATTCCTTCAGTATAGTCTTCTTGTTTTGTGGGCTTTTTTTCTTTTTAACATAAAACCTATTTTCCTCCAACACCAAGATAGCATAGTCTCTCTAAGACATTTGAGCTCAACAGCCTGTTTAGCAGTCCAGCTTCATTTGTTCCTTCAGGTACTCATTCTCCTGCCATTTATTGAATGCCTGCCATGCGACAGAATAAGATATGGCATCCCTGCCATCGCAAAGCCCACAGTCCGGGAAGGAGAGGCAGACACGTAATCAATAACTGCAATAACATGTTGCCAATACTATAGTAAAAGTGAGAATAAAACCTACAGGAACATCAAGGAGAGTACAGTCCTTAAGGTTCCTGGAGACATTTATACTCACTAATGTGGGCAGGGGTTTTTGGTCTGTTTTATTCATTAATACATCTCAGGTGCCTGAAAGAAAATGTCTTGCACCCATAATTAGTAGATGATGAATAAATCTCTGGTTTTTGTGCTTAGTTTCCCCAACTTGGGCTCGGCCTCGCTCTTCTGTCTCTTTCCGGCCTGGACTACTTCAGATAGCATTCCCATGAACTGAGATGATGGTCAGTAGTTCTGAGGAACAGAGTATAGGAGGAAGGCTGAGAAGACATCACATTGCGCCACCAGGAGGCTGCTATTGACCATTGAAGGCCGAGTTTTGATGGAGTGCTGAGAGGAAACCACACTGCAAGCACAGGCTTCCTCAGTCTGCTTCTTTTGGTTTCAAGTCCTCCATCCATGGGGATTAGCATACTCGCCATTTGTGCTGTAGATGTGGGAAGGAAGGTACACAGCTAAGTAGGGCTAGCAGGATGTCTGCTACCTTAATGGCATTTACCTTAACGAATTCACCCTGGTCTCAGTCTGGCCCTCGGTCATTACTATGTATGAGCTTTCTCTCAGAGATCCTGATTCACACTAACCCACAAGGGACTAAATACTCTACACCAAGATGCTCCATGCTTAATTTTTTATTGAGAAATATAACACTTGTGTGGACTTTTTATTCTTAGCTGCCTGAGAGTTGCTTGCAGAGTTCCCATCGTGGCGCAGTGGTTAACGAATCCGACTAGGAACCATGAGGTTGCGGGTTCGGTCCCTGCCCTTGCTCAGTGGGTTAATGATCCGGCGTTGCTGTGAGCTGTGGTGTAGGTTGCAGATGCGGCTCGGATCCCGTGTTGCTGTGGCTCTGGCGTAGGCCGGTGGCTACAGCTCTGATTCGACCCCTAGCCTGGGAGCCTCCATATGCCGCAGAAGCGGCCCAAAGAAAAAGGATGCTTGCCTTATTTTATTCAGCACTTCTAGGTGGAAAAAAGGGATTACAAAAAAAAAAAAAAAAAAAAAAAAAAGATTAAAATAGTAGAAGAGCTTGCAGATTATCCAAACTGCCACATGGCCTAGCTAGAGGTCCTACTGAAGCCTATGGAGCACAAAAACATGAACATGTCCACACTCCATCCTCCGAGTCCCAGCTAGGGCCCAGATCAAGGGTATTTTGAGGTTGTATCCCTCTCCCTCCAAAAGTGTGGCTCCTTAAGAACCACTGGAACAGAAAATAACAAACTTGGATCATCATATCATGCAAGGAGACTGTTTATATTTTGCAGGATGCTGTGTGTATTTTTCAAAAGAAATGAAAGCTGTATTGGCATCTACAAAGATAAAATGCTTTTGCTACAGACGATTGCCTTTTGGTGGTTCTTTTTACAGCTAATTGGATGCAGAAGAATTTGTTGTAATTATATATTACTGCATAGTGGACAATTCCATTTTCTGAAAGGGTAAGAAAAAAATAGATGTTTGCACCATGCCCCCTGCATGAAAACTCCTTAGCCAAAAGTCTGATGGGATATGAGAACATTTTAAAACTTTTACATCACTTGCTTTAGCCCATCATTATGCTTAAAACCAGTATCAGAGATTTTGACCTTTGGCAATTTTTTAGCTGAATGGGTAATAATTCAGCAATTTTTAATGGTGCTACTGATAAGATAACTAAATAAGTAGATGAAAAATTTCAAGTGCCAAGTATAATTGCTATCTGGTTTGCAGTTCTTACCAAAAGCCATTAAATCCAAATGGATAACAAACAACCCCATCAAAAAATGGGCAGATCCAAACACACAGTTCTCCAAAGAAGACATACAGATGGCCAAAAAACACATGAAAAGATGTTCAACATCACTCATTGTTATAGAAATGCAAATCAAAACCACTATGAGGTACCAGCTTATACGGGCCAGAATGACCATCGTCAAAAAGTCTACAAACAATAAATGCGGGAGAGGGTGTGGAGGAAAAGGAACCCTATTACACTGTTGGTGGGAATGTAAATTGGTGCAGCCACTGTGGAAAACAGTATGGAGATTCTTCAGAAAACTAAAAACAGAATTATCATTTGATCCAGCAATCCCACTCCTGGGCATCTATCCAGAGAAAACCATGACTCGGAAAGACACATGTACTCCAATGTTCATTGCAGCGCTATATACAATAGCCAAGACATGGAGACCACCTAAATGACCATTGACAGAGTGGATAAAGAAGATATGGTACCTATACACAATGAAATATTACTCAGCCATTAAAAGAAAAGAAATGATGGCATTTTCAGCAACATTGATGGACTTAGAGATTATCATACCAAGTCAGAGAAAGACAGATGTCATATGATATCACTTATATGTGGAATCTAAAAAAAATGATATAAATGAACGAATTGACAAAATAGACTCACGGACTTCAAAAACAAACTTATGGTTACCAAAGGGGAAAAGTGGGTGGGAGGGATAAATTCGGAGTTTGGGATTGTTGCTGCAAATGGTATTATTTCTTTTCATGGCTGAGTAGTATTCCATTGCATACTTGTACCACATTTTCTTTATCCATTCTTCTGTTGATGGACATTTAGGTTGCTTCCATGTCTTGGCTATTGTAAATAGTGCTGCAATAAACACTGGGGTGCATGTATCTTTTCAAATTATGGTTTTCTCCAGATATATGCCCAGAAGTGAGATTGCTGGACCATGAGGGATTTGGGGGGGGTTTCATTTTTGCTTTTGTTTTGCTTTTTAGGGCCAAACCTGTGGCATATGGAAGTTCCCTGGCTAGGGGTCACATCAGAGCTACCAGCTGCCGGCCTATGCCACAGCCATAGCAACTACAACATCAACACCAGATCTGAGCTGTGTCTTCGACCTATACCAAAGTTCACAGCAATGCCGGATCCTTTAACCCACTGAGTGAGGCCAGGGATCAAACCTGCATCCTCATGGATACTAGTCGGGCTCATTATTGCTGAGCCACAATGGGAACTTCTATTTTTGGTTTTTTTTAAGGAACCTCCATACTGTTCTCCATAGTGGTTGCACCAATTTACATTCCCACCAACAATATAGGAGGGCTCCCTTTTCTCCACACCCCCTCCAGGATTTGTTATTTATAGATGTATTAATGATGGCCATTCTGACTTGTGTGAGGTGGTACCTCATTGTAGTTTTGATTTTCATTTCTCTAATAATTAGTGATGTTGAGTATCTTTTCATGTGCTTTTTGGCCATCTGACTGTCTTCTTTGGAGAAATATCTATTTAGATCTTCTGCCCATTTTTTGATTAAATTGTTCTTTTTTTATATAAAGCAGTATAAGCTTTCGTATATTTTAGAGATTAATCCCTCGTTGGTTGCTTCGTTTGCAAATATTTTCACCCATTCTGTGGGTTGTCTTTTCATTTTGTTTATGGTTTCCTTTGTTGTGCAGAAGCTTTTAAGTTTAATTAAGTCCCATTTATTTGTTTATGCTTTGTATAAAAGTAATAAAAATCCAAAAATTTTTTGCTTTCTGAAAATTGTCTTAGTTATCAAGAAATCTTAGAAAATACAGAGTTCCCATCGTGGCTCAGTAGTCAACAAATCCAACTAGAAACCATGAGGTTACGGGTTCAATCCCTGGCCTCACTCAGTGGGTTAAGGATCTGGCGTTGCCGTGAACTGTGGTGTAGTTTGCAGACGTGGCTCGGATCTGGCGTTGCTGTGGCTCTGGCATAGGCCGGTGGCTATAGCTTCAATTAGACCCCTAGCCTGCGAACCTCCATATGCTGCGGATGCGGCCCCAGAAAAAAACCAAAAAAAAAAATTAGAAAATAAATGTGGAACTTTCTTCACAGTTATTTTATCTTGACAATACTCATTATCGTATCTTATCCCAGACTGAACTGAAGCAATCAGAAATCTATATTCCATATACAATGATAAGGATTTTGTGTGTGGTATCTTAGGTTCCTTGCAAGAACCCCCTGTTCCTATCATCCACATTTTACAAAAAAGAAATGAATTTGCAAGACTGTGCAACTAAGCAGAGTTACGATTAGAACCCAGGCCATCTAACTCTAGAGCCTGTATGCTTAACAGCAAAACTGCATGGCTCTGAAATTTAAAAAACTAAGAAGTAAAACCACAAAGCAAGAAACCCACTTAAGGAACATTCCAGGATCACACTGTTTAACATTAAGTTTTATATAGGCTCAACCTCTACAAATATATCCCAAATCCATTGACCACTCACTACCTTCACCACTGCCTCTCACTGGGACATTGCAGTAACAGACCTCCGTGGCTCTCATGGCACAGTATTGGTCTTGAGCATCACCTGAGAACTGGTTAGAAATGCAGCTTCTCTGCCCCCCAACTCCCAAACTGGCTGCCTCACAAAGTCTGGGGTGGGACTGACGGGCTATGTTTTAATAAGCCCTGGTGGATTTTGATGCATGCTCAAGTTTAACAACTGGCCTAACAGAAAGATGCATTTGTCCAGTCTTCTGACAGCTTTGCCTACTTCAGACAGTCTCTACTGAACCATCCATCTTTTAAGAGCTGCTATTTTATCTTTGCAGAATAAACCTTCACCTTCAAGAACACAGTGATCTTCAATTCTTCTCAAATACATGCTTTCTTTAGTACCTGAACTGGATCTGCACAAATCTACAACCTCAGGCCTGTGACCCTGATAATTTCCAAGGCTTCATGTACCCAATCTATGCATAGAATCTTCTATACTGAGGCAGAGCTTAATGGCAAAAATAATTTAAAATTATTTCTGATGTCCACTTGTGCTCCTCAAAGAACATTAAAGGTGACTAAAATTAAAGGATGGAAACTATCAAGTCCTTGTATATCAATTATATATCAATAAAGCTGGGGGGAAAATTACATTAAAAATATAAAGTCCACACAAGGACATGGAGCAACCAGGACTCTCTTGCATTGCTGATGGAAATGTATATTAGGACATCTGCTTTGAAAAACTGTTTGGCAGCAACTACTAAAGATACAGATAGGTCTACTCTATGACCCAGCAGTTCTACACCTGGACATATACCCAACATAAATCAGTGATTTCATCTACCTGCACATATACACAAGAATATTCATAGCATGGTGATTCATAATAGCCAAAATTAGAAACACACAAATGTCCATCAAGTATAGTACAGATAGGAGTTTCTGTTGTACCTCAGCAGATAAAGGATCTGACACTGTCTCTGTGAGGATGTGGGTTCGATCCCTGGTCTCACTTCGTGGGTTAAGGATCTGATGTCGCTGCAAGTTGTGGCTTAGGTTGGAGATGCAGCTCAGATCTGGTGTTGCTGTGGCTGGGGTGTAGGTCTCAGCTGCAGCTCCGATTCAACCCCTGGCCCAGGAACTTCCATATGCCACAGGTGTGGCCATGAAAAGAAAACAGAAGTATACTATGATAAATAATTTGTGAAATACTACACAGTGGTAAAAAAAAAATGATAACCTGCTTTGCTACCTACAACAACATTGATCAGTCTTACAGATGTAATGTTGAGTGAAAGAAGGCAGACATAAAAGAGTTCATACCATATGATTCCAATTTTATGAAGCTAGTAAACAGACAAAAACTAATCTATGATGATAGAAACCAGAAGAGTGATTACTTCTGAGGTGGTGGACTGGGACAGGGATGAGGAAGACATGTGACGAGCTGGTATATTCTGTATCTTGATCTGGGTGGTGGATACATGGGTGAAGGCATATGTAAAAACATTCATCAAGCTCAATCCTTAAGATTTGTGCACCTGACTGTACATGAATAACATCTCCAAATAAAATTAAAAAATTGAAATCAAGGAAGAATATTAAAGGGCTTCCATTATAACTGACAGCAGCAGCCCTAGAGTCGGCTTTCCTCTCCTCCCCAATTCCCTCACATGCATACCTGCTATAGTACTGCTCACTGACCAAACCCCCAAGCTTCTATCTTGCTCCTCTAGCCTACCCCAGGAATTCCATGCATCATGTTTTTGCTTGGTTTTTTTTGTGGGGGGGGAACGGAGTGGAGGTTGCTGAAGACTGTAAAGGTAAAATTGGGAAGCAGTATGGCTTCTGGAGAATAGAAAAGCCAAATTGCAGTTTCCCAAAATACAAACATTGGCAGCACATGTCACCTTTAAAAGGAATGGGTCATAGGCACAGACATAGAAGTAATCAATAGCACTTCCCTGGTCTACGATGCCAATATTAAATTTATAGTCATAGAACATTTTTTTCTCAAACCACGATCTGAGAAAATCTGGGGTGGGCAGATATATTCTCAAGCATCTGCAGTAACTTATCCCTTTAGAACAGGACCACAGGAAGTTATCAGGAGCTGGAGGAAGCAGGAAGGTATTATTTAATGGGTTCAGAGTTTCTGCTTCCAATGATGAAAAAGTTCTGGAAATAGATAATGGTGATGGTTACACACCACTGTGAATGTACTTAATGCCACTGAATTGTATACTTTAAAATGGTTAAAATAGAGTTCCCACTGTGGCACAGTAGGTTAAGAATATGACTGCAGCAGCTTGGGTCACCCCTAAGGCGCAGGTTCAATCACTGGTCTGGCACAGTGGGTTAAGGATCTGGCATTGCTACAGCGGTGGCATAGGTGGCAGCTGAGGCTCTGATTCATTCTCTGGCCCGGGAACTTCCATATGTTTCAGGTGCTGCCATAAATAAAATAAAATAAAATAAAATAAAATAAAATAGTTAAAATGGTCATTTTTACGTTATGTATATTTTACCATAATTTTTTTCAAAAAACTGGTCCACAGGGACTTCTATTTACAGAAGTATGAGATATCAGCCATCCTGAAAAAAACCTTCCTGGGACAAAAAATATATAAAAATACTGGATAAAATATTTTAAATATTTCATAAATGCATCACTGGGGTAGTGAAAATAAGGGAAGGCCTCAGAAGGGTTTTTTGTTTTTGTTTTTTTTAAGGCAAGATGAGAAACCATAAATCCAGAGAGGTGAGTAAGCTCTAAAGCTGCTGACTGCCCTGATGTCATCTGTTGCCCTTAGCTATTTTAGTGCACCTTCAATAGGGATAGAAAATAAAGCCCAGAGACTTGGAAACTGACCCTCAGTAAGTGAACTAGAACAGACCAACCACCCCCAGAATGTGACCTTAAACAAACTTGCCTCTCTTGGCCTTGGCTATAAATAGAGGAGAAAGTCTCCCATGAAGTTTTCTGATTACAATCTGGCCTCTAGTAAATTTGAAGCTCACAAGTCTTGGTAATTCCTATGGCTCCCAGATCAGGCTTCTTTTCCACTACTTTTTTTTTTTAATTGTTGCACCTGTAGCATAGGGACGTTCCCAGCCAGGGATGGAAGCCGAGTCGCAGCTGTGACCTATTCCACAGCTGCAGCAATGCCAGACCCTTAACCCATTGCACCGGGCCAGGGATCATACCCATGCCGCCACAGCAACCCAAGCCACTGCATTCAAATTCTTAACCCACTGCACCACGGTGGGAAAACCTCCACTTTTTTTTTTTTTTTTAAGTTTGAAAAATCATGTGTAGATCAATTCATTCACCCATTCTCTATATGACATCTTTTTTCAGACCTCTTATCCCCCTCACAGTGTTCCTTTGGGTACTTTCTGGCTTGTTCCAGTATCCCTTAAGGACTGATGGTCATAATGGAAAATAGTAACACAGATTTGGCTCAACCGACAGACCAGAATGGAACTATTACCACTCATAACTGGCGTATTAGTTACCTACCACTGAATAACAAGTTAACCTAAGACTTAATGGCTTAAAATGACAACACTGATGATCTCATCATTTCTGTGGGTCAAGAATCTGGACACAGGAGTTCCCGTCGTGGCGCAGTGGTTAACAAATCCGACTAGGAACCATGAGCTCGCGGGTTCGGTCCCTGCCCTTGCTCAGTGGGTTAAGGACCCGGCGTTGCCGTGAGCTGTGGTGTAGGTTGCAGACGCGGCTCGGATCCTGCGTTGCTGTGGCTCTGGCGTAGGCCGGTGGCTACAGCTCCGATTGGACCCCTAGCCTGGGAACCTCCATATGCCGCAGGAGCGGCCCAAGAAATGGCAAAAAGACAAAAAAAAAAAAGGAATCTGGACACAGCTTAGCTAGGTGCTCTGCTTCAGGGTTTCTCACAAAGTGGCAGTCAAGATGTTGGCTGGGGCAGCAGTCATCTCAAGGCTCAACTGGGGAAGGATCTGCTTCCAAGCTCATTCATGCAGTCGTGGATAGAATTTAGTTTCTTGAGACTGTTGGTCTGGGGGGCCTCAGCTCCTTGCTGGCTGTTGGTTGGAGGCCACCCTCAGTTCCTTACCACATGGACCTCTCATCAGGGCAGTTTGCAACATATATGGTAGCATGCTTGACAAGTGAGGAGAGCCAGAGAGAGAAAGGCAGGAAGAAGTCACAATCTTTTATAATCTAATCATGGAAGTGACATTCTATCATTTTTGCCATATTCAATTTGTTAGAAACATGTCGCTACGTCCACCCCACATACAAAGGAGGGGATTGCATAAGGCATGATTACCAAGAGTCGGGGATCATTGGAAGCCATTTCAGAAGCAACCTACCGCAACGAGACACCAGCTTCTCATCTGGAACCTAAAATTGTGACCTAAAAAAACTCTACATTAAGAATTTAGATTTAAGTGAACCCAAGTTAGTAAGGCCCTTAGGTACTTGGCAAAAGTAAATGCCAACTATCTCTGGAGAAACTTATCTTAAGCTCTGGTATTAAGTACTTCCACCAGATATAGTTCCAACAAACATGAGTTTGCAGTAAAAAAAAAAAAAATGCAAGTTGCCATGAATAACATTTAGTAGAAACAAGGAATCAGATCTGTCAGTGCTACAGATACTGGATTTATGATAAGCATATTTAATCTGTACAGTTAAAAAATGGCTGGGAGTTCCCGTCATGGCTCAGTGGTTAACGAATCCAACTAGGAACCATGAGGTTTCGGGTTCGATCCCTGGCCTTGCTTAGTGGGTTAAGGACCTGGCGTTGCCGTGAGCTGTGGTGTAGGTTGCAGACTCGGCTCGGATCCTGCGTTGCTGTGGCTCTGACATAGGCCAGCAGCTGTAGCTCCGATTAGACCCCTAGCCTGGGAACCTCCATATGCCGCTGGAGCAGCCCCAAAAAAGGCAAAAAGACCAAAAAAAAATGGCTAAGGAACAAGAGAAAATTTAAAAATAGTAAATCGGACTTGAAACAAAAATATAATTTCTAGAAATGAAAAATTTAAAATTGAAGTTAGAAGATCAATAGACTGGTCAAACCAGTAGATTAGACATACCTGAAGTAAGAAACAATGAACTGAAGTTTTCAAGAAGTTATCCAGAATGCAGCAAGGTAAAGACATGGAAAAGATTAAAGGGAAATAGACATGGAGGATAGAGAAGCTGTTAAATCTAATAAGACTTTCGAAAAGAGATTAAAAGATAAGGGAGAGAACATTCAAAGAGAAGATGGCTGAGAATTTGCCAAGCTTGATGATGACAAATTCAAGAACCTAAACTGCTGGTCTTTAAGCTCCATGCCCATGCTTCTACTCCCTAAAAGGCAGCAATGGGGATGAGTGTCTGCAGTGCTTCTCCAGGGTACATAAGCAGGTGGCTTCCTCCTGGGTTCCACCAGTAAGAAGTGTTGGACCATGATGGAAAATAATATTTTTAAAAAGAATATATGTGTGTGTGTGTGTGTGTGTGTGTGTGTGTGTGTGTATGACTGAGTCACTTTGCTGTACAGCTGAATTTCGCACATTAAAAATGAGGTATACTTTAATAAAATTTCTTAAAAAGATACTCAGGGTGAATTATATATGTTCCTGCTTTAAAACAAACAAACAAACAAATATGCTGAAGCATTGCACAGTGAAAAAGAGTGCTTTATGGCATGCATTTATTTATAAGTTTAAAAAATGTACAATGGATTTCTGGAAACATTTATGTAAATAAAAGGACTTGGAATGGGCAGAAGACCTAAATAAACATTTCTCCAAAGAAGACATACAGATGGCCAAGAGGCATATGAAAAAATGCTTACTATCACTAATTATTAGAAGAGTGCAAATCAAAACTACAATGAGGTACGACCTCACACCAGTCAGAATGGCTATCATTAAAAAGTCAACAAGTAAATGTTGGAGGGGGTGTGGAGAAAAGGGAACCCTCCTCCACTGTTGGTGGGAATGTAAGCTGGTACAACCACTACGGAAAACAGCATGGAGGTACCTCAGGAAACTAAATATAGAACTACCATATGATCCAGCAATCCCACTCTTGGGCATATATCCAGACAAAACTTCCTTTGAAGAAGATACATGCACCCCTATGTTCATAGCAGCACTATTCACAATAGCCAAGACATGGAAACAACCTAAATGTCCACCGGCAGATGAATGGATTAAGAAGATGTTTTGTGTGTGTGTAACATAACATACAACGAAATATTACTTGGCCATAAAAAGAATGAAATAGTGCCATGTGCAGCAACATGGATGGACTTAGAGATTATCATACTAAACGAAGTAAGTCAAAGACAAATACCATTATGATATCACTAAAATATGATACAAACTTATCTACAAAACAAACAGACATAGAGAAAAGACTTGTGGTTGCCAAGCAGGAGCAGGCATGGGGGAGGGATTGATCAGGAGTTTGGGACTAGCAAATGTAAACTATTATATACAGAATAGATAAACAATAAGGGCCTATTGAATAGCACAGGGAACTATATCAATATCCTCTGATAAACCATAATGGAAAATAAATAAATAAAAATATTGAAATCACAGAAAAAAAAAAACAAGGTAAGAGGAGGGTAACAGCAGGAGTTCTTCCTTCCTGCCCACCCCTTCTCTCTTCCTTTTACTCATTCTGGCCGTAAACCCTTAGCAAAAGCCATCCATCCATCCAGCCCCGGTAGCACAGCTATCCACAAGATGTTGTCCACCTCCTCTACCCTCCTAGGTTCTGGTAGCACAACCTTCTTTTGGTGCCTTGAACCCTAGGGATGTGCTGGGTACTTTCTGCTTTCTAATCTCCAGGCCATTTTACCTTTGTTCCTCTTTCAATCTTCCAATGCATGTGTAGCCAGTACCCTTATGAAATCCTCTCTATTTTGAAGTACCTAGCATGGTTTCTGTTTTCCTCCCTGGACCCTGACTCATATCCTGAAAAATTCCAAGCAAGTTAGATAAAAAGAAATCCCTACCTGGACACACCAAAGTCAAAATCAGAACACTGGAAAGAAGATACATTGCCTAAAAGAAGTGACAGTTGCTGACTGACAGTGCACTTCTCAACAGCAACAATGGACACCAGAAAATAAACCACATTTTGAGTGAAAACTACTCTCAACCTAGAATTATATACCTCATGAAACTATTATCTACAAATAAGAGGGAAATCAAGACACATTCAGAGAGGCAGTAAGAGATTAATTTTAAAACCTCCTAAGTTTAATAACCGGGATGCACTCAAGTTTAGTTTAGGCACCTAAGCCTTGCCTTTGGAAGTCCAAAATAAGAGACTTTTTTTTTTTTTGGCTTTTTAGGGCCACACCCACAGCACATGGAGGTTCCCAGGCTAGGGGTCGAGTCGGAGCTGCAGCTGCCAGTCTACACCACAGCCACAGCAACACAAGATCCAAGCCATGTGTGTCTTCAACCTACACCACAGCTCACGGCAACACCAGATCCTTAACCCAGTGAGTGAGGCCAGGGATCAAAGCTGCAACCTCATGGTTCCTAGTCAGATTTGTTTCCATTGCCACGACGGGAACTCCCAAAATAAGAGATTTTATGAGAAGGCTTTAAGAAAAGAACTCCTTACAGTTCTATGTCTAGGGAAGCTAAAATTAAAGAAAAATCTTACTGACATCATTACTGCATACCACAAGTCAGCACGCTTTTCCTTTAAGGGCCAAATAATATTTTAGGCTTTGGGGGCCATTAGGTCTCAGTCAAAACTCTGTTGTTGTGATGCAAAGCTGCAAAAGGTAATGCAAACAAAGGAGCATGGCTCTGTTCCAATAAAATTTTATTTACAAAAAAGGCAGAGGGCTGGATTTGATCCCCAGGCCATAATTTGACAACTCCTACTACAGACCGTGAATGATTTTCAGTAGTTGAAGATGATAAATTTTTCACACTTGTTGAAGCTATAAATCCTGGTTGTTAAGTTCCTTCTAGAAAATGTGGTTTTGAAAAACTTCTTGAATTGTATTCTGCCGTGTACAAAAAGGCAACAATAGTATTAATGTGCTACTATCTATATCTTGGACGTTAGACATTTGAATCTGCAAAAGCAACTACAAGTCATATTTAAGTCTAAATGGATTAATAATGAATTCAACTCTACCTATGTTCAATTGATGAGAGACTGTTGAAGTCTCACACAGCTATCAACATAATGCATTCTGACTGAAGAACTATTTATAGGATGGAAAATTGGTTTTAAAATGTGTCACTTGTTATGGATAATAGAACAAACATGATAAAGGCTAAGAGTGATTTAGGAATCAGAAGCATACAATGTTTGTTCATACACCCTTCAGTACTGTAATCCAAAAGCAATTATAACTGTCTATAAGCATAAGGATAGTAGGCCACTGCATCATACTTTGGTCAAAGGCAAAAATACATGATGTCCAAAGGTTTTGGAATTGCCTTATCATATATTTAATAAGATGTTTATACAAGATATAATAGTAACCACTACATGTTTAAAAGCCATCTTAAGCAAAGATGAAAACACTATATGTTAACTTATTAAAAGTGCTTGCAGAGAAAGTACTTTACTCGCTGGAACCATCAGGAAGAAACAAACAAACCAATGCTTTAGAGTACAAACATTTTTTACATGATAGTGGCTCTCCTATCATTCTACTCCAGGAAGATGCTGATTCTGGCATACATGAAATGAAAGTAAAATACAGATAGAAAAACAAAGATGATTGGTTTCATGAAAACCAATTATATTGCTCCTTTGTCACAATTTTAGAACCAAGGTTTAAGAACAAATCTTATTCACATGACTGTGTAAAGCAGCAATTACAGGCAAAAATATGGGAAAAAAATATAAGCAAGGACAATACATTCAGAAAAGATTCAAAAAATATTTTCTTCAGAGTTCCCTGGTGGTTCAGTGGGTTGGGGATCTCGCATGGTTGCTGCTGTGGCTCAGGTCGCTGCTGTGGTGCGGGTTCAATCCCTGGCCCCAGAACTTCCATATGCCACGGGTGCAGCCAAATGTGTGTGTGTGTGTGTGTGTGTGTGTGTGTGTGTATTTTTCTTCAACTGGTACTTGAAGAAAAAGTTTGCATTTGTGCGACTGCTTCAATCGAACTCCACCATCATCAAAAACCACACCAAGAGTAGGATACAGAGATGAGCCTTTATCTTAGTTCCTATTAAAGAGAAAGGAAAGCTTAATAATTTTATGGTATCCCATCAATGCTAGCAGTATCCCATAATGGCAGCACTAACAAAACATTATCTGCTACTCTGCCTTCTACAGATGAAAGAGAACATCTATTTATGTGGTAGATGTGACACTACTGTTTACTTCCAAGTATATTCTTCTCTTCTTCTAGGTATACAGAAGATTATACTCCTTCTGCCCTTTAAATCAGGCACAGCTATTTGAATAGTTTTGGTTCATGAGTAGTCATGAAACATGAGTGGAAATGATATATGCATGTCTGGGCCACAGCATTTTGCTGCCAATAGTAAACACTCTAGTCCTTTCTCTGCTGCATGGAACCCAGCACCTCACTTTGAGATGTGAGCATGATAAAATGGTGGCATCTCCATCAGTCTACCAACCCATGTTGGGTATGTTGCACAAACAAAAAATAAATCTCTGTCATTTTAAGCCAGTGGGATTTTAGGGCTTGTTTCCCAAGCATAACCTAGCTTATCCTGACTAGTATAATTTAGTGTCATAGAGTATAATGACCCCAAAAGCAAACTATCACCTTATATTGATGAGAGATAAATATTCCTGAGTGGAGAGTTCCTGGGTGGCTCAGCAGGTTAAGAATCTGGCATTGTCACTGCAGTGGCTCAGGTCACTGCTGTGGCATGGGTTTAATTCCTGGCCTGGGAACTTCCACATGCCACTGGCATGGCCAAAAAATATATATTCCTGAATGGAATATCAAACTCTAAAAATATGAGTACTGGGAGTTCCCAACGTAGCTCAGTGCTAATGAACCTGACTAGTATTCATGAGGACTCAGGTTTGATCCCTGGCTTTGCTGAGTGGGTGAAGGATCCAGCATTGTCGTGAGCTGTGGTGTAGGTCGCAGACACAGCTCAGATCCCTCGTTGCTGTGGCTGTGGTGTAGGCTGGCAGCTACAGCTCCAATTCAGTCCCTAGCCTGGGAACCTCCATGTGCCACAGGTGTGGCCCTAAAGAGACAAAAGACAAAAAAAAATTAAAAATTTAAAAATTTAAAAATAAAAGCCTGAGTGCTAATATTTTAACAACAAAACTATAATATTTTTAAATGAATAATTTCTAATTTTTGGAGTTCCCTATTGGCTCAGTAGGTTAAGGATTCAGTGTTGCCATTGCTGTGGCTCAGGTTGCTGCTGTGGCTCAGGTTGGATCCCTGGCCCCAGAACTTCTGCATGCCTCAGAAATTAAAAATGATTTAAATTATTTTAAATTTAAAAATTATTTCTAATATTTTGGCCACACCCACAGCTTGTGGATGTTCCTGGGCCAGGAATCAAACCCACAGTACAGCAATGACCCAAGCTGCTTCAGTGACAATGCTGGATCCTTAACCTGCTGTGCCATAAAGGAACTCCAATAATTTCTAATTTTTGTATTTCACATTGATTCTGATATCTCAGAAGTTTATTACATGATGGTGGTAGTCTGCTTCAACCACATATTGATTTTTAACATGTAGCTATATTGCGCTTAGCCAAAATGTGTATTTGGTCCCCTCTAAAAAAATATACTAAATAAAAATGATATGAATAAAAGCTTGGCTGGATGTCCCTTATTTAAAATAGTTACTTGAGAGAAACCTAAAACTATTTGTAAATTAGGTCACATTTATTCTAAGGAAGAATACCTTGATCTTTTGGAATTCTGGTGTCTTTTGCTGCCACCTTGCATCCTGTATCTTGTCTCTTCTGCTGCCACCAGCTGGCTTCCACTTCCGATAAATTCCAGAAACCAGCAGGATTCTATTCAGTGTTTTATTTTCACTGCTGGGTCCCTCATGAGAATACCAAGTCAGTTGAATAAGTAAAATTCTAGGTTGGGAACAGAGAAACACAATCAACTCATTTCCTACATGTTTGGGTAATCAGATAGCCACACAGTAGCTGGTTTTTGTCCCAGCAACTGGCTCAGACAAGGCTTCAGGCTAGCAAACGAGAAGACTTTTTTTTTTTTTGTCTTTTTGCCTTTTCTAGGGCTGCACCCTGGGCATATGGAGATTCCCAGGCTAGGGGTCTAATCAGAGCTGTAGCCACCAGCCTATGCCACAGCCACAGCAACACGGGATCTGAGCCGCGTCTGCAACCTACACCACAGCTCACAGCAACATGGGATCCTTAACCCACTGAGCAAGGCCAGGGGTTGAACCTGCAACCTCATGGTTCCTAGTCGGATTCGTTGACCACTAAGCCATGACGGGAACTCCGGAGAAGACATTTTAAATCTTAATATTCTCATCCTGGGAAAGAACAGTGTTAAAAACTACAGTCATTATGTAAAAACAAACAAAAGTCAGTTCAAATACAATAGTGGACCGATTGTCTTAGTACAGTTTTAAACTTTAATTGCTTCAGAAGTACAAACTGTGAATTTACACAAAGCATCACTTGAAAAATAAAATTATTTAAATTTCTTTCATTCTCCTTTGGTCTTGGGAATTTTTGAACAATAAATGTATTTCAATTTTAAGTTTCAGTCAATATTTTCTATTTTCAGTTAGGGGGACTGAAAAATTTGAATTTTAAAATCATTCAGCAGCTTACCAAATTACACAGTTCCTTTGCAGCACAGCAAGTTAAGGATCTAGTTTTGTCACTGCGGTGGCTCAGGTCACTGCTGTGGTTCGGGTTTGATCCCTAGCCTGGGAACTTCCACATACCATGGGCATAGCCAAAAAAAAAATCACCAAATTAAATAAGTGTGAAAGAAATTTAAATAAACTTTCAAGTGATGCTTTTTACAAGTTTGTGGTGTTTATACTTCTGAAATTATCATAACCTAAAACTGAACTGAGACTTTTGGGACACCTGTACACAGAAAACTGTGGAGTCACAGGGTGCTGGAATATAACCTTTTATAATTATACCCAGTTATGTCCAAAATAAACCAAAACATTCTATAACATACATACACACATGTATGCAAGAAGATGTAAAACTGAGTCAAAATTTCTTGAAGCTGGAGAGGTAATGGTGCTAAGTTATTAAAAACTTGAGGAAAAGTATGGGAGAATGAGGCAAATTAGTAACAGTATCTGTAATATAGTTTTCTTGTATTATACTATATTTTTATTTTGGAGGAGGTTGAGGGTGCATATTTATTGGTGATACTTCTTAAGATATTAGTATTACTATTGCTAATGATGCTTTTCCAGAAAAGTTAAAACAAATAACTTTTAAAGACTTGGGCATTAAGAGTATTAAAAAAACCCTCCATATATATTAGTTTTCCTTCTCATTAGAGATCATCTAGTTCAGTTTTTCTCAATATTGGCTGCACAATGGAATGACTTGAGTTTAAAAAATACTTATGCTTGGGGTCCTGTTGAGATTTTGATTCAATTGGTCAAAGCTACAGAACTGGCTTTAGGAATTTTTAAAGCCCCCTGGTGATCCTAACTTTACAGCCAAGGTTCAGAACCACTGCTCCAGGTCAATATAATCAGGTACATGTCAACATAAAAATACTTAGAACTTTTCCTTTTTACGGTAACACCAACCTCAAAATGTTATAATGGAAGAGGTTGATAAAATAACCTAATTTAAAACTCAAAAATATCATGTTGAACGAAACATGTCGGACACAAAAGAGTACTTGCTGAGTACTTACTGCACGATTTAATTTACACAAAATTTTAAAAAATTAGAATGGGGGTCTGGGGTCGCGAGACAGGGGTTAACTGGGAAGGGATGCAAAGAAAATTCCTGGGATGGGAATGTTCTCTATTTTGATTAAGGTGCATAAATATATAGTTACCAAAGCTCATCGAAATAGGTGAGATCTGTATTATGTTTTCGCTACATGTAAATTACACTTCAATTTAAAAAGAACGAACAAACATAATTAACTTAAATCTGGATACCTATGACAGGGTCTGAGGGGCGGGGACGATGACTACTTCAGATGACCCCAAACCCTCACTAGATTAAAAGGAACCGCAAACCCCAGGCCAGAAACGGAGAGAACGGAGAGTGGACAGCAGGGTGGGCCAAAACCTAAGAAATCACCAGCAGGCTGGCAGCTACGGTTGATCTGATGCCTAGACTTCGGCGTGTGAGTGTTACGCGAAAATAAGCCCCCGCGCCCTTTCCGGTGCGTCCGCTGCCGTCTGTGTGTCCACCGGAAGGATCCGGAAGGGAACGACGCCACCACGAGAAAGGAGCCGGTGGCAGCTTGGTTCCTGCGCAGATGCTGGGGCTGTAAGCGCCGCGCGGTCGGCTGGTTTCCGCTCGCAGGGAGGACGCCGGCGCTCGCCTTCCCTCCGCTGCCTCCGCCGCTGCCATGATTCCGGTATCGCTGGTGGTGGTGGTGGTGGGCGGCTGGACTGCCGTCTACCTGACCGACTTGGTGCTGAAGGTGAGGGCCTCGGGCCTAAGGCCCAAGCCCGCGGTGCCCAGGGCGGGAGCGCAAGGCCCGAGGCCTTTTCTCTTCCCCTGCCTTGTGCCTCCCGGGCTGGAAGGCGTGCGGCCGGTGCCCACGTGCAGCTTTCCGCTTGGCGCCCGGTCCGGTGTTGTAAATAAAGCACGGCTGGTCCTGGGAGGGGTGTGGCGGCCTGCGCAGCCGCCGCAGTCGCATTGCGGCTCGCTGCAGGCCCCACATCCTTAAGGTCCTGCCCGGGAGGTGCCGGTAGTGGGCTAGGGAGGGCCGGGGCCCTGCCAAACCCCGGCGTTGCACCTGGGAGGAAAGTAAAATGTCCGCCTGGGAAAGGCATTGTTTGCCTTCATTATCTTTAGGGCCACGACCCTCCAGAGACTCTGGTTTTAGAATGGATCTAGATCAAGTTGTGATTTAGATCGTTGGCCTCAAATTTTAAAGTGCATACGATCATCTGGGGTTCCGGTTAAAATGCACATTCTGATTCAGGGGGCCTAAGATTCCGCATTTCTAACCAGTTCCCAAGTGCAATCAATGCTGCTAGTCTACAGACCATACTTGAAAATAGCATACTCAAGTAGCAAGGATTTAGACAGCTAGTTTTTGAATACTCGAATTCTAATTTGTACTCTAGGCCCCGTTTCTTCACGCTAATCTCCCTTAAGCCTTCTTCATCCCAACCCTGGCCGCGACACACACATCCTGGGTGCACGGTCCATTCTTAAGTTATTTGGAAGTGTGGTGGATATTATGAACACTTGTTTAACCACATGCTTCAAGCAGCCTTTTGGAATTCCATATTGGGGGTGGGGTTATCATATGTGTGGAACAAAATCATAGAAATTCTCAAATGTTGAATAAAAATTCCAGCTATGACTAGTAAAGCCTTCATGTTATGCTGTTTTAAATAGAATACTTTAGTATTATGTGCTTTAGATTTAACAGTAAAATGAAATGGTCCTGCTTTGTTGCACTTAAACTTGCAAAGTAAGGAGATTATACGTTGGAGTCCTTAAAGCCAGGGCTGGGCTCTGTCACTTCCTTCTGTACCTCCATTTCTGCACCTTTAAAATGGTAACATTCATAAACTCTCCTGAAATTAGAGGGAGTATTACACTAACTCATTCACATGAAGCCTTGCTACTCAGCCTGAGATTCAAGGACCAGCAGCATTTGCATCATCTGAGAGCTTGTCAGAAATGTAGAATCTCAAGCCTCATTCCTGAGTAAGAGAATCAGAATCTGCATCCTCATAAGATCCCTAGGTGCTGCCTCTGCACATACTTGGCATGGTGCTTAGCATGTCATAAGCAGTACAGTTTACAACAGTGATTTTGTTGTTTGGAAAAAACAAAGCCACATGATTTCTTCATGTTGCATATGTGACAAAAACGCAAAATAAAAACTTTTCAAACCTCTTTAGTCTCTGGTCCAGTGTGTGAGGTGATCAAGATGTCACTTCAGTAACAGCCTCTAACTCCCTAAGAGAGCCCTATCCCTTGAACAAAAGACCTAACTCTCATTTGGAATATCTGCCTGAGGAATGGAGAGACCTTAAGTTTTAGGAGCCTGCACCTTCAGCTTCTCTGCTTCCAGCTTTGTCTACTATTCTACTCTTGGCTCATCTAGAATTTCCTCAGTAGACACCTGGAGGGTGTGTCACTGTCTTTTTCCAAGTCCTAGAAAAAAAGGCAGGTTTTAAAAACCACCCGAGGACTGAGAACAGAGAACATTCTAGATCTAAAGGCAAATGGATACCTATTTTCAGACTCAGGTCATTTTTTATGACTGTGATAAGGCTGAGATATCCTAGAGACAGATAAGTTTCTCAAATGAATAAGCATCTATTTGAAAACTACTTATTGTACTTAGTCTAATAGGTAAGAGGTCAGTGGCTATATAAAACAGCTTTATGTTACCCCAAATCCTACATTATCAAATTTCCCTAAAGATAAAACTCTTGTTAGGCTGTGTATAAGCATCTATCTCCCCAGCCCTTAAGAATGTAAGAAGTTACTGAGACCAAGATGGCCTCAGATAAGTTTTGTACTTTTACATGATCAAATTCAGCCTAACTTCTTAGGGTTGTTGCTCAGAAGAGAATAGAAAGCACTGATTCCAACTAACCTGTTCCCTCTATTGGATTGCCTGGGGGGTCTTTTTTAATTGCAACACAAGACCTTTCTGTGGTAACAAGGCTTCTGGACCTGTGCTGTCCAGTATGGTAGCCACTAACTACATGTGGGCATCTAGCATTTGATATGGGGCTAGTCGGAATCGGGAGGTGCTGTGACTGTAAAGTTGACACTGAATTTCAAAGAATTAGTGCAGAAGCAAGTAAACAACGTGAAGTATTTCAATAATTACATTGATTACATTTTGCATGATAATACCTGGAAATTTGGGGTTAAAATAGGTTTAAATTAATCTGTTTCTGTTTGCCTTTTTTTTTTATGCTTTTTTTTTTTTTTTTTTTTTGTCTTTTTGCCTTTTCTAGGGCCGCTTCCGCGGCATATGGAGATTCCCAGGCTAGGGGTTTAATTGGAGCCGTAGCCACTGGCCTACACCAGGGCAACAGCAACGCGGGATCCGAGCCGCGTCTGCAACCTACACCACAGCTCACGGCAACGCCGGATCGTCAACCCGACTGAGCAAGGGCAGGGATCGAACCTGCAACCTCATGGTTCCTAGTCGGATTCGTTAACCACTGCGCCACGACGGGAACTCCTGTTTCTGTTTGCCTTTTAAAGTCCAGCTACTAGAAAATTTAAAATTATATATGTGGCCTGCATTTGTAGCTCACGTTATGTTTCTGTTGGACAATGTTGTTCTAAGCAAAAGTCAGAAAACTTTTTTTGCCCATGGGCCATAGTTTGCCAGACCCTGACCTCAGAAGACCAGCTAGTCAGTAAGACTCTTACTTGAATATCCTGAAGAATAAACAAAAGCTTTAAAATTATAAGCATTTGATTAGTCAATATCTTGCTTTCATGTAAAAAAACACTTCTTTTTTATTTAACATTATAAATTGTACTTCAAAATTGAGTAATGTGGCACTTCTCTTTCTCTCTTAGTCGTCTGTGTATTTTAAGCATTCTTATGAAGACTGGCTGGAAAACAACGGGTTGAGCATCTCGCCTTTTCACATACGATGGCAGACTGCTGTTTTCAATCGTGCCTTTTACAGCTGGGGACGGCGGAAAGCAAGGATGCTTTACCAGTGGTATTCTTCATTTTCTTTTTTTGGTTTAAATTGGTCATTGTGATCATGAAAAATGCTTGTTAAATCAACTGTTTCCATTATTTTCAATTTACTGAGTTTTTAAATATCGACAGTATAAGAACTTCTGGCTTCATATAAATTTATGGAATTGCATCATTGTGTTTTTGCTCTTTTTTTTTTTTTTTTATTTAGGGCTTCACCAGAAGCATGTGGAAGTTCCCAGGCTAGGGGTCTAATCAGAGCTACAGCTGCCAGCTACGCCACAGCCACAGCAACGCGGGATTCAAGCCATGTCTGTGACCTACACCACAACTCATGGCAACACCGGATCCTGCAGGCTTTCCCCTACACTTCTTTTGTGATACCTGTCCAGGAGAAAATATTTAAAGTATTTAACATCCAGTAAAGCATGTGCACAAACCAGCTGGAAAAATGGCCAGCCAGATTACACCAGCAGGATCCAGACCTATCCCTTTAGTTTAAAGAATGTTTTGGGAGTTCCCGTCGTGGCACAGTGGAAATGAATCCGACTAGAAACCATGAGGTTGCAGGTTCGATCCCTGGCCTCACTCAGTGGGTTGAAGATCCGCCATTGCCGTGACCTGTGGTATAAGTCGCAGACACAGCTCGGATCCCGAGTTACTGTGGCTCTGGCATAGGCCAGCAGCTACAGCTCTGATTAGACCCCTAGCTTGGGAGCCTCCATATGCTGCGGGTGTGGCCCTGGAAAAGGCAAAAAGACCAAAAAAAAATTAGAATTGAAAAAAGGGACATTACTATAGATTCTTAGACTTATTTTTAAAAAATGAAACTACTGTGAACAGTTCTATGCCTATAAATTTGACCATTTAGATGAAAATGAACAAGTTCCTTGAAAAACAGCTTATCAAAAAGTTAGAAAATGTAATAGATCATCCCCACCCGTGGAGGGGTGGCTTCTATTAAAACAGTAAGAGAAAGAAACTTGTTAAATTTTAACATGTTAATATTTAAACTCATTGCAAAATTCAGCTATTATTTTAGCTGAATAATAAATTTTGCATTTTATTTGATGCAAACATTAGAATCAGATGAAAATAAATATCTATAATGTCAAGAGCTTTCATAACTACCTGAGGGCAAGATCAAAACAATGCTATGTAAATGAGTAAAAAATATGAGAGGGAACAAACATTTTATTGGGAACAACATTCAACTTCTTCACTTATGAGAGAATTGTAAATTGGAACTGCTTAAAGAGACTAGTGCCCATGCTTCAGTCAAGTATCTGAAGTTCAGGTAGGAAAAAGAAGCAGAGTTATTCAAATTTTTAGACATTGTTTTGAAGCCATGAAATGTGGCTGGTTGATAAATTTGTTAGTCCATGAATTGTGAGGAATTGTACATTTATGTAATTTTTTTCCTCTTGACAGGTTCAATTTTGGAATGGTGTTTGGCGTAATTGCCATGTTCAGCTCTTTTTTTCTCCTGGGGAGAACACTGATGCAGACTTTATCACAAATGATGGTTGACTCTCCCTCTTATTCTTCCTCCTCATCTTCCTCTTCCTCCTTGTCTTCCTCTTCCTCTTCTTCCTCCTCATCTTCATCCTCTTCCTCCTCCTCACTTCACAACGAACAGGTGCTCCAAGTTGTGGTAAGTGGCTTGTTGCTTTAAGCAGCTTTGTTGAAAAAAAGATGTAAGATATTCCTTCTGGATAGCATAACTCCATAATGTAAATATGAACATAGATGAAAAGTCTCTCATCTTCCCAAATTACTCGCTTAAACAAAATCATTAGTGGAGTTCCCACCAGTGGCACAGTGGGTTAAGAATCCGACTACAGCAGCTCAAGTCGCTGCAGAGGCAAAGGTTCTGTCCCCAGCCCAGTACAGTGGGTTAAAAGGATCTGCATCTCCACAGATACGTCGTACATTGCAGCTGAGGCTCAGGTTCAGTCCCTGGCCTGGGAACTTTGAGATGGTGCTGTATAGCCATAAAATTAAAAAAAAAATAAATTAGTAAGATTATAGCCAAGAACTGTTGCAGTAGGTAGTAAAAGTAGTAGAGGTAGTAATAGTAGTAGTAATAGAACAAACGGACCACCACCAAGACTGTCGACAGTTATACGAGTATCTGATGCAATTCTTGCTTTTTAGGGCCACACCCGTAGCACATGAAGGTTTCTTCGCTAGGGGTCCAATCGGAGCTACAGCTGCAGGCTTACACCACAGCCACAGCAAGGCAGGATCCAAGCCTCGTCTGTGACCTACACCACAGCTCACGGCAATGCCAGATCCTTAACCCACTGATCAAGGTCAGGGATCAAACCCACAACCTCACAGTTCCTAGTCAGATTCGTTTCTGCTGTGCCACAATGGGAACTCCAAGGTTTTGTTTTTAATTGAAGTATAGTTGCTGTACAATATTATATAAGTTACAGGTGTCCAATAAATATAGTGATTCACAATTTTTAAAGGTTATACTTCATGTATAATTATTTTAAAATATTGGCTGTATTCCCTGTGTTGTACAATATACCCTTGTAGCTTATTTTATACGTAATAGTTTGTAATTCTTGTTGTCTTCTTGAACTGTTAAATGATTGTTACTGCCAAAGAATAAGCATACTGATTTAAAATCTCTATAATGGGAGTTCCCGTTGTGGCTCAGTGGTTAGCAAACCTGACTAGGATCCATGAGGATGCGGGTTTGATCCCTGGCCTCACTCAGTGGGTTAAGGATCCGCCATTGCTGTGAGCTGTGGTGTAGGTTGCAGACGTGGCTTGGATCCTGTGTTGCTGTGGCTCTGGTGTAGGCCAGCTGCTGCATTTCCGATTGGACCCCTAGCCTGGGAACCTCCATATCCGTGGGTGCGGCCCTAAAAGACAAAAAAGAAAAAAACAAAAGAAATAAAATCTCTATAATGTATAAATAAATTGCATCTTAATCCTATGCAAAGTGTTCCCCTTTCTTCATGGCTTGCAGACTCTAGCCAGTAATATCCTTTTAATTAGAGGTAAAAGACCTTTTGAACAGTCACTGTGAGTGATTTCTTGATGTAAAGAATAATGTGTTGAGTTGTACTCCTATGACTGTAAGGTATTTATAATAATTTCCACTTTAAAGCACATGTGTAGACCTATACCTTATCGATTCATGTTTCCAGAGTTTGAAAGGGTGCTTTACAACTTACTTTTAAGTTTTTTACATTAATAGCTTCCATTTCTGTGAGTCATGGATGTTAGGGTTTTTTTGGGGGTTTTTTTTGTCTTTTTTTTTTTTTGTTGTTGTTGTTGTTGTTGTTGTTGCTATTTCTTGGGCCGCTCCCGCGGCATATGGAGGTTCCCAGGCTAGGGGTCCAATTGGAGCTGTAGCCACCGGCCTACGCCAGAGCCACAGCAACGCGGGATCCGAGCCGCGTCTGCAACCTACACCACAGCTCTCGGCAACGCCGGATCCTTAACCCACTGAGCAAGGGCAGGGACCAAACCCGCAACCTCATGGTTCCTAGTCGGATTCGTTAACCACTGCGCCACGACGGGAACTCTGGATGTTAGGTTTTTAATCATGTTCTTAATAGTCTATTTGAGTGACAGATTTTTTTTTAATTGGAGTATAGTTGATTTATAATATTGTGTAAATCAATTATTAATAAATATTAATTTATTTTTAATTAATTTTAATTAATTTTTAATTGGAGTATAGTTGATTTACAATATTGTATAAATCAACTATTAAATTAAATATTAATTTCAGATGTATAGCATAGTGATTCAGTGTTTTTGCATATTATATTCCATTATAGGTTATGACAAGATAATGGGTATAATTCCCTGTGCCATACAGTATATCCATGTTGCTCATCTATTTTGTATATAGTAGTTTCTATCTGTTAATACCCCTAATTTGTCCCTCCTCCATTCCTTTTCCCCTTTGGTAACTACAAGTTTGTTTTGTATATCTGTGAGTCTGTTTGCATATAAATTTACCTTTTATTATTTTTTGGGTCCCATATATAAGTAATATCATTACTATTTGTCTATCTCTCTCTGACGTATTTCACTAAGCATAATATTCTCTTCAGTCCATCCACGTTGCTGCTGATGGCAGGATTTTATTCTTTTTGTGGTTGGGTAGTATTGCAGTGTGTGTGTGTGTGTGTGTGTGTGTGTGTGTGTGTGTACCACATCATCTTAATCCAGTCATCTATTGATGGATTCTTGGGTTGCTTCCATGTCTTTGGTATGGTAAACAGTGCTGCTTTGAATATTAGGATGCATGTATCTTTTTGAATTATTGTTTGGGGGTTGTTGTTGTTTTTCTTGGATATATACCCAGCAGTGGAATTGCTGGATCATATTGTAGTTCTATTTGTATTTTTTAAGGAACCTCTGTACTGTTCTCCATAGTGGCTATGTCAGTTTACATTCCCACCAACAACTTCAAAGGTTCCCTTTTCTCCACACCCTCTCCAACATATGTTATTTGTAAAATTTTGATGATGGCAATTCTGACAGGTGTGAGGTGATACCTCATTGTCATTTTGATTTGCATTCTCTAATAATTAGTGGTGTTGAGCATGTTTTCATTTGCCTGTTACCCATCTCTATGTCTTCTTTGGAAAAATGTCTGTTCACCTCTTTGTGGCCTCTAAGAGCTGGGTCACTTTGGGAAGATTACAAGTCATAACAAAAAATAAACAAGCTTTCCTGTGGTAATAGCTCTTTCTTACGGGTTAAAAGCATTCAAGAGGGTGAGGCCTCAGACGAGATTATTTATTTTTTCAGCAAACATTTACTGAGTATATTGTGCCAGCTGGCCTTGTGCTGAGTCCTACCTATACAGCAAACAAAATCCAATTCTAGCACTTAAAGAGCTTTTAGTCTTTTCTTCTTGACAGTAGCCATTCTAATAGGTACGGTGATATCTAGTTGTGGTTTTGATTGGCATGTCCCTAATGATTAGTGATGCTGAGCATCTGTTTATGTCCCTATTGGCCATTTTGATTTCTTCTTCAGAAATGCTAAATAGTAGTTCTTCTCCCCATCTCTGAATCGGATTGTTTGAGTGGTGGGGGTTATTTGTTATTAAGTTTTGTTAAATCTTTATATATTTTAGACATTAACACCTTATCCAGTATATGGTTTGCAAAATTTTTTTCCCATTCTGTGGGCTGCCATTGTTTGTTTCTTTTGCTATATAGAAGCTTTTGAATTTGATGTAGTCCCAATCGTTGATTTTTGCTTTTGTTGTTTGTGCTTTTTAACATCATGACTTAAAAAATTGCCTGAGTGGCAAAGTGTTATTTAGAGAAGAAATTTCTTCTGTTTGCTTTTCAGCTTATTCACAGAGCTTGCAAAATATTGACTCCATTAGGAGAGCTATGATTTGGAACCATTTAGAAGTCAGCTGCCCTCTGTAGTCTACCCTGCATATTTTTGTTTAAGTTTGTTTTATCTCCTGACTTTGATATGAGCTCTTGTAGCTTAGAGGACATACTTTCTGTTTACTTTACAATTCCCTACAGCCTCATTCAGTATTAATTCCCAAAAACCTGGCACTCTGTGTTATTGAGAGATTAGTATTCTGGTACATCTAATACCCTGTGTGATCATAGCTGAGACAGATGGGCAGTCGAGTACTGTTGCCAGCAAACAAGACCTACCATCTGTTCGTACAGTCACATGTTCAAATCCTTACCTTATCTCATTATTATATCCATTGAAATAATAAAGAGAAGGAATCAATATCCTATTGGATCAAGCCTACTGATTTATTTGAAATAAAGGTAAGATGACCTGGATACTTTATGATGTAGAAGGAATGTATGAAAATTAATCTTAAGTACATACATTTAGAGAGGAATCAGAGAAAAGGAAGCTGCAGGTCTGAATAGACAGATGCCTGACAACATGAAAATGGAGCAGTTATGTAGAAAAAGATACACTGATACTCTTGAAAAAAGTTGTTTAGTAGGGTCTGAGTAGAGAGAACTTCAGATACTGACCATCGTAAAAATGTCTATATCTTCTGACCATTTACTTCTACATCTGGGACTCTAGGTTAAGGAAACACTTCCAAATATAGAAAAAAAAATAGTATTCATCAAGCTCTTTATCCTAACATTCATTATTATGAAGAATTGGAAACAGTCACAGTACATAATTAAGGAATGGTTAAATTACGGGAGTGTCATCCGTTGAAATATTATTCATACATTAAAGATGATGACTATTGGAGTTTCCATTGTGATTCAGCATGTTAAGACCCTGACATAGGCACCGTGTGGATATGGCTTCAATCCCTGGCCTTGCTCAGTGTGTTAAGGATCCAGTATTGCCACAAGCTCTGGCTTGGATTGCAGATGTGTTTTGGATCCCAACTTGCTGTGGCTATGGCCTAGGCCTCAGCTGCAGCTCCAATTCAACCTCTGGCCCAGAAATTTCTATATACCGCAGGTGTGGCCGTAAAAAGAAAAAAATGATGACTAGTTTCGTAACTAGAGAAAGGACTCTTGGAATTAGTGAATTTAGAAACCAATCCAGGCAGCATGATTTGACGCTCCTCTTCAGTTATTAAAAAGAGCTTAAAAGTGAAATTCCTTTTTTTTAACCTGTTTTTTTTTTAACTTTTTTGTTAAAGTATAGTTGATTTACAGTGTTGTGTCCGTTTCTGCTGCACAGCAAAGTGACCCGGTCATACATATATAAATATACCTTCTTTTTCCCATATTATCTTCCACCATGGTCTATCCCAAGAGATGAGATATAGTTCCCTATGCTATACAGTAGGACCTCATTGCTTATCCATTCTAAATGTAATAGTTTGCATCTACTAACCCCAAACTCCCAGTCCATTCCATTTCTTCCCCCTCGGCAACCACAAGTCTGTTCTCTATGTTTGTAAGTCTATTTCTGTTTTGTAGATAGGTTCAATTGTGCCACATTTTAGATTCCACATATAAGAGATATCACATGGTATTTGTCTTTCTCTAACTTCTCTTAGTATGAGAGTCTCTAGTTACATCCATGTTGCTGCAAATGGCATTATTTTGTTTTTTTATGGCTGAGTAGTTTTCCATTGTGTATATATACCACATCTTCTTAATCCGTTCATCTGCTGATGGACATTTAGGTTGTTTCCATGTCTTGGCTATTGTGAATAGTGCTGCTATCAACATACGGGTGCATGTATCTTTTTTGAATTGTAGTTTTGTCCAGATATATGCCCAGGAATGGAATTGCTGGATCATATGGTAGTTCTATGTTTAGTTTTCTGAGGAACCTCCATACTGTTTTCCGTAGTGGTTGTACCAGTTTACATCCCCACCAACAGTGTGGGAGTGTTCCCTGAAATTCCTTTCTTATACACAAGAATAAATTCTAACTGAATTAAAATTAAAACCTGAAATCATAAGAGACCTTGAAAAAAAGAAAAAAAAAGTTTCTCTTTATAGGAACACAGAATGAGAAAGATATATGCATAAAAACTAATGGCAGAAGCCATGAATACTGATAGATTTGAGTACATAAAATTTGTATATCAAAAAACTAAAACCAAAATAAAAGTAAAAAAAAAAACCTTGAGAATACAACTGTGATATGTATCACTGTGACATGGATCACTTGATATTTAAAGTGATCTCACGGACAGTAAGAAAAACATGAACATTCTAAGGAGAAAAATAGACACGTCATGAGCAGATGACTCAAAGAAGATCTTTCTTTCCATGGTCAAAAAGTAGGGGGAGGAGTTCCCATTATGGCGCAGTGGTTAACGAATCCGACTAGGAACCATGAGGTTGTGGGTTGATCCCTGGCCTTGCTCAGGGGGTTAAGGATCTGGCATTGCTGTGAGCTGTGGTGTAGGCCGCAAATGCAGCTTGGATCCCACATTGCTGTGGCTCTGGCATAGGCTGGCATCTACAGCTCTGATTAGACCCCTAGCCTGGGAACCTCCGTATGCCATGGGAGCAGCTCTAGAAAAGGCAAAAAGACCAAAAAAAAAAATTATAAAAAAGAAAAAAAAGTAGGTGGAAAGTTTAGCTTAATAATCATCAAAGAAATAGAAATAAAACAATGGGATACTTTTTATTCCTCTCAAATTGCAGAGTTGAATAAAATGAGCTTGCCCAGGGGTATAGAAGGGTCTGCTTTTGGAGAACAGTTTGATATGTATCAGAGTCCTTTAAATTTTGTGTGTGGGAGCTCTCATTGTGACTCAGCGGTAATGAATCAGACTGGTATCCATGAGGACTCGGGTTCGATTCCCTGCCTTGCTCAGTGGGTTAAGGATCCATCATTGCCGTGAGCTGTGGTGTAGGGCACAGATGTGGCTTGGATCCTGCCTGGCTGTGGCTGTGGCATAGCCTGGCAGCTACAGCTCCTTTTCAACCCCTAGCCTAGGAACTTCCATAGGCCACAAGTGCGGCCCTAAAAAGCAAAAAAAAAAAAAAAAAAAAGAATTTTGTGTAGAATAGCATTTGTTAACCCTCTCTGCTAGGCGTAATGTTAAACAGCTGACAAGTATTAGACAAGTATTATCTCCTGTAATCCTCAAAACTACCCTTTTATATAAATGTGGTCATTTCCATTTTAATGATGAGATTGAAGTGTTGGAGAAATAATTCAGACTTCCTCAGGGTCCCTTAGCTAGTTATGATGGAGCCAGAACATCAAACCCACATGACATGTTGCCAGAGCCTAAACCAACCATGTTTGTCTAACAATTTATTCCCCCACAAATATTTCTATATATGTGTCCAAATATCTTTATCACAGTATTTATAAAAGCAGAAACCTTTAAAACAATTAAATGTCCAAGTCTATTTCATGGAATATTGTACAGCTATTAAAAATAATGTTGAACCAGAAAATACTTGTGGGAAAATATTTGTGATATTAAGTGAAAGGAACAGGTTTTAAACCCATATTTATAATAAAAGTTTAGTTTTTAAAATATATGTGTATATGAAAAGACTCAAAGGACATGCATTGAAACACAGAGAATGGTTTTTTTATTCTGTTCGGGGGAACAGGAAAGGTTTCTATTTTTCTTTGGGTTTTCTAGTTTTCCTACTTTAAACATATTTTCTAATTAATTTACAAATAATATTTAATAAAAGAACAAAGGACTTTCCTCCAGAAGGATATCTTTAGGTTCCCACTGCATGGATTGTGAGAATTTGATGCTCAGTAAGTAAATGGCATTAATGATGCCTGGTGTACCCCACTTAGCATAATTTATAGAATCTCTCCTTATCAGATGACATAACTTGGGAACAGTTATTTATCTTCCAAGAAGATTCTTGGTTATCTTCAAAAATAGTTACGGTGCTGCCCTTAGAATAGCAAACATGTGCACAACAGTCAGGAGCATATGATTGCCAGACTTCATTGGTCCTTAACATGTCTGTATGTTCCAAATGCCTTACTTTCTGCCTTAAATTTCAATTTTACTGTAATATTTATGTATCACTTTCATACTGTTTTTCTGACCAGTGTACCAGACGTGATGGAATAGAAGAAATGAAGGGCATGGTGCTCCCACTCCAAAAGAGCACTCTATTACATTGCCTTTAATCATCCCCTCTCACATAACTTGATTATACTAAAATGAAACTCATCGAAGGGTGGGGAGGCATCCTGTATTACTCACATAAGTACTCAGAACCTGGCAATAATGCTTTAACGGAAGGACTAGGATTTATAACAAGAATTCCCAAATCGGGCTTCCAGCCCTTGAGGGTGGATCAGCTACTGACTCCTTCACTGTCATGCTGCCCTCCCTGTGCTCTGCCAGGCTCCCTAATTCTTTCCCATGGTGAAAACTTCAGGAAGCTAACGTTCCAACTTTTTAACCCGATGTTTCCTGTTCTTTTTAGATTGGTGTGCTTCAAAAACTGCCTAGTTCAAAGAACTGACTGGCAGTCAGTCAGTTCTGACTGACTGATTTTTATTCTGATAGAAATGAAGAAGCAGACCATTGGTATTCATATTACTTTAGTTTACAGAACATTGAGTCTGGAAGTTTAAGTTTTAACACAGAGTGAATGTCCTGGTCTCTTGGTGCCCAAGTGTTTATTTATCGTTGTGTCTATGAACAGGTTCCTGGCATAAATTTACCCGTCAGCCAACTGACCTATTTCTTCGCTGCAGTTCTCATTAGTGGTGTTGTACATGAAATTGGACATGGGATAGCAGCTATTAGGTAATGATATTTATCTCTCTCTACTCCATGCAAAGAAGCTTTTCATTTAGGAGGATTTATTACTAAAATCTGCTGTGTTTGATACCTTTTCTTTCTGTGGATACTACCCAGTGCTTATCCACCATTATTATTTTAAGGTGCCATCTCTCTTATAGAGGAGATTAATATATTGATGAGTATGCTCTATTAACTATGTTCACATCTATAATCTATCTGGCTGGGTCTTTCTATCCTTTATCCTTTGCCAGCACAGTTATATCATCATGGTGCTTCAGTGTTTCCATCTGATCCTGAAACCTAATCTTGCTATTCATCATTAAATCAGAATGATAACCACTGCCCTCAAAGCCCATCCACATGCCTTCTTAGTACCTTCTTTGGCTCAGCATCTGAAATACTTTCGTGCTTCTTTTTACTCTTGGCCTCTGCTGGCTAGGGCAACAACATTGAAAGCTCTGGGTTTGGTAACGAAATATCACAGCCTATTTAAAAAACCCAGTGGAAGAAGATAAGGGAGGATGGAAGCCAGGACTTGCTTCAAGTATCATGCTCTGTTCTTGTGTTGACCACCGCAGTGTATCATTTTAATTATACCTGAGCATTTTAAAGTCTCCTAAATGTGTAAAATCATGATGGTGTGATGGGAGAGTGAGTCACATTTCTCCTTCACTCCCACATAATGAACACACATACTGATTGGAATGTGTTTTATCTTTCGGATGTATATAAAAGATTTTAAAGGAGAAGATTTAATCACTTCTTGGTACTTATGAACAACAGTCTACTGACTGGCCATAAATCCTTGTCTTGACAGAGCATATACTGTTACACAGGTGTGCCATGTAGTGGTTTAAATGAGGGGCTACTTTTTTATCTCTTTCATCTTTGCTTCCACTTATTTAGCTTTGCAGGTTTTAGAGTTTTAAATATAAAAGCATTGTTATTAATAACAGTTTAATAATTCACAGTATGTTTGTGAAATAATTGGGCTAATTTTTTAAAATGCAATTGCCAAGGAAAAGTGAACTTTATAGTCCTCATATATTTAATGCTCAGTGACAGCACAATATATTTAGATGATGCTTTTATTTTTAGAGTAGCTGTGTGGTCTTATGAGGCTATTAAATTTAATTCTGTTTTTAGACAATGAATTGATAAAAAAATAGTTCTTTTAAGGACAATCTGAGTTTATATATTTTTAATATACTTATTTTAACATTAATTCAACAGGAATACACTTAGGTAAACCTCTACCTTTATAATAGCTAAGTCAAAAAATAAATATTTAGATAATTTACTTGAATTCTATTTTCTACTGTGTCCTTCTCTGAAAATAATTCAGAGTAAACCATAAAAATGTGTTTCATTTAGGTTCTCACAGAAATATTAACTATTTCTTTATATATATGACTAATTTCAAGCTATTTTCTAAGCATATTGGTTTATAAAAATTTTGAAGTTGTAAGTCTATTTCAGAATGCCCTGTTGTACAGAATGCAATTTTACTGATAACCAAATCTGTATGCTATTGTAACATTATGATTATATATATCGTTTATAATTTTTGACTATCCAGAGAGACTTGATTTTTAAGTGAGAATTTGAACTATAGTGGGAAATTTTAAGATTACACGCATTACTAATTTGAAAAATGCACCGTTAGTAGTAAACTCCTTTTTCTTATCTGATTTCTTAGGGAACAAGTTCGATTTAATGGCTTTGGGATTTTTCTCTTCATTATTTATCCTGGAGCATTTGTTGATCTGTTTACCACTCATTTGCAACTTATATCACCAGTCCAGCAGCTAAGGATATTTTGTGCAGGTAAAAGACTTAAATTTCTTTTTTTTTTTCTTAAGAGTTAAATTTCTTTTATTCATCTGTGTGTTGTTAGTGGTTTTATGGAAAGTATTCACAAATGAAAACATCTCGCCTTTTGGTTGATAAATTCAGTTTATAATATTCTCAGTCAAAAGTAGTAAAGCAGAATAATTTATATTCCAGTGTCTTCATTTTTTAACATGAATTATTTTTTAAAGATTGAAAGTAAAATGAGGAGTTCCCGTCATGGCTCAACGGAAACGAATCTGACTAGCATCCATGAGGACGCAGGTTCAATCTCTGGCCTTGATCAGTGGGTTAAGGATCCGGTGTTGCCCTGAGCTGTGGAATAGGTCACAGACACGGCTTGGATCTGGTGTTGCTGTTGCTATGGTGTAGGCCGGCGGCTATAGCTCTGATTTGACCTCAAGCCTGGGAACCTGCATATGCTGCAGGTGTGGTCCTAAAAAGACCAAAAAAAAAAAAAAAGGTAAAATGAGCAAAACATATGAAAATATAACTAAAGCACTAAATTGGACACGAGGGTCACTTAATAATCATAAGGAGTTATAGTCCACAATGAAAAAGTAACCATCTTACTGAAAAAAAAAAGTAAATCATCAAAACAAAAATGGAAAAAGTACAAAGAAAAAAACAAATGTAATAAAGGAAGCTTATCTCTCAACACATGGCAGATAAGTATGAAAAAGTCTCATCATTGAAGCTCTCATTAGTAAGGTAAAAACCAATAATTATGTCAAACCCTATACCACAACAATTTCTTTTCAAGTGCCCATGCAGTTAAAAAAATTGGCCAATTTAATTCAAAACCATAATTGCAGTATATTTATTTAAAAATGGAATAATGTATTTTTGCTAAAAGGGCAATTCACTGCCTTAGGCAATTATTATGAAATAAGAAATGAAAGTAAATCAGTTAAGCAGTCAGTTGAAGAAGTGAAAAAAGAACTATAAACTAGGTAAGAAATGATGTAATTAGTATGGATATAAGCAGAAAATAATAAATTAGAAAAAAATAGAGCTGTTAAATCCAAGAGTCCTTTGAAGAACCAAAAATGATTGAACAATGGCAGAAAGCTTCTATAGACAGAATTAGATTGGGGAGTGACAACTGGTACAGAAAAAATTAGAACAATTATAAAAGTTCTTTATTCATCTGTGCAAAAAAAAATTTTCAAAAACCTGGCTAATTTTTAATAGTCTAAATTAACCCCAGAGGAGGTAGGAAAAAAGTATAAATAGGCTAATTACAATGGAAGAAATTAAGAAAGTTGAAGAATGGTCCTAGAGTTCCCTCGTGGCACAGCAGGTTAAGGATCCACCATTGTCACTGAAGTGGCATGGGTTTGATCCTTGATCCAGGAATTTCCACCTGCCCTAGGAGTAGTTAAAAAAAGGATGGTCCTGAAAGTTTCATAGATAGAATTCTTCCAAATCTGGAAGGAAAAGATTTTTTTCAATTCCAATTTAGTATAAATTTTCCAGATCACATAAATAAGGACACTAAGATTTTTTTTAAAACCAGTATAACAGCGATACACCCCGTAAAGCACAAAAAAAAATTCTGCAGTTGGTATATCTAAACAGTGCAAGGCTCGTTCAACATTAGGAAATCTTATTTGTATGTGGTAAACATTAATTACCCTTAAGGGAAAAAATCCTCATCTCAGCAGTTATTGAAATGGGTATTTAACAAAATTCAACATCCATTAATGGCTAGAAACCATTTAGTAAAAGTAGAAATAGCTGTATACTTCCTAATGGTATAAGACTTAGAAGCATTCCTATTAAAGGACAAGACAAGTGATCCCACTGTCACTGGTAATATTAAACAGTCTGTAAGTGTAAATCACCACAATTAAATAAGAAAAAAAGCAGCATAAACATTAGAAAGGAGTAGGCCTCCCCCCACCCCCAGATACTGTTATATACCTGACAGAGGGAAGGGGGAGGGGCCAGAAAATCAACGGAAATAAAATACAGAAAAATCTGGAGGAGCTTGGTTGCCGTATTGAAAAAGCCGACGGCAGCAGCTTGGTGTGCTTAGCCGAGAGGCGTGCGCAGAGGGGGGGGGCTGGCGCGAGCGGGTTGGCGCGGGCACGAGCACGTGAGCGTGGGTGCGCACCCGGCCAGGGCGCCCCCACTTGCCAGCACCTGCACAGGGTGCCCTGAGGCGCATGCGCAGGGTACACCCAGAAGCCCCTGCGCCTTCCGCATCTTCGGCGACTTCCGCTTCTTCAGCGTCCTCCGCGTCCTCCACCCAACGGCCAACACCTTCCTCAAGAGCTTGCGCTTTCCTCGCTCAGCCTCTCTTTCCTGCGGCCTTCTGGTCACCCACCCTCTTGCTGCCCAGTAGCCAAAGCCTCTGAAGAGCCTTCAGCCATGGCCTCAAACGACGCTTTCTACTTCGCCACAGAAAACTCGGAGATGTGTACAGATATTATGGAGCTGCACCAGATCGATGTGGAGACTGCCCCTGTGGAGACCGTTCCTGTGGAGACTGTCCCTATGGAGACCATGGCGATGGAGACGGTTGAAGAGTACGAGGATATCAGCGGCAACTGGGTCCACGGCGGCCACCACCATCCGCCTCTGATCGCGCTGCAGCCTCTCATCACCAGCGACCCAAACCAAGGGGACCACGACCAGGAAATGATCTTGTTGCAGACGCAGGAGGAGGTCGTGGGCTACTACGAGTCCGAGGGCCTGCTGGCCAACAACCTGGAGAACCAAATGGTCGTCCCAGTCAACGAAGATGACTGCTTCCAGCAGACCCTGGCTTCCTTGTCAGCCTCTGCGTCATCCTCGTCATCCTCGGCCTCCAGCCACACCAGGAAGCGCAGTAGCCACGGCAAGAAGCCTAGCAGTAAGAAGAGTTGTGCCAGTGGCAAGGCCAAAGCGGGAAGCAGCTCAGAGGAGCGCAGCAAGAAGTGGGAGCAGACGGAGGTGCAGATCAAAACCTTGGAGGGCCAGTTCTCTGTCACCATGTGGTCTCCAACCGATAAGAGAGACCAAGAGACTGGACAGACTGAGGAGAACCCAGCTCCTGATTATACCGAGTACATGAAGGGAAAGAAACTTCCTCCTGAAGGAATTCCTGGCGTTGACCTGTCAGATCCCAAACAACTGGCAGAATTTACTAGAATGAAACCCAAGAAAACTAAAGAAGAGGCTCCGAGAACCATAGCTTGTGCTCACAAAGGCTGCCCGAAGATGTTCCGGGATAACTCAGCTATGAGGAAACATCTGCATACCCATGGCCCCAGAGTCCACGTATGTGCAGAGTGTGGCAAAGCTTTTGTTGAGAGCTCGAAGCTGAAACGACATCAACTAGTGCATACTGGAGAGAAGCCCTTTCAGTGCACCTTCGAAGGCTGTGGAAAACGCTTTTCCCTTGATTTCAATTTGCGTACACACGTTCGAATCCATACTGGAGACAGGCCCTACGTGTGCCCCTTTGATTGTTGTAATAAGAAGTTTGCCCAGTCAACTAACCTGAAATCTCATATCTTAACACATGCTAAGAATAAAAATGGCCAGTAAAAGGGAGAAAACACCCTTCTTACGCTGGGAAAGCATCTTCCAAGAGTGTGATTTGAAATAAAAGTGCCTCTCTTGTATATTGTTTCTAGGAAAGATTTTTTAAAATGCTTCCTACATATCTAAGGGTTAGGTTTTGATTGAGTAGTAAAAATAATAGAAAAAATAAAAGTGGTTCTTTAAGGGTTAGGTTTTGATTGAGTAGTAAAAATAGAAAAAAGAAAGTAATTCTTTATAAAATATTGTTAAGATGTTCTGTCTTGTTCTGTAATGCCTTTTAAAAAACACGATGATTTGTAATATTTGATCCCAACAGGAGGATAATTTACAGACCTCACATCAAAAGACTGTTCTTTATACAACTGTGCTAAAAAATGGGACTTTTTTCACGTTCTTTTAAATATGAAGTTTCCCTGTTGCTTACCATCTATTAAAGTTATGTATTTGCTAAGTGTTCATTTTATACTTTTAAGAATATGTTTAGTAATTCTGTATATGGTTTTTTTCTGGAAGTGGATAACTTTCCTTATAGATTTTCTTTAAAACAACGGTTACATGCTTAAAGTATTTTCCTATTTTAAAAAGTTACATAGAAAGTTTAGACGTTCAAAGCACAACATTAAAATGGAGTCATGGGGAAAAAAGTTACATGGGTTTTGTTTGCTGTCTGAATTTTGGTTGCATTCTTTGATGTTCACACATTTTGTGTAACTGTCTTTTAGCTGTATTGAATTATGTAGTTTTGAATATTAGATGTGATGTAATAGTCAATTTAAACCTATTTCAGTCTTTGTTTTGCCCCCCGAATACTGTCAGGTGCTGTTGTTTAGTGTAATTTCTTGGCCTGTTCAGTTAGAGAGTGGTGCTCAGTTGTAGAATATATTGTGTATGTATTGATTTTTTAATACTTGGTATGTACATCCCTTGTAATAGAAAAAGCAAAAAATAAAATAACTGTTCTAAGAAAAGAAAAAGCAATTGCCTACATAAGTACTGCAGCTAGAAAATAGAGAAAACCAGGAGGGTGTTACTGGAATATGGTGGGCAGAGGCCAGGGATGCTGCTAAACATTTTACAGTGCACTAGACAATCCCCCACAATAAAGAATTATCTGGCCCAAAGTGCCAGTAGTGCAACTGTTGAGAAACCCTGCTCTAGAGAAAGTAAAAATTGTAACAAAGACTAGTTTGGTCTACCTATAAGCAAATCATTAGTGAACAAGAGGTTGTTTGAATAAAGGTACCCCTGTTACCACTAGGACATCATGGGTAAACCTGGAATCTAGCAGGGTGGTCTGGTACCAGCTGCATCCCTGATAAGAGGTAGAAGGCTGCCCAGAGAGGCAGGGAATTAGTGCTCCTCTGTGCCCCTGGACTGTTGCTTGGATGAAAAAAGCCAAAGTTATATGGTGATATCATCCTGAAAGGGGAGAAATAAGGTGCAGGCATTTAGCATTCCTAGTGGACTGTTCCTTCCTTAGGACCTAAGGGGAAAGCTAAATTTAGCACATGGTAATGGTGGCACATCCAATCAATGGGGATGGATTATTTTATGAAATTCTTTTGGGACTAGCAACAGGGTGAGGGGATGGTATCACTGTATTCCTAAATTAGTTTCACTAGAGGAAATTCCAGTGGGTCAAAGAAATAGAGGGGTTTTTTGTTGTTGTTTTAATTTCGTTATTAAAATGATACTACGAAAGCAGTACAACAAAACACAGGTGAGTTCTATCATCTTGAACTGGGCAAGGCTTAATACAAAGGAGGCATTTGGCCACACCAAAATTTAAAACGTATGCATAGGCAAAACTATAAACCAAGCCAGACAAACTGGAGGAAAAAGATTATAATAAGATTATAATACGCCTTATGAAAGAACAAATTGCTCAATGTATATATTACAAATAATAACGTATATAGATGTAAAAATTAGTAAAAAAGTCAAAAAATATGAACTGACAATGGATAGAAGTAGGCAATTCTCAGACAAAAGGAAATACAAATAGCTGTTTAATAAACAAGAGAAGTGTACAAACTCATTCATAATTAAAGAAATAGTGGAGTTCCCTGATGGCTTAGTGGGTTAAAGATCTGACATGGTCACTGCTATGGCTCCGGTTACTGCTATGAGATGAGTTCAGTCCCTGGCCTGGGAACTTATGCATGCCATGGGCGAGGCAAAAAAAAAACAAATAGAGACGAAGAGATTTGACTTTTCACCTACCAGATGGCAGTCTAAAATTATGATAGCATCCCATGTTGTGTGGGGAAACATGCCAATTATGAGAACATAATGCAGACTTGTTGGAGGTCAATTTTAACGCACATAATTTTTGACCTAACAATTCCATTTCTGTAATTTTCCATACCCTCACAGATGCATACTTAATTAGATGCATAACAATATGAGCTAAGCTGTTTGTTGCAGCATTGTATGAAAATGTTAAAACAGTCTAAGTGATCAGTAGTAGGGAATATTATAAATAAGTCAATATGTTTTTTTAAAATGGACTACTCTAGCAGATATAAGGAATGGGTTATGTATGAATGTGTAGATAAGGAAAGTCTGAAATATATACATGAAAAAGCAAACTGTAGTTTCTACTAAATAGCTTGATAACATCAGTATTTTTAAAAAATCTTTCTGTTATAGAACAGAAAAAATTGCTTACCCAATGTTTTAAACTAGAGGAACATCTTACACTGCAAATATGGTACATGGAACATGTATTAGCTAGTTATCTGGCTGCTCTAATAGCTAAAAGTAAAAGACTTAAACTCTCATAAAACATTGGAAATGTAAGTAGTTCAATGCTGATATGATAATTGTATGATTTGGAGGACTCAAACTCTTTCTCTCCAAGCTCTTGTCTTCCCAGCATGCAGCTTCTATGTCATGTCATGGATTTGGGTTAACTCCATCATAGCTACATTCTGGCCAGTAAGATAACCCCCATCACTTCCACTAGCATCCATTGACCAAAACACAGTCATATGGCCATACTCAGTTTCCTGAGTTTGGGAGATGTCTTTAAGTTACATTTCTATCATTTTAGAACATTGCTTCTCAACCACTGGTGCTTTCGCCCTCCTAGGGATGTTTGGAATGTGTGAGATGGGGGATATTGTTTTGTTGTCTCAGTGACTGGAGAACGCTAATGGATTCAGAGGATGGAGTCAGGAATGCTCTATATCCTGTATTGTAAGGGACAAGACCTGCACAACTGGGCTTCCCCTGTGGTGCAGCCAGTTAAGTATTTGGTGTTGTCACTTCAGTGGCTCAGTCCACAGCTGTGGCACAGGTTTGATCCCTGGCCCAGGAATTCCCACATGCCACAGGTGCAGAAAAAAAAAAAAATCCTGCACAACTAAGAATCACACTCCTGGGAGAGCTGGTAGTGCCTCCACTCTGCCCTGTGGGAAAAACTGTACTAAAAGGGAAGGATCGGTATGGGAAGGGGACTATTTAGTGGTATTCTAGTGAGTGTTTGACACCTGGCCCTGGAGGGGAGGGTGGAGAGCTCTCATATGTAGTATTTGCAGGTTTCTGTGGTGTAAATACTCCCACCATGACCAATTTTTTTTTTTTTTTAATTTTATGGCTGCACCCACAGCATAGAGAAGTTTGTGGGTCATGGCCTGAATCTGAGCCACAACTGCCACCCAAGCCATAGCTGCTGCAATGCCAGATCCTTTAACCCACTGCTCTGGGCCAGTGAGCAAACCCACACCTCTGCAGTGACCTGAGCTGCTGCAGTCAGATTCTTAACCCACTGCACCATGGCCAATTTTAGGTCACCAAACTGATGTTCCTGAGGGAGGAATTGGCGAAAGCAGCATGGTCAACTATGGCAAGCTGGTAGGAGCAGGCTTCAGCACACCACTGGGTTCACCTAACCATCTCTATACATGTAATGGAGATAGTTGTACTCTTGATGTATGAATCATACCCCGGTTGAGCAAGAATGAACTTTTATTTGATGGCTCTGAAGTTCCTTTCAAAGATCACAAGTATGTTTAAATTAATATGTATACATTATCTTTTCAGGGGGTATAATAAGTAGAAGATAGTCTATTCATATTGTGTATACACACATCTCTATAATAAAGATATATATGTAATAAAGTGTAGATTCTAATAGTGTTAAGTCAAATTAGTGTGTGGTCTTCCTGGTGTTATATTAACATGCTCATTTTAGATTTCAGTATCTGAAATGGGAGAAGCCTCTAGCTGAATATCTGTCTGCTGTACTAATAAGTAGATCTCTCTACCTCACACCTTCTCTGGTTACTTTACTAATTTATCAGAATGCATAGGTGTCCTGAAGTCCAAATACCTGGAATGATATCATTCTGCCCCTGGTTGAGCTTATTCCTTTTTTTCTTTCCTTTCAGGTATCTGGCACAATTTCGTCCTTGCACTCCTGGGTATCTTAGCTCTTGTTCTCCTCCCTGTAATTCTCTTGCCGTTTTATTACACTGGAGTTGGGGTGCTCATCACTGAAGTTGCTGAGGTAAATATAGATTACTTGGGGTATACTTTCACCAGAATTTGTGATGTAGTGCTTAGTATTTTATGTCAGGAACTTTTTTATTCAAATACTTCTCATATAGAGAATGCTTAGTTTCTTCTGAAGAAATTATTTGTAATCCTTTCAAATCGAACAGATAGTTTTGTAAAACACATTGGCTTTTTTTTTCTTTTTCTTTTTTTTTTTGTCTTTTTGCCTACTTTCTAGGGCCGCTCCCATGGCACATGGAGGTTCCCAGGCTAGGGGTCTGATCAGAGCTGCAGCTGCTGGCCTATGCTGCAGCCACAGCCACAGCAACGCAAGATCCAAGCTGCGTCTGCCACCGACACCACAGCTCATGGCAACGCTGGATCCTTAACCCACTGAGCAAAGCCAGGGATCAAACCTGCAATTTCATGGTTCCTAGTCAGATTCATTAATCACTGAGCCACGACGGGAACTCCACATTGGCTCTTTTAAAATAATGAAAATTGAGGCATTCCTGCTGTGGCCCAACGGGATTGGAAGCATCTTTACAGCACTGGAATGCAGTTTTGATCCCCAGCCTGCTCAATGGGTTAAAGGATCCGGTGTTGTCACAACTGCACTTGCAGCTCAGATCTGATCCCTGGCCTGGGAACTTCATATGCTGCAGGGTGGCCAAAAAAGAATAAAGTAGAATAAAATCAAATGATATGCTGAAAATTGTTTCTGTTCTGAATTAGAAGAATAATACCAAGATTTTCTACCTATAGTTTGTTGATAAGATGCATCGTTTACCTTTACTGTTTATTTTTACAACTACTTTTGAGTCAGATGTCTTTACTCCTAAGAAATAAGAAAGATGAAACCTAGGCTAGCCCCCCAGAACATTTCATGGGAGTTTAAGTTAATGTCTTCAGTTCTGAATTTCACTTCCTTAGACTACTATGATGTATCAAATGTTCTATTTACAGTTTGGAAAGAGGAAGATTACCTTTATGAGCAGCTGGCTCCCATATTCATTGTGCTGACTTTATCATCTGCATATTTGGAACTGTATTTAGATAAGGACTTGTTTTCTAGTTTTATCCATTGACAGTATAGGGTTGGGTTTTATTTTGTTAGTTTTTAAAGACTATTTATTCATCTTGGATTCAAGGCTAGATTATTTTCTACATTATTCAAGATGTTCTCCTTAAGTCAGTGTTTCTATTTGCTCAGACTAATCATAGCTTGTCTTCACACATTATCTGATTTGGTACTGCCCTCTTCCCAAGGACTCACCTGCCATTGGACCCAGAGGCCTTTTTGTGGGAGACCTTGTCACCCATCTACAGGATTGTCCTGTTACTAATGTACAAGATTGGAATGAATGTCTAGATACCATCGCCTATGAGCCCCAAATTGGTTACTGTATAAGTGCATCAACTTTACAGCAGTTAAGCTTCCCAGTTAGAGGTGTGTATATTTCCTCCATATAATATAATGCTTCCAGCAGCAGTATTTGCCACTCACTAATTCATAGATAATGTCTCAAAATTTACTTTATTCTAACTTCTTTAAAACAAATCAGTAAAGTAATAATAGGCCTAAACCAGTAAACATTCTTCTTGGTAAGTTAGATACTAATATTTTATGTTTTGTTTATTATATATTGTTGAACTTATAAATAATTTCATATTCGATTTACAGATCTCTGGTATCTAATTCTTTCAGCATTTACAAAACACTTGTGTTAAGTCAGCATTCAAGTTCAACCATAACCAATTAACTAACTTCCAGTAATTAAATACCCTTATGCTATATGGATGGTAGCATGTCCAAAGCTGTTTGGGGTTAGAGGTATTTTATGTGGCAGGCATCCAGAGGCAGTCATCTTGGTGTCCAAAAATACCCTCTGAAGTCATAACTTTTGTTCTGTGTAGTAGGTGACGGGGGGAAGCAAGTTTATTCTCAAAAGCTGCCAAATTTATTTTTAGCTCTTTTAGCTCTGAGAAACCAGTTTCCCAATTCTAAATACAAAATCATGGGACCCCAAATTATTGAAAATGTTGGAAAGTACAAATTGTGCTCACAGACTACATCTTACTTGTCCACATCTACTGGAGTTAAGAAATATGATTAATTATCAAGAATAACAGTATTAATTACAGTATGCAACAGTGGCAAAATAGTAAAAACTGATTTAAAATTTTTTTCAAAATCTTCCATGTATAACCCATTTTTAAGAACTTTTTATTGCAAACATTTTTCAAACATATGTAAATGTCAGGAGATTAGTATAAATGAAATCTCATGCATCCTTCTCCTAGCTTCAGCAATTAGCAACATTTTGGCAATTTTTTCATCCAGGCTGCCCACTTTTGAGGAAGCTATTTTAAAGCACATCCCAGGTATCCTGTCATTTCACCCATAAACTTCAGGATATCTTTAATAGATGATGACCTTTTAAACATGACCACAGTACTGTTATCACACCTAACAACATTAATGATAATTCCTAATATCTAGTTAGGAAAAATCACTCTCCCGGATTTTTTATAATTGGTTTAAGTTGGTTGGTATGTCTTTTAAGTCTTTCTTAAGTTGTAACAATTCCCCCTGACATTTTTTTTAGTAGCATTTGTTGAAGAAACTGAGTCATTTGTTTTTTGTCAAACTTCCCACATTCTGGATTTGTCTAGGTATGTTATCCTTAAGATATCATTCACATGTTCAAGTATCCCCCAAACTTCCTGTAATTAGTAGTTAGGTCTAAAGGCTTGATTAGATTTAGGATCCATTTTTGGCGAGGGCAAAAATACCTCAAAGGTAGCAGTCATTACTTCATATTGCATCTCATGTTTTTCCATGTATCTCATCTTCTCAGTTGGGTGTGAAATCCACAGTGTGTTCTTCCGTAAGAAAAAAAAATAATGATAATAATAATCCATTATTTCGTACTTCTTCAGTCCTTTATCATTTACCTCAAGTTCCTCTAAATTTTTTCTTTTCTTTTTTCTTTCTTTTTTTTTTTTTTAAAGCTGCACCCACAGCATATGGAAGTTCCCAGGCTAGGGGTCAAATCAATCAGAGCTGGAGCTGCTGGCCTACACCACAGCCACAGCAACATGAGATCCAAGGCATGTCTGCGGCCTACACCACAGTTCACAGCAACGCTGGATCCTTAACCCACTGAGCAAGGCCAGGGATCAAACCAGATTCCTCATGGATCCTAGTCGGGTTCATTACTGCTGAGCCACAATGAGAACTCCTCTAAATTTTGTATAATCTGTATTGAATTACAAAAGCCAAAATGAGATAGTAATTAAATAATGTTCTTTCCAATAGGGGTTGTTTTATTTAGGCTATCTGCATTTCAGATGTTTAAGGTTTTGTGTTTTTCCCATCAGACAGAATGGAAGTGAAATTTTTTGAGTATTTTACCATTATGAATTATATGCTGTATTTTAGGGGTATTTGTTTAAAAACCTAAAGCAGATATTACTCTTTCCATGCTAATAAAAAATCCCTAGGAGTTCCTATTGTGGCTCAGCAGGTTATGAACTCAACTAGGTTCCCTGAGGATGAAGGTTCAATCCCTGGCCTTGCTCAGTAGGTTAAGGATCCGGCGTTCTGTGCTGCCGTGTAGGTTGCAGATTTAATACGGATCTGGTGTTGCTGTGGCTGTGGTGTAGGCTGGCAGCTGTAGCGCTGGTTTGACCCCTAGCCTGAGAACTTCCATATGCCACAAGTGCAGCCCTAAAAAGAAAAAAAAATACAAATCCCTAAATAATTCTTCAATATTTGTTTCATCTCCTTAGGAACAACTGTATTGGGATACTTGTTGATTTTGCATGATTACTATCTGAAAAACCTCTACCTCTATTTAATCATTTTTTAATGGAGTGCATATACTTAGCCAAATAATAGGAATCTTTATGCCTGTAAATGTGACTTAAAGTATATACATATTGGAATTCCCTAATGGCTCAGTGGGTTAAGGATCTGATGTTATCACTGCTGTGGCTTGGGTCACAGCTGTGGCGCATGTTTGATCCCTGGCCCAGAAATTCCCACTGTGGCACAGTGGGTTAAGAGTCCAACTGCAGCAGTTTGGGCTGCCACAGAGGCATAGGTTAGATCCCTGGCCCAGCACTGTGGGTTCAAGGATCCAGTGTTGCCACAGTTGCATCTCAGATTCAGTCCCTGGCCTGGGAACTTCAGTATGCAATGGGTGTGACCAAAAAAAGATAAATAAATAAATTTTTAAATAAATAAGTAAAATAAAATAAGAATTTACACTACTTCAAAACAGTAAAGTCATCTTGGAAAGATCTGACCCTGAAAGTGCTCATAAGTAGTCCCGGCCAATCATTTCTGGCCTCATTTCATACCCTGACTTTCCTAGGTGTATTATTAATTTTTTAAGATATTCTCTAATATATTAATTAATTAAGCTATTAGTTAAACAGATTAGATGTTCTCCTTAAAATATCAACAGGTAGGAGTTCCTGTTGTGGCATAGCAGAAACGAATCCGACTAGGAACCATGAGGTTACAGCTTCGATCCCTGGCCTCACTCAGTGGGTTAAGGATCCAGTGTTGCCGTGAGCTGTGGTATAGGTGGCAGATGTGGCTCAGATCTGACGTGGCTATGGCATGGGCCAGCAGCTGTAGTTCTGATTGGACCCCTACTCTGGGAACCTCCGTATGCCAGTGGTTTGGCCCTAAAAACCAAAAAAAAAAAAAAAAAAAAAATTAGAAAAATGTGGATCTGTCAGACATGAATATACATTTTATGAAATTATTGGGACCTACTTTTTTCTTCTGTTAATCCTTTCCTTTTCGATTTTTAAATATTAACCTACTAAACTATGAGTATCAACAACAGAGCCAGGGATGGTTTAATTCCACCTCTGACCTTGGTGCTTGGGGCAAGCCTGAAGATCTTGTCCATTACACTCCTTGGAGAATGAATGGCCTTTCCAGGAAGCCCCAAAAACGACACTGGGTGAGGTCTTGGAGCCCTTTGTACCTAAATAGATCTCTGGTTTCATTCTGCCTCAGAACAAAACAAACTTTTCCCCTATTCATATTCAAGCCTCTGCTTAATTTAGGATTGCTCTATATCCATATGCCATTTAGTGATTTGAATGAGACTAAAAGTTACAGATAAGAACTAGTTTGGTTCTTTTGGGAGACTATTTTCTAACAAATAGCTTGCATCCTCTTTATTTAGTTTGAAGGGACACTCTTCATTTCATATATGCCTAAAGCTAAATTACTTTTTTCCTTTGCTGAAAGCATTGTCTTGGGTAAGAAAGACAACTTGATTAAGTGTAGCATTTGAACTGCATTTTAGGGAATGTGAGATGGAATACTAAAGGCAACTCCTTCCTAAATTGAAGCTATGAGCCCAGACTCAGGCATCCCCTTTGAATAGCCTGTATTCCTGTTCAAAGGAGGTGAAGGAAGAAGTTCTTATTGTGGCTCAGTAGGTTAAGAACCTGACTAACATCCATGAGGATGCAGGTTTGATCCCTGTCCTTGCCCAGTGGGTTAAGGATCTGGCGTTGCTGTGAACTGTGCTGTAGGTCACAGATGGGGGCTTGGATCTGGCGTCACTGTGGCTGTGGCTGGCATCTGTAGCTCCAATTTGACCCCTAACCCAGGAACTTCTGTATGCCCCAGGTATGGCCCTAAAAAGCAAAAAAAAAAAAAAAAAGGACACGAGGGTATATACCTGTAACTGCCTGGCAAGGGGAACATTGTCCTGTCTTATGAATCTTTAACTGAAGTGAGATAAGACCCTTTGTGACCTAGTTTAAGATAATAAAAGGAAAACTCTGGAAATGTTTTCCACATAGTTTGAGTACCCAGATTGTTTTTATGCCTAAGTTTTCTCTAATGTTTGGGAAAAAGTATCTGTTTTCTCATTGTGAATATCAAGGTATGTTTCAAGCTTTCTTTGCTCTCATCAGTTGAAGAGAGTGTGTATGTGAATGTGTGCATGTGTGTGTGTGTGCGTGTGTAATTTCTTAACTGCTTGTCACTAGGTGGTGCTGGTACAAATTCTACTGTAGAACTAAGAATAAGTAGGTTTGCCTGCTTATATTAGAATTCTAGTTACATTTATATATTTATTAAGCTAAGGTAAGAAAATTGTTCAGTTGATTTTAGTGATGTAGAAAGTAGGGAAGACTGTGAACTATCGATTGAAAAGGTCTCTTCCTTCCTGCCTAATTCCAAAATCACCTCTGGTCTAGACCATCCTTTGAAGGCTAGACTATTTCCACAAGTATCTTAGGGTACATTTGGAATATGCAGGTTCTCCCTGTAGTGATTATGAAACTGATCTGGTTTTAATTGTCCTTATTATCTCCCAGCCTGAGGACATTTAAGGGACAATTCTAATCTCCTAGAGTTAAATTGAACCTGTGAGAGTTCCCGCTGTGGCATAACGGGATCGGCAGAATCTCTGCAGCACCAAGAGTGCAGGTTCGATCCCCAGCTGGGCACAGTGGGTTAAAAGATCCGGCATTGCCGCTGCTGTAGCATGGGTTGCAACTGCGGCTTGGTTCTGATCCCTGGCCTGGGAACTCCATGTGCCATGGGACAGTCAAAAACAAACAAACAAACAAACAAAATTAGACCTATGAATGTCTCCTGGACCTCTCATTGCAGTCTTGAATGTACTTCCCAAAGTAGAATTGGATTTGTCTTTCATGTTGATAGCAGTATATTGATGTGAAAACTATCTGTGGTACCCCCGATTTATGGGTTGAGAATTGAGTCACAGAAAGGAAGTGATTTGTCCTTTAATGTGACCCAGTAGAAAAGATTCTAAAATAAAAAACATTTTTAAACCTACAACTATTTTTTAATAATTGATAAACAGAAATATAAAATTTACTTCTCACATGGTAATAAAATACTGAACTCTTTAATGGAAAATTCTGTATGTCAGGAGGTTATTGATCTTATCAGGGCAACCACAGCCATCAGTTTGTGTTTTGATTAGAATAATCACTATAGGAAAAAGCCATAACCTCAAGATCACAAATTAGTGATAGCCTAGAGGTCAAATCCAGACTTGCTAGATGTATGTGTTTTGGCTTACACAATACTTTTAAAATTCTTAGTTGGCTGCCAAGATTTAAAAGAGGTTTCACATGTGGGCCCAGATTTCTTATTTCTCTTGGAATACAATGGATGATCTCTAGACTCTGGGCCTCAAATTGAGTGGCCTGGCTGCAAACCCCTTAAAACAGGGTATATATTCTCTAATTCACAGTCCTCACTGTGTCCTCTTTTTTTCTACACACAATCTGCTTCATTTATTTGATAACCTGCTTGACCTGTTTAAGCTTTTGTGTTATCAGACATGTTATATCAATAGTGATGTCAAATTCTTGACTTTCAATTCTGTATTGCATACAATCCAAGAAAAATTAAGGATCAAGCATCAGATGTAAATTTTTAAAAATCATTGCTGATACAAAGGCAAGTGGCATAGAATATCATTTACATATTCAATGCATACTGAGTTTTCCACCTTATATAAGACACTAAGAAACATTGCCCTCAAGGACTTCACAGTCTAATTGAAGAAATAGACTATGCCCACATTACAGTACAAGGTTAAATGTGTGTAAATACAAAAAATATTGGGAGTTGTGAGAGCTGGTGGTGGTCAGTCTTGACTGAAAGGACAAGGATGGGTTTCATGGCAGCAGTTATTGAGCTGGGCCTCAAGAGTTTATTTTCAGGAGGCCAATATAGATGAACCGCAGCACCATAGACTGACTAGAAGGTGATCAAGGACCTGCTAATAATTTGGCTCAGCAAGAAGAGAGTATGAGATAAGGTGATTTGATGTGATTTGATTTTTTGACCACTGCATATGGAACTTCCCAGGCCAGGGATCAAATTTGAGCCATACTTGTGACCTATGCCACAGGTATGGCAACACTTGGTACTTAACCTGCCACACTACAGCAGGAACTCCAAGGTGAGGTGGCTTTTTTTTTAAAAAAGTAGAAGTCTTTACATATTAGGCTGCTGAGTTAGACTTTCTCTGGGAGCAGTGCAGAGTCCTTGGAAATTTGGATTAGAAGAACCACATTCTTAGAGTTCTACATTAGAAGGTTAGTCTGAAGCATTCAGTATATAGGACAAGTTTACGTATGAGAGCTAGGTGATGAACAAGATATGTTAAAACTGTTCACATGGGATTAAGTGAGAAAAAATTGGAATCTACATTGTGAATAGATAAAGAGAAGAATAATGAGGTAAAAGGGGGTGGGGGGATGCACCGAGGGTTTGGGATGGAAATGCTATAAAATTTGGTTGTGATGATCCTTGTACAACTAGAAATGTAATAAAATTCATTGAGTAATAACGATAATGAGGTAAAAATTGGTGTGACCTGGCAACTGATCAGAGAGGATATTAAGGGCTTTAGCCTGGATTGATATTTTTTTTAATATTAAACAACTTTTTTCCTTAGAGTTTACCATAGGGCTGATGAATGATTATAGACACGAGTTTGTGCCATTAGATATTCACAGTTTGCTTTCATATTTTAAATATTACTCATCACCCAAAGTTTAAATATCCATTCAGTTTTGATTTAAAAAAAAAAAAAAAGCAAAACTACCTGCATTATAGAGAAGAAATCGATTCATCTTTTAGTTCCCTTTACCTCTGTTTTGTTCTTCACTTTGTGTTGGCAACAGTGTATGTTTAGGGAAATCCAGTCTAACCAAATCATCTAGGGAAAAAAAAGATTTAAAGACAAACAAAAACTTTTGTCTGAAATACAAAATCCTTATAAAGTCAGATTGCTTATCAACATCCATTTTCATGTTAGTACTCCTAAAGACACTTAGTAACAGGAAAGCTTTTTGTAGTATTGGAAATCGGGGATAACATCACTCTTCTTCAGCACGTCTGAATTTGGTAGTATGTATATAAGATTCTAAGTTTAATTGGTCTTTGCAACACATCAATTTTGATTTACAAGTTTGATGTTCTAAATGCAGGAAACCTTCCAAAATAAATATTTGGAAATATTTTTCTGTCCCAGCCATATCCCTATTCCTTATGCTGTCAGGTTTTTGGTAGACTCCTGAAGCAGTCTACCAAAGAACTTGAAAACAATAAATGAATAATGGGAATAAATAATTGCCCTGTCTCTGTTGCCTTCCAAAAAATGGTACCTGGATTACTGGCATACAGGCAAATATCTGCATATCTGTGGGGTCAGATTGTGCTGTCCTGATTCTAGGGGGAAAGCCTCAAGATAAACCTGGAGGCATATGGTTGATATAATAATAAGGATGTCCTGGAGTTCCTGCTGTGGCACAACAGGATTGGCATCATCTCTGCAGCACCAGGACACAGGTTCAATCCCAGCCCAGCACAGTGGGTTAAAGGATCCAGCATTGCCACAGCTGCAGCATAGGTCACAACCGTGGCTGGAATCTGATTCCTGGCCCGGAATGCCATATGCCATGGGGAAGCCAAAAAATGGGAACAAAGGAAAAAAAGGTATCCTTAGGGATCAGAGTCTCTTAAGCATCCACTAGCTCACTCTGCTAACACCACAGCATAGGGGTTCAGTAGCGATTGGATCAGCAGCATTAGGGGATCTCATAGTGGCTCATTAAATATTTGTGCTTGACCAGCTGCAGTTATTGCAAAACCTACTGAGACCCTGGAACTCGGGCTTTATGCATGAGTAAGTTTATATGAAGACTATTAATCTAGGGTAATTTCTGCTTCTTGATTTCAAATTGGCTCTTTTTGTAATGTAAGATCAAACTCTTCAGCAAGTAGCCAACAAGCTAAACTCTCAATTATACAGTTCTCTGGATTCATATGCAATTTATTTAATTCTTTTTGTTTTAAAACAAAATTCTTATTACAAATGTACTTCTATATAGTGGGTTCTTTTCTTATATAACACATTCTAATAAACTATTTCTCTTTAGCGTACAAACGACTAGATGGTTCGACCGAATGCTGTAACAATCACAGCCTTACAGATGTGTGCTTTTCCTATAGAAATAATTTTAATAAGCGTTTGGTAAGTTGTCCCTGAAGCAATCTTGCTTGCCTGATACAATTATTGCAAAATAAGCATATAGAACTAAAATGGAATCTATAAAAGCATCACCCTCTTGCTTTTTATCATTTTATTAAAATCTCTATGTTTCACATATCATGTTTCATTTGAGAATCTTTAAAAATGTTACAGTGTTAATATCTTATGCGGCCTAAATGGAATAATTGAATCTGATTTATAGTAGATAAACATAAATGGCACTTCCTTTATATGAACTTCATTCCTAATATGCTAGGTGACATGAAAGATATTGAAGGAATGTTAACCTGCTGTTTTTCTTGTTAAATCATTTTTAGTATTGACTAATTAATATTTTATCCCTAGCATACATGTCTACCTGCCCGGAAAGCAGTTGAAGCCACCCAAGTTTGTAGAACCAATAAAGATTGTAAAAAAAGCTCAAGTTCAAGTTTCTGTATAATACCTTCTTTGGAGACTCATACTCGCTTAATAAAAGTGAAACACCCACCTCAGATTGATATGTTGTATGTAGGACACCCACTGCACCTTCATTACACAGGTGGGTATTATTGTGGTAGACCCTCAGAACATCATGAAGATGGCATATATTCTCAGTGGTAGAAACTCAGTACAAATCTTGCATTCATTTTATTTATTGTATTTGATCACCTTTCAAAGTCTTGCTAACTTGTTCTTAAGCATTAAGTGAAATCTAAGCAGTAGGAAAATAATCTGATTTTATAAAGCAAGATGAAGCTGAACCCCATGTTTGCCTATGGAGAGTGATGCATTTTTCCTTCACCACCATTTGTGTCCAAGTCTCTGAAAGTTTATTAAATCTATCCAAGCTACCAAAACAAGAACAACATGTGCCAAAGAATACCAGGAATCATAGTGATAATGGCCATAAAATAATTTTTGTATGACACATGAATTTTATATGAATATAATTTCAAAGCCAGGCCAGCGTAGTTGATTTAGTAGTGGCAGCATGATTGGATTAAATATATAACTTTTCCATATGGCTGAAAATCATATAGTCTAACTTACTTTGTTGTACAAGATTTTCTTATGTTCCTTTTTTGAATAATAGTGTTATTGAAATAAATTCACATACCATACAATTCACCCTTTTAAAGTATACAATTCAGTAGTTTTTAATATATTCAGAGTTGTATAACCATTGCTACAGTCTAGTTCAAGAAAATTTTCATCACCCCACAAAGAAAGCCATACCTATTAGTCATTCATTCCATTTCTCAACACACGCCACCACCACCACCGCAGCCCTTGGCAACTACTAATCTACTTTCTGTTTCTGTAAATTTGCCTCTTCTGCACATAAAATTTAAATGGAATATTTTGTGACTATGCGAAACTTAGCATAATGCTTTCAGGATTCATTCATATTGTAGTATGTGGTCAGTATATCATTTCCTTTTTATGGCCAAATAATATTCCATTGTATGGCCATATTACATTCTCTGTATTTATTCATCAATTGATGAACATGTAGGATTTATGTTATTCTTTAAAGAATCCCTCATTGCTCCATAGTCATAACCTAAGATACAACTTGCGTCATGCTTCTTATTTATGAGTTTGACACTAGGTGGCTCTGAAGTACAGATAATTACATCATCCTCAACAAATGTAAAAATGTTCCTTTTTAGGTAATTCAGAAATGTGTGCTATGGATTCTCTCTAATTACAAGAGAGTCTTTAAGTGTTTTGAAGTAAAACAGGATTGTGGAATCCACAAAGTGGAAGAGACCTTAAAAATCCCTTAGTCTTTTTTTTTATGGCCCCCCGGTGGCATATGGAGTTCCTGGACAAGGAATGAAATCCAAGCCAGAGTTGTGACCTACACCACAGCTGCAGCACCGGGATCCAGCATTGGGCCAGCGATCCAACCCTGCGTCTCTGCCACTGGCTGCAGAGGCACTATCGATCCTGTTGTGCCGTAGCAGGAACTCCGAAAATCCCCCTAGTCTTAATCCTAATTTTAGGAGTGAAGAGAAATTTAGACCAAAAAGAGATTAAGTGCCATAGTAGTTGGAGTGAATTTGATTTTAAGGTTATACCTCTTTGAAAGAATAAGGACTCTAGTGTGTTTTTAAAGTCAGTCTCTGTGTTTGGTAATCATACTTGGTATATAATCAGTTTTATCTTACTCTTACCTCAAAATATAAGTACACACTGGGACATGAATTTCTCTATTACACTATGTTTATTTGATGTTCTAGTATTATCAGTTGCTTTCATCTGCGAGGCATTTGGCCTGCCTGCATTTGTTTGGGGAGGGCTTTCTCAATCAATTTAATAGGCCAGCCCAATTTTTAGCCATATGGTAAAGTTCACATGCTGTTGCTTATCTGTATAAATAATATTCATTATTGTTTTTCTTTTTTAGTGAGCATCACCAGTTTTATCCCACGTTTCAACTTCCTAAGCATAGATCTGCCTGTGGTTGTGGAGACATTTGTCAAGTATCCTTTCTGGTGTGAAAAATGTTCTAAAAGCACACTACTTGGAACTGGTATGTTTTACCTTGAGTAGAGAGCATGCACAGACCTTATAAGTGCCAATCAATTGCTAATAACTTAAAAAAAAAAGAGAGAGAGAGATTTTAAAGTTGAAAAAAATCAGAAAGTACCTAGCAAGAAAGAAGTCAGGAAAGAGATTGACTGGTAAAAGAGAAAGGTGAAGATGAGGAAGGGTTGGAACTAGAATACAAATTGGGAGTTGAAGTTAGAGGTCCGAAACTATTTAGTACTAGGATGAATGCTTCAGCAACTAATTGCGTGATGAATTCCACCCCTTCTGAGCCTGTTAGCTCTGACCAGGTGGAAGAATGAATAAGGGAGATCAAACTGGTTCCACTACCAAAATAGCATTCAGAGGACAAAGTCTCTTGTATTCTTTAGTCTATTACGTTTGCAAATAAAAGAAGAGATTTTAAGGCGTTCTCTGGTGGCTCAATGGATTAAGGATCTGGTGTTGTCACTGCTGTGGCTTGAGTTACAGCTGTGGCGCGGGTTTGATCACTGGCCCAGGAACTTACATGTGCCATGGGTGCAGCCAAAAAGAAAAGATGAAATTTTAAATTGATTATTATATAGAATTTGAATAAACTGAACAGTTTGGAAACGTTCTTCATTTTTGTTACTTTTAAATCTTTTTAAATTTCTTAATGATTTGCAGAAAAATGAGATGGAAAACAAATGAGCAAATTAGTAACAAATGAGTTGCTAAAAACTGTGTTCAGTCAAGATTGTACCTTCTTGACTACAGCTTTGTCTCAGAGGTATTTATACTATGACCTTACAGGTGATAGTAAAGTAGTGTTCGAGGAGCCAGATCTTTATAAATCTAATGTAAGTATACTTTGTAAGGATCAAAAAGTAGTTTTCCCTTATGTCTCAGTCCTTCCATTTTCCTTTCCCTTATTGTATCATTAAAGGGTTGGAAAAAGTTCGTCTTCCTAGGAGTTCATTATAGATTGCCACAGTTTGCAAACGGTTGGCTTTCATTTTTCTAGTCAAGATTTTTGAACTTCAAAATAAGCCATTTGTTTTAAATAGTAGAAATCTAAGAAGGAATTACCTTTACTAGTGGACAGAGATTTAAAGAAAGGAGGGAAGTCACCTATAATCACAAATCCAGTCCTAGTAAAATACCTGCTTCTGATTCCCAAGAAATGTGCTTGCATACAGACCTCGCTGTAGGCTCCTTGACTGACTTTAACCAGGTACCTGATTTCCCTCTCAGGAGCTCTGGCTATTGTTAATGCAGTGCCCTGCTTTGCTTTGGACGGACAGTGGATTTTAAACTCTTTCCTAGATGCTACTCTTACCTCAGTAATTGGAGACAATGACGTCAAAGATCTGATAGGATTTTTCATCTTGCTTGGTGGCAGTGTACTTTTGGCTGCCAATGTGACCCTGGGACTCTGGATGGTTACAGCCCGGTAATATTTGCTCTCATTTGATAGAATCTCTGAGCTACAATATACAATGTTGAAAACCTTACTTGGTATGAAATATAAAGTGTTTCCTTAAAATTACATTTTAGCCAAGAACTTAAGTTCTTCCTTTTTCCAGAGTATCCAAACTCTGGGATGAGGAATAAACAGAAGAAATGACAGGCATAGTCCCTGATTACCTTCTAGTTTTAATGACCAAACCTACAAACTTCAGACAGATGCTTGTGGAACAATTTCTAAACCAGTGCAGATTCATGTTAAACCATTTTTATGTGACTGTATGTCATGTTGAAATAATATAAAGGAAAACAGAATTGGGTGGGATTAATTAGGAAAAACTTCTTGAAAAAGTATCATTAATCCAGATTTGAAGGAGACCAGACTTTGGCCAAATAGAAGGGTGAGCATTTTCTTGGCCTATATCTCTTGTCCTTTTGTCTTGTTTGAGAAGTATTTTAAAATTAAATATTGTATTATTTTGTACTCTTGACAACTGAGATTACAATTAAATTAATAAAATTCCGTAAAAGAATCTGCTGATAGGAAAGGGAAAATCTTTGTCAAACGATGCCAAATACATGAACAAATAGGAAGTACAGTCTATAATATTGTGAAACATGTTTTGCCCAACAAGAGTTGCCCCTTTGATAATATGTCCCTGTACTCTCATAAAGCAGCACTAGCCTTGACATTCACAGTGAGCTGCGGGAACCATCTCCCATCTGCAGCATGTGAGCTGAGGCACTTAGGGGTGAGCCTTAGAGCTGAGCCAGGTGCGTCTTGTGGCAAATCACAAGGCAGATGGCAGGACCTTCTGCAGTCCTGGTTACCATTCTCTACAGAGCTGTAAAGCTTGGAACGCTTCCGGGGTAGGAGAATAGAAATGCTGTATATGTGCAGGGTTTTTTTGTGCTGCTGGGGCTAACTGGGGCCTAGCTCCTGGGTTCTGTCTTCAGGAAGCAACTACCTTAAGCCCTGAACTATACTCTGTCCTCATCAGTGGCTCCCATGTTTCTCTTTGTTGGGTAATTAAATACATAGTCCTTGTTTTCCATCTTTCCTCTAAGCTACCTCTGTGCATCCGTGAAAGACTTGATAGTACAGTGAGAATGGCTACACGTGGATTTGCCAGAGCCTGGAAACTGGCTCTTGAGCCCAAAAGAGCCCTGCCTAGTTTGAGATCTTTGAGACAGGAGATGCAACCATGGGTGATCCAGGAACTCAATAGGCCAGTGTGAAACTATTGGTCTTAGGAAGTATATGAGCATGCTGTTTGTTTGATGAAAAATACGTGCTTCTCTCATGTACTCAAGAACTTTAACAGTCTTGTATCCAACTCTTTCACTAAGTGAGGTATTCATGGGGTTCACCTCTTTGAGTCACCGAGTTGCTCTTTAGGCACTAGAACTTTGTAGTCATTTTTAAGGAAGTTTAGATTGTATTATAAATCTGCCTGCCTTCTTAAACAGAAATTATATATTGAATATAATTTAACTTTTTTTAAGTAACTTGAGGTCATCAGTTATTGCCACTACTTAAAACCATACGAATTACTGGTTTATCCTAGGAAAAAGGCATTTGTTCTATTTTTAGGCAGACAGTATTCCAGGATTAAAGTATATTAATTAGCAGAGTAATGCTCAGACCTGTTCAGGTAGTAAAGCTTGGGGAATACTATGAAATACTTACCTAATTAATTTGATTACATTAACAAAGCAGAATAGAAATGCTGTATATGTGCAGGTTTTTTTTTTTCTTTTTTAAAAATTTTTTATCGTAGTTGAGGGTTTGCTGTGTTGTTTTTTTTTTTTAACTGAGGAAAAATTTTAGTAGATGAAATCTTAGCTGTTAACTTCATTTTCTGAATAGAAAAATAACCCCAAACACCTCATTTTCTTACAGCTTTTAAACACCTTGGTCTTTTGCTCCATAGGGTCAGGATTTGGGAATGCTCTGTTAGGATATTGAGCAGATAGTCCCATTTTTACAAAAATGGCCTCATTGTTTAAGAAAGGAAACATTTCTCTTCAGCTTGACTGTGGGCACTTCTAGAGCAAGGATTGTGTCATTCTCATGTTTGCATCCCAGGCACAGTGCATGAGACATCAAAAGTACTTAATAAATGTGGTCGAATGGATAATGATTAGTGTTATTTATGGGTTAGAAAAGCATGTTTCTATTTAAGTAAGCTGTAAAAAGGTGTTATTGAGTATTTACTGTAAATATATGTCAGCATAAAAAATAATAACTTGGAAGGTCTTTTGTGTCCCTGGTATGTTATCATCTTGATGAAAATAATCCATTTTGGTTTTTGAAGAGCAATTAGAAAAATGAATTATTCTGAGGATTTGAAGAAAATGTTCTGTGTTGTCACATTGTTCAACAGTAAAACTTTCAGTGTTCCAACTGCATTGTTTACATTTGTGAGAGATGTTTTTAATCACTTACAGTCTGTAAGAATGTATATATTCTTTTCAGCATCTCAGTTTGAAAAGACATGCAGGTTAAACTTGACCTTTTGATAATCGCCCTTATAGGTCATTATCTGTTCTAATGGTAACGTGTAAACATGCTTCATGGATATGTGGCTCTCAGTCATCAGTTTGTCCTGTGGTTATTTATTGAATGTCCACATACTAATGGTGCACAGGTGTTTTTTTTCTATAAATCTTTCAACTGAGATGTAATTCATTCTTAGGCTTTAACTTGAAGATATCATAGTTGCTGGCATTTGATGTTTAGCAATAAAAGAATAAATGTGTACCAGCATTCCATGTTTTATCATCTATGTGTTGTCTTTTTTTTTTAATTTGTATTCCTCTCTGTCAAAATTGTTCCCTTTACGTAGAGTACAATCTTAGATGTTTTTAAATTCGTGATTCTAAAAGCAGCCTTCAGTTTTCACTCAAGCATTCTGTATGTGAAAGTTGTTGGCAGGCCACAGAAAAGTATTTTTAAATGAAATTCCTGTGCCCTCACTACTGTTTTGAAAATGGCCTGTTCATGGATGAGGAAAGAGGACCATCATGTTTCATTTCATTGGTGTCTGACAGAAGTCTTCCCTTAGTCTGTGTTTTTAGGAATATATGAAAATTTCACCTATGACATGAGGTTCTTCTTCACCTTTTGCCTTAGTGCTTCCTCCTTTGTCGACAGAGCCAACTTCCCTAACACACACACACACACACACACACACAGACATACACACACTTTCTTTCTCTCTCTCTCCTTCTCTCTCCCTCCCCCTCTTCCTCTCCTTTCTTGGTTACTAAGGCCAGATAAAATAGGCTGGGAATTTAGCCCAATTGCTGATTGGCTAGCTCCATTTCACACCTCCTCTTTGCTTCTGATCTCATTACACTACTGTTAAGAGCCACAAGACTAGATGACTGATTATCTCTCAGCTTTATTGAGATATAATACCATAAAGTTCACCTGTTTAAAGTATATGATTCAATATAATCTAATTTTCTTTTAATTACTCATCAAACAGTAGTATACCTATGCTTTAGTATAGCCTTTTAAGTACATCAACATGTGATAAAAGGAAGAAAAAAACTGTTTCAGTTATTTCACAGCTATTTTAACTCTGGAGTGGTTTTCAGCATTGGAAAAGAGTCGAGTACCAAAAAAAAATTTTTTTTGACCACGCCTGCAGAATGTGGAAATTCTTGGGCCAGGAGTTGAACCCAGACCACAGCAGTGACCCAAACCACAGAAGTAGCAACACTAGACCTGCTGAGCCACCATGGAACTCCAGAAATTTATTTTTAAGGTAAAACATGAGGATATACTTCATTGAAAAAATAAGCCTTTTTAATCAGTGAATTTGCAGGCTACTCTTGTTGCTTAGGCCATATGAATTTGCATAATCCATTTTACATTTTATCAGACCATGGAAAATGAATTCAATGAGGGGAATGCCTCTATTTCAGAACTATTGCTACAGTAGGTTATATTCAGGGTGGAGATAGAAAAAAGAGCTAAAGGAAGTTGCAGTTCTAATTACCAAGCAGGTTGTATAATGTAATTTGATTTCCCATTAAAGAAAGAAAAAAACACTCTTATATCTTAGTGTTTTTTTAGCTAAAGATTGATGGATATTTAATAATTGTTCCTTCTTATTATCTGAATGCTTCTCAGACTTCTTTACTCAAGTGCTTCTGACACTGTGGAGGAGGGAAAATCCAGAAGTATCAAAGAGTAGAACCAGGTATTGTCTCTCCGTCCTCCTATAAAATTAAATCTCAGGAGTTCTCTCTGGCACAGTGGGATCAGTGGCATCTCTGCAGCACCAGGGCACAGGTTCAATCCCCACCCCAGCACAGTGGATTAAAGGATCTGGCTTTGCTGCAGTTGTGACGTAAGTTGCAACTGGCAGATCACAGCTGTGCCTCAAATCTGACCTCTGGCCTAGGAACACCATGTGCCATGAAGCGGCCAAAAAAATAAATAAGTCTCACTTCATCTTAAATTCATGTGGATTTTACATCCCATTAATCAGGCATCATAAAGCCAGTTCTATATATATATATATATTTTTTTTTGGCCTTTTTTGTTTTTTCTGGGGCCACACCCAAGGCATATGGAGGTTCTCAGGCTAGGGGACTAATTGGAGTTGTAGCCACTGGCCTACACCACAGCCACAGCAATATGGGATCCGAGCCGCGTCTGCAACCTACACCATAGCTCATGGCAACACCAGACCCTTAACCCACTGAGGGAGGCCAGGGATCGAACCTACAACCTCATGGTTCCTAGTCAGATTTGTTAACTGCTGAGCCACGACGGGAACTCCCATAAAGCCAGTTCTCTTAAAGATACGAAACTGTAAACAGTAATTAAACGTTAAATAATATTAAGTTTTTCTTCATGTCTAAAACATGTTTGTAGAAAGTAGTTTATAACAGCTGGTCTAGAGACTAAGTGACAGTCTATGTTTGTGTTTTTGGATCCATAGTGAAATAAAGATAATGTATATTATCTCTAATTACAAAATATTGTATGTAGGGAGTTCCTATCATGGCTCAGTGGTAAACGAACCTGACTAGCATCCATGAGGACATGGGTTCAATCCCTGGCCTCACTCAGTGGGTTAAGGATCTGGCATTGCCATGAGCTGAGGTGTAGGTTGCAGACGTGGCTCGGATCCCATGTTGCTGTGGCTGTGGTGTAGGCCAGTGGCTACAGCTCCAATTAGACCCCTAGCCTGGGAACCTCCATATGCCGTGGGTGCAGCCCTAAAGAGACAAAAAGACAAAAAAAAAAAAAAAGTAAGTATACTGTTAAAAGGTTGCAGTAATTTCACTTAACACTTCTGAATTGCTCTCCAGAAATGGCTTTCTATAACTGACATTAATCGGCAAAGCATGAGGGTTTCACGTTCCCCCACAACCTTACCTTTACCTAAATTATCTGACTTCCATGTTCTGACAAATCCCTTAGGTGCAAAAGGGCATATCCTTAAATTTGCATTTCTCATATTACTAATAAGATTGTACATCCATATATTTGTTTAGCCATTTGGATTTTTCATTCTGCCAATTGCTTATTGATATCCTTTGTTCCATTTTCCATCAAGTGTCCTAAATTTTTCTTGTTGATCCATAGGAATAGGGATCGACAAATTACAGCTTGAAGGCCAAATCCTGCTTACCATGTATTTTTATAAATAAGTTTTTACAGACACACAACCATTATTCACTTCATTTATGTATTGTCCATGGTTGCTTTCATGCTACGACAGCAGCGTTCAACAGTTGCAACAGAGAACATATGACCCACAAAACCTAAAATATTTACTTTCTATTTACACAACAATCCATGTTCTAGATAGCAATCTCTTGTCTCTTTTACATGTTGCAAATAATTTTTCCTGGTCTATCACCTATCTGTAAATATTTATGTTTGAGGTCCCTTCTGGAGCAAGGATCCTTAGTTTGATATAGTCAAATCTATTAATTTCTTGATTCGTTGTTTGTATTTTATGAGTCTTACTTAAAAAGTTCTATCCTGTCCCAAAGTCACAATAATACCTTATACTTTCTTCTCTTTACTTTAGAGTTGTATTTTCACAGTGTGATCTTTAATTTCTAAAATATATGGTGTGAGGTAGGAAATTGAGGTTTATTTTTCTATATAAAATGAACTCTTTTGGAGTTCCCTTTGTGGCTCAGCAGTTAACAAACCCAACTAGTATGAGGATGTGGGTTCCATCCCTGGCCTTGCTCAGTGGGTTAAGGATCTGGCATTGCCATGAGTTGTGGTGTAGGTCACAGATGTGGCTCGGATCCTAGGTTGATGTGGCTGTGGCATAGGCCTGCAGCTGCAGCTCCGATTAGACCCCTAGCCTGGGAACTTCCGTATGCCATGGGTGCAGCCATAAAAAGCAAAAACAAAAACAAAAACAAAAAATGAACTATCTTTAAAATAGATATAAAAGTATTTTCCTTTATAAGATTGTTAGTTTACCTAAAGTTAATATGATGCCTGACATGCTTGTGTTGCTATTATATGTTTAAACTATATTCAGAATGCAGAATTATGACATAAATTTGCACTCATATCTCAGTCTACACTGGTATTAGATCTTGCCTCCTTTCAGTGGGGCTTTTTGACTTCCAGTAACTTTGGGCTAGCTCTGATTATCCAGAATATCTCCCCAGGCCTTGACCCTTTTAAACACTTCTTCTGCCAATCAAATTGGACTTAAAATCATATTTAAGATGTTGGCTAAGGATTTGGCTCACTGAAACATCAAAATAGCTTGTGTTCTTATATGTATTCATTAATAGTAACATGGCCATTTACATCTGGTGTTACCCAAACTGTCTTAACTCAGAAGGTGGCACTGTGATAAACCAATATCAGGAGAGAATTGAAGTAGATTTAACTCAAGAGGACTAAATCAGACAGTAATAGAAAGCTATACACAGTCTGGGATATTGCATTTTGAGGTAAGCCTTTTTAAAAATAACTTTTCATTGCTTTTTTTTAGCTAGAAAGGAGGCTAAACTTCTTTCTTAATGTCTGTTCTTTTGCAGATTTTTTATCCACATCCTTTGCACACATTTCCGTTCAGTGATTATCACCTTACTTATCATCATCATTCAGGACTCATCTTTTCACAATTAGTTTGCAAACATATTGAACCATACCTTAGTTTCTTTTACAGATCCCTGACTTCCGTACTTTCCAAGCATTCTTTTCTTCATGTTCAACCACTTTGTTTCCACCCTTTTTTTTTTTCCTTTGGCCATGCCTGTGGCATGCGGAAGTTCCCTCAGAGATTGAGCCTGTGCCACAGCAGCAAGCCCAGTCGGTCGCTACATTGACAACACCTCGGGATTTCAACCCCCTGCACTGCAAGGAACTCATGTTTCCATCCTTTAATGGCTTCTAATTTTCTTCCTAGGCTTTATGTATCACCAGAAATCTACAGTGAGAGAGGTAGCATTTACCAACTTACATGAATGTTCACTTCTCCAATTCAGGGTATTCCCTCTTCTGTTATGGAAATACCTGGGAAAAAAGAGGTTGGTAATCAGGAGTTTACTTGGGGAATATAGGATTGAAGCAGAAAGAGATAGATAATGTAATATTTTTGGCCTTAATAGAAAAACAGTTTATTTCTTACTAGAAAAGAAATACAAGTACATTATAGAAAATATACTAAATGAAAGTAAATTGTAATTCCTTGAAAAAAATAGGATTATATTATAGATAATTAGTAAGCTGCTTTTTAAACTCGACAACATATTACAAGCATTTTTCAATGTTATTAATATTCTAGTGTTATTTTAATGGCCATATAATATTGCAGTGTTAAATTAAATCAATCTCTATTATTTCCAACTTTGCAATATAAACAAAGCTGTGAGAAATAGTCTTATAACTAGATCTTTTTGCATATCTATAATTTTGGATAATTCTAGAAACTAAGATAATGTTAAAAGAAAAATTGCTGTATTGAAATTAAAGTTTTTTACTTGTGTACATTTTTATTCAATTTATTCTTAGTACCTGGCATATAATAGGTATTCAATAACCCTTTTTTTTTAATGATTGTTATTTTTTCCATTATAGTTGGTTTACAGTGAACGTTTTGTATATACATACTGCCTTGTGGCATTTACATTTTTTTCTGTTAATTGGATAAGGAAAAATGGTATCGCATTTTAAGTTGCATTTCTTTGATTGAAAAAGAGGTTGAACATCTTAAAATGTATTTACTGTCCATTGAGGTTTTTTTTTCCTTTTGTCTCTTTAGGGCCACACTCACAGCATGTGGAGGTTCCCAGGCTAGGGACTGAATCTGAGCTGTAGCTGCCGGCCTACACCACAGCAACACCAGATCTGAGCTGCATCTGCAACCTACACCACAGCTCACAGCAACACCAGATCCTTAACCCACTGAGCGAGGCCAGGGATTGAACCTGTGTCCTCATGGATGCTAGTCAGATTTGTTTCTGCTGAGCTGCAATGGGAACTCCCCGTTGAGTTCTTTTTGTTTATCCCCATCCTTTGTCCATTGTTCATTGCAGTGACTATTGTCGTCTTAACTGCTTTTCCTCATCAGCTCAGCTCCACTCTTTGATTTGTTACATGTGAATATATTAAAATTTTAAGTATAATGTTTATGTTTTCATATATCATCGTCTGTCCATCTTTACCTTGTGGGTTTCCACCTTTGATGATATGTTTTGAAAGTTTCCTCAAGATTTTGTAAATATTCACAAACATTTTCTTATAATTATCTTATGATTTCATTTTTCAAAGCTTCATATTGTTAATCCACATGCAGTGTATTTTGATATTGGTGCAAGGTAGGGATATAACCTGTGTTTTGTTTTTCCCAAATGCTTAACCAGTCGTCTCAAAGGAAATGGTTTAGTGTTGAGGTATTTCATACCAGCCAGAAAGAGGCATAAATTTATATCCTTTGGAGAGATTAGATATAAGTGAAATTATCTCTAATTTGATAAATCATTCTTATTTGTATGAGGAAACTATTTTCCTTTTTTCAATTCAGTCAAGTATATCTCATCTGTTTTAATTTAATAGAGTACTTGAATAATTTATTTTCCTTAAGGTGTTTTTATTTGTATTGAAATAGCGTTTCTCATTCCTAAATAATATAGATTAACAATCTAGAGATCATCTTTAATATATGTCATTATCTAAAGTTACTATTTTCATCAACTTCTAAATTAAATTTTTTTTTTTTGCTTCTTAAATTTTCAAACTTCAATTCTTCTCTCTGTGGAATTTTAAATATTAGTCTTCAAAGGTAAAAAAAAATCTGTTTTTGGAATAGAGGTCCTGATTTTAAAGTAAGTATCTTCATCTGTTTTCATTACATAATGATTAAGTATGGAATACTGCATTTCTTGATAACTTGTTCAAATATATGCACTAATTTTAGTCATAATTTAAAATCATAAAAATAAGAGGTTAGGATACTATGCATTTGTGTTTTATTACTTGTAAAAATTTAACTTTTTCTATTCATAATAAATGCTCGGTTTAAAGCAAGTTGGTTGGGTGTGCTTTTTTCACCCATTTAAAATGTTTTTCAGAATTCTGAGATAATGGTAGTTGGTTTTTTAGCTTGCCATGTTTTGAGTATGACTCTTATAAGTATGCTACTCTAAGAGATGCTTATTGGATTAAAAGTGTTCCATTTTTCTTGCTCATCCCTATTCTGCAGTCATAGGAACTGATACATGTGTTCTTTATTTCATTTAAGAAATATTTATTGGAGTTCCTGTCATAGCACAGTGGAAGCAAATCCGACTAGGAACCATGAGGTTGCCACTTTGATCCCTGGCCTTGCTCAGTGGGTTAAGGACCCGGCGTTGCCGTGAGCTGTGGCGTAGGTCATAGATGCAGTATGGATCCCCTATTGCTGTGGCTGTGGGGTAGGCCTGCAGCTACAGCTCCAGTTTGACTCCTAGCCTGGGAACCTCCATATGCCATGGATGCAGCCCTGAAAAGCAAAAAAAGAAAAAAGAAAAAAAAATTTATTGTGGGAATTCCCACTGTGACACAATGGGTTAGGAGTTTAACTGCAGGGGCATGGGTCGCTGTGGAGGCATGGGTTTGATCCTGGACCTGGCACAGTGAGTTAAAGGATCCCGTATTGCCGTAGCTGTGGCTTGGATTCAATCCCTAGCCCAGGAACTTCCATATGCTGTAGGTGCGGACATTAAAAAAACAAACAAACAAAAAAAAAAAAAAAAAAACAAGCAAGAAAGAAATATTTATTGCATACCTACCATGTTCCAGGCTATGTTCTGGGCTCTGAGGAAACTGCAATAAGTAAGATGATTTTTCTCTTTTGTATTTTAAAAGGGAAAAGGTATTTACTTTTAAAACGGTAAGTATATGCTGAATGCCAACAACCGTTGTAGGCATAGGGTGGCAAGAGATTAAGCTAAGACGGTTAGCAGAAGTTAAGTCCTAGGGAGTTCCCGTCGTGCTTCAGTGGTTAACGAATCCGACTAGGAACCATGAGGTTTCGAGTTCGATCCCTGGCCTCGATCCCTGGACTTGCTCAGTGGGTTAAGGATCCGGCATTGCCGTGAGCTGTGGTGTAGGTCGCAGATGCGGCTTGGATCCCACATTGCTGCGGCTGTGGTGTAGACCAGCAGCTACAGCTCTGATTGGACCCCTAGCCTGGGAAACTCCATATGCCATGGGTGTGGCCCTAGAAAAGGCAAAAAGACAAAAAAATTAAAAATAAAAATAAAATCTCCTAACTGCGTAAGTTCTACCAAAAAAAAAAAAAAAAGTCAAGTCTTATATATAGATAGGATAAGGAGAGTATTGACTTTAGCCTACTCAAAACTGGGAACTCAGGAATTCTCTTGTGTTGCAGTGGATTAAGAATCCAGCGTTATTCATGCAGTGGCCTGGCTCACTGCTGTGGCACATGTTCGATCCCTGGCCCGGGAGCTTCCACATGCCTCAGGTGCAACAACAACAACAAAAAAGCGGAGGTGCGGGGATGTCATTCAGAGTTTCAAACAAGAGAGTGCCATCATCAGAATCGCATCTTGGATGGGCCACCTTAGCTGAGGGTAAAGCATGCATTAGAGTGAAGCAAGTCTAAAGCCAAAAACAAAATTTGATTAGGAGACTATTTCAGTAATCTCAGCAAGAGATGATGATGACATAGAATAGAATGGTGGCAGGAGAGATCAAAAGAGAGAAGAGGACCAACTCAGAAGTCAAATCCACTGTATTTGATGGTTACATTTAGTTTAGTTCCAGGAAGAAGCCAAGAAGTCTTCAAATTTCTAGCTTGGACAAATAAGTGATGGAAGTGCCATTAACAGAGCTAGGAAATACCAGAAAATGAGCAGTTCAGTTTGGAACTCTTGAATCTGAACACCTGGGAGGACTTTAAGGGAGCCATTGGATGTACAAGTTTGGAACTCAGATTAGCTGGAGATACTACGAATGAGCTGATGCACGCCAAATATGTAATTGAACCCATGGGAGTGGCTAGATAGTCCAGAGAGACTGTAAAAGAATGAAAAAGAAAGAAGGTGTCCTAGAATAGAGCTCTCAGAATGCCAGCATTTGGTTAAGAAGGGTACGAGGAAGAGGAAACAGAAGGATCCTCAGAAAAATTAGTAAGAAAACCATAAGTGAGAGTTTGAGATGTAGGGAAGAGCCTGTGTCAAGAAGTCAGTAATGTGAGACGTGGCTGAGAGAGGCTGCAAAATGTTCATGGGATTAGCGGGAGAGAACAGGCCCGGTGCAGCAGGGGAAGCTGAGCCAGGTTGTAGCGGATGCAGGAGTTGCAGGGATCGGGAGGAGGGTGCAGATAGAGAGTCCAAGTGTCAAAAATGCCCTCAAGAAGTTCCATTTGGAAGGGGTGGGGAGAAAGTATGGGACTTGGTGAAGGATGCGTAGGGAAGATTTTGTCATTGCTGTTGTCATTGTTTTAGCAATGGGAAGATCATGGGCATGTTTTTGGTGCCAATGGGAAGAACCCTAGAGAAAGAAAGATCATCAAGGGAGGAGATGGGATCCAGAGCACAAGTAAAGCAGCAACAGGCTGCCCTTTCTAAGAGGGGAGAAAGAGCAGACATAGATCCAGGTGTAGTTATCTGTGGGTTTGATGGAGAACCTCAGGTGAAGTTCTCCCTCAAGCATCACTTGAGTCTTAAGTGTCCAGAATAGTACTGGGCACAGAGTAGCCCTCTAGAAATCTTTGTTGAGTAAGACAGTCTTCACATGGCTGCAAGAAGCAGTTTAGCCAGCCCTACTTCAAGATAAGACCTGCCAGCAGAGTCACTTGAGGAACAGGCACACCATGCTCTCCTCTGGGATAATAGCATTGAATTTGGTAATTTCAATAATGTTTTGTGTTTACCTGAATTCCCGGGAAACACAGGGTCGAAGTAGAAAAGTCAAAGAAGTCCAGAATAAGGCATTGTGGCACAAAAATAATTTTGAGCAGAAGTCATTTGAATTCCTAAAATTCTCTGTCTCCCTAAAAGCAGAGCCTCCCAAAAGAATTCAGTTATCATCAATCGCACCTCTAATCTTCTCAAACTATCACGAAGCTATCCTATCCCAGCTATACTCCTAAGGGCCCTTTATCTTTCCAAAAAGTCGTTTGTTTACCCTAAGTGTCCTTTCTCCCCTGCTTCTAAGAAGTCATTTGTTCTTCCACAAGTGCCCCTCTGCCCCTTCCCATCCCCTTTAATTGTTGGTAGATAAGCCCCAAATTCTAATTGCCTCCTTGAATCACATTCATTTATATATATAATCAAATCTAGGTTTTTTTTTTCTCTTGCTAATGTCTTTTCTCAGTTTAATTTGCAGGCCCCCAAATCATTAACTTAAGAGGGTAGAGGAGTTCCTGCTGTAGCACAATGGGTTAAGAATCTGACTGCAGCAGGAGTTCCTGTTGTGGCGCAGTGGTTAACGAATCCGACTAGGAACCATGAGGTTGCGGGTTCGGTCCCTGCCCTTGCTCAGTGGGTTAACGATCCGGCGTTGCTGTGAGCTGTGGTGTAGGTTGCAGACGCGGCTCGGATCCCGCGTTGCTGTGGCTCTGGTGTAGACCGGTGGCTACAGCTCCGATTGGACCCCTAGCCTGGGAACCTCCATATGCCGCGGGAGCGGCCCAAGAAATAGCAACAACAACAACAACAACAACAAAAGACAAAAAGACCAAAAAAAAAAAAAAAAAAAAAAAAAGAATCTGACTGCAGCAGATCAGGTCACTGCAGAGACGAGGATTTGATCCCTGGCCCAGCAGAGTGGCTTAAAGTATCTGGCATTGTCACTGCTCTGACTCAGATTCAGTCCCTGGCCTGGGAACTTCCATATGCCACAGATGAAGCCGTTAAAGAAAAGAAAAGAAACAACTAAGAGGCTAGAGGAAAAGTTGTGTTCTCTCCGACAGACTAAAGGTCACGGTACTCTCAAATGGTTCAGAGAGCGAGAGATAATAAAGCAAATATGGCAGAATGTTAACAGTTGTTGAATTTGAATGACGGGTTCAAGGCAGTTCTTTGTACTCATCTTGAGACTTTTATATGAAATTATTTCAAAATAAAATTATTTTTAAGAAAAGAACTAGCTTCTGCATTTATTGATCATCTCCACTGTTATTTTCTATTTTCATCTGTTTCCAATATCAACACTCTTTTTTGTCTTTTTAGGGCTGCACCTGTGGCATATGGAAGTTCTCAGGCTAGGGGTTGAATCGAAGCTGCAGCTGCTGGCCTACACCACAGCCACAGCAACACAGGATCCAAGCCACATCTGCGACCTACACCACAGCCCACGGCAATACCGGATCCTTAACCCACTGAGTGAGGCCAGGGATCGAATTCATGTTCTCTTGGATACTAGTCAGGTTCGTTATTGCCGAACCACAGCGGGAACTCCTCATCACCTTTTATTTAACGACTTCCCCTGAATAGAAAGAATGAGGGAAGATGGAACTACCTTTGGGTTTGGGCAAATTATATCTGTCTTAATATCGTCTTTTTGAGGATAACACCTTCAAAAATTTTGTGATATAAACAGGCCCACCCTAGGCACTCAATAAATGTTATCCCCTCCCCTTCAGTTCAAATCTTACTGCCTTTATGAAACCTTCCCTCATCACCCCCCACAATAGCAACTTATTTTGTATCACACCATACATTTGGCTAATTGGCTAAATTTCATACATTTCTTCTCTGATTTCTCTCTTACAATCATTTCCTCTGCCTTATAGGTTGGGCCATTTAATGAAGTTAAATGACTTGGCTAGATAAGGGGTTTGTATGTAAAACATATAAACAGCTCATACAATTCAACATCAAAAAAAACTAAACAACCCGATTAAAAAATGGGTAGAAGACCTAAGTAGACATTTTTCCAAAGAAGACATGCAACATACATGAAGGCCAACAGACACATGAAAAAATACACAACATCACTAATCGTCAGAGAAATGCAAATTAAAACCACGGTGAGGAATTCCCATCATGGTGCAGTGGTTAACAAATCCGATTAGGAACCATGAGGTTGCAGGTTCGATCCCTGGCCTTGCTCAGTGGGTTAAGGATCCGGTGTTGCTGTGAGCTGTGGTGTAGGTTGCAGACACAGCTTGGATCCCGCGTTGCTGTGGCTCTGGCGTAGGCCGGGATCTACAGCTCCGATTAGACCCCTGGCCTGGGAACCTCCATCTGCCGCGGGAAGCGGCCCTAGGAAAGGAAAAAAAAAAGACCAAAAAAAAAAAAAATGAGGTACAACCTCACACTGGTCAGAATGGCTATCATAAGGAGTTCTCTTGTGATACAGCGGGTTAAGGATCCAGCATTGTCACTGCAGCAGCTTTGGGTCACTACTGTGGTGCGGGTTCGATCCCTGGCCCAGGAATTTCCGTATGCCACAGCCCCACCCAAAAAAATGACCACAAATAACAAATGTTGGTGAGCATTTGGAAAACAGGAAACCCTCATACACAACTGATGGAAATGTAAATTTGTGCAGCCACTGTGAAGGACAGTTTAAGGGTATAGTTCAATGTCATTGAGTACATTGTGCAAATATCACCACTCTCCATCTCCAGAACTCTTCCTCTCACAAGACTGAAACTGTACCCTCCCAGCCCCTGACAACCACCATTTGACTTTCTGTCTCTATGAGTTTGACTACTCTAAGTATGTCATACAATACTTGTCCTTTTGTGATTGGATTTTTTTTTTTTTTTTGTCTTTTGTTGTTGTTGTTGTTGTTGCTATTTCTTGGGCCGCTCCCGCGGCATATGGAGGTTCCCAGGCTAGGGGTTGAATCGGAGCTGTAGCCACCGGCCTACGCCAGAGCCACAGCAACGCGGGATCCGAGCCGCGTCTGCAACCTACACCACAGCTCACGGCAACGCCGGATCATTAACCCACTGAGCAAGGGCAGGGACCGAACCCGCAACCTCATGGTTCCTAGTCGGATTCGTTAACCACTGCGCCACGACGGGAACTCCTGTGATTGGATTTTTTAATTTAGAATGTCTTCACAGTTCACCAGTGTTATAGAATGAGTTGTAGCACGTGTTTTTAAACCGTCTTGGGTTTTAAAAACATTTGTGCTCATGACATTCACCTATGACCTCATGTGTCTTGTTGCCCTTCCTGGTTTATAGACTCCTGGAGAGGTATGATCTTGTACTTACTCTTGGTAAGTCACCTCATGGTGCCTCGTTCATAATAATACTCAATCAGCTCTTGTAAGTGGATGGATACAGGCCGCTCTATAGTAGAAAATGATCCCCTCTTATCCTTGTATATTCCACTTGCATTTTGCTCTCAGGCATTGGACACAGGGAGATGAATGAGCGTAATTGTTCTTTCTACCATTGCAGTGGGAGCCAGACATAACTTAAGATGTTTCCCCAGGTTGAAAATATGGTAGGCATATGAGTTTTAGGCATGTAGAGTCAGCTCCCTGCTCACTGTGAAAAAATATATATGCAATATTCTTTAAAGAAGATAAAAGGTCTTTTTTAGCAATATGAAGTGAGGGAGAGTTTTGTCATTTTTTTTTTCTCCTCTGAGAAAAAAATCAAAGTGACTTGTCACATTATGATAAGAGTGAACTTTTCAGTTGGCTGGTCATCAATCTTTGGTGTCATCTGAGTCTGCTGGAGATCCACTTGCCTTGTTATGTTATGCTTGATTAAATAGTTCCTATAAACATTAAGAAATAAAAAAGAAATGGAACAAGAAATATTGGAGGTCTAGGTTTAAATTGGCCACCCGCTAGTGACAGAAGGTGAAGTTTCTCGAGACCCTTCTTACTAGCACGCCCAGGCCTCTACCTCTTTGAAGCAGTAGAGCTTCAAGGGCAAACCTGGCTTCAGGAGCCCTGTGGGGAATGTGGCCAGGTCAGGGGCAGCCCCAGGAAACTCACATGTCTTCATCACTTCATCTGGCAGGAGCTGCTGCTGGACCACATGCCACCAGTCCCACTCCCAAAGCAGAACATTCAAGGAGTGTGTCTGAAAAGCAGCAGGCACCTACCTGCTCCCAGAAGGAAAGGCTGTGTTTCAACCAGCCAAAGCTGAAGAGTCTACTTCAAGCAGGGGCATCCTGAAGAGATGCAACTGGAGGGATTTACTCAAGAGTTTCTGAGCCAGGACCTCTGGCGCACTTTGCAGAGTGATTGGTATGAAGTAAGTGGATGCAACCTAAAAAGTAAAGTGGTTGAACATACTAAGTGATTTCCTTTTGCATGTCTGTGAAAACACCATTAGCACATTTTTTGAACATGCACACTCTGGAAATAAGGCAAAACACAGGATTTTAAAGCATCTCCCTTACTAAAGGGGAATCAGCGGACTTTTATTTTAGCAACCTACTATAATTTTCACCTACTCGCGATTGTTCTATGTAGTATGAAATAACTTCTCATACCGAATTGGCTTACCTTTTTAATTTTCAAATCACGACAAGAAATATAGAGAAAAGGTATCTTTGCAGAATATTCATGGAACTTTGGTAATATCATAGGTTTTTAAAGTGAAGAACATTCTCCCATAATATTCCTCTCTCTCTTTTCTCTTCTGGCAGGGTCTGTTTCCCATAATAGAGGCTAAAAAATGTCAGGTACTCCCTCTCCCACCCTCATTGCAGGTAAGGCTAGCCATATGGCCCGGGTCTGGTCAATGAGCATTTCAGCAGCACTCTCTCTAGAGGCTGCTAAAAAGATTTTCCATCCTGATGAAAGCAAGATATTTGAGGAGAGCTTTCTTTCCCACCTCTTCCTTCCTGTCATTTCATAGACTATGGAAGCTATGGAGGCCATATGCAGTCATTAAGTGGTAGCAAAAGTGAACATGCTGAGGATAGAGACATACAAGGATGGAAAGAATCTGGATCACTGATGACACTGATGATCACTGTTTAAACCTCTTAGAGGTAAGACTATAAAACTTCCTCTTACATATGCCACTTTTAGTTGGGTGTTGTTATTCACAGATGAAAGCATCTTAACTGATCCAAGGAGATTTAAATATAGTCCAGGAGGAAATTATTTTACACCAAGTATTTACTAATTTTCTCTCAGATATTGGGAGGGCATATTATTGAGCATAAGTATATGAGAAAATCCTTATAACACTGGGATCACTGGAGGCTCCCAGGACAGAGCCCTGGGGGGTTGCCCTGGTGATGTCTCCGGTATTGCAGTATCAGAAAAAGTTGTTTATAATGTGTGAGGAAAGACATACTACAACAGTGAAAATATACATTAGAAAAGTTGGGGGCCAAATTTATAGGCACAGTTACTGTGGCTCAGTGGGTAAAGAACCTGACTAGTATCCACAAGGATGTGGATTCGATGCCAGGCCTTGCTCAGTGGGTTAAGGATCCAGCATTGCTACAAGCTATGGTGTAGGTCACAGATGCAGCTTGGATCCCACACTGCTATGGCTGTGACATAGGCCTCAGCTGTAGCTCCAATTCAACCCCTAGTCTGGGAACTTCCATATGCTGCAAGTGCAGCTATAAAAAGAAGAAAAAAATTAATTGGTTTATATTTTAAGGCAAAGATAAGACTGCCAATCTTAATTAGACAAGGATTTTCTTCAAGATTTACTGATAAAATATTTTGATTCACAGGTAATATATAATGAACAAATCCTTTGTTTTACTTTTTGTTTTTTAGGGGGTGTTTTTTGTTTGCTTTGGTTTTGGGTCTTCCTTCCTTCCTTCCTTCCTTCCTTCCTTCCTTCCTTCCTTCCTTCCGTTCTTTCTTTCTTTCTTTCTTTCTTTCTTTCTTTCTTTCTTTCTTTCTTTCTTTCTTTCTTCCTTCCTTCCTTCCTTCCTTCCGTTCTTTCCTTCTTTCTTCCTTTCTTTCTTTCTTCCTTTCTTTCTTTCTTTCGTCCTTTCTTCTGTCCTTCCTTCCTTTCTTTCTTTCTTTCATCCTTTCTTCCTTCCTTTCTTTCTTTCTTTTTCTTTCTTCCTTTCTTCCTTCCTTTCTTTCTTTCTTTCTTTCTTCCTTTCTTTCTTACTTCCTTCCTTCCTTTCTTCCTTTCTTTCTTCCTTCCTTTCTTTCTTTCTTTTCTTTCTTTCTTCCTTCCTTCCTTTCTTTCTTTCATCCTTTCTTCCTTCCTTCCTTTCTTTCTTTCATCCTTTCTTCCTTCCTTTCTTTCTTTCTTTCTTTCTTCCTTCCTTCCTTCCGTTCTTTCCTTCTTTCTTCCTTTCTTTCTTTCTTTCTTTCATCCTTTCTTCCTTCCTTCCTTCCTTTCTTTCTTTCTTTCGTCCTTCCTTTCTTTCTTTCTTTCTTTCTTTCTTTCATCCTTTCTTCCTTTCTTTCTTTCTTTCTTTCTTCCTTCCTTCCTTCCTTCCTTCCGTTCTTTCGTTCTTCCTTCCTTCCGTTCTTTCCTTCTTTCTTCCTTTCTTTCTTCCTTTCTTTCTTTCGTCCTTTCTTCCTTCCTTCCTTTCTTTCTTTCTTTCATCCTTTCTTCCTTCCTTCCTTTCTTTCTTTCTTCCTTTCCTCCTTCCTTCCTTTCTTTCTTTCTTCCTTCCTTCCTTTCTTTCTTTCTTCCTTCCTTTCTTTCTTCCTTCCTTCCTTCCTTCCTTCCTTCCTTCCATTTTTGCCTGCCCTGCAGCATATGGAGTTCCTGGACCAGGGATCAGAGCTGAGCCACAGTTGAGACCTATGCCTCAGCTGTGGCAAAACCGGATCCTTTAATCCACTGTGCCAGGTGGGGACTGAACCTTCATCCTGGCACTGCAGAGACACCACTGATTCCATTGTGCCATGACGGTAACTCCAAATCCATTGTTTTTACCCAACATTTTGCTAGACAGCTATCTTCATTAACGTTTTAATTTTAATTTTAATTTTTTTATTTCTTTTAGGGCTGCACCCACGGCATATGGAGGTTGCCAGGCTAGGAGTCGAATCAGAGCTACATCTGCCGGCCTACGCCACAGCCACACCAATGCGGGATCCAAGCCGTGCCTGCAGCCTACACCACAGCTCACAGCAAAGCTGGATCCTTAACCCACTGAGCGAGGCCAAGGATTGAACCTACAACTTCATGGTTACTTGTCAGATTCATTTCCACTGGGCCATAACAGGAACTCCTTCATTAACATTTTAGATTTACAGTAATTTATATGGAACTCGCACATTCGATTTACAGATTTGTAACACTTACACTTTGCACTTGATGTCCATTTTACTTTTCCATGTATTTGCTGAAATAAAACATGCATTTTTCTCAAAAATGCATCAGGTCAAGTGGAAAAAATGAAATTAATATGAAAATATCTGTTAAAGGTGGTTAGTATCCAGGCTTTCCGTAGTATTCATCTGTCATTCATCTGGGTGTAATCAGAGCTTATCATATACAATTAATATACCATATGTACCAAACCAGTGGTTCTCAACCGGGATGACTATGTCCCCCAGGGGCCATCTGGCAATGTCTGGAGACAGTCTTGATTGTCACAACTGGGGAACTGGCAGGGTGCCAGTGGCATCTATTGGGTGGAGGCCAGGAATACTGCTAAATATCCCACAGTGCACAGAACAGACCCCCAAAACAAAGAATGATCCAGTCCAAAATGTCAGTATGTCTAATACTAAGAAACTCCAGTCTACACCAAGCACCTTGATGTTTAAAATACAGTATAAGCTGATTTTGAAACCAAGTCCTCCTAAAACTAAATCCCTTTGCCAAGTTTATGATTAACCTCTCTATCCAAAACTTTATTCCCTTTCTTGTCCCTCACCTCTTCTCCTCAAGACTGAGGAGTATCGAAGAAAAGAGGGATTGAACTTAAGCAAGATCTAGAGTTCTTGTTGTGGCTCAGCAGAAACGAATCAGCTAGCATCCATGAGGACACAGGTTCGATCCCTGGCATCGCTCAGTGGGTTAAGGATCTGGCATAGATTTGGTGGCAGAGGTGGGATCTAAATCAACTTATGATAGCATTCAGGGACAACAAGAAACACAAATGTTGTGCTCTGCAAACTCTTTCAAGTTCACTGTCTTTCTTGCTGTTTCTGAGGGCCAGTGGTAAGTTCCTCTCAATTTGAGCTCTACTCTCTTTGCATTCAAGCTCCCAATCTAATTGGCTTTCCTTTTCATAACAAGTCATCTTTTGCTGGTAAATAATTCTTCCTAGAGCTCAACTGAGCTGGCATATAATTCTGTCTAGAGCCAAGCCCCTTGCTTTTCAGACTGCAATACCCAAGGTTTTTAATGGAATATCCCAGGCCTTGATTCTTTTCCTAGATTCCATATAAGGAACTGCTGATAATTTAGTCTGCAATCCCCCATTTGTTTGGAATCCTTCCCCAGATTCCATGTTTGGAACTCCGGTGGTGGCAGCTGCAGTTCTCCCTTTTGTTTGGAATCATTCCTCAGTCCCCATTGCTTTGAGTTTGTTGGTTCAATCCCTCCCCAGTCTAAGGATCCACAGGAATTGGTGGTGTGTATTGGGCCATCTGTGGCCAGGACACAGTAACATCTCTTTGTTACTGTCCCTATCTTCACATGTTTGACTTATTTTCTGTAGATAAAGGCTAATTACTAGTGGGATCCTTTACATCCAGATAGTTGAACATTCTACTCTTCCACCACACCTGCTTATTTTATGTCTGAGAACTGTGATTCTGGGAGGTGTAATAATTTTTTTTTAATGGTAATATCTTGCTAAGCTTGTTTTGTGTCCTGAGAGCTTAGCTTGGTAGCTGAAATGGTGAAGGCCTAACATATGGCCAAATAGAAATGCGGGTTAAACTCCATTTGCAGCCAAGAACTTACCACCCTGCTGCCAGCCCTAAGGGAAATTATACTAGCCATTACAAGGAATGTTCCAAATGAATAAGATTATAAGATTATTTTTAAAGTGACTTCAAAGCAAGGGCTCTCAAATCAAACAAATGGAATGGAATACTGATTTTAAATAGAATGCAGAAGCCTCCAAAAGTTTTTGAAATTCCAAGATAGCTTTGTTGAAAGATTCATCACAAAAGGCTAATTAAAAAACTATGGAGTTTCCACTGCGGTGCAATGGGTTAAGGATTCAGTATTGCTGAAGCTATGGCACAGGTTGTACCTGCAGCTCAGATTCAATCCCTGGCTGGGAACTTCCATATGCCATGGGGGCAACAACAACAAAAAAAACAAAAAACAAAAACAAATAAACAAATAAACAAAAAAGACACAAAAAATATTTAAAACAACATCTAGGCATCCTGCATTTTACACTCCTAGGGTTTATTATCAAAACACTGGCCCGGGAGTTCCCCTTGTGGCGCAGTGGTTAACGAATCCGACTAGGAACCATGAGGTTGCGGGTTCAATCCCTGGCCTTGCTCAGTGGGTTAAGGACCCGGCGTTGCTGTGAGCTGTGGTGTAGGTCACAGATGCGGCTTGGATCCCACATTGCTGTGGCTCTGGCGTAGGCCGGTGGCTACAGCTCCGATTCGGCCCCTAGCCTGGGAACTTCCATATGCCGCGGGAACGGCCCTAGAAAAGGTAAAAAGACAAAAAAAAAAAAAAAAAAAAAAAAAAAAATTGGCCCCAAAATTGATATCTTAATTGTAATCAACTGTGACACTGGAAAACAGATTATCCTCAAAAGCCTTCAACAGCAACTCCAATGCTCCTGTATGGGCACCTCCCAGAATTGATGAAACTCTGAGAGATTTTTTTGGTAAAGTGCTAAATTGTTTCCTGAAAACACCAAGGGGAAACAAATTAAAATTAATGTGATTGTTTAATACTGCCAGAAATGTTTACTGTTTATCCAAGCTGGATTCTAACAAGATATTCGAAAGGATCGAATAACTATATGGTGAGAAATTCGGCCAAATTGAAAGCTGATATTCAGAGCCTGATAAGAATTTTTTTTGTACTTTCTCCCCTTAGTTAAAACTATGTACACAGAGAGAAAGATGCAAGTTGGAGAAAAGGTAGTTGGAAGAGCTGGTCAACTTCTTTATCAGTCAGGCTGCAACCCTGAAATTTAAAATCCACCTGCTTTTTTTTCTTTGCTGTGGGACTTCAAGGCCTCTTCGAGGTGTTAGAACTGAAAACCTCTGACCAAGACAAGAATTACCAGACCCTTATTGCCCCAACCATCTCATTGTAATGCCTTTCTCCCACCTTGAGCAACCTGTCCTACTCCTTCCTACCCCTACTAAGAAAGGCATGTAGCTCACTCCTCATCCTGCCTCTAGAGGGACCTTGTATGCCTCAACCAACCAGTAAGTGTATCACAAGACCCTACTTCCCCAAACTAATCAGTAGGTCAGCAGGTGTATCCTGAGACCTTTCTTCTCCCTGGTCTATAAAACAGACACGACCACCTGCTCGGGGTCAGCTCTCCCCGATTATCAGGAAATTGTCCCACTGCACTAGCAGCATCTCTTAATAAACTTATCTTTCTTTTTGCCTCACTATGAATCTGGAAAATTATTTTCTAACTTGCACAGACCCTGACATTTGCCAATCCCCCAACCTTTACCTATTCCTCTCAAAATGTTTTAAAAGATCAGGACATTGGAAACAGAATTGCCTTGACTTTAATCTGTGCCTTTGTGATCCAGATTTTCTAGCCTCTAGCCTCATCTTCTCTAGGACCTAAGAGCCTTTTTTTTGGCGGGGGTTGGGGGAGGGAAGGGGGGGGCACGCCTGCTGCATATGGAAGTTCCCAGGCTAGAGGTCTAATTGGAGCTGTAGCCACTGGCCTCTGCCACAGCCACAGCAACCTGAGATCTGAGCCATGTCTGCGACCTACACCACAGCTCACAGTAACACCAGATCCTCAACCCACTGAGCTAGGCCAAGGATCAAACCTGCACCCTCATGGATGCTAGTTGGGCTCATTAACCACTGAGCCACAAAGGGAACTCCAAGAGCCATCTTCTGAAATACAAACTTTGGGGAGAAATTTCTCATCAGCAGGGAAAAAAAAGATATTTGCTAAGTGGGCTAATGAGAAATCTTACAAATATTCTTCCCAGATATTAGTAACTATAAGTTCTCTGTTTGCACCTGTCTGTATATATGTCTAGATAGATAGATAAAGGTATGACAGGTATAAATATGTCAATTTTTTTTCCATCTCTTTCTTTCCTTTTTTTTTTATCTTTTTAGTACCGAACCCATGGCATATGGAGTTTCCCAGGCTAGGGGTTGAATCAAAGCTGCAGCTGCCAGTCTACACCACAGCTACAGCAATACTATATCTGCGAACTACATGACAGCTCATGGCAATGCCAGATCCTTAACCCACTGAGTGAGGCCAGAGATTGAACCCACATCCTCGTGGATGCTAGTCACGTTCGTTACCACTGAGCCATAACAGGAACTCCTCCATTTATTTCTTAGATTGACTGATTAATTTTTCATCAACATATACTTGGTGTAGCTGGCAGGATATCAGAGACACCTGCCAGAGGATATCCAGAGTCTACTTGGAACCTGCACTTAGTATGAACATGAGTGCTTGAGCCCCATCAGCTTCTCAGTGCTTCTCAGTGCTCCTCAGTTGTTCTGGTGAGTTCTCATATTTGGACCTTCATTGTTTGAGTGATGATCCTAAAAATTTTATTTGAGCTGGTTTGCACTAAAGACTTGGAGTCTTAAGGGGGTACTGGAACATTTTGTAGGAAGGACCTAGCCTGTGTGGGCAAAAGGCTCAGGGAAACAGGTGCCCAGGTTTTTATTGAATTTGTCTTAAAAAGAAAATGACTCGATATATACTCTGAACAAAACTTACGCTGGTGGGAAAAAAAAACAAACAACTTTTGCTAGTGAAATGAGTGACTGAAGAATAAAGAGACATTTTGCTCCTTTCAGCCATGTGGTGTCCTCAGGCAACTGAGGACCTCCCAGCAGTGTCTGAAGATCAGTCCTCAAGATTTGCAGCAGTTCTATAGTGGAAACCACCACGACCATTATGTAAGTAGTGCTTGGGGGACGCGCAGTGTTGCACAACAGAAACTGATTATCTAGCACTCTGAGCACCCACCAGGGTTTTAGCCTGCAGAGGGAGAAACCAAGCCATGTAAAAGAAGTTGAACTGAACCCAGGGTAACTCCTTGGGGAGCTAGACTCAGAAGCAGCACACATGTGATCCACCACACCGTCCTCAGAAAGTTGTTGAGATCATATCTCATATCTGAACGAAGCTATGAAATTAATACTGAGAAACTGGCCCTCAGAGGCCAAATAGCTCCCATGCAGACAGCCACCTATGGGATACTAGTTGGGTTTATGTATGCTTGCAAGTACTTAATTGGGAACTAACAGAAATCGGGCCCTGAAATGGCCAAGTTGGGGTTTTTTTGACATTCAAAACAATTTTTAGTGCACAGTTACAGCCAGAATTCATATGTTCCTACGAGGTCTACTGGAAACAAGACTGGCTTCTAAAAATTAGATTAACAGGGAAAAATATTTGTAGAGCTAGCTCCATGGATCCTTTGACTTGGAGGATCCTCTAAATTGTTAAGATTTTAGAGAGCTGTCATCTTAAACTATTGTAACTATTTTAATGGGTATGGGGAAGCCCCGAAAGTCTTCAAAATTCCAAAATAGCCTCATTGAAAGATTTGTTATAGAAGGCTAATGAAAGATTAATGTTATAAAAGGTACCTAAAACTTTAACAACTGGTCCCCTCTATCCTTCTTTTATTGAGTATTCATTCTAGCAATCTTTTGAATTCTCTTTCCACTCAGAAGGCACTCTTAAGTGGTTAGCTTTAGAAATGGGACCTTTAGAAATGAAGCTGTATGCAAGCCTCTTCAGATCAAAGGCCAAAAAGAAGGCCATAATTAGAGAATTCCTTAAACCCAGGGAGGGTCCTCAAAAGTGTTTGTGAGTAGATCGCCAAAATAGGAAGCCACTGGTCTTACTAAACAGGCCATAGCTGACATTCGGAGCCTGATAGGAATGGGGGGGCGGCTTCTCCCTTAAGCTAAATGAGGGCAAGTAAAACATTCCGACATAGGTGAATGGGTGCATCAGTCATTGGCTATCACTGAGGTGGCCACCCAGTTCTCTGAGGAAAAAAAATTGTCCTTGCTTTTACAAATCTGGTCTTTATAGGACCAGAAGTATGGCTCCAGAAGTAACCCACCAATCCTTTTACCACTCCCCAAATGTCCCCTATTTATCTTGAGGCTTGAGGCTTTTTTTTTTTCTTTTTTTGCCATACCCACAGCACATGGAAGCTCTTGAGCCGGGGATCGAACCCATGCTGCCCTTGTGACCTCTGCCACAGCTGTAGCCATGACAGATCCATAAGCAGACATGCCAGAAGGGAATTTCCTTAAGAAGTCTGTAAGTATTGAGAAAAAAAATTTTTTTGGCCTTAAGGGAACAAATTCACTCTAGGACAACCTTGTCTTTCTCCTCATGCAAATGTTCTATGTGGTCTTCTCTAGGAATTCTTATCTCTGCCATCTTCTTAAAATACAAATTTTGGGAAAGGAGGTAGGTAATTTGGAACTTGATTTGCCAAGGACAAATAGAAATCTTAAGTGTCTTCTCCATAAATAGTAGTAAAAAGGATTCAGCTATGTAGACAGGTGACCTTGATTTGTTCTGTCTGCCAGAATTCATATGTTCCTACTCAGTTTGAATCCAACCTCTTTTGTAATTCATGGTTTTTAAATTGTTGTACCTGATTCATGGCTGGAATTTCGGAATAAGAATTATGAGATTTCTTTGTGTTTCTACATATCTATATGTGTGTTGTAGATATGTGGCATTGCCAAAATTAATTTGTAAAAGAACTTTATTGAATCGGCTTAGAGGAAATTCAGCACTTATATATAAGTAGTCAAATAAAGATGACACTAGCCATAATAAATTTCAGATTCACATGATCTTGGAAATACTCACTATTGAATTAACATCTGGTATTAAATTTAACTTAAGCTCGTTGATTTGATTAATACAGATGTATCTTTAGAGTCATCAACATTAAGTAAAGTACTTTTATTGTACCGAGGTTTACTAGAAATCAAATAAGATCTTATTCTTCTTACAAAGTTTGTCAGCAAGGGAAATTACTTGATATTATGAAACTTTAAGTAAATGTGAATGAGGTGAGAGCTTTATGTAAACTGTTTAGGAATAATTGTTTTGGGAATGACTGCTTGAAGGATAGTATCTCTAGATTTTGGTAACTTGAAAATAAACTAAATTATGAGAATTCATTCACTATCCTGGACATTTCAAATAGGATACAATATGGGAACATTAATTGCTGGGCAGGTCTAAGTTTACCTTCCTTTGCCTTCTTGGGAGAGGAAGACTAAACCATAAGTTAGTGGATCAGGAAATGCTGGTATGACAGTTTACAATTACTTGCTTCTTAGTTTTCACTAGAGACCAAAGTTTGAAAGTTAAGAATTATAAGGGAAGTACTCGGTATGCAAGGAAATTAGGATTTGTGTTTTCAACAAAGAAGGTATGAGGCATGAAAATACATTTTGTTGAAGAAAAAAGGTGGCTTTGTCCTAGAGCTGGTTGTTTCTGAATGCAAAAGAAAGTGAAAGACAGATTCATATGGATACAGAAGATTGTGGGAGGTTTGTGGAGGAGGAACACTGAAAGAGTTTTGTGCATGGTCAGGATTGGCTAAGATAAGATTGAACTTCATTAAGAAAATAAATTTTAAAGGCAAAGTGATATAAAACCTGAATTTGGGAGTTCCCTGGTAGCACAGTGGGTTAAGGATCTGGTGTTGCCACTGTTGTGGCTTGGGTGACTGCTGTGGTGCAGGTTTGATCCCTGGCCTGAGAACTTCTGCATGCTATAGGCATGGCCAAAAAAAGCCCACCAAAAAAACTCAAAAAAACAAACAAAAAAACCCCCTGAATTTGGTTATTGAAGAGGACAAAGCTTTCTTAAAATATTGAACTGCTTTTGGTACTAGATTATGAGCTTCTGTGTTAAAGTGATCTATATTTGTCACTGAGATCTTTTGTTATCACTGCCTAAGTGAATGGGTCTTGTTTCACGGTGACCTCTGATTCTATTTGATCAAGTGTTTTAAAATGTTTTGATATTTTTGACGAACTTCCCAAAAATCAAATCTGAAATGAAGTTCATTTGACCTCTTGCTAATTTTGAGTTTTTCCAAAGGGTTCTTGGAACACCTCAAAATATTTGTTTTCTCTCCATTTCAGAGAGAGGCACATTAAACTAATCAGGCTTATTTGGTATGTTAAATTACATGAGAAATATTGTCAAATGAGTGGTGATAAATCTCCTTAGATTATATCATATGGGTAAATGTTATTAATACAGGCATTCTAGAAAACATAAAATTCCTAAAATTCTGCTGTATCCTGGCAAATTATATCAGTGATAATTTTAATAATTGTCTTTGTTGCATGTCACTATAATAACCAAGTTTCTTTTCAGTTGTATTGTAATCAGATCTTTAACCTTGGCATTTTAAGTCATTTGTAGACAAATATTGTTGTACTCTCATGCTTTTGCAAAAATGCTTCATCTTCAAGAAGATTCATTGGAAAGACTTTTGATGAGTACAAAATTGTACTGCTGGGAGTTTCTGTCGTGGCTCAGTGGTTAACAAATCTGACTAGGAACCATGAGGGTGTGGGTTCGATCCCTGGCCTTGCTCATTGGGTTAAGAATCTGGAGTTGCTGTGGCTCTGGTGTAGGCCGGCAGCTACAGCTCCGATTAGACCCCTAGCCTGGGACCTCCATATGCCGCGGGTGCGGCCCTAGAAAAAGACAAAAAGACCAAAAAAAAAAAAAAAAGAAGAAGAAGAAAAAAGAAAGAAACAAAACCAAAATCTTACTGCTGAACTGGAGAAGAAATTTAAAAAAAATCCTAATGGGAAGTCTGATGGCTTCATAAAAAGGCTAACAAAAGGACTGATTACTGAGTGAGCTGGTGAATATGGCTACCATGTTTATGGTTTTTAATCCGTGTTTTCTAGATAAGGAAACCTTTAAATTATACCTCTGTAAGTAGAACTTACAGAGGTATAATTTAACTTTTATATATGAGAAAACTTTTATCTTTTCTCTCAACCTGATCCCTCCAGAAGCTGGAAACTCTTAGGCTCCCAGCAGCTTTCTCAGGTATAAAAATGAAGGCCACCTCCTAACAAGTGCAGGAATCTCAAGGTATTTGGGGGACCTCGAGAACAGAGGAATTCTCCCAAATCCATCATAGATCCATCATTCAAATCTATCATAGTCAGAATCTATGACATGCCCTTGGTCTATGGCTTTCCCGGCCTTTAGGTTTTTAAAGTTCAATTCGAGGTTCTTTATGAAAAGTTCCAGGACAGCCAGTTTAAAAGAGTCTATATAGTCGATTAACCAGACATTTGGTAGAAATGAGAGTCATTTTCGAGACAAAAAGATTGTTTCAGTGAATATTAAATTCTAGTTAATTTATGAAGGTCAGTATTTACTAGCTACAACTCATTTCCCAGATAGCTCCTTGTAAAGTTTAGTTATTAAAAGAACACCCTAAATTTGTTTATAAAGTGTATCACAGTAATTAACTGGATGAAGATTGGATTTGCCATGATCTACAACCAGGAGATTATTCATCCTGGAAAAGATATCAGATAAAGGACTCCCAGCCATGTTGGAAGAAACCATATCAGGCTTCTCCTGAATGAACTGAAATTCCTGTTTTTGGAGTTCCCGTCATGGCTCAGTGATTAGTGAATCTGACTAGGAACCGTGAGGTTGCAGGTTCGATCCCTGGCTCTGCTCAGTGGGTTTAAGGATCTGCCGTTGCCATGAGCTGTGGTGTAGGTCACAGACACGGCTCGGATCCCGAGTTGCTGTGGCTCTGGTGTAGGCCGGTGGCTACAGCTCCAGTTGGACCCTTAGCTTGTGAACCTCCATTTGCCGCAAGTGTGGCCCTAAAAAGCCAAAAAAAGAAAAAAAGAAAGTAAGAAAGAAAGTCTAGCACTGTACCAGCTAATGTTACTGCCACTTCCACTAAGTGAGACCCCTTTTACCTGCCCGATTAGTGATGCCTGTTCTGCCCATAAATAGTCCTTTATATTAGATGTCGAATATTGGGTAGCTCCTAACAGGACCCAGTGGATTTATGGAACAAGTTAATGACCTTGGCTCTTCCCAGGTTGGTTAGGGAGATGCACAGTTGGTTTACCTTGGTCTCAAGGTCACTTACAGGTAGCCTTGGAAATAGCCCCTGCCAAGCTATTCATCTATGTTAATGCAGGCACTCTGGGTTCTATCTGTTTTCCACTGGTGTGACCATTTGTCCACAATATTTGTAAATTCATCTTATGACCCATGAAGTGTCACATTTCTTCTCTGAACAATCTTCTTCCCAGTTTACGTGAAATACAAGGAAAGTGATTTGGTTCAGGAGGATTTGGGCTTAAATCCTTGTTAATGATATTGTGGTCCCCACTACCAAAATGGAAGCATTTGCCCCCAGGGGAGGACAGCAAACCAAAATGTACTTTCACTTTCAATGTCCCCCAAGAATGTGACCTTGAAGCAGGCAATCTGAAATTTCCTGATCAACACTAGTGAGGTAATCTGCATGATAAATATCCCTCCTTGGATATTTATTTATTCATTTCCTGGCGCAGCAGAAACGAATCTGGCAAGGAACCAGGAGGTTGTGGGTTCAATCCCCGGCCTCGCTCAGTGGGTTAAGGATCTGGTGTTGCCGTGAGCTGTGGTGTAGGTTGCAGATGCGGCTCAGATCTGGCATTGCTGTGGCTGTGGTGTAGGCTGGCAGTAACAGCTCCAATTAGACCCCTAGCCCGGGAGCCTCCATATACTGCAGGTGCGGCCCTAAAAAGACAAAAAGACAAAAAGTACAAAAAAAAAAAAAATATATATATATATATATATATATATATTCCTCCTCTTCCCTTCCCCCCAAAGAGATGGCCTGGCCTGAAGCAATCCTTTCTTTTCTTTTGCTACAACCTTCTTGCTCCACCTTCCTTCTGTCTATAAAAATCTTCTATTTTGTACAACCCCTCAAAATCCCCTTCTGTTAACTAGATGGGATGCTGCCCAAGTCAATTAGATCTTCAAATTTATTCAGTTGAATTTTGGTTTTTAACACATCTTGATGAAGCCTTCCTTCCTGGAACTCCTTCTTTAAAAATACTGTTTATCTAGTCTTTCTGAAGGTGAACCTGAAGTTGACTAATATTGCAAAGAGTCTTCCCCCAAGTGTGGACTATTGTTATGAGTTCGATGTAAATTATATGTCTGTAGGAAAGTCCCTTAAAAAACTCCTCAGACTGGATTGGTTTGCTGTACAGCAGAAATTGACAGAACGTTGTATATCAACTATAAAAAAATTTTTTTAAAAACTCTTTGGGAGTTCACGCTGTGGCACAGTGGGTTAAGGATCTGACCACAGTGGTTTGGGTCGCTGTGGAGGTGTGGGTTTGATCCCTGGTCCAGGAACTTCCATTTACCTCGGGTACAGCCAAAAAAGAAAATAAATAAATAAATAAATAAAATTACCTTTACGCACTATGAGCATATTTGGAGTTCCTGTGTGGCCGAGTGGTTAAGGATCCAGTGTTGTCACTACTGTGGTGTGGGCAGGATCCCTGGCTCAGGAACTTCTACATGCCATGGATGCAGCAAAAAAAAAAAAAAAAAAAAAAAAAAAAACTGAAACGAAACAAAAAAAAAGTCTTTGTTCCTCAATAGTTTGCTATTTATAGAATAGGCACCTACTTTGCTTGTAGAGATAATGTGAAAACATTTTACTTGGAAATCTTAAATCTGATATAAGAGAGAAGGTAAAGAACAGCAAGTTTGGAGTTCCCGTAGTGGCGCAGTGGTTAAACAAATCCAAGTAGGAATCATCAGGTTGCGGGTTCAATCCCTGGCCTTGCTCAGTGGGTTAAGGATCTGGCGTTGCCGTGAGCTGTGGTGTAGGTCGCAGACGTGGCTCGGATCCCGTGTTACTGTGGCTCTAGCATAGACCCATGACTACAGCTCCAATTAGACCCCTAGCCTGGGAACCTCCATACGCCACGGGAGCGGCCCAAGAAATGACAAAAAGACCCCCCAAAAAAAAAAAACAGCAAGTTCTTCCTCATATTTATAATTTAAATGTATTTTTTTTTAATTGTTGGCAACCCTTTCTTATGTCTTTAAAGTCTAACCTGGAACACAGAGAAGGAAATTCATTTTCTTTTTAAAGATCTCTAAGGAAGATTGTTCTGCAGTCTATGAGGCTGTTCTTAATATCTAGCCTATAATTTGTCATGCTAAGACATGAAACATTACAATGTAGACTGATATAACTAGTTTGGAAAGCAATTTACAATACTTTCAACTAACCTCAAAAATTTCCATGGGCTTTGAGGCAGTAATTCCTTTTCTGGGAATATATCCTAAGTATAGATTAGGCTTTCTACAAAGAGATGTTCCTAAAAGTGTGATTTACCCTAGTGAACAACTGGAAACTATTAACTGTCCAACAACCAAAATAGTAGGATGATAGATTCTATGGACAAATGACTCAGCATTATATTCACATAAAGCTGTTTAAAATTGTTTTTATAGAACACACATGATGACTTAGGGAAATATTTTCAATAAAAAAGAGAACAGAGAGTTCCCACCATGGCTCAGTGGGTTAAGAAGCCAGCTAGTATCCATGAAGATGCAGGTTTGGTCCCTGGCCTCCCTCAGTGGGTTAAGGATCCGGCCACTGCTGTGAGCTGTGGTGTAGATCGCAGTTGTGGCTTGGATCCCATGTTGCTGTGGCTGTGGTGTAGGCCTGCAGCTGTCCTGATTGGACCCCTAGCCCAGGAGTTTCCATATGCTGCAGTGCAGCCCAAAAAAAAAAAGAGAGAGAGAGAACTGGAATTCTCTTGTGGCTCAGCAGGTTAAGGATCCTGTGCTGTCACTGCTATGGCTCGTGTTGCTGCTGTGGTGTGGGCTCATTCCCTGGCCTGGGGACTTCCACATGTCGCAGACATGGTCCAAAAAAAGAGAGAGAGCAAGAGAACAGGATATGAAACTTTGTTCACTGCATGACTGTAACAGCACAAGAAAAGAAATCAAGCAACATCCTGTAAACTGATATCGTCAAAGCTGTTTATCCAGAAATTCCACTTTTATTTTAAAGTTGTATTAAAGTATGGTTGATCTACAATGTTGTGATAGTTTCTGCTGTACCACAAAGTGATTCAGTTATACATATCAGAAATTCCACTTCTAAGAGATGACCCTAGGGAAATGATTGGCAGTAAGGAAATTAATCGCCATGCAAAAAAGTTGAGACAACTTTAATGGTTTTTTAGTGAAAAAGTGGAAATAATTCAAATGTCCAACAACTCAGAAATAAGGGATTAGTGAGGTCACTTATGGTACAAGTATACAGTAGAAAAATGAGCAGACAATAAAATGATATAGAAACATATTTATTGACTTGACAACAGGTTCACAATATACTAAGTGAAAAAAAAATGTGGGTTAAAAAGAGTGAATACACTTAAAAATCTCTGGATTTCCCATTGTGGCTCAGTGGAAATGAACCCTACTAGTATCCATGAGGATGCGGGTTCAATTCCTGGCCCCGCTCCGTGGGTTACAGAGCTGGAGTTGCTGCCAGCTGTAGTGTAGGTCACAGATGTGGCACAGATCTGGCATTGGTGGGGCTGTGGCATAGGCCAGCTGCTACAGTTCCAATTCAACCCTTAGCCTGGGAACTTCCATAGGCCACACCTGCAGCCCCCAACCCCAAAATTCCTTAAAAGAAAAGAAAGAGATAAGAATGTTTATATGCGTAGATTTAATTCTGATAGGATATTCTCTGCAAAGTTAGCTGGCTATCTTTGAGTGGTGGGATTATACGATGGTTCTTTTTGGAAAATTTTGCTTATATGTATTTTTCATATCCCTTCAGTAAATCTACAATCACAGTGGTTGTGCTTTTGGCACCTGCTACTGGAGTCTGGCCAAAACGATCTCATTCAATACGAGCATTGTAGATAGTGCATAGATGTCTCAGGTGGAGACCAGAAATCACAAAAAAGATAGGACATGCTTTTTGTGAAATCAAAAAGTAGCCATTCACTTGTTAATTGGGTATGGCAGAAAGAGGACAGCAGAGCATGCAAGACGCACATAGGCAGCAAACTTTGAAATTTACTCAAGATTATTCAACTAGGTTAAAAATGTAGCTTTCTTCTTGCTCTAAGTCTGCTGATTTACCTTACAAGCTCCCCTCTTCTAGGTAGAAGCAGGAAGGGAGGAACAAGATCAAGATCAGTTTATTAACCTCACTTCACCCCCGTGATTTCAAATGTCTTTGTAGGTAGACAGTCTCTACTTGGATGACTCAGTTGAGTGCTCAACCAGCAAGAGTTCCGGCCTTCCCTTGTCTCCTCTCCCAGGAGGCATCCGGGTGTGCGAGAGAGGAATGTGGCTTCCATGACCTCAAAGTGGCAGAAGGCCGTTGTTAATCCTGCCCAAGAAAAAGCAGGATCTGGGCCTCGTAGCCCTTCCCATCCTCTGCTTGCCCAGCAAGCTAGCTAGCACAGTACTCTACGGCAACCTGGAATGAGGAGATGAGGACTGCTGCGTCCTGTGACGGCCCTCCCAGACTCGACTCCGCCCATCTTTTCCCTACAACTCCATCCAGAATGTTGGGGAGGATGCTTTTCCCCCTCTCCTCTCCAGCCTGGGGGACCTTCCTTCTATATTCTGCACACGGGAGCCAATGCATTGAAAAGGACGCTTTGTTATTTAGAAATCCCTTTCTCTAAAAAGCCTGGGTTTTATACATTGTCTTACTAAAAAGAGGTCAGGAAAATCAGCTTTGAAATTCAAAGCCGATGAATGGGTCTCTCTGTTCCAGCCAGCACCTGTCTGTCCTTTCTTTCCTGGGACAATATGCTTGATGACTCTGTCAGAAGGCAACCAGGAAATACCAAAATCAAAATGACTTGGTTTAATTCTTATAAAATGTGTTCCCCGGAGAGATGAAATTGGACGAGATGCATTTTCTTGGGTGTCTTGTGAGATCCATCTCTTTTCTTCATAGGGTTAAAGTGTAATTTCCAAAAACATGACTGTAATGAAAATATAAAGTGAATGCTTGTCACAAGTTTATGCTTTAATGAGGGAACTAACAGGATGATAAATCTGGTACAAAAGAGAATTCCAAAGACAGAGAGATTCATAGGTTCAGAAAGGAAAAGCAAAAGTTTGCTAAATTAGAAGCAAAACAGGGCAAATAAACCATAACCTCTGGAGCTATCACTTTGGCACAGAAATCTTTTGCGTCTCTACCGGACAAAAATCCACAAGTTAACATGTCTGAGCCTTAATCAAGCCACAGGATGCTCCCATGGGAAACTGAATCCTTGGGTGGGCCTGGTAGATAAAGACCTTTAAATAAAGCCTCAGTCTCACATTGAGAGGACAAGCAGTCATCCTTTTGCCTTGTTTCCAAGTGTTAGGTCATTTTTCTTGATATAGTCAAATGCTGTGTATATCCCACCCAGCTTTACAGACAGGAACCCAGCCTGGGGGGAGCTGATGGAACAAAGAGCCATGAATGAATTTATAAAGCGCTTACAGAAATGAAAGACGGGGCATTTAAAGCAAGTCCAGGTTTTTCTGCTTTAGAGACACAAATGAATAGCTATCTTTAAAAACATGAAATTGTGATGTTTTGCCAAGCCTATAGATTTTATTACTCTTTGCTTTTTGGGGATTCATAATCTAGACAGATTTAATTGGGCCTAAATGATTACATTACCAAGCAGATTAATCTGGCTAAATGAAACCATAAGGGTATGTGATAATTTTCAAATATCTTAGGTTACGTAGGTTACCACAGCCCATGAAATGTATGCTAGCCTATTAGGTTACCAAAGTGACAAGCATTATTTCATCAATAAGGCATATTTAGAGCTGGCTGAAGTTTAAGGAATTTAGCACGGTTTACATATAAACCACTCTCCAACTGATAGTAGTTTTCAAAACAGTTCTGATTTCTAAAAGCTCATAACACCTCATTTGTAATACCGTCCTCCCTATTCAGGTGGTTTATGAAATATCTTTTGGTTACAGAGAAATAAAAGAAAACAAATATTACAAAAGAACAAAGCCTGCTCTGAGTAGCAGTTTCCCCATGGAATTTCATTTTCTCAGTGGAGAGTAAGATCATCTGATTAAAAAGCTCAAATTCTCTGAAACTTTCTATTGAAGTCTATGGTGTGTAACATGAGCACATTTCTATATTAAGGTTATTCAGCTGTGGAAAACACAAGAGCTCACATAAAGCTTTTCCTTTAAAAGTTGAAGAAATCTAAGATGCTGCACTTTGGTGCAGAAATGAGAAATCTAAAGGTGTTGATCATGGACTGCTTGGCTGTGTGTTTAGTTGTTGTTGCTGTTTCCCTGCAAGAAAGCAAAGACAAACATTTGGGGAAGATTATAACTCAAAAGCATGATCAAAGCTAAGAAATGTAAGTAACTGTGTCACAGAAACCTGGGAACATAGATTCTGTTGGCTAATCCAAATAGATAATCAATCATGTTCCTGACAGTGTGGAATGCAGATTCGCCTGCTATTTGCAGACTCTAGCAGGCAGGCTGAGAGCTTTCTTGAATACTGGAACCTGGAGTGGTTTGAGAAATTATTAGTTAGTGATTCTGAAATCTACAGGTTTTTTTTGGACCCGTAAAATTTCAAAATAATATTGAAAACAAACATGATATTCACATCTCATTTTGCCAACTAATAATACTGGGGGAGAAATTTACTATTTATAATTGCCATTTTATAAAAGATAAGGCTTCACAGACTTTTCTTTTTTAAGCTAGTTCATAATTGGATTCACCAGTGGATTTGAAGTCAAGATATCTTTAGGTGAGTTCTTTCTCAAATCTTTCACTAGCAACTAACAGGCACATAGATTACCTGTTATCCATGACTGATCAAAAATGGACACTGCTTAAAATGATCAAAATGAGACAGATGAGGGCAACTGGATTAGACTTTGGCTCCAGACAGGGGTTTGGTTCTTGAGAGTTTTTCTTTAGGATCCTCTTGTCTTAAGGATGATTTTTTTTTTTCAAAATGACAGGAGATAGGAGATTTAAACATTGACCAAATTCAGACTGGAGTATGTATTCAGATTTTTTTCTGCTCTACCTGACCTTTAAACAAGAATCAAATCAATTCCTTAAATGCCTTTTACTAAATGTTGGGCTAAGCTTTAGGGCAAAATTTCTCAAACTTAGATCTTCATAATTATAGCCTGAGAACCTATACAAGCAGATATCAAGGTTTTAGTGTCATAGGTTCTGAATGACATCTGAGCTGGTGGCAGTGGAATCTCACCTTTTAACAATAATATAATTCTGAGACGTGTGGTTAATGAACCTCCATCTTCAGAAACAGTGTTCTAGGAGCTATAAAGAAGTAACACTTCCAGAATTCTCTTGTGGCATAGCCTTGTCAATGCAATAACTTGGGTCACTGCTGTGGTGAGGGTTCAGTCCCTGGCCTGGGAATTTCCACATGCCATAGACACTGCCAAAAAAAAAAGTAATACTTGCAATTTCAGTAATGGCATACTGGTTCATTATGTTAATGAACAGAATTTATTAGACATATTTTTAAAGCATTAAAAAGCTAACAAAATTCTAATAAATTACTGGAATGAGATCCAGAAGAGAATAGAAATTCAGAGGGATGAGCCTGGTTGATTTTGGACTTTTTTGCCTTAGGGTCATTAGCTGACTTTGAATAGACAGTTGAGAGGATGAGCTGTCTTTGTAACAGTCTCATGAGACTAGGGGGACAAAAGTCAGATCAGGACCGGCCAAGGTGAAGACCTGGTAAACAGTTCCCCACTCCATATGTACACACCCCTAGGGGTGAAGGTGAACTGGAAGCAGCTTGCTTAGAGAATCTTAAATCTTGAACTTAAACTAAGGCAAGCCTGGAAGAAAGCAAATGAACATCCTCTCTAGAGGAAGATAACATCAACCTGGGCACCAAATTATTTCTACAAATAAATTGTATACAATCAAAGATGACTAACCCATATTAGGGGACAGAAAACCATGATCAAGAGCCACCAGGAAAAATGAACAACAAAATAGACAGAGAGGGACTCCACTGAGTAAATCGAAATGAATGTTGACTATGTGAAACAATTGTTATGATGTCCTGTGCGAAAAATGAACAACAAAATAGACAGAGAGGGACTCCACTGAGTAAATCGAAATGAATGTTGACTATGTGAAACAATTGTTATGATGTCCTGTGCGGATAAATAGATTGATTAGATCGATATGTAGGTAGGTAGGTAGGTAATTTAAAATGCATGACAATAATACCGTAAAGGTTTGGGAGGAGGGTAAATTGAATTAAATGCTATAAATTCCTCACTTTTAGAGGAGAGGAACAATACCAATTAACATTAGATATTTATTTATTTTATTTTCTTACAATGATTTTTATTTTTTCTATTATTGCTAGTTTACAATGTTCTGTCAATTTTCTACTGTACAGCAAGGTGACCCAGTTACACATGCATGTGTACCTTCTTTTTTCTCATATTACCATGCTCCATCATAAGTGACTAGATATAGTTCCCAGTGCTATACAGCAGCATCTCATTGTTTATTCATTCCAAAGGCAATAGTTTGCATCTATTAACCCCAAATTCCCAATCCATCCCACTCCTTCCCCCTTGGCAACTACAAGCCTATTCTCCATGTCCATGATTTTCTTTTCTGTGGAAAGGTTCATTTGTGCCATATATTAGAGTCCAGATATAAGTGATATCATACGGTATTTGTCTTTCTCTTTCTGACTTACTTCACTTAGCCTGAGAGTCTCTAGTTCCATCCATGTTGTTGCAAATGGCATTATTTTGTTCTTTTTTATGGCTGAGTAGTATTCCAGTGTGTGTGTGTGTGTGTGTGTGTGTGTGTATCACATCTTAATCCAATCATCTGTCGATGGACATTTAGGTTATCTCCATGTCTTGGCTATTGTGAATAGTGCTGCAATGAACATGTGGGTGCATGTATCTTTTTCAAAGAAAGTTTTGTCTGGATGTATGCCCAAGAGTGGGAGTGCTGGGTCATATGGTAGTTCTATGTATAGTGTTTTAAGGTACCTCTATACTGTTTTCTAGCATTAGATATTTATAAATGAAGGGTGCATGCTATAATTCTAGGATAACCACCAAAAGAATAGAAGAAGAGCACATGATTTCTAAACTAAAAGAGATTTTTAAAAGTGGATGATAAAAGTGATCATTCCATAAGATGGCAAGGAAAAAAGCAAAAGGAACCTAGAACAGATAGGAAAAGAGATGCACGTAGTAAGGCAGTAGATTTAAAGAAAAATATACTAGTAATTACATTGAATGTAAGTGTACTCAATTTTCCAGTGAAAAAAAAACCCAAAGTTTGTGAGATGGAAAACAAACAAAACCCAACTGTATGTTGCTTAAAGAGATGCATTTAAAGCATAAGAACAAAGAAAGGTAGAAAGTAAAGAAGTGATATTTACCCCACTAACTACAAGAAAGCTGATATAGCTATGTTAAAATCACCAGGGTACTCTCTACATCTCATTTCAGAAAGGACCATGGAGAACAATGGACAAGGACAAAGCCAAAGTCCAGAGAGGACCAGGTACAGAGCGTTCTTCCCAGAGAGAAGATCCGAGAACTGACACAAGAACTTCCTTCACTCTGGGGCAGGGAGTCTGTACTTCTTGTCCAACATGGTTTCTTTTCGCTATGCACCCCTGCTTTCTAGGCTTCTCTTTTCCAAGTGAGCGTTTTCACTGTACGTATCCTGTTTTTGCTCCACATTACATACTGAAAGTTGAGTAGTGGGGGGGTATAACGTCCTGCTATTGTATAGGTAGCTGGAGCTGGACTTGATGGAGAGGACTGCACATCTCCCACGGAAGTTAGACTTCATTTTTTACTCAGGAAATGGATTGTATTTTACATTATCTCCCAAGGGGAGGGTTGAATGTATTTTATGCTTGGAAATAAAGGTGTGCTTGGACATTTATACGGCCAGAGGTTTAGAAGTGTCGGAGTTTGCTAATTGTTCTCCGTGTCCATTTTCCCTTTCTGCACTTCAGTAATAGAGCTCCTCTGAGTGTGAGCTTACTGCACAACTGACCAGCAAGATACTACACTTCCTGTCTCCTTCCAAGGTAGGTGTGGTCATGTGACCAAGTTTGGGCCAATGGGATGGGAACAAAATCAAGATGTATATTTATCTCCATAAAGATGAAGCTGCTTGCCCTGAATTTCACCCCCCCCCATCAACTGGGAAATGGCGATGATGAAACAATCACTTGGGTGCTAAGAGGGTTGCTGAGAGTGAGTAGAGCTGCCTGTCAGCCTAGGTTCCTGTACCTCCTCATGGAACAGAGCAGTGCTCTGGAGCACCAAAGGTGAGCTGGAAACGTGGAAGTGAGGAGGAAGCGGTTGTTTTGAGCCTTAATAGCAAGTTGGAGTCAAGATTGGAGGCCTTGAAAAGGTTGAGCCCTGCAGAGAGAGTGACCAGGCAGATGGTGGTGCCACTGGTGGTGGGAGGAAGCTTAAGAAAAAGCTCCAGCTGCCTCACATGATGTTTATGATTCTATATCTCCAGGTGTACCTTTCGTAAGAATTCCATGCCCATGTTTCCAAGGTCTGGCCAGAATTTCTCTCTGGACGTCAGACTCCTCAAATTCGACTTTTCAAAGCTTAGCTTTCTTCCCTAGAGAGCTTTTTCTTCCTCTTATATTCCCTATTCTAGTTAAGAACTGCCCCTTTCAGGAGTTCCTGTCATGGCTCAGCAGAAACAAATCTGACTAGCATCCATGAGGATACAGGTTCAATACCTGGCCTCGATCAATGGGTTAAGGATCTGACATTGCTGTGATCTATGGTGTAAGTTGCAGATGCGGCTCGGATCCCGCATTGCTGTGGCTCTGGTGTACAGCTCTGATTAGACCCCCGGCCTGGAAACCTCCATATGCCACAGGAGCAGCCCTAGAAAAGGCAAAAAGACAAAAAGACAAAAAAATAAAAAATAAAAAATATAAATAAATAACATTCTCCACTAAAAGGAACTGGAATCTGTGGAGAAATGGTTGGAACAAGGAAAGTACAAGCTGAATCTGAACTATTTTGTGATAAAATGTAAGGGAGAGCTCAAAAACATGATGGGGGGGAGTTCCTGTCGTGGCGCAGTGGTTAACGAATCCGACTAGGAACCATGAGGTTGCAGGTTCGATCCCTGCCCTTGCTCAGTGGGTTAACGATCTGGCGTTGCCATGAGCTGTGGTGTAGGTCACAGACGCGGCTGGGATCCAACGTTGCTGTGGCTCTGGCGTAGGCTGGCAGCTCCAGCTCCAGTTAGACCCCTAGCCTGGGAACCTCCATATGCCGCAGGAGCAGCCCAAGAAATGGCAAAAAGACAAAAAAACAAACAAACAAAAAATCATGATGGGGGAATGTCAAAAGTTCACAGAAGCCAGCATGAAGAACTTCACTGGCTAACTCTGGAACAATTTGAGCGTAAAAGCAAATAATAACATTAAGAGTTATAAGTTATTGAGGAGTTGCCATTGTGATTCAGCAGGTTAAGAACTTTACATAATATCCTTGAGGATTCAGGTTTAATCCCTGGCCTCACTCAGTGGCGTAAGGATCTGGTGTTGCCACAAGCTGTGGTGTAGGAGTTGCTGTGGCTGTGGCTGTGGCTGTGGTGTAGGCCGGCAGCTGCAGCTCTGAATCAACCCCTAGCCTAGGAACTTCCATATACTGCAGATACAGTTGTAAACAAAACAAAACAAAATAAAGAGTTATACTTTATTGAATAAAATAAGAATCCATGAGTCCACACTTCAGTGAATGAACAAACAAGTAGATAAATAACAAAAGAAAGAAATCACCACTTGGCTACTATTATAATCATAGCTGATTCAGAGAAAAATCATCAATGTGTGCTAAAACCAGTGGGTGAAAGTTGAAGTAATAATAAGATAATTACAGACTCTCAAAGCACCTCTCCAGAAGAAATTTATTTATTAGCAAAAGGAAAGCAGTAATTTTATAGTTACTGGCAGATGCCAGCTTCAGCAAACAATCAAAATGAACATTCTCAATAACAGGTCTAATGTGCCTCCTAGTAGGCTACCCTGAGAAGAACTCAGCATCACTTCTTCTGGATTCCTGCCCCAAACTCAGCATCAAAGTGAAAGATGATCTACCAAATAACTGGCCCACGCTCTCTAAAAAATATCGCTGTTACAATAAACCCAACTAGGATCCACGAGGATGCAGGTTTGATCCCTGACCTCACTCAGTGGGTTAGGGATCTGGCGTTGCTGTGAGCTGTGGTGTAGATTACAGATGTGGCCTGGATCCTGCATTGCAGTAGCTGTGGCATAGGCCTGCAGCTGCAGCTCCAATTCAACCCCTAGCCTGGGAACTTCCACATGCTACAGGTGTGGCCCTAAAAAAAAAGAGAGAGACCAAAAAAAAAAAAAAAAAAGAAAGAAAAAGAAATCACAATATTTTCACATCTGTGACATATTTATAATTTTTAATACTCTGAGAACCACATTTTCAGTGTAACTGGTTTCCTTTCCTTTTTATTGCTATGTATGAAGTTTTATGCGTTCAGAAGCATTACTCTGAGAGGCCAGGCTGAAAGGGCCCCTGGGTCAAAAAAATATGTTGAGCCCTGGATTGGATGCTCTCTGGCTTTCAAAGTGCACATTTGTCCATAGACAAGATCTCTATCTGTCTCTCATGGAAAATGACTCACAACTTAGATAATCATCTCTGTGACAAGGTTACAGTGACATTTTGATCATTCCTTATATGACTTGAAATGAACCTCGGGGTGAAACATCCGCAGGCTGAAACTTTTAAACTCAACCTTCCAGATAAATCCTTCTATTACAGTTTTTCTCTAGTTACTTTCATGGCAAAATGTAGGAAAACAGCACCAGAAACGGAATGAGGAAACCTCGGTCTTACTCCCAGTTCTGCTGTCTGATCCTGGGAAAGTCACTGAACCTCCCTGAACCTCATCTTATCAACACATTCAGATGAGCTTTAAGATCTCTAAGTTCCCTTTACTATGTGTACAGAATATAGTAAAATTCTATATTTCTGCCTTACTGCTGGGTGTGTTCTTTGGGATTTAGCGCTTACTATTCTATCTTCAATCCATTCATTCATTTATCAAATATCGAGGTGGGAATAACTAAGTAACCAAGCTAGAGAATTCTGGGAAATTTTTCCAGTGAGTTGCATTTCAGCTGGGTCTTAAAGGCTGAACAGAAATCTGTTATGTGAATAGAAGACTAAGCCATTCTAGGCAGAGAGGACACTTCCAGTGCCCAGGGCGCTCAGGGCCCCTAGCACACTGAGGGGCTTGATAAGAGTTCAAAGGAGACAGGATTTTTGCTGAGTCTGGCCTCCTTGGCTTATAAGAAATGGGAGGAAAGTATAAACTGGCAAAGTGATACGGTCAAGTTTGTGTTTTGGAAAAACACTCCTGAGAGGAATGTGAAGTGTGGAAGAAACTGAAATCAGAGAGATCAGTTAAAACGGAAGATACTGCAGCCTTTGAGGTAAGAGATCCTGGAGACCCCAGTCAAGGCACCGAACGTGGGAATAGAGAAAGAAAAGCAAAAAAATGGAAGGAGGAGGATTTCCCATCATGGCTCAGTGGAAAAGAATCTGACTAGTATCCATGAGGAAGCAGGTTCCATCCTTGGCCTCTCTCAGTGGGTTAAGGATGGCGTTGCCGTGAGCTGTGGTGTAGGTTGCAGACGCGGCTCGGATCTGGTATTGCTGTGGCTGTGCTGTAGGCTGGCTACTGTGGCTCCGATTTGACCCCTAGCCCGGGAACTTCCATATGCCACGTGGAAGACATGCAGCACGTCTAAAAAGACAAAAAAAGGAAAGGAAGAAAAATGGAAAGAGGAGATTTTTATGAGAAACTGGGTGTGGTGCTGAAGGAGGCATCAAGGGCAACCCTAGCTTCTAGTGAGGACAACCAGGCGAACAGTGACCTTGAAAGGGGCAGTTCTTTTTTTTTTTTTTTTTGTCTTTTTAGCGCCACACTTGTGGCATATGGAGGTGCCCAGGCTAGAGCAAGGCCAGGGATCAAACCCGCAACCTCATGGCTCCCAGTCTGATTCGTTAACCACTGAGCCACAACAGGAACTCCTGGAGAATGTTATTTAGAAACTATGATCTGGGTCCTGGGTATGTTCATTGCTACTGGGGTGGACCCTCTCAGCAGATAGAGCTGGGAAATAGATGGATATATATATATATATTGGATACATATACACAGCCATACATAGCTATATCCATTTCTCTATCTGTCTATCATCTATCTGTATTAAAACAGGTACCTTTTGTTCCGATCCAATACAGCAGCGTTCAATCTAATCCTCTCTTTCCATAATTGTGACTACCTTCTCCAAAATAGAAAAATCTGGATCCCATTATGCACAACATATTAACTTATTACTTGCTCAATCCTAGAATGCATAGAAAATAGTTTCAGAATTGTGAAGTCTTGCCTATCCAGAAAAAGTTTCCTTACTAGAAAGTTCAAATTTATTTAGTGTTCTGTTTCTCTTTAGCCTGAAGGCATGTGGTACAAATTCTATGTATCAAAGTAGCTTGGATTAATACTCCCTCCCCAATGTTATTATGTCATTTATTTGCAAAAAGCTGTAGTTGATTTTTTTCTGTTTGTATTCAATTTTAAGGTCCCCTCAGTTGTTATTCTAAGCCACTAACTTCTTGGAGTTCCCATCGTGGCTAAGCAGAAGTGAATCTGATTAATATCCCTGAGGAGGCAGGTTTGATCCCTGGCCTCGCTCAGTGGATTAAGGATCTGGCATTGCTGTGAGCTGTGGTGTAGGTCACAGATGTGTCTTGGATCTGGTGTTGCTGTGGCTGTGGCATAGGTCGGTGGCTACAGCTCCGATTCGACCCCTAGCCTGGGAACCTCCATATGCCACAGGTGAGGCCCTAAAAAGAGAGAGAAAAAAAAAAGCCACTAACTTCTGAGGTGGTGTATCGGGCAGCAATGGCTAACCCAGACACCATGGCATCATGTCACAAGGCACATGATGTCAGTGTGTCCCATTATCAGTGACAAAAAGTTGTATCATTTGGTTAAAGTCTTGTATACCAGATTGCTTCATTATAATTAATTAGTAATCCGTGGGATGTCTCATCTTCTTTCTTTAGTAACTCTTGCTATGTGGATTTAAGACCACAGTAACAACAATCAAGGGACCCTACTTCAGAGTTACATTTTTCTCTGTGGAAATACCTGCCTTAATGCTGTGGGAAGACAGACAGAAGGTGAGCACCACTGGGTCAGGGTGGGTTGGGAGATAAATTAGGAGTTTGGATTAACATACACTACTACATATAAAATATATAAACAAAAAGGACCCACTCGATAGCTCAGGAAACCATACTCAATATCTTGTTATACCCTATAATGGAAAAGAATCTGAAAGGGAATATAGGTATAATCAAATCACTTTGCTGTACACTTGAAACTAACACAACATTGAAAATCCACTATACTTCAATTAAAAAAAAAAAAAAAGAAGGTGAGCACCTTGACTGATTACCCAGTGAGTGGGCTGCACAGCTCCCAGAAAAAGATGGAAATCCAGCTGTGATGAAAACACTTGATTCTATTTGTAGTTTGAGTCTGTGCTTAAAACAGAGTGCTACAAATTCTGTGTGGGTTTGCCGACATGTGATTCTGATCCCAAATCATGAGATTTAGAGAAAGAAGAAAAGCAAAGAGCAGTCTTTTTATTTTAGGCTTTTCATATAGGCTCACATGCCTGCTAAGAAAGAAGTCTATTAAGGACACTGCTTCTTTCTGTCACAACAATACATTTGTTTCCTGGTTAGGATGAATATCATACCATATAAAACTAGTCAGGCCTATGTTGCCTTCTTGGTTCCACGTCTTTTTTATTATTTATTTATTTATTTATTTTGCTTTTTAGGGCCACACCCAAGGCATATGGAGGTTCCCAGGCTAGGGGTCAAATCGGAACTACAGCTGCTGCTGGCCTACACCACAGCCACAGCAACATCAGATCTGATCCGCGTCTGTGACCCACACCATAGCTCACGGCAACGCCAGATCCTTAACTCACTGAGCGAGGCCAGGAATCAAACCCTCAACCTCATGGTTGCTAGTTGGATTCATTGCCACTGTGCCATGACAGGAACTCCGGTTCCATGTCTTTTAATTTCTGCTCTTAAATGTACTAGTTGATCATATTCAAGCAATTAAATCATGGTCCTCTTTTTTTTTTTAATTATTTCTTTTTTATTTTTTTGGCCATGCCCACAACATGTGGAAATTCCCGGGCCAGGGATCAGACCCATGCCAGAGCATTGACCCAAGCCACTACAGTGTCAATGCCGGATCCTTAACCCACTGAGCCACACTCTGAGATGTTCGTGGCTATATCCCTCACACCTAGGATAGCACGAGGTAGGGCCTGAGTGTGTACATGCATGAATAGATGAATACATGGGGATTCCCATTCTTTCATTCATTCCTCACAGATTTATAGCATCCCCACTCTCCTGTTATATGCCAGGAGCCATCCTAGGCATTGAGCTGCTGAGGTTGATAAAACACAGCCTCTGCTTTAAGGGCTCACAGGCTACAGGGAAAGAGAGAAACATAAACCATGAATTCTAAATCTTGAAGGGAGAGGCAGGCACTGATAGAAATATACTCTGGGTTTTTTTGTTGTTGTAGTTATAAAGCATTGTCAATTTATTCACAATTTAGGCACGTTGATATGTTATTTACAAGGAAGGGCAAAAAAAGCAGAGCATCTCAGTGAGCTGCTGAAAGAACCTAGCATAGTTATAGAAAAGACAGTCGCAGTGTCATCACCATCATCATCTTTTTTTTTTTTAATAGTAGTATTTGAATTAGCTGATGAGTACCTCGGATTACCAGTGTTGCTAAACTAGGGGGAGAAGAGGCCTCCTGTGGTTAACCTGAGTTAAAATTATAAAATAATGAGATTTTTCTTAGTATAAACTGTAGTTTTAAAAATGAAGACAGGCAAAGAAAAAATATTTTAATATCATGTATAAGTCTTCCTATAGGTAATGGTAAACATATTTATATGTTTTCTATTTTTCTCGAACATATATTACTTAAAAATACATGAAAATAAGGCTGATCTGTATATTCGATTTTCTTTCGTCTCTTTTTAGGGCCACACCTGCAGCATATGGAAGTTCCCAGGCTAGGGGTCAAATGGGAGCTGCAGCTGCTGGCCTAAGTCCCAGCCGCAGCCACGCCAGATCTGAGCTGTGTCTGTGAACCAACACCACAGCTGATGGCAACACCAGATCCTTAACCTGCTGAGCGAGGCCAGGGATCGAACCTACATCCTCATTGCTTGTAAGTTGAGTTCATTACCTCTGAGTCATGAGGGGAACTCCCCATATATTCTTTTGTGACCTATTTTTTCTCACTTAACAATACTCTGTGAATATCTCTATCATCAAGTATTATCTTAGGATATCAAGTTTAAAGGTAGCTCCAATGTTAGATACAAATGTAACTATTAGTGTTATTATTTTTACCAGGCAAAAATCATTTCCAATTCAACTGGACCAAAAAATATATATATCATCGACAATCTTATCAACCTTCTCTACAAGTTAGCATGTAAATATGTAAAGTCATAGAGTCTGGGTGGTAATCAATAGTAATTAATAAGATAAATTTACATTTCTCTAGAGCTACCCTATTCGATATGGTAGCCACTAGCCATACATAGCTACCAAGCACTTGAAAGGCTAGTGTGACTGACTAAGGAAGTGCAATTTTAATTTTATTTAATTTTACTCAATTTTAACTTTAAAACTGAAGCAATGGAAAACATTTTTCCATATCAAATTCAGTAGAGCTACATTTCACTATTGCATCTCGTGGATATTGCTGTGTTTCATGAATCATCTTCAGTATTACACATAAACTCATCATCTCTCTAGTTAAGTGTAAAAGGATTGAAACAATTCATATTATTTTTTCTATGCATTAATTTAACACTGAAATGTGTGTATTTGAACATTTTATACAGACAGCACCATTTATAGTGATACCTTTGTGAATCGTAATTGGTAACTAAGTCGAAATATTATTTATGCTTTAAATGATAACATAATTAAACTTTTTAAAAATAAAAATAAGTACAGACTAATTTTAAAATTTAAACCAAAGATGTACGAGTGAGGCAGAATTGAGTGGAGATGTGGATACTAGCAATAGTATAAGAAGAGGAAAAAAACAGAGATTGGAAGAAAGTATGTTGGAATTTTCATGTAATTTGCTACAGTAGATTGAAATTAAACACTTACTCGTTGGATAAAAATTGTACAAAGATAATAAAGTAGACAATATTAAGGAGCATTTTTAGCATGTACAGAATGAATTTGATGAGAACAGTCAAAAAAGAATCAGTAAAAGTAGTTGACTACATTCAAGATGTGTGTCCAATGAGGAGTTTCTTGGTGGCCTAGTGGTTAAGTATCTAGTATTGTCAGTGCTGTAGTGTGAGTTTGATCCCTGGCCATGGAACCTCTGCATGTTGTGGGCAAGGCCAAAAAAAAAAAAAAAAAAAAAAAGAATGTCCAATTAAAATTGTTTAACAAAATAACAGGCTCTGAACTTGTAACTTTGGCCAGCTTTATAATGGCTTAGATTCTTACACATAAAAGAAAACTGTTTTAGATAGCTATAGTAAAAATGACTTCAGGTATGGAAATTCTGTTTTAAAAATATAAAGGAAAGATTAAAAACAATATGTTTTTAAAAAAAGAGAGCTCTACATTTAAAGTACAAAATAATTGCCTGTAGAATATAAGAACTTTCTAACAGTATACAAGATTAATTGATTCAAAAATTGGAAAAATTGCAAGTACTTTGCTTTAGCTTTAGATGATTCATGTAACACAGGACACTGTCTAATACTTTGGGTATGTTTTGTCTCAAAGGACTGCTATATTTGCAGAAAATGTCAATTTATAGCCTAAAAAACCTTGGCAGAGATGTTTTTAAATCTTTAACATTTGTCAAAGGAGAAATTCAGTTAAATATGAAAAAAATATGTCATGACGGATGGTTCTCCAGCATTTAGGTCAAAATTGTGGATCTATTGGAATTTTATAAACAAGAGGATAATGTTTTTCTGGTGACTTCATATCACTCTATGATACACACTGAAAATATGTGTGCTCAGTTCTCTGGAACAGACTGTGAAAAGTGTCATGGATACACTTGTTGAAAATGTTCAGCATATACATGCAAATGCTATGACTCATCATCAGCTTATGGAAATGTTGAAAGAAGTAGACAATAAATTTAATGATCTTGTATTCATTGCCAGCACTGATTTGCACAAAGTTTTACAAAGTTTTACCATGCTTTTAACTCCAGTTAAAGATTTTCTTAAAAGAAATGCTTGCCAAATATTCATTAATTTTTAAAAAATGGCAACGTGATCTACATGTTTTCTCACAGATTTCACACTGCATATAAACAAGACAAATTTGAAACTCCAAGGAAAGGAAAAGCTTGTGATTTTAGCTAGGCAGGTGTAAGAATTTATGTTAAAATTGAAATTTTTCATGATTCAAATCAACAATAGTGATTTTATATATTTGTCTAACGTGAATCAATATTTTAATTTAGAAGGTTTTAATTTCAATAGCATTATGTAAATTGACTGTAAATACTGGAAGAAAAATTTGAAGAATGCCTCATGTATATTGATAAATTTAGAATTGCTTCTTAAATAGCACTGTATGCCTTTGGGTTTAATGTTAAGAATACTAAGTTGGCGTTCCTGTCATTGCTCAGTGGAAATGAATCTGACTAGGAACCATGAGCTTGCGGATTCGATCCCTGTCCTCACTCAGTGGGTTAAGGATCAGTGTTGCTGTGAGCTGTGGTGTAGGTCGCAGATGTGTCTCGGATCTAGTGGTGCTGTGGCTATAGTGTAGGAGGGTGGCTACAGCTCTGACTGAACCCCTAGGCTGGGAACCTCCATATGTTGCGGGTGCGGCACTAAAAGGCAAAAAAACCAAAAAAGAATGCTAAGTTGACACAAGTTACTGAATCTGCTTAACTTGGACAGATGTAGTTTTGAAACTTACATGCTTTAACTTTAAAGTCAAATCAATTCTCCTAAAAAAAACCCTAGTTTTGGAGTTCCCTGGTAGCTCAGGGGGTTAATGATCCAGCATTGTCACTGACCTGGCTCAGGTCACTGCCATGGCAGGGGTTTGATTCCTGGCCCAAGACCTTCCACATGATGCAGGCATGGCAAAAAAAAAAAACCCCACGAAACACTAGTTTTGTCAATGTGGATGAAAATATCAAAAGGAAAATGATTTGGGGTACCCTTATTATATATTAAAAGGATTATATTTTGAATATATTGGGTAAAATAATATGTAATATTAACATCAGTTTCTCCAATTTCTTTTTACCTTTTTGGGGGGGTGGTTGTGCCCATGGCATATCTCTGGGGCCAGGTATTGAAACCGTGCCACAGCAGTGATGATGTTGGATCCTTAAAACACATTGATCCACCAGAGGATTCCCTTTATTTTTTTTTTTTTATTTGGCTACTAGAAAATTTTAAATTGGATATGTGGCTCCAATGGACAGCACTGATCTGCATCAGGTAACATACTGCATCAGGTTGTACTTATTTGGCAATTCTCCAGTATGACATTGAAAGAGCACAGAATAGTCATTTTACTATTTGGTAAGTAATCTTATTCTGAAATTTGGGGTAAGTTTTCTTAACATTATTGGCTCATGAAAGACCATGTTCTGTCTGAGACGTGCAGTAACTCAGCAGGTTTAGAGCCTGTGTCTTTGGAAGAATAATAGCCGCTGAGTCGGAAAAGGAAGTCTAGATCCATACTGTGAGAAGTCTTTAAGCATTTGATCTTTATTATGCAGGCAACTGGCAGCTATTAAAGAATTTTGTTTTGTTTTGTTTTTTTGCTTTTTAGGGCCGCCTCCACGGCATATGGAGGTTCCCAGGCTAGGAGTTGAATCACAGCTACAGCTGCTGGCCTACACCACAACCACAGCAATGCGGGATCCGAGCTGCATCTGTGACCTACACCACAGCTCACAGCAATGCCAAATCCTTAACCCACTGATCAAGGCCAGGGATCGAACCCACAACCTCATGGTTCCTGGTTGGATTTGTTTCTAATGTGCCACGACAGGAACTCCTACTGAAGAGTTTTAGCATGTGTTTTTTTCAATCATTAGATTTGTTTTCTGGAGAGGTAACTATTGAAGCATGTGGAACATGAATCGCAGGAAGCCAGTATTACTATGCAGAATAGAAAGAATAAAGGCCCAAATTTAGGTAATGGGAAATAAAAGGTGGGGGAAATGATAAGATGAACTTAAGAAAGATTTGGAGATTGGTGGAGTGTGGGAAGTGAAGAGAAAGAATAAAGAATGAGTCCGAAGTTTTTGATGCAGTCAGCTCAATGAATGGTGAGGGTACAGAGTCTGCATAAAAAAAAAAAATACTTAGGGAGTTCCCGTCGTGGCACAGTGGTTAACAAATCCGACTAGGAACCATGAGGTTGCGGGTTCGATCCCTGCCCTTGCTCAGTGGGTTGACGATCTGGTGTTGCCGTGAGCTGTGGTGCAGGTTGCAGATGAGGCTCGGATCACGCGTTGCTGTGGCTCTGGTGTAGGCTGGTGGCTACAGCTCCGATTAGACCCCTCGCCTGGGAACCTCCATATGCCGCGGGAGTGGCCCAAGAAATAGCAAAAAGACCAAAAAAAAAAAAAAAAAAAAAAAAAACTTAGGAATAAACCTGGCCAAGGAGGTGAAAGACTTATATGCTGAGAACCACAAAACATTAGTAAAGGAAACTGAAGATGCTTCAAAGAAATGGAAAGATATCCCATACTCTTGGATTAGAAGAATTAATATTGTTAAAAGGGCCATACTACCCAAAGCAATCTACAGATTTAATGTGATCTCTATCAAATTACCCATGACATTTTTAACAAAACTAGAACAAATAATCCTAAAATATATATGGAACCACAAAAGACCCAGAATTGTCAAAGCAATCCCAGGGAAAAACAACAAAGCAGGAGGCATAACCCTCCCAGATTTCAGACAATGCTCCAAAGCTACAGTAGTCAAAACAGCATGGCATTGGCACAAAAACAGATGCATGGATTAATGGATCAGAATAGAGAGCCTAGAAATAAACTCACACACCTATGGTCAATTAATCTTTGTAAAGAAGGAGAGAATATAAAATGAGAAAAGATAATCTCCTCAGGTGATGTTGGGAAAGTTGGACAGCCACATTTAAATCAATGAAATTAGAACACACTCTCACACTTTACACAAAATAAACTCAAAACAGCTTAAAGACAAATATAAAACATGACACTATAAAGCTCCTAGAAGAGAACATAGGCAAAACATGCTCTGACATAAATTTGTACTGATGTTTTCTTAGGTCAGTCTCCCAAGGCAATAGAAATAAAAGCAAAAACAAACAAATAGGACCTAATTGAGCTTATAAGTTTTTCACAGCAAAGGAAACCATAAACAAAATGAAAAGACAACATACAGACTGGGAGAAGGTATTTGCATATGATGTGACTGACAAGGGCTTAGTTTCTGAAATATGCAAACAGCTCATAAACTGTTAAGCAAGCTAATAAGCAAGCTAATAAAAAAGGGGCAGAAGACATTTCTCCAAAGAAGACAGCCAGACCAACAGGCACATGAAAAAATGCTCAACATCACTAATTATTAGAGAAATGCAAATCAAAATCACAATGAGGTACCACCTCACACCAGTCAGAATGGCCATCATTGAAAAGTCTACAAACAATAAATGTTGGAGAGAGTATAGAGAAAAAGGTACCCTTCTACACTGCTGGTGGGAATGTAAATTGGAGAACAGTATGGAGGTTTGTTAAAAAACTGAAAATAGAGTTGCCATATGATCCAGCAATCCCAATCCTGGGGCTATATCCAAACAAAACTACAATTCAAAAAGACACATGTTGGAGTTCCCGTAGTGGCGCAGTGGTTAACGAATCCGACTAGGAACCATGAGGTTGCGGGTTCGGTCCCTGCCCTTGCTCAGTGGGTTAACGATCTGGCGTTGCCGCGAGCTGTGGTGTAGGTTGCAGACGCGGCTCGGATCCCGCGTTGCTGTGGCTCTGGCGTAGGCTGGTGGCTACAGCTCCGATTCGACCCCTAGCCTGGGAACCTCCATATGCCGCGGGAGCGGCCCAAGAAATAGCAACAACAACAACAACAACAACAACAAAAAAGACACATGCACCCCTATGTTCATAGCAGCACTGTTTATAATAGCCAAGACATGGAAGCAACCTAAATGTTCATGAATGGATAAAGATGTATATATATAGATGTATATATGTGTGTATATATATATAAATATGTATATGTGTATATATGTATATATATATCTGTGTGTGTGTACACACACGCACACACACACACATCTTTCCATATATGTATTGGAATACTACTCAGCTGTAAGAAAGAATGAGATAATGATATTTGCAGCAACATGGATGGACCTAGAGATTATCATACTAAGTGAATTAAGTCAGAAAGAGAAAGACAAATACCATATATCACTTATATGTGGAATCTAAAATATGACAGAAATGAACTTATTTATGAAACAGAAACAGACTCACAGATATAGAGAATAGAACTGTGGTTGCCAAAGGAGAGCAGGGATAAGGGAGGGAAGGATTTGAAGTTTGGAATTAGCAGAGGCAAGTATTATATATAGGATGGATAAACAACAAGATCCTATTTGTATAGCACAGGGAACTATATTTAGTATCCCATAATAAACCATAATGGAAAAGAATATGAAAAAGAATATATATATATGTATGTACAACTGAATCACTTTTCTGTACAAAGAAACACAGCATTTAAATCAACTATACTTCAATAAAATAAATTTCTAAAAAAAAATTTTTTTGTCTTTGTGGGCCGCACCTGTGGCTTATAGAAGTTCCCGGGCTGGGATCAAATCGGAGCTACAACTGCTGGCCTGCACCACAGCCACAGCAAGTCGGACTACAAGCCACATCTGCGACCTACACCACAGCTCATGGACATGCCCAATCCTTAACCCACTCAGTGAGGCCAGGGATAGACCCTGCGTCCTCACGGAGACTGGTCAGGTTTGTAACCCACAGAGCCACAATGGGAACTCCAATTTCAAAAAAAAAATTAAAATGTTTTAAAAAGTAAAACTTTACTCCAAAAAATAATAGAAAAAAAATTTAAAAACAAAACACAGAGTTCAGTGTGTTCACTTGACTTTGTAGGGGGTGAACATAACCGATAGACGGGTCCAAGGCTCAGGGGAAGAGGTGGGAGCTGGGGAAGGAGCTTTAGGAATCTTCTGCATATAGGTGGCTAGAACTGCAGGAGTAGATGAGATCACCTGGAGGAGAAGTTCTCCACCTTGGCTGCACCTTACAATCACTTGGAGGGATTGGGAAACTCCACCGCCCAGGCCATACCACCACCCAATCAAATCAGGAGGGGACAAGGCATAATAATTTTTAAAAATTTTGAACTTCCCATTGTGGCTCAGCAGAAACGAATCTGACTAGTATCCATGAGGACGCAGGTTTGATCCCTGGCCTTGCTCCTTGGGTTAAGGATCTGGCGTTGCTATCAACTGTGGTGTAGGCTGGTGGCTACAGCTCCGCTTCGACCCCTAGCCTGGGAACCTCCATACACCATGGGTGCGGCCCTAAAAAGCCAAAAAATAAAAATTCTAACATGCAGTCAGGTTTGAGAACCATTGCTACAGGGTAAGGAAAGAAGACATACCAAGGATCCTGCCGAAACGCGGCATTTAGACAGCAGAGAGCGAAACCTGTGAAGAAGTTTGTGAAGGAGCTGTCAAGGCAAAGAAGCAGCGGGAGCCCAAAGATAGTGATGTCCTGGAAGCCACGGGAAATGGAGGTTTCTACATGATAAAGCAAGTTCAAGGAATAAAAGAACCGAGAAAAGGTGAACAAAGATCACCGAACAAGGTGAAAGCCCAGCTGTCTTGGGGGAGAAAATACCCACACACATACATACACCTATGCGTGTGCGCATGGGCACAGCAGTCAGCGCCAAGGTGAGGTTCTCCCCATTATGCTGAGGAGCAAGTGGGAAGGACCAGGAGAGGCAAAAGGCTAGATTGCTCCAAGTTTGGGAGTTTGCAGGAACAAAGGACAAGGGCTTGCGAGGTTGAGGACTTGCTAACTCCACATGGGACGAGAACAGACCATGGTGAGGGATAAAGTTAAGGGGAAACAGGGTGGTCTGGGGACTGAAGGTCTTGATGTGCTCAAAGAACAGACACCGTGTACCTATTCTGAATGGCCCACGACCTTAATTGGAGCTGCTTCTTCTCCCCGCCCCACCCTTAGTTTCTAGAATTACTGGAGTTGAGGAGATTAAGGAACTGAGACAAGGGCGTTGGTGGAATCTTCCACCGAGAAGCCGAAACTCCACCTAGGATGAGACAGGCGTTGCACTGAGGTCATACAGGTGTCAAAGTTGTCAGTGAAGGTGAGGTGTGGCCAGGAGCCTGGTGGAGAGTGACTGGGCTGGATGAGGCATGTACCTCCTGAGGGTTTTTATTAACTCTGGGAACAATGGGCTGAAAGTATCAAAAAAGGCCACCTTCCTGTTTTCCTCAACCCTGCATTTCAAAAGGCAGACTGTTTCCCTTAAGTCAAGCTTGCCTATTACCGAGAGATTTAAACATGTCTCAGACACTGCTGTGTCATATACAATGCAGGAGCATTGCTTTTCTCACTTTCCTTGACATAGTCTTACATTTTTCTATACATTCATTGTTTCTGATAACTTTTCATTTTGATATAATTTTAAATGCAGGCACAGAAAAGCTGTAGAAACTGTACAAGGAACTCTTTTATACCCTTTATCCAGATTCAACCATTGTTGGTATTTTGCTTTATCAGTCTATTTTTACATGCATATTCCGCCCCCCCCCCCATCACTAGTTAGTTGGAGACATTTACTCAAAATGCTTGGGCTGTAATTTGTAAGAACAAGGACATTCTCTTATGTAACCACAGTACGCCGATCAAAGTCAGGAAATTTATCATTGCTACAAAGCTATTGTTCAATCCACAGTCCTTGTTCCACTTTTGTCACTTGTCCCAGTAATGTCTCCTGTGGCTATTTTTCTTTCCTGGTCCAGGATCCAGTCCAGGCTCATACATTGTGACTTAGTTGTCTTATCTTTTTAGTTTCTTTCTTGTGGAACTGTTCTTCAGCTTAACTTTGTATTTCTTGACCTGGATATTTTTTGAAGAATACAGGCCATTCATTTTGGGTTTTGTTGTTGTTGCTGTTGTCATTTGCTTTTTGGGGCTGCACTCATGGTATATGGGGGTTCCCAGGCTAGGGAATAGGGGCTACAGCTGCAGGCCTACGCCACAGCCACAGCAACACCAGATCCAAGCCGTGTCTGCAACCTACACCACAGCTCATGGCAATGCCGGATCCTTAATACACTGAGCGAGGCCAGGGATCAAACCCGCATCCTCATGGGTACTAGTTGGATTCGTTTCTGCTGCACCACAACAGAAACTCCTTTTTGTTTTTCGTTTTTTTGCTTTTTAGGGAGGCCATTCATTTTGTGGAAAATCCCTTGGTTGGAGTTTATCTGATGTTTCTTCATGAATAGATTCAGGTTGTACATTTTTTGGCAAAAAGACCACAGAAGGGCTATTGGGTCCTTTTCAGTATGTCCCACCAGGAGGCACAGGATGTTGGTTTGGCCCAACTGGAGATCTTACTGTTGCTTCATAACAGCAGTGGAACATTCTTTGAGCTTTATTTTTCCCATTTGGCAGGCATTTTGCATTGCACTACAATTTTCTTTTCTGCACAAGCATGCTAATGTGAAGTTTCTAAATTAGTTTTGGTCAATTGCAAATAACCAAAGTGCAATAACCTCGTGTTTTTTAAGGAAACAAGTGTAAGATAATGGAGTTCCTGTCATGGCTCAATGAAAACAAATCTGGCTAGCATCCATGAGGATGCAGGTTCTATCCCTGGCCTCGCTCAGTCGGTTAAGGAACCAGCACTGCCGTGAGCTGTGGTGTAACTCACAGACTGAGCTCGGATTCCACGTTGCTGTGGCTGTGGCATAGGCCTGCAGCTGTACCTCTGATTCTACCCAACCTGTAACCTGGGAACCTCTATATGCCAAGGGTCTGGCCCTTAAAAGACAAAAAAAAAAAAAAAAAAAAAAAAAATCCATTCATTTCTACTTGTGGAGTTTTATGTCAACAGGTATACTTAAACAAATTATACTATTTCAGACAAAATGAGAAAAAATTAGTTACTTGTAAATAATGTAGAAAAAAGTATAGGAGTTCCCGTTGTGGCACAGTGGTTAATGAATCTGACTGGGAACCATGAGGTTGCGGGTTTGACCCCTGGCCTTGCTCAGTGGGTTAAGGATCTGGCGTTGCCGTGAGCTGTGGTGTAGGTCGCAGACACGGCTCGGATTTCGTGTTGCTGTGGCTCTGGTGTAGGCCAATGGCTACATCTCTGATTCGACCCCTAGCCTGAAACCTCCATATGCCGTGGGAGCGGCCCAAGAAAAGGCAAAAAGACAAAAAAAAAAGGTATAAACTTTCTGACAGAATGAATATGGCATATGGACCCCAGGCTAGGGGTCTAATCGGAGCTGTAGCTGCCAGCCCACACCAGAGCCACAGCAACGCGGGATCCGAGCCGCGTCTGCAACCTACACCACAGCTCACGGCAACGCCAGATCCTTAACCCACTGAGCAAGGCCAGGGATAGAACACTCAACCTCATGGTTCCTAGTCGGATTCGTTAACCACTTCGCCGCAACGGGAACTCCCAGAATGAAGCTTTTTTTTAACAGCTTCAGCATATGGAAGTTCCCAAGCCAGAGGTCCAATTGGAGCTGCAGCCTACACTACAACCACTGCAACAGCAGATTTGAGCTGCATCTGCAACCTATGCCATAGCTTGCAGCAATGCTGGATCCTTAACCCACTGAGCGAGGCCAGGGATTGAACCTATATTCTCAGAGAGAGGACGTCAGGTCCTTAACCCACTGAGCCACAACAGAAACACCGAGCCACAATGGAGCTATCTATGTATGTGTGTAAACATTAATATATTAATATATTTTTTCTTTTTCTTTTTTCTTTTTTTTTTTTTTTTTTTAGGGTCACGCCTGCAGCATAGGGAGGTTCCTGGGCTAAGGGGTGAATCAGAGCTGTAACTGCTGGCCTACACCACAGCCACAGCAACTCGGGAACAGAGCTGCATCTGCGATGTACACCATAGCTCATGGCAACACCGGATCCTTAACCCATTGAGTGAGGCCAGGGATGGAACCCGCATCCTCACGAATGCTAGTCATGTTCACTAACCACTGAGCCACAACGGGAACTCCAATGTACTAATATTAATGTATCCTTAAAGTACAAGACTTTTATGATTAACATGGTGCTATGCCAGGTAATAAAACCAGAAGAAACCTCTGGCTTAGTGGAGAGAAGTAAATTATTTTTGCAGCATGGATCTTAGTAACTGCTGCATAATGATTTTAGGCAGATTCTTAGAGCCTGACAGAGGGGAGTCATGGGACTGGTTGTGCCAAGGGGAAGAAGCTGCAAACCGAGCCAAAGAAGATTTGAAAATAAGAGCTGTGTCAACATGCATAAATTCACTTGCTTTGAAGAAGCTGCAATGGGATCCAGGAACAGGAACAAAGAATATTTATTGTTTTGCCTTTGCATGCCAAAATGTAATCTCTCTTTTTCTTCTACTTTTTCCTTAAAACAACAATTGTCTGCATGTAGAATGAGTGTGTTTTAAATGAACCATTCAGTGCTTTTTTTTCTGCTCTCATTTCCAGTGCTGAGCAGCAATATGATAGCCTAGAAATCTCCTGACTTTGGAGTCAGACTGACCCACACTTCAAGCCTGGCTCTGCCACGCACTTGTATGTGCACTTCAGCAGATCACTTGGCCTCGTTGTCTATGTGTTTGTTTATTTATTTACTTATTATTTATTTATGTGTTTACACAGGGAATAAACCTTGCTGGATTGGGAGGATTAAAAATGACATATGTAAAGAACTCCCAGTACTTTATAAATACTGTGGCCAATAGTGGACATTCAATAATGGAGGCTGGATATAAGGACAAAGTAGTTTCAAAAAAAGAGCCCTGGCCAGGGAGCTGGGGCACCAGGGTCCTGTTACCAGAAAACTGGGTTCATCTCTTGGTGGTTCTTGAGCCAAAAAACACAATGAAGCCAAAGATCTATCGGGAGAAAGAAGGAGTTATTACTTGCAACCACGTAAGGAGGACACTGGGGATCCTTCCTTGAACAGCAAAATTGGGGGAGTCTTTTGTTTATTGTTTTGGCCCCACTCATGGCATGTGGAATTTCCCTGGCTAGGGATGGAACCTGCACCACAGCAGTGACCCAAGCCACTGCAGTGACAATGCTGGATCCTTAACCCACTAGGCCACCAGGGAACTCCAAAAATGGCTTCTCTCATGTCAGGAAAGCCACGCCTGGTCCTGTTTTTCTGGGGAACCCCTACCCTAGCTGCTTACAGTCATGGTCCCTGAGCCTTCATTTTACTAACAAGCATCTAGTCTTGGGCTGGTCCCTCAAACTTTCTAGATTTTTTTTTTCCATTAGGGAAGGTGTGTTGGCTGGAGATGTAGTTGAAGGGGCACTAGCATGCCGTCACTAATGCATGGTGGAAAGTTCTTCGCTGGCAAGCTGATCATTGTGCTGTGGCAACACAGGTGAGCAAGCACACAAGTAATTAGTCCTGCCTGGATCAGGGTGTGTACATGAGCTGGGCCTTGAATGTTCACGTGTGGGCTTCTCCACTGTTGAAAGGAGGTGTTTCAGGACAAAGACCCAAATGTCCATCGGGTGAAAGCGTGTGGTGAGGCAAAACGGCGGCTCCCAGCCAACTCCACTGCAATCAACTTCTGGGATTATCTCTGACGGCTGAGTTGCATCACAAACATTTAAGATAGGTGGACCCTCTGGGTTTTGGAAATCTTTTAGCTTTACTCTAGGGAAATGGTAACTGAAATAGGAATTGCCCTGTAAACCCCCAGGTACTTACCATTTGAACTGGGGCAAAGGAAACTACCAGTTAAACAAGTAGTCTTAACTTGGTAATAGTAATAACTGTTCCATGGGTTGTTTCCAGTGCCAGGCACTGTTGAAGTGCTGTATTTCTATTAATCTATTTAATCCTCAGAATAACTGGGTGAAAGCGGTGCTGTTGTGATACTTCCTTCACAGATGAAGAAATTTTGCCAAAGATCTCTTGGTAAAGGTCACTCGCAAGCAAATGGAAGAATCAAGATTAGGATCCAGGGTGCTGACAAAGGCCCTGATCCTAACCATTCTGCAAACCGCCTTTCTAGAGACGGAGTAAGGAAGGAATCGATCTTATAGGAAAGTATATATTGAACTAGTGCTAACAGTCACCTCTTTGAGTATAGCTGCAGTAAATGCTGCATTCAGATGAGAAGCCAGGGCATTTCTTGGGACCAAAACACGCACAATTATTGGCTTTGGTAACAGTTTTGATTGTGTCACTATTTGAGCGTAGGCGCTTAGATAATGCCCTGCAACAATTCAGTCTCCCCTTCCCTAGTGCGCCATTCTTTGCTGCAAGTGAGAAGAAAGGAGGAAGTGGGGTGGGTTGGACAGCATTTCACTTGGAGAATTGAGGGCTTTGTCAAGAGTTTCAAGTGGAGGCTGCCTTAAGGAAGGCTGGTCCTGGAGCTCCCTGGTGGCATAGCAGGTTAAGGATCCCGAGTTGTCTCTGCTGTGGTGCAGGTTCAGTGCCTGGCCTGGGAACTTCTGCATGCTGTGGGCATGGCCAGAAGGGGGAAGAAATGATAATAATTCTTAAAAAAAAAAAAGAAAGAAAAGAAACGCTGGCCCCTGTGTATCTCCTTTGGGCTGAGTGATGGAGCCACAGGCTGCCAATCTGCCCGAAAAGTCAGGCGTCCTCAAACTGGAGGACCCCTGGTGGGGGCGGGGGTGCTACAAGAACACCTCTCAGGGCACTGTGAGGCTGCAGGCAGTGGGAGAGTGGCTGCAGACAATAGCAGAAAAGGCCTTCTCATCCGTTTGTGTTCCCCAAGCTAGTTCTCAAAGGGCCAGCGGGGATACCAATGAGGATTATGACTGGCACTCAGGGTGCTGGCTTGCAATGTCTTGAGGAAAACCTATTTTGTGTTGCTGTGGCTGTGGTGTAAGCCAGCGGCTACAGCTCCCATTCCACCCCTAGCCTGGGAACCTCCATGTGCCGCGGGTGCAGCCCCAAAAAGACAAACCCAAAAAACCCACAACCGTATTTTGTCATTTACTTTTCTTAAATAATCATCCAGAGAGTTCTACCAACAAACTCTTAAGGGACTTACAAATGGGCTGTGGATTGCCTGGCACCCTGGGGATCAGGAATACAGTCACCACCACCCCCAGTGCCCTGCCCAGTATCTGTAGAGGATTGGTTCCAGGACCCCCTCAAACAGAAAAGTCTGAGAGTGCTCAAGTCCCTTATATAAGATGATGTGGTGTTTGCATTTAATGAATCTTAAAATCATCTCTAGGTTATTATAATATTTAAGACAATGTAAACACTATGTAAATAGTTATAAATACAATGTAAATGCTGTGTAAATAGTTCCCAGACATGGGCAAATTCAAGTTTTGCTTTTAGGGACTTCGTGGACTTTTTTTTTTTTTTTTTCAATCTGAGGTTGGTTGAATCTGGGGATGCGGAACCATGGATGCGGAAAGCTGACTGTATGAGTCGTGTGATGGGCAAGAGAATGGGGAAGTCCTTTGGGCTGTGGGATGGAAATCCTGTGAAATCAGATTGTTATGATCATTATACAGCTACAGATGTGATAAATTCATTTGAGTAATAAAAAAAAGAGAGAATGGGGAAGTCCAGAGTGGGGAACTCTGGGTTGGTTGTCACCCTCATCTCCCTTCCCCAACACCTGACCCGAGAGAACTGGGTTTCTCTGCTTAGGGTCTTTTGGGGTGTCAAGCATGAAGCTCTATTCTTCAGTTCATTTCAAAGGACACAGATATTGAGGGCCTACTGTGTGCCAGGTACGGTGCTAAGCACTGGGAGGATGAAAAGTCCAGTCCTGAAGGAGCTCAGAGCCCAGAGTAGGGCGTGCCCTAGTAATAATAGCACCGACCTCATCATCATAGCCATTCCTTGAATACTTATGTGTCAGATACTGCCCTCTGTGCTTGTCGTATATTTATTCATTGAATCCACACAACAGCTCTAGGAGGTGGATACTGGTATTATCTCCATTTTACAGCAGGGGGAGGAGACACAGAGAGATTGATGAACCCGTCCATCGTCACACAGCTAGTAAGAGGTTAGATAGGAACTCACACCAGAAATCAGTTTGGTGGAGATAGGCAATTGCTCCAGGGAGGAGGGAGGCGGGACACCCTCTCCAATCACATACTTCCTGGTGGGTAGGGGGACCTGCTGGTGGGAGGCAGGCAAACCCACAGACCTCAGCTTTGCGGAGTTGTGAGAAAAGTGGGGACGCTTTGAGACAAAAGGCTGAGCCATCAGAGGCAGCACATGAAGGGGTGAATAGCTAGACGCTGAAGCCACCTGCCTGGGTTCAAGTCCTGGCTCTAGTACTTTCTAGCTACCTAACCTCTTTATGCCTCAGTTAATCCTCTCAGGGCTGATAAAGGATTAAATAAGTTAGCATTCAAGGCTGAAGAATACTCTTCACCGGAAAAAGCACAACCATGAGGCTGGTTTCCCAGCAGCCTTCAATTTTGTTCCTTTTCGCAAACATCTCACTACTAAGTCCACCCCATCAGGCACTGACGTGAAATTTGCTTCAGGTGATAAAGTTCACGTAATAGAAATCTCTCTACAGCTTTACCTTACAAACTTGGTTTGTCTACAAGTCTTTTATTTTTTTTATAATTTGGGGCACCTGTATGTAATTCTTTTTGGGGGGCCGCAGGTGCAACATATGGAACATTCCAGGCTAGGAATCGAATCGGAGTTACAGCTGCCCTACAGCCACAGCAACATGGGATCCAAGGCGTGGCTGCGATCTACACCACAGCTCATGGCAATGCTGGATCCTTAACCCACTGAGCAAGGCCAGGGATTGAACCGGCATCCTCTTGGATACTAGCCAGGTTCGTTTCCGCTGAGCCACAATAAGAACTCCCACCTGTATATAATTCTAAGACATTTACATCACCTCAAAAGGAAACCCTGTACCTATTAAGCAGTCACTTGGCTTCCCTCCTTCCCCCAGCCCCAGGACACACTAACCTGATTTCTGTCTCCATGAATTGACATATTCTGGACGTTTCAAGTGGAGCCATACAGTATTTGTCCTTTTGTGACTGGCTTCTTCCACTTAGCATAATTTTTCCAAGGTTCACCTATGTCATGCCCGATATCAGTACTTCATTCCTTTTTATGGCTTAATAATATTTTGTTTCTCCATTCATCTGTCGATGGAAATTTGGTTGTTTCCACCTTTGGGCCATTGTAAATAGTGCTCCCGTAAATATTCAAGTTTTGGTTTGAACACCTGTTTTTTCCATTCTCTTGGGTCTATACCCAAGAGTGGAATTGCTGGGTTGCAGGGTAACTCTGTGTTGAATGTTTTGAAGAGCCGCCAAACTGTTTCCCATAGTGGCTGCACCATTTTACATTCCCACCAGCAATTCCTCCACATCCTCGCCAGCACTTGTTATTTTCTGGCTTTTAAAATGTATTTATTTACTTGAGTCAGAGCCATCCTCATGGCTGTATCTATTGGGGTTCACATGGCTTTGGGATTTGGCGGTGCTACTCTTCACTTTGCACTGGCATCTCCTGGGTGTTTATATATTTATTTTAACAACCTGATGCCTGGGCTGCACCTGGGTCGAGGCCCGGCAGCAGCAATAGCTTTGAAAGCTCCCTAGGCAATTCCACTGTGCAGCCAAAGTTGAGAATCACTGTATCCAAGATTCCAGGCCCCTCTCGGTGGCTATACACTCTTTTTAATCAGAAATTTAAATCGTGTTTAACTAGCTGGGCGAGGCTCACATTTGTCTGAGAAATGGTGGGGGAGTGATCCAGATTTCTGTCAGCCATTGTAACCCTGATAGCTAAGGCCAGTTTTTTGTTTTTTGTTTTTTTTTTTAAGAGAGGAAGTGATTTCATCACAGCTGCAAACAGGGGGCAGGGAGGCAGAGTGTCTCCAAGGGTCCCAAGTGAACTGATGAAAAAACAAAAAAACAAAACAGCAAAACAAAAGGCTACTGGGTAGCAACCCCCTCCCAACCTCTCCACAAGGCAGGTTTGGGGGCAGCAGCCCAATAGGTGGCCTGTGGCATTTTACAGTTAGCATCCCCCACTTCCCTGCCACCACTAACCGCCTTCTCCTTTTTAACAGAAGTGCTTTGCTGTTTTCGATTTTCTTCCTCCCAGGAGGTAGTTACTGCTGCTAACTGTGCAGGATAGTGTGGCTCTCCAGAGTTTTTAAAAACAGCTGCGGACATGCAAGTTGGCCTAACTGCCAGCACGCACATGGGCCCAGGTGAACCTGAGTTTTGGGTAAGATTAGTAACTAGCATGAAGTAGCACTTTGCTAAGAGGTTTTTCCACTCTAAGTATTGACTTCATCTTATTGTCACCACCCTCCAGCCACTCCCCCGCACCTTTGCCAGGAACAGCTGCAGGGGAACAACCAAACACCATGGGGAACAGAAGGGTTTCATGGTAAGGGGGTGTCGAGAAGGACCACACGTAGGACTGGGGCCTGCGTCAGGTGCTTTGTGCAGCGAAGAAGGAAGCCTGGTCTTGCTCTGGTTTGGTGCCGTCTGGAAGCAGGCGTGAGCCCCGAGCTGGTGGCTTAGTAATGTCATCCAGAAGGGGGAAGACCAGACAAAGGCTGGGATTGGTGAAGAAGCAGCAGTTGCTCAGAGGAGTCAGGACCCAGGAACACTGGGTGACTTTGGTGGTTGGGACAAGTTCCTGCTTTGTCTGTGTTCTGACATGATTAAGGAGTGGCCTTGTTTTTGATTTATCCCATCCTGGTCACAGAGTGGCCTTGTCTGATGTTAGGGCCCCAGGGAATTGCCTATGTTCAACAGGAGAGGGCCTGGCCTACTCCTGACAGATGCCATGGACTGCTTTTCTGTTTTAGGCCTCCTTTTGGCCAAGTGCAGACAAGGGCAGGCTAGAGGACATTGATCTGTGACATCCAAATTTTCACCATTGCCATGGTTTTGTTGTTTGGGAAACACAGGCTGGAGTTGGGTGAGTCTCCTGCTTTTTTGTTTCAGGAAAAGTTGCTGATTTCTTTGATGTGACAACAGTTGCACAGGATACACACCGGTCCACTCTAACACAAGCAATTCCCACACACAAAGTGATGATTCATCCAACGGGCCTCGAAGCCAGGGGCCTAGATTATAAAACCCAGGCAAGGAGAACACGTTCCAGAATCCAAAGAGGTACTTACAGCCCAGCTGGAGGCATTTAAAAAGGCCTCAAGCCCTTGATTCCTGTTTGCATCCTACCTTCCACAATCTTGCTGGGATTGTGTCCTCAGTGGGTAACACATGCATTGTGAACATGCTTAAAATGACCCCAACAATGTCGGCTCCATTTCAAGGCCCATTTATCTCTAATGCTGTGCTAGCATTCTCAGGCCTTTTTGTTACACTCCACTTTTGCTGTGGCTATCTGATTACTTCATGGCAGAGCATCTCAAGGGTTTTCATCTCGTCTACTCTGCACCTTCAGAAGCAAGGCAGGTGCCAGCGCTGGCCACTGCCACCTGCCCTGCAGGACACAAGCTGCTGAGAAGGCCCGGCTACTTAAAGTGCAGGCCCAGCACAAAATGAAAACACGGGGCCCCTGGTTCAAAAGTCTCATTAATGATTTCAAGACAGCTCGAGCACAGAGGTAAACCAAGTGCAGGGCCCTTCTGAGTATGAGGCCCGGTGCTACTGCACAGGTTACATGCTGCGTTGTATATTTCACAGGTATGTGCTAAATGAACATATGTGATGTTTCTTTCCACCAAAAATAGAATGCAGTAAACATCTTCAAGTTCAATTTAAAAAAATAAGTGGATGAGGCACACTGGAGACCTGTAGAGCCCTGCTGCCCTTGTAACGTGGCACAGGAGGACCAGCCACGTTCCCAGGAACTGGACTCTGGAGGAACATCCCAGGAAGCAGTCAGGAGCTGCAATCTGAAGAACAAGACAGAAGGCTGAGATGGCAGAATAGCTATGGAAATTGAGAACCCTGGATGCATGGAAGAAAGGAAAACATGCAGGGCAACAAACAGGTGGCTGGGAGCAGGAGAAAAGCAACGTGGGAGCTACAAAGGGGAGCAAGTTCTTAAGAAGATGGTCTGTTAAAGGACAGTCGTGAAGACATTGCCCAGTTCTTGTAGAAAGGTGGAAGGACTCAACAAAACAGCCATTGGGAACTGTTTGCGGAAAAGATGAGTATTTAGGTTCCTCCTGCGCTTTGGAGGGTCAAGAATTCACTGCTCTAGATTTTTTCGAGCCATTAAGGGCAATTTCTGCGGAGCTGGGGAACGCAGAGAGAGGCGCATGAGGGCAGATGGGATGAGGGAGGCATTGGCCCAGGGGTACTGTCGTGTAATAAGGGAAGGCTTTAGTGCACAGACACCCATGATCTCTCCTTTGCACATCTTCTTGAACCCTAGTCATAACCTTCAAGTCAAAGACAAGCCCACGGGGGGGGGAAGTTCCCTGCCACGAATGGAGACATCAGTGACGGAGGAGCAACTCTAGGAACGGTGATTTCCCAAGTCAGCAGTAACATGGTCTTCCCCTCCCTTGCGCTTTCCCCATTCCCGTTTTTCGCGAAAACATACGTATTTGAATACCCAAGGTGCCGAAACGCAATGCCGACCGGGGCTCACGATAATGGAAATGACAATTCTAAAGGATTAAACTGTAGTATTTGAAGAGTTAAGAAAAAGGCGGCAGTACTTTTAGGCTCCAGGGTGGCTCCCAGCATTTTATTTTCTTGGCTTGATCGGGAAAACGGAGGGGCCTGGGCTCGGGGGCTGGCCTGGGGGAAGTGCAGGGGGTGGGCCCCCCGGAAGTCGTGCTGCGCGGTTTAAACCTAAGGTGACCTAACGGATGGCGGGAGCGCCCGCCCGATCCTCTGCGCGGGGCGCGGCCATTGGTGACGCACGCCGGGGAGCACGGCGCCCACGTTTCCACCATTGCCTTAGCGCGGCCTCACACCCGACGCTCGGAGTTCGGGGCTGCGGGCGTCCTTGCTTCCTCCCTCCCGGAGGCGGGCCCGACCCCGCCCCCGCGCCCCGGGTGGCTCCCGGCGGTCCCTCCCACCTCCTAGCCTAGGCCTCCCCGGCGCGGCGCACTCCCCGCCGGCCGCAGCCTGACACGCCGCGCGGCCCCCCAGTCTCCCCGGCCGCCTCCCCCAGGCATGGCACAGGGCCTCGCCTCACTATGGCAGCAGCACGGCACAGCACGCTCGACTTCATGCTCGGCGCCAAAGGTGAGGGCGCGCGCCCGCCACCTGCCCGGTCGCTCCCGCCGCCTGGCGGCTTGGGGCCAGCGGGGCCGGGCGGGGCGCGCGCCGCGGGCCGAACAATGCGGCCGGCCGCGCGGCCCCGGCCCCGGCGCGGGCGGCTCCCGGGCTGCCGCGTGCACCGGCGCCCGCGTGGAGGCCGCACTCCTGCTCCCGCCGCGCTCCGTCCCGGCGGCAGCGCGGGGCCTGGAGGGGCCGAGCAGCCCTCCGGGCCCCGGGTCGCCCACCCGCGCCCCACGCGGGCTCGGCGGCTGCCGCCGGTGTCTCCTCACGCCTCCCCCCGACACACACGGGGAGGAGGACTCCTCGTGGTCGCAGCGCCCACTGGGGCGAGGGGCGTGCGCGGGGTCGGCCGGCCGGACCTTGTCCAGTTCCCCGAGGCGGGCAAATTCCCGCGGGGGCGGGGGCTTCCCTCGTGGGAGCCGGGGCTGGGGCAGGACCGCGCCGCGCTCGCAGGATTCTTAGCCTACTGCGTAGGAGACTGACCCCCGGAAAGGAAGGGGGCACGGGAAAAGGAAACGGTGACTATATTATTATTGGGGGTGGGGGGGTGAGGTCCGAGCGCGGGAATTGTGAGTCTCCGAATCGGAGAGGCTCGGAAGACTGCGAGCCGACCCGAACGGAGGGCTGGGAAAGTGCGGACTGACTGCAGGAATTGCGGAGAGGAGGGTATTTTGCACGTTTTTTTTTTTTTTTTTTTTTTTCTGGGTCCGTTTAACACCGTCTAACACGGGGCGGGGGGAGGGGTGGGACTGTTGGTCTCTCTTGCTGGTGGCTTTTAAACCTGTGAGTGCCGCAGACTGGAATCTGCGCTTCCCGTACGTCCCACTTGGAGCGTTTCTTCCAGGTCTGGTTCTTTCACTGTCTTTCCTCCAGTTGGCTGGAGCCACCTTTTCTGTTAGCGTTGAAAAACATGACTTTCACACTTTCTGTTCTGTTCCCCCCCTCCGCCCCCGCGCCTGTTTTTTTTTTTAAACTTCGGAGTATTCACTTTGCATTTTCATCCCCCTCCCCCAATTTAAAGGATTTCGGAAGGCATAAGGTGAATAAAATAAAAAAGACTGGGGATTTGAAGCGAGACCTAGGTTTGCATCTTATCTTGATGGGCTCTGCTTGTGACTTTGGCTCTATTTCTCAACTTGGCTGAGCCTCATCTCCTCTGGTAAAAACAAGGAGGGACAGTGCACACCGCATAGGGCTCTTAATGTTAGAGGAGTTGCTGGAAAACACTACTAGTTAAGTAATAACCGTGTATTTGGGTGTTCGGGAAGCGACTAGGAGAAAACTGAGCATTCACCCTCCTTTCTTAGGTGAGGCTGGACAGAAGGAGTTGGGGAGAATCAGGAGATAAAATGGGGATTGGAGGTGGCTAGAAGGTTTTGTTGAGTGATTGCCCTGTCAGCTTTCAGATTTAGTAGTTAATGAAGGTTCTAGCATATTCAGTTTAAAGGTGAAGGGGCGGGGTGAGGCCTGAGGAAATAGTTGTTCAGCTGCTCAGAGTTAAGCTTCGGTAGCATCTTTGATGGCAAGCAAGTGTGAACATTGACCAGCGCCTGCTGAGCGTGGCTTTTCCAGGCTCTAAGGAGGGTAATCTCAGGATGAGGCTGGAAGATTCTGGCACTTTCCTAAATCTGAGTGTCCTTGCCTGAAGCCTTAAACAGCTTTCAGCTTAATTCAGGTTTTGTCTCTTGAAATGGTTGCTCACACAGGGCTTCTGTCTTCTTTTGTGAAAGTGGGGAAAAACTTTGGCTTAACTGTTGAAGAAAAAGCGAGAGAACTTGAACGTTTTGGAGCAGATGCTGGCCAAAGAGGGAGGAAGAACCATGGACGTGCAGTTTGGAAAGGAGCTGGGGAAGCTGGCAGGTTCAAAGATGGGAAGATGTGTGAAAGTGGCATCTAAATAATTGTGTGAAGAGAAAGTAACGTAAAAAGATGGAGGAATATTCCCAGCCAGAGTCTTGGATTGTTAATCTTCAAGATAATGTTTTGATGGCAAGGTGAAGAACATGCTAGAAAGAAAGAATATTGAGGAGGATGTGTATGATGCATGCGTCTGGGTCAGATCTTGAGCCCGTCTCTTCATGACTTGTGGGAGTAAGAGAACTCTGGTTGGTATTCCCCCATCACTTGATTTTGTGAGGCATGTCACCCATACTGTCCATCCACACTTCTAAAATAAGGGGATCCAGCTAAACTAAGGTCTAAGTTGTTGGCTTTCCTTAAGGGGCACTTAGTAAGAAGTTTACCACCTGTGAGGTCTCTCCAAAAACATTTATTTTAATTGATAATGAGTCAAAAGGCATTACTCTTGGCGTGTGAGTATTGGATGTGACTCAACGGTGAGTCAAATGCCTGTGGAGCCTGGAATCATGTTCTTCTTCCCGTTTGTCAGTAATCCTTCCTAATGCTCCAGTTCCATGATGTGATTTTAATGGAATTAAACTTGACCCACTTATGTTATTATGCTGAGATTCCGTAGAACTTAGTTACCAGTGCAAGCCACCTAGTAAGTACCCAGCAGCCACTGGGCCACCAAGGGCAATTATAGGTTGGGCCTGGCGGTGCTTATTTAGTTTTGGCTGATGAGGTAACTCAGGCAATTTTAGTTTCTGCTGAAAAAGATCTCCTCTTTGATCATCTTGTAAATGAAGTATTGGACTCCGAGGACCCTTGCGCCTAGAAAACATTCTGTGATTTCTCAGCCTGAGGCTAACGAGAACAAACATGTCCCATATTTGTGTAACTTAAGCATCTCAGGGCTGGTGGAGGACACATGATTTGTTTACACTAGGCATCAGGTGTGCTGCATAGACAGGTGAGCGAGGTACGCATGGCCCCTGCCTGACCTGGAGAGGTAGCTGTCTTCATGTCCATTTCTCCCCCTGGGCTGGGGGTAGTAGTAGCTTGGAACGCAGACCCCCACCGTCTGCATCCTGGACACTCTTCTGATAGGTCATGGCTGTTGGAGAAGTCCTGGTTAAAATGGACTCGAATGATATGATGGTAAGGGTAGAAAGCTAGTTCAAGTCCACCTGGGGAAAACAAGGCATGCATTTACCTGTAGAATTAAGGGGATGGGTCTGATGGGGGAAAGTTCCTGATACTATGTGTCCGTCTTTGGAACAGCTGATCTGTAGTTTCTGAAGGGAAACAAAGTGACTTATGTTATTCATGTTAAATTAGTCTTAGAACAGCAATCTTGTTTAATAAATTAACAGAAGGCCTCTTGGAAATTATGGGCTTGGCTGAAAAAGGTTTATGGTAGGGGTTCTTAAGTTGTGTGCCTTTGACTCTCATGGGGTAGCCTGTGGAGTGCTTCTTAGAATAAGAATTTCAAATGCATAAAATAACCCAGTTATTTAAAATGACGTTATCAAAATAAAACCCCAAAGAAGTGGAATAGTGGGTAGTGATACACGCGTCTTCAGTAGCACATTGAAATACAATCTAGCCGCAGGCCTCGTAGCCTCCCTAATTTCGAAGTAGAGCTGAAAAATCGGTATTTCCCCTGTCATGTAGCAAGGAAAAGCTGTGCTTTATTGGTGACGGTGGCCAGGTATAGTTGATGATTTACAAGCATAATTGAAGAAAACGCTGTTTCAATTAGTGAAGATAAAGATGTATATTTTTTCCCATCCTCGTTCGCAGACAGCCCCCCCCAACTTGTGTCCGTTGGCCTCTGGGGAGTCTTTGGACTCCCCTGCCCCGGGTTCAGCCCCTCCTAGGAGCTAGAGAGAGAACTGGGACTGTATTTTCTCTATATTGGTCCTTTTGGGAGGAGGTTTCCACTCAGGCCAAAGTTGTAAGCAAATGTACCTGGTTCCTCTTCAAAACATCTTTTTGAAAACATAAAAGCCAATGTTTACTAATTGCCTCCTAGGCTAGGTATTGCCCTGAGTGCCTAATACAGTATTTGATGTAATCCTCACAGCAACCCTATGGCGGGTCCTCTTACCCCCATTTTAAAGAAGAATAAATAGGCCCATTGAATTTTTTTTTTTTTTTTTTTTTTAGCTCTTAAGTAGGATATCTGCGATTCACAGTCGTGTCTATTCGATTCCAAGGCTTTTGTTAATTCCCCAGCTGAGAAGCCTCTTAGTTAAGGTGCTGATTTTCAGTGGCCGAAATCACCGTGCCCTTTCCACCCTGCTCGCCCCCTTTTAGCTCTATCTGGAGACATTTTTTTCATATCTTTTTCCCTTGGGGAGGTGTGCTGCTTGAATCTAGTAGGCCAGGGATGCTGCTAAACCTCCTAGAGCGCCCAGCATTGTCAGCCCAAGCAAAGTATCAGTGGTGCTAGGATAGAGAATGCCCCGTGTACGTTCTAACCAGGTTGTTGGAGTGATCTGGAGGAAAAATCAACAGCAAAATTTCCCTGGTTCTTTTTGGAAGCCTCTGGTGCAGGGAAGGAAGCTTGAGGTTTGCACTGGGGTCCGTTAGCACTTCCTACCCAGCCAAGCCTGTGGCTTCAGGTGACCTTTCCTCCCTGATAACCTGAATTATCGACCTCTCCACCAAGCTCCTGTTCTCCGTGTATTTATTGAGCGGCTTTCTGGCGAAAGCATATAGTCTTTGTGTGTTTCAAATAGCTACAACTATCAGCATAAAACCTCAACCAGTTTGGATTGCATCTAGCTTTTTTTGTTCTTTTGCTCAAGAGTAGAAAAAGCTTTCTTCCTATTCCCTCAGCATTATTAGCCCTTGTCCCCTCACACTTTATCCACTGTCGTGACAGCCAACAATACTCACACCCACGCCCCTTGTTTAACAATGACACCTGGGGTGGCTGATGACTGGGAGCGGGAACATGCATGCGTGGGCCCCACTCTAGATTGATGTGAATCACAATCTTTGAGGGGAGGGTAGTACTTGGAATTTGCATTTTTAATCAGCTTTCCTCGCAGTAATTCTGACACTGATTAAGTATGAGAACCACTATAATAGGATCCTCTTTAAAAACAAAAATCCCCCTTGTGCCAGAAACCTTTGAGGCACACATCCTCCTCATTAAGTCCTGTGGATTCTACCTGTTACCCTCTCAGATTCCCTGCTTCCTGACTACAGTTTTGGGCCACAGTCTCCCTACTTGTCTCCTCTGGGAAGGGCTCAGTCAACAGGAACTCAGTAGAGCCCTGTTCCCTTTCCCGTTTAAAACTTCTCCCACTGAGTCTTCTTTACTCAGTAGATAAAATTGAAACTCCTTAGCAGCACTTACGAGGTCCGTGAAGGTTCTCCAGCCTCACCCAACACACAGGTGAGTCTCATACTCCCTGTGCTTTCAAGTAGCCGAGGGGCCCCTGGCCTCAGAATTTTGCAACAGCTTTGGGGAAGGTATTTTTTGTCTGTGCTGCAGGTATTCTCTCGTACCATAATTGTCTCCAGAGATAGTTTTCTGAACTGCTCTGGGGAGGTCCCTTATTGGCATCTGCCTTCATTTGGCATGCTCTTTTGCTTTGTTGGGATTTTTTAAAAAACTCCCTCTCAACTCTGCAAAAGATTCTTAATTGCACTGATCATGCTCTGTTTGACCCCAGGCTGAATAATTGCACATTGCTAGGAATTCATTTTGAGAGCTTGCCATTAAAAATTTGTGTAAACCTTAATGGGTTTTTTAGAATATAATTGTAAAGTTATACCCATGTCTTTAAACCTGTAGAGGTAGTGTATGGTAGAATTCGTCTGTGCTTTATATCAAAAAGCCTCACCTGGTTTTTATGTGGTCCTTCTCTGTTATTTTAAATGCTTTGGGAGGGATTGACTATAATCCAGGCATTAGCAACAATGTCCACCCCAGCTAACGAGAGAGAGCTATTTTTTCAAATAATTTGAAGCTCTGCAGGTGATGGTTCTTAAAAAGAGCATTTTCCAATTAAATGACAAACTGGTAGATGATTTGTCTTGTGGGTTTTTTGTTTTGTTTTTGTGGGGAAAAACTGATTTTGTTTTGCAGTGGAGGAGTTACCAATTTGAAATCTTTATTTTCATCCTTTTTATTGTATAATGAAGTTGGCTGTGTTTGAATCACACTCACAGGCCTTCCCTACCTTCTTGGGAGGTGGATTGAAGTGCTGTGGTCTCCTGTAGCCTTGAAAAGGTAGAGATTTTGGTGTTGGACTTGGGACCATGGTAAGAATTGGCATTAGGTGCTTTATAATTTTTTTTTTTTTTTTGTCTTTTGTCTTTTTGTCTTTTGTTGTTGTTGCTATTTCTTGGGCCACTCCCGCGGCATATGGAGGTTCCCAGGCCAGGGGGTGAATCGGAGCTGTAGCCACCGGCCTACGCCAGAGCCACAGCAACTCGGGATCCGAGCCGAGTCTGCGACCTACACCACAGCTCACGGCAACGCCGGATCGTTAACCCTCTGAGCAAGGGCAGGGACCGAACCCGCCACCTCATGGTTCCTAGTCGGATTTGTTAACCACTGCGCCACGACGGGAACTCCAAGGTGCTTTATAATTTGAATTGAGATCTCCATGGTTATACTAACCCTTGGCAGGTAAGGATTGGTTAGAAAGTCACTGGATTGTGGTTGGGCATCTGTTTAAAAACGTGTTCAATAAAGCTATTACTGAGTTTAGTTTTTGGAGTCACGCATATTCTGGGGGTTTTAATCCACCATTTCACTGCAGTTGTAACCTAAGCCTGTTGGTGTGCGCTGTGGCTCCAACCACCATTTCATGGTAGTTTAATTATAGGCTCAGTTCTTTTGAAAAGTTAAGAAAACTCCTCAATTGAATTCTGCAAGCCAAGTATGTAAACCATTGCACAAATGCTCTTTTAAACCCTTATAACTAGGCACTTTTCCAGACCCCAGGAAAAAGACAACTCTGGAGCCCTAAATTGCGGTAGGCCTGCATTTTGTTAAGCTGATGATGTCACCTGTGTTCTGGAATGAGCCCCTGAGCTAGTGGCCATACTTGCGATCAAAGGCATTTATGTGCTAAGCGGCAAAATCAAAAGGAGCTGGTAAGAGCCAGTAGCATGTTTGAGGTTCCTGAGCTGATTTGACCCTGGGGGTAGTTTCCCACGCATCTTAATTTCTCCCTTTGCATGAAGGTGCCAGTGATACCCAAATCCCACACACTGTGTTGTTGGGTGGGATGGCCAATAAAATGTTTGGAAGAATGTCAAATGATACATAAAACGCTTAGCACTAATTGCAATACTTAGCACCACCGAGTACTTTGAAATCATGCCAGTGGATAAAGATGCCCAATTCTAAAGAGGTATGAATTTCACTTAATGAAAGATAAGGAAAGTTCTGCTGGCACAAGGGAGAGGTAGAAAATAATGAGTTGGCATGTGATTTGAAGGTTGGTCTACTTTATTTACAGGATCTCTCTAAGTTATTAAAGTAGAATTTTAAGAAGATACTTTGTTTTTTTTTTTTTTTGTTTTTTTTTTTTTTGGTCGCCCCATGACATATGGAGTTCCTGGGTCGGGGATTAGATCTGAGCAAGAATTGTGACCTACGCCACAGCTGCAGCAATGCTGGATTCTTAACCGGCTGCTATGGGCCGGAGGTCGAGAGAGCAGAGACACTGTCAATCCCATTGCATCATAGCGGGAACTCCAACCGCTTGATTTTGAAGATAATACTTCCAAGGGTCTGTGTTGCATGACTCCATTTTCCCTGGAATGAAAATTGCGACGATAAGAATCCCGAGCAATTCCTGGGATCCTGTTATATTTAGCACCAAATTGTCTCTTGTGAAGGACTGCAGGTCACAGTGGTTAAGCAAGACTCATAGGATCATGGGCATTCTGAATTTCTAGAAAATATTAGAAGATACCTCAAACTGGGTTCAACGTGGGACCCTTTCTCTTTGTTTATTGAGGTATTATTGACACATAACGTATTAGTTGCTGGTGTACAACATAATTCGATACGTAGATATATCGCAAAATGATCACAGTAAGTCTAGTTGACATGTCACCATAGTTTGAAAATTATTTTTTCCTGTGATGCGAACTTTTAACATCTCTTCTTAGCGATTTTCAAATATGCAGTATGATACTAACTAGTCACCATGCTGTTCATTACATCCTGTGACTTATTTATAAGACCCTTTTTCTTAGAACTGGTGCCGTGGATTATGCTTGGGGAAACAGTAATAGTGTAGGTTTTATAAATGTCTTAACATCCTTGCCTGCTACTGATAGTATTCATTGTTAAAATAATTTAAACTATTTAATGCTGCAGCTAAGTGGCTCAGTGGGTTCTGGGGTTGGCCTGTCAGTCCAAGTGTTTGATGTCCCTAAGTGGGGTTTGTCTAGGTTGGAGAGAAAAAAGAGTTTACCATCAGCTTATTCCCTTGGGAATATGATAGGGCTTTAAAAAAAAAGCATTTTGTGAATGTTAACTTGTTAATGGAGTTCCCTTGCATACTTTTTTTTCTTTGAATAAATAAGACAGCTTTACTTGAAACTGTAGCAGCTGTTCAAGTAATGATTGATGCATTTGTCTTTTTTTACATGTCCTTGTTTGTTTTTAGTTACTCATTTTGGGCTACATACAGGCTGTAGGGAAATATAGAAAGGGTGAAACCCAGATCGCTAGTCTTGCCACAAGTAGATAATCACTGTTGATGTTTTTGGAGTATGGGATAAATGCCTCATTTTTGTCACTTATATAACTAAGGGGGGGCAACACAATCGAGTGATTGGAGCCTGGCTGCTTGAGTTTGGGTCCTAGCTCTGTTACTTACTAGCTGTGTAACCTTGGGTGCATCTTGACCTCTTGGCCTTAGTGAACTGGCTACGCTTTGATTACTTTGTTGAACAGCAGCTGTGAGAGCAGACATCCTTGCCTGCTACTGATGGTATTCAGTCAATTACCATTAAGTACAATGCTGGCTGTAGGTTTTTGGCAGATGCTTCTTATCAAGTTGTGGGCATTCTCTGTTGCTGGTTTCTGAAAGCTTTTATCTTGAACAGGTGTTGAATTTTATCAAATGCTTTTTTTTTTTTTTTTTTTTTTAAAGGTCCAGGCCAGGGATCGAGCCTGCACCACAGCTGGCTCCTTAACTCACTGTGCCACCAAGGCACTCTGTCAAATACTTTTTTGCATCATTTTAATATCATGTGATTTTTCTTCTTTAGCCTATTAATATGGTGAATCATACTGATTTCGTAATGTGTATTTTGTAAATACATTGAACCAGACTTGCAGACCTGGAATAAATCCCATTTGGTCATGATATATAATTATTTTCATATGTTGCTAAATTAAGGATTTTAAGGATTTGTTAAGGGTTTTTTTTTTTTTTTGGCCATGCCTGTGGTGTGTAGAAGTTCCTGGGCCAGGAATCGAACCTGTGCCACAGCAGCGGCTGCTGTGACAAACCCAGATCCTTAACCCACTGAGCCATAAGGGAACTTCTGCTTAAGTTTTTTTTTGTTTCTGTTGATGAGAGATACTGATTTGGTCTATAGATTTCTCTCTTTGGGCTTTGTCTGGTTTTGGTGTTAGGATAATGGCTTCATAAAATGAATTTGGAAAAAAAAAAAGTTCCCGCCGTGGCGCAGTGGTTAACGAATCCGACTAGGAACCATGAGGTTGCGGGTTCGGTCCCTGCCCTTGCTCAGTGGGTTAACGATCCGGCGTTGCTGTGAGCTGTGGTGTAGTCTGCAGACGCGACTTGGATCCTTCGTTGCTGTGGCTCTGGCATAGGCCGGTGGCTACAGCTCTGATTCAACCCCCAGCCTGGGAACCTCCATATGCCGTGGGAGTGGCCCAAGAAATAGCTAAAAAGACAAAAAAAAAAAAAAAAAAAAGAATTTGGAGGTGTTCCCCTTATTTTCTGGGAGAGATTATGTAGAATTGGTGTGAATTCTTTAAATATTTGGCAGCGTTCTCTAGTGAAACCAACTGGGCCTCAAAATTTCCTTCTTGTGGAGTTTAAAAATTTTGAATTCAGTTGCCTTAGCAGTTACAGGGCTATTTAGCTTATCTGTTTCATATTGGTGAGTTGTGGTGGTTTGTGTTTTTAGAGGCATTAGCTTATTATCTCTCAGTTGTCAAATGTATGTGTATAGAGTCATTTATTTTGTAGGGTTCCCTTATTATCCTTTTGGTGTCTGTAATGATATCTCTTGCTTTACTCCTAACATGGACTATCTGTATCTTCTTCTTTGTCAGTCTTGCTAGAGGATTTCAGTTTTTTGATCTTTTCAAAGAAACAGCTTTTTGCTTTATTCATTTCTCTGTAGTTTTTTTATTTTCAATTTCATTGATTTCTGCTGTTAACTTTATGCCCTTCCTCTGCTTGCTTTGAGTTTATTTTTCTCTTTGCTAAGTTGTTTAAGTGCGAGCATAGATTAGTGATTTGAGACTTTAAAATGGAGGCTGGTGCTCTTAAATATTCTCGAATGTGAGATTGTTCCCATTATTAGCTGCTGATGTAAGTTCTATGTATCCCTTAAATTGCAGGGGACCTAGTTAGGTTACTAGCTGTTTTTTTTTTCTTCACATTTAATAAGTTGCTAAGTGAAGTGTAGGAAATGTTTCTTAGATTATTCTAGCCTCAAGTTCTAGAATGTCACCGCTGGAAATTCAGGTTGTAGAATTATAGCAGAGGGAGAAAAATTGGTTAAGGATTTAGAGCTGGAAGAAACCTCAGGCCAGGGGTCAACAAACTAAGGCCCTTGGGCTGTATTCTGCTCTGCTGGCCTCTTGGTGTACAGCCCTCCAGTAAAGAATGATTTTTGCCTTTTTAAAAGGCAGTAAAGTACACAAACGTATTGGTGACAGGGCCTGACTTGGCCTGCAAAGCTTCATGTCTTCACCGTGTGGCCCTTCTGAGAGCAAGCCTGCCTACCTCTGCCTTGAGATTATCTGAGGCCAGTGGCTTGCTTCAGGGGCATCTGGGAACATGTACAGGTACAGCTCCCAGGTCCCTCACAGGCTGACCTAGCACACGGCCCTCCCCATGTCGGGAGAGTTGATTTGTGCCCTTTGTCCTCGGTCTGTGCACCATCCTCCAGCCACGCTCACTTTGCCAGCGCCTCCTTCTGCAGGGGGCGGGCCTGAGCACTGACTGGCTGGGCCTGCCCTGGGCAACCCCGGAGCCAGGGAAGGTGCCGGGCCGCCTCAGGGACAGCTCTGTTAGGAAGGTGTTCTTTGATAGCGCAAAGTTAATGAGGTCCAAACCGCTTTAGCTCTGGAAATGGTATTTCATTGTTGATCTGCAGCATAGCGTAGACGCTGTGGCAGAAACCCTAGAATTTTTTTTTTTTTTTTTAATAGAAACACAAATGCTGATAGGTCTGACCTTTGAGGGATTCTGCCCACCTAAAGTTAGTGGGAAGAAACCTGGGTATTCATGCTAAGTGCTCAGAAAACATATTTCATCCTTCCGGGATTAAAAAAAAAAGAAAACGTTCTCCCAGTTCTACTTTGGAAAAGAAATCTTATTGTGGGGGAACTGAAGGAAACCCTCCCCATCCATCCCGCCTTGGGCCAGCCTGTAATCTGTCTCCTCTGTGGGGTGAGGGTGAGGCAGCAGGCCTCATGGTGGACTCTGATGAGCAGTTTTGAACTGAAGGTAAGAGGCTCGTCATTTTTCCTGGGCCAAGAGCCTCAAGCCTTGGACTCTGTAATGCCCCTCTTGCCACCTGCTTGTCCTTTTAATGATGCTGCTGGGCCCGCTTTGGTTTCCTTTAACTTCCCTTTCCTGTCAGGGTGAGCCTGATTCTCAGAGAGCGTTCACTATTGTGGTAACCTCTCATTCGTGTCTGTGCTCCAGCCCAGTGACCCCTTCCTCTTCTCTGGGGGCACGTGCCATGGTGTCGGAGTGCCCCCTGTTCCTCCAGTGACTCCTGATGGAGAGGGCAGATGGCCTGGTAGTGAGCGTCTCATGGCCACAAACTAACAGTGTCAGCTTGCCACCAAAAGAAAGCCAGGCTTTGGCCTAACCTCCCTTTTCTGAGACTTTTTTTTTTGTCTTTTAGGGCTGCTCCCGCGGCATATGGTGGTTCCCAGGCTAGGGGTCGAAGCGGAGCTGTTGCTGCAGGCCTATGCAACTGCCACAGCAACGCCAAATCTGAGCCGTGTCTGCGACCTACACCACAGTTGACAGATTAACCCACAGAGCGAGGCCAGGGATTGAACCTCCAACCTTGTGGTTACTACTCGGGTTCGTTAACCACTGGGCCACAATGGAAATTCCTCTGTGCCTTATTTTATCACTCTTGGTTCGCCTCCCATGTGGGTTAAGTCAGAATGTGAGGGCAGGAGTTCTCATTGTGGTTCAGCGGAAATGAATCTCCATGAGGACGTATCTTCGATCCCTGGCCCCACTCAGTGGACTAAGGATCCAGTGTTGCTGCGGCTGTGGTATAAGCTGATGACTACAGCTCCAATTCGACCCCTAGACCCCTAGCTTGGGAACCTCCATACAAGGCAGGTGCAGCCCTAAGAAGACCAAAAAAAAAAGGATGTGAGAACACCAGGGCTTGAGCCATGTGCCAGTTCTGCAGCGGTAGACCTCCGTGTGCCAGCTGAGGCTTGAGGCCTTTGGGGCAAACGGCTTACTCGGAAGAAGAGGGTACAGTACTGTATTAGTGTTCTGATTCCAGAGTACCGAGGGATTACGATTGTAGCTCATAGATTATTATTTTTTTAAATAAACCCTCCTTTAAGGGTTTATTTAAATTTTAAGGGTTATCTTCAACTTGAAGGGTTTATTTAAATACTCCTTAAGGAGATTGGCTCTCGGTTGGTATTATTTTAAAGTCAAGCCAGGCTCCTGCCCCCTTTCCAGTAGGTGTCGGGGCCCACGTGTCTGTGGGGAAATGGCCCTTGAGATGTTCTGCAGTGGGAAAGGGAAGGCCAGGCCGTGAAACAATTAGCAGCGAGTTTACTGTGTACTAAGTGGACCACAATGTGAGTTTTAAGAAATAGTCATTGTGGCTTGTACTGTAAACAGTGCCATATGGTTTTCCTTAGTATGTTTGCATAAAAAGAGCTGGGGGTGTTATTTCTGTATCCTGTTGTATGGCTGTCAGTCCAGCTTTGGTAGGTCTTTTTCTTTGTTTCTGTAGTTAATTTTTCTAGGTTTGATTTCTCTCCTTTGTGAATATCAGAAACTGTGCTCTGAAAATAAGCCCCAATTGTTGATGTCATGGTCCTTTTCAGTATTTGCAGCCCCACCCCGGTGCTGTAATTTATTTTTTCATTGAGGTAATGTAATTGCTATAATATTGTCTCAGGTAGAGGGTAATGTGAGAAAAAGTATGTATATATGTATGACTAGAGGTCACTTTGCTGTACAGTAGAAATTGACAGAATACTATAAATCAACTATAATGGAAAAAAAATAGAAAGATTCAATAAATGTATGTGTTGCCACAATGTGTATTTAACATTCATAACCACACGAAGTTAAAAATTGTTTTTCTTGGAGTTCCCATCGTGGTTCAGGGGTTAATGAAAACGACTAGGAACCATGAGGACGGGGGTTCGATCCCTGAACTTGCTCAGAGGGTTAAGGATCCAGCGTTGCCATGAGCTGTGATGTAGGTCGCAGATGGGGCTTGGATCTGGTGTGGCTGTGGTGTAGGCCGGCGGCGTGCTCTGATTCAACCCCTAGCCTGCGAACTTGCATGTGCTGCGGGTGCGACCCTAAAAAGACAAAAGACAGAAAAACAAAACCAAAACTATTTTTCTTAAGATGAGAACTTTGCAGAGAACTATTAGTAAGTATAGTTACTGTGTATAGTTAAAGTACCCAAGGCACTGAGCCTGGCAGCAGACATACTTGAGTGGCAGGAAAGCGTCTCCAGCCTGAGACAGCACCTGCATGAGGCAGCTGCCCAGACCCTTGCTATTTGATGATGAGGGGTGATTGCTGGGGAGGGTAGAGAAGATCACCCCTTGCACTCCCTTTATTTACTCTGATGTCCGTAACCTGTCCAAGGGTTGATTAAAGGGTAGAAGCTGGCTTCTGGAACTTTCTCTTGCCTTGATTACCTCACAGTAACTGAGAATCTGAAGTGCTGCCTGTGAGGCTGTTTTTGGACTGCTTTATTGAGATAGGACTCAGACAATTCCTTGTGTAAAGGACACAGTTTGGTGGGTTTTGGTATATTCCGAGTTGTGTGACCACTCCCACACTTGTGGACCATTTTCATCGTTTGAAGAAGAAACCCTATGGGTGCCCCTTCTCCACCACCCTCACTTCTTCTAGACCCCCCATTCCTCCCAGGCCCTGACAGCCACTAATTTGCTTTCTGTCTCTGGGGATTTCCTTTTTCTGGCCATTTTGTATAAACAGAAACATACAGTATGTGGTCCTTTGTGACTGGCTTCTTTGGCTTAGATGATGTCTTCACAGTTCACTCTGCTTCTGTGGCTAAATAATAGTCCATCGTATGGATAATGGCACATTTTGTTTATCCACTTATAACTTGATGGGCAATTGGGGTGTTTTCACTTTTTGACCATGAGTTGTGCTGCTTTGAACATTCCTGTCGGCCTGGGTTTTGTGTGATGAGATTAATCATCCTGCAGCTGTTGTAAACGTGGGACTATTATCACCAAGCTTTTGAATTTAAGACAGGCCAAGGAAGCACCTGCTTGCCCTTCGCTTTAATCCCTGGAAATTCATTAGGGTTTTGAATGTCTGAGAAGTCTCCTGATGCACAGACCCTTTGTTAAAAAAAAAAAAAAAAATTAAGTATGTAAAATTTAAGTATTGAGCTCTTTTTGATTGTAAAAGATGAAGACTTTTTCATCATTTGATTTCAGTAATGTGGACCTGTGTCTCACCATTCTTTTTTTTTTTTTTTTTTTTTAAGTTACATCTAGCATATTGAGTGAGTTCAAAACGTATTCTTGAACACTGGGACTGTTGGGAGCAAACGGCTTGGGTGGGAAGGGCCTCACGAGGAATGCGATGCTGTTTTGTTCTCAAGAGTGGTTATGCCAGTGGGGGTGGTACTCGAGTAGATTTTTTAAAAACATGATATATTTTACATAGAGTAAATTTTAGTGTATAGTTCTAAGTTTTGACCAAAGCATATACAGTCCTGTGACCACATCACTGTCAAAGATGAGGACAATGGAGAAGATTTTTAAAGTAGGTGCTCGCATGATTTCCGACTGTATTGGAGTTGTTTCCCTTTCTTCCTCTTTGGGGTTTAGGGGTCTGTCAAGAAGACCAGGAAGCTGTTAAACAGTGCACAACTCAAGCCTGGCTCTTAGGCTCTCTGATAGCAGGGGTCTTAGATTTTGGGGAAGGGATGCCTACATTTATGCTTCCCCTTGTGGGGAGCTGCAGATGGATCTGGCAGCAGCTTCAGGGCCATCCTCCCCCGAAGAGAGTATAGATCTCTGAAAGGCCGACGGGAGTAGAGCCACAGCTGAGCCCTCTGACCTGGAGGGGAAATGGAAGTGTGGGAAGAGAGGCAGATCAGAGGGAGCTGGCAATCAAGTACAAGTCAGGGCCTGGAGCTCTGGAAATACCAGGGTCTGGGGAGTGGGAGGTGGGCTGGGCTTTGGCTACACCACTTGGGCATGGTACAACCGTGGGAATAACCAACCACTTCTTGGAGCTTCAACTGCTTGAGCTTTGTGGGAGAGAGAGAGAGAGACCTAGGAAACAATAAAATGGAGAGGGGTCCTTGATGGAGAGTTGTGGAATATCCAGCCCCTATAAGTAAAGATAGACTTGGCAAGGATAGAAATTCATTTCCTAATTTCATCTGCCAGGTGCTGCTTAAATGTGAGAGTGCAGAAACGAACGCAGCCGCCTAATTTTGCAGAGGGGACTGGTGTGGCTCTGGCCCACAGCTGGTGCAGGGTGATGACCACAAAGGGGCAGAGATTTGGCGTTGGGTGGCTTAAAGCCTTCACACCTTATGTCTAGGGTTGTCTTAGTTGATGCTTTTGAAGTTGCAAAAGACTTAAAGGTGCAAGGTCCAGGGGTGCAGAGAGTCCAAAGGTTTTCTGGATGTGTGGAAATTGCTTATTTCCTGAGGGCAGCCTCTAATGGAATTTACTTAGTTAAGGAGGTTACAGTATTGTAGCCTTTTAAAGCTGAAGAAGTTAACTGAAGCATATTTTCCTGCCTTTTTGCCAGAGTGCCTGCTGCCTTAGGTTTTTATTTGGTAGGAGTCTCTGTACTTCTTGGGCTAGTAAGGTTGGGTGGGTATAGTTTGTCTAATTAATTTCTGCCCATCTTAAAGTCATAGGTGGTAGTGCCTGACTGCGAGGGGATGAACACCGGTGCCAGGTTCCTTATAGGAGCCCTGTGAAGTGGTGTCTCCACTTGATGGTGTAGGAAATTAGAGCTGTAAGTGAGGGGTGTCCTGGCCAGTGAGTGTGAGTGGCGCAGAGAGGTTGTGGTGGGGGAGCTGTGGGAAAAGTTTTAGGGGACCGTTAAGGGGGATCTTAGGTGACAGGGGTAGTAACCATTGGTGGGAAAGAGTACAGAAGTCTGAACTGGCTTTTGATTCTGGGCTTGAGATGGGGACAGTGTGGTGAGCATTTGGGTGGGAGACAGGTTCCAGCTGAATATACAGATTGGGCCATCTGGAGCTGATGGGCCAGGTCAGAGCAGTGAGCTTCGTTCTCCTAGAGAGGCCTGTAAATGGATCCCTAGGAGAAAATGAGTCAGGGAGATGAGACTTCGTCTTCCGTTGCCTTCTTTTGGTAGTGGTGTTTTTAATTTGGTCCAGATTTCCAAGTTGATTCTTTAAAGTTGTTGTTGAATAAACACGCCTGAAGTGGGCAGTAGTCTGGAAATGAGGACGCATTTTGCCCTGGGTCAGGTTGCTGTGTTTCGGAGCACTTGGGTGGGAAGGCTTTGTCTGAGTGGTTCACTAGTTACACATACATCATTCTTGTCTGGCCAGGGTTTTCTAAGAACCTGTGCCAAGCAACATTTTATTAGCTTAGTTTGGATTATCATATCTACTTGAAAGCGGTGTGCTTATATCTTTTTTAGCATTGTGAATCTACTTTCATATTTTCTGATTTGTAGACGTTTATGATTTGTATAACATGGCTATCGTGAGTTCCCAAATTTGGGTGTGTTCTGAGCCCAGGCTCAAGGTGTAACTCATGTGTAGAGCATCTAGTCGTTCTTGAGGGATTGCATTGCCTACCTCCCTTCTGCCCCTGGGAAATTGGGGTGTGGGGTCATCACTTTTTTCTTAACGAGGGGGCATCACAACTCATGTAGTAGATATGGCTGGGATTACTAACTGTCCTGTGAGGAGCAGGACAGTCCTTCATACGGCTTGAGGAAACTTGATAGAACAAGCACATTTTGTTTGGTCATGTGAAATGCTCCTTACTAGACAGGCATGGAGGTTGAAATTGGATAAGTAATTGCAGAGCATTTTCTGGGGTGCGTCATGGGTTGGTTACCTGGGACTATAGCTAGCGGGGAATTTAGACTCTTTTCAGGCCCCCTGTTTTGTTGAATATTTTCTGTAACCTTTTGGTAACTTGAGTGTAGTTAGTTTGCAGATAGTGGGGCTTTCTCTTTCTTCTTTGTATCTAGCGGTTTGGATCAGTGGTTCCCAAATGTGGCTGCACCTTGAAATTTCTCAGGGAGCTTTAAAAAGGTGATGCCTGGATCCCACCCCAGATTTGTATTTAACTGGTCTAGGATGTGGCTTTAGAAGTTTTAAAACTCCTCATGTGATTATAATGCACAACTGGGGAGTCCCCTTCATGGCTCGGGTTAAGGAACCCGACTAAGATCCATGAGGATGCAGGTTCGATCCCTGGCCTTGCTCAGTGGGTTAAGGATCCGGTGTGGCTGTCAGCCGTGGCGTAGGTCACAGATGCTGCTCGGATCTGGTGTGGATGTGGCTGAGGCGCAGGCCAAGGGCTGTAGCTCTCTGATTTGACCCCTAGCCTGGGAACTTCAGTATGCTGTGGGTGTGGTCCTAAAAAAGCAAAAAAAAAAAAAAAAAAAAAAAAAAATTTCACAGCTGGGATTGAAAACCACTGGTCTAGGTGTTCCAGAATCTCTGCAAAGATACGAGAAAAAGGATGATTAATTTAGCCAAATGGAATTTTCATTAATCCACAAAATGTTTTACTGAGCCCTGAGACCAAGGAAGCCACCTCTTGAAGGCTAGTGGAGCTCATGCCTTGGCTTCCAATTTTTACTTTAAAATCTTGATTCTGGAAGAGAGATTGGAGGCAGTTGTTGCAGCTCTAGCTCCACTTTCTGGAGTCTCCCCAAGGGCTGGGAGCAGCTTGACTGCGGAGCCCCCAGGTCAGGAGGAAGCTGACTATGAAGTAAGGTGAACAGTGGGCAAAATGGCATGGTTCCTCTATCCCTGGCAGGGCTGGCATGCTTGGTGGCCAGAGAGATTAGGTCGTGGCGACAGCCAGAAATGCCGTTCAGACCTGATGTGTTTGTGCTGAACTGGGGGGCGAGCCCACAGTATAGAAATAAAATAATACTAAATTGGATCTCTTTTGTAATGTGTTTGCTTTAAATTTGAAACCTGGCTGGAGGGCCTCTATTAGCCCACTCAGTGCCTTTCTGCTAATTGTGCCACTTAGAAAAAGGGGACCGTCGCCATGCTGGGCTTGGCCAGCAATCAAGGTCTTTGCATGCATCAGACAAAGACACCCCTTTTCCCTGCCCAAGGGACAGAGTTTGCCCCAGCTTGGTCCTGGGGCCCTCCTCCACTGCTCAGCCTGGCCAGTGGCACGCAGGGTGGCCCTGCCTGCCGGTCCCCTTTGCCAGCATGGGGGGGTTTGTGTTCTGTTTTGTAATATGCCAACAGAACCCAGTTTTGAGGCCGTTTACCAGGAGTGATGATTTGTTTTATACACTTTCAAAACAGAAAACATCTGTTCTGGCCAAGGAGGGATTGAATAATTGCATAGTGGCTTTCCTATTCACAGTTTAAGTACTGCTGGGTGCACTTGTCTTCACCACCCTGTAGCTCAGTCACTTCCATGGTGGCCTGACCCCACCAGGCTTCATGGACAAATACGGGTGAACGAGGTTGGTTCTTTGTATCAATTTTGAAAATGAAGTCTTTTTAGGGGGCCAAATTGGGTCTTAAAACCATAGGTCGAGGGAATGTAATTGTGGCCTCCCCTTTTAATTTCTTGAAGCCAGTTTCAGAAGAGCAAAGCCAGCGAGGTTTTTTTGCCCAAAGGCACAGTTTTGTTGAGAATGAGTGCAACTCAGAGGAGATGCAGAGGTCTGCTTGTGTCAGGTGATGCTGTGGTGTGGCTGCTGCTCCAGGGCCTCCTTCCTGATGGGGGCCTTTTCCTGGAAGAGGCCCCTGCATTTTGGCCGTCCACCCCGACACTCTCCTGCCCTACCCAGCTCCCCACTCTGCCTTAAAGGAGGAGGTGCCTTCCTCTCTGGTGAACCCCTTCTGGTATTTTTATGGGGGGTCGACGTCCCTTTGCTTTGCCCTCTGGTTGCTCTCACACTCCCTGGACCGCACAGGGCTCTGGGCTGGGGCCTGGACTCCACCTAGTCCTGTGGTGCCATTTGGGGAGATGGTCTGACATTTAGTTTTGTTTTAAATGTCGTCTGTGAGGTTTGGTTGCACTATTCTAATTGCTCTGTGTTTGGAGATGGAGAAGGTGAAAAAATCACCCCTTCATTGCCATTTTTGCGCCTCTGTTTGCTTTTGTTTCTTAAGCAAAGTTAAGTATTTTGGTGAGGTTATTTATCTGCTTGGGCTTTTGTTACAAAGTACAAACGGGGTGACTTAAAACGGCGGAAGCTACGAGTTCCTGTGTGGCTGAGTGGATGGTGGATCCGGTGTTGTCAGTGCTGTGGCTCAGGTTGCTGCTGTGGCGCAGGTTGGATCCCTGGCCGGGAAAGTTGTGCATGCCTGCAGCTAAAACCGAAACAAACAACACAACGCTACGGAAACTTGCTGGCTCCCAGTCGTGGAGGCCAGCGTCTGAACAGAGAGTATCAGCAGGGACACACTCCCTCTCAGGGTTCCAGGAGGGAGCCCGTGGCTCAGCGTGTTCTTGGCTTGTGGCCATTGTCACTCCCATCTCTACCTTTGTCTTCCCATCGTCAGCTCCTTGGCCTCCCTGTCTTCGAGTCCTCAGACTCATGAGGATAGTTATTGGATTTAGGACCTACCTGGATATTCCAAGATGATCCATTTCTAGATCCTTAAATCAACTATATCTGCAAAAACCCTTTTCCAAATAAGGTCACACTCCCAAGTTGTGGAGGTTAGGATGTGGACACGTCTTGGGGGTGGGGGGCACTTTTCTACCCCCTACAGTAAGGGTGGGTGAAATCTTCAGATTTTAAATGGCAATTAATTTACATCAAAAAAGTCTTCATCTGCCAAAGTAAGACATACGTGCTGTTGGCCTCTAAACCCAGTTTGTGGCCTTCATTCTTACTGTGAAAGAAGGTGTTGGGAGCATAGTTGCAGAAGTTCACTGGAGATAGACTCTGTGTAGATTTAAAAAAAAATCCTGCCAGTCCTTTTTGGCACTCCTTAGTATGTGGAAGGAATTCTAGTGTAATTTGCTTGTGAAACCACACTGCGGTCAGCTGTGGATCTTTTTTTTTTTTTTCTTTTGCCCTCAGTTCAGGTCACAGGGATGCCTCATTTTGATGCTTTGCAGCCTATGCCGTTTTTTTCCTTCATGTGGAGAAAACACCAGCCTGTGGAGGGCCCATGGGACAGTACACAGTAACTCCTCTTGTCTCTTGGTTCTTTATCTTTCCCTTCTCAGGGAATGCGTTCTTGGGCAGATATTACTCGAGAAGAATAAATTGCATTTTGCCTTTTATCTAAGAAGCATTAGTGGTGGATGTTTGTGAGGATTCTAGCTTCAAGTGAACCTGCAGAGGTTAATGAAATGTCTATAACCTTGACCTTAGTCCTACCTGGGGACACTGAGCGCCACTTTCGTGGCTGGGGGTGGGTTGTGAGAAAGGGGGTAGGTTGCTCACTTTCTACTATTTAGAAATAGTTAGTAGCGTCATTCCATTTTTTCCAATAATAGAAGCAAGCCATATTTATTGTAAGACCCTCGGAACATAAAGCCCAAGGTTTTGAAGTCCTTTGTGGTACCCATCAGCAGTGGGTGGAATCCTGTACTAGTATTGTGTATCCTTGCTAATTTATTTAACTTAAAGTGGAATGTCGTTTATTGTGCTTGTATTTCTAATTTCTGCTTAGGCTGAGTATTTCGTTAGGCTCTTTCTAGTTGGCTGAATATGTCTGCATTTTTGGCACAGCTGTTTTGTGGTTAGTGTTGGTGCTCTTACTGTGTTACCAGGTAATCTGCAGCCTCGTAGGGTTGAGAATGTTTCTACCCCATTTACAAAGGGGATGAGTGATGCTGGCAGCTATGTTCAAGTTTTCTTAGCAAGTTTATTCATCCAACTGTGCCTCAGTTGGTTTGCTTCTGGACATTTCATGCTGACTGCTTGGCCTTCTCCCCTCTGTTCTCCAGCTGATGGTGAGACCATTCTGAAAGGCCTCCAGTCCATTTTCCAGGAGCAGGGGATGACAGAGTCGGTGCACACCTGGCAGGATCATGGCTATTTAGCGACCTACATCAACAAAAACGGCAGGTGAGGTGGTCTTGAGAGCTCCTGTTCAGATAGATCTGAGCACTTCAGCTGTGTGTGTGCGCGTGCGCATGCATGCTTGCATGTGCCTGGGTGGTGGTAGTGGTGGTGGTATTGTTATTGTTATGCAGAGGGTAGTGGTGGGGTGGTGTCCCCAGGTTTTTTCTCTCCTCCTTGGGCATCCCTGAGAAGGGGGCTGGAATTCAGTGCAGCTCAGCTCTAGCTGCATAGTAGAATCACTTGGGAGCGCTTTAACACAACTCTATGCCCAGAGGTACTCCCCCCAGAGATTGAGGCTGCTGGGCATCAGTAGTTCTCCAAAGCCCCTCAGGTGATTCTGCTGTGTGGCCAAGACTTAGAGCCCTTGAGCAGCAGTGTAAGCACTGTGAACCAGCAGGCAGTGATCCAGAGTTGTTGAAAACAAAGGGCCGTGCTCCACCCCATAGCATTTCTGACAAGCTCCCAGGAGATGTTGATGCTGCTGGTTTGCTGACCCCACTGTGAGTGGCACAAGAATGCATGATTATCAACTAATGCAGACCATAGTCAAATGCAGGATGTCAAAGTCTGCAACTAGCTTGACAGGAAGGATCCAAGAGTTCTAAGTATATTTTTCTTATGATTTAGAGTATCTATAGACTTTTTTTACCCAAGCAATATTTAAATGAAAGTTAATATGATAGTAGGAAAGGAAACTTAATAAATGATTGCTAACAGAAGGCACTGGTGCACTGAGCTATTTTTTTTTTTTTTTTTTTTTTTTTTTTTTTGTGGTTTGGCCCTGCCAGTGGCTTATGGAATTTCCTAGGACAGGGATCAAACCTGTGCCACTGCAGTGACAACACAACACCAGATCCTAAGCCCACTGAGCCACCAGGGAACTTCATGTTGAGCTCTTTGCATTTCCCTAGGTCTAGATTTTTATCATCTACACTGGTGTGCAAAACTGCTAAGATTCTTCGTAATTTGCACTCTTTTAAAATGTGAACTCCTAGTATTTTTGATGGTTTTCATTCCATTCTCCCGGTGGTGGGTACTAAGTACTGAAGTTCCATGTGGCTTCATTACTGTGGACCACATTCTCTTTGTTGTTTTTCTAATTTAAAAAACAAAAGCAAAAGCAAGCCATGCCCCACCCTTCCCAAATCTTACAGAGGCCCAGAAGACAGTACTGTGAGATGAGGGAAACTTGTACTTTTCAGCTCTTCATCTTTTAAAATATTTTTCAAAATTTTCTTTAACTATAACGTACACTATGAAGTGATTTTAGGAGTTACTGTTACGGCTCAGTGGAAACAAATCAACTAGCATCCATGAGGATGCAAGTTCGATCCCTGGCCTCGCTCAATGTGTTAGGGATCTGATGTTGCTGCAAACTGAGATGTAGGTCAAGGATGTGGCTTGGATCTGACATGGCTGTGGTGTAGGCTGGCAGCTGCAGCTCTGATTTTGACCCCTGCCTGGGAACTTACATATGCTGCAGGTGTGGCCTTAAAAAGCAAAAAAAGAAAAGTAAAAACCAAAAAGAAACTTTTTTTTTTTTTTTTTGGCTACACCCACGGTGTGCAGAAGTTCCTGGGCCAGGGGTCCAGCCCATGCTACAGCAGTGACAAGGCCAGATCCTTAACCCTCTAAGCCACAAGGGAACTCCATTAAAAACCATATTTAATCTGCAGACTTTACAGAACATGCCACAGGCCCCGAACTCATTGAATTAAACCACCACTTGCTTGCAATCAGAAAAACAGGGCTTTGTTTTGAACTCAGAGGGTAACTGGGAGAACCCAGTTTGGCTCTTCCCTATCCTCCGTTCCTTTTAAGGAGGGATTAGTACACCTGGCAAATCACTGCTGTCAAACCTTCTTAAAAATCAGATTGACAGGACTTGCAGCTGAATCACTTTCTGGGCCCAGGACCCTGGTTTGAAAACCATAGCATTTGATGTGCCTCTCTAAAATCTAAAGGATTGGCACTTCTGCTTTCATGAAGAGGCCCTGGTAAGAAAGCAACGGGGTTAATTTAATTATGTAATTTAGGGAAAAGAAGAGTGGTGGGTTTGCCTTTTAACTGGGTTGGTGTCTTTTTTTCTTTTGAGTGTCGTAGTACAATGCCTAACCTTAAAATGATGTTTTCTTCTGTAGCTTTGCCAATTTGAGAATTTATCCACATGGATTGGTGTTGCTGGACCTTCAGAGTTACGACGGTGATGCACAAGGCAAAGAAGTTGACAGTGTCAGTTTTCCACTTGAATTTACTCAAGTATTTGAGCATCCCCAAAACCGCTCAGTTTCCTGATAATATTATTTTCACCTAATTGCTGACTCTCTAGTTGACTTCATTTTAAACTTGCCTCCTTTCAGATAAGTGATTTTTTGTTCCTCAGTAGTTTTTTTAGGAACCTGGCTGTCATCTTTCCCTTGAGTGCTTGAGTACTGAATAATGATGTTACTTTTCCACTGGAGGGAATGTAAACCTTTAATCAGGATGGTATATCTGCAGTATCCTTGAGCTGCCCCCTTTCCCATTATTTTGCTGGTACCTTAGGCTGAAGTGAGGGCTAGCTGGCATGGGGGTGTGGAATTGGGGCAGGCCTGCGGGCTGCTGTAGGGATTGGCGAGGACAAGGGTATTTGGGTGTCTGCCAGGATCAGCTCTCTCAACATGACCTCAACCTCCCGGTCTGTAATTTAGCTATTCTACTCAGCTCTTTGGATAAGCCCATTGGTTTCTTTTCTTTAATTGTAGCTTTTGAACAAAGTAGAAGAAAGAATGAAAGAACTGAGTCAGGACAGTACTGAGCGAGTGAAGCGGTAAGTCCACACCTGAATCCTTTTATATTTGGTTAATAGATAAAATAACCGGAAGGGTGGTGTTATCCGTGAGCAGTGTCTGCCTAAGACGTGGAAGAGATCACAGTCTACTTCTGCTTCTGGCCACTGGTAGACTGAGGTACTGGGCCCTTCACACCAAAGCTTCCTTTGGTGTATATGAGAGATGCTGGATGAAATGCAAGACAGGCAGAAAGGAGATGTACACCGATTCCTAGGGACTGGAACTATCTAACGCAGAGACCCAGGTGGGGCTGGCACCTCGGGGGGAAGCTAGAATAGTCCTCCCCGACCCTGTCCAGGAAAGAAAAGGTCCGCTCTTTCCTCTGAGTTCTGGGCCCCAGAGTGGAATGAAGCAGTTGTAGGAGATTTGGACTGGATGATAGAAAATTTGCCTCAGTGCTGAGCCGACTTTGCAAAGTACTAGGCGTCTCAAGTACTAGGCCTCTCGGAGGCCACCCACCTTGAGCAGCCCCTAGTAGGTGTTTTTCAAATGATAATGAAGGCAGTTGAGCTTTTGTTGAGGAGTGCAGCCCTTATGCCCCCTTTGACTATTTAAAACAAATAAAAAACTGTTCAGTTCCCCAGTCTCACCTCACGTCCACAGCTAATGGCTAGTGACTGCCATGTTGGACAGCCAGTGGTGTCAGATGTTAAAAGAGCTTGTGGAGAATTAACAGTTGAGGCATTTATAGGGAGGGATAGTAGTCTGGTAGGTCTTGGGAGTTAAGAATGGGAATTAATCTTGCTTGCAGAGCAAGTAATTCTGAGCACTTTGCTCTTGTCCTGCCTCAGTGGCTCCTTATCAGGTCCCCAAAAGTAGGCCTGTCCCTTGGTCATAAAGGCGAACACACAGACGCAGAAACAAAGTGACTTTACTAAGGTCAGGCCATCCATCAGCATATGGATGTTCCCATATGCTGATGGATGGCTTCTCCAGTTGGGGTACTTTCCACAGGAGGGAATCCTTAATGGTAGTTTAAGGAAATTTAAGTACTTAATGGCTCATCCTGCTAAATTTGATCAGCCTAGAGGAAAGCCCCAGGGCAGATGTAAGATAATGGGAGTTAACCTCCAACTTGGATGCAAAGCGGGAAACTGCCCGGAAAGAGAGCTTGACACCTTGTAGAATTTGGCCACTGGATTGAAATCAGTCAGAGCACTCAGACTTGTTGACTCCATTTAAGTTCAGTTTAGGAGTCCTCCAGCCCTTCTCCATCCTTAAAGAACTCATCCACACCCACTCTCCTTTCTGGAATTTCCCTCATTTCCTGCTTGCAAAATTTTCCTAATCTTGCTTAATCCATCTGAATGGAACGGGTACCCTCTGTGTCTTCAATTCAGTGATAATGAATTGGCCAACATCAAAATGCCTAATTTTTTTTTTAAATTGGTCTGGTTTTTATCAGGGTTACTTCTAGGAGTGAGTAAATGGATGGAATGTATTGATGGGCTTCAGCACTCCTGAGAAGCCTGGTTCCTTTGTGGTTTTGGTATGGGAGTTTTCCAACTGAGAGTGCAGTTACACTTGAGATTCTCAGTTCAAAACACAGGCCCTGTTTTTCCTTGTCACTGTTTTCGCATCTTTTCTTAAAATCTGGGCGGAGGGGGCAGGAAATTGTTGGGAATACTTTGTTGTTTGCCTTTTGTTTTTGGTCTCAAAAGGGCAAGAAATGGTGCCACTTTTCCGTCTGGGGAATGGCATTGTTAGAGATTGAATCATTAACAAATGACTCAGTAACATTATCTAAAATGGTGTACTCCCCTGTGGCTGATGAATTAAATCTGAATTTTCAATGAAGAAGCTGTGGGCTTTATTAGAAAATTAGTTGTCATATCTTTTCATTAAAAAAAAAAAAAGGGAAGAGGAAAAAAAGCTCACATCAGTTATATTGAAAAGAAAAATTCCTGGAATGTACAGTGTACTCAAGGCCCAAGGATGTGTTCTACCTTCTTTCTGTGATCTGTTTGCAAATTTTTAGCAGTGAAGTTCAAAATGAAGGTTGTGTAGGGCCCCAGAATATCTTCCTAGCGCATTCCAGAGAGATGGACGTGTTAGATTGAGTACTTCATCAAGATCATGGCTTCCCCATCCTTAAAGATCCTTGGTGCTTTGTATGTCATTAAAAACCATTGTGGAGTTCCCATCGTGGCTCAGTAGAAACGAATCTGACTGGCATCCATAAGGATGCAGGTTTGATTCCTGGCCTCACTCAGTGGGTTAAGGATCTGGCGTTGCCATGAGCTGTGGTGTAGGTCGCAGACATGACTTGGATCTGGTGTGGCTGTGGCATAGGCTGGCAGCTGCAGCTCCGATTCGACCAGTAGCTTGGGAACTTCCATATGCTGTGATTGCGGCCCTAAAAAAGACAAAAAAGAAAATATTGTGTTGGAGTGGAGGAAAGAGCTTTTTACCTGCACCCAAGGCACCATTGACACGACTGAGAATGGGGGCTCTGTTCATTGGGTTTTTGCATAGTTGAGTAATTGCCTATTGCTGGCTGGCTGTCAACCAAGGGGTGGGTCTACCCCTGAAAGCTGTGAGTTGATGTTTGTCATTTTCATCCAGTGTCACAGGTGGCTGGCTCATGTTCTCACCTCATTCTACCCACCACCCATCAGCCAGCTGTGGGAAAGTCTTCCCCCAAGTCTTATTTGCCTGCTCTCAGGGGTTGTCCTGATTGGGCGCCACATTTTACAAGAAAAACCTCTGGTGTGTCTAATTCAGCAGCTGAATTTGTTTGCCTAAAAGAGGAAGTGGTTAAGTCAGGAGAAGTTAGGATTAAATGAGTGTTTATGGGGGATTTGCTTTGTAAATTCAGTGCTTTTTACAGATGTTAGTATTTCCTCATAGAAGCCTTGTTAACCTGTGACAGGTTCAGACTGCTCTCCTTGATCACCTCTTTCTAAGAGTACAAAGATTCATTAGAGCAAGTTAGAGGCAGCCTATCCTAGCATTTTCGGTACTGGGGGTGGGTTTCCTTTGAGCCCCACTGTATTTGCGGACATAGGACTTGTATTCAGTTGTGTGCAGTGAGTTCTGGCTTTCTCTGTCATATAGTGTCCTCTGCTGGTAGTTTCTAGTACACTCACTCTATCTAGAATACTCAGTCTGTACAAAAACAACTGAATGAGAAAATCATCAGTTTGCAGCCACTCAAAATAGTGGTTTAAGCAGGAATCTTCTAGAGCCAGAGCAGTTGGTGAAGGTGTGTTGGGAGATTAGAACCCAGTTTCCCAGAACTGCCCCATACTCTGCCTAGTAATTTCAGAGAGAAAAAAGGTACCTTTGCAGTGGAGGGATGGCATAGGCATCAGCTTCAACCATGTGGTCATGGAATTCCCACTGTGGTGCAGCGGGCTAAGTATCCAGCATTGTCTCTGCAGAGGTGCAGGTTCAATCCCCAGCCCGATGTGGGTTAAGGTTCTGGGTTGCCACAGTTGTGATGTAAGTCACAGCTACAGCTTGTATTGATCCCTGGGCCGGGGAACTTGAATATGCTGTTGGTGTGGCTAAAAAAAAAAAAAACAGAAAGAAAAAAAACCCCACATGGTCATGTTTAGCATTACAAGTAATAGGACAGGCCCACATCTTGTGCCCCTTACATGGTGCTTGTATAAGATGTGCCAACTTTTTTTTTTTGTCTTTTCAGGGCCTCACCTGTGACATATGGAGGTTCCCAGGCTAGGGGTCCAATTGGAGCTACAGCTGCTGGCCTACACCACAGCAACACAGGATCCGAGGTGCATTTGCGACCTACACCACAGCTCACGGCATCACCAGATCCTTAACCCACTGAGCGAGGCCAGGGATCGAACCCGTGTCCTCATGAATGCTAGTCGGGTTCGTTTCTGCTGTGCCGCGACGGGAACTCCAAGATGTGCCAACTTGACTCTAATGAAGAGATCTTCAGGCAAACCTGCTTGAGAGGTTTTCTGAAGAACACCTGGTGTGATCTTGCCTGAGATGTAAATGTCATGAAACACATGGGGAAGGGATGACAATGACAGTGGACCATTTTAAATGAGGTTAAAAAAGGGAAAAAGCAAAATAGGGTGTATGATTCTTCGTGCAAAAGTAGAATAGCTGTGAGGGAGATTAATCGTTGCCGTTACACACTTGAACATGGATTCTGTGTGTGTGGATGATGGTAATGGTATTCCATTCACGTGCAGTTACGTGGATATGCTTGCTAGTAGCTATTTGGTTATGTAGGCAGTCTTAGGAGATTACTGCTGGATTATTTGGGGGTGAAATGGGATGTCTGCAATGGCTGTTTTCTCCAGTTTTTTATTAGGGAAAATTTAAAGCATGCCAGAAAGGTTTTTTTTTTTTTAATTTTTTTTAAATTGCCACTGCCACAGCGTATTGAAGTTGACAAGGCTGGGATTGAATCCAAGCCTCAGCTGTGACCTCCACCACACATGCAGCACTGCGGGATCCTTTAACCCACTCTGTTGGATCAGACATGCACCTTCCCAGTGACCTGAGCTGCTGCAGTGGGATTCTTAACCCACTGCACCACAGCAGGAACTTTTTTTTTTCAGTCTTTTGTCTTTTTAGGGCTGCACCCGCAGCATACGGAGATTCCCAGGTTAGGCTAAGGGTCTTATCAGAGCTACAGTGGCCAGCCTATACCACAGCAACACTGGATCCACACCGAGTCTGAGACCTCTTCCACAGCTCACGGCAACACCAGATCCTTAACCCACTGAGCGAGCCCAGGGATGGAACCTGCAACCTCATGGTTCCCAGTCTGATTCGTTTCTACTGTACCATGATGGAAACTCCAGCAGGAACTTTTTGGAAAAAAAATATTATAGTTGATTTACAGTGTTGTGTCAGTTTATGCTGTATAGCAGTGGCTCAGTCGTACGTATGTATACATTCTTTTTTTTTTTGATGCATTCCATCATGGTCTATATGGTCTATCATGGGAGACTGGATACAGTTCCCTGTGCTGGACCTTATTGTCTATCCATTCTAAATGTAATGCTTTGCATCTTCTGACCCCAAACTCCCTGTAAATTCTTAATCCACAATAGTCTTGAAATTCGCTAGTGGCCTTCTTACTGTCTGCCTGGGGTCATGTGGCTCCTGCACATTTTTGGTTGCAGGTCCTCTTTTAAGGCAGCCTTAGCCTAAGCAGCCTTTCTTGTAAGGTTCATTCCTGATTTCATCTTTTTTTCCAGATTACCACCCATCGTTCGAGGAGGGGCCATCGACAGATACTGGCCCACTGCCGATGGCCGCCTGGTGGAGTACGACATAGATGAGGTGGTATATGATGAAGACTCGCCTTACCAGAACATTAAAATTTTACACTCGAAACAGTTTGGAAATATCCTCATCCTCAGTGGGGATGTTAGTAAGTATTCTCTCCTTACCCCAATTGTGTAACAAAGTGACAATGTGTTAGATTGTGTTTTCCTGACAGATAACCACCATTGGTGGATGTGTCCAGGTTTGTCCTTGGCACAGCTGTTTTTTTTTTTTTAATTTTTTAATTCTTTAAAATATTTACATTGGATTAACCTGTGACTTGTCTGGGCTTTCATGTTGTGTAGTAGGGCCATGAAAACCTTGTCTTGATACTGTTTTCTTAGTGATTACTATTTGGATTTTATTTCAAAAGAAAACATAGTTGCTTATTGAAGAAGTCTTTGTTATGGGAAATTTCAAACCTAGGTAGAGAAAACAGTATGATGAACCCACATGTCCTCAACATTGAGTGTCAACAGTGATCAACTCCTGGCCAGTCTTATTAACCCTAAACTCTGGATCACTTTTCTCCCCCTCATACTGTTTTGTAGCAACTCTGATTTCATAGTTCATCTGGAAACATGTAATTGCTTTTTAATCATATCAGAACCATCTAAAGACTAAATTTTCTTGCCACTGACTAAATTTATATGTATATAATCTATATATATGTAACATATTGGGTGTTAGATGAATAGGGTTAAAGTCTACAATCCCCTCATCCCGCCACAAAAAACCCTCTTTATATTATTGTTGGCAGTTTTTAAAGACTGAAAATGAAAAATTCTGAATTTTCTAGATTCCTGTACTTTTTTTTTTTTTTGTCATGCCCATGGCACATGGAAGTTCCTGGGCTAGGGCTAGGGATCAATCTCATGCCACAGCAGCTGCCCAAGCCACTGCAGTGGCAACGCAGGATCCTTAACCTGCTCTGCCGCAAGAGAACACTCATCAAGCGATTTCTGGTATGGTAAGTCAGGTGGTATGTGGCTTTGGTTAGAGTCACCATTTTGAATCTGTTTCTCCTCCCTAGATTTGGCGGAAAGTGATTTGGCATACACCCGGGCCATCATGGGCAGCGGCAAAGAAGATTACACTGGCAAAGATGTACTGATTCTGGGAGGTGGAGATGGGGGCATATTATGTGAAATAGTCAAACTAAAACCAAAGATGGTCACTATGGTAGAGATATCCTTTGCTGTATAAGAGATGGAGTTTAGTGGGCTGCTGCCTTTTTTTTTTTTTTAAGACCCCAGTTAATGTTATGAGGGAAATGTGTTATAAAGAGTATCTTGAACAAGCATTTCGACTTAGTACCAATAGCCTTTTTATGTAGCCTCCAACAAAGAAGCAGAATTGAGAATTAAAGAGCAAGTGACCTTTGTACCTTGTCTACCGCTCGGAAGTTGCTAAAATGATTTCTTCATTAGAAGAAAATAGAGCTCCTTTTGAGTGTCCTTGGTGCACAAATGGGGTCATTGTCTCATTCATCATTTTTTAAACAGGGTACAAAATTAGTGTTAAAAATGTGATGTTCATCATAACCTTTTTTAAAAGTATTGTATTTCAGAATTCTTGGATACATTGAAATCTAAGGTAAATTTCTCCTTAACCTACTTTGAACATTGACCAAATGGTGATTGACGGATGTAAGAAATACATGAGAAAAACGTGTGGTGACGTCTTAGACAATCTTAAAGGAGACTGCTATCAGGTAATTATGTTTACCAGCTAAAGTTTTTATTAAATCAGCTGATAGGTTGTTGATCAGAAGTGTGTATTCTTAAAACAGCTTTAAGTATAATTGGTTAAAAAGATAAGCAAGAGGATAGATCATACTTTATGGGAGGAAAAATTTTCCTTCTATCCTTCTCGTGCTTGCCTAAGAGCCCCGGAATAAAAGATTAACAAGAGGGAAAATGAGCTCATTAACTCCTGTGTATATGGGAGATACACAGGAAAATGAGTAACTCAGAGAGGTAGGTTTAGAATTGAGGCTTGAATATTATCTTAATACAGAAAGGGGGATCTAGGTGTCTTGAGGGGAGAACAAATGACTTGGGGAAAAAAATGAACAGGGCCCTTAGAAGAACAGAGAAATAGGATGACGGTTTGTGACAAAGGTTATCTGAGTGTGGTGTCAGCCTCTTCTTCTGTGATAAGAGGCCATCTTCCCTGGTTGAATCCCTCAGGGAGGGGATCTGTGACTATTGAGTTGCTTTTGGGGGATCTGTCTTTGGGCAGATAAAGGGTAGTTCAGAGAGAGCCTCCCTGCATTTGCAGTTTTTTAAGTGCCTACCGCTCAAAATACTCAATAGGCCAAAGTGCCATGTTTTGAGGTAGCCTGTTTTCTGCTCTCCTTTATTCTCTTCATGTGAGCTATGTATTTGTATTCAGGAAAGGTATGTACAATAATAAAAACTGTCAACTCCAGACTTTGAATTTAATAACATTAATTCATTCTTAGATAAAAGACGTACCTTTTTATGACCTGGCAACCACCACGTTTTGTCTCATTAGCCTGAGTCTGTCTGTGTCTGGCTCTTTCAGAGGGAATTCAGGTATTTAATTGGAAGGTGTAGATGATTCAAATGTTTGATGTAGGAATAATTGCTTTTTGCGAAGCAAATTAGTTTCTGTCCTGAATTCTACTTGGCTTGTAAGTTGACCAGTCATTACAGTTCGTAGAATACAGTTTGTGTTGTATTTTGAGGGTGTGTATGTTTGGTGCCCATACCTACATTACTTGGTAGAGCAAGATAACTAAGCCAATACCTGCTTTATTTGACCAGAATCCTAAATGTGTATCTCTAGTTTTATAAACAGTTTAGATGAGTGCTTTAATTTGTTAAGTAAATTAGTTTACTCCATGTTCTCTAGTGGGTGTGCATCCAAATTTGATTTCGTGGTATGCTGGTGTTAATTTTTTTAAGCTGTGAGAGGAATTATATCTACATAAAATGCAGTTGTGATAGTTTTATGGGCAAAAGGGAAAGAAAGATAAATGTTTCATGTATATTATTGGAAAGTTCAAAAAGTGAGGGAGGACCCAGCAGTTCCACTCCTGGGTATTTGAAGAAAGTAGAAACACTAGCTCAAAAAGATGGAAACACCCCCATGTTCATTGCAGCATTATTTTTACAATAGCCAAGATAGGGAAGCAGCCTAACTGTCCATCAACAGATGAATGAATAAAGATGTGGTATATATACACAATGGAATGAAACTCAGCCATAAAGAAAAAAAAGAAACCCTGACAGTTGCAACAACATGGATGGACCTTTGCAACAACATGGATGGACCTTGAGGATATTATTTATGCTAAGTGAGATAAGTCAGACGGGGAAAAAATACTGTACTGTATGATTTCACTCATATAGAATCTCAAAACAGTTTTTTGAAGTAAATGAACCAAACCAAATAAAAATATATAGATAGAACAGAATAGTGCTTCCCAGAGAGGAAGGGGAGGGGCGTGAGATGGGTAAAGGGGATCAACTGCATGGTGATGGATGGAAGCCACATAGATAGATAGATAGGTTTTTTGGCCTTGCCCATGGCATGTGGAAGTTCCTGGGCCAGGAATCCAACTTACACCGCAGCAGTGACAACACCAGGTTCTTCACTGCTAGATCACTAGGGAACTCTGGAAGCTAGACTTTTGTGAACATACTGTAGTATACACAGAAGTGTATACACAGTGCTGTACACATGAAAAGAGGAATTTAGGTTCTTCAGAGCATGAGTTTTTACAGTGATCCCAAAATTAACGTTTTTTGCAGATGTTTGCATTGTTAGACCCTTTGCCTGAAGTGTTTTAACATTTAAGCCTCATATCTCTATCACATGGCTGTTGTTCCTATTTTATAAATGAAGACATTAAGTTTACAGAATTTAAGACAATTTATTCAGGTTATAGGGTACGTTTAGGGGAATGTTTCAAATTTATGTCTCCCTGCCTCTTTATGTTGACGTCTCTAAATAGATTAAGGAAAAACCAGAACTGCAATCCCAAACCTCTGCAGTACTGTGGGGTTGTAGACTGTTGTATAGAGACTGGATATGGAGAGAAATGTGAAGATTTACTAACTGCCCTAGTAAACAACTGCTCAACTTGTGAGTCCATCTGAAGGCACAGCACAAAATGCACATAGCTGGTGACATAGACAGTGAGACATTTTACAGAAGGGGAAGTATTTTAAGTGGCTTGGCTCTTGAGGAAGTTTGGTGCCCTAGTGCGTTTGCCTTGCCACCCTCCCGGCTTTCAGGAGTAGAATAGCCACCAGGGGGAGTCTGGAAAATTTTTCCGAGGCTGATAATTTTCTTGGCGCTCTAAAGAGGTGAGGGCTCCTGGTCTGTGGGACAACAGTAGGCAAGCCCATTAGCTGTTACCATTAAAAAAAAAAAAAAAAAAAAGCCTCCTTGCAACTGTTTATCATTTGAAAAACATAATTAGTCCATCAAGCTTTTTTAGAAAGTAGAAAATGTTCCAAAGCACTCCCCATTCCTTTTATAATGATAGAATAATTTTAATGGTAAAATCATTTTGGTAGTACAGAAAGAAAAGTTGAATTCATGATAACTTGGCATAGTTAAAAGATAAAGGCAGGCTAAAACCTTTTCCTTATTTTATTTTACTTTTTTGTTTTTTTAGGGCCTCATTCGTGGCTTATGGAAGTTCCCAGGATAGGGGTCAAATCAGAGATGTAGCTGCCAGCCTATACCACAGCCACAGCAATGCCAGGTCCAAGTCGCATCTGCAGCCTACACCACAGCTCACAGTAATGCCAGATCCTTAACCCACTGAGCAAGGCCAGGGATTGAACCCGTGTCCTTACAGATGCTAGTCGGGTTTGATAACTGCTGAGCCATGACAGGAACTCCTTTTTCCTTACTCTAAATGCAAAAGTTTGACTGGAAATTTAGGATGGGTTGGAAATCCCGTTCAAAATAATGACCAGTTAAACCTAGGAATAAATTTAAGAAGACTGGTATTGAGACTGTTAAGAATTACGTTAATATCTTCCTGAAAGACAGCAGTTGAAGTGTGAAATATGTGGAGAGACAAGTTCTTTCTTAGATGAAAATAACAGTCCCCGAGGGGGTTTTTAGAATTAGAACATATGATTTTGACATTCACTTATAACCATAAATATCTAAGATTAGCTAAGAAAAAATGTAATAATCACAGTGACGGGAGATTGGCCTTCTTAATAATTTAGTGTGAAGTGTGGTGAGCAAATGGAAGTATGATGGCAACACAGAGACTTAACCACACCCAAGTATATGTGTACACACCAAGGTAACATAAGGTCTTGAGGTGTTTTTGGTTTGGAAAAGGAGATTTAGTTAATTTAATGAATATTGACATAATGGGTTGTCTCTCTCAAGAGAACAAAAATAACCCTACAGACCATAGGAAAATTAATTCTGGGTGGCTTAAGCTCTCAATACCAAAACAAATACATTTAGGAAAATGTACAGTACTTCACCTTGGAGTTGGGAAAACTTTTAATGAAAGATAAACTCAGAAACTAATGGTAGCATAATACCAGCAACAGAGCCAAAAGACTGAAAGTACTGGCAACAAACATGGTAAGGGAGTTAATCCCTTTAATAACAGAAAGAGCCCTTACGCAAATCTTTAAAAACTAAAAGGTGTAGTAAAAGAGTAAGAACTGGTGTTGGTAGAACCCAAGTTTGTGTGCCCAGTGCACTGTGAGGCCAAACTAACCAAAATGGAATTCAGGGTGGCGAATACTTCATTGCAAAGGGCAAGCAAAGAGAACAGGCAGTTGATACTCTTAAAACCCAACCTCCCTGATGATTTTTGGAGAGGTGTTTTTATAGGCAAAATTTGGGGACAGGGAGCTACAGGGTGTGAAACCCTCCTCTAATTGGTTAGTAATGAGGTAGCAGGATGCTATTTTGGGAATGTTAGTCATCAGCCTTCTGTTTCCATCCAGTCTGGATTCCACGTGCTTATGCTCAGCCTGAGGTTAACCTCCTGTACGTGTATCAGGTTGTTAGGCTGAGAGACACAGAAGGGCTTTTTTTCCTAAGAAGGCCCTGCAGAGCCCTGCTCACTTTTATTCCCCTCCTTAATACTTCTCAGTATTGATGGGAATAGGTGTGGGACAAGAAAGGAAGTACGGTTTTGGATAGAGAGGTTAATTTAAACTAAATTTGGTAGAGGGACCCAGCCTTTGGTTAGTGGGGACTTCAGTTTGATTTTCCACTCCTGTTTGGACCTTCTCCAAATCTTTGAGGAAACGGGGTGATGTCCACCCTGGCTACTTTCTACCGAAACGGGGCAAAGTCCTGCCTTAACTTGAGGAACGGACACTGAGTTGGAATAGGCTCAGAGGTGTGCTGATGGGGAAACATTTTATAGACTATCTGTTTTGTTAATTATACCGAGTGGTAACCCAAGCACCGTGTATGTGCTTTTAGTAGTAGACTTAAAGCAAGAAATGAACTGTCCTGTAGGAGTAGTTATACCCTGACAACTTCACTAGGAAATTTTCCTTTTATCCTGAACATTGGGGGCAAGCAGTGTTCGGTTAACACAGGAGCTTTCAGTTTTGATAGGGCCTGGTTACAGGTTGTGGGACATCTGATCTTCATCTAAAGACATATCTGAAGTTCCTGACAGCAGTCTAAGCTACAGAAACAAACTCTCTCTTGAATAATTCAGTTAAACTTTATAATTAGGTAACAACAGAGAACTATCTGGGAAGTGAGTCTGAGGCAGTAAATATAGACCTCAACAGAACTAGAATTTAGTATTGAAACAATCTTTTTCTCTCTAATATTAGCTCCATTTTTAACAAAATATAGCCAAATTGAGAATTTGTTTGAAAAAGTCTGATTTTAATAAACTTGGCCCGATTATTTTCATTAGTGTAATTGATCATACGGACTCCTTTAAGTTAGGTGTTGCAACTTTTCATAAGGAATCCCAGACTGAACTGTGGAAAAGCCTTTCAAGGCCAGGAAAGCCATGCCAAGGGCTTGCCGCAGATTCCACTTGACGTATCTATAGATTTGGGTGACTTCCCCTCTTCTAGATGTCTCCAAAATAAGGTTCTTGCACTTGTCTGGAGGTGACCTTCCTTGACTTGATAAGGCTACTGGGAAATCTGAGTTTCCGATTTCTGGAGGGCTCAGGTAGAGAAAAAAAAAAAATGAATGTTTCAATTCTACTTGCAGCAATTTGGTAAATTAACACTTCTATATGCCATAATTAGCTTGAGGGAAAGGGTTTCCTTATATCTGGAAAACACAGATTAAAACCACTAATATTTTTTAAAATTTTATTTTGCTTTTTAGGGCTGTACCTGTGGCATTTGGAAGTTCCCAGGCTACGACGAAGCGGAGCAGCAGCTGCTGGCCTACACCACAGCCACAGCAACGTGGGATCTGAGCCTTGTCTGTGACCTACACCACAGCTCATGGCAACACCGGGTCCTTAACCCACTGAGCGAGGCCAGGGATCGAACTTGCATCCTCGTGGATACTAGTCAGATTCGTTTCCACTGCTCCAGAGCAGGAACTCCCTAAAAACCACCAATATTTTAGACAAAACCCATAAAAATAACAATATTCACCAGTTAACTCAGTAATCCTTTCAGTTACCAGTTTTTATGAAGCCAGCCAGCAGGTTTTTCTGTTAGGATTCTTGAATTGCTTACCCAGTTCAGGGATATGATCTGGAATTTTCTAAGAGATTTATACATGTAAAAAAGTCCTTCTTGAAGATGAAGCGCTTTCGCAAAAACATGAGAAAAAAACTGTGAGTGACAAAACTTAAAAGATACAGTTAAGCAACTGAGCCCAATGTAATTGACAGAAAACTTGGTTATAATAACTAGACTTATGACTAACATTTTATCACGACACACTAGAGTTATAGACATTCTGTATCATTTTTAAAATATCTCTAATAGCAACATTTTCCCATAAAGTATGACCCGAGAAGGCTTATCACTCATTGGGCAATGCTTCCCCTGTATAATTTAACCTACCGAATTGTCCTAGTTAATATAATCTCTGAGACGCCTCAGAGTTGCTCTGTTGTATTCCAAAGTGAGCTGAAGATCAAAGGAACTTAAATTAGAATTTTATGTTTGGGAATTTTATCGAAAATATTAAAAGTTTCAGAACACCTGGTGAAGTAAGGTCATAGGTTACTGTGAAACAGTACCCTTTCACCTGACCTAAGGGACAGTAAAAGATGTCAAGGGCAGATGCAAAAAGTTACACCTGGAGCTCTCAAAAGACAACCTCACAGTCTATTATCAAAGCAGTTCAGCACTTGAAGAAAACTTTGTTTCCCAGCAGAGGGAGAAAACCAAAGTCCAACTTTGAATCAGCCTTTTTTTTTTCCGGTCATCCCTGTGACATGTGGAGGTTCCCAGGCCAGGGATTGAACTGGAGCCACAGCACCAACCCAAGCTGCTGCAGTGACAATGCCAGAAGAATTTGGTGCAGTGGGTTAAGGATCTGGCATTGTCACTGCAGTGGCCAAGGTCGCTGCTGTGGCACAGATTTGATCCCTGGCGGGAGAACTTCCATCTGACACTGGTGTGGCCAAAAAAAAAAAAAGTTGGGGCAGGGAAATGGGATCATTTTTATGCTATGGTATCAAAGTGAGCCTTTTGGAAACGGTTTGGCTGTTATCTTGGGTGTGTGCATGACGTCTCAGTACAAGTCTCAAACTTCTTCTCTTTGTAGTTTTGACCCTTATTAAGGAGGTCTTGCTAACTTGAATGCTGATTCAAGTTCACCTGGAAGTGAGGCATGTGAATGTGAGTGACGTGTATGACTATTGTTTATTATTACTGTTTTAAACTGAATTGGGGAGTTCCTGTCGTGGCGCAGTGGTTAACGAATCCGACTAGGAACCATGAGGTTGCGGGTTCGGTCCCTGCCCTTGCTCAGTGGGCTAACGATCCGGCGTTGCCGTGAGCTGTGGTGTAGGTTGCAGACGCGGCTCGGATCCCGCGTTGCTGTGGCTCTGGCGTAGGCCGGTGGCTACAGCTCAGATTCAACCCCTAGCCTGGGAACCTCCATATGCCGCGGGAGCGGCCCAAGAAATAGCAACAACAACAACAAGACAAAAAGACAAAAAAAAAAAAAACAAAAAAAAAACAACTGAATTGGCTCTTTAGAAACTGAAAAATGGCCATGATGGGGCTCTCCTGACTTCCCAAACTGGTTTTTGCAGGTGCAGTTAGAAGCTAGCTAGCTTTCTAGAAGAAAAGGGCATTTCTCTCCCTGTGCTTTGAAGATGAAAGTGATCTACCTGGGCTCTTAGGAACTCAAATCATCTATGATCCCTGAGGCTGGAGGGGAAAGAGGCCTTTTAAACTTGAGCAGGAAAACTCTGAGGATCCCGGTGTCTATATAGATGTGTGTCTAGGTGTACCTTGTAAATAGGAAGTGTCTCAGCCTCCAAATGGCATTGCCAAGATGGGTTTATGGGAGAGCCCTATTTAACTGGCTTAAAAGAAATTAAGCACTAAGATAAAATTCTCAGAAATAGAAAAAAAATTGGTCAAAATGAATCTCAGGTTCATGTGATATGGGCAGTATTCACTATTAAATTAATAGCTGGTATTAAAGCTAGTCTAAGTTTGTTGGTTTGATGAATATAGACACATCTTTTTTTTTTTTTTCTTTTTGCCTTTTCGGCTGCACCCATGACAACACTGAATTCTTAACCCTGTGTCACAAGAGAACTCCCCTGTCCCTTTTATAATCTTTAGCCTTCTGGTTCCACGTGCTTGTGCTCAGCCAGAAGTCACCATCCTCCACCTGGGTGGGGGCCTTCCTTCAGTTTCAATGGCGTTGCTCAGTTTCACCCTCCCTCTTTTCTTTGATACTCCTCAGACTCCCCCCTCTTTTCTTTGATACGTCTCAGGGGAACAGGTGTGGGACAAGAAAGGGAATAAAGGTTTGGCTAGAGAGGTTAATCAAACTCGCTAGATGCGCTCAGCTTTATGGGGACTCGGTTTCACTGGTACTTCTCAGAAGTTGAAGGTCAAATAGCCTGCACACCTACAGCAAGATGCTCACCTCTGTTGGTGGCTGTGATGTTCTTAATGAAAAATCAGCAAAGGACTTGACAAAGTCCAGGAACAGGGACAACATCCAGTACTGAGAAGCATGCAAGGACACAGGTGCTCACATGCACTGCTGATCGGAGCAAGGGCTGCCTTCAAAACTAAAAATGAAAGTCCACATGCCTTTTGTCTTGGCAACCCGATGTTTGAGTCACCTATAAAAGGAGGTTTACCGTGGCTGTGTTTGTAGAGACCAAGGCTTGAAGATGTTAAGAGTTCAGCATTCTTAGTGGACTGATAACATTTTTAAGAAACATCAGTACCTGTAGTGGTGCTAGGTGAAAGTTTCCAAGTTGATGTGTGCGATCCTGGTTTTAAAAAAGACAACAAGCATTTGTGTTTCTGTGTGGGTAAGTGCTCACAAGACTCTATCTAAGCACAGGGGAAAATGGAACATATAAAGCAGGATTGATAATGTGAATTGAAGGCAGCTGGGATGTTTGTGCTTTCTCGATCTTTTTTGGTTGCACTTGATACATTCAATGAAGGAAGTTATAAAACAGGATGGTGAGTTCCCGTTGTGGCTCAGCAGTTAATGAACCCGACTAGCATCCATGAGGACTCGGGTTCTATCCCTGTCCTCAGTGGGTTGAGGATCTGGCGTTGTTGTGAGTTGTGGTGTAGGTCACAGACACAGCTCGGATCCTGTATTGCTGTGGCTGTGGCGTAGGCTGGTGGCTATAGCTCGAACTGGACCCCTACTAGCTAGGAGGTTCCAAGGCTAGGGGTCAAATGAGAGCTGGCACTGCCAACGTACACCACAGCTACAGCTACGCCAGATCTGAACCACATCTGTGACCTACACCACAGCTCACAGCAACTCCAGATCCTCAACCTACTGAGCGAGGCCAGGGATCGAACCCACAACCTCATGTTCCTAGTTGGATTCGTTTCCACTGCGCCACGACGGGAACTCTACATGTCAAATTTTTTTTTTTTTACACGAACATGTCTTTTAATTTTTTTCTAGTTATAAAATACAAGAATAACTTCTTTCCAGGGAGTCATCTACAGCTAGATGGGTCTCCAGCATATAGCTTCAGTACTTTGGAGATACGGCAAACCCCAAACTTAACCTCCTGTATCTACTGTAAAGGAACTGTATGAGAATTCCAGCTCTTACTTGCTATACTCTGCTCCGTAATAACTCTGTGATTGTGGGAGCTGGTGTATACTACATGGCTTTATTAGCAGCGGTACTTGAAGGGTTAGACGAAATTGAAAAACTGTAGGTTAATAGTTTGAGGTAGGATGGAAAAATATCTATTAAAGTTTTTAGAAAGTAAAAAAAAAATCAGTAGACAGCAGAGTTATTCAGTGCTTAGTATAAAAGAAAAAAGAATAAAATAAATAACAATAAGAGAAGCCATAATAGATTAAAGTATAAACTGGGTTTTTAGGTCTAGGTATACTTCTTGGCCCGGTTTCTTACTGGGTACCTTTGAGTAAGCTTGATGACCTTTTTTGTTCATTTCTCCATTTGTAAAGTGGGGGTGCCCCTGTGCCTGGGGCAGAGTTGTGTAGGTTAGATGAGCAGGCATGTGAAGTGCACGGTAAGCCCTGGATTTAGCTCTCAGCAGGCTTGGGTGGAAGTCAGGGTTGTTCATTTGGCAGGTGCTGTGGATCTCAGGCCCCTTGTGCCTGCCTGTCCCCCTTCCTTGTACAAGTGTTGAATTACTTCCATGTGTGTTGGTTTACCCACATCTATTCGTGTTCCCTCTGGAAGGTTCTAATAGAAGACTGCATTCCAGTACTGAAGAGGTACGCCAAAGAAGGGAGAGAGTTTGATTATGTGATTAATGATTTGACAGCCGTTCCAATCTCCACATCTCCGGAAGAAGGTAGATTCTGTTTTCTGTTTTTAACCAATGTACTTGATCATGGAATTTATTTTCTTGGCACTAGGTGAGAGTGAAAGATCTTAAGAGCTTCTTTAGGAGGAGTTCCCGTCGTGGCACAGCGGAAACGAATCTGACTAGCATCCATGAGGATGCAGGTTCCATCCCTGGGGAACTTCCCTATGCTGCAGGTGCAGCCCTAAAAAGAAAAAGAAAAAAAAGACTGTCTAGTGAAGTTCCTTCATTTATTAAAAGTAGTTAAATTGAGGGGTGCCCGTTGTGGTGCAGCAGAAATGAATCCAACCAGGAACCTTGGCGGTCCCTGGTTGCTGTGAGCTGTGGTGTGGGTTACAGACTCGGCTTGGATCCTGCACTGCTGTGGCTGTGGCATAGGCCAGCAGCTGTAGCTCTGATGAGACCCCTAGCCGGGGAACCTCCATATGCCTCTGGTATGGCCCTAAAAAGCCAAAAAGGCAGGAAAAAAAAAAGAAGTTAAACTGAGGCTCATGGTGGAAAGATGGCTGGATTTGGCTTTGGTCAAACCCTGTTCTGTCACTAAATGAGCAAAATTAACTCTTTTGAAACACACATGAAATAAAATGACTCGTAATCATACCATTGAGACATTAGCATGTTTGCTAATTTATTTACATGATGTAGTTTTTTTTTTTTTTTTAAACCTGTGCCACGATAACATGGTGACCTTTCTAAGCAATACCACAGGCAATCTCCCTTCTCAGACCACATACTTGAAATCACTGCTAGCTTAGGATTTCAGTGGTAATGTTTTTTCAATTACCTCTTCCTCCTGGTGGATTTCCAGGCTGGGTTCCCACATGAAGACCCTTGCTGACCGTCTTGGTTTCTCCCTTGGGATGTTGCTTTCCCCCTTACTTAAAGCTCTTATCTTTCAGATTTCAAGCACTGCCTTTGGTTCAAATCTTCATGGGTATTGTGAGAGCAGTGCTACCACATACGTGCACATTTGCTCTTGATTTGGTTTGTATATGTGTGTATGTGCATGTGTGTGTAAGACACAAAATAGATGACCATATATTACTATTCACAAATAAGCCCTGGAATATTGAGCCTTAAGCTCATGGCTATTTCTTTTCTTTTCTTTTTTTTTTTTTGTGGTATCATTGAATATTAATGTGAATATTTGACTTCAGATGATTCTGATGCATGTAATCCCATATTTATAAAACTTATTTTTTTTAACATCCAGATTCCACGTGGGAGTTTCTCAGACTGATTCTTGACCTCTCAATGAAAGTATTGAAACAGGATGGAAAATATTTTACACAGGTATAGGCTACTTAGCTGTTTTTTTTTCCCCAAAAAACTCTCAATAAGAATTTTATATTTTGTGCTTCAAACAACCAAAATACCTAGAGAGATACTGACATAAAGACTAATGGTAGCATTAACTATGTAGTTACTTGTAAAATTAAGACTTAATGAAGGTTAGGATGAGTATAGGATGTAATGGCTAAGCACTCTGACAATGTAGGAATGGTACAAGGACCAAAAATTATGGCAAGTGAGGGCGAGTGGACAAGCATGTGCAGGATCTTGGATGTATTTTCAGTAATAAATATGGGCAGTGATGGTATTAATATCACTATTCTGAGGTAATATTTGTAATGTGGCATAAAGCATTTGAGCAGTTAGGCAGATTAATTCTATCATGCCCAGCATTCTCAGTATAAAAGAAAGTAGTTGAAGGTGTAATATAGAAGTAGATAAATAAAGCCTCAACTGTACTGAAAAAAAGAATTTTATATGTTGAAATTTGAATGTGTTTTCTTGAAACTTAAATCTGTTAAGGATAGAACGGCATAATTAGATTATGTTCTCTCAAACAGTAAGTTTGTACATAGCTGACCCGTCATCTTTAGGAAATTCTGCTGTTGGGGAGTTCTGTTGTGTCCTGTTACCAAAACTGTTAGCAAATTTGGGTTTGGCTGTAGTATGAGCTGCTGCCACCAGATGGAGACACAGACCATGATTTTTTTTTCCCCCCTCTTCATTGTCTGGGAGGTTTCTTAACACAGTGTAAGATTTTTTTTTTTTTTTTTTATTGTGTAACATAGGAAAAAATAATTTAAGTCAATACATTTTTAAGGAATTTCACATGTTCTAATTCTTCCACTGCCAGTCACTGTAGTTTCTCCATTGTTTTAAGTCATAATCCTCAAGACAGCCCTTTCAAGCAGAATTCTTGTTCAATCCACAGTTGTCATGTCAGGCAGTCCACAGTTCTGTTAGTTAAGCTTCTTTGATCTACAGTGGAACATGGACACACTTGAAAATTCCCCACCTGTAATCTTTGGGATTCTAGGGTATTCTTAGTGGAAAAGCCATCAACATAAATTTCAGAAAACTGCTTTGGCTGTAGTATGAGCTGCTGCCACGAGATGGAAGCAAATTGTGTTTTCCTCATTTTCTAGAAAGCTTGAAGTTAGTATTTTTGACCCTTAACATTTTGAGAATGACAGCAAAAGCAGCTAATTGACCATCAATGTCTTGGTACAAAAATCTCTTGATTCACAAGCAGAAGATAAACACTTAGCATTGTACTCTGGTCCCTGTAATTTTTGAGTATTTTCAGGAGAATTCTACCTCCCCCTCAACTCCCCCCCCCCAAGTATTAGTATATTTAAATGTCAAGAACTGCTAGAAAGGTCCAAACTTTATTCTCCCCCAGGATGAAATTAACACCCTGCCCCTGGGAGGCATTTTTAATGCAGGCCACAGTTTGTGAGACATTTGAGATCAGAGAGTCAAAATGCCCAGGACAACTTGATTTAGTTTCCAGCCCATTTTGTTTGCTTTCTTCTCTGCCTGTATGCAAGACCCCCACATGTGGCCATTTCCTACCTCGCCCTTGGTGAAGTATGAAGCTTTAAGGGGAACAGACAACTGTCTGTGAGGGGACTTTTTTTTTTTTTTAAACAACTGATGTTTAAGAATGATTTTTTAAAAACACATTTTAGAATTGACTTTTTAAAAGCCAGGGGTCTGTAAACCACAGGCCAGTTTGCACCTACTGCCTGTTTTTGCTATTTTCTTGGCACACAGCCATGCCTGTTCAGTAGTGTGTCTGTGGCTACTTTAGGGCTCCATCTGCAGTATGGGGTACTCATGATGAAGACTGCATGATCTGCAAAGCCTGAAGTATTGCCTGTCTGGCCCTTGACAGAAGTTTGCTGACCACTGGTTTATAGGAACTCTGTAAAAGTGGGCTTATTCTTGTAAAAGCAACCCAAATTCAGTGAGTTGGGTTTTTCATGAGTGACTATTTCTTAAGCAGAACATGTATTGATAGAATTTGGTTCTTTCTATGTTTCTGCACGTAGAAATCTCAGGGAGCTTAATTAAGTTAGGGAAGAATGTGAGGCTCTGGCATCTTTAACCAAAAGAGACTGAAAACAGTTTGGATCTACTGCAGACTAGTCAGTTAATAGTAGACAACAGGTGCAGTCAGGAACCAAGTGTGACTATTTTCTTTTGTTGTGAATATTTGCCTGGTTGACTTGACTGCATTCTTGGAGAACTGCTTTCTAAGTATAGACAACTAAAAGAAATGCTTATTCGACTGATCATCACCACCCATTCATAAATAGTGATCATCAGGCCTTGGCCAATTGCTTCTGCCAACCAGCTTTTACTAAACATGGCATTAAATACGCAAAGCTGTGCTGATTTCTAAGAATTGTCCAAAAGATGTATTAGAACGTTTTTCCCAACCCTGTGTTCATTACAGTTGGAACCTCAAGGTGATCTCATTTTATGATACCCAGGAATCCTGCAGTATGTTGGGTAGTTGTGTGTGCCATGTGGACCAAATGGATATAGGTTTTGAAGAAGCAGTAGTTGAGTTTGACTTGGCAACTTGAGTTTGAGTTGACGTCATTGCCACAGTGTAGTACTTTGCTTAACTGCCAGGTGGTATGCTTAGGAGAAGCCCTTGATACACACCCACCCCCCCTTCCTCTAGCCAGTAGCTTAGAGAATGGAGTAAAGTTAAACAGGAGATGAAAATGTTGTTGAGCCTATTACTGGGTGACTAACAAAAGCTAAATGCTCCTGTCTAAAATTGCTCATATCACAATGGCAAGTTCATGATGTCACTAGTGTCACTTGGCTAGAAGACAGCCTTGTCATTGGGCTCCAGACTTGGGGAAAGTGTCCGGGAGTGTATGGGAACTGAGCTACCAGTCAGGCAGGCCAGAGAAATTTGAATCCGGAGAACTGGTTTTGTGAGACTAGGAGGTAGGTCCTGGGACTTGACCTCGCTCCCTTTTTTACTCCACTCCCCATTAAAAAAAAATTTAGGTCCTTTGAATAAAAAAAAAAATGTGTGTGATATTCATGTAAGTTATGATTAAAAAAATACAACCCCCCTCGACCCTCACAGTCTGACCTGGATGTTACTAGTACCATTGACTCTGTATTCCTCCCTCATCCCTTCTCACCTTCTGGAAGTAAACCATCTTTAGTATTTTGGGGTTTTTTTTTTTTCTATTGTGCTTTTCTTTATAGATGTTACACATGTGTGTGATATCCTAAATCATCATATTTAGTTTTGCTTGACTTTGGACTTGATAAAAATGATGTCATTAGGGTTGTTTTCTTAGGTTACAGAAATGACACAAGCTCTTTAAAAGATAGAAACAATACTGAAATCTATGGAGTAAAAAAAGCCAGTGTTAGCTCCTAGCCCCACAGTTAACATGGAGCAAGGAGAACCTTCTAGAACAGAAGCCACTGTATTCCCCCCCCCCACACACACACCGCCTGGCCACATTATTCTTTTATTCCTATCCTTGATAGGTACTTAATTCTTCGCTCTTAGATTTTTCTGCATCTCCCACGTGTCTTAAAAAATGAACAATGTAGTTCCATTTAAAATACACAGAAAAGTGAAATATGTTACTTCTTTTGGGTGGGTATTGCTTTGCGGTTTTTTTCTTTTTTCTTTTGTAAAATGCTTTTTGATAATATTTGGGAAGAACAATTTGAAACTATCTTATTTCCTCACCACATTGTTTGTAAGGAGGTCTTCCCATATACCCTCTATAAAGAGAGAATGTGGTGTCATTTTTAAGATGGCAAGGAAAACTTTGAACTGTGAACCTTGGTGGCATTTCTATTCTATAGCTTCCCCAGTAGTGAGGTGTTCTAAAAACAACCAGGCAGTGTTTTCTATTTGTGAATCTTAAATTACACATGTGGTGTTTATATACTCTCATGATGAACTTGATGTTGAAACCAAATTATATGCTGGTGAAGGGCACTTTGGCCAAATCCCACTGCAGGACCCTAGATGATGGGTTACTAAACAGGCTGGCACTGAAGGATGACGACATGCTGAGCGAATGTGCTAGGTTAAAACTGCCAAGGCCAGCTCTCGGAATAGTCCTGTCAACCCACTTGGCCATGGCTGGCTAGTTGGTTGGCTTTGAAATGTCATCCTCAGGAATGCTTACGTCACAGGCTGCTTTATTTGTGAATCCTTTTCATCTTATATTGGACTTACAGTGCTATTTTGAGACAAATTGATGGTGAAGTTCTTAAGGACGGAATCAGCACATATATTCAATAGTCATTCAAATGTTAAGAACTTCAGAGTGGCAGTTACCCTGTGGTGCAGCAGATGAAGTCTCCGGTGTTGGCACTGCAATGGCTCAGGTTGCTGCTATGGCACAGGTTTGATCCCTGGCCTAGAAACATCCATATGCTGTGTGGGTACAACCAAAAACCAAACACCCTCAGAGGTTAAAAGTAATTAGGTTAGTATTAAATACCTATTTTGTTTTCTAAATACACAATGAAAAGCCCTTAGGGGAGAACTGCTCAAATGATAACTCTACCCTAGACCTATTGAATGAAATTTGAACAAGGCTCCCTATGATTCATAGGCACATTGAAGATTGAGATCCACTGCTCTAGAATTAGGCAGGTACTGTTCCTATATTCATTCAGTAGCTCTGTGTCTTGACCAGCATCGCTGATGCTCTTCACCCCCCTCAGTGGTCACAGAGTGGCTGCTGCAGCTCCACACATCACATCTAAGTTATAGGCTAGAAGAAAGCTGAAGAAACCTGTTCACTCTGTTTCTGATTGTCCAGAATCAAGTATCACTTATAGTGGAATATAAAAAGTAATACAAATGAAAGCTATATAGAAAACAAACAGACTTACAGACTTAGAACATAAACTTGTTATTAAAGGGGGGGAGAAGGTGGCAGCGAGGATAAATTAGGAGTATAGGATTAATAGATACGAGCTACTGTATGTGAAATAGATAGCAATGACCTACTATTTAGCACAGGGAACTATGTTCAATATTTGTAATGAAAATCTGAAAAGATATTTATGTAGTTGAATTACTTTGCTGTACAGCTGAAAATAACACAACATTGTACATCAATTATACTTCAACAATAAAAAGAACAAATTAAAAAAACTTTGCCACCAGACTTCAACTATATTTCATTGACTACCTCCAGCTTTTGGGGAGGCAAAAAAGTGGTGGCAAGAAATGGAGTAAAGTTAGAACAAGGAAGTCCAGAGAAAATTTTGAAGAGTAGAATTGGGGAATATCCTTAGTGTATGTATGCTGAATAGACTTCAGTTCTCTTACGCCTTAAAATAAATGACAGATTTTGGGGCGAGCACAGGGGTTGAATATAGTTCTTAGACTCTTCAACATCTAAGTTTTTAAAAAATCTTAGACTCTTAGGAGGGTTGTTGTTCAAGCCATTCTGGAAGTGAACAGCATTGTCTTTTCCATTCTTCGTTCCCAACACAGTGGTGACTATTGGGAAAACTTACTTTGAACAGGTGATGTGTATGAATCTTTGCCAGTTGCATGGTGTTGATATAATGATTGTGTCACTAATGAGGAATTGGTCTCACTGCTTTGTATTGCTTCATACGCTAATAATTGGAAATTGCTTGGTAAATGAGGTAGAAGGATAATGAGCTAATGAGTCTATAAATAGAACTCAATGTCATTTGTGAATGTACAGAAGCCTTATTTTCAGAGAGGAAGTTTTATCTCATTTATTAGAGACCCTAGGTAGGACCTAAGAATCCTATTGTTGCTTTTCTCTCTTTGATTTAGGGGAACTGTGTCAATTTGACGGAGGCCCTGTCACTCTATGAAGAACAGCTGGGGCGCCTGTATTGTCCTGTGGAATTCTCGAAGGAGATCGTCTGTGTCCCTTCATACTTGGAATTATATCCTTTGACCATATCATTGTGTTGCCAAATCAGAACCCCCATGTAAATCACAAGCCTGTTTAACATTTTAACAGCATTTGGTCTGTAGTATATATGAGGCCCTGGTTTTCAGACTTGGCTGCACATTGTAATCCCCTGGGAGATTTAAAAAAAAACACCAATTCCTGGGTCCCACCCTCAGATGCTGGGGTGTGGCTTGCCACAGCTTTCCAGGTGCTTTTAATGATCTGGCCCCACTGGTTCTTGCAAGCAGTCGCCAGAGCTGTGGCATCATCTGGAAACTAGTTAGATGTGTGGATTCTCAAGCCTCACCGTGGTCTGTTGCCCACCCAGAAACCCCAGCGGGTGGGGCCCAGTAACTTGTCTTAACCAGCCCGCCAGGGGGTTGCAGTGCACATGAAGGCTTCGGCCACTCTAGTCTAGAACCCACTCCAGCTGGAGCAGGCTGACTGAAGCAGCCCATTCTACTTTTATATTGAAACTGTCCTACTTTAATACTGGTTTCTGCACTTCATTCTAATTTGTAGTAGAGACAGAGCTAAAAATAATGCCGGGCATCAAAAAGTTAATGTTGGTGTTCTCCATTAGTTCCACTTGGCAAAGTTGGTCCAGACAAATAAGAAGAGAACCCGGAGAAACACCAAATGAGAGCATTGTCATTGGAAATTTAGAGTGTATATCCTCCTCCTACAAAGCAGACTCTAGTCTGTGGGCAAGAGCTTCCTTAGTGGGGGTGGCAGCGTCCAGCTTCTGTGACTGCTGCTGGTCTGCGGTATGGCCCTGGCCTGTGACCCTGGGCGGGCTCTGACAGAGCCGTGACCGCAAAAATCCTCTGTGTTTGCCAGGCGGCCCAGGATACTTGTGACATCTCTCCCCCATCTTGATGTGGGTCCCTCTCCAGAGCCCTGGTCTGGTCAGGTCTTTGTCTCCATGTTGAAAGACTTTGGAAAGCACTTGATGTCTGGGGAAAAGGCGTCCAGCCTCTGGCTCTCCTCTGCTTCCTCTTCCTCCCCATCCTTCCGCTTTCTCCTGCTTCTCTTCCCACTCCCTGTCCTTCTCCCACCTCTCCCCACTCCGCCTCTTCTTCCCTCTTGTCTTCCTCCTGCCCACCCTTACTTTGCATATTCATTCCCTAAAACATTATAGAGTCCTTGGAAGCAGAAGTGTTACCAGAGAGAATCTTTGTGTCCCTTTAACCTTTTCTCTGCTCACCCCTCCCGCACCTGTCACAGGTGTTGGGCATCCAGGCTGCAAAGTGGCCTTGTTTAAGAGGCCTTTATTCTCATTACCACAGTGCTGTAAGCTCTGAAGCTTTCATCCATCTTCCAATTTGTAGGCCCAGTAAACACATTTTAAGTGATGCCTGCTCTTCGTTGAATTACCTGCTCTTATTCCTTGACTCCCTGTCCAGGTGGGTATTTTACACTGTTTGGAAGAAAGCTAAACCTTGAAAATCAGTTTCCCCAATCACGTGTGCTGCAAATAGCCTTCCTGACCTTCATATGCTGTACATGACATCGAAACGAGTCAGGCAATTGATTGTGAATTCCTTCAAGTTTCCTTTTTTAATTTTTTTTAATTTAAAAATCGAATGGAAAATGTATATTTTGATGAGCTAGGGTGTTTTTTTTTTTTTTTTTTGAAAGTCAGCTGAAGGATGATTAGACAGCACAGTGAAGGCTGCTAAATGCACTGAACCCCTAGAATGTGATTTTTTTTTTCTTTGTGGGCTTTTTTGTTCTTGTTTTGGTAGACTTTGAATTTGGTTGTTTGGAGGAATGAACATTGTTTTCTTCTGGAGGGATGTTCTTAAGGGAGTTTATTTCACCCCCAAATTGACATAGATATTAAAATTTGGTGCTTATAAGGAAAGACTTAAAAAAAATGAATAGCATTGCTTCGATTAAAATTGCAAATGAGAAATTTCATGTGTCTGTTGTTTTATTTCAGCCAGGTCCCTTCTTTCTCATTTCTGATCTTTCAGAACAAAAGTGTCTCTCCTTGGTCTTTTTTTAGTTCTATCACTCGATGCCATTTATCTCTTTATAATAGAATGACCTTAGGGCCTTTTTTGAACAGTAGTAATGACTTCATTTACCACTGTGGTAAATGATACACAACCTATTACATTCGCCAGTTCTTCATTATAAAATTGACCTGAGGATAGAAAAAGATTTGGCCTTACTGTAAAGTTGAAAGTCAAAAGCTTATTTTTATGCCCACTCTTATCGGCGTATTAGATGTGAAAAGATGGCTTTGGATTGCTGCTGTGAAATTTTTTTGAGAAGTGTTTGAGAGGCCTACAACCACAAGAGCAACCTTAACTCACCTAAGGAGATGTGGGTACCAGCTTGGTAGTGTGTTTGTGGGGAACAGTTAACGTCAAACATGAGGTTATATTGACTTGGGTTGTTAGACATCACTGGATTATCCTGTTGTTTAATAAAAGGTTTATGTTTTAATCAATGGAATGGGTTCATTAATGATGAATTTGCAGTAAGTAAAGCATGAAAAATGAAATATCCATTGTCTGTTTTGAGATAAAATAAGTGCTAATCCAGAAAATTCTTCCTCCTGAGATAGGTTCATTTTATTGAATTGGCATGGGAGAAAAAAACAGTAATGCATGAAGGGAGTTAGAGTTATCTTGGAACTAGATTGACTTTCAGCAAATTTTTTTCTTGTGCATAGAGGCATTGGTAGGTATTTAGAATCCTGCTTACTTTCACCCCCACCTCACCTAAGACTCTTCTGTAATCCTTTTCAAAGTCTCTGTATACTGTGTAAGATTAAAAATGACAGTACTATTACTGTTAGAGCACAGTTTGGGGTAAATAGATTTGGTTTTGCTTTTTTTTTTTTCTTCCCTTTTAGAAAAGAAGCCAAGTATATCGCTGTCTGGATATGGTGTTGTTTATATGTGGCATAACTTTATCCTTGAAGACTAGTTTGAGGCTGATGATAAATCTGATAAGTTTGGTGACACTCAGATCCTGCCGAGAGTTAGGAATGAAATGGATCCGGTTAGGCCAGGCTGTGAAAGACACATTGAGGAAAGAATAAAGGATGTGATGTGAGAGGAAGAAGGGAATGGAAATAAATTTTTTTATTTGGAGTGATAATGATGAGTTCTGGCCACAGTCTCTTCTTTGTAGTCGAGAAAGGATGTCAGGTTTTTTTTTTTTTTAATATCTTTGTAACTGTTCTGAAAAGAAAGCATGCAAACTGAACTCTTGATAACTAAAGACAACCTCTACTTTCTTTTTCTATTAATGGTATAGTTGATTTACAGTGTGGTATAACCTCTACTTTTGCTTCATTTAAGGAAATGTTGTAAAATCCAAGCACTGTTATGTTACTTTAGTGTTATTTAGTGTGTAGTCTCCTTTATGATCTAAAATAGAATATACTGTAATACATAGCTGTTTTTCACTTGCATACAAGACACATGTGGCTGTAGTTTAGATGCTATTCAGCACATCAGCGGATGGCAAGAATTTGTTTTTTAAAAATAATTCTTCATTCTTCCGAAAATGTGGTTGAATATTTAAAGAAAACTTGATGAATGGTGATCCGACTGGGCTGGAGAAAGGCTGGGTTGACAGTGTTTCTACTGGGTAAAATAAAAATGAGCTACTCTTTCCTGTGCAGTTGAATGGGTCACCTTCTTGCTTGAATTAACTTGCTGACGTGAGAATTTGCATTGGTCTCAATAAATTGATCAGTTTCATTCTGGTGAAGGCAGCATGTGTGTGTGGGATGTGTGATGTGAAATATTGTTGGCCTGTGCCCAAAACTAGGGCAGGGCTACTTAAAAGTGTGGTCCTTCAACCAGCTCTTTGTGTTCTAAGCTCTTGGTATTGTTGGCTTCAGCTGAAGTTTTTCCTTCCCAGCCACACTTCCTCAGTGGTCTCTCCCACAGCACCTGCTCCTGCCCCAATCTTGGGACAGCACGTGAGTAGCGACATCCTAGAGGCCAGTTGGGCAGCATTATTTAATGTGAGCTGCTCCATGGCCTTGAAGAAACACTTAACCTCCTTCTCTGTATCACCCTGTTGCTCAGTGTCTTTGTTCTACATAATCTTTTAACTCAACGATGGTGCTTTGGGTTAATACACAACTTGCCTTGACATTTTCTTGCTCAGTGTTAAAATAGCTTTGTGATGTGGTGCTTAGTTTCACTGAGTCGGCCAGCAGTCCAAATTCGAAATGTTCCCTGGAGGTCCTGTGGCTAGTAACACTGAATTTAGGTTCCAGCATTCTGAATGTGCTGTCAGAAGGGATTCTTAACCTTTTTTGGTTCTACAGGCTCCTTGGCAGCCTGGTGAAACCTGTGAGCCTCCGCCTCAAACATGTTTTTTAATACAGCGAGCAGATAAGGTTACAGGGAAACAAGTTACATTATTTTTTGAAGACATGCTTTAATATTTGTGCATTAATGACCTGTTACATAGCTGGATCTAGTTGTGGGTCAAATATTATATTGAAGCATAATGAACATAAAGAGATCTCTAGTGACTGAAATGTGCTAAGAATGCATCTGTTGGAGTTCTCACTATGGCTCAGTGGGTTAAGAATCCGACTGCAGTGACTCAGGTTGCTGCAGAAGTGCAGGTTGGCTTCCTGGTCCAGCGCAGTGGGGTTAAAGGGTCCAGTGTTGTTGGAGCAGCGGCTTGGATTCAATCCCTGGCTCAGGAACTTCCATATGCCTTGGGTGTGGCCATTAAAATAATAAACCAGGAGTTCCTTTCATGGCTCAGCGGTCAGTGAACTCAACTAGTATCCCTGAGGGTGCAGGTTTGATCTCTGGCCTCACTCGGTGGGTTAAGGATCTGACGTTGCTGTGAGCTGTGGTGTAGGTCGCAGACATGGTTCAGATCTGATGTTGCCATAGTGTAGGCTGGCAGCTGTAGCTGTGCTTTGACCCCTACCCTGGGAACCTCCATATGCCGTGGATGTGGCCCTGAAAAGACCCAAAAAAAAAACCCAACACCCCAAGGTATCTGTCTTCTCTTGACAAAGTTGTACATAGGTACTGCCAGTGCTAACATGGTTTTGTCATCTATGCTTAAGTTTAAAGGAAATACTAGATTTCAGTTAAGGGTTAGTAAAAATAAAGGATTTCCCGCCCAAGTTCAAGGTTGCAAAGAATTCTGCCCATAGGTGCCAGGTTAAGAACCTCCCTGACCTATAGTTTCTGCTTCCATTGTTTGGTTGTATTTAGATGGTGGGGAGGGGTAGTTGGGTCCCTTTACCCTGCTGTCACAGCCTCAAATCAGTACTGGCAGATGAGTTACTTTGGCCAGAACCATTTAAAATCTCAATTACCTAGTGCGGTCATTCCACTGATTTCTGCTTTACTCATTATTTCAAAAATGGGAAATAGAACATGGGCAAGAAATAGCCCGGAGCTTTTGGAGGGCAGTTGGAATACTCTTGGATGTGATTTCCCTCGGCATTCAGGATAAATGTAACTGGACAGGTATGCTTATCTCCTGTATCTGGAGGTCCCAGTGAGGCTCCGGATGGCTTATTAATGCAAACTGCATTTCTGGGTAAAAACTGGTCACATGGTGGTCATTTCAGTATGAGTGATTCGTTTAAGGTGGGATATTAGGAAACAGACCCTGCTCTGTGCAACTTTGCAGGGGAATCTAACAGCATAAATGAGTCAGGGACTCTCCTGGGTTAAGCCAGCTTATTAACAAGCCAGGTTTTGACAGAAGCCCTCCAGTGTACAGAGGGAGGACTGGGCGGTTGCCACCCCATGGCCTAGAGATGAAAGCCCAAGATTGTTAAGACTGTTAGGGGCAGTTCTCTGCAGATGTGCGCTTTGACACTGGAGTTAGCTTGTCAGAAATCATTCCTGGTTCTGCCTATTAGGAAATCCTTTTTCCTTGTCTTTGTTCTAAAATACTCTTAGCAATTTGGTTCATGTTTGTGTTGGTAACTTAGGTTCTCAGCATAAGTGATGCTGACAGCTCTTAGTTCTCTGCAGAGGGACAGAAATGCTGCTTGGACTACATTCTGTGTCCTCTCCTTTCCAGACAACTCTGCCTTTGTCTGCTTTCAGTTGTCCGAGTTAAATTTGACACAGGAAGTTATCCCTTTGTCCTTCCTCCCGGGGCTAAGGGAGACCCTCTGTCATATTCTGTGTGTTCCTTGTGTGCTCCTTTCAAACTCAGTGTTTTTTCCTCCTCAGTCCTACTAAATTTTTTAAGTCTCCATTCCTTAGTTGTTGTCCATATATGTTTATGTTTTAAATTTTTTTGGTCTTTTCTAGGGCTGCACCCTCGGCATATGGAGATTCTCAGGCTAGGGGTCTAATCGGAGCTGTAGCCACTGGCCTATGCCACAGCCACAGCAACTCGGGATCCGAGCCGCGTCTGCAACCTACACCACAGCTCACGACAACGCTGGATCCTTAACCCACTGAGCAAGGCCAGGGATCGAACCCAAAACCTCATGGTTGCTAGTCGGATTCGTTAACCACTGCACTATGATGGGAACTCCCATGTATGTTTAAATGTTTAAAGAGATGGTGTGTCCTGGTGGGAAAGAAACACCTGAGTGTGGTTTCTGACTCTGCCACCCTAGGAGCTAGAAGCATTTAACTCTGAAGTGTGGTGGAGGCAGGGGAAGCGAGCCCTTTAGCTCAAGTGCAGCGGATAGATAGCTAGAATATAAACTCTACAGGCCACCACTGAGTACCTCCTGCTCACGTTTAATGCTTTGTACATGGAGTTAAAGTGCATTGTAAAAGGGAGCTCTTAGAATGACATTTTCCAAGTGGAACGTAGAAGAAACAGTGGCGTGAGTAAATTTCATAGGGTTGGGCACTTTCAAGAGGAAAAGCACCCTATGGTGATGAAGGGAGAGGTCCCTGCACCTTCAGGCATTGAAGAAACAAGGATGTCTGCTGGGCCCCCTCATGGGTGTAGTCTCGGTGTGGGTGGAAATGCTGTGTAGGTGGACAGGGTCCTTTCACCAGGGGTTGCATCTTTTGGGTTCCTTCTTGGTGCCCTCAAAGGCTGAAGAGGAGCAGAAACTCAGGAAGGTGTAGCCCATCCAGCCTGGAAAACTGGAAGGAGGTGTAGAATCGGTGGCCATTTTGGGAGTCAGCCACTGCTGCGATTTCCTCTTGTCTGTTCACCGTCAACTCTGGTGCTCTTGAACGTCTCTGCACATGGTGGCTCCCTAGCTGTGGGGTGGGGTTCGCATACTAGGCCTCTATTTTGGTCTGGGTCAGCCTATGGGGGACTGTGGCTCGGGTTTCCACGCCATTCCATAGAGGCCAGGGAGCAAGGCCACAAGACTCTGATCCTGGCCACTTGTGCCTAGTTCATGCCTGGTCCTTGGCTCCCACTGGATAAATCCACAAGGGTTTGTGTCCAAAAATAATGAAGCAAATAATAAAATTATAAACCATCGAAAAAAATTGAGTGTCATGAGGGTGTATGGAAGATGCATAAGTAAGTGGAGGACACAAATATACAAAAAGATGAGGCACTTAACTCTAAAAAGCTGGCTGTCAACTAGCTAAGGGGGAGGCAGTGCTGGAGTTGAAAACGGTATTTGGCAATCATTACAGTGAAGACTGAGGCAAGAATCATCCACTGATGTAAAAATCTGGGGGGAACGTTTTAACAAAGATCATGTTTATGTGGCCTATGTTGTGTGTCTCACAGATTGCTTCTGAGTTGTGTGTCAGTTTTCCTATCACCACTTGAACAAATTACCAAGAACTTAGTTCCTTAAAAGAACATGAATTTATCAGGTCAGAGCTCTGAAATGAGTCTTACAGGCTCAAATCTGGATGTGGGTAGGGTTGGTGCCCTCTGGAGGCTCTAAGGGAAGAGTCCATTTCCTGCCTTTTCTAGTTTCTAGAGGTCACCTGCATTCTTTGGCTTCTGGGCCCTTGAGTGTCAAAGTCAGCAGCACAGCACCTTTTAAATCTCGGCTTCCATCTCAGCATTACCTTTCTGACTCACCGCTGTCATAAGGTCCTGTTGGGGTCACATTGGGCTTACCTGAACTGCGATATTCTCCCCAATTCAAGCTCAGCCACACCTGCAAAGTCCCTTTTGCATTAGGGAATGCGAGTTTCTTGGATTAGCATATCGACATCCTTAGGGGCCATTATTCAGCTCTAGTGACTGAATTACGTCTTTCAGGCTTTCAAACTGCTACACAAAGAAGCCCTACCGGCGGGGCCTTCTGCACCAGATCACAGAGGCTCAGGGGAGCAGAGCTCTACCCATGCTGTCTGTGTGGTAGAACTAAATGCAGGTGCCAGCAAGACTTGGGATGGTGTGGTTGGTGGTTGCCTGTCCACACTCGGGTGCATATGGGGCCCACTGTTTAGAGACAAAAGGCCTCTGGCAAAGACCTTGCTTTGAAGACCCTGCAGTTTCTTTGCTGTGAGATGTTTGTACCCAATTGGCCAAGACGCTGGAGGGCACAAAGGGTTTTTTTTTTTTTCTTGCCCTGTGTATGTGGCAGAAGAGAGGAATGGACAGCAGGAGTGGGGCTGAAGCCTTTTTACTTAAGGCAAAAAGCCCCGTTTTAGAATATTTTAAATTTGAAAATAGGCTCACCTTAAAAAGCTGTTCATTTAGTTTAATGTGAAATACTGGCTGAGGATTTAAAAGGTTCACCTGGAACCATAGTTGTCCTGCTAGTTAGAGGAATAGAAAAACTAGGGTGGTGCTTCTCAAACTCGTGTGTGTATAAGAAGTACCTTGAGGATCTCCTTAAAATACAGCCTGATACTGGACGTCTGGGGCAGGGCCTGGGATCCTGCATTCCTCACGGGCCAATCAGCTGATGTCTCCTTTTGGTCTGTGGACCACACTGAGTGGTAATGGGCTAGAGTGCTGGTAAGTGGAAAATCAGGTGGATGGCCTTGTAGAAAAACATGGAGAAAGCTGTTGCATGAACTGCTGCTGAATTGAAATGTTTTAAATATCAACATTGTTATGGGCGGCTTTGAAAGTGCTCGATGTTACCCTGGTAATTGCTCAAATGAATTTGTTTGATTTCCAAGGGTTAGGAATGTTCTCATGGATTTTATTTTTGAGAATGCTAAGCATTGTTTATTTGATGCTGTACATAAAGCACACTAAAATGCCTCTCAGTAAAAGGCAATATTTTAGACGCTGAGAATTTTAATTGTCATAGGGAACACCGAAAAGATAAAGTGGACATTGTCAGTTTATATTCAGCTCTTGCTTTTACAGGTAGTAATCCAGGTGCATTGTAGTGGAAACACAGGTGAATCTTGCTCTGTTCTATGAGACAGTGAAGGGATCGTCTCAGTTTTTAACTCTAGTGATATAACCAGATATAGAAATCTGAATATAAAACCAATCTCCTACAGGCATTGAGGAGGTATTCATCATCTTCCTGAGAAATTTAACATTCTTGATTGAAGATTAATCATCGTTAGGAGGGGAAAACAGTGATAGTACCTGTTGAACTGCAGTTACTACTAAAATTCCAAAAGCTGACCATATTTAGCCACAAACCAATTTGCTATCAGGGCTTTAACAAACATTCCATCAGCCATTCATGATCTGAATTCTTGTGTATGAGATCAATTTAAATATGGTACACATATGAAAGTCATGAGACATTTGGGTTTGGGAATAAATAAGGCGGTGACCATCGATTACTCATTAGTAGCTTTTTTGAGATAAGCTACCACGCTGAGTCTGCCCTTTTTCTTCCCTTCTTCCTAATGCCAGCAGCTAGGATCCTTTTTGTTCCAGTGATGGATATACTAGCTATTCTGCACGTACTCCATCAGTATCTCCTCTTCCTAGGTGTTGCCTTTGTTCTTACTGGCACCTGTGTAACAGAATCCAAACCATGGAGGTTTGGCCCAGTCTTTATGCTTGCCTCTGTTTTCCACAGTATGGCACTGGGTACACTTCAGAGCAAAAATCTTGCCCCTTTTTAAGTCACCCATTTTTAAGTCGTTCTTTCGCTGTGAGCAGCAGAGAAGCAGCCACTTGCTCACAGCCTGGACGTCCTGTTCTCAAGGATTTTGTTAAAAAAGGCAGTTGGATAAACCATTAATCTGGGCCTCGAGTTTAACCCCCTCAGTGCTCCCCAAAGGGCATTTATACCCCCCCCAGCATTTGAGAAATTACATAACTGGCAGTGGGTGGAGGCCATTGAGTGGAGACTTCGAAGCAATGACCAGTGCAGACATTCTCAAATTGTTCCTGCAATTCTGAAAGGAGGTGGGAGACCCTGTTCAGTGTGCAGACATTGCCCTGACAGCTAGAAAGAAGGTTCTAAGCACAAGGATTGTTTGGGAAATTTCGGCTGCCTCTGTACACTGATGCCAGATAGAAACGTGGAGACAGAGTTGGAGGAAACAGAAAAAGTAGCTTTCATTGCCAGGCAAAGAAAAGAACACAGCAGGCTAGTGCCTCAAGGACTCTCTGCCCCGTCCTTCCTTTTGAGGGGGTAGTGAGGAGTCTTAACAGTGAGGAGCAGGGCTTGATCAGCTCATGGACATTTTCCTGATTGGTGGGTGGTGAGGTCATTGGGAGTCAGTGTCATCACCAGTCTGGGGTCTACGTGCTTGTGGGTGGCGTACGCTTGCCTTCTTCCACCCAGTGGGGGCTTTAGCACCTGCAAAACAGCTCCAAGGACATGGCTCAGAATTTTATCTATAGTCCTTGAAGAAGAACTAACTCGAGGTCCTTGACTTTGTTGAATGGCCATGGCTACGTGATCATTATTCTGTCTTGCTTGTTCTTTTCTTCCGTATTCTCTCACTTCCCTGACTAAATTGAGTCTTTTACTAGAGTTTTTCTATAGATAAAAAGGCAGGCAGAGGACATGAGTGGGGTGTGTGTGGGGGGGTCCATGCTGGGAGGGCCTCACAGGGCCCTGTTCAGTTACAGGATCAGGGATTATACTTTTTATTCGACTAAACCTGCAACTTGCTGATGCCTGGATTGTGCTTTGATTTCATGGGTTTAGGTAAGTTTGTTTATTTCTGGGGAGGGTAAAACCAGAACAGATTTTTTTTTTTCTTCCCACTGTACAGCAAGGGGGTCAGGTTATCCTTAGATGTATACATTGCAGTAACAGTTTTTTCCCCCACCCTTTCTTCTGTTGCGACATGAGTATCTAGACATAGTTCTCAATGCTATTCAGCGGGATCTCCTTGTAAATCTATTCTAGGTTGTGTCTGATAAGCCCAAGCTCCCGATCCCTCCCACTCCCTCCCCCTCCCATCAGGCAACCACAAGTCTCTTCTCCAAGTCCATGATTTTCTTTTCTGAGGAGATGTTCATTTGTGCTGGATATTAGATTCCAGTTATAAGTGATATCATATGGTATTTGTCTTTGTCTTTCTGGCTCATTTCACTCAGTATGAGATTCTCTAGTTCCATCCATGTTGCTGCAAATGGCATTATGTCATCCTTTTTTATGGCTGAGTAGTATTCCATTGTGTATATATACCACATCTTCCGAATCCAGTCATCTGTCGATGGACATTTGGGTTGTTTCCACGTCCTGGCTATTGTGAATAGTGCTGCAATGAACATGCGGGTGCACGTGTCTCTTTTAAGTAGAGCTTAGTCCGGATAGATGCCCAAGAATGGGATTGCAGGGTCATATGGAAGTTCTATGTATAGATTTCTAAGGTATCTCCAAACTGCAGAACAGATTTTAATTCATGCTGGGTCTTTTCAAGTTTATTCCAAAATACAAAGACTAAGGGGAAGGCTTAGAGGCTCTCATAACTCCATCCTGACATTGTACTGGAATAGCTCTCAGCAGTGCTTATTGGCCACCTTTGCTGCAGCCTCTGTGGAAGAGGGCCCTAGAAGACAGTATTTGGGATATATTCAGGACAAAGTGTAGAGCAAAAGAACATGTAGGCAAACTCTTAAATAGCGAAAAAAAAATAAGTGGAAAACAGCAACCTGAAGCAGCAGGACACTATGAGGGATGCCGGAAAGAGCAGCAGGAAGGAATAAGTATCGGCTTACTAAGGTGAAGAGTATAAAGAAATCACAGGTTGGAGTTTCTGTCATGGCACAGTGGTTAGCGAACCCGACTAGCATTCATGAGGACACGGGTTCGATCCCTGGCCTCACTCAGTGGGTTAAGGATCCAGCATTGCTGTGGCTGTAGTGTAGGCTGGTGGGTACAGCTCTGATTGGACCCCTAGCCTGGGAACCTCCATATGTCTCCGGAGTGGGCCTAGAAAAGGACAAAAAGACAAAAATCACACGTTTCAGGTAAAGGATGAGTAGTGATGTTGGTGGCTGACTGCAGGTGCTTTAGGAAACATTTATAAGAAGACAGCAAAACTCAACAGTTGACCCATGAGTAATTCAGGGGTTATGGGCACCAACCCCCTCGCACAGTTGAAAATCCAAGTATAACTTTACAGTCAGCCCTCAGTATTTTCAGTTCTGCATCCTTATATTCATCCAACCCCAATGTAGTACTGTGGCGTTGACCATTGAAAAAGATCTGTGTATATGGGGACCTGTGCAGTTGAGAGGTGTTCACGTGTCACCTGTAATAGTTATCTCTTTGGCAGGTAAATACAAAGATAAACTCTTAGATTGTCCATCAACCCAAAGGCTGCAAGGCCTTTTTAGTCTAATATTCTCCCACCAGCAAGATACCTGTTATGGGTTGTGTCCCCTCCAAAAATGTTGACATTCTAATCTCTAGTACCTGTCAATGTGGCCTGATTTGGAAATAGGGTCCTTGGAGATGATCAAGTTGAGATGAGGACATTAAGGTGAGCTCTTATTCAATGACTGGTATCCTTGTAAAAAAGGGGAATTTGGAGTTCCCATCGTGGCTCAGTGGTTAATGAACCCAACTGACATCCATAAGGATGCCGGTTTGATCCCTGGCCTCCCTCAGTGGGTTAAGGATCCGGTGTGGCTGTGAACTGTGGTGTAGGTCACAGATGGTGGCTTGGATCTAGCACTGTGGTGTAGGCGGGTGGCTACAGCTCTGATTCGACCCCTAGCCTGGGAACCTCCATATGCCGTGGGTGCAGCCCTAAAAAGACAAAAAATGGTGGGGGTGGGGATTTGAGCCCAGAGACACATGATGTGAAGACACAGGGAGCACACCATTCTTTCTGTAGGTCAAGGAATACCTAAGGAGAAAGGCATGAACCCAGTTCTCCCTTACAGCCCTCAGAAGGCACCAATCCTATGAACACCCTGATTTTTTTTTTTAAATTGAAGTACAATATTTTAGGTAGTACAACATAGTGATTCACAATTTTTCTTTTTTTTTTTTCCCCCTTTCTTTGTGGGGCTGCATCTGAGCATGTGGAAGTTCCTGGGCTAAGGATCGACTTGGAACTGCAGGTGCCGGCCTATGCCAGAGCCTTGGCAGCACTGGATTCGAGCCACCTCTGTGACCTACACCACAGCCCGCAGCAACGCCAAATCCTTAACCCATTGATTGAGGCCAGGAATTGAATCTGCCTTCTCACAGACACTATGTCAGGTTCTTAACCTTCTGAACCATGATGAGAACTCGTGATTTACAATTTTTGAAGGTTATACTTCATTTATAAAGTATTGGTTGTATTTCCCATGTTGTACAGTATATCCTTGTAGCTTATTTTATATCTAATAGTTTGTACCTCTTCATCCCCCACCCCTTTATTGCCTCTCCTTGTGTTCCTTCTCCCCATTGGTAACCACTGGTTTATTCTGTGAGTCGGCTTCTTTTTGTTATATTCACTAGTTTATTGTATTTTTTAGATTCCACATGTAAATGATACCATACAGTATTTGTCTTTCTCTGACTTCTTTAACTTAGCCAAATGCCCTCCAGGTCCATCCACTTTGCTGCAAATGGCAGAATTTCATTCTTTCTTATGGCCGAGTAGTAGTCTATTGTGTATATACCATTATCTTTAGCCATTCATCTGTTGATGAACACTTAGGTTGCTTTTATACCTTGGCCATTGTAAATAATGCTGCTGTGAACATTGGGGTACATATATCTTTTTGAATTAGTGTTTTAGTGTTTGTTTTTGTTTTGGATGTATACCCAGGAATGGAATTACTAGGTCATATGATAGTTCTATTTTAGCTTTTTAAGAAACTGGACTGTTTTCCACAGTGGCTGCACCAATTTACATTTCCATCAACTGTATGAGGGTTTGCTTTTCTCCACATCCTTGCCCACATTTGTTATTTACAATACCTTTATTTCTGAATTCTGGCCTGTAGAACTATGAGAAGACTTTTTTTTTTTTTTTTTGCTTTTTAGGGCTGCACACATGGCATATGGAGGTTCCCATGTTAGGGGTCGAATCGGAGCTGCAGCTGCCAGCCTATGCCATAGCCATAGCAATGCCAGATCCGAGCCATGTCTGAACTACATCACAACTCATGGCAACGCTGGATCCTTAACCCACTGAGCGAGGCCAGGGATTGAACCTGCATCCTCATGGTTCCTAGTCAGATTCGTTTCCCCTTGCCACAGTGGGAACTCTGAGAATACATTTCTTTTAAGTGACCCATTTTTTAGTACTTTGTCATATTAGTCCCAGGAGACTAATACAGATGGTCTTCAAAATAGATGGCAGATGGAGGAGGGTTTATGTGTCAGTCAGCTATTATTTCAGCAATACTACATAACAAGCAAACTTGAAATTTCAACAACTTATAGCAGCAAGTGTTGATTTCTCTCTCACCCTTCCATGGTTGGTTGGGGTTCAGCTGATCTAATCTGGACTCTGCTGGGCTCTGCTCTAAGCTCTGAGTTGGGTCAAGGTCTGCTCCACATGTCTTTCCTCCTCCTTGGATCAGTGGAACTTGATACATGTTCTCCTGATGAAAGACGGGAGTGCAGGAGGGCAAACACTATGACACAGGCACATTTTCTGCCTCTGTCTGTGCCTTGCGCATCACTGTCCATTGGTCCCATTGCATGGCCAAGCCCAAGGCTGAGAGGCAAGGAAGTATGCTCTGTCCACCATGGAGCCATGGCCAAGATATGGATGACAGGAGAGTAAAGAATTGAGAACAATTCATTCTACCCCCATTTGACTTCAGAATTTAATGTAAAATCCAGAAAGTGCTTAATGCCTCCTGTTCAGAAATCATGGTGTTTAAAGAAGGAGAATTTTTTTTTTCTTTTTGCCATTTCTTGGGCCGCTTCCGCGGCATATGGAGGTTCCCAGGCTAGGGGTCGAATCGGAGCTGTAGCCTCCGGCCTATGCCAGAGCCACAGCAACGAAGGATCCGAGCCGCGTCTGCGACCTACACCACAGCTCATGGCAACGCCGGATCGTGAACCCACTGAGCAAGGGCAGGGACCGAACCCGCAACCTCATGGTTCCTAATCAGATTCATTAACCACTGCACCACGACGGGAACTCCCTAAAATTTCTTATTGAGAGAGATCACAGATTGTCCACCTTGACTGTGAGAAACGTTACAGCCCTGTATGGCACTTGAAGTGAAGCAGTCAAGAGTTATTAGCAAAGAGATAGTAAAGTCTTTGAAGGAAGTAAGCAAAAGCACTAAGAGGTACCTCATAAGTAAAATAATACTGTGAATTTCACAGGCATCCTGCCTTGTTATGAGATGTTGAAGTCTTTGGCTTCCTGGAAGGAACATTGTTCTGGAAGCTTGGGAATGGTGTCATTGGGCGAACATATTCTGGTAATTAGGGAGCATGAAACACAAGACTTAATTGCATTTGCTCCTTGGACATGGAATTCAAGAGTTAGAAGCCTAGTACCTTCTCTTCACACCTTGCTTTCAGTAGTAGTATCAGGACTGGCTTGAGGAGTTCCTGTTGTGGCTCAGTGGAAATGAACCTGGCTAGTATCCATGAGGACGCAGGTTCACTCCCTGGCCTCAGTCAGTGGGTCAAGGATCCAGTGTTGCTGTGAGCTGTGGTTTAGGTCGCAGATGCAGTTCGGATCCCATGTGGCTGTGGCTGTGGCGTAGGCCAGCGGCTATAGCTCCGATTTCAACCCCTAGTCTGGGAACCTCCATATGCTGCAGATGTGAGCCTAAAAAGACCACACACACACAAAAAAAAAAAGCACTGGCTTTTTTTCACCACGTTCAGGACAAGCAATGTTTACTCACAGATGCAGGATGTAATAGTGGCCCCAGCCACTGGATTCGTATCTTGGCTCTGCTACTGCCTGGCTCTGGAACTTTGGCCCTCATTGCATCTTTAAAATAAGGATAATAACGGCTCCTTTGTCTTATTCTGTTTGGGCTGCTATAATAATACCATAAGACAGGGTGGCTGATAAACAACAGAATTCTGTTACTCATGCTTGTAGCGTCTGGGAAGTCCAAGAACCATCTTCCTTATTCGTGGCTGTCTTCCTTCTGTGTCTTCATATGGCAGATGGGTCAAGGAGCTCTCTCCCTCTCTCTCTCTTTTTTTTTTTTTCCTCTTTTGGTTGCATCGGCAGCGTATGGCAGTCCCCAGGGCCAGGGATCGAATCTGAGCCACACCTGTGACCTTATGCCATAACTGCTGTAATGCCAGATCCTTAACCCACTGCACCATGGTGGGAACTCCTGGAGTCTCTCTTATAAGGGCCCTAATCCTGTTCATGAGCCTCATGACCATGACCTAGTCACCTATCAAGAGCCTCACCTCCTAATACCATCTGATTGGGAGTTTAGCATTTCAGCATACGAACTTGGGGGACAACTAAATGTTCCGTCTATAGCAACCTCCTTCTGGATCACCGTGAGCATCAAATGAAAGAATTTATGCTTAGAGTGGTGCCTGGCACAGAGTAAGTGCTCAAGTGTTAGCTTTTATTATTTACCAACAAGAATCAGGTTTCAAAAATGAGTTATGCAAAATCAGACTTTAAATGCATTCAGTCAAACTGCCTGCTATATTAAGCTACTGCTGCTTTTCAAAGAAATCAGGTGTTGGAATCTCCCCACACGTTGGTTCTCTAGGCTTCAGCCTCATTCAGTGTTGCCAGCTTGCTTTCCAAACCGGGGTACCAACTTACACACTATGATCAGGGCATGAGAGTTGAGGTTGTTCTATTGCCAACACTTGGCATTGTTAGACTTAAATTTTTGCCAGTCTGGAGGTGTGAGATACTAATTTCTTGTGGTTTAAATTTTCATTCGCCTGATTACTAATGAGGTTGGGCACATTTTTATAAGTTAAGTGGCCAGCCAGTGTTCCTCTTTGGAAAAATGCCTGTCTTCTGTCCATTGGCTATTAGGCTTTTATTTTCTTACTGATCTTCTTCAGGATATTCGTCCTGTGTTGCTTATATTGTTACAAGTACCTACTCTCAATCTGCCCTTGTGAAACCTTTTTAAGATGCATTTTGTTTTTTCTGTGCTTTTTGGTCTTTTTACAACTGCACCAGCAGCATATGGAAGTTCCTAGGCTAGGGGTCGAATCAGAGCTACAGCTGCCAGCCTACGTCACAGCCGCACTACATCTGAGCTGCATCTGTGACCTATATTGCAGCTTCTAGCAACACCGGATCCTTAACCCACTGAGCAAGGCCAGGGTCCAAACAGGCATCTTCACACATGTTCACAGCTATGTTAGATTCTTAACCCATTGAGTTACAATGAAAGCTCCCTAAAGTTTATTTAGTTATTTAGTCCATGCCCAAAGCATGTGAAATTTCCTGGACCAGGGGTCGAAACTGCTGCATAGTAGCAATCTACGCCACAGCAGTAACAACACTGGATCCTTAACGCACTGAGCCACCAGGGAGCTCCAAGACACACTTTTTTTTTTTGTCTTTTTTCCTTTTTTTTTAGGGCTGCACCCATGGCATATGGAGGTTCCCAGGCTAGGGGTCGAATCGGAGCTGTTGCTGCCAGCCTATGCCATAGCCACAGCAGTGCCAGATCCAGCCGCGTCTGCAAACTACACCACAGCTCCCGGCAACGCCGGATCCTTAACCCATTGAGGGAGGCCAGGGATTGAACATGCAACCTCATGGTTCCTAGTCAGGTTCACTTCTGCTGCACCAGACCGGAACTCCAAGATGCACTGTTTGTTTCAATTACATTTTATAATCATCAGGAGACTACCTTGGCTGTACTTGGTCTTTTTGTTTATTAATTGTTTTCTTTTTTTAGGGCCACATTTGTGACATATGGAAGATCCCAGGCTAGGGGTCCATTTGGAACTGCAGCTACCAGCCTGCCCACAGCCACAGCAACACCAGATCCGAGCCCCATTTGCAACCTATGCTGCAACTTTCGGCAACACTGCATCCTTAACCTTCTGAATAAGGCCAGGGATTGAACCTGCATCCTCATGGATAGTAGTCAGGTTCTTAACCTGCTGAGCCACAGTGGGAACTCCCATTAATGGTATTTTTTGATGAACATGAAGTTTTGTTGTTAACAAAGTCACAAATTTCAGATTGTTTCATTTATGACTTCTGTTTATTGTGGGTTTTTTAAAGAAACTTTTCACCAGCCTGATTTTCTCATATATAGTTTTGTTTCAATATTTTAAACGTTTGCTTTTTTTTCTTTTTGGTCTTTTTGCCTTTTCTAGGGTCGCACCCATGGCATATGGAGGTTCCCAGGCCAGGGATCTTATCGGAGCTGTAGCCACCAGCCTACGCCAGAGCCACAGCAACTCAGGATCCGAGTCGTGTCTGCGAACTACGCCACAGCTCACGGCAACGCTGGATCCTTAACCCACTGAGCAAGGCCAGGGACTGAAGATCCTTCACCCACTGAGCAAGGCCAGGGATTGAACCCGTGACCTCATGGTTCCTAGTCGGATTCGTTAACCACTGAGCCACGACGGGAACTCTCGCTTTTCTTAATTAGGTGCTTCATTCTTTTGACATTCCCCACTCCCTTTTTCTGTTAGAATATGAGGAAGGGTTTTTGTTTCGTTTTGGTATGCTATGAATTGTATTTTTTTCCATTGTGATCACCATTTGTTCCAGTACTCTTAATTAAACTGTCCCTTCATTCCTCAGTGATTTGAAAAGCATTTGTTCTTCTCCATTAAGTTATTCATTTATTCGTGAGCTGGTTTCTGGGTCCAACAGCCTTTTTGGACTTTGAGAAAGTGATAGTTGATGGGGCTATGCCAGAAATGTACTTTAAAAAGATATGCAGATGGCCACAGAATGCCAGTGGATTATATTTCATTCTAGAATATTACAAAAAGGAAGAATATGCTGAGCACAGTCTAGATGAAATTTTTTCCGATGGCCATGATATACTTTATTTTTAAAAATTAAATTTAAACATTTAAAATTAGCTGCTAAGTTATGTGGGATCAGTTATCACAGGCTAAATAACTGCATTGTGACAGATTATGGAGATGCACTGAATAAAATATTTCATCAAATGTAGTAGTTATATCTGAGATTACCAAGTTTGTGGACAGAACACTTCAGCATGTGAAATCCAATAAAAAAAAATAAAGCTGTATCTTGGGTACCATTCAGATAGTAGATGTGTTAAGCCAGGCCCCATATACCACCTTAAAAAAGAAACATGGGAGTTCCCGCCGTGGCGCAGTGGTTAACGAATCAGACTAGGAACCATGAGGTCGCGGGTTCGGTCCCTGCCCTTGCTCAGTGGGTTAAGGATCCGGCGTTGCCGTGTGCTGTGGTGTAGGTTGCAGACGCGGCTCGGATCCCGCGTTGCTGTGGTTCTGGCGTAGGCCGGTGGCTACAGCTCCGATTCGACCCCTAGCCTGGGAACCTCCATATGCCGCGGAAGCGGCCCAAGAGATAGCAACAACAACAACAACAACAACAACAAAAAAAGACAAAAGACCAAAAAAAAAAAAAAAAAAAAAAAAAGAAACATTACTTGGTTAGTAATGACCACAAAATTATGCTTAGTTAAGCAGTGAAATCTACATGGTTATCTGTCTTGATTCATTCTTTATAACCCGTCTATTCCCCAAAGTGATCAGAGGCCGCTCACAATGTTAAAACAGGTTTAAAAGAGGACAGCTGAGAGTAGAAGAGATGCGAGCCATCAGCTGCCATATTGTGTTGATCACTTATTCCAGCACCATTCAGAGCATTTCCAGGATCTGCTGTCTTTTCAGTTTCACCTCTGAAAAATAACCTTGGATTGAGGGCAGCATTATACAGTTTCTCAAAGCATAGCCAAAGCTAGTCGCCTGGTGATTATAAAATGTAATTAAAACAAAGCGCATCTAGGTGTTCCCATCGTGGCTCAGTGGTTAACGCATCTGACTAGGAACCATGAAGTTGCGGGTTCGATCCCTGACCTTGCTCAGTGGGTTAAGGATCCGGCGTTGCCCTGAGCTGTGGCATAGACCGCAGATGCAGCTCGGATCTGGCATGGCTGTGGCTGTTGTGTAGGCCAGCACCTGCAACTCCGATCTGACCCCTAGCCCGGGAACTTCCATATGCCCAGGGGTGGCCCTAAAAAGAAAAAAAAAAAAAGTGCATCTAAGGAATGATTTCACAAGGGCCTGCCTCCTCAGTCATGTCTTTGCTGGGAGTTCTCTGCATGTCATTCCCTACCTGGTGAGATGTGAATGGATTCGTCTTGGATCTTGTATCTAGACTTTCTCATTTATAGTGGTAATGCACTGGGTTAATCCACTTCTGTGGGGAACTGGTTCTGATACTCTTTATGCCAGGGTAACTCTCAGGAGGACTGCATAGTTTATGAGGGGCAAAAAAGTGATCATTTGTTTATTCAATGACGTTATGGGTACTTGTGTGTGTCAGGCCCTGGTGCGGTACCCAGCAAACCAAGATGACTGAAGGCCCTCACAAATGTTCCCCAATCTACTTGGGGAAACTAACTCACAGGCCTGAAATAATGGGCTGGTGTCCCATGACCCCGTGTGATGTGCCCCAAGGACATTTGAAACAGTGCAATTAACAATCTAAAATGGCCCAAAAGGGACAGAGGAAGGAGGGAGGGAGTGTTTTTCAGCACGGGAACGGAAACTCTGATGGTTAGGTGGAAGATAGAGTGAAGGGATAGCTGTATATTTTCCAGGTTTCTTTTTTTTTTTTTCTTTTTTTAATTCATCATCATTTCAGATAGAAATGTTTAAGGGAAACAGCAGGGAAGGGCTGCCAGGAACATAGCAATTTGGTTTACCAAGATCATTATATTTAGTACTTTAATGTCTAGCTTTTGAGGTGGGGGGTGAGGGGGGTTGAATTTAAGAAAAAGTAAACAGTTGTTCTTAATTATACCATACTCTGGGACTTGGTGTGCTAGCTTCAAACAAAAATAATCCAGCCCTTTCACCATTTCAGGAACATCAGTGATTAAACAGAATCGATCGTCTGAGTGGTTACGATGGGGAGTTATTACAGTTAAATAATGCTAAGCCTTTGAGATGAGCAGTAAACGCCAAATGAAATTCCTGGCTAATAATATCAGCGAGGCAGTCTGTTGTGTAATGTCGTATTTATCACCTCCTTAGGAAGACAAATGATCTTTCCTGTTGGTATAATGTATTATATTTTTGAAATTCATATATCACCTCATGAATTTTACACAATACTAAACCAATAAAATGTTCCTGGAATTCAACACATTGAAAAACATTGTCTCCTTAAACAAATGAACCTGCATCAATTATTTAAGAATGCCTAAATGAGGTCTTTTCCTCTGGCCTTAGCTGTCAAGGTCCTCGGTTGCATTAGGGGGATCACTTGAGGTCTATATTTCTCAAGTAAAAAAATAAGATTCTTGTCAATTAAATCTCTTGGGGTAGGCTGGATATGAAAGGATTTCTTTTGTTGTGGTGGTTAAAATATTGCTTCTTGACATACCATGTTATTCTTTTTTTTGTCTTTTTTGTCTTTTTAGGGCCACACCCGCAGCCTATGGAGGTTCCAAGGCTAGGGGTCCAATCGGAGTTGTAGCCACTGGCCTACACCACTGCTCACGGCAACACTGGATCCTTAACCCACTGAGTGAGGCCAGGGATCGAACCTGCATCCTCATGGATGCTAGTTGGGTTTGTTAACCACTGAGCCACGATGGGAACTCCAGCAATGTTATTCTTTTTTTTTTTAAAAAGTTTTATTGAAGTATGGTTGATTTACAAGGTTGTAATTGAAAAGACTTCAGTTGGCAGCTGTCTGCCAAGGGCTCCAGTTTTGCCCTGAGAACTGGTTGGGAGGGGACCTAGTTCTTGGTCCTGATTTCAGGAGGACTTCAATCCGGCTGTCCTCCAGCTGCGTCCCTCGCCACCAGGGAGGGCTCTGAAGTGACAAAGGGATGTTTCTGTGTCCACTTCTAGAACACTCCTGTTTCCCCAAGTCTTGAAATTCTCTGCCCATACTGCTCAGGGCCCATGGGGGTCTCTTCAGTTTCTTGTCCCCCAGCTTGATGGAAGCCTCTGCCTGGCTCAGGGCGCTGCTGGTGGTGGGGGTGTGAGCAGAGGAAAGGAGGTGCCAATGTGCTTTTGTGTGGCCCTTCACATAGTCTGAGAATTGTGCATTGGAACCTGGCCTCCCAGGTGGGGAAGAGGAATATTTACAGGTGACGGGGGTAGGATGTACTTGATTTAACAGTTTGTAGCCTGATTTCCAGCTTTAAATGAGATGTGGATAGACCTGCATTTGTACTCTTGTCTCAAAATGTAGAAATGGGCTTGTAGAAGTGTATTATAATTTTTTTTAAAACACGGACAATTAGCACTCATTATGTTTGGAAGAATAATGGCAAATATTATATTGTGTCAAATGAGCTCCTTTTAGAGTAAAAAACTTTCCTCTGTGGCTCAGCAGGTTAAGGATCCGGTGTTGTCACTGCTGTGGTGCGGGTTCAGTCCTTGGCCTGGGAACTTCCATATGCCATGGGCATGGCCAACAGAAATAAATAAATAAACACCCCACAAAACTTTCAAATGCATTACAAAACTGAAAATAATCAGCCGAAATTTCAAAATCTTAGTTCCCATCCTCCATTTGTAGAACACGTCCTATTTAATGTGCCCCCATCTTTTTTTTTTTTTTAATTTTCCACCGAATACTTTATTGGCAGAAAGTTCTAGGATACAGGGATATGTCTCCATGATAAAATCCAGGCTTGGTGTAAGGAATGCAGTGGTGAGGTACGGCCGAGGAGAAGAGGTGAACAGGACGCCTCAGCCACTCTCTTGAAAGAAAGGATTTCCCAGTTGTCCTCAATCACGTCTAGTATCCTCAGAGAAAGTTCCCATTGCTGTTGCTGTCTAGTCCTTGGTCTTCATTTGGCTGCAAAATCACATTCTGAATGTAGCCTTTTCAGGCCAACGTCTCTCATCTCATTGAGATTTCAGTTGCATTCATCCTGCAGTATGAAATGCCTTTTCGCTCAGGTCCCAGGGGTAAAACGATGTCCAGATCAGGATCCCAGCCCTCAGGCGGCTCAAAGTCAGGTGTATGTTCACACCTGGCTGTTCTTATTACCAGTGGCAACACAACAAGTTAGGACTGGGGACTGGACCAGAGTCTGTGAGGAGAAGATGAGCCATTGCTGTGGTTTTAATTTGCATTTCCTTAATGACTCATGAAGCTGAGCTCCTTTTTGTAGAGTTATTGGTCACTTGGATAACCTCTTTTTGAAGTGTCTGTTCAAGTCTTTGGTCCACTTCTTCTCTTGGGTGATCTGTTTCTCCTCACTTCTTCGAGCATGTTCTGTGTATATTGCAGCTATGAAGGACAGGCACCATTTTGACATACCTTCCAGACAGAGAGAAAACCATCGGCAGTGCCTTTAACACATTTAATTTGTGCATCTTGTGTTGGAGAAGAGCAGGAGTTGGTGTGACGTTAAGACGGTGAATGAGGAAGGGAGCCGGGTAAGCAAGTGTGTGGCTAAGCTGAGCTTAAAATAGTGCGATAATTCTATGCCCCTTGGAAAGGAGCTGCAGCTCTGAGCCCTCAGTGCCTTCCACTGCATCAGCCTTCTTGATTTGTTCCGCTCCTCTGTTTTCTGCTTCCCTTTCCTTTTCTTTCTTTTCATTCCATTCTTTCATCCTCCCTTCCTCCTTTTCTTGTCTAGCAAATTTGCCCTGGCAACTTACCATAGGTATAGACAGCCCTGAATTAAACAAACAAACAAACAAAAAACCCGAGGAGTTCCTGCTGTGGCACAGTGGGTTAAGGATCCAGCATTGTCTCTGCAGTGGTGCAGGTTAAAAGGATCTGGCATTGCTGCAGCTGTGGCATGGCATAGGTTGAAGCTGTGGCTCAGATTCAATCCCTGAACTTCCATATGCTGTGGTCGTAGCCAAAACCAAACGAACAAATAAACATTAGGAAGCATCTCTGGATATATTTATGGGAGATGCACTACTAAGAAGCACAGTAATAATAATGCTTAATGTTTCTTCGGGCACTGTTTTAAGTACTTCATCTTATATCTGTAAGATACTTTTATTATCTCTGCTTGTTAGGTGCAAAATTGAGACCCTGAGAGCTGAGGCAATTTTCTCAAGGTCACAAAGAAGTAAGTGGCATTGAGTGCTAGGAATCCAACCCGGGGAGTCGGGTCGTGGACACCATGCACTTAACCTTGGTCATCGCTGCACTGTACTGCCTGGCAGCACGGAAATGTGCGGCATCCTGAATGGTGCCACTAGGGTTACGGAGGAAGGAAAGAGAAGGGAATTGTAGCTGTGCACGTTCAGTCTGCAAAGTAGAAACCACTCTAGTTGTTTAAAAGAGAGTGTATATATATATATATTTTTTTTAACTTAAAACTTTTTCTGTTGAAGTATACTCGATTTACAGTGTTGTGTTAATTTCTTCTCTACGAAGTGATTGATTTATATATGTATATATATTATTCCTATTCTTTTCCATTATGGTTTGTCACAGGACTTTGAACATACGTCCCTATGCTGTTCAGTAGGACCTTGTTGTTTATCCATCCTGTATATACTGGTTTTCCCAAAAAGAGTGTATTTAATCCAGGGAATTGGTTCCAAAGGTATTGGAGCCAATTGGCAGAAGGAGCAGAGAGGGGACGATGTTACCCAGAGTTCAGTAACTGTAGAAACCTGATTGCTGCTGCTGCTGCCACCACAAGGGGGAACGGCGTTGACCTTGAGTCTGCAGGACACTCACCCCTGCACAGCGGCTGCTGAGTGGGACTCCAAGAGCCACGGTCCCACTGACGCCCTTGGAGCCTGCTGTAACCTCTGTTGCTGTTGCCTGCTGGAGCCATGGGCAAGAACCAGGAGCAGGAAACAAAAACCAAAGGAGGCTTCTTCTTGCCTCCTTCCTTCTGATGGGCCGTGCAGGCCTCCCATTGATAGACTCTAACAGGAACTCAGCTGGCAAGGAGCCTCGAAAATGTAGTTGGTGGGCTTCACGTTAAACATGCTAGAAGGTCAGAGGGATGCTGAGAGTCAATGTGTATCCTCCATGCACAGTATTACACAAGGAGATGTGGATATGGAGAAGAAAAAAGCTTATTTTGTTGAATCTAAGATCCATTTGGTTGTAAGATGTACCACGATACCGCATACCATTAAGAAAGAGAAACGCTGTCAAATTCTACACCACCTACGTCAGGTATACTCAATTTCTAGAGATGTTCAAGCTTCACAAAAAGAGTCCCCCTTAAAGTTGATGCAACATGGTAAATGCCTGCATTCAACTTACCTGGGATGAATTCCTCTAGAGTGGATCGTAATGGAATCTAAGTGACACAACAGATTGTCCCATGACCTTGAGAGGAAGAAGGGTCCAGGAGGACCTCCCTGAGGAGGCAGAATCTAAGCTGCGTCTTTTTAAAAAATTTTATGGCTGTACCTGAGGCACATGGAAGTTCCAGCCTAGCCACAGCTGTGACCTACCCTGCAGCTGCAGCATTGCTGGATCCATTTAACCCACTGCGCTGGGCTGGAGATTAACCCACATCTCCGCAGTGACTCGAGCCATTGCGGTCGTACTCTTTTTTTTTTTTTTTTTGTCTTTTGGCCATTTCTTGGGCCGCTTCCGCGGCATATGGAGGTTCCCAGGCTAGGGGGTCGAATTGGAGCTGTAGCCACTGGCCTACACCAGAGCCACAGCAGCGTGGGATCCGAGCCATGTCTGCAAACTACACCACAGCTCATGGCAACGCCAGATCGTTAACCCACTGAGCAAGGCCAGGGATCGAACCCGCAACCTCGTGGTTCCTAGTCGGAATCATTAACCACTGAGCCACGACGGGAGCTCCTACAGTCGTACTCTTAACTCACTGCACCATGGCGGGAACTCCTGAGCTGAGTCTTAAAAGATGACTCTGAGTTTCCTGAGGAAATGATTTTCCAGGCAAAAGGAGAAATCTTTTCTAGGAGCACAAAGGCTGGGTGAGGTTGGGGGCGTTTGGGAACTTGAAGAGATAGAGACTGACTGGCGTGTGCAGCGTAAATTGAGGAGCCGTCTCATGAGGATTACATGGGTTCCACCTTGCAGGGCGTCCACGTGAAGCATTTTGACATGTTCCGAAAGGCTAATGGCAAGCCCTGAAGGGTTTGAAGCACCATCAAAAGTCCACTTGAAATTTGACTCAGGACGGTAATTCAGTTGGTTCATGGCCTTGTGGCTGCAGCTGTTGTTAAATATTTCAACACGCCCTTGCTTAGCTGTGGCTGGCTGCTGTTCTGGGCCCCCCTGCAGCCTTATCTACCCCAAGCCCTCTCCTGGGACCCTCCAGATCCAGCAACCAAGACCAAGTGCCGAGTGCTGGAGTCGAGCATTTAGCTAAGCTACACCACGGTGTTGCTCTCTCAGCTTCCATTTTGTTTGGCCAAACAGTCTATAAGGGCCTTAAACTGCCACTCGCCCCTTGTACGAGTGTGTGCCCTAGATAACAGCCCACAGAGACACAAGCCAGTGGGCATTCTTGATGTGACTCCCCCAGCAGCCTTTGTGATGAACAGTGTCCCCACCTCCCTGGGCCGGCCCCTTGTGTGCCCCTTAGATAAGACCCCCATGGAGCCTGCCACAACCCTGCCCTTTTCAGTCTGAAGTGACCAATCCAGGAACTTCAAAGCATTCCACCCAAGGACCCCCAAGAAAGGCATGTGGCCTGGGTGCTACCTCTCTGCACTCTGCCTTCACCTCCCCATGTGGCCAGTGGAGGTGTGTCTGCCGTGTACTTCCTCCTCCACGACCTGTGAGTAATCAACTGTTTCACTTTCTCTTGTGGGGTCTCTCCTTCAACTGGGCTCAACCAACCAGTACGCTCTGCTCCACTTTCACAAAGCCATAACTGCTTGCCACAGCCGGGACCACTGAGGCTGGCCACAGTTCCCTGGTCAGTGCCATGCCATCCTGGCTGTTAAATATTTTGAGTGTCATCCCTGGCTTCACTACCTAAGTTGAATGTTTGGTTTTGTCACTTCTTTTTTTTTTTTTTTTTTTGTCGTTTTGCTATTTCTTGGGCTGCTCCCACGGCATATGGAGGTTCCCAGGCTAGGGGTTGAAGCAGAGCTGTAGCCGCCAGCCTACGCCAGAGCCACAGCAACGCGGGATCCGAGCCGCGTCTGTGACCTACACCACAGCTCACGGCAACGCCGGATCGTTAACCCACTGAGCAAGGGCAGTGGTTGATCGAACCCTCAACCTCGTGGTTCCTAGTTGGATTCGTTAACCACTGCGCCACGACGGGAACTCCGGTTTTGTCACTTCTTGAGTTTACTTTCCTATGTTGTAAAGAGACTCAGTGGTTCTCTAAGCCAGTGGTTCTCAAGATGTCATCCTCAGACCAGTGCTATTAGCCATCACCTGGGAGCTTGGTCGAAATGTGAATTTCCGACCATCCCAGACTTACTGGATCAGACCCAGTGATCTGTTTTAACCAGCCCTCTAGAAGATTCTGGTGCCTGACCCCTCACATTTGAGAATCACTTCTCTATACGCCTCTTGCCTTCATAAACATCTCTGAGTAAGCTCTCCTTACAGTTGGCAGTAATCAAAGATGGTCAAACTTCTATAGCTTAGTAGTTTAAATGATGGGTCAGGATGGGTCTGATAAATTTGAGGATTTAGCATGTAAGCACTGGCTGGATGAACAGCAACGCAGGATCTGAGCCGCATCTGCAACCTACACCACAGCTCATGGCAATGCCAGATCCTTAACCCACTGAGCAAGGCCAGGGATCAAACCTGCAATCCTAGTCGGATTCATTAACCACTGAGCCACGACGGGAACTCCTCGCCTCCTTTTATCAGACTCCTGCAGTCCAGGACACTCTGCCCCTGCCCTAATCACCTCAGGGCCAGGTACTGGACAACTAGGGACCACTCCTATAGACCAGAGCCTGCTGAAATCATTCCAGTTCTAAACCCGATCAGTTGCTTACCCTGCCTTGCTCATTTCTTCTCTTGAAAACAACAATACAGGCTTTTCCCCATACTTTCCCCTTATTCCTTCTACTCTCTGTCCAACCCTGATGCTATCCCCTGTGGCCCTGTGTGACTTGGCATGGCCCTTCCTCTTGGAAACTGTGAGTAATAAACTCTTCCTCTTCTTTTTTTAAAAATAAACTTCTTTTGAAGTATACCTCTATGCCTGTCATCTTACCATACTTGTTTGTTTGTTTGTTTATTTATTTGTATTTTTAGAGCCATACCCACAGCATATGGAAGTTTCCAGGCTAGGTGTCAAATTGGAGCTGCAGCTGCCGGCCTACACCACAGCCACGGGAACACCAGATCCAAGCTTCATCTGCTACCTATGCTGCACCTCACAGTAACGCTGGATCCTTAACCCACTGAGCAAAGCCAGGGATCAAACCTACAACCTCAGGGATGCTAGTCGGGTTCATTACCACTGTGCCACTGTGGGAACTCCTCATACCTGTTTAGAACCAATTCCAGGTACGTTTCAAAACAGGAGCCAGATAGATTTGAGTTCCATTTGGGTTCTGTCGTTTACCCATCAGGTGACCTTGGGAATATTACTTATCCTCTGCCAGCTTTAGTTCTTTATCTGTAAAACCCAGTAACAGATTCCTCTAATCCAGTCAGATCTGATGATAACACACATAGAGTGAGGACTCTTTTGTGGTGTAGTGGGTTAAGGGTCTGGCATTGTCATGGCAGTGGCTTGGGTCATTGCTGTGGTGTGGGTTTTATCCCTGGCCTGGGAACTTCCATATGCTGTGGGCATGGCCAAAAAAAAAAAAATACACATAAAGTGAGTGAGTGCATACTGAAGACATAGGAGCTATATAGACCAGGAGGTAAGAAAATTAGGGAATAAAATTCCCCTTTAGGCTCAGAAGTAAACACATACAATACATGGATAGGTAACTTTTCAAATGTATGTATCTTTCCTAATGTTCAGTTACTAGCAGCAGGAAATCAGGAGATATTTTATGTATTGCTATTTTTGTTCCCCAACTCAAAAACTTCTTTCTCCGGTATTAAATGATAGCTGCTGTTCTTGTTCAGAAAATAAAACTTGATAATTAGTCTTTTCGACAAGAGAATTAGAGGAAGCATAGTTTATCGCTTTTCCTCAGCTCAAGTGTCTTTTGGACATGCTATACCTACCTCTGCTAATTACCTGAGGTAGATAAACAGACTTATCACGTAACCCAGCACAGAGAAAAAAAGATTGGAATTTGAAACCTCTCAGGCCTTAAGACAAATACCTGGTAAGTGACCTTGGGCAAATCACTTAATAGCTTCCAACTTCAGTTTCCTCATCTGTAAAAGGACATAGACCATCTAGCTAAGAAAGATGTTTCAGAAGATAAGATGTCATGTAAATAATGAGTCTCATTAGCCGATGGCCTAGGGACTTGAACCCTCCCTAGTCTGCAGGACCTGCCAAAGAGCACTAGAGCTGCCCCAGCTCCCAGCTCTGAGTTTTCAGCCCTTAGCTTCTGGTTCCCTCTTGTCCCTTCACCCGCTCCCTCTTCCTTGCAGGGGATGGGTGAATACATTTTTCAGGATTTGGATCATTTCCTTCTTTCTCACTGAAATTGTGGCCCACGTGGGATTTTACTGCCGCAAACAGAAAACGCTGAACATCCAAGTAATGACCAGATGCACTCAAGTCTGGCATAAAGACTCGTCTTCACTTGTCCTGCCGGCCACTGGAGTTGGGCTGGGATTGCGAGAGTCACTTGTCTCTGGATAAATAGGCCAAGATGTAAATGCCCAGGCAAGTCCCATCTAGGGGTGGGGTCTGGCCTATCTGGAAGGAAGCCTTCCTTTTTTCCCTTCAACTGTCCATTCTTGCAGATCCTTCTTCTGGAAGCCTGCCCAACAAATCCACTGCCTGGGGACTTCTATTTCTCTGGACACTTACTGGTCTTTAGTGTTCTGTAACTAAGTTGCCAAGGGTTTTCCATGTTGCTGCTCAAGCCCAGTTTATCACTCCGGAATCTCAGGCATGGCCTCACAGTTTTTGCGCAGGGCTAGGCACCTGAGAAATGCTCCAGAAACTTCGGTTGATTCATAAATTGATTCCAGTTAAGGCTCATGATAGTCCTAGAGCTTTGTTTTCAAATTTTTATTTTTATGGCCAAACCCATGGCCTATGGAAGTTCCTGGACCAGGGATGGAATCCGAGCCACAGCTGTGACCTGTGGTGCAGTTGCGGCAACACTGGATCAAGGATTGAACCCAGTCATAGCGGCCGCCAGCCACTGCACTCAGATTCTTTTTTTTTTTTTTCTTTTTAGGGTAACGTGTGAGACATATGGAGGTTCCCAGGCTAGGGGTCGAATTGGAACTACAGCCACTGGCCTATGTTACAGCCAAAGCAACGGCAGATCCAAGCCACATCTGCAACCTGCACCACAGCTCACGGCAATGCCAGGTCCTTAATCCACTGTGTGAGGCCAGGGATCGAACCTGCATCCTCATGGATACTAGTTGGATTGTTTCCACTGAGCCGTGACGGGAACTCCTGCACTCAGATTCTTAACCCACTGCACCACAGTGGGAACTCCTGAAGCTTCTTAATTGAAACAAATGGGTGGGTGCAGATCAGACTATTAATAGACTTATCTGCATAGTGACTTTTCAGTTAATTAATTTTTACAGCTTTTGAGAAATTACAAATTTTTTTGACAGCCCCTCTCCCCTTTTTATACCAGAATAATAACTTTTCACCTGAAAACACAGTAAATAATATGCTATAGTTTCAATGTTAAAGTTTCAGGCAAAGATACATTTACTGATTTCCCAGACCTAATAGCTTATATTTAGAAAACATCAAATGGAATGATTTTGAGAACCAGGTTAAGTGTGGATGAACATGTTGCTTTGTGTATGCGTGCCAAGTAGGTGGGGCGAAGAGGCACCTTCGAGTTAGTCCAGGAGTTGGTAAACTTTTCTGTAACAGGCCAGAGAATAAATGGTCTAAACTTCACATAATAGCTGTGTCACAAACTGACACCTAACTTTTTTTTTTTTTAAATACAACTGTGCCCAGAGTGTTTGGAAGTTCCTGGACTAGGGGTTGAATTGGAGCTGCAGCTGCTGGCCTGCGCCACAGCCACAGCAATGCCACAGCCCAAGCCGCATTTGCAACCTACACAGTGGCTTGAGGCAATGCTGGATCCTTAACCCACTGAGTGAGGGCCAGGGATCAAACTCACATCCTCACTATGCAGGTTCTTGATCTGCTGAGCCATGATGGGAACTCTCTGACACTCAAGTTTGATTTTGTAGCATGAAAGCAATCATAGATGATATATAAGTGAATAGGCATGACTTCGTTCCAATAAATTTTATTCGCAAAAATGGGCAGTGGGCCACGTGCTCTAGTTGGCAGATCCCTGATTTTTTTTTCCCACTTTTTTTCTTTTTGGCCTTCCCGTAGCACATGGCGTTCTCAGGCCAGGGATCAGATCTGAACCGCAGTTGTCATCTATGCTGCAGCTGCAGCAAGGCTGGATCCTTAACTCCTGTGCCAGGCCAGGGATCCAACCTGTGTCCCAGCGCTCCAGGGACACCACCGATCCTGTTGTGTCACAGAGGGAACTCCCAGATCCCTGCTTTTGTCCCCTGCGAGCACTCATTGTTTCTCTGTTTTTTGAATTTATTTATTTTGCTCTGAAGATTTTTTTCTGTGCCATAACTTCAAGTGCAGTTTAAGTGCAAAATAATGGTCATCTCCCAAAAGGTTGAAAAATTAACGCAGAAAATGGCAGAGAATGAAGAGTGCACCTGAAGACAAATGATTCACCTGCAGCCTTTTATCTACCATAACCCACTCACTCTCAAGCCTTTAGTCCTTGGTGAGTAAAACAAACCTTCCTTACATTGTATTATATGAACAAACTGTATTTATCTTCAACATCTTGAAATAGACTTATTTTCATTGTTCACTTAGTACATTTTTTTCTATCTGCCCTTGCATATCTCAGTTTGGGATGAATACATCATAATTTTCCTGTTACAAGGAACAGAGGTGTTTTTTGCTTTAGTGGCTTTTCCCTTAGCAGTGGAGTGTTCGGGAATGAATTCATGTGGTTCAGTGATGGATCCATCGCTGGACTTCAGGCTAAGTCCCAATTGCCCTCACCTCTGGGGGAACTGTTAGTCCAAGGTGGGCGAAGGCTACTCCAGCTGGCAATCCATGGTCACCAGTGCATGTCAGTCTGAACTTGGAAAGGTGTGAGGAGATTTGGAGAAGGAAAGAGGGAAGCAGTGGGTCTTGATGTCATGCTTCCGTGGATGTCCTCTCCCCCGTGCCCAGGGAGACGTGCCGGGTGTGGCAGTGATCCCCCTCGCTGTCTTCCATTTCCTGCTTTTCCCATGTCACCCGGGGCCAGTCCTTGGGTCTGAGTGTTCTTAGGTGCAAAACAGGGATAGAAATACCTTTGCCAGCAAGTATATGGGTTCACTTTGAGGTTAAAATGGGACGTGTGAGTGCTATACCCATGGGAAATGTCATTATCATTTGAGCAACTGGAAGGAATTGGGAGGTTGAAAGGCCCTCCAGACAGTGGCGTCTGAGGTTCCTGAAGCTGCTTTTTAAAAATAAGTGGCTGGTAAAAGAGCACACACAGTATGCCTCATTCTTCTTCATTTTCTTCATAGCATTTCTTAGTCTCTAAAATTGTATACTTATTTACTTTCTATTTCTCAAATCCAAATACAAGCTCTCATAAAAGCATATGCTTTGTCTAATCACTGTAGCCCTTCATCCCCAGGATACTGAACACATAGAAGGAGCCCAATAAATAAATGCCAAATGAATAAATAGATGTGTTAGACAGGAAGGCCCTGGGTTAGGGACAGACAATTTCTTTCTGTTTTTTTTTTTTTTTTTTTTGTCCTAGAATATACTTATTAAGGCATTTGCATTATATTTTATTGTCAATCAATTCCTACAGTTTTAAATTATGACCATATTCCACTAAACCAAAGGCCAAAGTCTTCCAGGTTATTATATAAATGTTATTATTTGCATAACCCTTTAGATTTTATAAAACACTTTAAAAATTTTTCCTTTTTTAAATGAATTTTATTTTTTCTATCATAGCTGGTTTACAGTGTTCTGTCAATTTTCTACCATACAGCAAGGTCATGCATACATATATACACTCTTTTTCTCACATTATCATCGCCATCACAAGTGACTAGATATAGTTCCCAGTGCTATACAGCAGCATCTCATTGCTTATCCATTCCAAAGGCAATAGTTTGTATCCGTTAAACCCAAATTCCCAGTCCATCCCACTCCTTCCCCCTCCCCCTTGGCAACCACAAGTCTGTTCTCCATGTCCATGATTTTCTTTCCTGTGGAAACGTTCATTTTTGCCATATATTAGATTGTAGATAGAAGTGATATGTGGTATATGTCATTCTTTCTGACTTACCTCGCTTATGATGAGTCTCTAGCTCCATCCATGTTGCTGCAAATGGCTTTATTTTGTTCTTTTTTTATGGCTGAGTAGTATTCAAAATAAATAAATAAATAAAAATAAGTGGCTGCGGGAGTTCCCATTGTAGCTCAGCGGTAATGAACCCAACTAGTATCCATGGGGATGCTGGGATGCTGGTTTGATCCCTGGCCTCTCTCAGTGGGTCAAGAATCTGGCATTGCCATGAGCCATGGTGTAGGTCGCAGATGAGGCTCAGATCTGGCGTTGCTATGGCTGCCATGTAGGGTGGCAGCTGCAGCTCCGTTTCAACCCCTTGCCTTGGAACTTTCATATGCCACGAGTGTGGCCCTAAAAAGTAAAAAAAAAAAAAAAAAAAAAGAATAAGTGGCTGGAGCTCACTTGTATAATTTTCATTGCTCATATTTCTCCCTTCACTGTTATGGGCCATAAACTTTAGATGATGGGGCTGCCGCATTGACCTTGATGAACATGATTCCTGACCTCATAGAGCTCACAGTCTAAGAAGTATTACGGAGTCAAGTCCCAAAACTCTTGGGAGGATCCCATCCTAGGAAGGAAAGGCCTGCTAAGATGTGTTATGGAACAATAATAAAATAACATCAACAGCTAATGAGCACATAATGTCTACAGTATGCCATGATGTCATAATTTGGACAAAGGCTTATGTTTCTCTGGCGTGGGGGCAACATGAAATGAGCAAAAAGTGAGGAAGGATGTGTTACAGGACCATGAACGTGTGCCTGTGTTATACTGGACTCCTCAGTGTCTGCCGAGCACTGGTGTGACCCCCCCCCCCCCAAGGCCATGGGAAGAAGTTTCGCATTAGACAAGTGCTCAACTGGTTTCTAGCTGAATCTTCTGGCGCCACTCCCACTGTCTTATAACCTCCAGCAAAACAAAGAAAGGTAGGTGGTAACTGTTTTGTGAATCAATGATATCTGTATCCTTAGAAAATAAAATCTACATGATTTCAATGGCATGGAAATATCAGTTGCGCTTCCCCATGAAGAAAGCAGATTTTCATAATTTAAATCATTAGTATACTCAAAGAAATGAGTATGGTCATGAATTGGTCTTTCCTGTGAAACCACTGGCCTCTGCGTTCATTCGGGGGAATCTGCTGTCATGGGCGCTTTATGAAAACACAAAAACGAACTAACCAAAGATGGGACTGGGGGACAAAAGACACGGGTGCACTTTTCATCCAAACATGCAGGGCAAAACCCTTTTACTGTATCTTTGGTGCTTGCTAATAAACTTAATTTGAATACTTACCCACCTTCTGCATAATTCTTAGCACCACAGAAAGGAAGTGCTTTTCCTTCTTCCTTAGAAAAAAGTTCCAGTCCAAACCATCAGCCTCTGTAGGTTGTCTTAATTGCTACTTTGCAACTGCACTGGGCTATGACTCTGATTTTTGGCACATACTGTCATACACAAAGTTCCTAAAATAAAATGCTCCAGGATATCCCAGGAACTCTTCGAAGGCTTTAAAAAGGGGCTCGCACACTGCAAGAGTATCTTTGATGAAGACAGTTCAGGCGAGGAGAATGATTATTGCAAAAGAATGATGTGATTCATTGAGATCTTGAAGTGGGTCCGGAGAATCCTTTGCCACCTAACTTATCATGGTTTGGGGGAGTTTGACGAGAATCCAGTTTTGATAAAGACAATTGTTTTTTCCTCCCCAAGTGACTATACATTTAAATAGCTAAAACATCTGTTCAGCCACATAGTAAAACACGTCCACTCGGAACGCCTGAGAGAAGAGCCTGCCAAGCAGTCGGTTGAGAGGGACTTTGCTGGGGGGAGAGCACCAAGATAAAGCAACCAGTGTTTGTTTTGTCTGGTCGGGGGAGGGGGAGAAAGCCCAGGCAACCAATATTTTGGGTTTCTTTTATTTCATTTGTGAAGAACTGTTTGAAAAAAGGTGGCAAGAGGACACTGCCTGACAGGATTTTTTTTTTTAACCTGTCCATTAGTAGAAGAGCACGAGAACCTTGGATGTCAACGCCTAACAGACTCTTGAGAGCAGCCACTAAACCACAAAAAGCGACTTTCTTCTTGCCTGGCTTCTGTGTCTCTTCCGATGGAGGCAGAAACGGGGAGCGGCATGGAGAGTGGAAAGAAGGCCAACAGAGGCACTCAAATTGCCCTGGCTGTGTTTGTTGGTGGCACCCTGGTGCTGGGCACGGTCCTCTTTCTAGGTAAGTGGAGGCGCCGGAGGCCAGAGAATGGGGCAAGCGCAGTGAAGTTTCCTTGTGCCTTATTCTGGCAGATCTTGTCAGGATGCAGGTTGTTTGCTTGTGTTAGTAGGTGGTGCCTCCTTAGTTTCTATTACAAATGCAAATGAAATGAAGCTTTTTCTTTAGGAGGGAAAATAAATAAAAACGCCTGAGAACCAAAAGCATAGTCCAGAATGTGAAGTGGGTATAAAGTGGCTTCGAGTGGCTGGAGGATTCATTTGCATTGGGCAAACATTTTTTATGCATTATATTTAGCAAAATGAGTGTTTGTGAATTCATCGTCAGATACTTTCATTTATTTTGGGAGGAAAGACTTGACGTTGTGCTCAAGCCATGCTGAATTTCTGTCTGATTTTTGTCAATGTTTGCCTGAATGAATCATGGAATTTAGGTCACAAAATACAAATCAGTCTTTAAAAATGCACCTTTAATGGCATTCTTCAATTCCTTTCTAATCCAGGGGCTCTGGCGGCATAAAAATTTAACTCTGCCTTTCTATTAGATTTAAAAATTAATATGAAGGAAAACAGAGGTTTTCCTCCCAAGATTTGAAAGGTATTGTGATTCATTTATTTGAATGACTTTTGGTGAGAATGCTGTACCCATATATGATGATAAAAGCATATTCTTATGAAAAAGAAAAATATCTTAGGGGAGAGGGATGTTCTAAAATTGTAGGCATTTTGGGGAGTTCCCTGGTGGCTCATGGGGTTAAGGGTCTGGTGTTGTCACTGTAGGGGCTTGGATTGCTGCTGTGGCGTGGGTTCCATCCCTGGCCGGGGAACTTCCGCATGCTGCAGGCATGGCCAAAAAATATTGCAGGCATTTTGAACCCTTGACTACTCTCCTTTCTATTTGCTCGTACGGTCCATGCTATTTCTTTAGCTTTGAAGTTATGTGGGACCAAGCCCGATACTTAGGAGATTCTAGGTGCAGTTTGATATGTAGCAGGAGGCCTGCATGCACATGCAGAACGCATGTTGCATATGTTTATCTTGGCCTGGGAAAACCAGTAATTAAACTTTAAAAGAATTAGGGTTGTGTGGTTGAAAACGGTGCTAAAATGAGCACACCATCTTTCCATGTTTTCTGTGGCTGAAGATGTAAGAAATTCGATGGGTTTATTACTTTCTGGTAGAGCTAAACTTCCTACTCCTGCAACTGAACTTGAGGCTCTGAAAACTGTTGTGAGATTTCTTGGCACTTGGGGTTTAGGCAAGTGTCCTACCCTGAAATTCAAAACTGGAGGACAAAATGATATGGGCATGCCAAGGGACTGTGTGCTGTGTGGGAAGTGACTACAAAGTTAGACTCTTCGTGTTTTGCAAACACTTGCAAACTTAAAACTCCAGATGATTACTGTTTTTGTAAAAACATGTGCTCTTTTTAACGACGTTGCCACTGCCTGAAACTTTTTTGAAATTCCACTGTTATGATTATACTCTGAGGCTATAGCGCATTTATCAGAATATTCTTTTTTTTTTTTTTTTTTTTGGCCATGCCTATGACATGTGGAAGTTCCTGGACCAGGGATCAAACCTGTGCCTTGTGCCACAGCAGCCACCCAAGCTGCTGCAGTGACAGCACCAGATCCTTAACCCACTGCGCCATGAGAGAACTCCAATAGGAATATTCTTGATGGCAGCACATCTTTATTCTTTGAGAGAAGATGATCCCTTGGGATATGCTCTAAAGTTTTTAGAGCGCAGTAAAATTCATCAAGCTAGGCAGTGCTATCATGGGTAAGGAGGCCTGCATAAAATAGAAAAAAATCACTTGCCGATGTGGCCAATAACTTGGCTCTCTCTCACTTCAGATCTTTGAGAGGAGCTGTCATGGTGTTACAGAAAAAGGGTGTGGCCTCTCTGAGCCTCTGCTACTCAAAGTGTGGTCCATGAATCAGAATATCAACATCACCCAGGAGCCTGAGCTCCACTCCAGACCTGCTGATTTAGAATGCACAAGATCCCCAGGTGGTTCATGTGCAAATTCAAGTTTGAGAAGCCTGGCCTCAGGTGACCAAGTCCTTTTGGACGTATATATTCCAAGACATTCACTTTAAAATAAATGCACACCCTCAAATTAAAAAGTAATTTTTGCCAGAGTTCCTGCTGTGCTGCAACGGGTTAAGGATCCAGCATTGTGTGGTCACAGCTTCGATTCCCCTCCCATCGCAGTGGGTTAAGGACCTGTGGTATAGGTCACAGCTGTGGTTGGGAATTCCATCCCTGGCCCAGGAACTTCCATATGCCGTGGGTGGGGCCAAAAAAAAAAAAAAGAGTAATTTTTGTCAAATGTCTCTACATTATTTCTGACAACTCCCTTCCTGCCATCCCTTTTCACTGCCTAGTTTCACAGGCGCTGCTGATCACCTTCACCCTGCACCTAGCAAAGTCCTTGTCTGAGCCTCCTGGGACCTGCCAGGCAGTGCTCTTTATGACAACATTCTGGTTAAAGTCTTCTTCCCTTCAAGGCATTTCTGGGTGGAAGTTTTTCTGCCTACCCAAGCTCAGTCACATGTCTGCAATTTCTAGCATTTTCCTCTTCCCTCTTCTTTATATTTTAGGTTCTGGGATGATCTCTCTCTCTCTCTTTTAATGTTAGTCCTTCTACAGTAAGAGTGAGAGACACTGGCTTGAGGTGGTTTCAGAGAACTTAGAGCACTAGGATTTAAGACATCAGGTTTACCTATATGCCTCTAACCAGTTTATTTTATTTTTTTTAAATTTTATATTTTCTTTTAAATCTATTTTTTTTATTGTGGTAACAATGGTTTATAACATTATATAAATTTCACGCGTACAATATTTTTGGCTTTCTGGGCCATGCTGTCTCTGTTGTAGCACAAAAGCAACCATAGGCAATATATACAAAAATGGCCATGACTGTATTCAGGTACAGTTTGATTCCTGGACATTGAAATTTAACTTGCAGGAGTTCCCGTCATAGCTCAGTGGTTAACGAATCCGACTAGGAACTATGATGTTGCAGGTTCGATCCCTGGCCTCGATCAGTGGGTTAAGGATCTGGCGTTGCTGTGAGCTGTGGTGTAGGTTGAAGATACAGACTGGATCCCGCATTGCTGTGGCTTTGGCGTAGGCTGGCGGCTACAGCTCTAATTAGACCCCTAGCCTGGGAACCTCCATATGCCGCGGGAGCGGCCCTAGAAAAGGCAAAAAGACCAAAAAAAGAAAAAAAGGAAAAAAGAAATTTAACTTTCAGATCATTTTCACATGTCATAAAATCTTATTCTTATAATTTTTTTCCAACCACTAAAAAAATGTGAAAACCATTCCTGACTCATAGCTCGTTCAGAAACAATCAATGGACTGGACTTGGCTCATGGGCTCTTGTTTGCTGACCCCCATTTTATGGTCATTCGGGTGCTCTCCACCTGTGGATGACTCCACCACATTCTGAGGTTATTTCTGCTGGTTATAGAGAAATCTAAAATGAGAAACCAAACTGCTCTTTAAGTTTCTTTTGAAGTTCCTGACCAGCAAAAAGTAACATTTTCCTTTTTTTGCTTTTTAGGGCCACACCTGTGGCATATGGAGGTTCCCAGGCTAGGGGTCGAATCAGAGCTACAGCTGCCAGACTACACCACAGCCACAGCAACACCAGATCTGAGCTATATCTGTGACCTACACCACAGTTCACAGCAACACCAGATCCTTAACCGACTGAGTGAGGCCAGGGATCAAACCCAGGTCCTCATGGGTACTGGTCAGATTCATTACCTCTGAGCCACAACGGGAACTTTTGACATTTTCCTTTTTTATATTAAAAATATTTTCTTTGTTGTCTCTATTTCTGTCACTTCAACTTTCGCATTATCTGGGCTTGTTGAATCTTCTTTATTTGCAAGCTCTTAACCCCCCCATGGAAGTAATGCACTTCCTTGAAGGATTGGGTTTGTTTGTGTCCCATTTGATTTAGCCTAAACTTTTCTTTTACTCATCATCAGGTAAAGATATTTGATTTTGGTTCCGCTTCCTTAGAAGTTTTGAGTCAATAATTATTTTCCTTGAAAAGAAGAACTCTTTAAACCTTTAAAAAATGAGGAGTTCCCGTTGTGGCTCAGTGGGTTAAGAACCTGACATCATGTCTGTGAGGATGTGGGTTCTACCCCTGGCCTCGCTCAGTGGGTTAAGGATCTGGTGTTGCCACAAACTGTGGTTTGGGTTGAAGATACGGCTTAGATCCGGTGTTGCTGTGGCTGTGCTGAAGGTTGGCAGCTGTAGCTCCGATTCGACCCTTAGCCTGGGAACTTCAATATGCTGCAGGTGCTGCCCTAAAAAGAAAAAAAAAACTTAAAAAATAAGTTATAATTTACATAGAATGTTAATATTTTGGTTTCAAGTGTACAAATAATGATTCAATAGTTGTATATATTACAAAATGATCACCATGGTAAGTCAACATCCATCATCACAGGTTTTCTCTTAAGATCTACTCCCTTATCAACTTTCAGATATGCAATATTATTAACCATCGTCACCATGTTGTATATTATATCCCCATGACCTATTTATTTTATAACGAAGTTTGTATCCTGGAAGGAACTATTTCATTACCTTTTTTCCAAAATAAAATAAGGATCATATCAAGAAGGTATTGTCCAGAATCATAAAAATATTATTTACAATAAAGTTGGTTTTTCATTATTAAAAAAACACATGCTTGTTAAAGAACATTTGGAAACATACAGAAGTAGACTGAGGGGGAAAAATTACCCCATAGCTCTACCACCAAGGCATATTGAAATATTCCAAACTAATTTTTATGCCCCACATATATATTTTTACTTTCTGTCTTTTTTTTTTCTTTCTTCTTTTTTTTTTGCTGGACACTTTTCTTAAAAATAGGCCTGAGATATTCCCTAGGCAGTTTGCTTGACTCTCTAATGTAACACAGGTAAAAAGGCTGTTCGGAGGATGGCAGCAGAGAAAAGAACAAAGAACAAAGAAAAAGCAAGCTCCTCTTAGAATGTGGGTTAATAAATAATACAGATTGCCACACTGGCAGGTAATGTACACGTCTTCCATCTCTAGCAGAACTATAGGTACCACCATGATTTCTGATCCCGTATGTCTGTTGAAGATGCCAGGAAAGGCGCTGGCCTCCCACCCCCCATTATTCCTCCCACTCTCCCCATCACCCCTCTACCATCCATCTTCCCAAAGCCACATCTCCAAATGATCCCGTTTTTCTGCTCACGGAATAAAACAGTAACAAATTCTCCATAATTTCCTTGGCTACCAAGAAGTCTAAACTCGTATCTGCTAATGCCCAGGTGCTACCCGAAATTTACACACAGGGCACCCTTCTGTATTTCTGCAGAAATCCAATTAAATGATGTTACCAGCCAGATGGAGGAAATTAAGCATTTCGTGAAAAGCTGCTTCTTTTAGGGTTTTTGTTTGGTTTTGTTTTGGTGGGAGTAGGTGGAAACTTGGTCCAGAAAGATGCATCTGTCTGGTATGGAGGCCGGGCCTGGTGGGAGGAGGGTGTGTGTGGTACAGGGCAGGCAGATAAGGACTCTCTTGCTAGGTGACTGAGTTACGCACAGCAGATTTTTACTCTTCCCTCTTTTATGGACCGTATCTGTCTGGATGGTTTAGATAAGATGCAGAACTTGAAATGTGACACAGGCTAGCTTTCTCCTTCCACTCTGGATTTGCTCCAAATGACATACAGTCTGTGAGTTTCATATTTCCCATCACTAAAAGAGAATGTACTTGTAAACAAAAAAAAAAAAAGTGAAATGATTAGACTTAAACCACAGATGATCAGAGATAGAAGAGACTTTAGACATCATTTAGCCCAGCGGTTCTCAAACTTGACGGTGCATTAGAATGACCTTGAGGGCTCATTAAAACACAGATAGCTGAGCCCCACCCCCAGAGTTTTTGCGTCAGAAGGTCTTCTGCGTGCGTGCGTGTGTGCGTGCGTGCGTTTGTACTTACGTCCGCGTACGTGCGTGTGTAGCGCTTGGTAATTTGCATTTCTAATTAGCTCCTAGATGGTGTTGCGGCGCTGCCCCCGCCCCACGGACTCCACTCCGAGAAGCACTCAACTTATGTTCAAGGGAACCAAGTTTAAGAGCAACCAAGAGCCCCGCCGGGGTTGCTTAGCTAATGACCAGAGTCTGGTTCTGTGATACTGAGCCCGGTGGATTTTTGAGTTGGGTGTCAACACTGTGGAGGATGAACTGATGTCAAATGTCTCGCATGTGTGCCTGACAGTGGGTTACCTGTTGGTGGTCTGCTGCGAGCCAGTCATTTCTTTATTTTGGTCTGTTTTTTCAGTGAGTCAAGGCTTCTTAAGTCTCCAAGCTAAACCTGAGTACTGCCTGAAGCCGGAATGCATTGAAGCTGGTAAGTCAGTTTTTCATCCTGTGTCAAGTTATAATTACGGTACCTTGGGGAGTGGAAGAGAAAACAGGTCGTATTTTTAGTATTCTGTTTGCTTGAGGTTTACCGAGTATGAAATACAATTCCGATGAAATTTTAAGTATACTTTCAAGTCTTGGTGTGAAGTTGTGGAACGTAGGTTTCTTGTTTTCCTTTTCCTTGCAATAAAACAGCTGAGACGTATTCTAAGTCATTATAAGGAAATCAGAAAGGGGCTTGGAAGGTTGAATGGCCTCTCTTAAGACCAGAAGACAGAGACCATCGACCTTCCTATCACCTTAGCTGGATATAGATTTTTCTTAAGCAGCCTTTCTGCATCTTCTGGTCAGCAGGTCTGACCTGTATGTATCTAAGCAGGGACCCTCTATAAATCCATACTTCCACTGCCATCTGGAATCCCCTTGGGTCGTTCTATTCCATGTTACAAGTCAAATTTTTCTGGAGGTGACAGGCTGTGTATCAGCAGGTGCCCCAAAGTGAAGATGAGTGGCTAAAGTTGCCTCAGTTTTTGCCACTTCTATTAAATTTCCCTCCAGAAACCAGTGTTAGGACCTTGAGTTGCAGGACCTGGATTCCAGCTCCGCTTCCATCTTTAAGTGGCCAGGGACGCTAGTGTGTCTTCCAAAGGGAAAATGATAGGATAAGTTAAGCACATGGCCCCTTCACTTTCCTCTTGGCCTTAAGAGAAGAGATTAATGAATTAATTCACCAAATATTTATTGCACTTCCTGGCGCTGAGTTAGGCTTTAGGAATACACCAGTGAGGTAGGATGATGAGGAAAGGGAAGAAAAACAACAAAAACCCTAGACAATTAACGCACCACAAAAATATTAGCTGGTGGTACATGTTAGGCAGAAAATTAGAATAATGTGATGACAGGTGACAGGATGGCGATATCGAAAAGCGTGAGGAAATGACATTGAAGTGGCCCTTGAATAGTGAGAAAGGAAGATGAGGGAAAGGGCTTTCCCGGTGGGGGAACAGCTGGGGCAAAGGTCCCGCAGAGCAAAGATCTTGGAGGACTTGAGAAGTGGGAAGAGCCTCCGGGTCTGGGCAGAGGGCAGGTGATGAGGGTCAGTACGGAACCCAGGTGCCAGCGAGTTTGAGGTTTTCCTAAGTGTGCTTAGAAGCCTCTGGAGGGTTTTTCAGAGAGAGGTATGATCTTATTAGCACTTAAAAAGACCTCTCTGTGAAGAGCTAGACTCTGGAGAGTCTTTCTGGTGGAGGAGGGAGCAAGAATGGAAGAAGGTTGCTCAGGCAGGTGGTTATTTTGTTCAGCCGGGTAAGAGATGATACTGTCTTGAATTCCAGAGTTGGGAAGGGAGACTGGAGGGGTTAGGAGATAGAGGGCTTGCCAAAAGATGGCATGTGGGTCGTGAGAAAATGCAGAGAATCAAGGTGACGCTTAGATTTTTGACGGTGGTTGGGTGGTGGCATTTATTGAGATACAGCAGCCTTAGGTGAAAGAGCTTTTAAACTCTGAGGCCTTATACAAAGGTTCTGTGGTAGATAATTGTGTTATTAGAGTTTTTTTTTTTTTTGGCCCTATTCGTAAGTGATCAGTATATTTTTTTTAAGGGGGCAAGTGTTAAATGACTTAAATGCTCCATCTCATAAATTTTCCTAAGAACCCCGTGAAGTCAGTGTTATCACCAGACCCAATTATAAGTTGAGGGTCACATCCCGAGTTAGCAGCAGTGCTGGGCTTCAAGTTCATGTCTGGCTCCTCTCCATCTGTACCGTGGTGTCAGAGGCCATGCCAGATAACTCTCTTGGATCCTGGTCCTGTCTTGCTCTTTTCTCCTAACATTAGACCTGCTAGAGTCTAGACAGCCACTGCAGCTTTTGGATCTCATCCCTGAAAGGGTGATAAAGATGTGGGAATTCCCAGACCCTTTCCTGTGGCCAGCTTGAGCAGCTGACCTAGGATTTTCCCCAGTGGAGCGAGGGTGACCTGGGGTAGGGGTGGAAGTATCAGAGGACAGGTTTTAGACTTGATGTCACATTGTCATGTTGTGCTTTTGCTGTGAAAAGGTTCTCACAGATGTGTGAAATTAAAATTTTGGAGTCAACTTTTTGTACACAGGGGCACTGGTTTCATGGGTTTTGTCTCTTTATTATGAATCATAACACAAGCTTTTAGCTTAAAGAATGACACTGAGGAATTTCCTGCTGTGGTGTAGTGGGTTAATGATCCAGCTTGTCTCTTTGGAGGGGCAGGTTTGAACCCTGGCCTGGTGCAGTAGGTTAAGGATCAGGCATTGCTGCACCTGTGGTGTAGGTCGAAGCTGCAGCTTGGATTTGATCCCTAGACTGGGAACTTCCATATGCATCCCCACTCCCCGCCCTGAGCAGCCTGAAAAAGAGGAAAAATAAAGAAAATAATTAAAAAAAAAAAAGAGCAACACCAGTAATGTTGTTTCCTGCCCTCTAGTGTGTTTTGCCTTGTTGCCCTGTTAATTTTCATGTTGGCAAATGGCTTTCTAATACGGAAAAAGATATTTTTGTTGTTCTGTAATAAAAGGCTCACCAGGGCTACAGCCCTCTTTAGTGTAATGTGAGCCTCTGCTCTGTGTACGTGGGCACGACATGGGTGCATGCAGATTGAAGTTCAGGAGAGGGATTTTCTTTTGCTTTTTGTTTTTTTGAGATTGATATTGCACAAGCTTTATTCAGTGGCCAAAGAATGGAGAAGCAGGATCTAAGGTCAGAGATCAGCTTTTCCGGGAGAGGGATACTCTGGACCTTTTAGGAGATGCCTCCCCTCCTTAGCTTTCCTTTGCTCCTTTTGTCCATTTCTATCCATGCTAATCCCTCTTTCAGAATGAGAGGTGGAGAAAGAATACAAAGAAATGAGGAAACAAGGAAAGGGCATGCTAATGATGGTGGATAAAGGCAGGCTGACTTGAGGTTGAAGCATGATCTGGCCACTTAGAGGCCCCCTGATCCTGGGCTAAATACATGAATCATCCTAAGGCTCAGCTTCATCCTCTGTAAAATGGGAATAAGTGTTTACTTATCATACCGCTTGTGACAGTCGAAAATAAAAATGATGGCAGTGGTGCTGGTGATCTGTGTCCACAATGCTCGATCCTTCACCCCAAAGGCAGAGAGCATTGTAACGCTCACTTGGCAAGACGGGCCCCAACTTCAGTGCCTGTGATGGCAAAACTGGATCTTAACTCATGTGAGGCTCTTGTAGACTTTGTTCATCCCACTTGAGAGATTAGGCATTTATCCCTATAGAATTATTAGTGTGCTTGCTTCAGGAGTGCCACTCCAGACATTGCTGGAGGTATTATAGAATCTATAGTATATGCATTGTATGGCTTTTCTCGAATCCGTGAGCTCCAAACATCTGGCCTCAAGAGTTTCTGATAAGTGTTTGTGGAATTGTAATAGCAAATTTATATGTGTGGTTGCCAGATTTAGCTACACGATTTCATTCAGGATGTTCAGTTACATTTGAATTGCAGATATGCAATGGGAGGTTTTTTTTTTTTTTTTTGGTACAAGTGTGTCCCATGCAGTATTTGATAATAGTTATGCTATAGTCATTTATCTGAAATGTAAATTTCTTTAGATATTCCATATTTTATCAGGCAACCATATTTATCTGGCAGTGTGCCTGACATTGTTCTAAGTACTTCACATGTATTTACTCGTTTAATTCTCATGAAGATCCTACATGGTGGTGTTATTATCCCCATTTTACAGATGGGGAAACAAAGATACAGAGAGGCTAAGAACCTACCTAAGGTTACATAGTTTTTTCATGACGTCATTAGCATTCAAACCCAGGTGGTCTGGCTCCCAGTCTGAGATGAGGCTATATTGCCTGAAAGGGGCTTATTTAGCACATTTCCTGGCACAGAAGAAACGCTCAATATTAGTGATTTAATTGTTACCACCACCCTCTCCCTTGAGCCCTGATTGCACTTAAAAAGTCAGGCTGGTACATGGGGCAGTGTCTACACCTTCACGACATAACCACCAGCTGGAGACTGCATGACAGTTGACCTTCTATGCAAAGACCTGAGGGAATACATAGCCTGGCCCTTCACAGATTTCCTTCATCATCGTATTTCTTTTATTAAAACAAGACTCTGGGTTTTCTCCACGGAGCTGAGTAGGGGGAAAGAAGGAGTTTTGGTGTCTTGACAACTGTGGTCCCTTGCAATTTGAAGTCACAGTTTCCCTGCAGAAAGTGCAGCCCTGTGCCCAGCTGTGAGATATGGATGATGAATGGAGAGGCTGAAGCTAGAGTTTTTTTCCACTTAGTGGGCTCACTTCCAAATTCAGGGTGAGTGATGTATTCCCCTACTTTATATCAGGGCTGAGGTCAGAGCTGATCTTGCAGTTTAGGTACCTGCTAGAATACTGAGAAGATGGAGAGGATTCATTTGACGGTTGGGGGCAGGGGGAAGTTTGGGAAGGTGGCCAGAAAACAATATGCTTGTGTGAATAAAAATGTGTGTGAGGGGTCCTCTGTGTGACTCTCAGTACTGTGTGGGACTGAAACTCGTATGATCCAGGTCCCGGAGGTGTCACATAGCAGATTCGTTCTGTGGCTGAAGAGCCAGAATAACTACAAATAGAAACTAAAATGAAGATTTTACTTGTCCTAGCATATTTGCATATTAAATACTAATAAAATAGTTGCAGAAAGTAAAATTATAATTGAGGTAACCTAATTAATTTTGAAAGAAGAAAATATTAAGACGATTTAAAATTTATGAAACTTAGATTCTAAACTATTTTTTTGCCTTTTTCCCCCATTTTTCCATGGGAAAGGGTTGAGAATGATGGGATTTTTGAAGTTCTGTCACGATTAGGATATTTGTAAAAGCTGTTTGAAATTTTCATAGAAAGTCTAGACTAGAGAATTATATAGCTTTACTTTTAAACCTAGAGGAACCACACATACAGCCAAACTGTAATATGCCTATCTAAATTTATGCAGATTATACTTTTTTGGCAAGTCATTCATATTTAGCTGAAAACTCATTGGGTTTTCATTGCTTCAAACAGAAATGTATTCTGGCATTAATTAAAGTATGAAAATCACCCAGGATGTCATCTTTCCAATGTCATTAAAATATTGGCTGCCTTTTGAAAAAAATCATTTGGTGCATAGCTTTATGCTGGAGTGGTAGCCAGTGTTTTGGAAGAGAGTTGGAGTTCAATATTAGGGATTTGGGGACCTTTCTCATTTTGTGTATCAAAAACTTTTTTTTTTAAAGCTCATGGATACATATTTAAATATGCACAAACTTCTCACCGATTGACTCTCTTCCATATGCAATCGAGTGTGGGCTTCAGAATGAGGAAAAAATGGCAGATCAGTCTATTGTGTCTTTCTGTTGACCTACACAGATACCCACTTCTGCCCCTAGACCTGGGCAAGAGGTGCCCCTGCCCTGGACCTCTCATTTAGAATGTTCCACTTTGCCCCACTCTGGCCATGCTTCTCTCCTTGTCAAGGAGTCTGTGGGGTCAGGGCAGCAGCCCTTTCTTTCTACTAGCCAGAGTTCCCTGCTTGATAGCCCCAAGCTTCCTTTCAGGGCCTGTGTGGGTCTCTTCCAGAGGTGGATTTCTCTGGAGAGCTGCACTGAATGTCAAGGGGCTCAAGAATGCATACCTGGCCCTCCAGGTCTTTATGAAGGGATATTGTCAATAGATCTTTTCAGTATTTAGACATGACATGTGGTCTTTGGTTTCAGTTAGCCTTCATTGTGGAACAAACCACCTCAAACCTTAAAGGCTCGAAACAAGAGTGATATTTCTTATGATGCCTTGGATGTGGTGGGGCTTCCTCTGCTGAGAATGCCTAGGCTCATTCATAGAGCTTCCTTCAGCTGCAGGGTCACCCGGCCTGGAAGGCCCGTGATAGTCTTAGCCACATGTCTGGCACTTGATGGTGGCTTGGTTCTTCCTCATCTGGCTTCACCTCCTCCAGGAGGCTTCTTCAAAGGGCCGTCTCAGGGCTCCATTCAAAGGGGGTTAACATGGAATGCCTCTTAAAGACCTAGCTTTGAAACTCATAAAGAGTTTACTCTGTTGTTCAAAGCAAGTCATAAGGCCAGCCCAGATACAGGGCCATGGGAAAGAGATCCTGGTGGGAAGAGTGGCAAAGTCACCTTGCAGAAGGATGAGATGGAAGGAAATACAAACAACTTACCGAGCCATCCATATGTATTCCTGTCCCAGGTCCCACCGATTCTGCGGTGCCGCACAAAACCAATAACAATAATACCACCAAACTTTTAACTACTCAGCCTGTATGTAATAGTTTAATATAGTGAAGTTGGTTCAGGGAGTCATTTGAGGGGAAATGTAAAAGCCAAGGCTTGGAAACTGGTTGATATGAAATCGTTGTTTAATTTGGAAGAGACCAGTACACAATGTTCAGTGCTTGCCATTAATCCTGTCATTTTCTTTTTAAATAGCTGCTTCCATCTTGAGTAAAATAAATCTATCTGTGGACCCATGTGATAATTTCTTCCGGTTCGCTTGTGATGGCTGGATAAACAGTAATCCAATTCCTGAAGATATGCCAAGCTATGGGATTTATCCTTGGCTGAGACGTAATGTTGACCTCAAGTTGAAGGGTAAGTTTCTGCTGGGGTTTGGTGGTGTCCTTTTACAGAGAGCAGTATTTGACCAGAAAATACAGTTTTGGATTTGAAGCATGGCTACTCACTTTTTAACTATATTAAATTCATTTCCAAGATTTTTTATTTTTATTTTATTTTTGGTCTTTTTGTCTTTCCAAGATTTTTTAAAATGAAAGATTGAAAGGAAAGTTCTGGAATTTCAGTCTTCCAGATCTCAATGCAACCTAGCAAAGCTCATTATGTTTGCCTTTGATAATAGTATGTTCTGCTGCCGAAGGATAAACAGCATTTGATTGTGATTGGGAGCAAAGGAATACTTAATGAAAAATGATGTTATATCAGTATACTTATTTGTCTGTCATGTTCAGAGCAAACTTCATCACTTGTTGATTGTGTCCAGGATTTTCATGGTTTATAAAATGTGTTTAATACTTCATTGTCTTTTGACATCGCTTTTGAGAACTCTGGATGACCTTGTGTTTGTCATATTGTTCCTGTTAACTTCTCAATTGGCTCTGGGGAGACTGTCCTTTCTCCCATGGCCTCTCTAGCAATGACCAGCTCACACACACGTACTCACATCTGTGTGCATGCACACACGCGTTTCAGAAGTTGGAAATGTCTTTGCTAGAGGATCTTCTGCTCCCAGTTGATCTAATTTTTATGCTGAGCTGTTGGAGAAAAGCGCTTCAGGATGGAAGTAGGGAGATTTCAAGGCCCGGTAAGGTAATTGTTTTTGAGAAGGCAAAATAGCCTTTTTTTTTTTCCTCTTTCTGATAACTGTGAGTTATGGCATATAACTTGGATTGAGTAACACACCTACAGAGAATTTCTGAGAATCATCATTTTTCTTTTCATATCCTTTTCCCCAAAACTTTAAGAATTTTAAATTCATTAATTTTAATGAAAATTAACTCTGCATCAGTTTATATATACATTATAACATCTGAAACCATTGGTAAAATAATTAGATACCTATTGTCAATTGTAAGGAAAAATGTGTTTAAATTTCACAATTAGGTATAAATTATATGGGTTTATATTTTCTACTAAAAGGCTAAAACTTTGCAAGAATGTCAGAGTTTTCCCATAACCCAACAGGTGAGATTCCTGTACTAAGGAACTGTAAATAGGACCTCGTGAATTTACTGAGACTTACCTCTCTGTAGGATAGTCACTCATGTCAGTCTCTTACTTACCATTCTTGTGTATTTCTTCTTTCCCTTCTCTGGCTTCTTTTCTTCCTAGACAGAGAGAGGTGTGCTTGTGTGCACACACACAAACATACACAGTCACACAAGTAGCATTATCATGGAAGGATAAGAGAAAGTCAAGATTTCCAGATAGCTGGTCCTTTTTGTATTAGTTATAGCCCAAATATTTATATCTTCAGGGCATGGAGCAGTTAAAATACTTTAAAGAACTTTCTGGGAATGTTTTAATGTAAAAACTAAAATCAGGAGTTCCCTGGTGGCACAGTGGGTTAAATTTCACAATTAGGTATAAATTGTTGCTGCCGTGCCACGGGTTGGATCTTGGGCCCGGGAATTTCCATATGCCATGGGCGTGGCTAAAAACAAAACAAAACAAAATAAAATATGAAAGCAAAAACCTAAAATCAGGTTTGGTGGGTTTTGAGGAGGATACTTACTGTATATGGCTTAAAATTCATAGAAATGAGAATAAATTGTTGAGGGCAGCACAGGCTTTTTTTGGGGGGGGGTTGTTTTGTTTTGTTTTGCCTTTGCTTGCTACTTTTAAAAAATGAGAACTTTTATTTCCAGGCTCAGTTGTGAAACTTAAAATGAGCACAAATATCATGCAAAAAGTAAGAAGAAAGTTGTGCATAAATCCACCTCTAGAAAAAAGTGCTCAAAAAGCATTTCAGTATATATCTTTCCAGGTTTTTTCCGTGCGTGAATACATACACATAATCTCATATGCACACCCACATATTTAAAAGATTAGCTGATATTATGCGTGCTGCTCTGTCACCTATTTTAACAAATGATGTATTCCTCACACACATGGATTATGTCAGTAGATAGCTTTCCTTATTACAAATAATGCTATAATAAATGTCCACGTTTACACATCTTTATGGCCTTATCTCAATGTATCCTTAGGATAAATTTCCAGAAATGAAATTGTTGTGTTGAAAGAGTATTCGTGGTTTCATTTTTGTTGCATGTAGTAGAATCGCCCTTTAGAAAGTTATTTCTGGGTCTTTGCATGTTTTCTTGCAGTTACTTTATCAACTGTGTTTTGTGGTATAAAGTAGGGGTTGGCAGACTGGACCATGGGTCACATCCGGCCCACTCCGTGTTTTTGTAAATGAAGTTTTATTGAAAGACAGCCACACCCATTCCTTTATGAATTATCAGTGGCTGCTTTTGCACCACAGCAGAAGAGTTGAGTCGTTGCTACCGAGACCATACGGCCCGCAAAACCTAAAATATTTACTCTCTGACCTTCATGGATAAAGTTTGCAAACTCTTGATGCCTGTTGTAAAACTTTGGTATATCTATATTGGATGTGATTAGAACTGTGTTATTAATTGATAACTTTTTGGTGACTTCTTTGGGATTTTTAGATAGGTAATCATAAAATTAAGAAATCATCATGATTTTTGTTTCTCCCTTTCCTTTTCGTATATTTTCTAGAGCCTCGGAACAGCGCTGCATAGTAGCAGTGATAGATAATACCTTTTTCTTATTCCTAGCTTGGGTGGTAATATCTCTGGTGTTTTCTCCCCGATAGATTTTTTTTCTTTGTTTCTAATGTTTTTTATTAGAAAACTGTCATTCCTAGTTTGCAACAAGATTCTGCTCAAGAAAAATGTCTCTTTGCTATTTATCAAGAGTCTCACGTGGAGTATCTCTTTTAACTTTTCTCAGTTTTCTAGGCTGAATTAACCTTATCATCATGAAATAAAACCTCCTTATGAATGATTTATTATTTTTTTAAGACATGGCTAGAATTGAATATCTAGTATTTTGTTTCTTCCATTTGTGTCTATATTTAAGATTCATAGTGGTCCATGGATTTTTGTGTGCTCGGTTTGTCAGATTCTGTTAGTAAGATTGTGCTGGCCTTGTGCAGCAAAATGGGAGGCGTCCCGTATGTTTCTGTGCTCGGGGAAAGACGGAAGCAAATAAATCTCAGGTTATTCTGTGACAAGCACTGTAAAGGATGAATTAAAAAATCAGTCATGGGGCTCTTGTTTCAAGTGCCAAGAAGGAGAGCAAATGGTGGAGTAGGGCCTCTTTTTAAATTAGTATCATCTTGTACCAGATGTATGTGTTTGAAATATAAAAGATGTTTTCTTAAACCTTAAAATTTTGAGGTTATCTAGACTTAGAGAAAAGTTGAAAGAATACTACAAGGAACTCCCATCCATGTATCCTTTACCCAGATTCCCTGATTGCTACTGTTTTGCTGTTCTTTCATTCTATCCATAAATGTATAGATAGTTATTCTGTCTATATCTGTACATTTATACATATAAAGTAATGTCTAAATGTATAATAAGTGGATAGATGATATGGATACACAGGTTATAGATACCTATTTTTCTTACTTCTGCAAGCGTGTTGCAGGTAGCTATTCTTAAAGTGGATAAATAGGACTTTTCAAGTATCAGATGCACTGACCATCTTATTTTCTTAAAAACGTTAGACTTTTATTTATCTTGTATGTAACTTGTGTATCTTGAGATGTGATCCCAGGAACGAGACGTGGGGGACTGGGAAGCGTGAAAGATGAAAGGGAGGAAAAGCCAATGTAGGAATTAAACACTAGATCTTTAAATTCTTTCTCTGTCTCTTAATTCTATATCTGTCTGTGTTTCTGTGCATCTCTCAGTCTGTGTACGTATCCATTTAACCATCCAGGTAATGCAGACTTATTGTAGACCAACTATAAATGTCTCACAAGAAGAAACATACTTCAGACCCCACTACCTAGTGATAACTTTTTAAATGCAAATATACATATACAACTATATACATATATCAAAAGGGATCATATATTTATTTTTATGATCTGTTCTTTTTACTCGATATGTCATCTTTTCAGGTCAATAAAAAGAGGTCTATACCATCATTTGCCAGACTGCTTTGTATGGATACAGTACAATTTATTTTTTATTTATTTTTTGTCTTTTTTGCCATTTCTTGGGCCGCTCCTGCGGCATATGGGAGGTTCCCAGGCTAAGGGTCCAGTTGGAGCTGTAGCTGCCTACGCCTGAGCCACAGCAACACGGGATCCGAGCCGCGATGGCAGCCTGCACCACAGCTCACGGCAACGCCGGATCCTTAACCCACTGAGCAGGGCCAGGGACCGAACCCGCAACCTCATGGTTCCTAGTCAGATTCGTTAACCACTGCGCCACGACGGGAACTCCTGGATACACTACAATTTGTTTAGTCAATTCATGTGCTGCGACTTAAGTTGTATCCAGAGTTTTTCCTCACTGTAGGCTACTCAGACCTGAGTTTTGATTTGAATCCTGGTTCCTTTTTATTTCTCCCTTGTGTTGCTTTTGGTCAGTTACTTAACTCTCCTAGTTGAGCTTTCTTAGCTTGCAAATGGAGACAAGAATACCCATTTCATAGCACTTGTGGGTACTGAAGATGACCAGTATACATTACCCAGTCCAGTTGCCAGCATATAGCAGGCTCTTGATGAATATTTGTCCTTTGCGCCTCCATTTTGTCTCAAAGATTGTTCTAAGGCTCATGAAGTAGTGTCTATCAAATGCTCTAAGTTTTATTCTGTTCTTATCCTCTGTAAATATCATGTGCTTTCAAAAATATTGAATACTGTCTAGATATTTTTCCTCGCCCTTGAGAAAAAGAGAGAACATCCAAAAATAAAACCCAATATGACCAATCAAAAGAATATCATTTTCTTAGGCTGATAGAGAACACACAGATACGGCTGTCCAATTTGTGAAATAAAATGGATTTGACAGACCTGGCTGATGACAAATTGCCCTCGATTGAAGTCAGCATCCTGGCTTCGTGATTTTTTTTTTTTTCTTTAAATGGCATGTAAGACTCAGATTTCTACTTGGGAAATGAAATTATTTCTTGTTCTCTCCAAGAATTAGAATTTTATTTTAAAGGCTGAATATAGTCATGTGTTTGAATGTCTTAAAATTTCCTTCCTCCCAAACCTCCCAAATTTGTCTTCATGTGACCATGAAGATGACACAGCATGCATTGTTTATGAACGAACAGATGAAAATTTTGCAAATGAGCACTTAGGAAACATGAGGCAATGAGTGAGATAGAACACTCGTGTCAAACAGAAGACCGATGACTCAGGGGAGGGCCAGCTCATCCCTGTTTTGGAATAGCAATCTTAGCCAATATTTTATAAAGAAATGCAGTATATTATTATGTTCAAGCGCAGACAGCACCAGTGGAACAATAAGATGAAGTAGGGTCTGTGCATTAATGAGCAGAGGAAGATGATTCATAGATTGGTTATTTATTTGTAAATTCCTGCTGGCTGAGATTCAAATGATTCTCGTAATGAAATAACCACCCCCCCATAAGCTTGTTTTTCCTATCGGTGATCCTAGCTAGACCGTCTTTTGCCAAAAATAAAAAGCTGCAAACCTCAGTGCAGCTCCTGTCAAGTCATTTGCCAGTTAGAAAGTTTAGATTTTTGAAGACATAGTGAACTATGTCGTTTTCCTCAGATGGCGAACACAGTATAATGATGTACCAGATTGAGCCATGACATCATCAAGTTCTTTGGAACAAATGAGGTCAGACTAGGAAAAAACCCCAAAAAACAAAATGGGGACATGGCAGGGAAGCGCTAAGGAGCAGCCAGCCAGCACGGCACACTTTTTATTCCTGGGGAGAACTCAGCCTCTGTAAGTCCCAGCAAATCTGCTGTAGGGACTGAGCGCGCCCACTCGGAGTAGGTTCCTCTTTTTCTGACCATTCTGGCTCTTATTTATGTGGCCACACAGGAAGCAACAAATTGTCAAGTTCTGCACATGTCATCATCAGTCCCACATGCACAGAGGGGTGCCATATCAAGACTGGGGCCTGGATTGAAGGCTTTTAGAATGGGAAATGGAATGATGTTACCTGAAAAAGTTTGTGTGGTGTTGTTGGGATCCTCATCTGTCCTAATCGCAGGACCCTGTGTGAGTGTGGGCAGGATGGGAGTGTGCGTGGAGTGTGAGAAAGGGGAAAGACGTTGTCAGATTTTTGAAAGTTTAGCAATTTCCTGTTAGGAGACGTTCACTTCAAAAACAGAAATGAATTTATTCCTGAAGGCGCTGTGAGAAATAGGCGTTGAGCTCTAGGATATGACTTCTTTCTAAATGGCTTAAGGAAGTATAGAGGCCTTGAGAATGGCCACCATGTGTAAAAGCTGGTGTTCTGGGAGATCTGAATCAGGATTTTAGATTTTCTTCTTATGTATCCATTTCTACCCCCAGTGCATGTATATCCTTGTCTTACTTTTTGAGTCCTGTCTTTTCCAGACTTTTTAAGATCTATTCTTTCCCCCATGTCTTTAATGTAGCTTTTCTTTTGTAGCAGTTAGTATTACAAATAAGTTGGGTATACTTGATAAGAACTAGACCTGTTCATTACATTCAGTCTGAGTTGTATGCTGTTTATTTTATTTTTTATTGATGTATAGTTGATTTACAGTATTTCTTCAGTTTCTGCTATACAGCAAAGTGACCCAGTCACACACAGTTCCCTGTGCTGTACAGTAGGGCCCCATTGCCCATCCATTCCAAATATAACACTTTGCATCCCAAAACCCCGAACTGCCCATCCATCCCACTCCTTCCCCCTCCCACCCTGGGAACCACAAGTCTGCTCTCCTTGGCTGTGATCTGTTTCTGTTTCGTAGGTAGGATCATCTGCGTCATATTAGATTCCACAAATAAGTGATAGTATGTGGTATTTGCCTTTTTCTTGTTGGCTAACGTCACTTAGTATCACAATCTCTAGTTCCATCCATGTTGCTGCAAATGGTATCAGTTTATCTTTTTTATGGCTGAATAGTATTCCGTTGTATATATGTACCATGTCTTCTTAATCCAGTCATCTATTGATGGACATTTAGGTTGTTTCCATGTCTTGGCTATTGTGAATATCACTGTGATGAACATAGGGATGCACGTATATTTTTCAAGGAAAGTTTTGTCTGGGTATATGCCCAGGATTGGGATTGCTGGATCATATGGCAACTCTATTTTCAGTTTTTTAACAAACCTCCATTCTGTTCTCCATAGTGGTTGTACCAATTTACATTCCCACCAATAGTGCAGGAGGGTTCCCTTTTCTCCACACCCTCTCCAGCATTTGTTATTTGTTGACTTCTTAATGATGGCCATTCTGACTGGTGGAGGTGGTACCTCATTGTAGTTTTGATTTGCATTTCTCTAGTAATTACTGATGTGGAGCATTTTTTCATGTGCCTGTTGGCCATCCCTATTGTCTATTTAGATATTCTGCCCATTTTTCAGTTGGGTGTTTTTTGTTTGTTTGTTTGCCGTTGTTGAGTTGTATGTGTTGTTTGTGTATTTTGGAGATTAGGCACTTGTCCGTTGCATTGATTGCAAAGATTTTTCTCCCATGTATGTTGTTTAATTTGAGGCAGATATGCTCACTTCAAATAGATGGAAATACACAACATTTTGATTACATCAATTAATCTGGGATCACAGAGCTATTTACTGAGATTTTACTTTTTTCCTAACACTAATTGCTTTTAGTCACAAGTAACAGAAACACCAACTCAAACTGGCTTAAACATTAAAGACAATTTGTTGGCTCATGTAACCAAAATATCTAGTACTCATGTGGTCTTCAGGTAAGGGTTGATCCAGCAGTTGAACCATGCCATTAAGGATCACATTTCTTTCTTTTTCTCTACTCTGACATCTACTGTCTCATGCTTTCTAAGTCTGCTTGTTCATAAGATTGTTGGCAATAGAAATAAGAATTTAGACTTCCTCATTTACATCCAGCAAGAGGCATTGTGTTAGGCACGGAAGAATGCAGAAGGCAGTGCAGTCCCTGAGACTACCATAGGGAAGTTAAAAATCTGCACATCATAAAATATTTCCATAGGTATTATAATCAGGACTCTAGAGCTGTACTGTTCTATGTGATAGCCACATGTAGCTCTCAAGCACTTTTGAAATATGGCTAGCTGAAATTGAGATGTGCTTTTAGTATAAAATAGACACCAAATTTCAGAAATTTCATTTAGAAAACATAGAATATAATGAATTGATGATTTATTTCATCAATTATATATTGAAATGATATCTTAAGATACATTGGGTTAAATGAAACATAATATTAAACATAATCTCACTTGTTTTGTTTTACCTATTCAGATATAACCACAAGGAGTTGTTCCCCCTGTGGCTCAAGGTAATGAACCCAACTAGTATCCATGAAGGTTCAATCCCTGGCCTTGCTCAGTGGGTTCAGAATCTGGCAATGCCATGAGCTGTGGTGTAGGTCACAGATGCGACTGGGATCTGGTGTGGCTGTGGCTGTGGCTGTGGCTGTGGCTGGCAGCTGTAGCTCTGATTTGACCCCTAGCCTGGAAACTTACATATACCGCAGGTGCAGCTATAAAAAGCAAAAAACCAAACCAAACCAAAACAAATCCCCCAAACCCAAACAAATATAACTAAAGAAGGCAAGTAACAATTATGTATTTGGCTCAAATAATATTTCTGTCAGACCGTACTGCTCTAGAGAACTGAATAGTCTGTTAGAAAGGTGAGCTGTCTGTGAATAAATTCAAATTTATTTCAGAGTTCCCGTCGTGACGCAGCGGAAATGAACCCGACTAGGAACCATGAGGATGCGGGTTCTATCCCTGGCCTCACTCAGTGGATTAAGGATCGGGCATTGCCGTGAGCTGTGGTGTAGGTCGCAGACGTGGCTCGGATCCTGAGTGGCTGTGGCTGTGATGTAGGCCGGCAGCTGTAGCTCCAATTTGACCCCTGGCCTGGGAACCTCCATATGCTGTGGGTGCAGCCCTAAAAAGCAAACAAACAAACAAACAAATTTATTTCACTGATAGAGAAGGGTCAGAGAACACATTTTATTTATTTATTTATTTATTTTCTTTTTGCGGCTGCACCCATGGCATGTGGAAGTTCCTGGGCCAGGGATGGAATCTGTACCAAGCCAGGGATCAAACTCATGCGGCCACAGAGACAACACCAGGTCCTTAACCTGCTGTGCCACAGTGGGAACTCCCAGAGAACACCTTTATTAATCATAGTTTTTCCATGTCAAGTCCCTCTCTATACTGTTACCTCATTAGTGTTCTCTGTGGTACCTAGAACCATCTGAAATTACCTTGTTTGTATAATTGCTTACTTTTTTCTCTCCTCTATGCTTGCCGTTTCCCCTTCACCCCCCAGATGGTAAATTTCTTGAGAGCCAGAATCTTGTCCATTTTGGGCTTCACTGTAACCCAGCATAGTGCGTGGCACATACTTGTTGCTCAGTAAATACTTGAAGAGAGAGAAAGATCATGCCCTCTGTGAGTGGCTGGGTGCAGCGTAGTGGTAGCTTGCTGACTGGGGTGACTTTTTCCTCTTCTCTTTCTCCCCTCCACCTGTGCCTGCGGCCCTGCATGCTGCCCCAGAAGAGCCCTGAGTTGCAACCAGAGCTTGTCCCCTGCCAGGAGAGGAAGGGTAATTGCCAGTTCTTCATTTGTGTTCTAAGCCTCAGGAAGGCAGGACATGGGAGTGAACAGTGAGACAGGCTGGAGCCCTTCCCAGGGCTCCAAGGCTCCCTGGCGCTGATCTTATGGAAGATATAACAAGGAAAGTAAGAACTCACAGAACAGCGTTCAAATTTAGGGTCTGAAAAGAAACTGGAATTTTGCCACTTATAGGCTATATGACCACAGGCAAACCACTTCCTTCTGAGCCTCAGTTTCTTACCAGGCAGTACTGTTGGATGAATTCAATTAGATGCATCAAAAGTCTTCTTACAGGGTTTGAAAAGTGGCCTCTGTTATTGTTCATTTCATGAGGTTTAAATCAACATTTTGAAAGCACTTGGCACATAGTAGATGATTAAGAAATGTTAGTTTCCTAGTCAAATAAAATTAGAACTTTAATAGATAGGAAAACTTTAACAACATTTTTAAAGTAAAATATAATGATCTGGTTTTTTCCAAAAGACTTGTCCTGCCTTTAGATGAGGCAGCTGATCATGAAAGAAGCTAGCCCGGTGGTGAAAACTCTAGCTTAGGATACTTGTGTGAACTCCCAGCTTTTGTTGCCCAACCTTGGTCATGACCTGAGACCCTGGAAGGTCTTGATAATCTAATAGGTCAGACAACACACTCATTGGCCTGTGTGAGGCTTTTTTTGGCTGTGCCCATGGCGTGTGGACATTCACTGGCCAGAGATCGAACCCGTGCCACAGCAACAACCTGAGCTGCTGCAGTGACAATGCCGGATCCTTAACCCACTGTGCTACCAGGGAACCTCAAGTCTGTGAGTTTTAATCTCTCCTACAAGTAAAGAGAGAAGAGGAAACGGGAATTGGTGAAAATGAGAAAAAGTGCCACTTTAGGCTGCTCCAGATCCTCTTTAGATACCACAGTTTTGTTTTGTTCTTGTTTGTTTACAACAATTTCCTTTTTCTTTTCCTCATCCCCAGGGGATCTTTAACTTGGACCCCTGTCGCCTCAAGAGCACTGTTGACAGAATGCAGGGAGTTGAATAGGAGAAAAAATAAACATTTTCACTAACCTCTGATGGAACATGAGCATTTTCTTTAATTATGAAGGTAGCCTGTAGACTCTGGTATTATTAGCTCTGACCTTGTTACCAGTGGGGATCATCATTTTAAAAAATCTTAATATAGATGTTGAGGGTATCTTGAAATGTCTGCATACATCACCACTTCAAAATCATAGCAGTGGCTGGACTCGATGCTATAGATCGTACTTAATGAGTTAATGAAGTAGTGCATATATCACATTGTCAGAGTAACACAACTGCTTCGTTAACTGTGTTTTTAAATAACTGATTTCCATTGTAAACCTACATTTCTTAGGTTCTTAGAGACATTATTTGAGAATGGCCCATAGCTTTTAAGAGCCTGCCCAGGGGAGGTATGGCACAAAAAAGATTAAGAACCCCTGCCTGGAGTTCCCGTCGTGGTGCAGTGGTTAACGAATCTGACTAGGAACCATGAGGTTGCGGGTTCGGTCCCTGCCCTTGCTCAGTGGGTTAATGATCTGGCATTGCCGAGAGCTGTAGTGTAGGTCGCAGATGCGGCTCGGATTGCGCATTGCTGTGGCTCTGGCGTAGGCTGGCAGCTACAGCTCTGATCAGACCCCTAGCCTGGGAACCTCCATATGCCACAGGAGCAGCCCAAGAAATGGCAAAAAGACAAAAAAAAAAAAAAAAGGAAAAAAAAAGAGCCCCTGCCTGTGTAAAGATTGTTCAGGCAGGCCTCAAGAAGGCATAGTTTTTTTTTGGTTATGTTTTGGCCGCACTTGCAGCATATGGAAGTTCCCAGGCCAGGGATCGAATCTGAGCTGCAGCTGCAACCTATGTCATAGCTGCAGCAATGCTGGATCCTTAACCCACTTTGCCACAGTGGGAACTTTCAAGAAGGCATAGTTTTATTTCACTTCAGCCTTTCAATCCTAATTCAGACGTTTTGAGTAGAGATAGCTGGGGTCCATTCATACCCAAATCTTTCAACACTCCACTGCCTAGAATCCCTGGGTAATGAGCACATTACCAACAAGTAATAGGTATTTGTAAAGATATTACATGAAAGCAGATAAATGTGTTTAGAGATTTGTGCCAGTGCCGAGCCTTGAACTATTTAAGTGCAAGTTCTATGGGATTACCCATGCCACAGAATAGATATATTTATAGATGAAATTACTGTCTCTTGCCACATGCCTATTGTGAAGGCAGAGTGAAAGGCCCAACTAGAAAGGATACAGCTTTTGCCATGGTGTAGTTAAAAATACTTATAAACAGTGCAAATGATTGAAAATAGTAATACACAGAGTTGTGTCTTCATTCGTAAGCACATAGGTGGTATATGGCAGAGCTCACTTGTCTGATCTTGAAGACAGGGATTCTTGTTTAAACTTAGAAGGGCAGGGGGTTGAAGGGGGCTGTCAGTCTGGAGGTGCTGGAGTGAAGTTCTGAGGAGAAGACCAAATCAGTTTTCCTGGGCTCTGTGTTGGAAGGAAGGAAGGAGCGGGGCTGTTTGAGAGATGACAGGAGTGAGATGGGCAGATGAAGGATGTCAGAATGCACTTGTGAGATTTTTGACTTGCGGCAAGGAATGCTGAGGTTTCTGAGAAGTGGAGCGACAGCCTGGAAATGCTGTGCCTGGGACTCTGGACTGAAAAAAAAAAAAAGGAGAGGAACACAGACGTGGGGGCATTTTTGTTGCATAAATATTGCAACACATTATGAAAAGTTTCCTGCTAGTTAGCTTGAATGTTGTAAGAAGATAGAAACATTTTACTTTAGAAGATTGTCGACTAAATTTAGGACCTTTTGACTAAATATAAGGTTTTTGGCACAGCTCATGACACAGGATGCTCCTATCCTGAGAAAGACATATATACATCTATGACACTTCTCAACCTGCCCACACCCAGGCCCGATTTTGCATGGTTGGTATGTATAATGTATTTTACTTTGTACTTTTTCAGAAGGGTTGTGTATTTTTGAAAAGCCACTTCCTGAAAGAGGATGACTAGCAAGGGAAGAAAAATCCTAGCTGGCTTTGGTGGTAACAGTTTGGAGGCATACCCCTGTGAACTTTGGTGGTAACAAATTGGCGGAGAACTCCAGGTCTCCTCCACGTGTTCCAGAAGCTGGCATAATAGTGGAGTGGAGGATAGAGGATTTTTTTTTTGCGGGAACTTGCAGGGTCATCCAGCAGAAGCAGATGACCCACATTTCCTGGGCCTTGAAACCATAGAGAAACAGCACAATCACTTACCTTGACTGTACTCCTAAGTGGTTAGACTCAGGCACCAGAAAAATTTAAAAGTTGGCTGCACACAGATGTATGGTCAAATGCACTAGGAAATTTCCTCCTCTCATTTCCAAACTCCCTGGTGAGATGGCTTTAGCTGGGCCCTCACCTTCAATTCTGAGAACTTGCAACTTGAAGGTGTGAATGGGTTGAGTAACTTTACAGTGTGGAAAAAGAAAAAAATGCCCATTTCTCCTCTGATTTACTACTAATGGGGGTATTTTTACTCATTACTGTGAGGTGAGCCTTTAACAGATTCAAAAAAAAAAAAAATAAGAGTACATCACAGAGTAAAGGGCCTAACAGTCTGAACACTTAATAGAAATGATCTTATTTAATAATACCTGTGTTACCATTTATTGAACTCTCTAAACTGAACTCCCAGCAAGCCTAGGAGATGGAAGGTTTATCTGCATTTTGCAAATGAGGAAACAGAAGCAGTACAGTAACCAGTGCAAGATCACACAGCTCATACTTGACGGAGCTAGAATTAGAATTCAGATGGCTTGACTGTTAGCACCTAGTAAAAGCCCTGAAAATCAGGAAGGTGGTACTTTCCCATTTTACAGCTGGGAACATTGAGTCTTGGCGAGGTTAAGCAGTTCACTCATATTCACACAGCTAGTGACCTATAAAGGCATCTTCCAGAGCAGTGATGTTCGAAAGAAATGTAATGTGAGTCACAAATGCAACTCACATGTGATTTTACATTTTCTACTAGCTACGTTAAAGTAAAAAGGAAACAGGTGAAATTTTGTATTTTACCTAACCTAATATATCCAAAGTATTGTTATCTCATGGGCTCAATCTAAAAAATTTATTTATGAGACAGTTTACATTCTTCCTTGCCTCCAGGTCCTTGAAATCCACTATGTATCTTATGCTTGGAGCACATCTCCGTGTGGACCAGCCATATTTCAGGTGCTCAGTAGCTCCTGGTGTCTCCCCGCTTCTCTGTGGAACAGGGCAGTTCTAGATCAGTGTTTCTCAACCCCGGCTGCACACTGAAATCACTGGGGAGCTTGCAAGACCAAGGTGCCTGGGCCCCATCCTCAGTGGTCCTAATATAATTGGTCTGGGCTTTGGGGTTTTTAACCACCCCTCCTGCTGCAGGCAGTTCTGATGTGTGGCCAAGAAGCTGCTCAGGGTTGGAGACCTGGATGTGAAACCCAGGAGTAGAAAACTGTGGCCACCATCCCCTGGAGAAGGTTCTGTGAGTTTTCTGAAATGAGAATCATTCAAAATGACCTCTCTAGCAGTCAGCTTTGGTCCTTGACATTAAAGAATGTGGGCCAGTGCCCTAACTAATTTCTTCATTTCTTTTTTTTTTTTTTTGTCTTTTTTGCCACTTCTTGGGCCGCTCCTGCAGCATATGGATGTTCCCAGGCTAGGGGTCGAATCGGAGCTGTAGCCACCGGCCTACACCAGAGCCACGTCTGCAACCTACACCATAGCTCATGGCAATGCCAGATGCTTAACCCACTGAGCAAGGCCAGGGATCGAACCCGCAACCTCATGGGTCCTAGTCAGATTCATTAACCACTGAGCCACGACGGGAACTCCTAATTTCTTAATTTCTCTCAATTTACATTTCCTAATATTTCAACCAAGTCCTGGGATAACATAAGAGAGGTTTCTCTTTTCCTTTTCCCCCTCCTTGAGCTGCACACTGGTCCAGAGACACCCCAGTGCAAGTAAATGAAGGTGTAAAGATTCTGTTATCTTAATTGAGGTCAGAGGTGTTGGTGTCATTCTGGAACCTCTGAGCTGTGGAGGAGAGGAAGTTGGGGTTTGAAAGCTACAGATCGTTGCCAGAACGGAACATGTCTCGTGGGGACAGCGTGGGAAGTGCTGGGTGAGGAAAGGAGGCAATTGTGGCTCCGGCTGAGGTCTGAAGGCTGCACAGCCCACGGTGTGGCAGGACGCCCACGGAGCTGTGCTTGCCAGAGGCCTCCAGCCTGCCTCCCCGCTCAGCCAAACTTGTCTTTTTTGCCCCGGAGACCTGGATGTGAAACCCAATATTCAGGAATTAAAATGTCTCATCTCACCCGGAGGTTCAGTTGTCCTTAAAATGCTTTTGGCATCATTTGGAATAATTTCTTCTATTGCCTTCTTTTATTTGAATCCAAACACAGCTTGAATGTTCTGGACACATTTATTATTTCCCAGAATGAAAAATAACTGCATCTTCCGTCGTGGTAATGTTATAGTGACATGCAGTTTTGTTGGTTATATTTATTTGACTTAAGATTAAGCAGGAGAACACACGCTGCTGGGTCTTTCATAGCCTCCACAAAATTAATACCATGTTTCATCGAATCAAAAAAGACTGTCAAGTATAAGGTGCAGCATTATTTCATGCGCAGTAAGTAAGACTAAGCTATTCCTCAAGTGGTTTCTTATCATTTGGGATTTTTATTTTATGTCCACTGAAATTTCTTTTAGACTTAGACATTAGTTTTTATCACATATTAGTCTTTTGCATTAATTAAGAAGGAAAATGCAAGCAGAGGAGATGGATTAAGATATTCCTAAAACGTCCTCACAGTCTTTTTGATTTCGTATCATCAGTACTTTTGTTTTCTCACAAAATATTGTCCTCTTTCCATCGATAACAGCAGCGATTGATCATTCTCTAAAATGTGCTACCAATCATCTCAGGGATTTTCCTCCAAGGCTATCCTTTTGGATATGCAGCACGTTTTAATTTCATTGCCAAGTGGTAGTGAAGTCTCTCTGAAGGTATGTCATGTGACAGTTTCCTAGCCATGCACCCAGCTAACTCAAATTGTTGATAAGAACCGCTAGCTCAAGGTCATGCATTGGCAGGCAATGGCATCTGTGATATGACTGTGCCTGGCTGACAGTTTTAAGATAGATTCCAATTTCAGAAATGTTAAGATGTGTAAAGAATGTGCTGCTTAGGAGTTGCCATTGTGGCTCAGTGGAAACGAATCTGACCGGTATCCAGGAGGACGCAGGTCCGATCCCTGGCCTCGCTCAGTGGGTTAAGGATCTGGTGTTGCTGTGAGCTGTGGTTGTAGGTCACAGACCCGGCTCGGATCTGACGTTGCTGCGGCTGTGGTGTGGGCTGACGGCTCAAGCTCTGATTCGACCCCTAGCCTGGGAATCTCCGTATGCCGCGGGTGCAGCCCTAAAAAGACAAAAAACAAAAACAAAAAGAATGCACTGCTTATATTTCATGAAATAGGGTACGTAAATTGTATTTCTAGTAATCAATGTTCCCCAACTGCTTGTCACAGCCACAGTGTTTATGTACTTTGAACAATTTCTACGTGATCTGTGTGATGTTCCCTCCTCACACCTAGGCTTCATGTACAGAACAAGGTGTATAAGCAATGCCCACCCCCCGCCTCTTCCTGCTGCTCCAGGTGGCAGCTACACAGCTGTACTTTGATACTGTTCTTCTCAACCTTGGATGTGTACATACATCACCTGAGACTCTTATTAAAGTGCAGAGTTTGTCCTTCTGAGAAGGGACCTGAGAGTCTGCATTTCTGGCAAGTTCTCAGGTGAAACATGTACTGCTCTTCCAGGGACCATACATTGAGCAGCCAGACTTTGTCACCTCTAAGGACATGACATGTCATTAAAAAAAATTCAGTATATCTCCAGGGTGCACGGGTGGTTTGCCACGGTTCATATTATTGTTTTGATGAAAACCTACATATTGCAAATGCCATTGTGTTGGGTAAGAAGAAAGATTTCTTAGGGTGAAAAGAAAACAAGAATTTTATGTGTCCTTCCTGATGGTACAGGGAGTGGCATTCCTTCCCTTTGTTTTCTGCAAGATTTGTTCATTATGTTTTCCCTTGCCTTCCTCCTCCAAAAAACTTGGGCAACTTGAATTTATCAGGAAATCTCCATGTATTGGCAGATTAATAACCTACCCATTAATACCATATTAGTTCATCGTGATTAATAGCATCTCTGTGAATACTTAATGAATTAATAATGACGGACTATGCGCTTTCAAGTGTCAAGAGAATATTTCATGTAAAAAGGCACTACCCATAACAGGAAAATTAATTATAGGCTGGCTGGATAATAGCTTGTCACAAACTAGATATGTTTGTTTGGAAAGCCTCACTGGTGTTGATATTGGCACAGTGAGAGATCCTTTTTAAAACATGCATGGAACCTTTTAATTTTTCACATGAGGGGGGCATTTTATTTTCAACAACAGTTAAGAGAGGTGTGGGAACTTACATTGATGAGAGAGAAACACACACCCTCACGGATAGGTGCTACTCCTATTTTTGCCTGTGCCACTAAGCAGACTTTCTAGAGTTGGGTTTTAGATTGAGTTCCAGACCAAGCTACTTCTCCTACCTGCTGTCTATTCTGAATTCATAAATTCGCTTCCCTCAGGCCCCAGCTTTTCGTGTTGCTAATTTTATCCCTTTGGTGAATCATTTGTTTTCTCTGTGGTTCCTCATTCTAATTCTGTGATGTTGGTCATCGTCGTTTATTTCTGTCTTTGCCCTACATCCGAGGAAGCGAAGGTCAAGAAAATTATGTGACTTGCCTAAACCAATCCAGCCATATAATTTGTCCCCCACAGATTATGGGTCTAACATTTCAAATGTCTCCTATTTTAACCCAGGCGGAAAGAGCTGCCTGAGCAAAGCCTCTGTCCAGCTGGTGCCTTTGAGGAAACCCAAGAAGCCCGGTGTGATTGGAGCTCAGGGTTGGAGGGGCAAGGGGACACTAGACAAAACTGAGGAGAGAGGACAGGCCCGAGCAGGTAGGGCTTGTGGGCTGTTCAAAGATTTTAGCTTCTGTCCTTGGGCGATGGGAAGCCATTTGTAAATGTCGTGTGGAGGGTGCGATGAGTGATGCTTTGGCAAAGAGCACAATGGCTGCAAGGCTTGGAGGAGGGAGTTGACGTATGGAGGTCAGTTCCGAAGGCCCCAGCATCTGTTCTGTTTTCTAGTTTGGGATCCAGAGCAAGGTTGAATGTCTTCCTTGCTTCAGAAAACCTCAGTCATTATGAGGTAGTCTTTTCTCTCTTTTCTCCTCAGGTCAGCCTAAAGAAGGGTCATTGTCTGTTCTCAGTAGCCCTTGTGTTTTTGGAAACACCCACAGGCACCCAGCAGAATAAGCTAGGGCAGCCACAGCCAGTGGGTGCTGAAGTTAAACTCTTGTGCCTTTTGGGTCCTCTGCTTGTGCCACGGGTGCTATTGCTTTCCTTCTTTTGCAAGAGAGGATTCTGGGCAGAGAAGGAAAGAGCCCAGCTTTGAACCCCTCAATGCCAGAGTCCTAGTTTTAGAGGGACAGTCTCCCTTGACCACACACTGTGGTTGGAAGAGCCAAAAATAGAACCTCTGCTGCTTTCACCTTCTGTGGAAGGTGGGAGTGAAAACAGGGGTTAGTTGGGAAGTGGCTTTTTAAACCTGTGTTTACAGTGTTTTGATGCTGCTGTCGTAAATGAAAGAGGAATCGTGAAGTCTGGAGCTCAGATTTTTTAGAATTTCAGGGATGCAATATTTATCCCACTCTTCCTCCTTGTACATAGGGTGTGGTGTAAGCAGGAGTTGGAAATAGCTGTCCTGTGTTGTTTTTTTTTCAATGTGGAAGTCTTTCTGGGGTAGTGCTGATTTTTTTTTTCTTTTAAACCAGTTGACTCTCACCTCAAACCCATATTGCCTTTCACCTTTAAGAAAGGAACTTCTTTTTTTTGTTTTGTTTTTTTTTTGTTTTTTTGTTTTTATTTTATTTTATTTTCCCACTGTACAGCAAGGGGGTCAGGTTATCCTTAGATGTATACATTGCAATTACAGTTTTTTCCCCCACCCTAAGAAAGGAACTTCTTAAAGTTGAGTTTTGTAGGACTAAGTGAGGACTAACTTAGATCTAAATGGGCCAATGCAAGGAGAATGTTTCCAGGACAAAACAAAGTACCCCTCTCCTTGAAGATTGCTGAAGTTGAATTAAAATAGAACTGCAGAGCGAGGAAATCAGCAAAGAAATGATACAGCTCCTGATTTGACTTTGGGTCATGTGGGGACTGTGGGAGGAGGGGATCTGGGATGGGGATATCCTGGGCCACAGGCATCAATAAGGACTGCTGATAACTGTCAAGTGTACTTCAGTAAAGTTGGAGGGAAATAAGGAGGGCTGGTGAGTGCTCTTGGTTGAAAGTAGTAGTTCTCAAAGTATGTTCCTCCACTTGCAGCATCAGCATTACCTGGGAATTTGTTTGAAATTCATGGGCCCCACCCCAGACCTATGGAAGCAGACACTGGCAGAAGTGTCTGTGTACTAACAAGCCCCCTCTGACAAACCCATAGCCAACATAACACTCCGTGGTGAAAAGCTGAGAGCCTTCCCACTAAAATCTGCCACAAGACAAGGATGCCCACTCTCACTATTTCTGTTCGACACATCATTGGAAATCCTAGCCAAAGAAATCAAATAAGAAAGAGAAACAAAAGATAGCCAGATTGGAAGGGAAGAGGTGAAATTGTCACTATGTGGATGACATACTATACATAGAAAACCCTAAGGACCCAACGTAAAAACTACTACAATTGATAAATGAATTCAGCAAAGCGGCAGGATACAAGATTAACATACAGAAATTGGTTGCATTTCTTTACAATGAGATATCAGAAAGGGAAAGTTAAAAAAAATCCCCTCTAAAATTTGAACATCATGTCAAAAAACTTAGGAATAAACTTGGCCAAGGAGGTGAAAGACATATGCTGAGATCTATAAAACATTAATAAAGGATATTAAAATTCCAATGCAAAGAAATAAAAAGATATCCCATGCTCTTTGATTAGAAGAATTAACATTGTTAAAATGGCCATACTATTCAAAGCAATTTATAGATTTAATGTGACCTCTATGTGACTTCTGCCTATGACATTTTTCACAGAACTAGAACAAATAATCCTAAAATCAATATGGAACCATAAAAGACCCAGAATAGCCAGAGCAATTCTGAGGAAAAAGAACACAACTGGAGTCATAACCAGCTTTTTTCTCCCAGACTTCAGACAATGCTACAAAGCTACAGTAATCAAAGCAGCATGGTGTTGGCTCAAACAGACATGGATCAAGGGAACAGAATAGAGAGCCCAGAAATAAACCCACACACCTGTGGTCAATTAATCTTTGAGAAAAGAGGCAAGCATGTACAATGGAGAAAAGACAGTCTCTTCAGCAAGTAGTATTGGGAAAGTTGGACAGCTGCACATATATCAATGATGTTAGAATACATCCTTACTCCACATGCAAAAATAAACTCAAAATGGCTTAGAGACTTAAATATAAGACATGATACCATAAAACTCCAGAAGAGAACATAGGCCAAATACTCTTTGACATAAATTGTACCAGTATTTTCTTAGTTCAGTCTCCAAAGGCAGCAGAAAATATAAGAAAAAAAATAAACAGATGGGACCTATGGGACCTAATCAAACTTAGAAGCTTTTGCACAGCAAAAGAAACCACAAACAAAACAAAAAGACAACCTATGGGCTATGAGAAAATATTCACAACTGATGTGACTGACAAAGGCTTAATTTCTAAAATATACAAACAATTCATACAACTCAAAAACAAACAAACAAAAAAAAACCAAGCAACCCAATCAAAAAATAGGCAGAAGATATAAATAGACATTTCTTAAAAGAATACATACAGATGGCCTATAGGCACATGAAAAGATGCTCAATGTAAATCAAAACTGCAGTGAGGTACCACCTCACGAGTCAGAATGGCCATCGTCAAAAAGTCTACAAATAGCAAATGCTGGAGAGGGTGTAGAGGAAAGGGAACCTTCCTACAGTATTGGTTGGAATATAAATTGGTGCAGCCACTATGGAGAACAGTATGGACGTTCCTTAAAAAATTAAAAATAATATGTATAACTGAATCACTTTGTTGAACACCTGAAATTGAGACAACATTGTAAATCAACTAGAATGAAATAATAAAAAAAACTGAACTAAAATAAAGTTGCCTTATGATCCAGCAATCCTATTCCTGGGCATATATCCAGAGAAAACTATAATTCAAAAGGATACATGCACCCCAGTGTTCATAGCAGCACTGTTTACAATAACCAAGAAATGGAAACAACCTAAATGTCCATTGACAGATGAATGATAAAGAAGGTGGGGTACATATATACAATGGAATATTAGCCATAAAAAGAATGAAATTATGCCATTTGCAGCAGCATAGATGGCCCTAGTGATTATCATACTAAGCGAAGTGAGACAGTCAAACACCATGTGATATCACTTGTATGTGGAATCTAGTATACGACACAAATGAATCTTATTCCTGAAACAGAAACAGACTCACAGGCATAGAAAGCAGACTTAAGGTTACCAAAGGAGATAGGGGGTAGGGAGGGATAAATTAGGAGTTTGGAATTAGCAGATCCACACTACTCTATATGAAAGAGAGAAACAACAATGCCCTACTCTGCAGCACAGGGAACTTTATTCAACATCCTGTAAACCATAATGGAAAATAATTTAAAAAAGTTTATGTGTATAACTGAATCACTTCAATGTACACCCAAAACTAGCACAACATTGTAAATCAACTATACTTCTATTAAAAAATTAAAAGAAAAACAAAACCAAGCCCCTCTGATAATAATGATGCCCCAGTCAAGTCTGGAAAACTGGGTTAGACTAGGATATAAGGTGAAGTCGAGCTTTAGGGACCAGCTAGTTTTGTTTTGATCTAATCTCCCCAAGCTTTCTACCTCTGGGTAGGTGCCTCAGGAGTGTGTATCCCTGATCACAAATGGGGTGACAGGGATTAAGGGGTAGATGGCTCAGCACAGAGTCATTCTACCACAGTGAGAACAAGTCTTGATGTAATCCAGTTATGATCGAGAACTCTGTCCAGAAAGTCCGTGGGGATTGCTTCTGATTTAGATACCTGGGGGCCTTGTTCTCTCACAGGAAAGCAACTTGTACAATTTTACTGGGTACCTGATAGTCATATGAGCAGGAATCAGAGACCTGGGTCCAAATCTGAGCTCTAAAATTGACTAGCTGAGTTATTACAGTTTTCTTGCCTGTAGACTAAGGTTAATGACACATACTGTTTAGGGTTGGTGGGGAATTGAAGTCCTGTCCAATACACGTGGCACTGACCAGGTGCTTAATAAATGAACCCTGTCACCAAGGTCCTTGGATGTTTCAGGACTGTTCAGGAAGGACGACTGCAAGGGGTAGGTAACCATGCATGGCCTTTACCTTATAATGTTAAGATGGTGGAAATAGTCAGGAAAATGTAATGAAGGTTTTTACTATAGGAAAAAAACCCCTGAAGATGAATTCTAATGACTTTAAGTTCAGCATAGGCCTTACATTGAATTATCTGCTAAGATAGAAATTTTCTAAATAAGAGAAATTTTTCTAAAGCTATTTTTATAAGTTAAAATATCATGTTGGCAGATTCATCATAATGCTGTACTATCAAAGAGTAATGTTAAAATTTATTTTGAAGTGTGACCCTGATATGTGTAATCCTTAGTAATTCACTTATAAGTGAAGATAATAAAAGAGTTGCCTTCTATTAGACTTTTGTAGTATCTGGCGGTTGTATAAAATTGATTTCATTATGGACAACGAGGTCTTTTATGTTAAAATGGGGATATTTTTATGTTATTTGGTAACCTATGATTTAGATGGATGAGCTAGAGATTTTTAATGCCCCTAAAATAATCTCTGCCTCATTTTCTTAAGCTAATGCCAACCAATAATTATCGTTTGGGAGATGAGCATAAAAAATGGACAGAGAAAAGCATTCTGACAGCTTCTCGCCCTATATTTAGGTGAGAGTTTTCCAGAAGAATGAGAAATATCAGCTCTTATTGTCTTTTCAGTATGTCAAACAGACTCAGTTAATCCCATGCTTGACCGGCTTTGGGGCTGAGGAACTGCAGAGGCGAATCCCACACAATTCATGTGAAAACATGAGGGTTATGGGATCCACAGACCATGACTTAGTTAACTGGAATTTTATTTTTTAATAAGAATAACAACGAGCCCTGCAAGCTGATTTAGAGTCTCCAGGTCTGACTGCATAAGAATTTAATACCCATGTAGTGTGGGTTAGAAAAATGAAATTTCTTAGTACGGTAAATAAACTGAGGAGCCTGAAAACCAAATTGAAGTCTGTAGCCTGGAAAATCAACAAAGGCTAAAAATAGTAAGATTAGAGGCACCATTCAACCACGGACCATCCGAAGGTGGTTTTTAAGTACCACCAAAGGAGAAACCAGCCCATGATATGATAGGTTTAAAAAAATATAGGTGTCTAGAGAACGTTCTATTTCTTGTGTAGGTGTGGAATGGCACACCTTCCCTTAAAATGCAGATTTGATTTTCCAGAGTTTTGATTTTTCATGTTCTTTCTCTCACTAGAGTTAAGAGGACACTCCCCCTGATTTCTAAGGCAAAGGTGGGCATAATCTACATGAAATTGGGAATTCTCCTTGATGACATTTGACTCAAGGTTTTAGGATGCATTTGCTCTTTCCATTAAGCAAATTGGGTAAACAGCTCCAGCATTCATTGTCTCTTAGCAAGGAGCCGGAGGATTACAGGGTCCAGAGTAAGAACACAAAGGAGCATGTTTTGAAAGAATCCTTATGCTCCGGGAGTCGTCTTGTTCAAATGCATCAGCTCAACACTGAGGTTCTTGGTAGGTGTTCACTCACAGGCCTAAAACTTTGTGCATGTGGAGGTTTTGAGAACAGTTTTAGTTGGGAAAGTCCTAAATATTGCAAAAACTCCACATGACTGGCCTGAGCTGCTTGCAAATGTCTTGATTTACCAGGGGACCCTCAATTCCTCAGGAGTATCTTCTTTGGAATTCCCTCTTCCTCTTCCAGCGTTCTCAGTAAAGGCCCTGTCTGAGCAGGAGAGGTGGATTGAGTGAGTAAAACTGATAGTTCCTCCTGGTCTGAGCTTAGAGCAGATCCAATGCCAACTAAGTATCCTCCTCCCAACTACCCCACCGCCTCCAAAGAAGAGCTGGGAAGTGGAAGTGAATGACTAACCTGACACCATTGGCGAAACAAGACTTAGGGAGCTTAAAAAACGGGTATTCCCAAGAACGGGGGAAATCTTGGCTCTCATTGAATGATATATGGACTGGAATGTGAGAAAAGGAGGTTATGGATATTAGTATAATCAGGGCATGGCTGATTCAAAAACGAAATAATAGAAGTTAGTCCAGCATCTCGCATTTCCTTTTCATTTGGGTGAAAATCTCTTAGACTTTCCTCGCCAGGAATTCAGCTTGGCAGACGCTGAACACTGACCATATCAAGTGCTAAGCCCTGGGTGTTCAGAGATGGATGTGACCCAGCCGCTGCCCCAGAGACCACTTGGTCTCATGGAGCATAACCACTGTTAATGCCAATTTTATGCACTGAAAGTATTTTTTTGGTGATAATATTTGAGGACCAATGGCCAAAAATACCTTCTTCATTAAAATGCTCACATGTTTTGTCCCCTGTGAGGCCAGGCCTGTCCTCACTGTGGGCAACACCAATTTCTACATGGACTATAGATCTCGATGTGAAACAGTAAAGGTTCTAGAGGAAAACATTAGACAGTATCTTCATGACCTCCATGTAGGCAAAGATTTCTTAAGTGGGACACAAAAGATGCTTACCATAGATGGGAAAATGGTCACATTGGACCGCATTAAATTAAGTTTGGTTCATCACATGATCCATTAAGAAAATGAGCTGTATGGAATGGGAGAAGATTTTGCAATACAGATATTCAACAGAGGACTTATGTGTAGAATATATAAAGAATTTCTACAAAATCAGTAAGAAAAGGTAGATTACCAGTAGACATAGGAGAGAGAGAGCTGAGTAAGCACTTGACAAGAGGATGTTGGGGAGTTCCCGTTATGGCACCATGGAAATGAATCCGACTAGGAACCATGAGCTTGCAGGTTTGATCCCTGGCCTTGATCAGTAGGTTAAGGATCCAGCATTGCAGTGAGCTGTGGTGTAGGTTGCAGACGTAGCTCAGATCCCGAGTGGCTGTGGCTGTGGCGTAGGCCAGCAGCTATAGCTCTGATTTGGCCCTAGCCTGGGAACCTCCACATGCCACTAGTGTGGCCCTAAAAAGAAATAAATAAATAAACAAATAAATAAAAGAGGATGTTGGTTGTCTTGATCGGAGATAGTGACTGGAAGGGAGCATCAGGGGCTCCTAGGAATCTGGTCATGATGCTGGTTATGTGAGTGTGTTTCCTTTGTGAAAATCCTTCAAATTCTGATCAGTGCATGTTTCTGTATGTATGTTATCACTCTCGTTGAAAGAGTTTACAGAAAGAAAAGGCCTTGTTGTCCAGGATGAGGAACGGGAGCAAAATATTTTCAGAGGTTCTCTCTTGTTAGAACATCTCCTCTGCTATGAACCAGAGGAAATGTTGAGAGCAGGAGGTTTTGCTTAGCTTTAAGGCAGGTCCAGTTTGTGAAAGAGTCCTCCACATGGAGGGCCAGTGTCTTAGGTTAGCAGAAGGCGTTTGGCTACCAGTATCCTGAGAAGGGGGGAGGAAAAACCTTTATGGAGGAAGTTCTAGAAACAAGCTTGATTACTTGACAATTTTGTGTATGGCTGACTCAGCCTGAAAGCCTGTTAAAGCTGCCATTGATTGATCACTTACCTTGTGTTGCGGCGTTGAGATGGGGACTTTCTGTGCATTAAAATATTTGACCCTCACCACAGCCTCGGGAGGTAGGCACTCTTATGTATCCAGATTTACAGATGAAGAAGCTCAGAGATTAACTCAAGAGATTGAGTAATTTGCTCAATCTCTTGAGCTAGAGAGTAATAGCAAGCCGCAACTGGAACCCATGACTTTGTGATTGGAAGCTTACCCTGTTGGCTTATGTCTATTATTTTGTCTTTTTTTGGGGGGGGGGCAGAACCAATTTTATTTGAACATAGTAAGAAAAAGTTAAGTACGCTGCATACACACACACACACACACACACACACACGTATGTACACACACATATATATAGACATACATACACATGTATATCAAATTTTGATGACCAGAGGCACTTTGAAACTTTTTTATTTTTGGCTTTTTAAGGCTGCACTCGCAGCACATGGAGGTTCCCAGTCTAGGGGTTAAATCAGAGCTGTAGCCACTGGCCTACACCACAGTCACAGTAACTCGGGATCCCAGCCACATCTGTGACCTACACCACAGCTCACAGCAATGCTGGACCCTTAATCTGCTGAGCAAGGCCAGGGATCGAACCTGTGTTCTCATGGATGCTAGCCAGATTCATTTCTGCTGAGCTACAATAGGAACTCCGAAGCTGATTTTAAAGTCTGAGGTTTGTTGCACTGTAGGTTATAATGAGGTGGAGTTTTCCTTTGTAACACGGTTAGGGATACTTGGATGGAGGTGAGGGGAGACTGAAATCTTGAAGAAACACCACAGATTATTATGGGAATGCCCTTACATGGGTGACCCTTGAGCCCTTCCCAGTGCTTTAGGGACATTCTAATAACCTGAGTAGTTGCCTTTGAGAGGCTTTGTTTTCTGCTCATTAATGACTCTCCAGGCTAGATTTTATTCTTCTTAAGACTAATTGAAATATACATATGCATAAAACGGATGCTACCAACAGATTGTCACAACACTGTTTGCATATCAACATTCTCCTGCCTGCTTGGGCACAAGGAAGAGAGGAGAAGGAAAAGGATATGACAAGGCACCTGTGAGAGCTGAGTTTGTTTTTATTTTATTTTATTTACTTATTTTTCTTATTTTTCTTTTTTATTTGATTGATTTATTATTATTTATTATTTTTATTTTTATTTGAATTTGTTTTAAAAGTCAATTCTGGTACAGAAACCAAAAGTTTTTTCTATGGCCACACCCATGGCATATGGAAGTCCTGGGGCCAGGGACTGAATCTGAGCTGCAGCTGTGACCTACATCACAGCTGCGGTAATGCCAGGTCCTTTAACCCACTTGTGTGGGGTCAGGGATGGAACCCACCCCTCTACAGGGACCCAAGTCACTGCAGTCGGATTCTTAACCCACTGCACCACAGCGGGAACTCCCGGAAACTAGAATTTTGACACACAAAAATGATGATACTTGTGCATGGTTAGAGTTTGGGAATTGCTTTACTTAGCATATACGTGTCCTCTTCTCCCCTTCTCCTGATACACAGAGTGCCTTGGGTGCACACTCAGGTACATATTTAATATTTTGAGTTCTTTTGCTGCATGGCTTGTTTTTGATCCTCAGGGTAATCATGTTTGCAGCCTGTGGAGTGTTTATAGTATCAGAATAACATTACATCCCTGGATGAAATTTGGATTATTTACTTTCAAATATGTTTCCCCTGCAAGTCAGTGACTGAGGAAGTAATATGGGGGAAAGACACATGATATGATTGGAACAGAAATATATGTGGGTATGGTTTTAGAGATTTCTGTTTATTAAAAAAAGAAATCTCTTTCCTTTGTCCTTGGGGCAAGTTATCCCACTTTTATTGCTGTGATAATACACAAGAAAGAAGCAAATTGAAATAACTGGAAATGGCCACATCCAACTCAACTTTATTTGAATCTTTCTAGTTGTATGGACTTGTTTGATGTACAGGTGCTTAGAAAAAACTGGATGGAAGCTCTGGGTTGCATTCTTTTTTGAAATGTAGAGCTTCTAGTTTAGAAGTAGACTCCCCTTTAGGGATTATGTAATTATTTATTAATTGGATTAACACTGTACATTGTGTCTTGAAGCTATTCAGAGTACTGTAGGAACATCTGTTGTACTGTCATTTGGAGGCTGCTAGGTTGTTTCAGAAATAAATACCAAATGCCTTGACAACTGCAGTTTGACACAGCCTGATGTAGGCAGTGCCATGGTGTCGCATGGACCTCATGTCGGTAAATTGATACTGTCAAGTACATCCAAGGTGTTATTTTGGGGGGGAGGGTAGTTTTTATTGAGTCTTGGCTTTCCTTTTTCCTTATTTAATTAAATAGTGACAGCTGTCTTTTTCTGCCTTCCAACAATAGCGTAAGTGATTTTATAAATAGTAAAATCATTTCTCCAGGTGGGCTTATGTCCATGCTGGCAGCCATTGTATATATATGACTGTGGTCATCGGATGGTTTCCTTTTAAATGGCCAGAACTTTGAATGTGTACATGGGCAAGTTTTCAGGCAATTTGGGGAGGCTTTCCACTCTTGTTTCACCGTTTCCTGTCTAAACTGCGTCTTCTGTGTCTGAAGCATGTTTATGCAACATTGAGTAAAACTTCTAATGGGGAATTTCTTCCAGGTGACCTCCCTAAGAGGCTAGGCTGTGAAGAAATCGTCAGAAACCCGATCCTGATGAAATTGCCTCTCTTGAGAATATTACTCGGTGCAGAAACAAGGACTAGAATTTGGTTATTTAGGTTCTTGAATAAATGAATTCTGTTTCTTTTTGTATAGGTGGCAGAAAGCATTAGCCCCTGCAGAAGGTCCAGTCTGAGTTGGAAATTGAACTTTTGGCTTCTTTGAATTAGGCGGACCTTGGAGAAGAGAATGTTAAATATTTTTTATTTGAACCTCAGGCAACTTTGAATCGATTCTGCTGACCACATGTCTTGTGTAGATGAATCTTTTCCAGGGTTGTCTGTCTTTATGTTTAATTTCCTGGAGGCTGGGACTGTGATCATCGAATGGCTTCCACCTCAGCCTGGGTGATACTAATGAATGCTTTTTTAACTTTCCTAGCACTTTTGGAGAAATCAATCAGTAGAAGGCGGGACACTGAAGCCATTCAGAAAGCCAAAATCCTTTATTCATCTTGCATGAATGAGAGTGAGTAATAAAGAAAATGAAATATATACTGCCCTTATTTTTCAGTTTTTATTAGTGTCTAAAGATACCGTTTGAGGAAAGAGAACTGCTAAGAATCCTGTTAATGTTTAAAGGTGTTGTTTAAAGAAAGGAGTGATTCTCCAAGAATCCCAGTGGATTTTGACTACTCCTGTCTTAATGTTCTGTTGCTGGCTTGATGGAGAAAATAAGAACATTTTATTTCTATGGATGTCTCTGATTCTTTGGGTTATCAGTTACTCCGTGAGAAACTTGGGTGGAATCATAGAGGTAAACCCTCCTGTGTGCAGTGCACAAACCAGCACCTGGAGGCTAGGTCTGGTTCGAGAAGGAGCCTTGGAGGAAGGGCCTTTGGGAGTGTTGCTGTGTCCAAGAGACCCTCCTGGGGCTTAGAGAAATCCAGATTCCCAGGCAAGCCATGTTCCTTCTGCTTCTCCATCAGCCTAACAGACATCTTTGTTGGGTCTCAGCATCTTGGGTCTACCTGGAATCAAAAAAGACCCTTGAGGAATTTCCGTTATGGCTCAGTGGGTTACAGACCTGACCAGTGTCCATGAGAATGTGGGTTCAATCCCTGGCCTCCCTCAGTGGGTTAAGAATCCGGTGTTGCTGTGAGCTGTGGTGCAGGTCACAGATGTGGCTCGGATCCTGCATTGCCATGGCTGTGAGGTAGGCTGGCAGCTGCTGCTCTGATGCGACCCCTAACCTGGGACCTTCCATAAGCCACGAGTGCAGCCCTAAGAAGCAAAAAAATAAAAACTAAAAGCAAAAACAAAAACAAGAAACTACACTTGACATTTTTCCTGGTCTGCTTTGTCAAGGCCGTAGCAGGAAGAAAGCAGTACCACTGGGAAGCATGTTCACGGGTTTAGGTTTGGGGGTATTACTTGGTGAACTAGAAGAGGGCAGTAAAAGATGATGAAAGAGCCTGAAGTAGTAATTCATTTTTATTGGGAAGTAGTTAATTTTTTTTTGAGCCATTTGCTTTAGTTAGGATTGTTCCTTAGTCTTGCTGAGTATTTACAGCTTAACCTTGCTCATTGGCTTGGGTCCATGTAGTGAGCCCAGCCTTTATTGTGGGAAATATTGGGCAGGTTCCCTCCTTGGCAGTCCTGTCAAGGACACCAACTTCAGACAGTCACCCTGAAGCCTGCGTCATCAGAAGTTCTTTCTCTGTGCTTATGCTCAATCCACTGCATCTCTTCTCAGAAGTTAGGTTGGGGCCTTACTGGAACTTTCTCTTGGGAAGACATATCAGTTTGGTGATGCCGTTTGCCATCCTAACTCCCTTCATGTTTGCTCCCTTGCAGAAGCAATTGAAAAAGCAGATGCCAAGCCGTTGCTGCACATCCTGCGACACTCACCTTTCCGCTGGCCTGTGCTCGAGTCTAACATCGGTCCTGAAGGGGTTTGGTCCGAGAGAAAGTTCAGCCTTCTGCAGACGCTTGCAACATTTCGTGGCCAATACAGTAATTCTGTGTTCATCCGTTTGTACGTGTCCTCTGATGACAAGGTGTCCAACGAACACATCTTGAAGGTATAGTGCGGACTCGTTCTCCAGACTGGTTCAGTCCAGGATTAGCCTCTTGGGTTGTCTTCCCTGGGGAAAGAGACTCCGACCCCCTTAGTGAAGTGATAAGGCTCAAAATTCTGTTAAACCTTGGGATCTAGACTGTTCCCCGCCCCTCCCTCTCCCCCTCCCCCAGAGTTGCAGAATGCAAATCATGAACAAGCTGGTTTGTCAGCCTTTCCAGAAGCTGGCGAGTGAGTTTCAAGTGATCTGTGGTTGGCTTCTCACGTCTACCCTGCGCACTCGTGGGACCCTGAACTGCAGTGGGGAGAGATCTGCAGAGGCCTTAGGGAGCTGCCCTTCCTCTCCTTATTCCCCTGACAAAGAAGTGAACATGTGCTGTGATTCTTTGTTTTCCTCTCACTAACACCTTGTGCACATGCCTAAAATTTCATTGTCAAGTTCAGTCTTGAATTGCTCGTCCTTCTTTTCGAAAGGTATGGCCAAACTTGTTCTAAGTGCTTGGTGGCGTTTTCTGTTGGGAAAGAAACATCTCCCCTATAAAAGCCTGGGCCATGAGGACACACCCTGAGGTGGAGGATCGCATTGGTGAAATCAGGAGACTGTCAGAAAACTGCCAACAGTAAAAGTTTTATCAAAGAAAGAGCTTGGCTGGACTGCAGATAGCACTTAAATTGTTTTGTTATTTTGATCCTTTTTTTTTTTTTTGCTTCCACTTTAGCAATGAACATTTTGTTGAACTGATCATTTTTTCCCCCAATTCTGTTCTTTATCAGATCAGAAAATATTAATGATACATTGATATTTAAATCACAGAAATAGAAAACCTTTAGAGTGTATTATTATTATTCTCTCTTGATACGGGGCTTGGCATTTGGGTGCAGTGCACGTTTACTTAATTATGTCCCTGCTCTTGAGTGAATATTCACACACCTGAGTTAACAAATTAGGGTTACAGCCTTCCTCATCATGACACAGCTGCCAGAAGTTCAAGCCTGTGTCTGGATACTGGTAGGAAAGAAAAGCTTCTGAGCTCTGCATGAACCTGGTAACAAAAACTAGTGTATCAATGGCTACCAAAGTTATAGAACTTGTGAGTGTTGCTTTTATTAGAAATAGTCAAAACTATAAAAAAATCTCACTTAATATTTGGAGCCCCCGAAGCACCTTTTAGGTTTTGTGGACCTTAGTTTGCAAACCATTGCTGTAAGTGGAAAAAAGAGTAGGCTTTGGTATTCATTTTTTGGCTTTATGATTTACTCATTGAATGTGTTTGTGCAAATTGTTTCACCTCTCCCAGGGTAATTTTCCCCATGTGTAACGAAGAGTGACTTAGAATTTACTTTTCACCATTGCTGTGAGATTTCTTTTCTTTTTAGGGCTGCACCCTTGCACATGTAAGTTCCCTGGCTAGCGGATCTGATTGGAGCTACAGCTGCCACTCTGTGCCACAGCCACAGCAACGGCAGGTCTGAGCCACATCTGTGACCTACGCAGCAGCTTGTGGCAACACTGGATCCATAACCCACTGAGGGAGGCCAGGGGTTGAACCTGGATCCTCAGGGAGACTGCATGGAGTCCTTGACCCACTGAGCCACATGGGAACTCCTGCTGTGAGATTTAAATGAGATGAATTTGGAGACAGCTTATAGGATACTGGTACACAGAGCCATTTGGGGAATGTTCCTCTTCAGTTTTTGTGCCAAACGTCTCTCAGATCTCAAGTTCAGATGTGCGAGAAATAGGCATTTCCTTTAGTCGGTCTCATCTCTGACCTAAGCTCCCGCCCCACCTTTTAGCTGGAAATGGAACCTTCCCAACCTCTCAGCTGCTCCGTTTCTCATCCTTCTCATAGGCTCCTGGGAGACCCTCCAATCATCACTTACCTCTTTCTGAAAAGAAACCTGCCATCCCAGCCCATGTGGCCCCTTCAAGTGTGCCCTTCTGCTGCTGGGGCCCTGGGCCTCCTGTTCTCTCTTAAATCCTGACATTTTCTAGGGGCTGTTGATTGGTCCCTCTGCTCACAAGAAGCTGTGACTTCTTTGGCTTCCTGCAGAATCCTCTTTTTGCTCTGGGAGAGCTCTCTCTTATCCCAAACTCTTCTCCCTCAATGTATTTAGACTTCCTTTTCCATCACATTCTATTTTCCTCGGTGTTCTTAGCTTTTCTAATACCACAAATCTGTGAGGATAAGAAAAAGGAGTCTTTTGGGAAGGCATACTGTTGGGCGAGCAGGTGGCACCTTTGGGTGAAGGAAAAAAGCACCTTTCCAACGGGCTGATGTATTCCCATGCCAAGGACATGCAGTTGGGCAAGCAGGCTTGCCCACACCCACCCAATGGTCCTCTGTAAAGCTCCCCTGTGGCAGGATGGCACAGAATTTGCCACGGGCTTAAATAGGAGAAAGGAAATATGGAAATATAGGAAACAACAGAAGTTAATGTCGCAACATATCTTGCTCCGTGGGTTGGAGTTTATTTTGTATAAGGAGATAGCAAGAATGAGGATTTAAGGGTCAAAAAAAGGCTTTTGGTTGTACATGATCCCGAAAGAGTGTTCAGAAGGCCAGAGTCATCTTAGTGTGTTACTAAAACAGTGACTTAAAGTCATTGTCACCCAGTGGCCTGCATTTGTGTAATTCTGAGCAAAATCCATAAGGATGACAAGGACAGACTGTCTTGGAAATGAAGTTTTTCAAACTTTTTTTTTTTCTTTTTTTTTAGGGCCACACCTGTGGTACATGGAAGTTCCCAGGCTAGGGGTCAGATAGGAGCTTCAGCTGCTGGACTATGCCACAGCCACAGCAATGCCAGATCCGAGCCACATTTGCAGCCTATACCACAGCTCATGGCAAAGCTGGATCCTTAATCCACAGAGCGGGGCCAGGTATCGAACCCATGTCCTCATGGGTCCTGGTCAGGGTCATTACTGCTGAGCCACAATAAGAACTCCGAAGTTTTTCTAATTTCTTTGTTCTTTTTCTACATCCCATTTCATAAGATGCTTCTTTTTGTATAACTACTTTATTTCCTAACCTGTGGTTTATTGCAGCCGGAGAAAAAAAATACACATTTCAGTGCAATGTATTGGATTTCCTAAATACCTATTTTTTCTTCTTGCAGTATTAAGGGCAGTTATAAATGTGAGGTTTGAAAAAAAAAACATAGTGTCCTAATATTAGCCTCTTGAGAACGCTTTTTGCCTCCAGAGTTTGTATGTTTCTAATGAGATTTAGTTGACTGACCTTATTCAGAATCTTTGGTGTATTTGAGATGTTCCCTAGATACCATAGCAATCTGGTTTAAGAAAGGTCCAATAACTTCACTTGAATCATCTAAACTCTTACGGGAAGTGGATTTAACTTCATTTTGTCAGAGGGAAGCTTTGGCTTTCTTGATATTGTCTACACAGTTTCCTTTCCTTTGAGACCGAAGCTCAAAAATTGTCCAAGTGGTCCAAATCTAATTGAAGGCCAAAACATCTTAATCATAATATTGTGTTTCATGTTCCTGGCTTACTTCATTTTTGGAAGAAATGGTGGTCCATTGAGAACTGGAATAGGATGAAGCCAGGCTGGCTTATGCCTTGGTTGTTTGGGGCCAATTAGAGAAGAAGATTGAACACAGTAATTTGAGGTTTTTAGCAGTACACCCAGACAAGATGAATGTTACGAAAATATCTTTTTCCCCTTTGAAATAAGAGAAATAAGAGCAGTACTTTTCCTTGAGTTTTTCATTAACTCCATTAACTCTTAATTTGGCCTTTATGTAGAATTTGTTGCCTATAAAGGAGATTTTCATAGACAAATATCCTATACAGATTTTATGTATTAAAAAACATTTGAGATTATAGTAAGATGAAGAAGAAAGTAGAGGAGATAGATCAAAACAGTGTAAAGGCGTATAAACTAATACGGCCATACAGGATTCAGTTTTTATTCAGGTGCTATTAATTTTTAATTTGTTTATATTTTATATTAATGTGATGTAAAGTTTTTAGTGTGTGAATAAGATTTAAGTTAGAAAATCTCCTGTTGGGATCAGTTTTATTCAGTCTTTGGACAGTTGCTGATACTCAAGAAAGAACAGCCATAGTTTTAGATAAAGGTCTGGAACTTACAAAAATTTTAAAATTTATTTAAAAATTTACATACAGTCAAATTCACTTTTTGTGAAACACAGGTCTCTTAAGGTTTTACAAATGCATGAAATCATGTAATCACCACCACAATCATGAAAGAGAATAGTTCCATCACTCCCTCCAAATTTACCCCATGTTGCCCCTTTGTAGTCACCACTTTCCCCATCCCTAAATATTGTCCTCTATCCCTGTAGTTTTACTTTTTTTATATAATGTGATTAAAATTTGCCCAGGTTGTTGCATGTATCAGTAGTTCATTCCTTTTTATGAGTAGTAGTCCATTGTGCATCACAGTTTATCCATTTGCTAGTTGAAGAATATTTGAGTTGTCTCCAGTTTTTGGCAATAATGAAGGAAGTTACATGCAGGTTTTTGTGTGGGCATAGATTTTATTTCTCTTAGATAAATAGGAAGTGAGATTGCTGGGTCATATGTAGGTGTATGTTCAACTTTACAAGAAACTGTCAAACTGGTTTCCAAAGTGGTTCTGCCATGTTGCTTTTCTACCAACAGTGTATGAGTGATTCCGTTTTTCCACAGCCTCATCAGCACTTGGTATTAGCAGTTTTTTGTTTTTTTGCCATCCTGGTAGATGTATAGTGGTATTTTATTGTAGGTTTAATTTACATTTTGCTGATGAATAGTGATGTTCAGCATGTTTTCATGAATTTACTTTCAATCTCAATGTTTTCTTTGGTGAAGTATCTGTTGAGTTCTTTTTTCCAATTTTAAGTTGGATTGTTTGTTTTCTTATTGAGTTGTGAGGTCTCTCTATATATTCTGCATACAAGTCCTTTGTCATATATGTAATTTTCATATATTTTCTCCCTGTCTGTAGCTTGTCTTTGTCATTCTCTAAACAATGTCTTTCACAGAGCAAAAATTTTAAATCATTATGAAATCCAATTTATTTTTTCTTTTATGGATCTGATTTTGATGTCATACCTAAGAACTCTTTGTCTAACCCCAGGTCAAATATTTTTCCCTGTGTTTTCTCCTAGAAGTTTTAGTTTTATTTTTACATGTAGGACTGTGTTCCATTTTGAATTAATTTTTGTACAAATTGTGATTCCTTTTTTTGTTTGTTTTGCAAATGAATGTCTAGTTGTTCTAGTTGTTTTTGGAAAAGATTATCTTCTTCCCTTTGATTGCCTTTAGTACTGAAAGCTTTAATTCAAGAAATTATGTTATACTTTTCTGTAGTAACAATTTTAGTTGTTTAGTTGTCTGATTATTAGTTGTGTGTTTTTTTGGCCCCACCTGTGGCATGTGGAAGTTTCTCGGCCAGGGATCGAACCTGCCACAGCAGTGATGCAAGCTGCTGCAGTGACAACACTGGATCCTAAACCCTCTGTACTACTAGAGAACTCCTATTATTTGTATTTTTATCACCTATCCTAAACTTTCTAGAGAGGGTTCTTAAGTTTGCAAAGATTTCTCAAAACGAAATTATCATTTGATTTCTTTCAGATAAAAACAGTTGATGCATTATAGTATTTTAGGGACAGGGAGGTGTAAAATCTGATTAATCAGCTTTATCCACATAGGTATTTTGCCAAATATTACAATTAGAAAAGTAGTGGAAATGGCAACAGGAGACAAATATTCTCCTTTGAGCTCTGCCCACCTGTGTTACCTTGGGAATTCACATCACTTCTGTGAATTTTGTTTCTTCAACAATATCAAATAAGGGAGAAACTCAGATAATCTCTAAGATCTATTCCCTCTCAGATAGCTTTGATGCTACTCAGTTTTTTTTCTCCTTTTTTTTGCATTTTAGGCCTGTACCTGAGGCATATGAAAGTTCCCAGGCCAGGGGTCAAATCGGAGCTACAGCTACTGGCCTACACCACAGCTACAGCAACTCGAGATCTGAGCCGCGTCTGTGACCTGCCCTACAACTCATGGAAATGCTGGATCCCCGACCCACTGAAAGAGGCCAGAGATCGAACCCACATCTTCATGGCTGCACCACAATGGGAACTGACTATTCAGTATTGCTAGAGCCTCAGAAGGATTAGAAACCATGAATGAGGGAAGCAGGGCCAGGCCTCTGATATCTGTCATTGTGCCTGTTTGCAGGTAGCTCTGACTGTAATGAGTTGTTTTTGTTAAGGTGGCACATGTGCAAAATATGGCTGGGATGCAGAGCTCATGACTTCTGTTAACATGGTACTTAAGGATTTAAAGTGTAAGCAGAGTGCTTTGTTTTTTGTTTCAACAGCTGGACCAAGCAGCACTCTCCCTGGCTGTGAGGGAAGACTACCTTGATAATAGCACAGAAGCCAAGTCTGTAAGTTTTACTCATCAACTCTACACCTTGTCGGTCATTGGTAGATTCACAAGTTGTTCTAAGATCTTTACTGGAATTGAGCAGTGTGGGTATTGATGACCATATTCTCAATGTAGGAAGCAAAGACCTTTTATCCAGGCAGATAAATGACACTTCCTGTTTTCTAGAAATCTGGAAATGAAGGCTTACCAGTCCCTGTGCTCAGTGCCCTTGTAGTCGAGCTGGGAAGACAGCACACCCAAAAGGAGTGACCAAGGAATGAGCTTGCAGCCACTCCTCAGAAGTGCGGAGAGCTCACAATACATTGCAAAAGTGTGGGGATGGACCCCCAGCTGACCACTGGTTCCCAAAATGTACTGCTTACCGATCACCTGGGAAGCTTCTATTCGGTGTTGATTCTTGGGCCTCAGCCATGGCAAGTCCAATTTAGTAGACTTGAAATGGGGGCCGAGGAATCTATTTTCTTAACTGGTGCCCCAGGTTAATGTAAGGTTGATGAGAATGAGATGGGACCAATCGGTTCGCACTTCTTGGGTTGGCCTGGAAACCTAGTATTCTCCTGGAGATTGGATTAGAGCTGGTTCTTTTTGCTAACACTTGGAATTCATTTTGGAAGCTTTGTTGAACTTCCAAAGGCGCCTTAGACCCAGAAGACCCTTGACCAGGGCGCTCTTGGGTTTCTGGCCCAGCCTGAGATGCAGGACCTTAGATTGGGAAGCGCTGGCTTGTGGTAGAAATCCCTGCTTCTTTGCTGATAGGAAAGCCTATTTCTAGAAGGCTCTGGAGGGCAGGAAGTTGACCAAGACCCCAGGCAACTTTCTGGCTGAGGACACTTATCGAAGAAGGTTGGTTAGTTTTCCTTCTTGAAAGTGGAGAGGACGAACTTGTGCCAGTCTGGGGGTCACCTCTGTTTCTGCTGTGGTCACCATCCTTTAAGCAACTGGGCTTGAAGTTTTCTCACCGCCCTATAGCCGATCAGTCCTGTAGACTCTGCCTGCAAAACCTCTCTTCCACTTGGTACCTCCTTTCTGGCCTTAACTGCCCTAAGCAGATCCTAAAGTCTTTTAACTCTTCTCTCCTCCCCCTCATTCCATTGCCTCCTTATCGCCACTTGACAAGTTCTCTTCTCAAAGCACAGCTCCCAGTGTGCCTTTGCTCACCAGTTAGGCCATAAATTCCTTAGAGGGAGTTCAAGGCCTCTTCATGACGTGGTCCCAAACCACCTTTGCTGTCTCATCTTTTTTTTTTTTTTTCTTTTTAGGGTTGCACCTGTGGCATATAGAAGTTCCCAGGCTATGGGGGTCAAATCAGAGCTACAGGGGCTGGCCTATGCCACAGCCACAATAATGCAAAATCTGAGCCCCATCTGTGACCTACACTGTAGCTCATGGCAACGCTGGATCCTTAACCCACTGAGTTAGGCCAAGGATTGAACCCACATCCTCATGGATATTAGTTTCTTAACCTGCTGAGCCACAATGGGAATTCCTGTCTCATCTATTTTTTACTTTTTCCCAAACAAAGACAGCCCACACATTTCACAGGAGGATTTCTCACCTGTCTCCTTTATTTATTTATTTTTTTTTAATTTTCATTTTTTAGGGCTGCACTTGTGGCATATGGAAGTTCCCAGGCTAGGGGCTGAGTTGGAGCTATAGCTGCTGGCCTGCACCACAGCCACAGCAACACCAGATCCAAGCCTCATCTCTTGACCTACACCACAGCTCACAGCCATGCCAGATCCTTAACCCACTGAGCGAGGCCAGGGATCAAACCTGCATCTTCATGGATACTAGTTGGGTTCATAACCCACTGAGCCACAATGGGAACTCCTCACCTGTCTCCTTTAAAAGCTCTGTCCCCAGATTTTTGAGGCTGGAATTCTCTAGTTCTCGATTTTCCAAGCACTTAGCACCTTTATTAAGGACCTTATGTTGGTCTTACTAGTGTTAGTAATGGCATGTTTATCTCCCTCACAGGATCGCATTCGGAAACCAGACTCAAGCGGTCTTTAATTGTTTGTCTGTACTACCCCACCCCACTATGTACATAGAAGGTCTAGCAAGACATCTTGCATATGTATTGATTGAATAAATATTTTTGGAATTGAACTGGGAATTGTAAAACATTTCTAATTAAGACTATGGGCAAAGCTTGCTTACTGATTAAACAAATATTTATTAAGGGCCCACTCTATGTGAAGCACCATATAGATCTTGAGATTATAAACATCATAAGAATAGCTATATAGAATCAAGATATACATTAGGAAACCTTATTCCAAACATAACTGTGAAACAGTTTAATACCTGCTGTATTGAGTTTTCACAAATACATCTGAAAAGAGAGCTGACCACTAACAAGATTCTTTAATTCCCACAAAGTAAGGTCCCCTTCCAGTATCATGTGAATAGCCTGAAAATGCCAGAAAGAAATTCTGTATTTGGTGGGTTTCTCTTCATTGTCTTTGTCTTCTTTCCCTTCTTTTCCCCCTGAGCTAGTGAGGAGAACATTGTAAAAACCATACAAAACTGAAAAAACATAGGGCTTCGATGGCCAGTCTTTGGTTTTGAGTGTGGAGGTGGGTACATTGAACTGGAAGAAAATAAACCGCAGTTCTCAGTGGTCTTCATGGATCATTCCTCCTGTTTGTAGCAATAGTTCTTTCCCATTATTTTATTAAAGCCTCACTTGCCTCAAAAGAGGAGTCTGACCTTTAACTTTCTATTCTGGGTTCATTTGGAGATGTTTCATGTATCCATAATATCGCTGGTTGCCAGAAAACTAGTTCTCTTGATCCTTGGTGGCTGGACATCTCTGTCTCTTATGGAAATGGTACGCAAGTAGCCATCTTCTTCTTTGTCCTAAAGTGTGGGTAGGTGGTTGGTATTGCATAATGCCCCTACCATACATTGTATACAAAACGGAAAAATGAAGGGCATTTGTTTCCACCTGCTGTTTCTGCTCTTCTGTGTCCCTGAAACATACTTCCTAATAGGCTGTTGTCATGGTCACCTTGCTTCTTTATCTCTTACAGTATCGAGATGCCCTTTACAAGTTCATGGTGGATACTGCCGTGCTTTTGGGAGCTAATAGCTCCCGGGCAGAGCATGACATGAAGTCGGTACTTAGATTGGAAATTAAGATAGCTGAGGTAAGTCTTAATTTAAAAAAATTTTTCTTTTCTTTGTTTTAAAGGCAGTAACCCAGAATGAAAAAAAATATATAAAAATCATTCTGTGGCATTTTCCTTTGGGTCCAAGGTAGAACTAATAGCATCCCCTTCTGGAAAGACACAGGAAGAAAAACCATGACAGAAAGAAGAGCTCTGCATTCCTTTCACCTCTCTTCTTGAAGCCCATTCTGTGTCCACATGCTCCTTTAGGTATGGCCAAGGAACAGTGGCAGGGAGAGACTCTGACTATGTTTTCCTAGCGAAACTCCTGTTGGGCTTCAACTGAAGAATATATGTTTAATGAATCCTTACTGATTTGGCTTGAGTAGAAGATTCTTTTTTTTTTTTTTTTTTTAAGTTTAGTCTACTCTTAACACTATTCCTATACAGCGTCAGTCTGATCTACGTTTGGGGTTTGGGAAGTCCCACCTGCCCATATTGGATGCAAAATTTGATGTAGAAAGTGTATAGGGCAGGCTGGCAAGCATTTATTAGCCACTTTTATAGTGCTACTTTGTACCTAATCCGGTTTTTCATTCTTTTCTTGCCCCACTTAAATGAATGTTGATGTGTCATATTGTATGTTCTGTGTAAGTCACCTTCTAAATTATTTTAGGACTTACTGTTGTAGCACAGTGGGTTAAGAATCTGACTGCAATGGCTTGGGTTGCTACAGAGTCATGGCTTTGATCCCCAACCTGGTGCAGTGGGTTAAGGGATCTGGCATTGTGGCAGCTGTGATGTATGTCACAGCTGCAGCTCAGATTTAATCCCTGGCTTGGAACTGCTATATGCCTTGGGTATGACCCTTAAAAAAAAGAAAGAAGAGTAACTTTTTTTCTGGAAGAACCAAAGTGTAAAATCGTTATGCATTTCCAGGAACAGGGGGAACAAATATGGTGAAATCTGCTGGTGGAGATACCTTGTAGTGAAAAAAAAAATGCTATTGTTGTCAAGAAACTGTTGCATATTGGATGGTAGTCTTTTATAACAGAAGTTGGCAAAAATCCTGAAGTGTGTGGGAGTCCAAGTATTGCTTGGTTTTGTGTTTGGTGAGGTGGTGGTGCGTTGTTGAGGTGAGAAGTGGGCTCATGAGCAGGATCAGAAGAAATCGGCCTCTTGGCTGCCCTGGCGTCCGTGGGTATCTCTCTCCAAACTCCTACACACAGCGCAGAAAGTTCATTCCTGCATGTCACCTTTGAAGACTGCAAAGACTGTTGCAGATGTTCTGGAGTCAAAAACTATGCCTCTAAGCCATATCTAGAGGCCATCTGGAGTCCCTTCCCAGGCAAATAGGAGACCCAAAGATCTAATTTGGACTGAAGCTCTGATACAGAGGGAAAGGCCTTGCCTTGAGCCAGGGATTTGGACCAAAAGGGAACTAGAAACAGCTGGGCTGAGGCAAGACTGGGATTTGTCAAGAGGCTAAATGAAGTGACAAATCAATGGGTGGGGGAAGTAGCTGGCAGAGAGCTGAAAACAGCTCTGAGGCCAAAGGGCTCCAACCTGGGCCTGCGAGGCTGAGGAGAGGGAGGAGGAGTGTGGACATGCTCTGGGGCAGAGATGCACATGGAGCCAGGAAGCTGCTTGTAAGCTATATCAAGTCTCTCCTGTTGAGGGTGAGGACGGAGAAGCTGAGGGCCCCGAAACATTTAGAAAACAGGGGATAGATGCCTGCTACTCAGCCTTCTCTGATTTTGTCCTGAAAAATTCATGGCGTGTGGGTTTTTGGCCAGCCAGTAATACTCACCTCTGTTTCTTACATCCCAGCTCAATAGGGACATTCAGAATTAGTGGGCTGGGTAATCCTAGGGAAACTACTGAAGCTGGGTCAGCAGGACAACCTAGTCAAACCCCAAAAGAATCCTGGTAAATATAGTCATGGAAGTGTGCATTTAACCAATCCCAGCTTGACAGATGTGTGCATAAGGGGAGGTCTTCTTGATTATGTGGTTCTCGGGATTTTGGGATTTTTTTTTGGCTACACCCATGGCATGTGGAAGTTCCAGGGCCACAGATTGAATCTGAGCCACTGCAGTGACAATGCTGAATACTTAACCTGCTGAAAGGTGACAAGTTAATGCAAGGACATCAGATGATGGAGGGCCTTAAGGCAAAATCATGATGTGGTCAGAGGTCTGGGGAGCTACTGCCTGTCCAGGGAGGTGGTTAAGATGGCCCTTGAGGAAGGTGATGATTGCCATTCTTCTTAGATTAAATATGGCAGAGGCTAGAAGCTTAGATTTGGTGGTGTGAAAATGGCCAAGAGCTTAAGTATGAGAAAGTGTGAAGAATCAGGGCTGGAGATGCAGGCTTGGAAATAAGTCTGGGTGGTAACTGAACCCATTCGCTAGCAGCGGCCAGGGAATCTCAAGACCAGAGAAAAGAGAGAGAAGAGGGGAAGTGAGGGCAGTAGACAGAACGATCACGGGTGGCAGTGGTGTCCAGATGGTCTAGTGCTCTTTACCAAGAATGTTGCCCTGGGAATGCAGGGGTGGCCTCTACTCCATGAATTATTGAGGTCATTACCTGGACATGACAGGTGAAGGTGGGGTGTTTGTCTCCATTGCCTGACCTTACTTTGATTGTGAAACCCAAGCCAGTAGATTTTTTTCCCATCCATGTTACAGGTTAGGGAGGGATTCCAGTAGTTATTTTTGTACCAAGGACAGTGTTTCACCCTGAACAGGACAGGAAAGTTTGTTTTTATTCTCTTCATCTTGCCTCAAGTGCCATCTTTTTTCACTCTCTCCCAGGTTTGGCTCCATGCCAAAATCTTGAAAAAGTTTATGATACTATGCAGATGTTTCGACACCTGTAGAAAGTAGTCATGCTATAAGAAATGGCTCATTTGAAAAAATAACCAAAGTCTTTTTTCAACAGATAATGATTCCACATGAAAACCGAACCAGTGAGGCCATGTACAACAAAATGAACATTTCCCAGCTGAGTGCTATGATCCCCCAGGTTGGTGAAAACAATCCAGGAATTGTATTTCCTGGTCGTTTGACAAGCAATTCTCTTTCACCTGTATGTAAACTTTTGTCTCATAGAACCTACCCTTGGCCTTCTGGGTTATCATCATCTTTGTCATCACATAAAATAGCCCTTGTCTGTGCATTAGGATGCTTTCTGCTATAGGGAAGAGAAAAACTTTTGCAAGAGTGGCTTAAAAACTTAAAGCCTGTTTTCTTTTTTTTTCTTTTTCGGGCTGCACCCACGGCATATGGAGGTTCCCAGGCCAGGGGTCAAATCGGAGCTGCAGCTGCCTGCCTACGCCACAGCCACAGTATTGTGGGATCTGAGCTGCATCTGTGACCTACACCACAGCTCAGAGCATTACAGCAATGCCAGATCCTTAATTCATTGAGTGAGGCCAGGGATTGAACCTGCATCCTCATGGATACTAGTCAGGTTTGTTTCCACTGAGCTGCAAGGGAAACTCCAAAGCTTGTTTTCCTATGCGACAAAAGTCTAGACATAAGTGGCCATTCGTGGTGGTTTAGCTATTGCACAGTGTTGTCAAAGATCCTGATTCTTTCTTTCCACTGCACTCTTCTCAGTGTGTTGGCTTTTGACTTCATTTTGATGACTCAGGGTTGTAAGATGGCTGCTACAGCTGCATTTGTCTCTTCTGCCATCAGGGCAGGCAGCACCAGTGAGGGCCATGTCTAACTAGAAAAAAACCAAAGCCTTTCTAGAATATTCCTAGATGTATTCCCTTTATTTCTTATTGAGTAGGACTGGGGCATGGGGTGAGTAACTGGTTTTCCATTTCAATAGTTGAGGCAGGCAAGGGACAAAAAGAAGGGAAAAAGATTGGAAATGACTTTGGGGGTAGCTGGGTAAAAATGCCAAGAAGAGGGGACACATGTTACTTTTTGTTGGTGCTTGTTTCCCTCTGTGTAAGAAAGGCTGTGCCAGAGGGAAGACCAGAAATGCAATGGGGCATCTGTGTCTCTGTGGGTGGGAGAGTGAATGAGCACAGGAGAGTGTGGTGGGGAGGGAGGTGGGGCCTAGTGCCAGAGGGCGGGAGAGCACAGGAGAGAAGGGGGAGGAAGGGAGAGGGGGAGGGGGAGAGTGGAGGAAGGAGGGGGGAGCGGGAGTGCTGGGGGGGCAGGGGAGTGTGTGTGCGCATGCGTGGTCTGTACACGGATGATTTGGAATCCATGTTCCACTTATCATTCAGGCAGTAAGGCTGGTCTGGGTGACAGTGATGAGGCCTTTATTTTCTAGATTTGAGCACTTGCCTCTTGATTTGGTCTGAAGTCACATGCAATGGCTGTTCAATTGATGCTGTTTGCCTTTCTCCTCGCTTGCTGCCCAGCAGAAATTCTTTCACCTTTTCTCTCTCTCTCTCTCTCTCTCTTTTTCTTCAGTTTGACTGGCTGGGCTACATCAAGAAGGTCATCGATGTCAGACTCTACCCTGAACTGAAAGACCTTGGCCCCTCCGAGAATGTCGTGGTCCGTGTCCCTCAGTACTTTAAGGATTTGTTTAGGATCTTAGGCTCTGAGAGGAAGAAGTAAGAGCTTTCTTGTGCATTTTACTATGACTTTTCCTTTTGAATTATAAGGCCTTCCCTCTCATGTCCTTTGAAAACTGTTTTTAAAGAAAGTTACATCAAAAGAGTCTTAAGGAAAGTTGTGGTGCCCTTCGGGACAGATTGGCTAAAACCATCATCTCGTGTAATTTATTTGCTATGATGACAAAAGATATACAATGTTTTTGCCCCTTATTTCTGGTCTTTCTCCATACTTTTCTCTCTAAAAGCCTAAATTGTTTATTAGTTTTGGGAACTAGTTATATAATGTTGTTATTTTCTGAGATTTCTATATGAACAATATGAACATCTTTTTTTCCCCTCCCAGTTCATTCTTTGTCTTTTGCTGTCTTCCCCCCAACCCCCTGCCCCGGTTTCTTTTTAGCCAATAAGTCACTTTGTGGCAATAAACCGAAGTGTTGATATTGAAAAGACGTAAGACCACTCTGAGAGCTGTGGAAAAATTGCAGTGGTGAAACATCAGGAACTGTCAGATTTTTATTATTTTAAAGAATGTTTTAAATTTTGTTGCTTTGTTCCTTTAGCACTACAAAACAAGGAGATGCTAAAAATGTTCAGGAAAGAGAATTTTACATCTTCATCGAGCTGTTCAGATTTGACTACAGAAATTGAAGCATAGGAAGGTCAACTAGTTCACAAAGACAATTTGCCGGGCTAATTGCTGGGCTATGGTTAAAAATTATACTTTCTTATTTGGACTTAGACAAGGCTTTTTTTGTCAGGAACTATGTTAAAAAGCAACTGCAGAAGTCTGAGGAATAAAATTTAGCATTCATCCCCACCTGTGAAAACACTTAGACACTTTTGAAGAGCTATTTTTCTTTTTCAGATGCTATTTTCTTTTTCAGCGGCATGTGGAAGTTCCTCTGCCAGGGATCAAACCCGCAGCACAGTGTGGTCTGTGCCACAGCTGCAGCAATGCTGGATCCTTAACATGCTGCACCAGAAGGAAATTTCCTGAAACTTTCTTTCGATCACACCTGCGACATATGGACGTTCCCAGGCTAGAGGTTGAATCAGAGCTGCAGCTGCCAGCCTACGCCACAGCCACAGCAACGCCAGATCCTTAACCCACTGAGCGAGGCCGGGGATCAAACCTGTGTCCTCACGGATGTTAGTCAGATTCATTTCCACTGAGCTATGACGGGCGCTCTAGGAAAATCTTAAAAAAAAAAAAAAATTTCCTGGGCAGAGGCTTTGGGAAGTAATTTCATGTTGCTTTCTTGGTGGTGGAGTCTTTCCTGAAATACTTTGCTTTTCTCCACTTTATTTGTTGCCATTTGGGGAAATTACCATACTGCTGAAAATGCTTTTAAAAAAAAAAAAAAGTGTGTGTTATTTTCAAGGACTATTGCTGGTCTTATTTTTGTTTCGTTTTTTTTTTTTTTTTCCTTGCATCTGGGTGTTAAGTGGCAGTAATTCAGTCATTATGGAGAGATCTGTTCCTGGCGTGGTAATATTAGCACTCCAGAGCTGTGCGCCCGGCGTTCTCTCAGTATATTTATAACACGCTGGATCGACTCATCAGTGCCATTGTCTACCTGTGCAAGCTTCCTGTGTTGCATCCTCAGCTCTCAGAGATCTTGTTCTTGTGCTGTCGGCTGGGGAATGCCTGGCCTTTGAAGGCATCACACGCTATTCTTCTCTTCATACACACAGATTTTGGTGAAGTGCCTTTGTCAGAGTGTTTGGGGGTCTCTGTGACTGGCCAGGAAATCTTGGCAGAACTGGAGGGGTTAATCCTTCACTGTGTAGCGTGGGGAGAAGTACAGAGGCTTTAGAGCCAGACATACCTTTGGTGTGGTCTAGCCTCTGTCACTTATTACACCCGTTCGCCAACTTGGTTGCCCATTGGGCTTCACTGGGGGCAACTTAAAAACAGTATTTATCCTGGGCCCGACCCTAGACATTCTGATTTAATTGGGCTGGTGTGGCCTGGGCATCTGGACTTTACAAACTCCCCAGGTGATTCTATTATGTTGGAGGCCGGCTGGCTATGGGATTGTGAGGTGTTATTTAAGGGCTCCAGACCTCAAGTTTCCTTCTGTGTAAAATAACATCTCTCCTATGGCAGTGCTGTGGGGGTTATGGAGAAAATAAGATAGCTTACACGGTATCATTTCAAGGGAGCAGGAAAGGCTGAAATATCTAAAACCCCAACATACTTCCATCATGCTGCCTCTTTACTGCCACTGTCAGGCCCCATCCTAACAACTTCCCCAGTTAATCTGGCTCATCAGAGCCCCCTTGAGGGATTATCTTTTGAATTCATGGAAATGTATTGTTGGCCATGGACCTCCTTTGAATCTGTAGCTATGGATCCTGCACGGTTCTCACACCCAGAAAGCAGTATTTATTACTACTATTATTATTAGTTGTTATTATTACTTTTTAGGGCCGCATTTGGGCATATGGAGGTTCCCAGGCTAGGGGTCCAATTGGAGCTCCAGCTGCCGGCCGACGCCACAGCCACAGCAATGCTACAGCCACAGCAATGCCAGATCCAAGCCGCGTCTGCAACACACACCACAGCCCACGGCAGTGGCAGATCCTCAACCCACTGAGCGAGGCCAGGGATCGAACCCACAACTTCACGGTTCCTAGTCGGATTCACTTCTGCTGTGCCATGATGGGAACTCCAGTCGGATTTGTTTCCACTGTGCCATGACGGAAACTCCAAAAGCGGTATTTTAAGGCTGAGGAACATGCAGACTTTGTGTTAGGGTCAGGCTCTGCCCCTTTGACATTCTAGATGTTGAACCTTAATGGCTGCCAGTGTCTTCCCCACTGAAGCTGGCCTTTCTGCCCAGCTCTGAGAGTGATGACCTGGCTCACCATGCCCTCCAGCACATAAGCTATTCCTACATGATTGAGCTTGTCCAGAGTTCATGTTCTTGCTTCACATCTTTCCATTCTTTAGGCATAGCCCAAGCCCTGACCTCTCCCGGGGCTGCCTCTCATCCTTCCATTTGAGGGATACACTCTTTCCAGGCAGGTGCCTGGCATGCACTTTTGAGTGCCGGTGTCTGCCAGATCATATTTATGTGCTTGCTTTTTTTCCCCCTGCTCGGCTAAAAGCTCCAGGAGATTAGAAACTATAGCTTTCTCACCTTTCCATCTCCCCAGCATCTAGAACTCTTAGTAAATATCAAGTGCTCAGAATGTGCTGGATGAGTGAAGGAAAGAAAGATCCCTTATGTACTTATCATGGATCCCGTTCAATTAAAAAACCCGTTTTTATGGACAAGCTGAAACCTGAAATCCTGTGTCCCCCAACTAGACTCTAAGTTCTCTGAATGTAGGTGCTCAATTCCTATCTCTTTACATGCCTCATGGTTCCTGGAACGATATCAGCCAACAGCAAGTGCTCAGTGAGCACTTCTTATTTTGGGCAGGATTAGGGATGAGAACTCAAGAGACCCGAAACTACATGTTTATTATAGTTCCTCAAAAAAACATGGGCAGGAGTTCCCACTATGGTGCAGTGGGTTAGGAATCTGACTGCAGTGTCTAGGGTTGCTTGCAGAGGTGTGGGTTAGCTCCCCAACCTGGTGCAGTGGGTTAAAAGATCTGGCGTTGCTGCAGCTGCAGCATAGGTCACAGCTGTGGCTTGGATTCAGTCCCTGGCCTGGAAACTAACATATGCCGTGGGTACGGCCATAAAAAAAAAAAAAAAAAAAAGACCACGGACAAGCGCTATACTTTGCTGATGGGAGTGGTGGTCTCCAAGGGGAAGTGTGCATACCTCAGCAAGATCCACTGGGTCTGAGAAGAAAATTTTAGAACCTCTCTATCTATTTATTTTTTCCACTGAGAAAACATCTAGATTATATTGAATTTTGCTATATAGATGGCCATGGATCCTTCATTTCATCTACATGGCTTATATGAGGTGGGACAATATTGCTCTCACTGGTTAGTTTTCATTCCATGTATTGAAAAATCTCAAGTAATTTACATGAACCTGTAGATTTATGAATTTTATTATTGGTTTAATCCTCACAAAGTGGACAAGTGATTTTAAAAATTCTTGCAGAGAAATAGGTATTGAAGCTATTACTAATACTAAAGCACAAAGTGAATGGCAAGAAAATGGCAGAAGTGGCCCTTCTCCCACTCTAGTTATGCCACCTTGACTGGCCAAATGACAAGGTAAAAACAGTGGTGATCTAACCAGATCTGGGAAGGATATGGTCAGAATGTTTTGAAATCAGCAGGAAGACTACGAGATACTGATTTACATTTTAAAAATTTAAAAAATTTCTTAACTTTTTATTGAAGTATAGTTCATTTCTAATGTTGTATTAGTTTCATGTATATAGTAAAGTGATTCACTTATACATATATGTATATATGTATTTTTCAATTCTTTTCCCTTATAAGTTATTACAAAATATGATTATGGTCCCCTGTGGGTCCTTGTGATTTACATTGTTGTTTTAACCTAATGCTGTGTGGATAATGTATCTTGAAGAATTAACGAAAAGTGTTTGAAGGATTAACTAAGGACTTTTGAAGATACCTTTATTTCATTTTATCTTTTAAAATTTTTATTTCTGTATTTGTTAAAAAATTCCACGGGAGTTCCCATTGTGGCTCAGCAGTTAACCAACCCGACTAGTATCCAGGAGGACTTGGGTTTGATCCCTGGCCTCACTCAGTGGGTTAAAGATCTGGCGTGAGCTGTGGTGTAGGTCGCAGATGCGGCTCAGATCCTGTGTTGCTATGGCTCTGGCGAAGGCCTATGGCTTCAGATCCGAATGGACCCCTAGCCTGGGAACCTCCTTATGCCGTGGGTGTGGCCCTAAAAGACAAAAAGACCAAAAAAAAAAAAAAATTCCTGATATGTTAGTCTACTTGTGTATCTATAAAGTAAAATAACTACAAATATTGGTTGTATATGCTGAAGTAAATTTAATTGCTAAGAGTGGCCCCCGGGTTAGCATGCCATGCAAATGAGAGTAGGTTGTTCTTGATGGGCCAGTTACTAGCATCATGTCACGCTGCTCACGTGGCTGGCTGACCCAAGAGCCGTCTCAGGAATGTGTGTTATTAGTCACTATGGTAATGGCACAGCTGAGAGGGGATGGGTCATTAAAAATTCATCATCAGTATTGAGTTAGAAATTAACTCAGATCACCCATTCTTCTGAGGTCAGGGAGTCTTTTTGCTTATGGAAAAAGGCAACACTTAACAAAATGTAACTGATTTTTAAAAATATGCTACGGACATGACATGAATGCTTGGGGTTGTTCCTGTGCTCGACAGTGAGCAACAGTTTAAAAAAATCTGGAATTATTCTGTCAAGCATTTTGTTATTTAACTTCACCATAACCCTAGAATGAAGGGATCATCCTCATTATATGACAAAGAAAGATAAAATCAGCGAGCTTAAGTGACTTGCCCAAGCTCATACATCTGATAGGTATGTAACCAGGGTGCCTATCTAGATAATTGGTATTACTCGTATATTGCATTTTGTTTCCAAAGGTAAGAATTCATCTGCATTTTATCAAGTCACCTAATAATTCAAAGGTTTTGACAATTTCTAGATATGAAGGGCTTCGTAACAGTGGACTCCATGTCCTGAGAGGGAAAGCAAAATGTTCACGCTGAGACCTGGGCTGGAATTTTCATATCATCTGTCTGGATTAGGTGGCGAAAAGCAAGCCAATTTGGGTTGAGCTTATTGACATTGTATCATCTCATGTCATATCTCAAGTGACAGTTCTGCAGTTTTGTGTGAGCAAGAGGTCCCTCCATGGAGCTTTGCCAACAGATTTTCCCAAGGCGTTCTGCAGAGCATCAAATATCACCCTCAGTACAGTAAATGTGCACCTCTCTCTGTTAACAGGACCATTGCCAACTATTTGGTGTGGCGGATGGTTTATTCCAGAATTCCAAACCTAAGCAGGCGCTTTCAGTATAGGTGGCTGGAATTCTCACGGGTAAGTTTTAAGAAGATTGCAATGTTACATCACTGGATAACTTTACCTGCAGAAACAATCTGTATATTAACTAATCTAATAAAAATCATCTTTAGGCATTGGACAGAGGGAGTTTTGCAGCTCGAGCTCTAATTTTCTTTTCTTTCTTTCTTTTTTTTTTTGTTTTATCTCTTTAGGGAAATACTTGGGCCCATCATGTTGTTTTCACTCTCTCCTTTTTATCAGTTTATTCTCCTTTTCCCCCATGTTTTTAACTGGGTCACTGTAATTATACTTTTAGTGTTTCTTGGTGATATGTTTGTAATTATCTTTCATTTTCAGTATTCTGAATATTCAAAATATACATGATAGGAGTTCCCTTGTGGTGCAGTGTGTTAAGGATCTAGTGTTTTCACTGCAGCAACTTGGATCCCTGGCCCTGGAACCTCCACGTGCTGCAAACATGGCCAAAAAAAAAAAAAAAAAAAGTATTAGATGGTAAAGTTTCATCTTTAATTTAAGGGTAGAGTTTTGTCTTTATCTCTACCTGGATCTTCATTCTTTCTTTTTAATGTTTTTAAACAAATCTGTTTTAATTTTTTTTTTTTGGCTTCACCTGCAGCATGTTAAAGTTCCTGGGCCAGGGATTGAACCTACGCCACAGCAGCTCCTCAATCCACTATAGTGACAGATCTTTAACCTACAGTGCTGCCAGGGAACTCCTTCAGTCTTTTAATTTGTCCTAATTCTCCTGGGCCAAAGAGGCCTTAAATTAATCATTTCTGAGATGTAGCTCAACTACCTGAAACACTTTATTTCTCCCCCTCCTTAACCAGCCCTGTGATCTTTGCTTCTCTCCCATTCTCTCTTTTTTTAAAGGGCCACACCCGCAGCATATGGAGGTTCCCAGGCTAGGGGTCCAATCGGACCTGTAACCGCTGGCCTATACCCCAGGTGCAGCAATGCCAGATCTGAGCCATGTCAGCAACCTACACGACAGCTCATGGCAACGCTGGATCCTTAACCCACTGAGCAAGGCCAGGAGTTGAACCTGTGTCCTCATGGATACTAGTCGGGTTCATTATCACTGAGCCACAACAGGAACTCCGCTTCTCTCCTATTCTTGTTCTCCTCTTACATAGCTTCTTTGTTTCAGAGGCTTTTGTCTGAGTAGTTCTCCTACTAATACAGGACTTAAGGATTTTATGGCTTTTTAAAAAAATTTAAAAATTTCTGTGACTTTAAAAAATATTTTAATTTTCTCTCAGTTTGGAGTTAAGTAGTGGCAAATTTTGTAAGCTATAATCTCATTTAACAGACATTTTAGTTACTAGAGAAAGTGGTAAGTAGAGAAGTTCTCAGTGGGTCATTACTCTTGAATAGTGGCACAATTATTTTGGATACATTTTGGCCCTTAAAGTCACTAGAATATTGAGCTTTGTAGAGAGCAGCATAAAATGACTGTATATATTGAGGTCACATCAGAGGGTTAAGCTACAAAACAAGTAAATTATATATCTGTGTCTGTGTGTATATTTAACTCCTATGGATTGCATAAAAGATGGTACCCAGCTGCTTTCCGTCCCCACTATGAAGGGAATGAGAGATAGAGGTGTAAGAAGTAGTGTGTCAAAATTTGAGGTTAGGTCTGAGAAAATGTTTCTTGATTATGAAGTGCTAAATGTGATATGGCATTGCCAAAGAGAGTTGTAGAATCTCTTTCTCTAGAGGTTTTAAAAATAGGTTCATTCTTCACCTCTGAGAGGGGTTGTGCTATCAGAAAGTAGAGAAAGAATAGCTGAACGTCAGTGTTAATCCCATTTGCTCTGTACCAACAACCTGGGTCTAACGCAGTTCAAGGGACACCTCCAGCCGCCATTCTCAGAGCCTCCTTCCCTTGCTGTCTGCCTTCTCCTTGCATTTTGAGTGCTCCAAACTCCCAGCCTACAAGGACAACTTAAATGGTACTTATTTCTTTGCTTTCATCCCTAAGAATAAACCCTTGAGCCTGCCAAGTCCTGCTTTGGAACTTCCTTACTTGTTTATAAATGTTTCTTATAATGGTTTAATTGGGACAGATGGGAAAAACATTTACATCTGTTTTTGACTTGGTTACCAGTGTGTTCTGTTATGATACAGTGTAAATATGCTTCGCGGGTTGTTCTCAGGGGGGCATGTTCTCCTGGTCTGCCTTGTGAGTATGCTCCCCAGAGCAAGGAAACTCGCTGGGCTGGAACTTTGATCACCTATTGACTTTAGACCTTTCTTGGTGGAATATCAGGTCTCAGTAGGTATTAAATACTATTTGGACACTTGGACAGCTTTGCCTCACATCCTTGCTAACTGCGGAAAAGGTGTGCTATAGTCCAAATTCTTTGTTTCATGGGGCTAAGTGGAAGGAAATGAGGAACACATTATTAGCCACTCTCAAAATATTTTCTTTCAGTTTGAAATATAACTTGCACAAGCATATTATTTTTCTTCATCCAGTTTTACCTTTGGTTTATTACTATCTGACACACGAATATGGATCAGGGTGTGCAGTGTTTTCTAGATTGTTTTCTTCAGGTTGTTTGGAACTTTTTCAGCCGTTGATTTTATCCAAGTGAAGCTCAATCTGAGTTGATTGTCTCCTACAGGTAATCCAGGGGACCACAACTTTGTTGCCTCAGTGGGACAAATGTGTAAACTTTATCGAAAGCACCCTTCCTTATGTTGTTGGAAAAATGTTTGTGAATGTGCACTTCCAGGAAGATAAGAAGGAAATGGTAAGTGCTGCTCCCCAGCTGACAAAGACAATGGCAGTTAACCAGATGTGACATGGATATGGTCAACAGGCTAGTATCACCCTTGTAGATCTTCAAGCGACTAATCTAAATAAGAGTTTTGCTTAAAAGGGGAATTCTGCAGTACCATATTAACTAAAAATTCAAGCTCAAGGTAGAATGTTATCATGAAAATTAAGAAATTTTAGAAGTGAGAAAATAGTGTTAAATCACGCAGCATAGAGTCAAAATTCCTTCTGTAGAAATTTAATGCGTAAAGTCAATGCTTAGGAAAAAAGAGGGCCTAGATAATTTTATGTTTGGATATTTGAACTGTTGTAATTACAAAAAATAGAGATTTTCCAGTCAGACCTCTTTGTTTTAGAGATGAGGAAGCCAGAGACCCAATGATGAAGTGACTTATTATTTAACAGCTTTTAATTTTTTGCCAATTTTACTTATTTTTTCCCTCTTAAAAACAACTTTAAAAAAATGAAGTATAATTGATTTACTATGTTGTGTTAGTTTCTGGTGTATAGAAAAGTGATTCAGTTTTATATACTTTTTCATATTCTTTTCCATTATGGTTTGTTATAAGATATTGAATATCATTCTATGTACTATACAGTCAGTCCTTGTTTATATATTTTATTTTATTTTTTTGGCTTTTAAATTCTATCTTTAATATTTTTTAAGTTACTCAATGGATTTTATTACTTTTATAGGTGTACAACGATCACCACAACCCAATTTTATAGCATTTCCATCCCAAACACTCAGCGTACCCCTCTACCCCCCAACCTGTCATATTTGGAAACCATAAGTTTTTCAAAGTCTGTGAGTCAGCATCTGTTGAAGTTCATTCTGTCTTTTTTTCAGATTCCACATGTCAGTGATAGCATTTGATGTTGATGTCCACTGTCCGACTGACTTCTCTTAGCATGATAATTTCTAGGTCTGTCCATGTTGCTAAAAATGCTGGTATTTCTTTCCTTTTAATATCTGAGTAATATTCCATTGTGTGTATGTACCACATCTTCTTGATCCACTCCTCTGTCGATGGGCATTTAGGTTGTCTCCATGTCTTGGCTGTTGTAGATAGTGATGCAGTGAATACTGGAGTACATGTGTCTTTTCAAGTCATGGTTTTCTCTGGATAGATGCCCAAGAGTGGGATTGCGGGATCAAATGGTAATTCTGTTTTTAGTTTTCTGAGGAATCTCCATACTGTTTTCCACAGTGGTTGCACCAATTGACAATCCCACCAGCAGTGTGCTAGGGTTCCTTTTTCTCCACCCCCTCTCTGGCACTTATTGTTTGTAGACTTTTGGATGATGGCCATTCTGGCTGGTGTAAGGTGGTACCTCAGAGTGGTTTTGATTTGCATTTCTCTAATAATGAGTGATGTTGAACATCTTTGCATGTGTTTTTTCAACCATCTGTATGTCTTCTTTGGAGAACTACCTGTTTGGATCTTCTGCCCATTTTTTGATGGGGTTGTTTGTGTTTTTGGTATGGAGCTGCAGAAGGTGTTTATAAATTTTAGAGATGAATCCCTTGTCAGTCACTTCATTTGCAAATATTTTCTCCCATTCTGTGGGTTGTCTTTTTGTTTTGTTTAGGGTTTCCTTTGCTGTGCAGAAACTTTGAAATTTGATTAGGTCCCATTTGTTTATTTTTGTTTTATTGTTATTACTCTAAGAGGCGGATCTGAGAAGATGGTGCTGTGGTTTATGTTGGAGAGTGTTTGGCTTACGTTTGCCTCTAAGAGTTTTATAGTATCTGATCTTATATTTAGGTCTTTAATCCATTTTGAGTTTACTGTTGTGTATGGTTAGGAAGTGTTCTCATTTCCTTCTTTTCCATGTGGCTGTCCAGTTTTCCCAGCACCACTTATTGAACAAGCTGTCCTTTCTCCATTGTACATTCTTGCCTCCTTTGTCATAGATTAGTTGGCTGTAGGTGCGTGGGTTTAATTCTGGGCTTTCTATCCTGTTCCACTGATCTTTATTTCTGTCTTTGTGCCAATACCATACAGTTTTTTTTTTTTTTTTTTTTTTTAGTTTTTTTGTCTTTTGTTGTTGTTGCTATCTCTTGGGCCGCTTCCGTGGCATATGGAGGTTCCCAGGCTAGGGGTTGAATCGGAGCTGTAGCCACCGGCCTACGCCAGAGCCACAGCAACGCGGGATCCGAGCCGCGTCTGCAACCTACACCACAGCTCACGGCAACGCCGGATCATTAACCCACTGAGCAAGGGCAGGGATCGAACCCGCCACCTCATGGTTCCTAGTCGGATTCGTTAACCACTGCGCCACGACGGGAACTCCCCAATACCATACAGTTTTGATGACTGTTCCTGTGTAGTAGAGTCTGAAGTCAGGGAGCCTGATTCCTCCAGCTCAGGATGTCTTTGGCTATTCTGGGTCTTTTGTGCTTCCAAACAAACTTTATTTTGTTCAAGTTCTGTGAAAAAGGTCCTTGGTAGTTTGATAGGGATTGTATTGAATGTGTAGATGGCCTTGGGTAGTATAGTCATTTTGATGATACTGATTCTTCCAATTCAAGAGCATGGTATGTCTTTCCATCTGTTACTGTCATCTTTTATTTCTTTCATCAAAAGAATAAAAGCATTTTATACTTTTCAGGGTACAGATCTTTTGTCTTTTTAGTTAGAATAAAATACTTAGGAATAAACCTTTTTTTTTTTTTTTGGTCTTTTTGCCATTTCTTGGGTTGCTCCTGAGGCATATGGAGTTTCCCAGGCTAGGGGTCTAATCGGAGCTGTAGCCACTGGCCTACGCCAGAGCCACAGCAACGTGGGATCCGAGCCGCGTCTGCAACCTACACCACAGCTCACGGCAACACCGGATCCTTAACCCACTGAGCAAGGGCAGGGACCGAACCCGCAACCTCATGGTTTCTAATCGGATTCTTAACCACTGCGCCACGACGGGAACTCCTTTATTCTTTTTGATGCAATGGTAAATGGGGTTGTTTCCCTAATTTCTCTTTCTGATCTTTCATTGTTAGCATATAGAAATGCAGTCGATTTCTGTGTATTAATTGTATCTTGCGACTTTGCCAAATTCATTGATGAGCTCTAACAGCTTTCTGGTAGTGTATTTAGGATTTTCTAGGTATAGTATCATGTCATTCTGCAAGTCATGATAGTTTTACTTCTTCATTTCCAATTTGGATTACTTTTCTTTCTTTTTCTTCTCTGCTTGCCGTGGCTAGGACTTCTAAAACCATGTTGAAGAGTAGTGGTGAGAGCAGACATCCTTGTCCTGTTCCTGATCTCAGCAGGAATTCTTTCAGCTTTCACTGCTGAGAATGATGTTGGCTGTAGGTTTGTCATATATGGTCTTTATTATGTTTAGGTAGGTTCCCTCTATGCCCACTTTCTTTTTCTTTTTTTTTTCTTTTTGGTCTTTTTGCCTTTTCTAGAGCTGCACACGTGGCACATGGAGTTTCCCAGGCTAGGCATCTAATCGGAGCTGTAGCCACCGGCCTATGCCACAGCCATAGCAACATGGTATCCGAACCTCGTCTGTGACCCACACCACAGCTCATGGCAACGCCGGATCCTTAACCCACTGAGCAAGGCCAGGGATTGAACCTGCAACCTCATGATTCCTAGTCAGATTCGTTAACCACTGAGCCATGAGGGAAACTCCTTTGCCCACTTTCTGAAGGGTTTCTATCAGAAATGGGTGTTGGATTTTGTCAAAGGCTTTTTCCACATCTATTGAGAGGATCATATGGTTTTTATTCTTCAGTTTGTTAATGTGGTGTATCATACTGATTGATTTGTGGATATTGAAACATTCTTGCATCCCTGGAATAAATCCCACTTGCTCATGATGTATAATCATTTTAATGTATTGTTGGATGCAGTTTGCTAGTATTTTGTTGAGGATTTTTGCATCTATGGTTCATCAGTGGAATTGGCCTGAAATTTTCTTTTTTTGTGATATCTTTGTCTGGATTCAGTATCAGGGTGATGGTGGTCTCATAGAATGAGTTGGGGAGTGTTCCTTCCTCTGCAATTTTTTGGAATAGTTTCAGAAGGAGAGGTGTTAGCTCTTCTCTAAATGTTTGATAGAAATTTCCTGTGAAGCCGTCTGGTCCTGGACTTTTGTTTGTTGGAGGTTTTTTAATCACAGTTTCAATTTTAGTTCTTGTGATTGGTCCATTCATCTTTTCTGTTTTGTCTTGGTTTAGTCTTGGAAGATGGCACTTTTCTAAGAATTTGTCCATTTCTTCTAGGTTTTCCATTTCATTGGCATTTAGTTGCACATAGTAGTCTCCTATGATAGTTTGTATTTCTGTGATGTCCATTGTAACTTCTCCTTTTTCATTTCTAATTTTATTGATTTGAGTCCTCTTTTTTTTCTTGTTAAGTCTGGCTAAGGGTTTATCAGTTTTGTTGATCTTTTCAAAGAACCAGCTTTTTGTTTCATTGATCTTTTCTATGGTTTTCTTCATTTCTATTTCATTGATTTCTGCTCTGATCTTTATGATTTCTTTCCTTCTGCTAGCTTTAGATCTTGTCTGTTCTTCTCTCTCCAGCTGCTTTAGATGTAAAGTTAGGTTGTTTATTTGAGCTTTTTCTTGCTTCCTGAGGTAGGCTTGTATTGCCGTAAACTTTCCTCTTAGAACTGCTTTTGCTTCATCCCATAGGTTTTGGAGTATTGTATCTTTGTTGTCATTTGCTTCTAGGTATTTTTTAGTTTCCTCTTTGATTTCTTCAGTGATCCATTGGTTGTTTCATAGCGTGCTGTTTAGTGTCCAAGTGTTTGTGTTTTTTGCAGTTTTTTTCTTGTTGTTGATTTCAAGATGTATAGCATTGTGGCAGGAAAAGATGCTTGATATGATTTCAATTTTCTTAAAGTTACCGAGACTTGATTTGTGGCCCAGAATGTGATAAATCCTAGAGAATGTTCTCTGTGTCCTTGAGAAGAATGTGAATTCTGCTGCTTTTGGATGGAATGTCCTATAAATATCTATTAAGTCCATCTGATATAATGCTTCATTCATGATCTGTGTTTCCTTGTTTATTTTCTGTCTGGATGATCTGTCCATTGCTGTAAGTGGGGTGTTAAAAGTCCCCCAGTATGATTGTGTTACTGTTGATTTCTCCTTTTAAGGTTGTTAGCAGTTGCCTTATATATTAAGGTAATCCTTTGTTGGGTGCATATATATTTGCAATTGTTATGTCTTCTTCTTGGATTGATCCTTTGATCATTATGTAATGTCCTTCCTTGTCTCTTATAATATTCTTTAAGGTCTATTTTGTCTGATGCGAGTATTGCTACTCCAGCTTTCTTTTGATTCCCATTTGCATGGAATATTTTCTTCCATCCTCTCACTTTGAATTTGTATGTGTCCCTAGAAGTGAAGTGGGTCTCTTGAAGACAGTGTATATATATGGGTCTTGTTTTTGTATCCATTCAGCCATTCTATATCTTTTGGTTGGGACATTTAGTCCATTTACATTTAAGATAGTTATTGATATATATGTTCTTATTGCCATTTTATTAACTTTTTTTTTGTTTTTTTGTCTTTTTAAGGCCACACCTGTGGCATATTGAGGTTGCCAAGCTAGGGGTCTAATTGGAGCTGTATCTGCTAGCCTCTGCCACAGCGACAGCAATGCCAGATCTGAGCTGTGTCTGCTGCTTACACCACAGCTCACAGAAATGCTGGATCCTTAACCCTTTGAGCAAGGCTAGGGATCGAACCTGCAACCTTGTGGTTCCTAGTCAGATTCTTTTCCACTGCACCATGATGGGAACCCCCTTGTTAACTATTATGGATTTATTCCTGTTGCTCTTTTTTTCTTCCCTTCTTCCCTTGTTCTCTCCCCTTTGGTTTGATGACTATCTTTAGTGTTGTATTTGAGTTGATTTTTCTTATTCGTGTGTGTGTATCAATTGTAGATTTTTGGTTTGCAGATACCGTGAGGTTTTGATTTAGTAGTCAGTATATATATGAGATTGTTTTAAGTTGTTGGTCTCTTATTTGCAAATGCATCTCCAGTGTCCTGTATTTGTAACCTCCTCTTCTCATGATTTCTGATTTTTTTAGCATATTTGTGCATGGATGATTTCCTACCTTTACTGTATATATGCCTTGACTGGTGAGCCTTCTCACTTGTGGTATTTTTGTTTCTAGTTGTGGCCTTTACTTCTCTGCCTAGAGAAGTTCCTTTAGTATTTGTTGTAAGGCTGGTTTAGTGTTGTTGAATTCTCTCAATTTTTGCTAATCTGTGAAGGTTTTGATTTCTCCTTCAAATCTGAATGAGAGCCTTGCTGGGTAAAGTCATCTTGGTTGGAGGTTTTTTCCTTTCATCATGTTAAGTATATCATGCCACTCCCTTCTGGCCTGTGGAGTTTCTGCTGAACAATCTGCTGGTAACCTTATCGGGATTCCCTTGTATGTTGTTTCTTTTCCCTAGCTGCTTTCAGTATTTTCTCTTTCTTTAATTTTGGTCAGTTTGATTAATATGTGTCCTGGAGTGTTCCTCCTTGGGTCTATTTTATATGGTACTCATTGTACTTCCTGGATTTGAGTGAGTGGTTCCTTTCCCATATTAGGGAAATTTTCGGCTATTATCTCTTGGAATATTTTCTCTGTCCCTTTCTCTCTCTTCTCTGGCATCCCCATAATACGGATGTTGGTCTGTTTGATGTTGTCCCAGAGTTCTCTTAGACTCTCTTCATTTGTTTTCAATCTTTTTTATATTTTTTTGTTCTGCATCAGTGATTTCCACTAGTCTGTCCTCCACCTCACTTATTCGTTCTTCTGTCTCCTGTATTCTGCTGGTGGTTGCTTCTAATGATTTTATTTCAGTTATTGTATTTTGCATCTCTTCTTGCTTAAGTTTTAAATCTTGTATCTCTTTGCTCAGTGTTTGCTGTAAATTATCCATCTTTGCCTCCAGTTTATTTCCAATGTCTTGCATCATCTTTAGCATCATCAGTCTGAAGTCTTTTTCCTGGAGGATGATAATCTCCAGATCACTTAGCTGTTTTTCTGGAGTTTTTTCTTTCTCCCTTACCTGAGTTATAGTTTTCTGCCTTTTCATTTTTATAGGTTTTTGGTGTGGTCTCCTTTTTGCAGACAATAGAGTTGTAGCCTCTTTTACTTCTGTTGTCTGACCCCCTGTAGCTGAAGTTGGTAAGGGGGCTTGCTGTAGGCTTGCTGATGGGAGAGACTGGTGCCTGCCCACTGGTAGGTGGGGCTGATTCCTATCCCTCTGGTGGGTGGGGCTTTGTCTCTGGGTGAGATGAGAGGCTCTTTAGGCCTCCTGTTCACTGATGGGTGGGGCTGTGATCCCACCTGGATTATTGTTTGGCCTGGGGGTTCTCAGTGCTGATGGGTGGGGCCAGATTTTCCCAAAATGGCCACCTCTAGAGGAACACACACTGAGGAATATTCCCGAGTCCTTTGCCTCCGATGTCTTTTCCTGACAAGGAGCCACAGTCACCCCCTGTTTTCCCCGGAGATCCTCCAAGCACTGCAGTCAGGTTTGACCCAGATTCCTATGAAGTCTCTGCTTTGCCCTGGGACCCAGTGCACATGAAAGCCTGTGTGCACCTTTTAAGAATGGGGTCTCTGTTTTCCCCTGGTCCCATGGAGCTCTTGCACACAAGCCCCACTGGCCTTTAATGCCACATGTTCCCAGGGCTCTTTTTCCTAATGCCAGATCCCTAGGTGCGGAGACCTGACGTGGGCCTGAGAACTCTCACTTCTGTAAATGAGTCTCTGTGATACAGGTACTTTCCAGTCTGTGGGCTTCACACCCAGTGCGTATGGGGTTGCTTATATCATGAAGTCATCCCTCCTATCTCTTGATGTGGCCGCCTCTTTGTCTTCTGGAGTGGGATATCTTTTGGAAAGTTTCCAGTCCATTTGGTTGAAGGTTGTTCAGCATTTGGTTGTAATTTTGTTGTTATTTGTGAGAGAGGGTGAATCCCAGTCCTTCTGTTCTCCCATGTTAATCCTGTTTCCTATGTATTTTATATGTAGTAGTTTGTACCTGCTAATTTCAAAGTCCTAATCTGTTCTTTCCCTGTTTCCCCTTTGGTAACCATACATTTGTTTTCTATGTCTGTGACTCTATTTCTATTTTGGAAATAAGTTCATTTGCATCATTTTTTAGATTCCACATATAACTGATACCATATGGTATTTTTCTTTTTCTGATTTACTTCATTTAGTATGATAATCTCTAGGTCCATTCATGTTGCTGCAAATGGCACTTCATTCTTTTTTTATGAGTGAATAGCATTGCATTGTATATGTTTGTATATGTACATATCACACCTTTTTTGTAAAACTGAAGTATAGTTGATTTACAATGCTCTGTTAATATCTTTTTTTTTCCCTTTTTAGAGCCACACTTGAAGTACATGGAAGTTCCCAGGCAAGGGGTCAAATTGGAGCTGCAGCTGCCAGCCTACACCATAGCCAGAACAATGCCAGGTTCAAGCTGCATCTGCAACCTACACCACAGCTCATGGCAATGCCGGATCCTTAACCCACTAAGCAAGGCCAGGCATTGAATCTACATCCTTGTGGATATTAGTTGGGTTCGTTACTGCTGAGCCACAGCGGGAACTCCTGCTGTGGGTACGATTCAGTTATACACACACACACACACACACACACACACATTCATTTTTAAAATTTTCTTTTCCATTATAGTTTATCATAGGATATTGAAAATGGTTCCCTGTGCTATATAGTAGGACTTTGTTGTTTATCTATTCTATATATAATAGCTTAGATCTGCTCAACCCAGCCTTCCTACTCTCCCTCACCCAACCCCTTCCCCCTTGGCAATCACAGGTTTGTTCTCTATGTCAAGTCTGTTTCTGTTTAATGTTTTAGATTCCACAAATTGTTGATATCATACGATATTTGTCTTTCTCTTTCTTACTTCCTCTACTTAGTATGATTATCTCTAGGTCCATCCATGTTGCTGCAAATGGCATTATTTCATTTTTTATGGGTGAGTAGTATGCCATTTTATCTTTTTTATCCAGTCATGTGTTGATGGACAGTTAGGTTGCTTCCATGTCTTGGCTATTGTAAGTAGTGCTACAGCAAACATTGGGCTGCATGTATATTTTCAAAGTACAGTTTTGTCTGGGTATATGCCCAGGAGTGGGATTGGTTGATCTTATGGTAGCTCTATCCTTAGTTTTCTGAGGAACCTCCGTACTGTTTTTCATAGTGGGTGGACCAATTTATACTCCCACCACCAGTATACGAGGGTTTCCTTTCCTCCACACCCTCTCTAGCATTTCTTATTGCAGACTTTTTAATGATGGCCATTCTGACTGGTTTGAAGTGATACTTGATTGTTGTTTTGATTTACATTTTTCTAATAATCAGGAATGTTGAGCATCTTTTCCTGTGCCTGTTGGCCATATGTATGTCTTCTTTGGAACAATGTCTATTTAAGTCTTATGCCCATGATTAGGTTGAAAACACAACTTTTTATTGAAGTATAGTTGATTTTTAGTGTGTATTAGTTTCAGGTGTACAGAAAAGTGATTCACTGAAACACATACATTTATTCTTTTTCAGATTCTTTTCCCATATAGGTTATTTCAAGATGTTGAATATAATTCCCTGTGCTATACAGTAGGTCCTTGTTTATCTGTTTTATGTATCATAGTGAGTATATATTAATCCCATACTCCTAATTTATCCCTCCCCTTTTTCCTTTTGATAACTATAAGCTTGTTTTTATATCTATCAGTCTGTTTCTCTTTTGCAAATTTATTTGTGTCATTTTTTTCAGATTACACATATAAGTGATATAATTTTGTCTTTGATTTCACTTATGTGATCATCTCTCAGTCTGTTCATGTTGGTGCAAATAGTATTATTTCTTTTTTATGGCTGAGCAATATTCTGTTTTATATTTGTACCACATTCTCTTTATCCATTCCTGTTGACGGACGCTTAGGTTGCTTCCATGTCTCAGCTATTGTAAATAGTGCTGCTGTAAGTGTTGGGGTGCATATATATTTTTGAACTCAAATTTTCTCCAGGTACATGCCCAGGAGTGGGATTGTTGGATCATATTATAGTTCTTTCTTTAGTTTTTTTTAAGGAACCTCTACACTGTTCTCCATAGTAGCTGCACCAATTTACATTCCCATCAACAGTGTAGGAGGGTTCCCTTTTCTCCACACCCTCTGATATTTGACAACTATTGAGTGACTTAGAAATAGAAATAAAATACAGGTTTTTTCCCTCTCCTTATGCTGTTTTCTAAAAACTGAAGAGGTACGACATTTATTTCACAGAGAACACTGTCAGTTTATTCATAAACTTAAAAAGAAATCCTTTTATTTTGTATATTTCTAAACATATATGAAAAGCGCATTGTAATGAACTTCCCTGTCCCCATAATCTGTGGCTTTTTGTAATTGTGGTAGTGGTATTAATGGCCCAGCCAGATATATCTACTAATAAAGGCTGAGGTTTAATTTCATTCATTTACTCCACAAATATTTGTTGAACACTTATTATATACCAGCCATTGTTCTAGGCACTTGAGATACAGCAAAGAATAGACAAAGCTCCTTGACCTCACTGAGTTGATATTCTATTGGTGAGGGCATAGAAAAAAAATCAACACGACATATGCATTAACAAGTGTGTGAGAAGATGATAAGGACCCTGAAAAAGAGAAGAATGAGGTCAGGGTAAAGACAGATCAGGAGTGCTGGAAGGTATGGGTATGTGGGGTGCATAGTAGGATTAAATAGGATGATCAAGGAAAGCCTCATTGTGAAGATGACATTTGGCAAAGGTTCTACTGCACCAGGTGGTAGCGGTAGAAGTTGTGTGTGTGGGGGGGTGGGGGGGTTGAATACCTTCTGAAGGATAGGACCAGCACCATTTGCTGAGAGAATGAGATATTGCAACTATCAGGGGGAAGAGTGTTCTAAGCAGATGGAGCAGCTAGTGCAAAATCCCTAAGGCAGGTATGTGCCAGGAGGGCTCAAGAAAGAGCAGGGAGATCCGCGTGGTGCAGGGTGAGTGAGGGTGAGAGAAGTTGGTACCGAGGTCAGAGCAATAACAGGGATGGTGCGGCATTTTATAAGATTTGTAGGGGGAGTTCCTGTTGTGAGCCAGCGGGTTACAAACCCAACTAGGAACCTTGAGGTTGTGGGTTCAATCCCTGGCCTTGCTCAGTGGGTTAAGGATCTGGTGTCACTGTGGCTGTGGTATAGGCCGGCAGCTGTAGCTCTGATTCGACCCCTAGCCTGGGAGCCTCCATATGCCGCAGGAGTGGCCCTAAAAAGCAGAAAAAAAAAGTCTTGTAGGACACTGTAAGAATGTTGGCTTTTACCCTGAGTGAAGTGGGGAACTAATGCAGGCTTTTGAGCAGAGGCCTGATGTGACTTGACTTATGTTGAGAGGATCACCCTGGCTGCTGTGTTGAGATGAGATTGTAGCAGGTGAAGAATAGAAGCAGGGAGGCCACTTAGCTAACTCACAGACATTGAAAAACTTATGGTCTCCAGAGGAGACAGTTTGGGGGGTGGGGGGATGTGCTTGGGCTGTGGGATGGAAATCCTGTGAAATCAGATTGTGATGATCATTATACAACTACAGATGTGATAAATTCATTTGAGTAATTTAAATAAATAAATAAAAATTAAAGCCATAAAAAAAAAAAAAGACTGTCAGAGGGACCAGGCCAGAGGTGATGGTGGTTCGCACCAGGTGGTAGCAGTAGAAGGTGTGTGTGTGTCGGGGGCGGGGGGGGGGGGGGTTGAATACCTTCTGAAGGATAGGACCAGCACCGTTTGCTGACAGATTTGTTGAGGGTCTGAGAAGAAGAGTTCTGAGTTAGAGTGGATGGAAATACGGAGTTGCTGTGAACTGAGAGGAGGAATACTCTGGGGAGGATCAGGTTTGGAAGGGAAGGTCAGGAGTTCAGTTTTGGCCATGTCGACTTTGAGATGTTTGCCGACTTCCACATGGAGATGTCAAGGAGGCAGTGGGGTATATGAGCCCTGAGTTTAGGACAGAAGTTGGGGTTGAAGGTTAGGGGAGAGAGGAGAAGGCTGGCAGTATAGTATGGCTGCCTGGAGGCAGTAATGGTCTAGGAGAGGTTGGAAGTCACCAATTTTAAAAACACTCGTCATCTTGGCTGTGTGTTCTTCTCCATCTGTTTCAGCTGCATTAGAAGAGAAGGGTCTGTTTTGAATTAGAAATTTGAATTTAGCTTTTTTTTTTTTGGTGGGGGAAGGTTCATTTTCTTTGTGAAGCATTAAGTGTTCTCCAGTGGTGCAGTAGGTTACGGATCCCGTATTGTCACTGGCTGGTCATAAGCTGCAACTCGGATTCGATCCCTGGCCCTGTTAGTTTCTCTCACAAAAGGTAACTTCTACTCTGTTTTGAGAAATTGTCCTGTGTTGGCAGTCTCTCAAAAATAGTCAGCTCCAAATAATCAATATGCCAAAGAAGCATATTTTGGGATGGTATATTTTGCTCTGCTTCACTAGTAACAATCCACTGTGGTTAGTCCGATATGAATATGTAAGCAGCTCAGGTGCAGGTGGTCATTAAACACTGACTTTAAAAAAGGCAATAGGAGTTCCTACTGTGGTACAGTGGGTTAAGGACCTCGCATTGTGACAGCTATGGTGTAGGTTGCAGCTGAGGCTTGGATTCGGTCCCTGGACTGAGAACTTCCGTATGCCGTGGGTGCATCCAAAAAAGAAAAGAAAAAAAAAGGCAAAGCCGTAAGTTTGTCATAATGATTCAACTGGTTGGTATTGTGTTGATATGTATTACATAACTACATATTATGTGCTGAGTTTTGCTTTGAGATATCATAATTGAAGTACATTTACTTGGATTTTTTCTCTTTTGATACTTTGGAGAATTTTCTGCCAAGTTTGAGACTTTATATTTGAACCTTCTTGCAAATAATTCCACTGAAGAATTAATGTCTTATTTTAAAATACTCAATATTCCCATTGTGTTTTCTTTCACTCCTTGGTTGGAATAAATGGATTGAGATTTTATCAGATAATCACAGTGGTAACGTTATAAGCCTTGGGAAGGATATAAAAACAACTAAGGGATAATGGAGGTGTTTTTTTTTATATATAGCAGGATTTTTTTTTTTGGCAGTGAAGAATTTTAAGTAATATAAAAGGTATGTGGATTAATTTGTTTTTCTCAGTTTTGGTGTAAAAGTCCCTTTTTCATGTGTCAGGGTGTGACATTCTAAAAGTTGATTTTGGCAGTTCTCCTCTTATGTTGATGTATGTGAGACATGGAGGTAATGTGATAGTTACACAGATACTCATCTCTTTTACATAAAATTATTTGCTTCCCTTAAGCAGAAGCTCTTTGCCTCAGGGAATACTTAAGTTGGAAACTTATAAGAGAAATATCTGGCTTTTTATAGCCATGTTACAGGGCTCTCATCCAAGAACCACCTGGAACCACTGATTGACTTGAAAAATATTGTGTATTATTAGCTACAATCCAAAGAGAGAAACAGAGAGATCCCCAATGGGACAAATTCCAGAGACACTAACTCAGAGGGAGAACTGCCATTGTTTTATTTTCAAAAACAGTTGTTAAGCAAATGAATGTAGTTGGAGAGAGGGTTGAACTTTAGGTACTTCTCAAACTTTAATATGTGCTGGAATCACCGGACAATCTTCTGGTTAAAATGTACAATCTCATTGCATTTTAAGTGAGGCTGGGGTAGGACCCAAGAATTTGCATAACAACGTCTCACGTGTTGCTGGTGCTACCTGTCCAAGACCTCACTTGGAATAGCAAGGCCTTTGCATCGTTCATTTGTTTGCAAACAGTTACTGGTGTTAAAAACAGCTCTGGTGATCCTGTGAGCAGGGCAGGCATTTGACTCGGGCAGCAGTACTTTACCAGAGCCTGTTGGGTTAGTGCAAGCATCCGCTTCGATTTTCATATCATTGAGAATTTCCCTGATACAAATTCGTTTAAATGGACTGTGCCAAACCCTTTGTGAGTGCCTCCAGGCTCCCTCCCCATCACCACCCCCCTCCGGCTATTTAGCTTTTTTTTTTTTGAAAACTGGTACCTAGATTCCTCTAAGAGACTCTGCTTCTCCTCAGTATCTCTGATTCTCTAGCCTCTTAATGGCGGGTTAGCACTACTGCCTCTGGTTGGGACCCTTTTTATAGAGAGGGTGGGAGGAGCAGCAGTTCATTTCAAGGTTTCCTTTGTAGAGGAGAAAGCATCCTCCCTTATTCCTCCAACCTCCCAGGGTTCTCTTCCTTTTCTTTCTTTTTTTAAAAAAATTTTTTGTTAGAGTGTAATCAACTTACAATGTTGTGCCAGTTTCTGCTGTACAGCAAAGTGACCCCGTCATACATATATACATATTCCCTTTCTTAGACTGTCTTCCATCATGATCTATCCCAAGAGACTAGATAGAGTTCCCCTTGCTATACACAGGCCCTCATTCCTCATCCATTCTATATGTAATAGTTTGTACCTACTAACCGCAAACTCCCGGTCCATCCCACACCTTTCCCCATCCCCCTTGGCAACCACAAGTCTGTTCTCTATGTCTGTGAGTCTGTTTCTGTTTTGTAGATAGGTTCGTTTGTGCCACCTTTTAGATTCCACGTGGAAGTGACGTCATCTGGTATTTGCCTTTGTCTTTCTGACTTAGTTCACTCAGTATGAGAATCTCCAGTCATGTCCATGTTGCTGCAAATGGCCTTTTCATCATAGAAAAGTTCCTATTTCCTTATGACTTCCCACATGCAAGTGTCCATGTGCACACAGCTACACAATTGTATGTTCCTATTCACTCATACATAACCATAGGAGTTTCGCAAATTTAATTAGAAACAGGAAGAATAGCATGTAGAGAAAGGAGAATCCTTCCAGTAAAAGCCACCTAAAGAGGCCACATGGAATAATTGCCTACCTTTCAGATGGTGAGACAGGGCCTTAACCCATGTGGCTGGCTGCAAACTTTACTAGTACTAGCGGGACAGGCCACTGGAGTGAGAACAGGGAGCTGTAGAGCTCTTTTGACACTAGTTGCCTTTGTTACCTAAGGTAGCACCGTCCAGTAGAACTTGATGTGAGCCACGTATGTAATTTTACATTTTCTACCAGCCTTTTTAAAAACTAAAAGGAAACAAGTGGAATTAATTGTAACGATATATTTTGTTTAATCAGGTATATCCAATATATTATCGTTTCAACAAGCAATTGATATAAAATTATTAATGCAGTAGTCCATAGGCTTTATTTCATACTAAGTCTTTGAAACCCCATGCATATTTTATATTTATTGCACATCTCAATTGGGACTAACCCCATTTCAAGAGTTTAATTGCTTTGTTTGGCCACCATTTATTGGACAGTGCCTGTCTAAAGAATTGAAGAGGGACCCTTTGAGTTCAACATGGCAGGGCATAGTCCCTGGGTGAGTAGATGGTTGTGGCCAGGGCTGGGGAGGTGGAGTCGTTGGTGTCTCAGCAACTGGATTTCTCAGAGGGCTCCAGTATGAGAGGAGAAGGACTCAGGCAACCCCCGGCAGGATTCCTGGTCTGGGAATAGGGGTGGGAGTTGGAGTCAAGCTACTCCTTGGTGAGGATGTCACAGGTTGTCTGAGATACCAGCGTAGAGGGAGAAGCAAATTCCAGACTTTACTCTGAAGTAAGCACGTGGGAGGCTTGGTTCTCATTGGCTCAGGGACCGGATACTGTGGAGTGTGCAAGTTAAAGATATTCTATGCCCGAAAGGTGCAGAGGACTCAGTCAAGGCGAAAGCCAGGGGCTCCAAGCTCAAATACTCTCACAGCCAGTGAGGAACGTTAAATACCGTACAGGAGTAAAGCTGCCTGGGTGTCGGCAAAAGCCATGGCAAGTGCAATGATGAATGGCATTGGCACCTGGGCCTCGGTGTCTGTCCCGGTGATGAAGAGGAATGACTGTGATATTTAGGATTTAGCTCAGGCTGTATTCATGCAGGATGCTTGCCCAAGGTTGCTAGGTTTCTGGGTTTTTCTGTTTATTTATTTATTTATTTATTTATTTTTCCATTTTTGGCTAGCCCAAGGCATATGGAGTTCACAGGCCAGAGCCAGGGTGGCAATGCTGTCTCCTTTAACCCACTTTGCCAGGCTGGGGACTGAATCTGAGTCCTGGTACTGCAGAGATGCCACCAATCCCGTTGGGAAGTCCTGTTTATTTTTTGAGAGAGAACTCAGAAATACGGATTTTTTTTTTTTGTCTTTTGTCTTTTTGTCTGTTGTTGTTGTTGCTATTTCTTGGGCCGCTCCCGCGGCATATAGAGGTTCCCAGGCTAGGGGTCCAATCGGAGCTATAGCCACCGGCCTACGCCAGAGCCACAGCAACGCGGGATCCGAGCCGCGTCTGCAACCTACACCACAGCTCACGGCAACGCCGGATCGTTAACCCACTGAGCAAGGGCAGGGACCGAACCCGCAACCTCATGGTTCCTAGTCGGATTTGTTAACCACTGCGCCACGACGGGAACTCCAGAAATACGGATTTTTATGTGAAATCACCCACATTTTAAATCTTGGTCAGTATTTTGGTTGCCAGACTGAATACGTCCTTGGGATACCATTTTGTGCCTTTTATGCTAACGTTTTCTCTCTAGTTTTCAGACCCCAAAATCATGACCTTCTCTGTTAGAGAACTTCTTTAATTTTTTAAATCTTATTTAGAAGAAGATCATGCCTAATTTTAAAATATAGCATATCAGCTAAATATTTAGCAAGTTGCTTTTGTGGAAAGTTATATACAGGATATAAAAATGGAACTTTCTCAGAGAATCCATGATATATTGTCTGTCACATAAGTAGAGACCATGCTGTCTTCCTCCTGTGCCAAACTGATGTGTAGGCTCAGGACCTCAGTGACAGGAAAGAAGATTTAGAGGTATGTATGTTTGTGTGGAGGGATGTCTAAGGTTGTTACTTGTTATTTTTCTCTTCTTCCATTCAATTTTTTTTTTTTTGGTCTTTTTAGGGGCACACCTGCGGCACATGGAGGTTCCCAGGCTAGGGATCCAATTGGAGCTGTAGCTGCTGGTCTATATCACAGCCACAGCAACGCCAGTTCCGAGCCGTGTCTGCAGCCTACACCACAGCCACAGCAACGCCAGCTCCGAGCCGCGTCTGCAACCTATACCACAGCTCACGGCAACACCAGCTGCTTAACTCACTGAGTGAGACCAGGGATCAAACCTGTGTCCTCATGGATGCTAGTCGGGTTCGTTAACTGCTGAGCCACGACGGAAACTCCCCATTTTTAAATTATTAATGATAATTTATATCTGTAATGTATGAGCAAATGCCCCAGATAGATATCCGTGTCTATGGCAGGCAAACAGAGATCCCAATAATAGCTGCATAATCTTTTTTAAAATACAATGATGATAATAAAACACCTAATTTTTTTCTTTTTTTGGCAGCATCCACAGGATATGAAAGTTCCCCGGCTAGGGATCAAACCCACACTGCAGCGGTGACCTAAAACAGCTGACTTGTACTGAGATTTAGTTGGATGTCTGGTACTCATTCTAGGTGCTTTCAGTATGTTAACTTATTTGATCCTCACCATCACTGCCCTCATTTTTCTAGGTGAAAACACCGAGGCTCAGAGAGTTTAAGTAAATTCCCCAAGGTCATACAGCCTGAAAATGGTTTATAGGTGGGGTTCAGGTCCAAACAATTTAGCTTTAAGTCAGTGTTCTGTTCCCTTGCTTTTCTCTGAAAAACACTTGATCTTCACCATTTTTATAACTGAAATGAGGAGACTAGTTATAATGAGGAGCCTTCTTAGTGCCTTGTCCTATAATTAATTCACCCTCAGCAGGAAATTATTTATTCATAAATTAAGATCTTAGAAAAATAAAATGCTCCTATTTCCTTGGTATTTTATAGGTAGAGAACAGTTGCAATAGATTTTTGCTTCTAGTATCTTAATATTTTAAAGACAGAGTGAAGCCTTTATTCAAATCTAACCGGTTGACATTACATTTTTTGGTGTTCTTATAATATTCAGAATAAAGAAGGAAACAGTAATAAGCAAGCTAATTATCAGAGATTTTATTTAAAAGCCACTTTTGAGGTCTATCTTTGGCTCAGTCCACCCACTGAGCACAATTTCTAGTATTTTCTACATTTATCATTCTGAAGAGTGATCCCTGATGTTTGGATTGTTGACCTGAGGCTCTGTAAGGTTTCTCATTATAACAGTCTTTTTAGGAGTTCCCTTGTGGCACAGCAGGTTAAAAACCCGGCATTGTCAGTACAGCAGCTTGGGTCGCTGCTGTGGGGCAGGTTTGATCCCTGGTCTGGGAATTTTCATATGCCACGAGTTCGGCCAAAAAAACAAACCACCCCAGTCTTTTAAAAATGGTTACCATTTCTTTTTGGTTACTAAGGCGGAAATGTAGACATGTACATCCAAGAACAATTTTCTATTGTATTGATGCAAAGGAAAAAATTATTTCTGCTCTATATTTTAATTTTAATTTCTAGAAAATTCAAGGAAACCGGAGTTTCCATTTGAATGTTTGGGCTGAGCTAAGTTATTAAACCACATAGTTTTATTTCGTTGCAGACACCGTGTCCCCATATTACCTGTCTTTATTCGTATCTCAACTCTGCCAATAGGTATTTTACTACTGCTCCCTAAAACTTTCTGGTTTTGTTATAGAGCAAACCCAGTTCAGGAAAAATTATTCTGATACTTGTTAAAATGATAAAGACGACTTCATTCAGGACTATTGCAAAGAGTGTCAAGACTTTCAAAGTAGAGGAGAGAAATCAGGCTCAACCCTGAATCTGGCAAATCCAGCTGGGCACTTAGGGTGAACAAGTGGAGTGGAGTCATCGGGGATGGAAAAATGACTGATTCAAGGGTCAGGGGACTTTTCTGAAGGCAAGCCATGGTGCTCAGATTTCAAAGGTGGGGGATAAGGAATTTGACCAGATACAGAGAGTGCAGGGGATTCTCTCTCAACTGACTTTTTTTTTTTTTTTTTTCCCCAAAACTGTCCTGTGCAGGCCTGGCAAGGATGGGATTGGGCCATCACTGAGGACTAGTCAAGAGGGCTTAGCGGAGCCCGACTAAAGTTTGATCAAGGAGAGAATCTTTCAAATCAAAGCTAAAGTCACTGATCTCTTATTATACATTAAAATAATCTGTATGCAGAAGGTTAATTAGTTAAAGAAGAACAAATCTTTTATTATATTTCAGATACAGACTTTATTAACTGAAGAATGAAATCTTTACTTGCTGTGTAAGACAATACACTGATTTCTTCTGTACTCTAGTAGCTCATTTGTTTTTCCCTCTATGGTAAGGACATCGTTCATGTCCCCGAGTAATGCCACAGATGACCTACAGTATTTTCGAATATTCTGAGTGCTCTTGCTTGAGCAATTCTGGTAGTAATTCTTAGCCCAAGAACAGGTTTCTCCTCCCACCCCATACTGCTGCAGCTGGTGCCAGAGACTTAAGTACCCACATGGGTCCAATTGCAGTGGTGGAGTTTGAACTTGCAACCTCCATATACCAGGAGTTCACCTCATTAGTTAGCCAAGATAATTGAATTGATGTACTGCCATTAATATTCAAGTTCTCCAATTCCCCTGCTCACCGTTTCTCTCAGTGGTCAAGTAAATGAGATGTAACTCTAACGTTAGTGGCAGAAGTCACATGAAAGTCAAGTGTCGTGCATTATCGCAAAACCCTCAGGCTGAGGGGTTCTTCATTCCTTACAGACGCTGCTGCTCATAAGAGTTGCTCTCAGTGCAGCCATTGTACTGACAAAGATAAAGCGCCCTGCAAGGCAGGTCATGCAGAGACAGGATATGCTATCTGGCTGTCAAGTGCCCTGTTTCTGTTTGCTTAGTCAGTGGTATCCACTCTCATGTTAGTCAGTTTCTCTGGGTCTTTGCGAAAACCTCTCTGAATTAAGGCAAGCAAAGTGACCGAAGTTTTAAAGAGCTTTTAAAATATAGTTATAAGATAATTGACCTTACCAAAAAGTTACATCTGATTTTTTGAAAACTTGCAGTAGCATCTCATAACCCAGCTCCACCTGCACCACATGGAAATTCCTGGGCCAGGGATTGAACCTGAGCCACAGCTGTGACCTACACTGCAGCTGCAGTAATGCTGGATCCTTTAATCCACTGCACTGCGATGGTGATCGAACCTGCATCTCTGTGGCTACCTAAGCCACTGCAGTTGGATTCTTAACCCAGTGCACCACAGTGGGAACTCCCTAGCTCTACTCTTTTATCAGTTCAGGCAAGTTAACCCCTTTGTGTCTGTCTTCCTGTTCATGAATGGTACACAAGTTTTGCTGCTACAGTAATGCTGTGTAACAGTCAGCCACAAACCTTCAGTGGCCTTCACCAGTGAACAGTTATTGTTGGCACCCTTGGAGTTGGTTGGCGGTCCCCTGGGCAGCTCTGCCTATTCTGGCTAGGTGCCTCCAATGTCTGGGGCTTGGCTGGTCTAGGCTGGCTTCAGCATAGGGGATCAGGAGGATTCAGCTCTGCTCCAGGTGTTTTACTTCCTTCAGCCGCTGGCCTGGGCATGTTCTTAATAGCGATGGCCGAGGAGCACATGAGCTGGCGGTGGCATGTTCCCTTGGCCCAGGCTCAGAACTGCATAATGTCATGCCTGCTTTCTGTTTCCCAAAGCAAGCCACATGGCCAGCCCAGATGAACAGAGCAGGTAATTACACTCTGCATCTTTAGCGAAAGGTCCCACAGCAAAGGCCATGGATAGCGGACTGAGGGTATAGGGTTAAGAGCCATCGTTGCAGTGAATCAGAGATAGGAATACACGCAGTACCTACCTTGCTGGTTGGTGATGAGGACTGAATGGGATCGTCCACGTAGAAAGTGTAGCATAATGTCTGGTGGGTGGTGCCTGCCCAGTGACTGAGCTACTGTTACCACTGTGCACCGTGCCCAGGGTCAGTCTTGAAGACAGAATTCATACCACCAAACAGCTGTGGTGACTCTTCTGCATTGAGATCTCTTCTTTCTAATTTCAAAAGAGTGAATTGGAGGGAGGGACCTGGGGGTTTTGCTCTTCTTACTCCTCCATACATGCCCAGTGTGGTAGCTTCTGGTTGGGATAAAGATCCTTTTAAGGCGAGAGTCCTGGCCACATTCCAGCACCTGTCCCGTCATTTACCGCTAAATCTGGCTCCTACCAGAGTCTCATGAAACTAGTCAAAGAGCCAAATATAATTTCTCTAACAGTTCCAGGTTTCACAACTCTCTACGGGCTAAATCTTATTACAATAAATGTTCTCAGACCCCAGTCCTGACAGCTCTTTTTAAGCAACCTTTGGTAAAATGACAGCCAGCAAAACAAGTAATTTAGAAAACTCTTTGGGAATTCTTTTGAAAGAAGTATGGACACTACTCTTGCCCTCGTCCTTGAGTTGTGCTGCCACAATGATGACACATTTGCCTCAACTTTCTTTTTTTTTTTTTTTCTTTTTGTCTTTTTAGGGCTGCACCCGCGGCATATGGAAATTCCCAGGCTAGGGGTAGAATTGGAGCTGCAGCTGCCAACCTACGCCATAGCCACAGCAACGCAGGATCTGAGCCAAGTCTGTGACCTACGCCACAACTCATGGCAACACCAGATCCTTAACCCACTGAGCCAGGCCAGGGATCAAACCTGCATCCTCATGGATACTAGTCAGGTTCGTTACCACTCAACCACAACGGGAACTCCATGGCCCAAGTTTCTTGTTTGTTGTTTCTGTCTCTGGGATAACATTAGACACTGTTGCCTTTGCCACATATTATTGGCCACAGTCTTGTCAAGCAGATCTGATCAGACCTGTGGGCTGCAAAGACCCTGTCCTGGAAGTTCATTTCACTGAAAGAAAGCACTTAGGCCCTCCAACAGAGCCGAGCTTTAGAAGTGACCCCAGCAGAATTCCTTGCTGGAGGGAGTTTACCCAGTAGCCGATGGCTAGACCATTATGAGACTAATTGACTTCTAAATATTACTCTGTTTTCTGAGCCCTGTTCTCTCTCAGAGTAGGAAAGTAGGAAATAGAAAAAGGTGAATTAGAAAATTAGAACACAGTCTATCTATTCACATCCAGTAAATATAATTTTACTCTCACTACCTCCACCCCAGCCTTATGGTTTTTTAATAAGAGAACATGCTAAACAACTTTATAGCATGTCTAGGACCCAAATAACTTGATTCTTTTTTTCTTTTGCCAACATTTTGAATAGCTATGCAAGTTTGTTAATCCTGACAGACTGGTATGATTTTATTAGGTTGTTTGGCTTCCGGAAACAGATCGTTTTCTAATTATCCTTAGTTTTTCTGGCTTAACCACTTCTCCCACCTTCGTAAGGGTCTCTTACTTTTTTTTTTTTTGGCTGCATCTGTGGCATCTTGACATTTATGGGCCAGGGGTCAAACCTGAGCCACATTTGTGACCTCTGCCACAGCTGTGGCAACAACAGATACTTAAGCCACTGCACCACAAGGGAACTTACTTCTTTACTTCTTATTTCAATGTCATTATTATATTTTTATCAGGAGCCAGTTCAAGCTCATGTTCATAAATATGGTGAATCAGTGGATAGTTAATATCTATTAGAGCATTGATTTATTTAATATCTATATTTCTGGTGAAGTGACCTTATCAGAAAGAAAAGCTTTAGTAACTTTCCTTTGATTGCAGCCTATTTCTTCTGGGTTAACCACATGAGTTATAATTTTTATTTTTCATATTCAGTAGTCACGTGGTTGCAACTTAAGGAACCATGCCCTGCTCTAGACCACTGGGGAGACTGGAGACTTTTAATTATGTTTTATTAAGATATAACTTCTGAATATATTAAAGGGAAATTTCTTTAACATTATGCTTTTTATTTAATAATTTCATTAAAATTACATTATTTTAAGATTAATGCACATAATTAACCTTGAAGGTTTTTTTCTTCTTTAGAAACTCCATCAACCTATAGCTCTTTTTATCAGATATCTTTTGTATTATATATGTGTATATATATATATATTTTAAGCCATTCTTAGCCATCTATCCTGTACCGTGTTGCCATCATCAGCCTTAGCATGGATTGACCTTACTGAGTCATTTGTTTTCCCCTACAGTTTATATTTGGAATAACTGCTGGAATAACCGTTATAAAAGATATTTGATTAAATTTCACTGCTTTGCTAGATACACACTCAAGGTTTTGAAAAACATAAATCGTATTTATTGAGCATCTGCTATTGTATTATATGAGATACAAAATCATATCATGTAAGATGTTAAATCATAAAACTAACAACTTTATGTAGGTTTTTTTTTTTTTTTTTAATGGCTGCTTCTGTGGCACATGGAGGTTCCCAGGTTAGGGGTCAAATTGGAGTTGTAGCTGCTGGCCTATGCCATAGCAACACAGGATCTGAGCCCAGTCTTCAACCTACACCACAGCTCACAACAATGCTGGACCCTTATCCCACGGAGCGAGGCCAGGGATCCAACCTATGTCCTCATGGGTGCTAGTTAGATTCGTTTCTGCTGAGCCACGAGGGGAACTCCTGAAACTAACAACTTTAAATTTGTGAATCATTGTAAGGGAAGAAAAATTATTTTTACCTTTCCTTTTCTAGGTTCTTGGCTAAGACCCCTCTGTAATAAAACAAAAAACAGATTAAGGGGGGAAAACAGGTTTAATAAGATGTATACCTCCTGTATACGTGAGAGAAACCCAGGAAAACTGAGTAACTTTCTCAAATGGCCCAAGCTATCACCTTAAATACCATCTCTAGCTAAAGTCAAAAGATGTTGGGGAGGGAAACCATTTATGGGAGGTTACCAGGCAAAGCACAATAAACAGAGTAAGGTCTTTAGGCAGATTGAAGTCTTCTCCATAGATAAAAGTTTCTAGAGATTTAGTCTTGACTACTTTTCTGGTTCAGAGAGGGAGACCCCTTTTCAAATGGGGATTTCCCTTATAAATGTAAATGTCTCTTACAAAAGGGTACCTTCTCTGTTTTCTGAGCTTTTTCTAGTCTGCTGTTTCTTAAAAATAATTAGTACCAAGTATAAAATAATCCTCAGGCCAAAGAGGCATGTTTTGGGATGGCCAGTTCTGCTCCCCTTCAGCACTTTTTAGGTAGCTTACATATCCATGACTTCATCTGATCTAAATCATGATTGCTGTTCTCAAAGCTTATGGATTTGTTGGGAAAATAAATAATAAAATAACTACAAATGGCAATTAAACACACCCCTATATTGTTCTCATTATAAGCCTAATAAGAACCCAGACAAGGAACTGAAAGTGTAGGTTTAAGTGTTTTTTAAGTGTTTGGGATTCACGGATATGAGGTAGGATCTGAGATGGCCATGTGGGATTTCCTTGTCAACAGAGACAAACCTTTGAAGGAAACTACAACTGACGGTGGGGTGAACTGACCCTTTCTATTACCGAGCTGAACTTGGGTTTGCTTGCCCAGTGTGCAACAAAGTCAATCTACTGACTCTGGATTGTGTTGAAAGGAAGTACAGCATTTATTTGCAGAGTGCCAAGCAAGGAGGACAGGCAGCTAATGCTCCAAAGACCCGAACTGCTCGATTGGTTTTGGGCAAGGGTTTCTAAATACACTATTGGGGTGAGGGTCGCAGGGTGTCTGATCAGCCTGTGGACATTCTTCTGATTGGTTGTTAGTGAGGTAACAGGGTGATGTTTTGAGAATCTGAAGTATCCGTCTTCTCGTTCCAGCCAGTCTTGGATCTGTGTGCCTGTGGTCAGCAGTTTCTATCTGGTGGGGTCCTGGTTTCTGTAAACCAAGGATGTGTGTCAGATTGTTACCTGTATCCCTTGAGGAGGAACTAGGAGTACTGTGACTCTGTTTTATAGCTGAAATATTGTGCAAGCTATCATTACTTTTTGCGTAATTGCTTTGCATTTGTTTCTATATTCCTTCACTTCTGTAATTATTAACTGCTTGAATCTGCTCTTTAGAACTCAGGGAAGGCCTCAGAGACTAAAGCTTTTTCTCCCAACACGAAGTGGGGGCATGGAGCTATCTGTCACTGAGAAGGCTTTGCAGAGTCCTGCTTATTTTCACTTCTTCTCAAAGCAGTATTAGCTTATGTCCCTTTAAATGAGTTAATAGAACCATTTTAACCCATTTATATAGAACACAAAGTTCCCATGTCCACGTGAGGGGAGAAAGGCTAAGGAGAGGTCAAAAGAAGAGCAGATGAGGGAGTTCCTGTTGTGGTGCAGCGGAAACGAAACTGACTACTATCCATAAGGACTCGGGTTCGATCCCTGGCCTCACCCAGTGGGTTGGGGATCCGGCATTGCCGTGATCTGTGGTGTAGGTCATCTGGCATTGCTGTGGCTGTGGTGTAGGCCGGCAGCTGTAGCTCTGGTTCGACGCCTAGCCTGGGAACCTCTATATGCTGAGGATGTGACCTTAAAAAGTGAAAAAAAAGAGCAGATGAGCCAATTTTAATGTACTATTATTGGAGAATCTCATTTAAAGAAACCTTCCCTGGAAGGGTTACAGGTGTACTCATATGCATATGTGAGTCACCAGTGTCTGGTGTCTGATGTAGAATGCTATGAGCAAAACCCTGGAGCATAAAGAATGAAAAGGAGAATCCAGTTTTAAGTAATAGTGTTGAGGAACTAAAAACTGCCTGTAGACTGACCAAATGAACTGTATTTTCTCAATGTGGATCCGTAAAATCTGAAATAAGTATATGCTTAACAAAATGCTTTCTATCTGGAAGGTTCTTATCCTGCATGTGGCATGTTTTACCACAATAACACTTAATTTTTATATGTTATATTTTGATTTATGACTCTAAATAAATATTTTCTATGGGTGACTTCACCTTATGACTTCTCCTTTAAGTGGTTTCTACTAATGTTATGTGCTGGCTGGTTGGGGCATTAGGTCAAAGTTTGAAGAAATACTATTTCTCTCTTTTTTCTTATTTAAAAATTACATCAGGCTTTTTCTGCCTCAGGGAATATGACTGAAGGCAGTGTTATTCTGTGATGCTGTAGAGTAGTCTAAAGATAAAAATCGGAAGTGTTCAGTGATTTATCTTCCTAGTTCCAGCCTACCAAAATCATTATTTCTCTTATTTGCATTGACATGCCAACCGATGACATTAATCACCTTCAAAGATTTCCCTTGTTCTTCAAGTCTGCTGGGGTAGTTCAGCACCATTTCACAGAAAATGTCATACAATAAATCTGGAGAGTGTGCCAAAAAAAAAAAAAAAAAAAAAAATTGAGAACCTGGGATTGGGGCCTGGAAGCAGGAATGGTGGTGCCTCAGAGGACAAGGCCAGAGACCAGCTAGACTCACAGGGAAGGAAAAGAGGAAAGTGGTTACAGTCATCCCTCAGGATCTGGAGGTGATTGGGTCCAGAACTCCCGGCAGATAGCAAAATCTCACATGCTCAAGTCCCTTACATAAAATGGTGTAGTATTTGCGTATAACCTATACACATCCTCCCATATACTTTAAATGATTTCTAGCTTACTTATAATCACTAATACAAGATACATGGTATATAAATAGTTACTGGCAGGCTGCAAATTCCAGTTTTGCATTTTGGAAATTTCTGAAACTTTTTCCCCCTGAATATTAGCGCTTGGTTGAATCCATGGATGCAGAAAATGCAGATACAGAGGGCCAACTGTGCTGTTCTTGTTTTTTACATCTGTAAATGGGCCACAAAAAGATTGAGTTATCAAAGCATGGGGTTAGGAAAGATAGAGGTGGTCAGGGAAGGGAAGGGACGCAAGAAGGAAAGGAAGAGGGAGAAGGAAGCTGCGTATGTGCCAAGTATTTGCCATTCTTCATTCCAGCAATAGGCTGAAATGTTTTGCTACTTTATTTCCATTTGGAATGCCAGTCAGCAAGGTACAGAGAGCTTTGAAAACCTGTGCCTTGTGCTTAAAATGGGAATGAATTTGAAAGCCATTAACACCCAGGAATGGCCAGGGAGGGTCCTGCCAAACCAAGGTGCTTAGAAGTATCTGGAAGCATTCAGCCTATTTTAATAATACTTTTTTTTTTTTTTTTGTCTTTTCGAGGCTGAACCTATAGCATGTAGAGGTTCCCAGGCCAGCTTATACCACAGCCACAGGTCCGAGCTGTGTCTGCGGCCTACACCACAGCTGACGGCAATGCCAGATCCTTAACCCGCTGAGCAAGGCTAGGGGTCGAACCTGTATCCTTATCAAAACTAGTTAGGTTCGTTACCACTAAGCTATGGCAGGAACTCCACTTATACATATTTCAAAGAGAAGAGAGGCAAGATGACTTTAAGATTCACCACGGAAATACAAAAATTCCAAAATACATATTTGCCAAGTTCTCTTTGGGTCGGAGAGTGCTTGTTTTGCTTTACATGATTAATTTATTTTCAACAATAATTAAGGCAGATTAGCTTTTGTACTCCGTACTCCAGTTAAATATTCTCCTTGGATATTTTCAGCTTCTTAGGTATTCTTTGGGGACTTTCTGTTATGGCCACATGTTGGATAGGGTGTTGAGAGGAAACCTTTCCTTGCCCTCTTTGTCCTCATTTGTGAATGTCCTTCTTTTTACCAATATGTTTGTGCTACCAGGATGCGTATAGCCATAGCCGTGTGTGAAGAAATCAAATTTTAAATTTTATTTATTATTGATTGATTGATTGCTATATCCTCGGCATGAGGAAGTTCCTGGATCAGTGATCAAACAAGAGCCACAGGAGTGATCTGAGCTACAGCAGTGACAATGCCAAGTCCTTAAACTGCTAGGCCACTAGGAAACTCTGAAGTTGAATTTTTTAGAGAAACCTCCCTTTTAGTAGAAGATCTTGCTCCTATCTCGTGGCGAAAAGACATACCATTCTACTAGGACTCTCACCCATCCACTGTCTACCTATAGATTCTTCTGCATTCCTGTCTATCATTTTATCTTTCTCACCTCTCATTATCCTATCTCATGTCTAAGGTGACTCCTTTCACATATTCTCTGATAATGCGTAAGCCGAAGAGCTGTTTTGAAGTGGCCTCTTCTCTCCTTCAGCAACAAATTTGAGAGGAAGGTAGAGCCATCTCTCACATATCCCCACATGCATAATTTCTCCCATTAACGTCACTCATCAGAATGATTTTTTCTTTTTTTTGTCTTTTTGCCATTTCTTGGGCCGCTCCTGCGGCATATGGAGGTTCCCGGGCTAGGGGTCTAATCAGAGCTGTAGCTGCCAGCCTACACCAGAGCCACAGCAACGCAGGATCCGAGCCGCGTCTGTGACCTACACCACAGCTCACCGCAACGCCGGAACCTTGACCCACTGAGCAAGGGCAGGGACCGAACCCGCAACCTCATGGTTCCTAGTCGGATTCGTTAACCACTGCGCCACGACGGGAACTCCAGAATGATTTTTTTTAAACCACAGGTGAACCTAAATGGACACATCATTATTGCCCACAGTATATTGTTCACCTTAGAGTTCACTCTTGGTGTTGTACATTCTGTGGCTTTGAACAAATGTATGATGACAAGAATCCATCATTATGATGCCATATATATAAAATATAATATCATACACTGTCCTAAAAATTCTCTGTGCTGTACTTATTTATATCTCCCCACCTCCACCCTGGCAACTGCTGATCTTTTCATTGCCTCCATAGTTTTGCCTTTTCCAGAATGTTGTGTAGTTGGAATCATACGGTCTGTAGCCTTTTCAGATTGGTTTCTTTCACTTAGTAATATGCATTTAAGGTTCTTCCGTTTCTTCTCATGGCTTGATAGCTCATTTCTTTTTAGCTCTGAATAGTATTCCATTGTCTGGATGTACCACAATTTGTTTATCTGGTCACCTACTGAAGGACATCTCAGTTGCTTCCAAGATTTGGCAGGTATCAGTAAAGTTGCTCTAAACATCTGGGTGCCGGTTTTTGTGTGGTTGAAAGTTTCCATCTCCTTTAGGTAAATACCAAGGAATGTGATTCTTGCATTGTATGGTAAAAATATGTTTAGTTTTATTAAAAATAAAAAACAGCAAACTACCAAAGCGCCTTCCAAAATGGCTCTTCTGTTTTGCATTCCCACCAACAATGAGTGAGAGCTCCTTTTGTTCCACCTCCTTGCCAGCACTCCGTATTGTTAATGTTGTGGATTTGGGCAATTCTAATAGGTGTGTAGCGGCATCTTGTTTTAGTTTGCATTTCCCTCATGACTTGGGATGTGGAGCATCGTTTCCCATGTTTATTTGTCATCTGTGTACCTTTCTTATTGATACATCTGTTAGGGTCTTTGGCTCATTCCCCCCCCCCCCCAATTTTAGAAACCATTTATTTTCCATTCATGCGCTTGTATTTTAAGAGTTTGTGGAAGAACTTAAGCCCACTCAGTGGTTGTTCCTACCCGTTTAGTGGCCTGAACAGTGGGATCTGCAGACCAGTCTTCAGTAGGGAACTGGTCATGTTTTTCGTTGTTGTTTTGTTTTAATATTTAAAAAGAAATTTTCAGCCACGCCCACAGTATGCAGAAGTTCCCAGGTCAAGGATCAAACGGATCCACAGCAGTGACAACACTGAATCCTTAACTAGGCAGCCAGGGAACTCCTCGGCTCATGTTTTAATCAGGATGTTTGCTTTCTTCTTTTTGAATGTCCATTGATATTTCTATACTGTCAAATCTCTCAGATGGTCAACTTCCACCACAACAGTAGCAGCAACAGAGAATGCTCACAACCCAAACCCCAAACCCTCAGAACCCGCTTTTAAGCCTTTATCCATGTGTACCCTGCCTTTGCTTTTTCTGTTTCATAGACAGACTCTTTGACCGAGTTGTCCAGACTTGCTATCTGCACTTCCCAGTGAGATATGGCCTCTGACTTAAGCCCTCTTTCTCTTCCAACATGCTGAGTCTTTAGAAAATGGTAACTATAATACTGTATTGCATGTTTGAAAGTGTTGCTGAAATCTGGCCTTTGTACACCGACACCGAATTGAATTTCAGAGTTTTGGGTGATGGAAAAAAGAATAGCTTTATTGCTTTTCCAGGCAAAGGGGGACACAGCCGGCTCATGCCTTCAAAAAGCTGTGTGTCCCGCCTGGGGAGGATTTGGTGAGGAGTTTTATAGCAGTGGTTCAAGGGCAGGGTTGCTGATAAGGATCAGGGTGTGTACAGGGCCTGTGTTCCTTCAGTCTGGCCTCAGGTAGTCTCCTGAGGAGCTTCTGTGGTTCTTGAGATTATCAATCTGTGACCTTCTCTCTGGAATGAAGAACACTCCATCAAGTAGTTAACATCTTCCTTTTGGTGGGGGCTTAATTCTGAAGAGGAGCTCAAAGATACGTTATGTGTATCCCTTGAGGGGAAACCAGGACCCTGCCCCAAGGCTGCACTATTGTTTCTTTCTTTTTTTTTTTTTTTTAAATATGATTTTTATTCATCGTCCTTCATCTTTATTTATTATTATTATTATTTTTTGCTTTTTAGGGCTATACCTGTGGCATATGGAAGTTCCCAGGCTAGGGGTCAAATTGGAATGGAACTGCAGCTGCTGGCTGCAACCTGTACTACAGCTCATGGCAATGCGGGATCCTTAATGCACTGAGTGAGGCCAGAGATTGAACCCGCATCCTCATGGGTACCGGTCAGGCTCACTACTGCTGAGCCACAACAGGAACTTCCTGCATTGTTGTTTCTTGACTGCTCCTCCCTGGTCTCTGTATCCCTTCCCCTCCCTGATTAGCAACTGTTTAAACCTGACCTTTGGAACTCAGGGAAGGTCATGGAGACTGAACTCTATTCCCCTGTAAGAAACAGGGGACATAGAAAGGCTTCTATGCCCAGGGACCACACAGGGTCCTGCTCAGTTTCAAAAATTGCTAAGAGACTAGATTTTAAACATTCACAGCGCAAGGGAAAGAAAAAATCCTGTAACTACGTGTGATTGAAATGGAGCAAGACTCTCTGGGGCCCTCCCTGGTACAAATCTTTTTATTCCCCCATTTCTCCGTTGTAGGAAAAGGACAGACATATACCTCCTTGACCTTCCTTGAGTTCCAAAGGGCAGATAAGAACATTTTCTCATCAGGGAAGGGAGGGGATGCAGAAACAAAGGAAGATCAGTAGTGCAGCCTTGGGCACGTCCTGGTCCTTCCTCCAGGAATATTCGTAACAGTATCTCTGAGCTTTTCTACAGGAACTGAACACCTCCCTCCCCAGGGATGGGGATGGTAATTTCAGGCTCAGTACAAGTTTCCTAAAGCACTATCCTGCTAGACCTCACCCCCAGCCAATCAGAAGAAAGTCACATCCCCTGCAGCCCTCACCCCAAACATTGCCTATAAACCCTTCTACCCCCAAACCATGGAAGAGTTTGGGTTTTTTGAGCACAAGCCACCCAATATCCTTGCTTGGCCCTGCTATAGACCTTCCTCTGCTCTAAACGCTGAAATTCTGCATTGTTTGGCTTCACTCCATCAGGCACACGACCTTGTGAGCGGTAACATAGGGATAGATGTTATTAGACTTACTGTGGCGATCATTTCATAATGTATACAAATATCAAATGATTATTTGTGCGCCTGAATTTAATATAATGTGTGTCAGTTATTCCTCAATTGTTAAAAATGCAAAAAGAAAGAGAGAAAGAGAAAAGAAATGGCAGTATCCACCCAGTTGCTTGTGCCTATAGCCTGGGAATTAACCTGACTATTCCCACTCTTCCTCACCTCCCCACCTAAAGTTAATCACCTGGTTCCATTGATTTGCTCACTGACTCTCTTGCAAATTAATGCACCCATTTCCTTCCATCCCTATTGCCCTGCTTAGTTTGGGAAGATAATGCTTCTCTTTTTGTGTGAAGGTGATGGGCTGGCTGATGTGTGTTGCTGCAGGGTGGTGGTGGGGAAGAAGAAATTTTCTTTTACCCTTCTAAGTTCTTCTGGTTGGTTTAAGAATTAAATCGACATGAGACAGATTAATAGGAGAGAATCAGACAAAGTTAAATAACATGTAGACATGAGAGACACCCAGGAAAACTGAGCAACCAGTGGCCAGAGCCCTCGTCTTATATACCATCTTCAGCAAAAGACAAAAGAAGATGGGGGTAAGGAGAATTATTTATGGGCCAGGAAAAGGACAGTAAAGGAGGGTGATTGTGATGCAGATTTATGTCAGTGCCTTCTGCATTGAGTTTCTAGAGATTTCTCTTCCAGGTCACCCTCTTCTTCCAGGTCCTGAGAGGAAGACATCTTACAAATGGAGATGTTTCTTACTACAGGGCCTCTCCCACTTGCTTTTCAGATCCCTTTTTCTACTCTTTCTCAGAAAATAACCAGCTTAAAACAATCATTATGCCAAGGAGACATATTTTAGAGTGGCAAATGTTTTTTTCCCCTACAGGGGTGTCCTAAATACTTAGAGGTGTTGGTGACTGTGCAGCCTAAAGATCCAGTCCCTGAGGATTTCCTTGTTTTAGCACCCTCCTTCTGTGGGTTTTCTGTTCGAAATGGTCACCGCTGCATCTCTCTCAGTTTTCTCCTTTCCAGGCATTTTCTTCTCATTTATGAGGAACACCTGTGTTACTCCTGGACATTCTGAGCTCACAACGCTCATTTAGCCCTGTGGTCACATCCTGGCTCTGACCTTTCCTAGTCGTAAGAGCGGAAATGGATCATGGACTCTCTTGGCTCTTAATTTCCTTATCTGTAAAATGAGTGTCCTCACTTAGGCCAGTGAGTCTTCATCCTGCTGCACTTCAGAATCACCTGGGCTGCTTTGAAACCTACCAGTGCTCAGCCTCCCTCTGCAACAGTGACATAAGCATTGTTTAAAGCTCTCCACACCCACAAAAAAGACCCCAGGGTACAGACAAGGTTGAAAACCAGTGACTTAATGATTTTAAAGGACCTTTGCTCTCTATTATTTATAATGTCTTTATCATGCCCCAATGTCAAGTTGAGATTTCTTTTTTCTGAATGTTTTTACTAAGTTGGGAAGAAATAGCTGTGAAGTACCCCCCTTCCATCTGCTGTTTGTTCTTATTTACATACGATGGAACCCAGCCCACTGATTTACAGCTCTCATTCCCTTACAACTGTTATTGAACTGAAAACATAGCTGAAAACTTATTAAACAGAAAAAATTATTTTGAGCTTCGTGCCGACAATTCATTATAGAACCAAGGAAACATCTCAACTTCTTTCCTTCTAGAATTAATGCTAAAAATGGATTTACAACCCCATAATCGCAAATGAAAATTTTCATTCTGGTGCCAAAACTAGTATTTTATTCTTTCTTGAATGTCCCGTTAGGAAAACGGAAGCATCTCTGTAGGAGAATGGAATTTCCCTTGGTTTGCACCCAAAGACAGGCAGGGCCTCCCGGACTGCTCCATGTGGGCTTCTGAAGTTACGTGTTAGCATTTCTCTCCCCCCTGGTCCACTACGCTGACCCGCAAATACTGGAAGAACAGCCAGGTCAAACACATCATCACTGGGTGATGGTCTCGCTGTTGAACCACTTTGAAACAACCTTTCTGGGGAGCCTCCTTTAGACCTACCATTTTAGATTTGAAATAACCTGATACTTTTCTGAGCTGTCAGGGAGGAGAGAGGAGAGTAGGAAGATGACAGAATGGCCAAGCTTGTAGATTAACCACTGGCACTTAATTGGAGAGAACTGGCATCCTGACACAAATCTTGATGTTGGGGAAGTGTCCTTTGGGGCACTGGCTCCCTCCGCCTGTTTCTCTATTAACAGTATCTCTGTCAGCTGTTCACTTGCTTCTGCAGTGCTGTCTGCAGTATTCAGCCCATGCCTTTGCTTGTTTCTCTCAAACCCTTATTGGCCTATTGAATCTAGTTGCAACCTTGACAAGAGGGGGCTAATTTAGTAGCTACAGGTAAGTTATTAGTCATAACCTATGGCAAATTGCTTTCCCCATATAATCTTTTTACAGCTGGCCCATCGAATTATTCTCAAGGAAAGAAATGATGAGTTTCTTCTAGCAATAGAGGAAAAAAGGTGTTTTCCTGGGAAAAGAAATATTACCAGAGCAGAGAGCCAAGCTGAAAGGAGTCTGTTTCTCACCCTGTTTAGCATTGGGCTGTTTATCATGGCCTAGGAAACCTTTTCTGAAGCTTCTTGGCTTTGACCTGCTTCTTTGGGTATTTTCTTATAGATGGAGGAATTGATCGAGGGTGTTCGATGGGCCTTTATTGACATGCTGGAGAAAGAAAATGAGTGGATGGATGCAGGGACAAAAAGGAAAGCCAAAGAAAAGGTAAGGATTCCTTTTGGTGAAAAAAATATGCTATTTGATTTAATGTATTTTCATGTTCTACATTGACCATGTAGTAGATTTTTATATTGACTGAGCTGTTGACTCCGAGTGACCCTAGAGTTAGGTGTCTGCTTTGGGATGAATCCATAGATTTTATTAACAGGAGGTAAGAGAAAATAAGATTGGGCTTTTTCTTTTGCAAACTGCATTTGCAAACACCTTGTAATTCAGCCTTTCCTTCTCTCCTAATTGCTGCCTGTAAGAGCCACATGGCTTACTGCCCAGTGAATTTCACCATTAAACCATCATGGGCTATGGCAGAATGCAGAGCAGTGGGGAGCCAGGGGGAGCAGCTGGCAGAAGAGCCCTCAAGGTGCAAAAAAGAAGAACCGATAATGGCTGTGTGTCCTTCTGCTCTGTGCATGATGTGTGCTAATGTCCTCAGGCAAATCCTTTCCTGTAATCAAACAGATCTTCCCATCATTTTGCACCAAGGATCCAAATAGAGTGCTTCTAAACTGTAGACCAATAGTAGACCATTGTGTAGGAGTAAAAAAGTTTCATAATAGAAGTGGAGACTTGCTAGGCCTCTTAAAACTTTCTAGTACTATGCAACAAGATAAGGGAATAAGTGAGAAAAGTATTAGTAGCCTTGGCGTTTAAAAATAAAGAATGGGGAGTTCCCGTCGTGGCTCAGTGGTTAACGAATCTGCCTAGGAACCATGAAGTTGCGGGTTCGGTCCCTGGCCTTGCTCAGTGGGTTAAGGATCCGGTGTTGCCGTGAGCTGTGGATCGGCTCGGATCCAGTGTTGCTGTGGCTCTGGTGTAGGCTGGTGGCTACAGCTCCGATTCAACCCCTAGCCTGGGAACCTCCATATGCCGCAGGAGTGGCCCAAGAAATGGCAAAAAAAAAGACAAAAAAAAAAAAATAATAAAGAATGAGACCTTTCTTGAACCCTAGGGGTTCTGATGGAGCTAGATGTCATGTGGGTAGGAAACACCTGCTACATTCTTTTTTTTTTTAAATTAAGGTATAGTTGATTTACAGTGGTGTGTCAGTTTCTGCTGTACAGCAAAGTGACCCAGTCGTACATATATGTACTTTCCCTTTCTTATATTATTTTCTATCATGCTTCATCCTAAGAGACTGGATATAGTTCCCTGTGCTATACAGTAGGACCTCATTGCCTATCCATTCTAAATGTAATAGCTTGCATCTACTAACCCCAAACTCCCTGTCCATCCTACTCCCTCCCTCTCGACAACCACAAGTCTGTTCTCTATGTCTGTGAGTCTGTTTCTGTTTTGTAGATAGGTTCATTTGTGCCATATTTTAGGTTCCACATATAAGTGATAGCACATGGTATTTGTCTTTCTGACTTACTTCACTTAGTATGAGAGTTTCTAGTTCCATACATGTTGCTGCAAGTGGCATTATTTCATTCTTTTTATGGCTGAGAAGTATTTCATTGTATATATGTACCATATCTTCTTAATCCCTTCATCTGTCGATGGGCATTTAGGTTGTTTCCATATCTTGGCTATTGTGAATAGTGCTGCAGTGAACATAGGGATGCATGTATATTTTTGATTTGTACTTTTGTCCAGGTATGTGCCCAGGAGTGGGATTGCTAGATGATATGGTAGTTCTCTATTTAGTTTTGAGGTACCTCCATACTGTTTTCCATAGTGGTTGTACCAGTTTACATTCTCACCAACAGTGTAGGAGGGTTCCCTACCTGCTGCATTTTTTTTTTTTTTTTTTTGCTTCTTAGAGCCACACCTACAGCATATGGAAGTTCCCAGGATAGGGGTTGAATTGGAACTATAGCTGCAGGCCACAGCCATAACCACAGCAGTGAGGGATCCGAGCCAAGTCTGTGACCTCCACCACAGGTCATAGCAACGCTGGATCCCTAACCCACCGAGCAAGGGATCTAACCCTCATCCTCATGGATACTAATCGGATTTGTTTCTGCTGTGCCACAATGGGAACTCTGTACCTTCTACATTCTTGATAGACTTTGTTGTTGTTCTACAGTTGGGAGGCTGAAGTTGGGAACATTCCTTCTTTAGAGAGGTGTTTTTGAAAATTTCCTGATCATAGCAATCACCAAGGATGCGTGGACCAACTATAGCTTTCTGGGCCTCTCCCTGGCAAGGTCTGATTTAGTGGAATGAGGGTGCAGTCTGAACATTTGTGATTTTAAACAGTCTCCTTGGTGATTCATGTCCCTAGGCAGACCTCAGGAGCATTACTTAGGCTCATACTGAGTCATGCTGAGCACAAGTATTTTTGCCCAACGGTCAAGAAACAAAAAGGGAGAGGATTTTCAGAGCAGGGAAGCTCCTCTGTATGATACATATTGTTATATACATATTGTTATATATGTGTCCAACATCAAGAGTGAACCTGAGGTAATCTGTGGACTTGAGGTGCTAACAGTGTGTCACTGTAGGTTCATCATTTGTAACCTATGTCCCACTCTGGTGGGGGGTATAGGTAATGGGGACATTGTGCATGTGTGGGGGCCAGAGGTCTGTAGAAACTCTGTACGTTCTTCTCAGTTTTGCTGTGAACCTGAAACTGCTCTAAACAATAAAGTCTATTAAAAAAAAAAAAGAGGGCAACAGTGCTTAGCCTTGTTGAAATGGGAATTTGCAGAGGTTTAGCATGGATATTTTCCAGAGCTTTAATACTCCCGAGATGCATAAACATTGCCGTAGATATTTATGTCAATAGACATGAAAAGGCTGTTCCATGTTTAAAGCGAAGAAAGAACTTGGGTGGCAGGGAGTGGGGGTGTTGGAGGAAGACAAAGGGGAAGTTCTATTTTTTTCTTCCCCCTTGAGAGTCTGTCAAAGCTTTCGTAAGTCACATACAGCTTAAGCTGATGAAGGCAGGAGCGCAAGAGCTGCGATGAGAAGCTCTCCAGATGGTGGATGAACCACTCCGCACCAACATACTGTCATTGTCTTTGTTGTTTTGAAGGCTTCGTTTTATTTGCGGGGCTGGCTTATAGTATCTGGAACAGAGCATGTCTTGCGCCAGGCAGTTAAGAGCCCAGTACACTGGGGGCTCTTGACTCTAGCCTGAATCCTTGTGGACTGAGGGCCGCGGATGTGGAGGGTGGGGTGGAGTGGTGAGGGGCGTGTGCGTGTTACGAATGGGTGAATACCAGAGGCATACTCTGAGGACTCTGTTCAGGTCTTTGGAGAGTGTGGCTGGCGATCGCCTTAGGTGGATCTTCCGGGTTGTCTAAGGGAGTGGGTGCCTTCTAGGCAAGTAGCCATGGGTCCTTCTTGAAGGAGGATTATTCCCAGTCCTTCTAATATTAGACACCTTCTTCTTTACTCCTGAGTTGCTCTCCAGTCTTATATTTTATTTCAATGAGAGCCCTCACTTTTTCTTCTAAAAGTACTCTTTGAACACTCTGCTGTCTTTGAGCTGAGTTCAACCTGCCAGGAACTCAAACTAGTTCCTTGACAGGTGCAGATATCAAAGGTAGTTGTTCTGCTGGATCTCACCAGGTTCCCTGAGTATATCTTGCATTTCAGAGTTCAGAGCAGCTCCTTTCATGAAAGACAAGAATGAGGGAATGTTGTCCAAGAATTTCTAGCAGTTCTCCAAAGCCATTGGGGCCCTGGACCCCAGAAGATACAGATTTTCTTTTGCCAAATTGAATGAACTTGCAGATCTAGAAATGACCTCTGGGTGGAGCTCGTAGCACTCACAAAGACAGCATTTAGGGTGCTGAAGGCTTTTATGCAGCTTTCTGCCATGGGGTTGTTTTTTGAAAAATTATTATTTTTTCTTGCCCTTTTTCTGTGCTGTCCTCGATTTGATTGCCTTTTAATAGTCAACAAGAAAGGAGAGGCTCTGCCTAATAATTCCTTGAATCGTAGATGGAAATCTCTGGCTATCTTAGGGCTTTGTCTTTCTGATACTAAGTAGCCCCTGCATTAAGACAGGATTTGCCTGCATTCGAAGTGGAGGTGAATAATTTGCCGGCTCTTCCTGGTATGACTTGGCACTGTTCTTTGGGCATGTGTTGGGTGCAGTATATCACCCAGGCAGAAGATTTCTCATCAATAATAGTGCCCACACTGGGCCAGTGCTGAGTCACTTGGCAACCCATTGGGAAAGCTGGAAAAATGTTCCGATTTGTGAGGGGGAGAAGCTTTTCTTTCCCTCACTGTCAGGCTCTGGACTGCAGCTAGTTACAGTGCCTCCTAAGGGCTCTCGTCCTCAGCATTCCCAAGTGACCTGCCTCCTGGACTGGGAGGGTCCAGATACCTGCAGTGAGCTAAGGTCCAATACCTTGGCTTTTGTGTTGGTTACTCTGGTCTCAGAATGGAATGTGGGGATATGGCTCCGTGGTGCTCTTTGCTATGGGTGATCACCATCAAAGATAAATAAGGATGCATCTGTTCCTGTGAATAAAGGGTAAATTTGTTACCTCTATCTCCTTGCCTTTCTCCTCTCGTGTCCCAGGAGGTCATGAGTGGTTTTATATTGTGAAACCAGCAGTGTAGGTTTCAACTGGAAATTTAGCATGGGGAAATCAGCATCATTTTTGGTTTAGGATTCTGTGTTCCCTGCAAGCATATGCTCTTATTATAAACAAGCAGCAAAGGACAGGAAGCCTATTATTTTTCCCAGCTATCATAGCTGTTGAATGAGTGTAAGTGATACAAATTATTTTGGGAGGTGTCTTCTGGAAGATTTGCCTTTTTCCATAACAGAGTAGGAGGATCTCAAGGTCACTACACTACATAATGATTGTGAGGCCTAGTGGGAAGGGACGCAGCACTGCCTTGGGTTGCTCTGGTGGCAGGAGCCAGGCTTACGCTCTGTGTCAGACTAGGAGGAACTCGGCTGGTACCCAGCTGGATTCAGTTCTGTAGCCAAAAGCTGAATCCTTGGAGTTGCTGTTGTGGCTCAGTGGAAACGAACCTGACTAGTACCCATGAGGTCTTGGGTTTGATCCCTGGCCTCGCTCAATGGGTCAAGGATCTGGTGTTGCCATGAGCTGTGGTGTAGGTTGCAGATGCAGCAGGGATCCTGGGTTGCTGTGGCTGTGGCATAGACCAGCAGCCGTAGCTCTGATTTGACCCCTAGGCTGGGAACTTCCACATGCTGCGGGTGTGGCCCTAAAAAGCAAACAAACAAACAAAAAAACTGGATCCTTATGAAATATTTGTTTGTGCTCTTTGCCCCTGGACCTTTGTTTTCCAGGCCAGAGGAAAAGACCCTGATGGAACTCCTAGGAAGGCAGCATCCTCAGGATGCTGTGAGTGGCCTTAACCTTGGCCGTAACAGATACAGAGAGCTCCCAGCAAGTCTGACTCATGGCTTCATCTCCACGAGCATATGACTCCCAGGCACATGCTTTGGGTGTGGCGAGAAGAGTGTCCCTACAGAGGGCCAAGCAGAATAACCAGAAGTCCAGCTTAGCTTTTTGGCTTTGTCTCTGGTGGGGAGGAAAAATAACCTTTCGTTTCATCCTTGTAAGTTCTTAACTGGGGTCCAGGAAACAAAAGATAGATTAACAAGGGAAAAACAGAAGTTTATTAACATGGATGTCTCATACACATGTGAGAGAAACTCAGAGAAATAAATGAGTTACTCAGAGAAGTGGCTTGGAACTCAGGCCTGTTTGTCATCTACAACAAAAGGCAATAAATTTATAGAAAAATGGGAAGAAAAAGGGAAAGCGGTTTTCGTCTTCCAAGGGTGGCAGATGGGGGAAATGTAAATATACGGGAAACCGATTATAGACACAGACTAGTTAGTAGCGCTTGTTATGTGGATCCCTCTGGTGGTGTCTCCAGGCCTGTAGAGTCTAAAGTTCTCAGTGATTCACTTACGTCCTTCCTGGTAGAGTAGGGAGGAGGAACAACTTTGAAAATTTAGGTCCTGCTTTTAGGCACCTTGGGGGAGGGCAGGAGCTTTTTCTGTACCCGCTGCTTCTCAGTTGCCTTTAGGTCAAAATAAATTTCTCTGTCAAAGAGGCATACTTTGAGGTGTCACTGGATTTTCCTTAAGCTCTGCCCAAACCTAGGTATTGGATTTGCCCCACACATCCAGTCCGTACCAACCTTGTGGGTGTCCTGCCCACATCCGAGCTCAGGGATTCTCAGGGTGTGCTTCTAGAGCACCAGCAGCAGCCTCATGTGGGGACTCATTAGAGATGCAAATTTTCAGGACCTGGTGAGCTGGGGGTGGGTCTCACCCTTGCCGTTACCATTTCACTGCATACCTGTCTGACTTGCAGCTGCCAGCACCTGCGTTTTCCCCAAGAGCTTTCTCTTCCCACTGGCGCACGCTATGCCACTCACAGAGAGGGCCCGAAGGTCTGGGGGATAAGCACAACCTGGTGACTGATGGGAGTTGCCCTAGCCCCCTCCTCCCTGAGTGTGTTCTGCATAGGCTGCCGAAGCTTCCTCAGTGTGGTAGGCTCCAGGAGTTCACCCGGACAGCTGGCTCCTAAGAAACCCTTTTTTGACTGCCTTTCTCCACTCGCTTCCCTAACCCTAGCCCCCCGTTTGGTGTTGCTTTCATGCCCAAGTTGAACTGTTCACACTCCAGTCCTTGTCTTGGGATCTGTACCTGGGGGCACCCCAGCTAGGATGTAGCCTATGGGGTGTGCACTTTGGCTGTCCTTCTTCTCCTTAAGGTGACAAGGCATTTCACTGCATCTGGGTGCTAGTACCACTTCAGCAAATTCAATGCCACAAACATTTCCAGAACCAACAGTGTGCCAGGTGCTGGACTCGGGCCTGTGGATTCAGAGATGATCAGTTGCACTCCCTTTTCTGCAGGGTTTTTCGCACTTCTAGGAGAGCACAGCAATGACGTGGATTCCGGGAAGACGAGGAGAAGTGTTAATGAATGTGATGGAGACACAGAGTGGTGCTGGGGGTCTAGAGGAGGAAGCCTTTAAAGAGCCCAAACACCCTGTGTGGGGCCACCTGACCTGGGGCGTGCTCACTCTGCCTCCTCTCTCTTCCTGTCACAGCCCTTGTCCTTGCAGCCTGTGGGTGTGTCTTCTTCTGGCCCTTCCTTATTTATAAATCGCAACAACTTTGCATCAAGCTGTCGCTTTCCCTTGGTACTTTCACTCCTGCTTCATCTCACGGGTTTCTTTTGAATTGCTTGGTAGAAGAAAAGAAAGGGAAGGGCTTTTGTCAAACTGTCTCTGGCCCTTGCCACAGATTCAAGGGCAAGGCCAGCCAGATGCAAGCCTCTTTGTGGAAGTGCTCAAGAATACAGTTACCCTGCTTCCGGCATCTGCTCCGGTGGGGACCCGGGACGGACAAAATAGCATGTACAGTATTTCGTGGGCTCCCCCCTCCCCACTCGCTCTGGATCTCTGGCTCTTGTTTGCTGCCATCTTGAGCTTCTGGCACTCTCTGGCTCCGTGTCTCTCCATCCTTCTCTCTCACACACAGAGGGGCCAAGGCAGTGGTCTTCACACTTGTTTCTCCTCCCCCCGCACCCCTCACTGAACCCAACCGGAAATCCAGTACAGGAGCTTGCAGACTCTGGAGAAAGACTGCCTAGGCTCCGAGCCAATGTCTACTCCTTATTAGCTCTATGAGCCTTTGGAAATTACTTAACCTTTTGGACCCTCTGTTTTCACATCTGTAAAATGGGGCAATTAATGTCTATCTCCGTGATTTGTTATGAGGAGTTAATATACATAAAGTATTTAGAAGAGCACCCGGAGCATGAGAAAGACTCTCCAAGTGTGTTGTCTCTTTCTTCCAAACTGCTGTCCTGTGCGGGAGGGGAGATTTGGGCCACGCTGGCTGATGAGAGGAGGGAGCTGGGAAGTGAGGTTCTGTGTGTCTGGGTCATTGTGTTTTCCTCTGGGTTATGAAGGTAGGTGACATACGACCATGGTTTCTGAGGCCCCCTCCCACCCTTCAGGCTCTTTGATGCTTCTCATTACAACACTGCCCTCCTCACCACACTCCCGACCCCTGCAGGGCAGTTAATAGTAGCCTCTACCAAGAGGGGGCGGGGGTGGGGTGGGGTGGGGGAGAAATACATTACTTTTCTCTGTGGATTTTGATTTTCTTGTTTTGTAGAAATCAGTGTTATTTTTGTGATATGCTTTTTAAACACAAAAGCAAGTATTTGGTGTAAGAGGAAGTTGGCTGCAAATACTTAGCAGAGGCATATTATACCCCATACCTTATTGGAATAAGGTTACTTGAATGAATTTGTGGTGTTCGGGATAGAGCCTCAGGGAAATTTCATTGTGGACAGTGCTGTAGGTGGTTGGTTCTCACACTTGAGGTGCACTGGGACCGTAGATTGCCAGGCCTCACCCCTAGGGTTTCTGAGTCGGTAGCTCGAGAGGGGAGCCTGGGAATGTATTTATCTGACAAGTTCTTGGCGATGCTCTTGGTCTGAGGCCAAGACTTGGAGAGCTCCGGGTGATTACAGGTGAGGGTTCCCTCATGCCAAGGCTGTTATTGCTAAAACAATACAATACAGACAGTATTTCTAACGTTGATTAAGCGACTGCCTGACCCCCTAGATGAATCCCTGTCCACCCTCTCTCATGGGGAATGCCCGGAGTGAGCACTGGGTAGTCAGAACCCAGCCAGGCCACTCACTCCACTGTTGCTCCAGCTGCTGAAAAGCCCTTCTTGTTATCAATCCAAAGGCTTCTACTTGGTCACTTCCACCGTCTGATTCTGAATCTGTCCCCAGGAACTATGCAGAAAAGCCCTTCCAGTATTTGAAGATGTTTAAATGTTTTTCTATTTCAGACAAAGCTTCTCTAGCGTCCCTCGTTAAATTAACAACCATCATATGCCAGGCTCAATGTTCTAACTGCTGTACAGATATTAACTAGGTCAGTGCCATGATATCTGTATGAGGGTGGTCAAATTGTTTCATTTTATAGATGAGAAAACTGAAGCACGGGGAGGACAAGCAAGCTTGTTCAAGGTCACACAGCCCATAGGTGGAAGAGCTGGGACTTAATCCCTGGCTGTCTGGTTTTAGCATTTGTGTCTTTGTCCACAGTGCCAGTGGGTCTCTAGGTGTGGTCTTCAGACCAGCAGCAGCAGCATCACTGAGAAACTAGCTTAAAATGCAGATTCTTGGCCCCAGCCAGGTCTGTAGAATCAGAAACTCTAGGCGGGGACCCAGGAATCTGCGTTCTAACAAGTCTCTGGGTGATTCTGATGCAGCCAGAGTGTGGGAATCACTGTTCCCTGCTGTGGTTCTGATGCCTCATCCTGCTGGCTGCTCTCCAAGTTTTCAACATCTTTTTTTAAAGCTCAAGTTCAAAGTCGAACACAATATTCCAGATATAGTCCAACTCACACAGCACAATGGGAATATTATTACTGCCTTTGTTTTGCATACAAATTATATTAGAAATCCGAAGTTTATATTATGGCTATCTTTTCCCCTCAGCCATGTCACTGTTGGCTCATAATGAATTTACAGTCAGTTAATTTCTAGGTCTTTTTTTTTTTTTTTTTTTTTTTTAATCCCACAGGAGCTGTTGTTAAGCTCTGTTGCTTCAGTCTTAAACCTGGCATTTTGTTTAAATCCTCATCCCCAAACATCACATTTATTCTTATTAAAAATCCATTTAGCTTTGGTCATGCCTCTGATTTTTAAAAAGTGTGTATTTCTGGATCTCCTGTATGTTTATTATTTTTGCTACAAAAATCCATGCTTATTAAAGAAAATCTCGAAGGTAGAGTAGAAAGGTAGAAAGAAAAAAAAAAAATCACCACTAGCCCTGTCACCCAAACATTATCACAGCCTAACATTTTTTTGGTTTTTCATAGGCTCGAATAATGCTTATATATAAATTTGATTCCTTCTTTTCCCTCTTTTGTTTATTTATTTATTTATTTTCTTTTTAGTCTCGCATTGCAGCATATGGAGGTTCCTAGACTAGGGATCAAGTTGGAGCTGCAGCTGCCGGCCTACACCACAGCCACAGCAACATGGGATCCGAGCCTGTGTTTGCTACCTACACCACAGCTCATGGCAACGCCAGATCCTTAACCCACTGAATGAGGCCAGGGGTCAATCCTGGGTCCTCAGGGATACTAGTCAGATTTGTTACTGCTTAGCCATGACAGGAACTCCTCTTTTTTGTATTTTAAACATTTCTCCCATGACTGCATGGTCTTTATGAAAGAATTTTCACTGTTAATTGCATATTCTTCCAGTGGTTATGCAGGAGATTACTTAAACATTTCTCTATAGTTGGGTATTTAGGTTGTACTGTTGTTGATATTACTATGATAAACATTTTGTGCCTAATGCTCCCCCCAAATTTAGGACTAATTCCATAGAAAGGCATCTCGAAAGACCTTTAAAAATGTTAAGTCTGTCATTTAGTGTATCAATTACTGTCTCCACCTGGGTATCATTCATAATTTGATACATCCACTTTGTGGTTTGATTGTTTCTCTGGGTTATTAATGAGCGTGCTCACAAAATGGAACTGGAATCTCTGTATTTGTTCATTCTTTGGAGGGTCCTTCTGGATTTATCTATTAAGCAGATTCACGGACAACCTGCTCTGTGGTAGGTCTTTTGTTGGGTGCCTTTCAGTTCACTAACCAGTGGATTTTTAGTCCAGTTATTCTGCTTTGAACAACTTCATGGAGTTGTCATCTGATTTCTCCATTTTGCCTGCAAGGAGATCAAGAGACAGTTAGCAATGCCTTGTTGTAATCCCCTTACACTGTATTTAGGGTCCTGCTTGATTTTCTGATTTATCGATCTATTAAAGAAGTGGGAACGTGGTGAAATTGAACATTCACTGGGCTCCCATTCCTTCTAAGGTCCTGTGTTATCCTTAGTGGAGATGACATCATCCCATGGGGGACAGCCAGCTACCCAGACTTCCAAACCAGAAATCTCACTTTTCCTTCCCAGCCAACTGGAAGCCTCCAGATCCTGTTGTTTTTCTTCCAAACAGCTTTCAGAGCTTTACCATTTCTGTTTCATAGTTCTTTCCTCCCCTAGCTTCTCATCCTTTTCACCTTTTTTTTTTAATCGAGGTAAAATTCACATAACTTAAAATTAAGCATTTTAAAGTGTACAATTCAGTGGCATTGAGCTCTTTCACAGTGTTGTGTGTCACCACCACCTCGATCTAGTTCAAAAACACTGTCGCCACCCTAAAAGGAAACTTAGTTGCTGTTAATTAGTCACTCCTCCTTCTTCCCTTCCCCTGGCCTCAGGCAATCGCCCATCTGCCTTCTGTCTGTGAATTCACCTATTCTGGATATTTCATATAAATGGAATCATACAGTATGTGACCTTTTTGTATCTGGCTTCTTTCACTTTGCATAATGTCTTCTATATTCATGCATGTTGTAACTTAGATCCTCTCATTCTCTTTAGTCCATTTCCTGATTTATAGTCTTGGAAAGAGAAAAACCATTTAATTTAATTTATTTATTTTGGGGAAGGCTGCACCCATGGCATATGGAAATTCTCGGCCAAGGGATCGAATCTGAACTGCAGCTGCAACCTACACCATAGCTGTGGCAATGATGGATCCTTAATTCACGGCATAGCAGTGGGAATTAAGGATCCATCATTGGGAGAATGAGAAATGGGAGAAAATCCATTTTAGCATTTTTGATAGGGAGTTCTTTCTGGTCTTCTCTAAACTTTTGAAATAGCATCATAGTGTTTATTATAGCTGAAAAAATCTACCCCCCAACTATAGATTACTGAATTGAAATGACCTCTGTCAGGGGAAGAATCGTGACCAGCTAGTTGATTCTTGATTGCCCAGAACCTAACCTGGCTTCCCTTCTTTGGCCGCTGGGCAAACCGTAGTAGCAATCATGGCTCTACCAAACACATAGCCAAGATGTACAGTTTTGCAGGGAGGGGCTCAGTTTCCTCACCCTGAAAGGAGAATAAATATGCTACTGTTTTCACAGAGTGTTTGGGAGGATTTAAACAAGTACTGCATGTCCAGTGGCTGGCAAAGAGCAAATGCTTACTAAGAGGATATGTTCATTTTCCCCATGTTTCCGCTTATTTCTCCCTCACCAAATAACATATGCTCCATGAAAGTTTACTAAAATTGGGGGAGAAAAGCTGATGCCAATTACACCGATTTCTTTGGGGTGGAGAATGGAAGTTCATTAATTAATTTTTTTTGGTCTTTTTAGGGCTGCATCTGCGGCATATGGAGGTTCCCAGGTCAGGCGTTGAATCGGAGCTGCATCTGCCGGCCTACACTATAGCCACAGCAACACGGGATCTGAGCCGCGTCTGCGACCTGCACCACAGCTCACTGCAATGCCAGATCCTTACCCCAGGGATCGAACCCATGTCCTCACGGATACTAGTTTGGTTGAGCTGCGACGGGAGCTCCCTGAAGTTTATTAACTTTGTTCAATATTTTTAAACTTTTTGTTACGGACATTTTTAAATGTGCACAAAAACGTATATCACAAACCCCCAGGTTCTCATCTCCCAGCCTCACCAGTGAGCAATCTTTGCGTTTTGATTTCATCTTCTCCGTACCCCACCTATTTTTATACTTCAGAATTCTCAAGCTCATCTCAGGTATCGTTTTACTATAAACATTTTATTATGTATCTTCAACAGGTAAGGGTTAAAAAAAACCTAACCACAGTGCCCTTAACACACCCAACAGTATTAACAACAATACCTGTATCCTGCCTGTTTTCTTTAATTATCTCAAAAAAAAATTTTTTTTAATGGTTGCCTCAAATTGGTATCCAAACAAGGTGTACAAATTGCAGTTAATAGATCTTTCTTTAAAGGCTTTAAAAAAATGTAAATGTTCCCCTCCCCTTTTATCCTTGACATTTATTTGTTGAAGACATTGTGTCATTTGGTAGAATTTTTAGCACTGTTGATTTGGCTGATGTATGCATACTGTTGTCTTTTAACATGTTCTTCTGTCCCTCACATTTCATGTAAATTGGTAGTTTGATCTAGAGGTGTGATTAGACTCAGCTTCAATTTTCTTTTGGCAAAAAGACTTCATGGGCAGTGCTGTGTGCTTCCTGTTGTTTTTCTTCCAAACAGATTTCAGAGCTTTACCATGATGCTGTGTTGTCCTCCTTCCACTGAAAGAGTTGATCAGTGGGTTCATCTCTTGTCAGACTGATCCTGGGTTCATCTATTGTCAGACTGATCCGTCCTTTTTTTAAATTTTTTATTTTTTCCGTTATACATGGTTTACAGTGTTCTGTCAATTTTCTACTGTACTGCAAGGTGACCCAGTCATACATAAGCACGATCCTTCCTTTGTAACTTACTCATCAAAGCTTTACCACAGGCGGTGGTCCTCTTTCTTTGTTTCTTTTTTTTTTTAATTTTTATTTTATATTGGAATATAGATGATTTATAATGTTGTGTTGGTTTCAGGTGTATAGCACAGTGATTCGGTTATGCATATATATTCATTCTTTTTCAGATTATTTCCCCATATAGGTTATTATAAAATATGGAGTAGAGTTTATACAGTAGGTCTTGTTGATTATCTATTTTGTATGTAGTAGTGTGTATATGTTAATCCCAAACTCCTAATTCATCCCCCCACACCTTTCCCCCTTGGCAACCATACGTTTATTTTTGAAGTCTGTGAGTAGGTTTCTGTTTTGTAAATAAGTTCATTTGTATCATTTTTTAAGATTCCACATATAAATGATATCATATGACATTTGCCTTCCTCTGTCTGACTTACTTTGCTTATTATGATAATCTATAGGTCCATCCGTGTTGCTGCAAATGGCATTATTTTGTTCTTTTTTATGGCTGAGTAATATTCCATTGTGTATGTACCACTTATTCTTCATCCATTCCTCTGTCAGTGGAAATTTAGGTTGTTTCCATGTCTTGGCTATTGTAAATAGTGCTGCTATGAACACTGGGGTTCACCTATCTTTTTGAGTTATGATTTTCTCTGGATAGATGCCCTTTCTTGACTGTACCTTCACATCACCCCCAGGGAGCCTAAAAAATCCAAATGCTCAGGCCACACCCCAGACCAGTGACATCAGGGTCTCTGGGGGTGGGACCCAGTCAGTCATCAGTATTTAAAGTTCCGCATGAAATACAAATATGTTGCTAGGGTTGAAAATCACTATTTTAATCATTTAAGCAATCACTGATATAGTGCATAGATACATGAGTTCATTAAGGATTGTTATGGGTTACTTTCCAGTTCTATCTTTCTTTCTGAATTTATTAGCTGAAATTTTGCTATAAAAAAGGATTTTCTCTCAACTACTTGATTATGCTGACATATAGCTTATACTGATACAAGTTGCTGAAAGACAGCATAAATGTCCTGTGGTATTTTTATTTTATTTAATTGACTTATTTTTTTGGTTTTTTAGGGCCTCACCCATAGCCTATGGAGGTTCCCAGGCTAGGGGTTGAATTGGAGCTGTAGCTGCCAGCCTACACCACAGCCATAGCAACGTGGGATCCAAGACGTGTCTGCAACCTACACCACAGCTCACAGCAACGCTGGATCCTTAATCCACTGAGTGAGGCCAGGGATTGAACCTGCATCCTCATGGAGACTAGTCAGATTCGTTTCTGCTGTTCCATGATGGGAACTCCAAAATGTCTTGTTATTTATTAATTTTCACAGTGAGTTGGTCCTCTAGTACTTCCAAAGGTACCAAAGCCATTTGTTTTTTAAATATCAGTGAATTTAAAAACTCAGGAAATTTTATGTACTTGATTTGTTTATATCATTACAATCATTATTATGTTTTTAGCTCAGTTTGTTCCACATTGGCCAACTTGTGGCTCTTCCTTTAAGGATTTTTTTTTTTTTGGTCCCATATGCAGCATGCAGAAGTTTTCCAGGCTAGGGATAGAACCCATTACACAGCAGTGACAATGCTGGATCCTTAGCCCACTGAGCCACCAGGGAACTCCTCCTTTAGGAAATTTTGACCTGACTCTAGTTGTTTCTGACATTTTTGCTCCCTGCTGCAACAAGATACCCCCTTTAAGATATGCAGATGGCCAACAGGCACATGAAAAAAATGCTCAACCTCACTGATTATTAGAGAAATGCAAATCAAAACTAGCATGAGGTACCACCTCACACCAGTCAGAATGGCCATCATTAATAAGTTCACAAATGACAAATTCTGGAGAGGGTGCGGAGAAAAGGGAGCCCTCCTGCACTGTTGGTGGGAATGTCAAGTGGTACAACCACTATGGAAAACAGTATGGAGGTACCTTAGAAAACTATACATAGAACTACCATATGACCCAGCAATCCCACTCTTGGGCATATATCTGGATAAAACTTTCCTTAAAAAGATACATGCACCTGCATGTTCATTGCAGCACTATTCGCAATAGCCAATACATGGAAATAACCTAAATGTCCACCGACATATGATTGGATTAAGAGGAAGTGGTGTGTATATACACAATGGAATACTACTCAGCCATAAAAAAGAACAAAATAATGCCATTTGCAGCAACATGTATGGAACTAGACACTCTCATACTAAGTAAAGCAAGTCGGAAAGTGAAAGACAAATACCATATGATATCACTTATATCTGGAATCTAATATATGGCACAAATGAACCTTTCCACAGAAAAGAAAATCATGGACATGGAGAACGGACTTGTGGTTGCCAAGTGGGAGGGGGAGGGAGTGGGATGGACTGGGAATTTGGGGTTAATAGATGCAAACTGTTGCCTTTGGAATGGATAAGCAATGAGATTCTGCTGTGTCTAGTCACTTATGATGGAGCATGACAATGTGAGAAAAAAGAATGTATACATGCATGTGTAACCGGGGCACCTTGCTGTACAGTAGAAAATTGGCAGAACACTGTAAACCAGCTATAATGGAAAAAATAAAAATCATAAAAAAATACCCTCTTCAATTTTAATGTTTGACTTCTATTTAATTACAGACTATTTTGAACAATTTATAAATCAGTGCCTTAATTAGTTCTTCTAACAATTAACAGTATATTGATTTTTGTTGTTATTGTTATGGGGGAAGAGACACTCCTTATATACTTGAGAAACACTTTCAGTTTAAGCAAATCTGCAGAAGTTTGAGAGGTTTATGTGAATTATCATTTGTAAGGGGCACTAGCTCATGTCATGCATGTGACATATAGTCTATGGTTTTAGAAAATGTTTGCAGTGTTGTATTCTCAGTGTTAATAATCAAGAATGTAAATAAGTAGGGAGTTCCCTGGTAATCTAGTGGTTAAGGATCTGGTGTTATCACTGTTGTAGCTCGGGTTCAATCCCTGGCTGGGGGAACTTCTGCATGCTGTGGGCACGGCCAAAAAAAAGAGAACATAAATAAGCATATAACTAGTGTATGACCATGCCATACGTTGAAAGAATTAATGGTAGTGTCAAGAAGTAGAACTAATTTGAACAATGTGAAACAATAGAACTATGTTAACAGATTATACTTGGAATAGTAAATATTCAAAACTGTTAATATCAGTAAGCAGTAATAGTTTAAATGTGATACTGTAAAAGTGGTGAATGTTTAAATGTATATTAGGGATTATTTTGGCTTGTGGAACTGATTGGTTGTACGACTTGGAAAGCAATTGGGAAATGCTGTGGGAGCCACAGAGAGAAATTCCAGGGACCCAGAGGAGAATGCTGCTTTTTATTTCACTTTTTATGTTGTTTTTATTTTTTAATAATTTTAATTTTTTTCCATTATAGTTGGTTTTTTTGGTGTTCTGTCAATTTTCTGCTGTACAGCAAAGTGACCCAGTTGCACATCTATATGCACATTCTTTTTTTTTTTTTTTGTCTTTTGTTGTTGTTGTCGTTGTTGCTATTTCTTGGGCCGCTCCCGCGGCATATGGAGGTTCCCAGGCTAGGGGTCGAATCGGAGCTGTAGCCACCGGCCTACGCCAGAGCCACAGCAACGCGGGATCCGAGCCGCGTCTGCAACCTACACCACAGCTCACGGCAACGCCGGATCGCTAACCCACTGAGCAAGGGCAGGGACCGAACCCGCAACCTCATGGTTCCTAGTCGGATTCGTTAACCACTGCGCCACGACGGGAACTCCCTATATGCACATTCTTTTTCTCACATTATCCTCCATCACGCTCCATCACAGGTGACTAGATACAGTTCCCAGTGCTATACAGCAGGGAGAGCAGTGCTTTTTAAAACTTATGGAGAATATTTATTAATTTTATTCATGGACGAGTGGGGGAGGTTTAAGGCCTGTCTTCATTCCTTTTTGGTTCAAATCCAAATTAGCTATGTTAGGAATTCACTTACCCGTACATGTTTATTTACATTTGATATGAATAATCTGTTTTGATGTGTCGATTTTTAATTTCATGGGAAAAGAGTCCATTGGGAATGTTTGAGTTCTCTGTGTATATTTTGCGATGCTTCTTCTCTTCGGGCCAAGATGAAACTAATAGCCACGACGTGTCTGCTTATCTGCTATCTCTGGGGTTGCGTCTGCTGCTGTCAGCGGCTCCCTTCTTATCTGGCTGCTGGGCCTGCTCAGTCAGTTGTATGGGAATGTCAGTTCCATTAATAACCTGAGGGCCAGACAGGCAGATAGTGGAAAATTGGTGAAGAGAGAGAAATTGTATTTAACCTGGTGTTCTGAGTTGTCATTTTCTAGACCCTAGCATCACTGGGTAAAGGCAGGCTTGAGGGCGTGATAGCAAATCCACTTCTGACAGAATCTCACTTATGAGCCAGAGAAACCACCTGATACCAAGAGAAGAAAGACTAAAAGAAACTGGGAAAAAGGTAAAGATGTTGGGTGGGGAAAGATAGAGGAAGCAGTGCTAGGAAGCAATGGTGTAACTGAAGTATTCTGGTAGAGGTGCTGACAGCTTTTCAGATGGATTTCATTTTGATTTTATTTATTTTTCGTTTTTGGCCGCCCTGTGGCATATGGAGTTCCCAGGCTAGGGATCAGATCCTAGTCGCAGTCACGACCTAAGCTGCAGCTATGGCAGTGCTGGATCCTTAATCCACTGTGTCAGGCCGGGGATCAAACCTGCGTCCCAGTGCTCCCGAGATGCTGCCAATCCCATTGTGCCACAGCAGGAACTCTTCATTTTGATTTTAAGTATTAACATTCTGGGTATTTCAAATGAACAGAATTCCTTGTTTTTTTGTTTGTTTGTTTGTTTTGTTTTGTTTTTTTAAAGGATTTTATGAAAGGATTGATTCCTCATAGAGGATTTTGGAGTTTTGTGCTGTTGAGGTTCTGGATCTGACAGTTGCCAGAGAGAGGAGAGCATCATTTTCATCCTGCAGGGAGAATGGCTCACTGGCTGCAGTGGTTTGTGTTTGGCTTATCTGTTGCTATGTAACAAAACACCCCAAAACCTGCTGGCTTAAAGCAGCAAGGAGTTTTTTATTTCTTAAGATTTTTGTGGGTTGGCTGGGGCTAAGATGGGTGGCTTCTCTGCTGGTCTCATCTGGAGCGCCTCAGGCAGTATCAGTCAGATGGCAGCTATGGCTGGATATCCAAGGCGGCTTCTTTGCTCATGTCTGACACCTCAGTGTTCCTTCTGTGGCCTCTTTTTACAGCAGGGTAGCATGGTACTCTCATGGGGGAGCTAAGGGCTCCAAGAGGGAGGAAGCAGAAGCTGCCAGTCTTAAGGCCTGGGCTTAGAAGTCTCAGAATATATCTGGGTGCTCCTGAATAGCATTGAGAACTTTGTCTAGATACTCATGTTGCAACAGAAGAAAGGGTGGGGGAAAAAATGTAATTGTGATGTATACATGTAAGGATAACCTGACCCCCTTGCTGTACAGTGGGAATATATATATAAAAAAAAAAAGTCTCAGAATGTTTCTTTTTTCCTAATTTTATAAAGTTTTATTTTATAAATTTTTAAAAATAAATTTTATTGGAGTGTAATTGACTTATAGAGTTGTGTTAGTTTCAGGTGTACAGCAAAGTAAATCAGATATATATATATGTGTGTGTGTGTGTGTGTGTGTGTGTGTGTGTATATGTATATCCATTCCTTTTCAGATTCTTTTCCCACATAGGTTATTACACAGTATTGAGTTGATTAGCCTATGAACTATAGTAGGTCTTTGTTACCTATCTATTTTATATATAGTACTATGTATACGTCAAACCCAACCCCCTAATTTATCCCTCCGCCATGTTTCCCCTTTGGTTATGGTAAGTTTGGTTTCAATATCTTTGAGTCTGTTTCTACTTTGTAAATTCTTTTGTATCATTTTTAAATTAGTTTCCACATATAAGTGTATCATATTATACTTGTCTTTCTCTGACTTCACTTAGTATGATAATTTCTAGGTCCATCCATGTTGCTGCAGATGGCATTATTTCATTCCTTTTTTATGGCTGAGTAATATTCCAATGTATATGTTTACCACATCTTCTTTGTCCATTCCTATGTTGATGGACATTTAGGTTATTTTCATGCCTTGGCTATTGTTAATAGCGCTAGAGTGAACACTGGGTTGTGTGTATCTTTCCAAATTATGTTTTCTCGGGATGTATGCCCAGGATTGGGATTGCTGGATCATATGGCAGTTCTGTTAGTTTTTAAAGGAACCTTCATACATTTTCCATAGTGGTTGTACCAGCTTACATTCTCACCAGCAATGTAGGAGGGTTCCCTTTTCTCTACACCCTCTTCAGCATTGTTTGTAGATTTTTTGATGATAGTCATTCTGACTGGTGTGAGGTGCTATTTCATTGTAGTTTGATTTGCATTTCCCTAATAATTAGTGATATTGAGCATCTTTTCATGTGCGTTTTGGCCATCCACCTGTCTTCTTTGGAGAAATGTCTCTTTAGATCTTCTGACCATTTTTTGATTGGGCTGTTATTATTATTTTTTTTTTTGGTATAAAGCTGTATGAGATTAATCTTTTTGGTTGCTTCTTTTGCAAAGATTTTCTCCCATTCTGTGGGTTGTCTTTTCATTTTGTTTATTGTTTCCTTTGCTATGCAAAAGCTTTTAAGCTTAATTGGGTCCCCTTTGTTTATTTTTATTTTTATTACTCTAGCAGGTGAGTCAAAAAAGATTTTGCTGTGATTTATGTCAAAGTGTTCTGCCTATGTTTTCCTCTAAGAGTTTTATAGTATCTGGTCTTAGGTTTAGGTCTTATAATCCATTTTGAGTTTATTTTTGTGTATGGTATTAGTGTACTAATTTCATTCTTTTACCTGCACCACTTGTTGAAGAGATTGTCTTTTCTCCATTATATATTCTTGCTTCCTTTGTCATAGATTAATTGACCATAGGTGTGTGTGTTTATTTCTAGGCTTTCTCTGCTCTTCCACTGATCTAGATTTCTGTTTATGTGCCAGTACCATACTGTTTTGATGACTGTAGCCTTATAGCGTAGTCTGGAGTTGGGGAGTTTTATTCCTCCAGCTTTGTTATTCTATCTCAAGATTGCTTTGGCCATTCAGGGTCTTTTACGTTTCCAAAAAATTTTCTAATTTTTTTGTTCTAGTTCTGTGAAAAATGCCATTGGTAGTTTGATAGGGATTGTGCTGAATCTATAGGTTGTTTGGGGTTTTATAGTCATTTTGACAATTTTGATTCTTCCAATCCAAGAGCACTGTGTATCTTTCCATCTCTTTGTGTCTTTGATTTTCTTCATGAGTGTGCTGTAGTTCTCAAAGTGTAGGTCTTTTGCCTCTTTTGGTAGATTTATTCCTAGACATTTTATTCTCTTTGATGTGATGTAAATGGGATTGTGTTCTTTCTCTTTCTGATCTTCTGTAGTTAGTGTATAGGAATGCAGGAGATTTCTGTGTATTAATTTTGTATCCTGCTACTTTACCAAATTCATTGATGAGCTCTAGTAGTTTTCTGGTAGCATCTTTAGGATTTTCTATGTATAGTATCATGTCATCTGCAAACCACGACAGATTTTTTTTTTTCCAATTTGGGATTCCTTTTATTTCTTCTTCTCTGATTGTTGGATAACAGTGGTGAGAGTGGAGTGGACATCCTTGTCTTGTTCCTAATCTTAGTGGAAATGTTTTCAGTTTTTCACCGTTGAGAATGATGTTACCTGTGGCTTAGTCATATATAGTCTTTATTATGTTTAGGTAGGTTCCCTCTATGCCTACTTTCTGGAGAGTTTTTATGATAAATGGGTGTTGAATTTTGTCAAAAGCTTTTTCTGCATCTTTTGAGATGATCATATAGTTTTCATTCTTCAGTTTGTTGTTGTGGTGTGTCACAGTGATTGATCTGCAGATATTGAAGAATCCTTACATCCCTGGGATAAATCCCACCTGATCATGGTGTATGATCTTTTTAATGTATTGTTGAATTTAGTTTGCTAATATTTTGTTGATTTTTGCATCTGTGTTCATCAGTGATATTGGCCTGTAATTTTCTTTTTTTGTGGTATCTTTTTCTGGTTTTGTTATCAGGATGATGGTGGCCTCATAGAATGAGCTTGGGAGTGTTCCTTCCTCTGCAATTTTTTGGAAGAGTTTTGGAAGGATAGGTGTTAACTCTTCTCTGAATGTTTGATGGAATTCATCTGTGAAGCCATCTGGTCCTGGACTTTTGTTTTTTGAAAGTTTTAAAATTACTGTTTCAGTTTCAGTACTTGTGATTAGTCTATTCATATTTTCTATTTCTTCCTGGTTCAGTCTTGGAAGGTTGTACCTTTGTAAGAATCTGTCCATTTCTTCTAGGTTGTTCATTTTATTGGCATATAGTTGCTTATAATACTCTGTTGTGATCCTTTGTATTTCTGTGGTATCAGTTGTAACTTGTCCTTTTTCCTTTCCAATTTTATTGACTTGAGCTCTCTCCTTTTTTTTCTTGATTAGTCTAGGTAAAGGGTTATCAATTTTGTTGATCTTTTCGAAGAACCAGCTTTTGTTTTCAGTGATCTTCTCTATTTTTTGGTCTCTATTTAATTTATTTCTGCTCTGATCTTTATGATTTCTTTCCTTTTACTAACTTTGGATTTGTCTTTGCTTCCTTCTCTAGTTGCTTTAGGTATAAAGTTAAATTATTTACTTGAGATTTTTCTTGTTTCCTGAGAAAAGATTGTATTGCTATAAACTTCGCTCAGAACTGCTTTTTCTGTGTCCCATAGGTTTTGGATTGTCTGTCATATCTTCATTGTCATTTGTCTCTCATCAGACAATTTTTTAATTTCCTCAGTGACCCATTGGTTGTTCAGTAGTATATTGTCTATCTTCCAGGAGTTTGTGGTTTTTTGATGTTTTTATTTTGCCTTTTTTTTTTTTTTTTTTAGGGCTGCACCCACAGCATATAGAAGTTCCCAGGCTAGGGGTCTAATTGGAGCCGCAGCTGCTGGCCTATGCCACAGCCACAGCAATGAGTGTTCCAGGCTGCACCTGTGACCTACACTGCAGCTCACAGCAACACGGAATCCCCAACCCAGTGAGTGGGGCCAGGGATTGAAGCCACATCCTCATGGATACTAGTTGGATTCATTTCTTCTGTGCCACAATGGGAACTCCTGTTTTTTTGTTTGTTTGTTTGTTTTGTAGTTGATTTCTGGTCTCATAGCATTGTGATCAGAAAGGATGCTTGATGTAATTTAAGTTTTTAAAGATTTACTGAGGCTTTATCTGAAGCCCAAGATGTTATCTATCCTGGAGAATGTTCCATGTGCACTTGAGAAGAATGTATATTCTGCTGTCTCGGGGTGGAATATTTTATAAATATCAATTAAGTCTATCTGGTCTTGGGCATCATTTAAAGCCTTTGTTCCCTTGTTGATTTTCTGTCTGCATGATGTGTCCATTGATGTAAGTGGGGTGTTAAAGTTCCCAAGATTCCATCTCTTGACCTGAGGAACAGTGTGAGCATACAGGGAAGGGAGGCATTGTTGGCAGCTGTCTACCTACAGTCTGTGTCCTTTGCCTTTCTCATCTTTGTTCATTTTTCATTGTTTACACTAGAATGTTTTGAACTATTTTCACCCCCTCTCTCTCTTTATCATCTGACCACCGCTTGTCATTAAATTTTCCCCGTTTCCTGTTAGATTGGTTAGGTTGTTTCCTGTTATTGACTATTTTTTTTCCCATAGCTCAAAACCAATATATACACTGACTTAGAGAACTATTTGAACAAGCCTGACTATTATTGAATTGTGATGGGGAAAGGACTTAGCCTCAGACTGTGAGACCTTCCTGCATAGGTATAAGAAATACCTACTAGGTGTTAGGGCCCAGAACTGGACTAAGTCACAAGGGATCCAACCCCATCCTAGTAGACAAATCATTTTTTTATAGTTTTACATTTGAATTTCTTAGTAAATAAACTTAATTTTTCAATATAAATACCCTGGACATCAACTTCCTGTACTTAAAAAAAAATTGAAGTATAGTTGATTTACAATATTGTGTTTCTGGTATACAGCAAAGTGTGTGTATATATACACACACACACGAACATGTATAATATATATCTATATTATTTCAATATACATTATTATACATTATTATAAGCTATTTACTATAGTTACCTGTGCTATATAGTAAATCCTTGTTCTTTATGTATGTTATATATGATGGTGCGTATCTGTTAATCCCATACTCCTGATTTATCCCACACCCTCCCAAACTTTGGCAACCATACGTTCGTTTTCTATGTCTGTGAGTCTGTTTCTCTTTTGTCAATAAATTCGTTTGTATTACTTTTTTAGATTCCATGTATAAGTGATATTATATGATATTTGTCTTTATCTGACTTCACTTAGTATGATAATCTCTAGGTCTATCCATGTTGCTGCAAATGGCAATACTTAATTATTTTTTACGAATGAGTAATATGTCATGGGATATATATATACACACACATATATATATCCCCCTCTTTTTTTAGTGGCCGCACCTGTGACATATGAAAGTTCTTGGGCCAGGAATTGAATCTGAGCCACAGCTGCGACCTGTGCCGCAGCTGCAGCAGTGCCACATCATTTCACCCATTGTGCCAGGAGATCAAACCCGCACCACCCAGCAAACTGAGCTGCTACAGTTGGATTCTTAACCCACTTGCCACAGCAGGAACTCCAATCCCACATTTTTTTAATTTAAATTTTTTATTGAGATAATTTTAGATTTACAAGAAGTTGTGTGAAATAGCATAAAGAGTTCCCATGTACATTTTACCCAATTTCCTCCATTGGCATTGTGCAAAACTACAATATAAATAATAACCAGGAGGAGTTCTTGTCGTGGCGCAGTGGAAATGAATCCGACTAGGAACCATGAGATTGCGGGTTCAATCCCTGGCCTTGCTCAGTGGGTTAAGGATCTGGTGTTGCCGTGAGCTGTGGTGTAGGTCACAGACGTGACTCGGATCGTGCATTGCTACAGCTGTGGTGTAGGCTGGCAACAACAGCTCCAATTAGACCCCCAGCCTGGGAACCTCTACATGCTGCAGGTGTGGCTCTAAAAAAAAAAAAAAGATGATAATAATAATAATAACTAGGAGACTGATATCAATACAATTCACAGATCTTCGCATTTCTCCTGTTTTATTCTGTTTACATTATATGGTTTCATCACATGTGTAGGTTTATGTAGCCACCACCAGAGTCAAGACAGTAAACAGTTCCAGCACCTTGTGCTACCCTTTTATAATATACCCACCTTCCATCCCTAACCCTTGAATTACCAAGCTGTTCTCCATTTGTAAAGTTTATCATTTCAAAATATTACATAAAGGAATCATATTGTCTGTAACCTTTTGGGATTAGTTTTTTTTTTATGACTCAGTATAATTCTCTGGAGATCTAGCCCCAGTTTGTGGTATGCATTAATAGTTTATTCCTTTTTATTGTTGAGTGATATCCCATGATAGGGATGTATGACGGTTTGTTTAAACCATTCACCTGCTGAAGGACATCTGACCAGTTTCCACCTTGGGGCTCTTACGAGTATAGCTGCTGTGAACATTCATGTACAGGTTTTTGTATGAACATAAATTTTCATTTCTTTAGAATAAAGGCCAAGACTGTAATTGCTGGGTTGGATGGTACTTGCATATTTTGTTTTATAAAAAACTGCCGAACTGTTTACCATAGTGACTGTATCATTTTATATTCCTACCAGCAATATCTGTTGAAGTACTTTTTCTGCATTCTCACCAGTATTTGGCATTATCACTATTTTTTATTTCATACATTTTGATAGGTGTGTAGTGATATATCATTGTGTTTTTTTAAATTGAAGTTTAGTTGATTCACAGTATTGTATTAGTTTCTGGTGTATAGCAACTATTCTTTTCCATTTTTGATTATAATAAGATACTGAATGTAGTTTCCTGTGCTATTCAGTAGATCTTTGTTGTATATCTATTTTATATACGATAGTTTGTATCTGTTAATCCCAAACTCCTTATTTATGTCTTCTCCCCTTTCTCCTTTGGTAACCATAAATTTGTTTTCTATGTCTCTGAGTCTGTTTCTATTTTGTAAAAAAGCCCATTTGTATCATTTTAAAAATTAGATCCTGCATATAAGTGATATCATATGATATTTGATTTTCTTCACTTAATATTATTATCTCTAGGTCCATCCATGTTGCTGCACATGGCATTATTTCATTCCTTTTAATTGCTGAGTAATATTTCATTTTGTGTGTGTGTGTGTGTGTACTACATCTTGTTGTTATTATTATCATTATTATTATTATTTGCTTTTTAGGGCCGCACCTGTGGCATACGGAAGTTCTCAGGCTAGCAGTTGAATTGGAGCTACAGCTTCAGCCTACGCTACAGCCACAGCAATGAGGGATCCAAGCTGCATCTGTGAACTACATCACAGCTCACTGCAATGTCAGATCCTTAACCCACGGAACAAGGCCAGGGATCGAATCTGCATCCTCATGGATACTAGTTGGGTTTGTTACCAGTGAGCCACAATGGGAACCCCTATTTACCTCTTCTTTATCCATTCCTCTGTCGATGGACATTTAGGTTGCTTCCACGTCTAGACTGTTAGGAATAATTCTGCAGTGAACATTGAAGTGCATGATTAGAGTTTTCTCCAGATATATGCTCACGAGTGGCATTGTAGGATCATATGGTAGTTCTGTTTTTAGTTTTTTAAGGAACCTTCATATTGTTCTCCATAGTGGCTGCACCAATTTACATTCCCACCAACAATGTAAGAGGGTTCCCTTTTCTCCACACCCTGTGCAGCATTTATCATTTGTAGACTTTTTGATGATGGCCATTTTGACTCTTGTGGGGTGATATATCATTGTGGTTTTGGTTTGCATTTTTCTAATAGTTAGTGATATTGAACATCTTTTCATGTGCCTGTTGAACATCTATACGTCTTCCTTGGAAAAATGTCTATTTAGTCTTCTGCCTATTTTTTGATTTTTTTGGTTTTTTTTTTTATAGAGAGTTGCATGAGCTGTTTGTACATTTTGGACGTTAACGTCTTGTCAGTTGCATTGTTTGCAAATATTTTATCCTATTCTGTAGGTTATCTTTTTGTTTTGTTGATAGTTTCCTGCACAAAAGCTTTTAACTTTGGCTAGATCCCAGCAGTGTAATTTTGCTTTTATTTCTATTGCCTTGGGAGACTGGCCTAAGAAAACATTGCTATGTTTTTGTCAGAGAATATTTTGCCTATGTTCTTTCCTAGGAGCTTTACGGTGTCATTTCTTATATTTAGGTTTTTAAACCGTTTTGAGCTTATCTTTGTGTATGGTGTGAGGGAGTGTTCTAACATCACTGATGTACACAAGGCTCTGACTTCCTGTACTTTATAGCCATGGACTCTCCGCACTGGGAAGAGCCATGCTTCACTCTCTGTCCTTGCTGACTGAAGGTAAAGAGGACAGACTTGATGCCTTTGGTATATTCTGGTGTTTCCAGCACTGTAGTCACTGTGCAGGCTAACAAGAGCTGCCTTGCAGGGGTTTGTAGGGATTAAACTAATGAGCCAAATGGACCTGTCCTAAAGCAGAGCAGAGTCAAGGACGGCACTGAGGTTGTGTCCTTCAGGGCTGCAGAACAAAGCCTTTGCTTGATTCTGATATTAAGTTATAAAATGAACTCACAAGTGTACAGAATAATTTGGCTTGTTCTTCCAGGCTTTTGAAAATGAAAGTAAAGGTTTGCCAAAATGATTTGTATAGATCTGTAAAAAGTCCTGTTCTAACACGGCCCTATGAATTGTCCTAAGTCATTTCTTTTTTAAAATGATTTTTGGAGTTCCCGTTGTGGTGCAGTGGTTAACGAATCTGACTAGGAACCATGAGGTTGTGGGTTCGATCCCTGGCCTTGCTCAATGGGTTAAGGGTCTGGCATTGCCGTGAGCTGTGGTGTAGGTTGCAGATGTGGCTCGCATCCCGTGTTGCTGTGGCTGTGGCGTAGGCTGGCTGGTACAGCTCCGATTCGGCCCCTAGCCTGGGAACCTCCATACGCCATGGCAGCGGCCCTAGAAAAAGGCAAAGAGACAAATAAATAAATAAATAAAATGATTTTTATTTTTTCCATTATATTTGGTTTACGGTGTGTGTTTTGTCAATTTCTGCTGCACAGCAAAGTGACCCAGCATGCATATATATATATATATATATATATATATATATATATATATATATATTCTTTTTCTTACATTATCCTCCATCATGTTCCATAAGTCACTAGATTTAATTCCCTGTGCTATACAGCAGGATCTCATTGCTTATCTACTCCAAATTCAATAGTTTGTATAATTTCTGATTTTCATTAAAAATTATTTGGAGTTCTGTGTTAATGATCCAGCATTGCTGCAATTGTGGTGTAGGTTGGCAGTTGTGGCTAGGATCTGATCCCTAGTCCAGGAACTTCATATCCTTTGGGTGTGGCTGAAAAAGAAAAAAGAAATTATTCACAAAAAAGGAGCTTGTCATAGAGAGCAGTTTTTTTTTGTTTTGTTTTTGTTTTGTTTTGTTTTTCTGGTTGCACTTGTGGCATATGGAAGTTTCTGGGCCAGGGGTCAAATCCAAGCCACAACTGTGGCAACGCCTGATCCTTAACCTATTGAGCCACAGTAGCAACTCCAGAGAGAGCAGGTTTTCAATTAATGTGGTCTTTTTTTTTTGGCCATGCCCTTGGCATGCAAAAGTTCCTGGACCAGGGCTTGAACCCGTGCACGACAGCAGAGACCTGAGTCATAGCAGTGACAACAGTGGGATCCTTAACCTGCTAGGCCCCCAGGGAATTTCCCAGAGACAGCAATTTTGGAATGAGAAAACCTGACAGGAGAAACTCCCTCCCCTGCTCTTCTCTCCCCCTTTCAGACCCTTCCTAATTGCTGGATGCTTGAGTGTCCTCTCTCAGGGTCTAATGAGAGTGAGAGCTCTCTGGGGGTGCCACATGACCTTGTGGGGAGTAGCTGGAAGCCCTTGCCGACATCCTAGCCTGGAGTTTCCTCAGACCCAGGGCATCAGTATTCCAAAAACCAAACCAAACTCCTTGGGTGATCCCAATAAGCAGCCACATTTGAGAAGCAGAGCCCTTTTGGAGCATTGCTGCTTGAACTTGGATGTGCACACCACTCTCACAGGGACCTTGTTAAAAATGCAGATTCCAAAAAAAAAAAAAAAAACTGCATCACAAATGAAAAAAAATTGCAGATTCCTATTAAGTTTGGACTAGAGCCTGACACTTGGCATTTTCAGCAAGCTCCCAGGTGAGGCTGATGCCCGTGGAACATGGCCCAACATTGAGGAGTGAGAGGATAGGGCAGGCGTTGGCAAACTTCTCACTTCAAGGACCAGATAGTAAAAAATTTGGAGCTTTGCAGGTAATGTGGTCTCTGCCACAGCTATACAAACCTACCTATGTTTTATCACACATGCAGCCATATGTGACCCAATGGGCATGACTGTGTCAACAAACCTTTACAAAATCAGGCAGTGGCAGCTGGAATATGGCTTGCAGGCCATGGCTTGATAACCTGGTCTAGAGCTTTACTAGTCTCAAGTTTTGACCAGCACCTTGCAGCTTTCGTCTCTTGTTGGGCTAAAGCTTGGGTAAGAATGTAAGTGGTTTTGGAGTTCCCTGGTGGCACAGTGGGTTACAGATCCCACGTTGTCAGTGCTGTCTCGCAGGTTCAGTCACCAGCCTGGGAACTTCCAAATGCCGCAGGTGTAGACAAAAAAGAAAAAGAATTAAGTGGTTTTCTATATGAGTTACTCAGCAGCTTTGTTGAATGATGAATAATTGATGATGACATTTAGGCTGCTGTTTACAAATAGCTCATGTTGTCCCTTGGCTGTGGCTCATTGCGTTGCCTTGTGTATAGGTGGCCTTTCTGATTTCCTTCCCTCGACTGCCTTTTCAATGGTAGTGCAAAAAAGAGCCCAAAATTTGTTCTAAAATGTAACCCATGGGTATCCCAGAATAAATAACCACGTCTGAACTGTGAAGGCAGTGAGTGGGTTTGGGTGGCAATTCCTTTACATTTTTCCCACTGTGAACTTGTGGTGTTTAGTCTGAAGGAATGGAGACTGGTGCTTTGGCTGAGAGGTGGGGGTACCTGGGCAACAAGTGTCATGTTGCTGATAATATATTCTGACAAGCAGACGATGCCCCACCAAGTTGCCAGAGTTTGGGGGAACCCAAAGTTGGAACCAAGAACTCATCGCTCAGAAGGCCCATATTTCATCTCATGGGCTTCTGGGGTAAGGTACGAGGTTCCTGGTCTCCTGCTTTTGGTATGTTCTTGCATTTATAACCTCAAAACCAGCTAGACTTAAGCTTAATTGATTCAAACTGGCTCTTATTGGGCTTTATGACTGTGATGAGATCCCTAAGGGAGAGACCTTTTTCCTCTTTTCAAGTGGGAGGATGAGGGCCAAAAATCCCTGGGCCAGGGATGCTACTGCTGGACCACATTTCTCAGGGTATTTTTTTGCCAGTGGATCTCTTCCACGAGGTTGATAACCTTCTGTCCATGGAGCCCCATTCCCAGGAACTTCCCTTCTGCTGGTGAAATCTCATTTACCTTACTACTTTGACTAGTCTGAGAAGTGTATGTTGCGGTGTTGCCAGAATAGAAATACTATGGGGATATAGCCCAGTAGTAGAGCATTTGACTGCAGAATAGAAATGCTTTCTTACCTTTGCTTTTCTGTTTTGACCTCCTCCCTTGGCTAAGTCTTGGTCTGCTCCAGGCTCTCAGTCAAAGTTTAGTCCCACTGGTGTCCAGAATCAAAAGCTCAATAATGTGATTTTTAGGGAGGAATGGAGAACTTCTTAATAGTATACTTAAACTCTGTCTTGTGTCTTGTCATTCTTATGTAAAAATATCATTTTTCTTAGCCTATTGAATATGGTTACTGATGCAAAGATGGTCCATACATTACAAACTAACCAGTTCATCTGGATTTATAAAAATGAGTCTTGGAGTTCCCACTGTGGCTCAGTGGGTTAAGAACCCGACATAGTGTCCGTGAGGATGGAGGTTCAATTCCTGGCCTCGCTCAGTGGGTTAAGGATCCGGCATTGCCACAAGCTGTGGCATAGGTTGCAGATGCCGCTTGGATCTGATGTTGATGTGGCTGTGGTGTAGGTTGGCAACCACAGCTTGGATCAACCCCTGGCCCGGGAACTTCCATATGCTTCAGATGTGGTCCTAGAAAATTTTTTTAAAAAATTAATCTTATTTGTATAATAGGATATTACTTTTTATCTTTCAAAAAATGGTGTATGTTGGGGAAACATGGGGTTTTTGAAGTCAGATTAAGGCTAAATTAATCTGGGTTAAAAAGCTGGTTTTGGCCCTTATTGCCTGTAGGACATAGGAAGAGTTATTTCCCCTTTCTCAGCCTCAGCTCTGTCAGCTATGCAATGGGGCTGTTCTGTACTCACCCGATAGAGCTAGGTGAGATAAATTTGGATCTGATGAGGAAGTGTAGCACTTAGCCCAGTACCTGATTCATAGCAGAGGTTCAACGAAGAACATTACTTTTATTATTGTTAAAAATGTTATTTCTGTTGTTATTGAGTCTGTTTAGCTATGAGATCTCCTCTTTGAAAATAACCTTTTCACAAAGTCCTCCCTTCCCATTCCACCTGGACCCATTTCATCCTGTCCTTTCTTGTCCTCTGCATTCTTGTGAGTTTTTTTTGTTTGTTTGTTTTGTTTTTTGTTTTTAATGGCTGCACCCACAGCATATGGAAGTTCCTGGGCCAGGGGTTGAATCTAAGCTGCAGCTGTGGCATTGTGGATCCCTCAACCCGCTGTGCTGGGCCAAGGATTGAACTCGAGCCTCCGCAGTGGCCCAAGCTGCTGCATTCGGATTCTTAAACCACTGCACCATGGCAGGAATTCCCTGAGGTTTGTTGTTATTGTTGTTGTTATTTTTTAGGTGGTTTTTTTTTTCCCCTCTCATTCTGCACACGTGATTTTGAACTCCTTGAGGACAGGAATGCATTGTATTAAGCTGTCTCAACTCCTGCTATAGACAAAGCACAGATGAATTTCACAGATGTAATATTGAGGTGAAGGAAGCCAGGCACAAAAGAGTACACACTTTTTTTTGAAGTTCAAGAGCAGATAGAACTAATCTTTGGAGATAGAGGTCAGAATAATGGTTGTCTTGGGGGCGGATGGCTTACTGACTGGAAAGGCACCCAGAGGAGCTTTTGGTGTGCTAGAAATATTTTAAATCTTGTCTCAGAGCCACTAGCACAGGTGTATGTGTGTTTCAAAACAAGTCATTGATGTGTACACCTAATATGTGTATACTTGTGTATAACTCAAAAAACTCTAATTAGATGTTTTCTGGTCTGCGGTGCTTGTTTGCCAGTTAGAAATCACGTAGTAAAAGATCGAATATCGAACAGGTATTATGATGAAAAAAATGGTCACTCTTAATCACCAGGAGACTCAAGCCAAATTTTAAGGAAGATGCAACATATCTTTTGAAAAGCCCCACAGTGGGCAGAGTTCAGAATTACAGTTCACACTGTTATTCCCAACATTCCTTTTGAATCTTCACCTGGGTGTTTCAGACAATACAGGAAATGGGGATGGAAGGACTTGTTATTTAGGACTGTTTGTGCATGCACAGTAGAGGGATAGAGTTCCACCAGATGGGTGGAAAACCTCTTTTTTTTTTTTTTTTTTTTTTTTTGCTTTTTAGAGCCGCACCCATGGTGTATGGAGATTCCCAGGCTAGGGAACGTATCAGAGCTACAGCTGCTGGCCTACATCACAGCCATAGCAATGCCAGATCCAAGCCACGTCTGTGACCTACACCACAGCTCACGGCAACACCAGATCCTTAACGCACTGAGCGAGGCCAGGGATCAAACCGGCAACCTCATGGTTCCTAGTCGAATTTGTTTCCACTGAGCCATGACGGGAACTCTGAAAATCTCATTTTAAAATTGAATCTCTATTGCTTTTACCTCCCTCTTTTCCTCTCTTCCTTTGTCCTGTTATCAATTCTACTTTGAAATGAAATCTGCAACTCTAATAGATGCTACTGACACTTGTGCGGCATTTCTACCAGGTGGTATTTGAATCTCGGGTGTTCTGTGAAAAATGAAAAGACCAAACACATGCACAGATAAATGAAGGTTGAATTAATCTTTATAATTAAATGGAATATTACCCTGCTATGACTGATTTTAGCTTTCAGACTGGATTGCATGCTAATTTTTCAGTGAACTGTAATTATATTCATGTGGCTTTTTAGATACCTCCGAGTACTTAAAAATAGATTTTACCAAGCTACTCAGAGAAAAGTTAGGAGAACTTTTAATCTAAACATCTCTGAAATCTTGGGATATATTTGTATCATGACTTAGAGTTGCAAAGAACTTTCAAGTTGTTGATTAGTTCTTGGCGTCTATCATCCTGGGATTTAGGTATCATTGGCCAGAAATGAGGCTGAACTGCAAGTACCTAAGGCACATTACAAAATTGAAGAGAGAGAAGATCCTTGTGTTTTCTCCATAAAGTGCTCCTTATGGCATAATAATGGTGACCATTGATGAAATGCCTATGGAATGTTGATGGAGTGGATAAGCCCTCTTCTTTCTTTCTTTCTTTTCTTTCTTTTTTGTCTTTTTAGGGCAGCACCTGCGGCATATGGAGGTTCCTGGGCTAGGGGTCAAATCAGAGTTACAGCTGCTGGCCTACACCACAGCCATAGCAAGGCAGGATCTGAGCTGCATCTGCAACATACACCATAGCTGAATCCTTAACCCACTGAGCAGGGCCAGGGATCAAACCTGTGTCCTCATGGATACTAGTCTGGTTTGTTAACCACTGAGCCATGAGGTTAACTGAGCCCCCTTTCTAATGAATGCATGATACAATGTCAGGAGTTCTCCAAAGTGGGGCCAGATGCCTTGACAAGTATCACAGTCTAGATCAGAGAGTGTCTCACACTTGAGCATGTAGGACAATCCCCTACAGCGGGGATTTTTTTAACCCAAGGTGTCATTGTACCCCTGGGGACATTTGGCAGGATCTAGAGATATTTTCGGTCACAACTGAGAAGTGGGGAGAGTAGACAGGCATCTGGTGGGTAGAGGCCAAGGCTGCTGCTGAACATCCCAAAATGCATGGATCAGACCCCCACAGATGAGAATAATTCAGCCTAAATGTCAGTGGTGCTGAGGTTGAAAAACCCTGCCTTATGGGTAGGTTGGTTATGGTGCAGATTCCTGGGTTGCACCCCAGAGACATTCTGACTTGGTAGGTCCCAGAGGGGTTCATGAGTTTGCATTTTTAAAGAGCTCACAAGTGATGCTGATGCTGTTGGTTCAAGGACAGGAGTTCTGGAAGCCCTGAACTAGAAGACTCTGGTGTCAAAGGACAAAGCAGTGTGTATGGGCATTGGCCCTATAGCATCCTCCTTTTAGAAAAACTGTATGTCAGTTTACATTTACCCAATTTAATAATATAGCAAAGTTATCTCATTTGATCTCCCCCCTACATTATGAGGGTGGTTATCTGAAGTTTGTTCAGGCTAGTAAAGAGTTGTTGACGTCAGAGGTAAACCTCGGTGGAAGAAATGAGGACAATTCCTGATCAGCTGGATGGTTGATGACAGAATAGGATGTTACTTAAGTAGCAGATTTTATCTGAGAATTTGATCTGAGAAAAGGTAGGTGTTAAGGACTAGGTGTTCATTGTGCCTTTCTAAGCCCTTTGAATCTTGACATTTGAAAATTATTATTTTTTTCTTTTTTGGCGCTCCTGCAGCATATGGAGTTCCTGGGCAGGGATTACATCCAAGCCCCAGTTGCAATCTACACCACAGCTGTGGGAACACCAGATCCTTATTAATTCACGGTGCTGGGCTGGGCATTGAACCTGCATCCCACTGCTCCAGAGACACCACCTATCCTGTTGTGTTGCATCAGAAACTCCTGAAAGTGATTTTTGAAAATAATTTCTATACATTTTTTTTCCTTTTCCACAAACAGTGCATTGATTTTTCCATGGTGTTAATTCCCGTTTCTGCTTAATATTTGTATGCTGGCTCTGTTTTCAGGTATTTACCTCAACAAAACATGAAGCATTATTACAAGTTTAATCATATGTTTATGTCTTGGTGAAACTTTCCAAAAAGATCAATCTTTGTCCCTTATTTGTCCCTTGCTATTTTTACTACTAGTTTTGAAAAATTGAGGAACTTCTCATGTAGAAGTCGTGTTGGCATAATTTTTCTTCAAAAAGCCAGATAGTATTTGGGGCCCCTGTGGTATCTCTTCAGCTCCTCAACTCTGCAGCTATAGTGTGAAAGTGACCATAGACAATCCATAAAGAAATGAGCATAGCTGTTGTTGGAGAGGAAGAACTTCTCTTCTGTTACCCTTTGAGGTTTGGTAATTGGGGGTCTGTGAATTAAACTGACAGAAGACAGATTAGCAGAAGAAAAGGTAAAACTTTATTCCCTTAGGTAGGCGGGAGCTCAGAAAAAATGAAGCTCAAAGAAGCAGTGAGAATTTGGGCCTTATATACCATGTTAAAGAAACTTTTTTTTTTAAATTGAGTTGGTTCACAGTATTATATAAGTTTCAGGTATACAGCATAGTGATTCGCATTTTTAAAGTGTATACTCCATTTATAGTTACTATAAAATACTGGCTGTGTTCCCTGTGCTGTACAGTATATTCTTGTAGCTTATTTATTTTACGCATAGTACTTGTATACCACCTTAAGCAGTGGAGGGAGTGAGGATTTCAAGGAACAATAAATGGTGGGAAATGACTGAGAAATATAAGGGGGAAACTAATGGAGGTGATATTTGTTTTAGTAAGGTCTATTTAATGCAATTTTTTTTGTCCTGACGTTGACTTCTCATCTCTGGTGAATAGGAGTCACTCTTCTCCTGTGGGATGGGAAGCCTCCCTTAGCAAGGATTTATGACAGTGGAATTCTTTTGGAAAGTCTGCTTTTAGGCAGAGAAGGGGAGTTCAGAGAAGGCCTTTTCCTGGATCTGTTGATTCTCAAATGCCTTCAGCTCAAAATAATTCGTATGCCACAGTGGAATAGTCTGGACCCCTTTCACCGTGTTGCAGGACACAGTATTTTTTGTTTGTTTGTTTTTTTACAAAAATAGGCAGTGGAATGGTTTTGGCCTATGCCGACCCTTGTGAGCCCCGTGTGTAGGACAGAGAAAAATACCATTAACTCTGGCCCATATAAAAGCTTACCTGTAGGGAGTTCCCATTGTGGCTCAGCAATAATGAATCCAACAGGTATCCATGAGAGTGCGGGTTCAATCCCTGGCCTTGCTCTGTGGGTTAGGGATCCAGTCTTGCTGTAGACTGTGGTGTAGGTTGCAGACGCTGCTCAGATCCTGCCTTGCTGTGGCTGTGGCTATGGCTGTGGCCGGCAGCCACAGCTCTGATTTGATCCCTAGCTTGGGAACTTCCATATGCCATGCGTGTGAGCCTTAAAAAAGAAACAAACAAACAAACAAACAAAAAAACGTAACTATAATATAGGATTGTTCCGCCTCCTGGGCTTTTATTATCTTGGCTGTGTCTGGACAAATGGATTTGGTTAGTTGAGGCTTAGGATATTTATTTGAGAGCAAGTCTGGCAGCTGCTCTATTTGTGAAAACTTTGTGAGCAGTTGACTACATGTAATTGAAAGTAATAAAATGCACTGATTTAAAAAAAAAATCCCTGATCTGATCACTCTCATCTTTAAAGGGAATACATGAGAGTTGCCACTATTTTTAAGGTAATATTGCCCCTCCCATCAGGGAGATGTATTGTTTTATGGATTAGTCATAGGATGGTTTTGGGTTCTTAAGTCTATTGCTACTCCCCTGCACCTTCTGTTTTACAAAGAACACCCAAATCATCATCATTATCACCTTCTTCTTCTCCTTCTTCCTCTTTTTCTTCTTCTTCTTTCTCTCTTGGGTGCAGGGCTCACCCAAGTGAAAGGACCATCACAAAGCTATCAGGAAAACATTTCGTGCTGGTATGGGTAAATTACGATTCATCTGTGCCAGTAGTTTCCCTCTTTGGACAGGGAGGACTGCCCACCTTCAATAGGCATGCAGTAGGTATGGATGGATGGAGCTGCTTTGTAATTGGGACCATACCTTCTTTGAACATTGTCCATATTGGAGAGAAACGGGGATTGTCTTCTATAATGGGCTATCATTCAGGCAAGGTTAAGGGTGGAAGACCTAAAATCTGAGCATTCCTGCCTAACAGCTCGTGAAAAATCAGAACTGCGAGGTGTACTCAAAAACCCCTCTGAAGGTAAGTTCCCTTGTGGCGCAGCGGGTTAAGAATCTGGCATTACCTCAGCTGTGGCACAGGTCGCAATTGCAGTGTGGGTTCGATCCCTGGCCCGGGAACTTCCACATGCTGTGGGTGTGGCCCAAAAAAGAAAACCCCTAATCCGTGGGGCTGCTTATCTGTCCTCCCCCAAGGCTGCGAACCACACCCAAAAGCAATTTGCAGAATTAAAATTTTTGAACTCATAATAAATCATTGCCAGTCTTAGCAAGAAGATAAAATTTGATTTGTCAGATAATTGCATTGTTATTATTTGTGAAATCCAGAAAGCCCCAAAGGATATTAAAGCCTGTTCCCCAGGCTCATTTTCATCAATACCATTAGCTCTGCTTTGGATAATAATATCTTCAGCCAAGGCATCAATGACTAGTCAGTCATTTGTTTGGCATTATGGAAATTGCTATTGTTTTGAGGGATCGCGTAATTCATGTACAGTCTCTTGAACTTCTGGTGCTTAATGCTCAGAATTTTGATTGATGTTTAATAGTTATTATAGAACTCATTAGAGAAAATGAGACCTTGGCATGGCAAAGCCTGACTGAAGCTTTCAAAGCTGTTGCAAGCCTAAGAAAGTTGTGCTATAAATTGTAAAAGGGCAGTTGATCATCAGTTGTTCCATTTTTTTTTCTTATGTTAAACTAATAAAAATGAAAAGATATGCTAAGCAACTTTACTATGTAGAGGAAACACAAAGCTGTTTAATTAAGTGATTAAAGCGATGCCTTTGATGTAGTACATGCAAGACGTGAGAATTTACTGGACTCTCCTAAATAGCCAAGTCAGTGGGGATTAAAACAAATGAGCTTTCCATCTTGATTTCTGCCAATCAGCTTAAAACTAAGTGGCTTTGAAAATTCAGGAGTAAAGCAGTCACCCGAACCACTCTTTAAATCAGGTTGGTCATCTGTGTAAAAGTTGTGTTCAGAGCTCACAGCCAAATAAAGCAGAATTATGTTTGGTTCTCTTCTTTCCACCAGCACTGTCAAGTTGTAGTGTACCTTGTGGAAAATTCTGGGAAGAAGGGGTGACTTGAGAATTCAAATCATGTTGCATTTTAAGTTTTCAGTGTTCCTTGGTTTTCAGGGTTCATTGGTGATAGCTTTTCTGTCTCTCAAAGTAATAATCTTTACTTTATGAACTACCTGCTATCTCCACAGAAATTATTTGTGATTTTAAAAATTCTAGCCCTAAGACTTGAGGGCAAGGAATAAACCCCCCAAACAACTAAGTTTCTTGTTGCATACGCATGTTAATAATAACAAAGGGCAAAACAAAAACAAATTAAAAACTTAATAGCTACGCCATGCACAGACATGCACACACACTACCCTGTTCAGCATGGATCATTTTGGCAAGCGCTGTTGAGCACTTACAGTATACTAGGCCCTGTGCCATTAATTGAGGCAATTCAGTGAACAGTCTACCCTCATTGAATTATCTGTGTCAGCCCCGCAAACTATGGCACTTGAATCCTATTGAGCGTGTTGTCTGGTTTTTGTACAGCCCACAAGCTAAGAACGGATTTACATTTTAAAACGGTTTTAAAAAGTCAAAAGAAGAATATACCTTGTTCCACAAAAGTGGCATGAGATTCAAATTTCAGTCGTGTCTATAAATAAAGTTTTATTGGCACATAGCCATAGCCATTCACTTATGTGATGTCCACGGCTGCTTTCCCAGGTACAAGGCAGAGTTGAATAGTTGTGACAGAGGCCATATGGCATGCAAAGCTGAAAATATTTACCATCTGGCCCTTGACAGAAAAAATTTATTAACCCCTGATCTAGATAATTCTAGTTATCTAAATAGTTCTTTCAATCTTCTATTTCACCACACTGCTTTTAGAAGTAATTTTATCCACATTTTACAGATGAGGAAACTGAAGAAGAGAGAGGGTCAAAGAATTAAGGTACTGCTCATACTTTGTAGTAGTGATTATGGCAAGTTATCCTAGAATGTTTTTCCTCAGTTTTTTAGTGCAAATACTGTGAGGCCATGGATCATCTTATATATTTTTATATTCCTTTAGCACTGAGGAGAGTCTTGAGCCTTGAGGGCATTCTCAATAAGTATTTTTTGCTGTTTGATTGAAATAACTTCTATTAAAAAATGTAGTTTCGGTTGCCATCAAAAGTCAGTCCCAGTGGATTTTAAACATTGCTGCATTTCCCAGAAAGTTCCTTAGGTTCTCAAAAAGTCTCTCTTTTTTCCCTAATTTTTTTCTCTTTTGCTGAGATCAGTTAATATGGAAATTTGCCTTGGTGGGAGCAGCATTGAATGATCTTCTTGGTCATCTGTTAGGCTATAACCTTTCGTATTTTCAGGTACTGTTGTTGACATTGATTAGAAAGGATTTATCAACTAAATTATTCATTATATAAATCAATATTTATTGAGCTTTGATCACTTGCTGTATGCCCAGCACTGTTTTCCACATGGGGAACACAATGGTGATAAAATGGAAAAGGCCATTGGCTTGATTTGAGTAGTATCAGAAAGAAGGTTCTCTCAGCTACGGAAGCCTCCCCTATAATTTGATGTATCCCTTTGGTCAATGAACTGCTCTTTTAAATACAGGTCTTTCTCCAGGGTTGATATATTAGATTGCTATTAGTCACTCACATTTTATTATAAATTAGTTTGAGGCCCCAGTGGCAGTTAATGGGTTAGCTGCCTTGAGGGAATAACAGTTTTGATGGATGAGGACGAAAGGGGGAGATGACTTTGGAGCTCAGTGTGTTGCCGTGGAAAGGCTGGTTTGGATATGATCAGAGAGCAAGTGGTATGAACACGCAGGGTCTGCTAGGAATTAGGAGGAGTGGATATGGGGAAGAGAAAGGATGGGAGGGCAGAAACCAAGATGGTGAATGCTAAAGGCAACCTTTGCTTTGATCTTTTCTAGGATGACTTTTTGTTTGTTTTTTTTTTTTTTTTTTTTTTTTGGCCACGGCATTTGGAAGTTCCTGGGCCAGTGATCAAACCTACACCACAGCAGTGACCCGAGCTACTGCAGTGACAACACTGGATCCTTTAACACCAGGCCACCAGGGAACTCCTAGGATTAGTGTTTCTAGTGTTTGTGTCCGTTTTCTGAGGTGTGCAAATAGTGGCCCTCAAAAGAGCCCTCAGACTTTTGGGGGGGATGTGAGTAGCCTGGATTCTCCTGGCTTATACCCAAAGTCTTGCCTTGCTTAGGGGATCTTCCATCAAGAATATCATGGGCACATCTGTCTCCCATTGATCTCAAGGTGGCTTCAACAGCCTTTCTCTCTTGCCACATTGTGTGGCCCCCCCCTGTGACTGAAGAGAGTGACATTATTCCCCAAGGGAGTTCAGATATTTGGTTAAGGATGTAATCTGGCCTGGGTTTGCCTAAGAGACCCTCCAAACAGGTACATAGCACTGTCACTCTCGATCTTTGGAAGAAGTCACGTTTCTGCTTTCTCTGTGTAATGTTCAGCCAACATTTATTCATCATACACTCTGGACCAGGGCATAAAAAAGCGTTTTGAGCTGCGGGCACAACCAAAAAAAAGGCGCTGCATGTAGTGTCATCCAGAATCCGTGCAGACAACCCAATGAAGTATCCGTACTTTTTTTTCCCCTCAAGGTACATCCGATGGAAAGGAGAGCGTGTTAGGATTACATTCAGCTGTAGGTAACAGAAAACGTGATCTATGCCTCAGGCAAATAGGGATTTGTTTTCCTCATGTCATGATATGGTGGGCTCCAGCTGCCACCAGCTCTTCATTCCGCCATCTTTAGCATGTCACTTTCTTCCTCATGTTTGTTGCCCTGTGATTACAGGACAGCTGCCCTATCTGTGGCACTGTATCAGCATAGCAGGAAGGAGGAAGGAGACAGGCTAAAGCAGTGGTTCTCACCCAGTGGGCAGTTTGGCCTCTAGGGGAGATAATAGCAATGTCTGAAAACATGTTTGGTTGTCATGACTTGTGCGGTGGTGTTGCTACTGGCGTCTAGTGTGTGGGAGCCCAAAATGCTGCTGAACACCCTATAGTCTACAGAATGGCTTACCTAACAGTAACTCTCTGGCCCAAGATGTCAGTAGTGCCAAGGCTGAGGAACGCTGGACTGAAGGCAGAGAGCACAAGCCAGCCGAGTCTCCCACCTTTATTTTTTAGTTTTTATTTATTTATTTATTTTGGCTGTGCCTGTGGCATGTAGAAGTACTTGGGCCAGGGATCAAACCTGTGCCACTGCAGTGACAACACTGGATCCTTAACTTGCTGAGCCACCAGGGAACTCCACGATCTTCCCCTTTAAAAATGGATTCCTGGGAGCACAACAAGGACTCTTAGTTATATGTCATTGGCCAAAATCTTATCTCATAGGCAATTTTAACTGTAAAGGATGCTGTGTGATGCAGTTGTTTTTTGTTGGGTCTGTTGTCATCCTGAGCTGAACTGGGATCTGATAGGGAGGAAGGGAAAGGAGCTTAGATATTGATTAGATAATAGGCAGTATTTGCTTCAGAAAAGTTCAGTACGTGCTCTTGGTCACACAGGTATTGAAGATCATATGAGCCTCCTTTTTTTGAGGAAGGAGGTTCAGTTGTCATGTGCAGCCCTTTCTAGAAGTCTCTGTGAATAAGGAATGAAAATGCATGCACTGGTTATGGAAAACTCTGAAGTTTTTGATCAGCTACAAGGCGACTAGGAAATATTTCTTGCAGGCTATGACATGCAGTCTATTATCTCTTGATCCCACTGTTCTCTCAGTATTCACAGTGGGACTTTCCTTTCCATTTTGTCCATATAACCCTGGGAGTAATTGATTTCAGGCCTGCCTCACTAGTGCTTTGCCCTTCACAAGCCATTGAGTTGTTGGTGCTTCACTTCTTCCATTCCAAAAAAATTAAAAAGTGATGTGATCATTATTTGAGGATTTTTCAGAATTCATTGAGGAAAATGGGTGCCCTTCTAAGTGTGTCAGGTGGAAAGCTATTTCATATGGGGATTTGGAGGTTTTTGCAAGCATCAGGAAGGCTGGGTAGTGAAGGGCACAACCTGACAGTGATCTCTGCTGCTAGCACAGAAAGGATCTTCTCAGGGAAACGCTTGGAAGCGGCTGGCAAAGCGCTCTGTCTGCTGTCTGCAGAGGCCCCATGCCTGCTCGTAGCTACCAGCAAGTGGGTAAATGGTGTCTCCTCCTCTTCTGCTTTTCTGGTCTCCTATGAGTGCTTCCCATTCACATAGTCTAACCTGAAGCCAGGTCCCATGGGGTTTTGGGAGATGTAGTTCTGAGGCTTCTCAGGGAAGAATGTAGAATGCGGTGCAGTGGGTGGGATGATGTGAAAACATTTGAGTTTGAATAGAGGCACAGGTACACAGCACATTTAGGGGGAGGAAGAGTATTCTTTTCAGATGTTGGTGATGTTACTGCTAGTGTTATTACTTTAGTCTTTCTGTGTGTTCTTAGGTGAACAGAGATTCTTTTTTAAAAAATTACACTTGATTTACAATGTCTTGCCACTTTCTGCTGTATAGCAAAGTGACCCAGTCATATATATATATATATATATATATATAGACATTCCTTTTCATGTGTTATCTTCCATCATGGTCTGTCATAAGAGACTGGATGTAGTTCCCTGTGCTGTACAGTAGGACCTCATTGCTTATTCATTCTAAATGTAATAGTTTGTGTCTACCAACCCCAAACTCCCAGTCCATCCCACTTACTCCTCCTCCCCCCTTAGCAACCACAAGTCTGTTCTCTATGTCTGTGAGTCTGTTTTGTAGATAGGTTCATTTGTGCCACATTTTAGATTCCACATACAAGTGATGTCATATGATATTTGTCTTTCTCTTTCTGACTTGCTTTGCTTAGCATGAGAATCTCTAGTTGCATGATAGCGATTCTTTGTATCTCTGTTCTGGCCCTCTTCAAGTCATGGTGGTACTGAATAAATAATAAAAAAGGACTCAGTGACCTGCATCTGTAGTGCAGAAGGTAATATAGTCTGTGAAGCTCCATAGTGCAGTGGGGCTCCCAGAGCGTGAGGTTTTGAAAAACAATGCATAATTCACCAGCATGCTCTGGAAAGACCAGTGTTCAGAAAACAATTGTGCATGACTCAGCTTGTTTATTTCATGACTTTTTGGAGACTCTCTGGAGCTCTTTATTCCTTATAGTTATGTCTGTGGCTTGTGGTGAGCTGATAAAATACAATGAGAAATTAAATACAGTGAGGGAAATGATAGAATGATCTCGCAACAAGGTAACCTATAGGCATATGTTGTGTCATATGGTATTGGGGGGAGAGTTGTAACCTCTGGTTGTCTGCTATCTGGGTCACATCAGGTTTTCGGTGTAGCTCACAGGATTTGGGAGGCAAAATTTGATCTGTGCTATATTTGAGTCTCTGGAACAGCAAAACCCATTATGACTGTGTCCTCCGGCACCTGTAAAATCCTCTCTGCGTCCCGAGTTTCCAGTTTCTGCTGATATTTAATATTTGAATTATCTCAAGGCAGATAAGGAAAACATGCTATCTTATTCTATTTATTTCTTGAGTGAGGGAAATTGAAAGGGACGAAAGGAAAAAAACCTCATTACTAAGAGCAGTATGCAAAGGTCACTGATTTGGGCTTTGCTGGAATGTAGCCAGTGTGTTGGGGGTTGCCTGGAGTCTTATGTTGCGTTTTTCGGAGACAAAAGTGGAGATGAGGATTCCTGTGCAAGTGATTTATGATTTCTACAGCCAGTGCTCCCAGGAGAAACCAGCAAAGGAATGAAGGGAGCCAGACCAGGGAGAGTGAGAGATGAACGGGATGCTATTTTAGGGGAAGTCTCAGCCCTATCCTTCGGGGACTCCAGAATGCAAATTATACCTCCTACTTCATCCAGATCTGAAGCCGAGGAGCCGGACTTCCCTTTCCCTGCCACAGTCAGTCATAGGCTGAGGGCTGCTGGGACGGCAGTGGGGATGGGGCTCCAGGCAGATTAACTCCCAGGAAGTGATTCTTTTGAGTGAAGGCAAAGTGTCTTGGTGGCCCTAGAGCAGGCCTTCAGACTCTCAGGTGCTGGCTTGGTGTTAGAAAAGCAACAGAATGGAGACGCTGGAGAGGGATGTGCTGGAGTGGTGAAAGGGATGGTGGGGGACCTGGGCAGATCCCTGACACTGTGCTTCTATTGGAGTAAACTGGTCTTTAGTTTTTGTGAAGCCCTCAATCTGGGGAGAGGAGAGAGACAAGAGTTTCTTGAGAGTAAGGGATGGCAGACATTTTCTCCAAAGGGCCAGAGAGTAAGTATTTGAGGCTTCGTGGGCCACAGAGTTTCTGTCCCATCGCTTCCCCTCTGACCGTCATCATAGTGCCGAAGTAGCCACAGCCTACATGTAAGTCAGGGGGCATGGCTGTGTTCCAGTGAAGTGTTATTTATAGAAACAGATGTCACTCTTCTGTACAGCAGAAATTGGCACAACATTGTAAATCAACTATAATTTAAAGAAAAAAGAAAAAGAAAAGGAAACAGATGGGAGGGAGTGGGGGCTGAGACCACATTTGGCCCGTAGGCTCTAGTTTGCCAGTCCCTCCTGTGGAGGCGCCTCTTATGTACCTAAGGTGATTTTTCCTCTCTCCATTCTCTCTATACTGCAAAACTGGGAATAATAGTATGTCTATCAAAAGGATGGTTATGATGCATTTTAAATGAGTTTCGACCCCCTACCTCCAATTTTTCTGGCATCCTGGCCATTGTTCACAGAATTGCACAGATAATCTTGCTGAAGGGTGACTCATCTCATTTTACTCCTGCTAAAAATATTGAGTTCTGCCTTGTCTGTGAAATAAAATAGAGACTCTCAGCATGACATTCAGGAATCCCGGCGATCTGGCCAAAGCTGGTTTGGCTGCATTGCTCTCTGCTCCCCACTCTTCATGCTTTCTAGCCCAGCTACAGGAAACTCACCTTCTCTCCCAGATGCTCTTTGTTTTTCCTTTCCCTCTCTTGTTTTTGCCCCTGCTGTTTGCTCTCCTGGAATGTACTTCCTCTCAGCTCTGGGTTTTGAAATCCCAGCCATTCTCTAAGACTCAGCTTGGTCATCTTCTCCATTAAGCATTTTCCCCATGAGGAAATAGTCTGTGCCCTGGACTTTAATAACAATATCATCTAGCAATAAAAAATTATCTATTTATAGATAATATTTATATGTAAGCCTTTATTTGTCTTGTGTTATATAGTTATTTGCTATATTCACTATATTTGTAGCATATCGAGGGTGGGGACTAACTTTGTTTTGTTTTGGGGGGGTTTTTTGCCCTTTACAGTGGGTTACATATAGCAGATATTCCCTAAGCAGAGTTTTCAGGTGGAGGTTGCATTCTTATATCCAGTGATTATGAATGATTTAAGTGCTGAAACTCTGACATCATTTTTCTTTTTCCTTTTTATAGGCAAGAGCTGTTTTGGCCAAAGTTGGCTATCCTGAATTTATAATGAATGATACCTATGTTAATGAAGACCTCAAGGCAGTAAGTGCTAAATTTACTGTATTTTTTTTTTTTTCTGTCAAGGGTTGCTGACCTCATGCCTTTTAACTAACCCAAGTCCAGGCAATTAAACCCGGTGTTGCCAAAAAGCACCAACTTTTGATTCATTCCTTGGCTAGATACAAGCCTTATTACGCCAGCCACATCACAAGATTTAGGACATATTCAAAATAAAGGAGGTGTCAGAAAGAATTGCGTAGCTGAGTAGGTACCACAAAGCAAATGGACTTGGATTTGGTTTAATTTGATCAAAAAGGAAAGAATTAAGCAGATAGAGTCTTTTGCAATTAGTGGACATGTTCTAATGGTGAACGTATGATGTTTGTTGTTAATCTTTACTTGCTTCATTCATATTAAATGACTAGTAATAAATCTTGCCTTTCGGGAAGTTAACTTCATTAAACTTTATGAGTGCTTTGACAAACTAAGTGCATATATGTATGACTCTATAATTTTTTGTGAGTTGGACTGTATATTTGCAATAAGTTACTGATGGTTCTTTTCTGTTGCAATATTTTGGGGTGTATATTTTCCAGTAGATACATTCATTACAGGCCTTTCTAATCATAGCCACTGTTGTTTTCTTTCCTACAAATGATTCTCACTAAAGGCTTTTCTTCCTCACAAAAACCCCTATTTTTACCCCTTACTAGATTTTCTTGAAAAAGTAGTTGTTTTGAATTTATTACATAGGTACGGTTCTGAGGCGTAGCTCTTTCCCGAAATTGTTGTTTAACCAGTCGCGTATATTAACGTAATCCTAGCTTTTTAGATGAGCATCAGGATTTTTCAAGATTATTCCAAAGTGAATGAGAGCTTTAATTAGAAAGTTTCTCCAGTGGGCTCCAGATAGGGCCTCCCAGAGTATCGATCCAGTTGCCATGGAAGAAAATAATTATGCTTCTCAGTAACCCAAAGCTCAGACAGCCCATCTTATTATACATTGCTTTGATCCTGAAGAATCTTACTATTACTATGATAATTAAAGATACAGACACATCTGCCACATTCATGTACATTGTCTTTTAAGCTGCACTGATCCTGTGAAAAAGATGTTGTCTATCCCCATCTCTCAGAAAAGGACAGAGAGACTCAAAGAAGTCAGGTGATTTCCTCAGTGCCATGCTGAGCTTCAGAGCCAGGACTGAAATACAGGCTCAAGAAGCTCTGCTTGTAATCAGAGAAAGGGTTTTGCAGGGTTCTCATCAGGCAGCTATGCTGGAGGAGCAGACGAGTGGGTTTGAAGGGTGCGTGGAAACTACTTTCCCAGAACTGGTTGGGATGGGATAAGAGAAGAGAGGGGAAATCATACTATTAAGAGGCTAGGAGCTCAGGCTAGGCTGCGGAGTGATTCTGCCTCTTCCACTTACTAGCTATTTGTTCTTGTGCAGGTTCCTTAACTTCAGTTAGCTTCCCTTTGGTGAGCTGAATACTGGAGATAATAATAACCAAGTCTTGGCATTGTTGGGAAGATTAAGTGAGATCATATAGAAATCACCTAGCATAATGTCTGGTCCATAAATTGTCTCCCTTTAAATGGTAGCTATAACTCTGTGGATCAGTATGAGGACTATTGCTGCTAAGAAGAGCATCACCAGGGCACAAAGTACCTCAGCAGAAGAACCTGGATAATTACATGGGATTGGCAAATATTCCAAGTCAGGGATGCAGAGAAGGTTTCAGACGCCGTTTGGTGTAGTGGTTATGAATGCACCCTGGAATCAAAGTGTCTGGAGTTCAATTCCCATTCTACCATTTATTAACTGTGCGACCTAATGGATTAGGTTATGCAACCTCTCTGTGCCTCAGTTTCCTCATCTCAAAATGGAGATAGTAATATTCCCTCCCTTATAGGGCTGCTATGAGGATCAGGTAAATTAACATATTTAAAGTATGTAGAACTGGCCCTGGCACACAGTAAGCACACTATAAGTGTTAGTTATGACTTCTTTAATTTTCTCTTATGATATAAATTACTTTGGTTTGGACAAGTCATTGTGAATTAACTCATGCCCTATCCATGTGCCTGAAATTGATTCAAAAACCTACACAGATGGAACAGTCTCAAGACTTAATCAGATAAGATAGCATTCAGGGCTCACTCACAGTGTTTAGTTGATCACGTTTTGTTGGCAGTCTGCTGCTGTTTAAAGTGAATGCCCCAAATTTAAGGATTCAATGAATATAGCATCTTCTGTGAAAGAAACCAGATGCCAAACAGGATGCAGTGTTGGGTATGTTTCCTCCTGTCTCCAGGGTCTGAACTGAAGCCATTTATATACCAAGATTTTTAAGTACTTTTCTGAAGAAATAGCTTTCATCTAACTCATTGCCAAAGCAGACACAATTACACCCAAGCGTTTCTAACAGTTTAAAAAACAGTGAAAAAATCCAAATACATGACATAAAACCACATATGTGTTCAGAAACTGATAGAGAAAACAAATAAAACCCAAATAGAAAATAGGTAAAGGATGCTTGATATGACACACAGTAGCAGTGTCACTGAGGTTAATAGCAAAAGGACTAAAGTACTGCTGATACACAATGGGGCTGTGTTTTTAGTTTTGAGAAATGCATAGATAAGGACTATTGTAGGACCTGTGAGGAATTTCTAGTAATACAAACTCTGAGCACGTGGCACTGTTGCAAATGAAAAACAGCTTTATTTGACACAAATTAAGATGTGATTCATCAGGCACAAATGCAAATCAAACAAGAGATTGGGAAATGGATTAGATGAAGGTCAAGGAGAAAGGTTGAAAACTGAAGTTGGCTTCATGTAGAGATAAGGGCAAATGGAAGAGAACTTGGAGGCAAATGGAAGGAATTAGGAAAAAAACATTTTTCTCTTCTGAGGATAACAGGGTAAACTGAGATACCTAGCAAAGTATTTCTGAACAACAGTCTTCCTGTAGTCTTTGCAAAGAATAAGAAGAAAGGAAATGTCCTTTATGTGAACCCTCAGTAGCAGGCAGGAAAGCCTACTAGTTAGCCTAGAAAGATAGGTATCAGTCCATGTTCACATAAACCTTATAAAGTGTACCTTCACTGGCCTTGATGGAAATAGATGCAAGAGTGAGTTGATACCAGTTTGGGGAAGGTTTCTGTATCAGCCAGGAAAGGCAAACCACACTAGGTATTTCAGAGACAGGAGATTAAATACAGGAAATAGGTTGGCATAGGGGCTGAGGGAGGAATTAGGAGGAAGGGGATAACATATACATCCTACTGTATAAAATAGATGATTAACGAGAACCTACTATATGGCACAGGGAAATCGACTCAATAGTTTGTAATAACCTATATGGGAAAAATAATGGCTATATGTTATGTATGTATAACTGATTCACTTTGCTCTACACCTGAAACTAATACAACATTGTAAGTCAACTGTACTCCAATAGGAATTTTTTAAGAAAGAGTAATTAGAGATCAGTAGGATGAACTGAAGATAGTGGCAGCAGTTCAACTTGACTTGTTAAGAAGATGAACATTTCCTGGAATGGGTCCTTGGTGTTTGTTTACCATTTGTACCTTATGTTATTTCCATCTCCCTCATCTCTTTAAAACTTTCCTTCTCAGAGGAATGATTCATCCTTGGATGCCCCCATCATCCCCACTCTTTATTGGGCTCAGCTCTTAATATATTTGCGTAACTCTTTTTTTTTTTTGGCCACACCTGCTGTGTGTGGAATTTCCCAGACCAGGGATTGAACCCACGCCGCAGCAGTGACCTGGGCCACTACAATGACAATGCTGGATCCTTAACCACCTGTGCCACAGGAGAACTCCCTACATAACTCTCTTTGAAAAGATGAATCTTTGTTAACCTCGATTAGATTTACAAAAGAAATAGGTGTTTTAAACAGTGGTGCAATAAATAGTTCACTCTCTCAAAAAAAAAAAAAAAAGGAAATAGATTAGAAGGTGAAAATCAGGAAGATGAGGTAATAGCTTTCAGGAAGCAGATACCCACTCCCTTCCCTTCCTCTCCACATCTAGGGATGCAAAAGGGAGGAGGTGATGGTACCATTGCTTAGGAGAGCAGAGGAGGAACTGCCACCCTAGGGTAGAGCTAGGACTGTGGAAGAGGGACTGAAGATGCTTGCAGAGTCATTGTCAAAGGAAGAAGGAGGAGAGAGAGGGAATAAAAGAGAATAAACACAGCATCCTTTCCTCTCCTGCCACCTGCTGATTTTCTCCAGTGCCTCCTATTGGCAGGAAGCCAAGTGGCAGTGGAACCTGGGAAACATGGTTTTTCAGAATCTCAGGCCAGCATTATAGAACGGAGGGAAAAGGTGGTCATATATCTGAGAGACAATAGGCAAATAATCAACGCCAGTCAGGCACTTCACCTATTCTGGTGAAAGCCAATGGAGAATTGCAGTAGGAGCTAAAGTCAGAACACAGCTGCCCTCCATTTACTTAGGAGCATTGGATATGGGTAATTTTTCAGAGAATATCAATGTTTCTAGTGAGTGATAGACATGCACATACATCACCCCTGTATGTAGGTGTACATATACACGTATACATACATACCAGTCATGGAAGAGCCAGCTAAACACTGTGATGTTGCTTGTTACTTTGCGATTTAAAAAAGGGAAAACATAATTCTAAAATCTGAATTCCATTAAGTATTCAGAGTACTTTTGGGTGCCGAAACGAAAATGTTACTTAGCAGTATTTGAGTATCTTTAAATGGATTTAACTTAAAAAGTGTTCTGGAATCTACATTTCCCATTGGCTTATGTAGTATCTTATCAACATGTATTTACTAATCATACAGAGAAGCTGAACACATTTCCTTGTTTTGTTGTTAGGATGTGTTCCTCACCTTTGGGGAAGATACTAGCTCTATTAGCTCTTTTCTTCCATTTGGTCTGGGGCATTTGGTGCTAGGCATCCAGTATAGGACTTCCAAGAAGAGAGTCAGATTCCCCTGCATTTTATGATCTGGACAGCTATTCTTAGGAAATGACATGAGAGCCCAAATTAATTCCCCAAAGGTCACTCAATTGAAAAGTCAGGAGGTAGAGTTGATTGAAAGTCATTATCAACTTGACCTAGATTTTCACCAGTAGCAGAAAGTACAAGAGACTTTTGAGCCAATTATTGTTGCTTTCAGAATTCAAACATTTTTTTTGAACATTACCGGTGGTTCCAAAATATGCGTATACATTCATTCTTGTTGCTATCTCTACAACAAGCCGAGCTGGCCCAGTGGTTGCTCAGTTTCATATGTTTTTCTCAGTCAAAGCTCTATCAAAATATTTGAAATTATCAAAGTATTGTCAAAAAGTGGAAAATTTGGAAATAGATAAAAGAATCGAAACAGCCCCTGAATATTGATACTCAAAAGTAATAATACTTCCTTCTGTTTTAGTATGTTATTTTGTCTTTTTATTTTTTAATTTTTCAATTTTAATTTTAATTTTAATTTTTTTTTTTTGGTTTTTAGGGCCACATCTATGGCATATGGATATTCCCAGTCTAGGGGTCTAATTGGAGTTGCAGCAGCCCACCCTACGCTACAGCCACAGCATTGAGTGGGGCCATGGATTGAACCCGCATCCTCATGGGTACTAGTCGGGTTCATTACCACTGAGCCACAATGGTACCTCCCTGTCTTTTTATTTTGTATAGCTGTCATTGATGCTAATATATAATATTGTTTACTGACCTTTACATTTGACATTGTTTTTGTCCTTGTCTTCTATAGCCTTCATTACTATTATTTTGACAGCTGTCTGATACTAAGTAAACTGTACCCTGACGTATTTAATCACTGCTTCTCCTCCCACCATAATCTTATCTTCTCCTCCTCCTTCCCTGTGCTCTTTCTGTTGAAGCACTAGTTTTCTTACCAGGACCACTGAAAATAACATTGAGGTAGGAGCCTAATTATTTGGACTTCATGACTTCGCCAGGTTCCATAATCTCTTTGTCTCTGTTTCCCATCTATCATGCTAGAGTAACAGCACCTGGCCCTTCCATACCCCCATATACTTAACCTATCTTATAGGAAAAAGTAAAAATTTCCCCTGTATGTCCATCCAATAAATGGACTAGACCAATTAAACCAGGCTAAGAAATAAGAAATATTCTTAATCATTAAAACAATGTAAAAATTATCTTTCTAAACATAGATAAGCTATTAGCAAATTGTAATTACTTGCCTCTGAGTTTTGTTCCCCATGATTATTTTCAAGGTTATGGTAGGATTGTATTTATTTAAAGTATTTTTAGACTTGGGACTCTTCTTTAGGAAATTTTTGAATGGTTTTCTATTTAATGTCTGTAGAACAACCTCATTGTCAGGTTTTTGTTTTTGTTTTTGTTTTTCAAGCAGAACAGGAAAATATCCGTATTAGCAAACTCTTCTAAAAGTAACAACAGACTCCACCTATATTACAAAAAAAAAAAAAAAATGGTTAATGTTTTCGAAGGAAATTCCTTTGGGAGAATTTTCTGGAAAGCACTCTGAACCCAGGAACACATTTAAATTTTCTGTCAGTTACAAACATCTTCTGAAAGTTTTGGCAGAACTGTCTTGGAAGCAAAATCTGAAAAATGGTTGAAGTGGACACATCTTTAAACTATGTGATCTGGGAATGCATTAGGATTGCTAGTTAAGGTTGCTTCTTAAAACAAGGAGTTTGCTCTGTTTCTTCTGAGGCTAAGTATAAATATCTATCTAAAATACAACCAATTGCAAGAGTTCTTTTTATTATGAAGCATGGCAAACATCAGAAAAGTATATAAAATCATATTTTGAACACCTTTAGCTTTAACAAATATTAAACATACTGCCATATTACCTGTATACATGCACACACACACATTTCAAATGAATAAAACAGACACATTGGAAAGTTTTTGTATGATCCCCCTTGACCTAACATCCTTCCTCTCTGCCTGTTTCCTTCCCTAGCTACTCTCAAATTCAATGTTTCTCATTCCCATACATTTCTCTATGCTCCTGCTAGATAGAATGTACCCATAAACAACATACAAATTCTCTCATACATACAACTTGTCTTATTTACTCAGCTGTGCTTTTGAGATTATCTCATGTTCATACATACAGGCCATTTGTTTTAGACTTCTCTATGGTTTTCCTTTATGTGACTATACCACGATTTACTTATCAGTCACTCCCCCAAGAGGATTGAGGGAGGGACAACTCGAAGTCTAGTCTCTGTAACTTGTTGCCCAAGTAGAACACCAAAGATACCAGGAATTGATACTTTCATTTCTTCCTTTCTCTTTGAGCCTATGTTATGTTACTCCTTTCTTTGTATTTTGGCCTGGTCTCCTAAAAGATTGCTAAAATGAGTCATTAACAAAAATTACTTTGCAGAGAAAATGAGTACTCATGATACGTTAGGGAAGAGATAAACCCGAGCCAGACATTGACCAACAAATAGGCTGCTGTCAAGTCTATAACCCTCATTATGTATATTCATTCATATCTGTAATGTGGTGCCTGTGGGTTTCATATACTTTCATTTAGTATATTTTAATTTTTCCTTTTGAAAGAGTATCATGGCTTAAATTTACAAAAATATTACAGCTAATAAGAATGTGATTACTCTTGGTTATTTGCTTATTCAAATGTGTATTTTTCTTATTTGCCACAATATTTTAAAACCAAAGCATCACAGATCACTGCAAACCATTGCTTTTACTATTACACGGATATTACTTATAATATTTAGGTTAGGTGCTGTTAGTTTTTTAGGTAGATTGCCTATAGAATTGAAACTGTCTGCTATCCTCCTTCCAGAAAAAGAAAAGGAACTCAAGAATCGTTTATGCCCTTTTCCCTATTTTAGTAGACAACATTGTTGTGAGCCATTAACCTCCTGTTTTTCCATGCAAGCTAAAATCTCCGATTTGCCTCTGTAATTTAATGAATTCTTAGCAACCAGAGCATTTTTTGAGTGTTGTAGGTAATTTCTATTAATAATTAAATTATTCTACTGACCCCATTGTGCTTAGGGTAGGAAATAAGTCTGAATCATTTTCATTTTTTTTTCACTTCATGAATGAATACTGATAATAGTTAATTTGATTTTAACATTTGACTAAATCCTCATCTATAAACCAAATGAAGCTTCAGCTGACTAAAATGAATGTTATTAGAAGAACCTCTAGGACAAATAAAGTATACATAAAGATCAAGAACTCATGGGCAAAGAAATTTCAGACCTAAGATAATATGTTCTGCAAAGGTTAAAGTGGATTTTTCAGTTATAGAGCAAATGAAACACATTATAAATCACTGCAGCTTCTCTTGTTTTTGTTTTGCTTTACTCTGATGCAGAAATGACTGTATTGATTTTTGAGCTTTTTATTTTAAAAGAAAATCGCTGATTAAATTTCATGGCTTTGTGAATACTGGGTTAATAGGTGATGGCTGAAAGTTGATGCGAGGAGTGCACCTTCACCATTGGTCGCTCATTTGTGCATCAAAGCCTTTTTTCAGAGCCATGTCTTATCTGCACTTAGAACAGTGATGGTTATGGTTTGTTTTATTCAGATCAAGTTTTCAGAATCTGACTACTTTGGCAACGTCCTGCAAACCCGCAAGTATTTAGCACAGACTGATTTCTTCTGGCTGAGAAAAGCTGTCCCAAAAACAGAGTGAGTAAAAAAAAAAAGGGGGGGGGGAAGGAAAATAGATAAATATGGTGGAAAGCGGGGTCTCTAGATCAAACTTTGTAATTCCCCTCAAGTCAGAGTAGCTGGCTTGCCAGTTACCTTGGTTTGGCGAAATCTCTATCATGTTTTGGCAACTCTTATTTCTAATATTGTATGAATTGGTTGTTCAGTCTAATTATGGCCACTGCATTCCTAGCATCAACACATATCAAAAGAAACCTTATCATCTTTTTTTTTTTTGTTGTTGTTGTTGTTGCTATTTCTTGGGCCGCTCCCGCGGCATATGGAGGTTCCCAGGCTAGGGGTTGAATCGGAGCTGTAGCCACCAGCCTACGCCAGAGCCACAGCAACGCGGGATCCGAGCCGCGTCTGCAACCTACACCACAGCTCACGGCAACGCCGGATCGTTAACCCACTGAGCAAGGGCAGGGACCGAACCCGCAACCTCATGGTTCCTAGTCGGATTCGTTAACCACTGCGCCACGACGGGAACTCCCTTATCATCTTAATAGACAAATATTCAAATCATTTCTAAATCATGTTATGATTCTCTATATATGTGTGCGTGTGTATAATTTCTCTAGAATTTCATACTCAGGCAAAAACTTTAGAACTTAAATATATAAAAAATATGTATGATTGCAAATGTGGAAGTAATTGTATATAGGCACACCTCATTTTAATGCACTTAGCTTTATTGAATTTTGCAGATACTGCGTTTTTCCAAATTGAAGGTTTATGGCAACACTGTGTTGTCAGATGATGGTTAGCATTTTTTAGCAATAAAAAATTTTTTAGGTCTTCTTAGGGCTGCACCAGTGGCATATGGAGGTTCCTAGGCTAGGGGTTGAATCAAAGCTACAGCTTCTGGCCTACACCACAGGCATAGCAATCCAGGGTCTCAGCCGAGACTGTGACCTACACCATAGCTCACTGCCACGCCAGATCCTTAATCCACTGAGCGAGGCCAGGGATCGAACCTGTGTCCTCATGGATGCTAGTCGGATTCGTTTCCACTGAGCCACGATGGGAACTCCAGCAATAAAATAACTTTTAAATTAAGGTGTATGCATTGTTTTTTAAAGACATAATGCCCTTGCACACTTAATAGGCTACAGTATAGTTTAAATGTAACTCTTATATGTAGTGGGAAACAAAAAAAAAATTAGTGATACTCACTTTATTATGGTAGTCTGGAACTGAACCCACAGTTTCTGACGTTATGTCTGTGATTATCAAGTAACGATAGGATGTTGAGGTAATGTGTGTCACAGAACTGATAGCTCTGTTATTTTCCTTCAATAGCAGTTATGATTTAGACCCCTCTTCCCAGCTGCTGGTAGGAACTTTTTCTACAGGTAGGGAAGTTTCCCTAGGAACTTTTGGGTTTAGGCCAGTCATGATTTTCTTCCCTACAAAATGTGGATGACGATGATAGCAACTAAAAATTGTTATTTATGATGTGCCAGTAAGTGACTTACATATTTTAATTCATTTTATCCTCTTGTCGATTCTATTAAGTGTAGGCAAATGATGAATAAGAGGCTTCAACTGAGAAATTCTTCAGCTCAGATTTAGATTATTTTCTGTTCTGCCTGCTGGTATTTTTACTCTGTTCAGCTCTGGCCCACTTCTCCAAGGTTTTTTTTTTTTTTTTTTTTTTCTGTTTTTTTTTTTTGTTTGTTTGTTTGTTTTTCCCCCTCTTCTCCAGATTGGTTAGTTTCTATTAATCTGTCTTCAAATTCACTGATTCTTTCTTCTGCGTTATTATATTTGCTGTTGACTCATTTAACACATTTTTCACTTTGATTGTTTTACTTTTCAACTCCAGAAGTTCTCTTTGGTTTTGTTTTTTTCTTTTTTTTTTTTGTCTTTTAGGGCCATACCCAGGGCATATGGAGGTTCCCAGGATAGGGGTCAAATCGGAGCTACAGCTGCTGGCCTACACCACAGCCACAGCAATGCGAGATCTGATCCGCATCTGTGACCTATACCACAGCTCATGGCAATGCTGGATCCTTAACCCGCTGAGAGAGGCCAGGGATTGAACCTGTGGCTTCATGGATACTAGTCAGATTCGTTTCTGCTGAGCCACAATGGGAACTCCTGTTTTTTTCTTTTTAATAGTTTCTATTTTTTTGTTGTGATTCTTTGTTTTCATTGTCATCGTATTTCCATTAATTATTTGAATACAGTTTATTTTAATTCTTTGAACTAATTTATAATGGCTGCTTTCAAGTCTTTGCTAATTCCAAGATCTGGGCTCACTCAGAGTCAGTGTTTATTGATTGCTTTTTTTTAACACTTTTTCTTTTAGCATAACTTTTGTCATTTTTGAAAACAACATTATAGATAATATATTGTGCTGTATAAAGTTTGTGTAACTGGGTCACCATGCTGTACAGTAGGGAAAAAATAATATATTGGGGAAATAAAAAAATTTAAAAATAATATATTGGGGAAATAAAAAAATTTAAAAATATATATATATTGTAGCAACTGTGGATTCTGATTCATTTTTCTGAGGCTTTAAAAAAAAAAACAGCTTTCCTGGACTTACACTGTAGAGTCTGTCTTTCCTACGGTATGTGACCATGGATGTCTCTCCCCCTTTTTTTTTTTTTTTTTTTTTTTTTTTTTTTTTTTTTTTCTGTCTTTTCTAGGGCCACACTTGCGGCATATGGAGATTCCCAGGCTAGCGGTCCAATTGGAGTTGTAGCCACTGGCCTACGCCACAGCCACGCCAGATCTGAGCCTGTCTGCGACCTATACCACAGCTCACGGCAATGCCAGATCCTTAACCCACTGAGCAGGGCCAGGGATTGAACCCGCGACCTCATGGTTCCTAGTCAGATTCGTTAACCACTGCGCCACAATGGGAACTCCTCTCCTCATTTTTTAAATTCTTTTTTTTTTTTTTAGTTTCTCCTCATAGAGGTTTTCCTTGTGTCTGCATAGCTTAGTCCTCAGCTAGAGATCAGGGTAGAGCTTGTGCTTAAATACCTTGAACTTACAGGGCTTCTGCCCTCTGCCAGTTGATCTGTGTGAGGGTTAGGAGGATACTCAAAGTCACTGTTCCTAGAGCAATTCTCAGTTGCCCTTGGAGCTTACTTTCCACTGGGCTCTCTTGGGTCTCCCCTGTGCACATGCTTAGTTTCCCAGTCAGTCAAGGATATGTGGAGAGCATAGCTCACACTTTTATGATTCTTTCAGTTCCAGGACCTTCTTTAAATTTCTGGCTGGTCTATAGTTCTCTGGTGGGAACTATAACTTCAGGCTAGCAAAGCTGTGGGTTTTCCTCATTTGTTTTCTACCAAGTTTATCACTTTTAGTTGGAAAAGTAGTAGGTTTTCACCTCCATCCCCAATTGAATTCAGCCTCATCCCCCACCTCCCCTACCCTGTGAGCAAAACTGATGGTTTTCCAGCCAGCCCTATCCTAGTAAAATACATTCTCACTGACTGAGCTGGGAGGGATGGGAACAGTCCCAGACAAGAAGGCTACAGACTCTTGTTCTACTTCCTCTTAAGTTCTAGCAGTTCAAAATTAAATGTTTTTTGGTTTATAGATTGCCTTTGATTAATTCCCAGACCCCTAAAATGGTTAGTTGTTGACACTTTTGTCCATTATTATGCTTGGTTTTTGTGGAAAGGATTTGTTGTCTTTTTCATTGTGTCATAGCTGGAAGCCTGACTTCCATGGCCATTTTTTTTTTTTTCATGTCCTACTTTTTAACCTTGGCTGATATTCTGATCTCCAGATCTTTGTCTGGTTCTTCTTATGGTTTCTGCATTTCTTGTTCCTCTCTCTCTCTTCAAACTTCCTGCTCTAGGCCCTTTACCCTTCCTTGGATTAAGCTGTGATTACAGCCTCTCGTTCTTAGCTATGGCTCCCGTCTAGCCATCCTGCCCTCTGTCCTTCAAATTTTCTTACAACATGTACCTACAAAGTAAGTTAAATCATCCTGCCCTTTCAGATCTACTTCAAGTAAGTTCAAACTCTTGTTTTTACAACTTGTGGAAGTCTCACCAGTATTTTTGTGAATTTTCAGGGTCTTCTCAGGAACTCTTCTATGTTGGTGATGCTGTCAAGTTAATTCTTTAATTTCAAAATGTCATTATTCATTTGGATGGGTAGCAAGGCCTGGGTTGCTAATTGAAAAACAGCTAAATGTGTCATTTTTAACATCATCCTAAAATACTGATGGGGTGTAAGATTTTATGACCTTGACTATACCTAATATTTATGCTTTGGAAAAGTGCTAGCTGACTTTGTGGGATTAAGAAAACTGTGTGATTTGTATCATTTTTTTTTTCTCTGTCAATGAAAACAAATATCTCTTTAACAAGGAAGTTAGATTGGTTAACGTGTCTGGAAAAGTTCTCCAGGAATGAAAATCAGTGCAGTGCTAGTAATTCCTCAGACTTTGTGTCTATTTCACGGAAAGCAAGTGTTAAGAAACGTAAGGTTATCTTTGCATGATAAAGTGATATGATGGTCAATTTTTTGGGTCTTTTTAGGGCTATGCCTGTGGCATATTGATGTTCCCAGGCTAGGGGTCCTGTGCCACAGCACAGCAATGTGGGATCCAAGCTGTGGCTGTGACCTACAGCACAACAATGTGGGATCCAAGCTGTGGCTGTGACCTACACCACAGCTCATGGCAACGCCGGATCCTTAACCCACTGAGCAAGGCCAGGGATTGAACCCGCATCCTCATGGTTACTAGTTGGGCTCATTACCACTGAGCCATTACAGGAGCTCCTGGTCATTTTTAAAAAAGAAATTTTGGGCTACTCCTTTTCAGGCAAGTGGAGAATTTTGGCTTCATGATACATATTGGCTTTAATTGACATCTTTTAGGTCTGAAAATTCATGAGTTAATGGAGGGCGATTCTGGACTAGCTCCACTATACTAGTTTATTTTGAACAGCACATCATGATCGTATTTCCACAAAGTCCTGAAATAACATTTTGCTTCTCTGTGGGTATAGGAGATAAACACCCTTTATCTTTCATTCTCATGGAATCCATTTTAGCTGCACTAATGTGCATTAAGAACTTTCTAACGCAATGGGAAATGTCAGCAAGAATGAACTTAATTGGGTGGTCATCCCTGAAGGTACATATTTAGGGGTTGGTTTTCAGAATTGTCACTTCATCAGCTTGCTTAAAAATAGAGGATTTACTTCACTGCTCAGCTTGAGTCAAAAGTAATTTCTTTCCCTTAGGATCCTCTTTTTTTGACAGAAGTGATTTTAAGCCAGCTTCCCTATTAACTCACTCTCATTCTACTGTGACCAAACATGTCTGCATTTTTTTCTCTATTTTTTGAAAAATAGGTAAAAATATACTGAATGTCTATACAAATTATGGTCCTGCTCAGAATTTTTGTTTGCAAAAGCATTATCTACAGCATGGAATGGGATGGATATAATCTACAGGATATGAGAAAGCAATAAATACTCTAGTTTTTCCATTCCATATTCCCTAGACTATCTTTAAGAGTCTTTAGATAAAATGTAAAACTGTAGTCTGATGTATATGTTTTATATGTTCCAAAGAAACCAAGGTCCCAGTGTCTTTTCCTTTAGATTATTGCATTTCATTATCATACTCCTGTATCCCATTGTCCACTATAATTTCATCTCCATATATTTTTGGATTTGAAATTTATATGAGACCTGTTCCTACCTTGTCTGCTAAATCCTTCTCCAAACACAGACTGCAGAAACGCCCTAAAGACATACTAAAAGTGGGGAAAAAAGGACATACTAAAAGGAATTTAAAGCACTTGAATGACACTCTTTGTTTATTCAAGTAGATGCATACATAGCAATAAATTCATTTAAATATATTTAATGATATTTTTTGATCAGCATGTACCACTTGGGCAATAGTCTTAGACCATAAGGAACTTAAAATTCTGCTGGGAGTTAAGTTGTGCAAACTCATATGCCTTCAGGACCCAATCAGTTAACAAACGATGACCTAAACAGTTGTAAATGATAGGGAGTGGTGGAGACCATGGAGAACTGGTGATTTCACACTTCATTTAAAGGAATTCCAGGAGTTACCTGGTGGCACAGTGGATTAAGGATCTAGAGTCACTGCTGTGGCTTGGGTCACTGCTATGGCGTGGATTTGATTCCTAGTCTGGGAATTTCCACATGCTGCAGGCTTGGGCAAAAAAAAACGAAAGGAATTCATATTTGGTACTTTTAAAAGCCAATGTGTTGAGCAAACAAAACATTTTTTCTGGGAAAATTCAATCCATTGGGTAGGACTTTGGACAGCCAGCTTTTCAGTGTTTCAGTTATCTATTATTGTATAATGACCCACTCCCAAATTTAGAGGATTAAAGCAAAAATAATTATTCATATTTCTGTCTCATAGCTCTGGTGGTCACTAGGCTCAGCTGGGTGGTGCTCGCCCCTGGTCTTCCACGTAGTTACAGTCAGATGGTGGTTGGGGCAGGAGTCATAAGGGAGGCTTCCTCTCATAGTCTAGTGGTCGATGCTGGCTGTTGACTGGAATGCCTGCCATGGCCTGTCCATGTGTACTGGGCTTCTTTGTGGCATACTGTTTGAGCAAGAAACTTGGAAGAGCAAGTTTCCTAAAAAGAAGGGGGGCAGTGTTCATGTATGCACCAGGGGAAGTTGCATCACCTTTAATTACTTAGCATTGGAAGTCATGTGGTATTTCTACTGCATTTGATGCTTTACAGGTGAGTCACTAAGGCTAGTCCATAATCAAGAGGAGAGGAATTTAGAATCCACTTCTTAATGGGAGGAGTGTAAAAAAAAATTGCAAACACATATGAAAACCAGCACAGGCAGCCTTATATTCGAGAATAGTAAAGCTAAATGAGCTCAGATATAATCATGGAGATATACAGAATATTTAACGGCTGCCTGGGTGTGGGTACTGACCCATGAGAAGAAATCATAGCATCCACAACTGGTAGGCCCTTTTAAAGCAGCTACTTAATATCAGTTCTGGGTATAATCAGGGCTCCAAATGTGTCCTAAAGTCAGCAGGAGCTCTGGAAAGTGAGGAAAGGTGAGATCATGCATCTCATATGTTTTAGGAATTCCTTCTTTTTTTTTTTTTGGCCATACCTGTGGCAAGCAGAAGTTCCCAGGCCAGGGACTGAACTTGTGCCACAGGTGTAACCAGAGCCACAGCAGTGACAATGCCAGATCCTTAACCTGCTGAGCCACCAGGAAACTCACTTTTTATCTTGCTTTTGAGGAATTCTTGCTGAAGCTTCAGACGCCCTATAAGGATCCATCTGGTTTTTTGATTTCCTTGTTTTGACTTCCTTTGTCCATCAGAAGTTAGAAACACTGTTTCCACATGGCTCTTATCCTAATGTTTTGAAAGTTTATCCTTTGCTAAGGAAGGGGAGTTGGGAAGGAGGGGAAGAGAAGAGACCAGCTCTAAGAATACACGTTACTTTTTGAACATACTGTGGTTCAGTCCAATGTCATTTAGAAGCAAGGTTGAGAGGCACCTTCTCCCCTCTTGACCCAAAGAGCAGACATACAAATGCTGGGTTCTTTGTGTTTTAGTTTTCTGTTGCTGCTGTAATGAATCGCCACCACCTCATTGGCAACTCACAACAACACAAAAGTACTACCTCACATTTCTATAGGTTAGAAATGTGGGATGGCTCAGTTGTTTTCTCAGCTCCAGGTTGCATAAGGGCAATCAAGATGTCAGCTAGCTGGGCTCTTAGCGGAAGCCTCTGGGAAGCATCCTCTTCCAGTCTCATTCAGGCGTTAGCAGCTCCACTTCCGTGTGGTTGTAGAACTGAGGTCCCTACTTCCTTGCTGGCTGTCGTTTTTGGCTCTTGATTATTATTATGTTTTGAATTTCATCAATAAAATTATATAGAAAATTTTCTCTCACTGTAGAAATACCTATATAACATCCTTGGTTTTGGCCCGTGAAATGCCTAAATGTTTATGATCTGTTTACAGAAAAAAATTTGCTGAGGCTGATCTAAGTGACCTCCTGTGTATTTAAAATGGACGGGCAACTCTTCATAGCTGGAAGGGGTTCCCAAGATCTCTTCATGCAACAATTTAGTTTTATAGCTGAAACTGAAGCCCAGGAAGATAGGCCATTTTTCCACCACAACCCAGCTAGTTAGTGATAGAGCCAGAATAAGCCATTAGATCTTTTGCTGCTTAAGTCAGTAAACTTTCTCCTTGAGCAGGCAAACCTCTGGCTAGCCTGGTTGTGCTTCATTTCTCTCTACGGAGACTTCTGTTTTGTCACCAGCCCCATACATTTAATGGACACTTCAGAGGTGATGCAGCATAGAAAGCTCAGCTGCCCCATGGATCTGTTGAACAGAGCCTGCCAAAGAGTAGTTTGTTACTGGGTCTCCATCTGTGGGGAGAGCCCTTTAGATTCAGGATTTTTCATTAAAGCTCTTTATAAGCCCTGCTGCTTTTTCCATGAAGTTAGTAACAGTGAATAACCAGGCATGTTAATAGATTCTCATTGAACCATGTTCAGTTTAGGATAAGACTTTGCTGAGCAAAGCAGTAGCCCTAAACTGAGGCGATAATTTCCCCGCGTGTCCCACTTCCCCATCATTCCCTGGTTATGTGCTAATAAATGCCACCACATTTTATGTGTTCTTGCTGCCCTCTTGCCTGGGTAATGATGATCACTTGATAGTGTTTCTTTCTCTCCCTACAGGTGGTTTACAAATCCAACCACAGTCAATGCCTTCTACAGTGCATCCACCAACCAGATCCGTGAGTACTGGCTCCTTGTCTCCCTGTTAATGTGACTCACAGTGGAAGGAATGTTGCCATGACTGTTATTTAAGAGTGTAGTATTCTTTTTTGTTTGTTTTTGTCTCTTTAGGGCCGGATCTACGGCATATGGAGGTTCCCAGGCTAGGGGTCAAATCGGAGTTGTAGCAGCTGGCTTACGCCACAGCCACAGCAATACCAGATCCAAGCCTTGTCTGCGACCTCCACCACAGCTCACAGCAACGGTGGATCCTTAACCCACTGAGTGAGGTCAGGGATTGAACTTGCATCCTCATGGATGCTAGATTCGTTTCTGCTGTGCCACGATGGGAATTCCAAGAGTATAGCATTCTTTATTTCCCACCCAAAGTGGCCAAGTATGTTGGTGAAGGAAGTTTGTTTCCCTACCCATATGCCCAATTTTCCTCATCCTCTTTACCTTATAATAAGTCTTTTTAAATAAGCTTTATAGGGAGATCCCTTTGTGGCTCAGTGGTCATGAACCCAGCTAGTGTCCATGAGGCTGCGGCTTTGATCCCTGGCCTCACTCAGTGGGTTAAGGATCCGGCGTTGCCATGAGCTGTGATGTAGGTCGCAGACTCAGCTCAGATCCCGTGTTGCTGTGGTTGTGGCATAGGCCAGCAGCTGTATCTCCAATTTGACCCCTAGCCTGGGGACTTCCATGTGCCGTGGTTGTGGCCCTAAAATAAAAGGGAAAAAAAAAAAAGCTTTATATAACCATTAAGTTTTTGTTTTTGTTTTTTTAAAAAAAAACAACAATAAATAGTCTACAATGATGTTGGCCATGCAAAGGAACAAGCTTCCACTTTTTTTTACGAATGGCCTTAATGATTTTTGCCTATACTCTTTTATTTTTTTCCAGAATCAATCAGGTAACTGGGCAGATTTTCAAAGTTGAAGGGACTGTAAGGAAAGCTTTGAAATGCTGTAATTGATCCTGGGGTGTAAAATCTTACATTTCTGGTATTTACATGAATTGGGTACATAATTATAAATACCATGATAAGTTTATAAATTATTAAAAATCAGATTGGCACAAATTAAAAATCAGGCAGCACCAGCTGTTGGCAACAGGGACACATACTGCTGCTAGTGGAAGTGTAAATTGGTTCGCTTACTTCGAGGAGCAGTTTGGCAACATGCAGAAAGGCCAAAGATGGGCACACATATCCGTGAATATCACGTGACCTCTTGCCACGTGCCCTAATGCTGTTAGTCAAAGTGTGGTCCTGTGACCAACAACAGCAACGTCCCAGGGGAACTTGTTAGAAATGCAATTTTTCAGGCCCTAAGCTTAGACCTGTGGTTCACAAACTCTGGGTGTGGGGCTCTGCAGTCTGTTTTATTAAGCCCTCGAGGTGACTCTAACACAGTTTGCATAGTGGTGCCTAGAGAAGTCTCGCATGAGGAGGTCCACGAGAGGATGCTCACAGCAGTGGTTTTGTGTGTGTGTGTGTGTGTGTGTGTGTGTGTGTGTGTATGGAATAGAGCAGCATTGAGCTCAACCATACATTTTACTTTTTTTCAAATGATTTTTATTTTTTTCCCTTATAGATGGTTTACAGTGTTTTTTTTCAGTTTTCTATTGTACAGCAAAGTGACCCAGTCACACATATACATATATACCTTCTTTTTCTCACATTATCCTCCATCATGCTCTATCATAAGAGACTGGATATAGTTCCCTGTGCTATACAGCAGGATCTCATTGCTTATCCATTCCAAGGACAATAGTTTATTAACCCTAGATTCCTAGTCCATCCCACTCCCTCCCCTTCCCCCTTGGCAACCACAAGTCTGTTCTCCAAGTCCATGAGTTTCTTCTCTGTGGAAGGGTTTATCTATGCCGTATATTAGATTCCATATATAAGTGATATCATGTGGTATTTGTCTTTCTCTTTCTGGCTTACTTCACTTAGTATGAGAACCTATAGTTCCATCCATGTTGCTTCAAATGGCATTATTTAGCAGTGTTGTTTATGAAGCAGCAAAAGGGGAATAACTTGGGTCTCCAAAGGAAAACGAATCATACATGTCATGTTCCCACAAGGGCATGCCACACAGCAGTGACTAGGGAGTGACCAGAGTGAGATGTATTAACATGGATGAATTCCACAAGTAATAGGTTGTATGGGGGGAAAAACTTGGGAAAATATATGGAGTTTGAGACCTTATAAATAGAGTTGAAAAGCATGCAGAGCAGTTCTCTGTATTGTCTACAGGGAGATCCATATGTGGCAAAAGTATGAAGATGGTCACAAGACTGACCGACACTGAGTGCAGGATGGCAGGACCTATTGTGGGAGGGTGGACTGCTTGGCTGAAGCCCTTGATGGTTTTTCATCCCCCTGCACCGCTTCTGGTCTCCACCACTCTCCCTGGAGTGGTGAGCACACCTCATCTCTCAGATTTAAGCATATCTCTGTGCTGTTTGTTGCGTGTGGGGGTTGGAATTTAGAAAGACTGGCCACTCTTGACCATCCCTGGATTGCCCCATCATGGCTGCCTCACTTGCCTCCCTGCTTCTGAGCTTACTCCCCTTCCATCTATTCCAAATAGAATATTGCAGCCATTTTGAGGTGTTTTACTATCATCTCATGTCCCTCCTTTGAGCAGAACCTGTTATCAGCATCCCATCTCACTCAGAGTAAAGGCCAAATTACTTAAAATGGTTCAGGGGCCTCTTATCATGCTGCCTTTATCTGCCCTCTGTTCCAGCCCTGCTGCCCTCTCTCCTGATCCTAGAGCACAAAACACTCTTGTACTTGGGATGCTCTTTGCCTTGGAGAACTTTTCCAAGTGACCCGCCTGCTTTGCACTCCCAGTTCCCTCAAATCTTGCCTTGAATGCCACCTTCTCAGTGAGGCTTCCTGTCTGCTCACCCTCTGTGTTTGCCCTCATTCTGATAGGTTTCCCTGGCCATACAGGACAGCCCACTTCCAGCAAGCACATCTCCTTAGAGTCGTCCTCGTGTGGCCACTTTTGGGAATGGCAGTCTCTGGAGGGCTTTGGTGTGGGAGGGTAAGTGGTGAAGAGAACAATCAGCTGCTGGTGTATTATTATTTTTTTTATTTTTATTTTCCCACTGTACAGCAAGGGGGTCAGGTTATCCTTACATGTATACATTGCAATTACAGTTTTTCCCCCACTCTTTCTTCTGTTGCAACATGAGTATCTAGACATAGTTCTCAATGCTATTCAGCAGGATCTCCTTATAAATCTATTCTAGGTTGTGTCTGATAAGCCCAAGCTCCCGATCCCTCCCACTCCCTCCCCCTCCCATCAGGCAACCACAAGTCTCTTCTCCAAGTCCATGATTTTCTTTTCTGAGGAGATGTTCATTTGTGCTGGATATTAGATTCCAGTTATAAGTGATATCATATGGTATTTGCCTTTGTCTTTCTGGCTCATTTCACTCAGGATGCGATTCTCTAGTTCCATCCATGTTGCTGCAAATGGCATGATGTCATCCTTTTTTATGGCTGAGTAGTATTCCATTGTGTATATATACCACTTCTTCCAAATCCAATCATCTGTCGATGGACATTTAGGTTGTTTCCATGTCCTGGCTATTGTGAATAGTGCTGCAATGAACATGCGGGTGCATGTGTCTCTTTTAAGTAGAGCTTTGTCCGGATAGATGCCCAAGAGTGGGATTGCAGGGTCATATGGAAGTTCTATGTATAGATTTCTAAGGTATCTCCAAACTGTTCTCCATAGTGGCTGTACCAGCTTACATTCCCATGCTGGTGTAGTATTATTGTGAAAATACCTTTGCTTTCTCCTTTATTGAGATATAATTGACAAAAATTTTATGTATTTAAAATGTACAGCATGATGGGGTTTTCTGTAGCTCTCAGTTGAGAACTAAGCTCCATGTGTTACATGGGAACATATGATATTTTAGATATTTTATAACTACTCTTTATAATAAGTTACATGTATAAATGTGAATTATAATAGCATTTGGAATAAATTTTTTGGTTATACATTTTTAAAATTATTTTAAAAGAAAATGTCATTATATACATGCAAAGGAATATATATAACATGCTAGAACTCATAAAGGTAAAAAGTATTTAGCAAACGTATGATAAAATAAATATATGTTTATGAACCCACCACCCATTCAAGAACTGGAACATTCCTGATGCCATTGCATCTGTCTGTGCTCCTCCCCATCCCTTTCTTCTTCCTCATCATAGTAGTACCCACTAGTCTCACTTTTTTGTTTGTCATTTTCTTATTTTTTTAAAAGAAAATAAATTTTAAACCACATGTACATCCCTAAGCAATATATTCTTTTTGCTCAATTTTAGCATGATAAGAATGGCATTATATCACATGCAGCCTTAAGCAACTTTGCTTTTCATTCAACATATTTTTAAGATTCATCCAGGTAGCATGTGGCATTAGGTTTTTCCATTTTCACTGCTGTGTAGTATTCCATTGTATGACTGTGCCCCAGATTACTTATCTGTTCTACAGACCTATGTTTCCCCCTTTTCCCAGGTTTTTGCTGTTATGAACAATGTTGCTTTGAATATCCTGCACATATCTCCAGAAACAAGTGTTTGGGGTATATACTACGAGTGGAGTTACTGGCTTATACGGTATACAAATACTCAACTTGCCAGATAACACCAGATGTTTTCCAGAGTGAGTGTTCCAAAGTACAGTGTTCTCGTCAAGTCACTTTCATCCCTTCTTGTCATTGGTAGACGTAACTGTCATCAATCTAGTGAATGTAATCAATCAGTTCTTGTGCAAGAAAAGGCATTGAGAGAGATTCTTCACCATTGTCTCCACCTTCACTTAAAAGTGTCAGTGAATGCTTACTGCCCTCTGGGGAATTTAAGTATACCTGGTGATACTTCTGCCTCCAGGATTCACCCCAGCTCAGCCTTTTTCTTATGTGGGAAGAGCTGATCTTATTGGAGTTTACTGAACAAGCAGCCATTACAGAGTAACCTAGTGGTTTCTTGAAAGCTCATGAGCAGAGGGGCTTTAGAATGAACAATTTGAAGCAGTATTTTAATTAAGAGATTCAAGCTGTTTCTTTTTTCCTAATGACCAGCACTGGCTCTTATTGTAAATTACTTTCCCAGGCAAGATGACAAGGAATCCTTTGGGTGACTTTTTTTTCTCTCTCTCTCTCTCTTTCTGATTTTCTGGACTATGGATTAAGACAGGTGGAGTTCCTTCTTTTACATTTCCCCATTGGATTTCCTGGGACTCCCCACAACCCACAACTGCCTTCTTTTTGCTTCACTGAAAAAGTGAAAAATTGAGGTGATTTTCTAAAATGAACATCTTTATTGATTAGGGGCTGATTCTGACAGCATGTGGCCATCTGTTTAATTGAGTTTCACATCTCAGATGTAACTATACTTAGTAACGTGATTTATGAGAATTTCATTCAGTTCCCATTATCATTTTCTGATGGATGCCATTTAAGTCAGCTTCTGCATGCAATAGAACCTTGAGTAGAAAATAGAAAAACCTTTTTTGTTTTTTACAAATCCATGTCTGTATGTGATATCCTATGATCTGGGGCCATCTTTCCATATTAGATTTTTATAGGGTGGTTAAAGCTTATTTTCCTGCCCTTGACAAGCTGGGTGGCAGTGTCTTCAGGCACAGAGTATGTTATGAAATAATAATGGTTTAAGTCTGTGGGATGGGGAGTTACCCTCAGGAGCTGTTGCAGAATTTGATTGTATTTGAACTGATAAGGTGGTTAAACAGGAAAACAAGGAGCTAGGGTTATCAGTGCCTAAGCTTGAGTTCCCCTAAGTCTGTGATAAATGCAAATCTGGTCTTCCTGCTTTTAGTAGGGAAACAGTGAGGATCTTGATGGCAGACCTGGAGGGCCACTGATGGAGTTGCATGACCTTGGTCAAGGTGTTTCTCCTTCCTGACCCCTCTTGTCCTTATCTGCCACATGCTGAGGTTACCTAGTCTGCAGAGTTTTTGGTAGGATTTAACAAGATCAATTTGAAAAGTGCCAGCATACTGCCAAGGTCAGGGTTTTGTATGTGGAAAACTGGCATGCCAGTAATGCCTGGGAGAGCCAGGCTATCACAGGCTTTACAGCATAATAGGAAAATTGGGTGGGGGGCATTTTGAACTTTTACTCTTAAAAGGTTTTATACATTAAAACAATGTTTTTGTACATTAAAAATTACAACTAACTTGGAAAAAGTATTTGGCGGTTGGTTGATGTTCCTCTTACCCAGAAATTCCACTCTTGATAAATGGGTCCTCTGCCCATCAAGAGACAGGTACACGGATGTTCATAGCAGCTTTCCTCATAAGGGTAAAACTCCGGAAAGAACCTGATTTCCATCTGCAGAAGAGTAGACAAGTGAATTGTGGTATATTCATACAATTGGATATTGCACAGCAATGAAAAAGAACAAACTGCCGCATGCTACAGTATGTCAAAATGCCACTGACTTCAGGCTCAGTGAACACTGCATGGTTCAGTTGTATAAAGTTTAGGAATAGGCAAACAAATCTGTGACCTTAAGTGATAGAAGTGAAAATAGTGCTTTATTTCAGGGTAGTGACTGAGATGCGGGCACAGGAAACATTTTCTTGATCTGAGAGGTGGTTGCACAGGTGGCACATGTGTAGAAACTCATTGTGTTCTACCATTAAACTGTTTCCCTTTGTCTAGGTAGTACCTCAACATAAACAGTAACAGCCCCATTCCCCCTTTAACATGTTTAGAACAGCAGGTAGCCTGCATAGACATCTGGACTTATGACAGGTTACCTTGGGCCAAGCCACCAGAGGTGTAGACCAGGGATCAGCAAACATTTTCTGTAAAGGGCCAGACAGCATATACCTTGGGCTTTGTGAGCCAAATGATCTCTGTTGCAAATTCTCAACTTTGCCATTGCAGCCGCAGACCATTCATAAGCAAATGGGCGTGGCCATGCTCCAGGAATACTGTCTCCATGGCTGTAGTGCCAACCCCTGGTGTAGAGCACTGTGAGGGGATGGGATCCAGGAAGCCTTGTAGTGGGTTCTGACCCGGCTTCCAAAGTACTTTGGATCTAACCGGGTGGTGGTACGAGAAGCGGGAGGGTGGGCAGCTCACAGTTGGTTCTTATTTCCACTACTGTGGACTGGTCTTCAGAATAAAATTCATTTCGTATATTCACTATCAATGTGTGTCTGCATAGTGCTTCATTTCAATATTAGTTTTTTATCTTCATAGGTCTCAAATCATATTAAGGAGTTATTTTAAGCAAATAAAACCTTGGCTTGAAAACAAGCAAGGCCTGAGGGCTAAAACCAATGATTTTATTATCTTCACTCTTATATACAAAGGATTTAGTTACCTCAGTTTAATCACAGATATTGTGCTAAAGAAAATAAGCCTTTGTCCAGAGGCTGGGCTTAGGCTGGCATCAAACTCTAAAATTAATCCTGAAATCAAACATAGATTTGTTTTGCTGTTAAGAAAATAACTGTGTTTCAGACTGGGACAATTTCTCATACTTTGCTGACCCTGCCTAAAACCATTAAGTAGAAGCCAAGTTAGCAAACACTCACTTGCGGCCCCTACTGGACTTTAATGAAATTAAATCCCTGAATCCACGTGACACTCTGGGGAGCATTTGAAAATGATCTTGCATAGTTTTGGAGCTAGAAGGTAGGAAACTTTAAGTGACACCTAATCCAGATTTCTCACTATCTAGAGGAGATCCTGACACTCAGAGCAGCAATTCTTTGTCATTTTTTCTACTTACTTAATATTTATAGAGCCCCCATGATTCTCCCTTCTTGGTGTTCACACCCCTGTGAGGTCCCCTCCAACACGGGGTAAGGCTGATCTCTGTAACTAAAAGGATACTGTCGAAATGGCAGCGTATGAATTCTGAGGCTATGTCATAAAAGACTGTCGCTTCTGCCTTGCTGACGTGGATTGATCACTTTGGGGGAAGCCAGCAGCCGTGTCATGAGGACACTCAGGGGGCTGGCAGAGAGGGCCATGTGTGCGCCTGCCATCTTGGAGGTGTAGCCTCTAGTCCAGCCAAGCCTTCAGATGCTTGCTGCCCAGGCTGCTGTCTCGACAGCCACCTCATAAGAGACCCTGGGACAGCCCACCCAAATAAGCTGTTTCTGAATTCCTGGCCTGGAGAAACTGTGAGTAAGTAAATTGTTATTGTTTGGAGCTACTCTGTTTTTGGATACTTTGTCATATAGCAAGAAAGGAATAATAGAGACATTATAAGTTATTAGTGGCCAGGGGAGGACTCAAAATCAAAGTCACTAATAACTTGCACTAATAAAGGCTACTTAACATCTTTAAGCCTCAGTTTAATTATCTATAAAATGGAGATAATAGTCATGACCATCCTATAGAGGTGTCGTGAAGATTAAAGGGGAAAATGAATGTAAAATGCTTGGAAGAGAGACTGGTTTGTAGTAGTTAGGCAGTAAATCTTAGGGGATAAGGGTCCTCACTTTTGAGGAGTTGGGAGACTGACTTGTTACCAGTCATTTATCAGACATCCTGGCGAGTGTGTGGCTGAAGGGTCTGCAGTGCATCCTGGGAGCCACAGAGCAAAGGCCATTATCTGGAGGAGTCAAGATTGGCTTCACAGTGGAAATGGCATTCGAGTGGGCTTTGAAAGGAAAAAATTCTGTAGGCAAAGAAGGTAGGTTGGAACAGGCAGAAGAAATCCTGGCTGTTGCAAAGACACCACATGGCAGAGCGTGGCACAGGCACAGATGGTGAGATGTCACAATTGCTGGGGCACAGACTGCATGTGGTGCCACAGGACAGAGGCATGATGGGAGACACTATAGAAGAAGTCGATGAGGGCCTCGTAAACCACATTGAGGAACAGGACCTAGGGAACTAGTATAGTTTTCTTTAGGAGGCAAGAAACTTATGTTGTGGTTCTTTGGTCTTAGTCTTAAAGATCATGGCTTGGAGCAGGGAGCGATTGAGGCCACTTAGGCCAGCTAAGAGTTTGGCAAATGATTCAAGGGAAATATGGAGAAGGTCTAAACTTAGGCAGTGGCAGTGGTGAGAAGAGATAGGATACATTAAATCCCAAAAGATTGTTAACAGTGTAGTGATAATACAGGTAGTTTTCCAGCTTTTCCACTGATGCTTTGAAGGACTCCCATGAACTGGAGATAATTGTTCTGTGCAGCCACTCTTCACTGAGAACCATGAATGTGTCATGCATTGCGCTGGATCCTTTAACATATATTATCTCTAATCTTCACAGTGGGTCTCTGCGCTTGGCATTGTGGCCCATCTTATAAAAGAGGAAACTGAAGCTCAGGGAGGCCAAGTAACGTGCCAAAAAGCACACAGCTAGTAAATTGCAGGGCTGGAGTATAATCCAGGTTCTGTAGTTACGCATTCTTAATTTTCACCCTACACTGTTCCATGCTGAATCAGAACTGTAAGAATTACATGAAATGATACATGTGGACACACTTCGAAGAGGATAGAAGCATGATGTAATTGTATGTTAGAATAATCATTATTATATTCTGCCCTCCCCCATGTTGGGTGGGGATTGTTTCTGTTGGGTATGGAAAAGAGATATTACAGGAGGTGTGAGGGTCAGAGGTCAGGCAGCCCCCAGGTTGCATGGATTTCATGTCCCGAAGGCCCGTGGCATCACACATCTGTTGATTGTCGCCATCTGTAAGAGTGCTGCTCTCTGCAAGCCCTTTGGCTATGCCCATGATTTCCTTCCAGCCTTGGATTCAGGTAGAGGGTGGGAGAGTTATTTGAGAGGTTTCCTAACCTATGTTAAAAAGAATATTTTGTTGTACTGTCCCAAAATGTTTTACTTCACAAAGTTTACTGTGACATTTTACAGTTTTTGTTGCGTTGAAGTTAAATCACGAGCAAACTTGAAATAGTGTGCCAGATTGCCCAATGAGGCACCTAGCAAGGCTGTGGGACACCTGCTGCAACTATTTGAAGATGTTCTTGCCCTGGTCTAGTCGAGGACTCTGGAGGTCCTGACACAGGCCCCTGTCTCTGAGGCCTGACCAAGGAGGTGGCCGAGAATGACAGTCTGGGTAGTGCCACCAGAGCACAAAGGTGTTTTCACCTGGGGAGCCTGCCATCTTGTGGTATTCCCATAACTGGTGAGTCCCAGGACTTATGCCCAGAGGTGCATATCTACCACCTGCCGTGAAGTTCTGAAAACCCACTCGTGGAGCAGGACAGTGGCTGTTTGCAGGCAGAGGGCCGGGCAGGTTTGCGCCAGGCCTGGGAATAGAAAGCACCGGATGATTTTCAGGATCAGTCTGCTGAAAGAGGTGTGGTGTGAGGGGGCCGTGCACTGGGAGTGGCCTGGATGTGGGCCGGGGTGAGGGGAGCCTGAGGAAGCTGGAAAAGAGCCATGGTGATGGGAGTCACTCAGGGGCCCATTGCACTAATTGGTCTCGATGGTCACGATCTCACTTGTCCTCCCTTGAAAAAAAATCAACTGTCTTTGACCCTTATTACAAAAGTAGATCATATTTATTGTGGAAAATCGAGAAAATTTTAGATAAGCTAAAAAACGTTTAAAGATAATCATTTAAAAATGGCTCCTGTTAATAATTTTTTTTGACTATCTCTCAAACTTACGTTTACCATATTGAAAATGAAATTAAATATGAACTCATCCAGTAATACCGTTGTTCCCCACTGAGAGTTGTACCATGAATAATTTTTCCATTTATTACATATTCTTCTAAGTCATCGCACATAGTATTCCACTAAATAAAATCTCCTTAATTTCTTTAATTTCCTACCCATAAACTGTTCCACTATTGTAACAAAAACACCCCCCCCCCAAAAAACACCAAAAACCTCTGTGATAAGTTTTGTGGCTATCTGAGGCTCTTTTTTTTTTTTTTTTCTTTTTTCTTTTTAGGGCTGCACCTGTGACATATGGAAGTTGCTGGGCTAAGGGTCCAGTCGGAGCTACTGGCCTACACCATAGCTACAGCAATGCTGGGTCTTTAACCTCCTGATCAAGGCTAGGGATCAAACCCTCATCATCAAATATACTATGTTGGATTCTTAGCCCCACTGAGCCACAATGGGAACTCCTGAGTCTATTTCCTTACTGTAAATTCCTAGATGTGGAGGAATTGCAGAGTCAAATGGTATGCTCAGTTTAAGAGGTTTTAAAATACCTATTATGCTACTTCTCTTGAGGAAAATGGTACCAGTTTATATTTTCATTAACATTAGATTAGGTGATTTTCTTTTGCTGAGTTAGGCATCCTAAAGATACCATTGGAAGAGCTGCATAAAGAGACTCTGTTTTGTGAATCTAACTGATAAGGGGAAAATGTTTTTTTTTTTTTTTTTTAGGGCTACACCCATGGCATATGGAGGTTCCCAGGTTAGGGATCTATTTGGAGCTACAGCTGCTAGCCTCTGTCACAGCCATAGCAATGCAGGATCTGAGATGCATCTTCGACCAACACCGCAGCTCACGGCAATCCTGGATCTTTAACCCACTGAGTGAGGCCAGGGATTGAACCTGCAACCTCACGGTTACTAGTTGGATTCGTTTTTGCTGCACCACAATGGGAACTCCCCTCTGAGGGGAAAATGTTAGTCAGGTTTTCAATTAGTGACATCACACAAGTATTTGTTGAGCTTCTCCTGTCCTCTGTGTTCTCTGACCTCTAGTGTCACTTTGGAACACCCAGGACAGTAGTCGAGCATATGAAAGGACCCCTGTGGGAATGTGAGTAGATTATGATATACTGAGCTGCCGAGTGGGGGGAAATTTGTGTTTTCTCTGCCAGATGTTGAGCTATAGCAGCAACTCCCTAACTGTGGCCCCTGGATCAGCAGCAGAAGCAGCACTTGTGAGAAGTTGGCATTACCTGGTCCCATCTCTGACCTCCCAAATCAGAAACTCTGGGGGTGGGCCTAGCAACTTATGTTTTAAGAAGATTTCAACCATCCAACCTCTGCTAGATGCTGAATTTTGAGAACTGCAAAAAATACAGCAAATGCAGAGGAGGTCCAGCTCTGTTGGGCGAAGGTCAGGAGGCTAGCTTGTCCTGGTTTGCCTTGGACTTCCCCAGCTATAGCACCAAAAGCTCCACATCTCAGGAAGCCCCTTCAGGCCTGGGCAAACAGGGATGGTTGGTCATCCTGGTAAAGAAGAGAAGGTTCTCTGTGTTGCAGCCCAGGACATAATTATGGCAGGAAAATGGTAGAAAGGCCAGAAGAGATGGTTTCAAGATGGAGGGTGGGTTTTAGAAGCTGCTTTCTGCTTGTCAGTTCTAGGCTGATAGATATGGTGGCAGGAGGTTACCTGCAGGAAGCCAGCAGATGGCTAAGGCATCTCGCTGAATCCCTTGACACGAGTCACAGCTGTTAGAACTTGATATTTTCTGGAAAGGGGAGGGTTGGCATTCACCAAACTACTGCAAGATGCCAAATTGAAAAAAAAAAAAGCCACTATTAATCTTAGCAGTGATGACAATGAAATCCCTTTACAGCAAAAAACATAACCAAGAGCGCTTTGTAATTGCAGCAATTTCCATGTCCCAACTGATGGCCCCCTTGATTTTAGAAGAATGGTATCTGGCTTATCTGATTATAAGAACTAATCCTCAGTAAGATGTAACCATCATTCTCTCTTAAAGTGAGCATTCATCCTGGATTTTCCAAAGCAGTTGCAATTAAAACTATTTTTGTCCTTTTGTACAGTCATAATTTATAAGCCATGTAAAGTTTCAGTTTTGAAAGAATAGTCTGCAAAATTATAATAAAAATATCTAATCGTATGTTACAAGTACGGTGTTGAGGAGCAGTAAAGACAAGAGAATGAGACAAGAGGGCTGATATAGATACATCAGTTAAGTTACATATAAGCAGTTCCTTGTCTTTCCAAGATTTCTGAACTTGTTTGCATATTAGCATCACCTGGGGAGCTTTTAAACACACTGATGCTTGGGGCTCCATCCCAGACATTGTGATGTTGAAAGGTCTGGAGCAGGGGTTCGGGCATGGTATATGTTTTATTTATTTTTTATTTTTTTGTCTTTTTGTCTTTTAGGGCTGCACCCACGGTATATGGAGGTTCCCAGGCTAAGGGACAATTTAGAGCTGGAGTCGCTGGCCTGTGCCACAGCAACAGCAATGTGGGATCTGAGCTGCGTCTGTGACCTATGCCACAGCTCACGGCAAAAGCCAGATCCTTAACCCACTGAGCAAGGCCAGGGATCGAACCTGTGTCCTCATGGATGCTAGTTGGGTTCATTAACCGCTGAGCCACGATGGGAATTCCCATCATGGTATATATTTTTAAAGCTCCTCAAGGGATTCTGATATACAGTTGGGATTAAGGATCTCTAATCTATAGCACTGTAAATCAACTATACTTTAATTTTTAAAAAAAGTTTTTTAAAAAAGAATCTTTATCCTGACTTAAGCCAGTGGATTTCAACTAGGATGCACCAAAATAACCTGGAGGCCTGCTGTAGCCTCTGGTCCACTGATCTCACAAATCTTTTACCCATTAGCATACATGTGTGTATAAATAACTCCTTTCCCCAGACACGCCTATTCAACTCCTCCCGTTTATCCAGTATTTCTTTTTTTTTTTCTTTTTTGTCTTTTTAGGGCGGCACCTGAGGCATATGGAGGTTCCCAGGCTAGGGGTCTAATCAGAGCTATAGCCACTGGCCTATGCCAGGGCCGTAGCAACTTGGGATCCAAGTCGCGTCTGCGACCTACACCCCAGCTCACGGCAGCACCAGATCCTTAATCCACTGAGTGAGTCCAGGGATCGAACCCACAACCTCATGGTTCCTAGTCACATTCATTTCCGCTGCACCACGATGGGAACTCCCTATCCACGATTTCTTTACCGAGTTAAAAGATACTCCATTTAAAAATACACTTTATAGAGCTTTGGTATGAGTTCATCTTCCTTTCTATATTTTGCAAAATAGAATCTTTTTTTCCCCTCACTGGATTGTAGGTTCTTTGAGGACATTTATACGTTCACGCTATTACATTTAGAATGGATAAGCCCTGAGGTCCTACTGTATAGCATAGGGAACTATATTCCATCTCTTGAGATAGAACATGATGGAAGACAGTATGAGAAAAAGAATGTATATATATGACTGGGTCACTGTGCTGTACAGTAGAAATTGATATAACACTGTAAATCAACTATAATAAAAACAAAATTTTAAAAAAGCTCACCTGAATGGCTTAGAACATCATGGGTGCTCAGTAAGTGTTAGTGGTTACTGGTTATCTATGGAAGTTGCACCATCATTACCAAACTATTCCCAGTAGTTTTCATAATGATATTTAAATATATTAATCTCTCCAAAATTAGGGTCATAAAATATGTTCACTCAGTCAACCACCGAACTTGGAGCTATTGCACAGAACAAGTGAAATAATCAAAAGTGTGAGCAGAAGTGACTACAAGTGAATCTCACTAAGAAGTATGATGTTGCTAAGACAACACATCACCAGTAAGCTGTGAAATGTACGTTGAGACTTGGATTAGTTCAGTAATATAAACATACACTTAAGGCTCTTGAAAATAACTGTCACCACATGTACTAGAATAAAGTCACATTAATACATCAAGAAATCCATGCTAAAGACCAAACATCCTATTATTTGACAAAGCTGATGGTATAATACAATGTGTCAATATAGCCAACCCCTCAATAAAATTATCACACTCATAGTGAAAGAAAACAGACACAGATACACACTCAATGGAAAACCCAAGCATGTCTCTGCAGAAAATATGGTAACAGATTTAGTTAAGCAGTTGAGTGTGCACTTGGACTACAGATTCTCAATCCCATTGGTTTCTCCTTTAGAATTTCCCCTCTATCACTTTTGTTTTGGACCGAATTTCCTTTGTTACTTGCCCCTGAGTCTGCTGGACGGATCATAACAAATTCAATAATGCTAATTCCTTCAAAGGAGTCAAGGGAGAGGTTAAATTTAAGAATGAGCTGCTCCCCAATTTGTTTTTTCTATTTTGACTGCTTTGCAGCATTTAGAGTTCCCAGGCCAGGGATCAGATCCAAGCCACAGTTGCAACCTATGCCATAGCTGCAGCAGTGCTCGATCCTTTAACCCATTCTGCCAGGCCAGAGGTCAAACCTTCATCCTGGCACTGCAGAGATTCCACTGATCCTATTGTGCCACAGCAGGAACTCCAGGCTGCTCCCAAATTTAGATGGAATTTGAGTTGCCTGGAATGGTACAGTTGACCCTCCTTATCCACAGGCCCTGTGTCCAAGGGTTTAACCAACTAAGGATTGAAATCCACCCTCAGATATGGTAGGTATTAGTAAATTTTCAAAAGTTTGATATAGAGAAAGGGAAGAAGCAGGTGCTCTGTGTTTTGAAGACAGATACGGAAAGTTGGAGGCTTCCCATTTTAAAAAATCTGACCAAATATGGAAACAACAGGAAATGATGTCTGTGCCAGCCTCACTATAAGTGTCTTAAAATAATCACCATTTGTGAGTGTCCAAAAAATAAATAAATAAATAAATAAAACCCTAAAAAAACCCCAAAACTTACAAATAATAAAACTCTGGAAGGTAATACTTTCAAAATACTTGCTACGTAATTACTTTCCTGAACCATATGCTGATGGATGTGGAACTTAATGTGGCAATTACGCGAAAGCATACAAAGAATGTAGGGAAAGAGTTTATTCATTATTGTTACGACCAAAGGACTCTGATCTAAATCAGTATTGTCTGATTTTCTCTATGTAGCATATGCATACATAACCATACAAAGGGAAAATATCCTGCTTTTATCCCTTGTTTGTAGGGAGGGCTAAGAGGACATAGGGCTGATGGAACTTGTATGGAGCTGGGTGGGGCTTTTCATCTTGTTAATATCTGCATTCTATTTTTTTTTTTTTTTTTAGGGTTGCACGTACAGCATATGGAAGTTCCCAGGCTGGGGGTCAAATTGGAGCTGCAGCTGTTGGCCTACACCACAGCCACAGCAACATGGGATTCAAGCTGCGTCTGCAACCTACACCACAGCTCACAGCAATGCCAGATCCTTAACTCACTAAGTGAGCCCAGGAATTGAACCCGCATCCTCATGGATACTAGTCAGGTTTGTAACCTGGTAAGCCACGATGGGAACTCCAATATCTGCATTCTGATTGAGAGTTTATTGGAAAAAAAAGGTGCCAACCTCAAAACTACACTAGTTCGGCCATGAATATAAGGGAATGGTACCAACAGAGTCCTTAATCTAAAAGGAAAATGAAAACAGAACTTCAATAATAGAATATATCCCATTCTGGTATTAAATGTGGAAACTTCAAGAAGTGGCACATAAAAGTATCATGTAATGTTTTAGACTTTGGCTAACACAAACTTATAATTATAGGTAGTGCTTAACCTCAGTTACTCTTTAGAGTTTCACAAAGTGCAGATTTTATTCACTCAACAAATGTTTATTGAAGACTTACCACGTCCCAGGCACTGTTCTAGCTGTGGAGGTATTGCAGTGAAAGAACAGTCTAAAGAAAAGTCGTTTTGTTATGGAGTTTGCATTTCAGTTGGGGAAAGACAGATAATATTTCATAAAGAATAAGTAAAATATGGAGTATCACAGATGGTGTCATGATAAGATATAAAGCAAGAAAGGGGTGTAGGATAATACTTGTCTTTTTTAAAAAGCACTAGCGAAGGGCTGGAGTTCTGGCTGTGATGCGTCAGGTTAAGGATCTGGCATTGCTGCATCCATGGTATAGGTCGCAGCTGTGGCTGGGATTTGATCCCTGGCCTGGGAACTTCCATGTACTGCAGGTGCAGGGTCGGATGAGGGGTGGAGTGGGTATAGCATTAAGGAAGGCCTTAAAGAGAAGATGACATTTGAGTAAATATCTGAAAGTAGCTGTGCTGATAGTAGTGCGAAGTTCTGGGTTGGGGGGGGGCTGTGGGGAAGAAAGGAAAAGTATTAATTTTTCTCATGTCTCTATCTCTCCATACAGTTTGAATTTGCTGTCCCTGAGAATATGTTTTTTTTTTTTTTTCTTAGGTCTCGGCTGTGGGAGAATGGGCTAATTTTTTTTTCTCTACGTTTGTCTATGCTAAAAAACCTAATTAATGCAATTTTACACTAGTAACACGGATACTGGAACCCTGACTCATTGAGGCATTTAACTTTGCCCAGAAAGATGTAACTACAACTAGGATATAACTTTATGACTTTAAAGGCCAAATAGTTGAACCCGACTCATTGAATGTGATCAGTTGTTTGGCAGTTGCGTCCTAAACAAAAGCACTTTCTGCCTTTTATAGTCACCATTTTGCTATGACTCCAGCCAGGTTAGTCAATATTCATTGATAGCATTATGAGAAAGCCCAATAAAAATGAAAGGCTAACCCAAGTAGAAAGCCTAAAGCAGGCCTTGTGATTTTCTTACATGCAGATTTGAAAAAGAGAATTTTTTATTAACAAATAATGAGGTTTTTACAACATATGGAAACCATATTTTCTTTTGTCAGAATTTTAGTATTTGGAATTATTTAACCACAGTCTGCATCTTTGCTTGAAATAGTGAAATTTGCTGGCATTGACAAATATAAGTGCAAAATACTACTATGCAAGCTTAGTTAACTGTAAAGTGTTTCTGGATAACCTTTAGAAGAATTTTCTCTAAAACACACACATGCTTGGAGTTCCTGTCATGATGCAGTGGAAACAAATCTGACTAGGAACCATGAGGTTGGGGGTTCGATCCCTGGCCTCGCTCAGTGGGTTAAGGATCCGGTGTTGCTGTGAGTTGTGGTGTAGGTCACAGATGTGGCTCAGATCTGGCGCTGCTACGGCTGTGGTGTAGGCTGACAGCAACAGCTCTGATTAGACCCCTAGCCTGGGAACCTCCACCCCATATGCCGCGGGTGCAGCCCTCAAAAGACAAAAGACAAAAAAAAAAAAAAATAAATGGGATCCTGCTGTGTAGCACTGGGAACTCTGTCTAGTCACTTATGATGGAACAGGTAATGTGAGGAAAGAGAATGTATACATGTAGGTGTAACTGGGTCACCATGCTGTACAGTAGGAAAAAAAATACATACATAAAAGATAAAAATAAAACACACACATGCTAGTTTCTAAAAGAATTCATTTAATTACACAAGTTGATTACCTTGATTAATCAAAATTTTAAACATTACATTTATGTCCAAAGCCCCCTTAACCACCCACCACACCAAATCCCAGTTATCTCCAGGAGATAAGTAACCCTAAGGGTTACTTGGGATTTAATTGGGATTTGGTCACTTGATCGCTTGGGTATGTGTTTTACAGACCTTTTCTGTGAATTTTCATATGTATACTCAAACTGATAGGATAGTTACTTTAAATCTATAAATGTTATTTCCTTATGTATATTTATGCCTTGCTTTCTTCCAACAGCATATCTTAGAGAGTTTCCCATACTAGAATGTGGAGACCTACCTCTTTCTTTTCATTTGCCACATAGCAGTCGTTAATATGGTTATACCATCGTTAAGTCATACCCCTCCTGTTGGACATCTAGATTGTTGCACACATTTCTCACTTATAGCAATGCAGCAATAATATGTAGTCACGACTCCACAGTGCACATGAGCCAGTGGTTGGGCAGTGGTTCTGGAAGTGTGGTTCTCAGACCATCAGCATCAGCATCACGGGGGAATTTGTTAGCGATGCAAATTCTTAGCCACTGCTCTGGACCTACTGACGCCGAAACTCTGAGGGTGCGGCCCAGCAATCTGTATTTCAGTAAGGCCTCTAAGTGGTTCTGATGCATGACAAAATTTGAGAACCACTTCCAGGAATATATATGTGTACATATAAACATACATGCATATGTGTACATTTTTACTCAGTTCTGCTATAACGCAACATATATGTTCCTTAATATCACTGCACTGTGCAAAACTGCCATAATAAGCCATAAGACTTATAGGAAAAATAGCGTTAAGGACACAATTAACAGCAACTTTGACATGGGGAAACAAAAGTTTGGAGCCTGATAAAAATGATAGCACGGTTTTATACATGTTAGTTGGGTAAATACATAAATGCTACAGTATGGGGTTCCCATTGTGGCATAGCAGAAATGAGTCTGACTAGGAACCATGAGGTTGCAGGTACAGTCCCTGGCCTCACTCAGTGAGTTAAGGATCCGGCATTGCCATGAGCTGTGGTGTAGGTTGCAGATGTGGCTCAGATCTGGCGTAGCTCCACTTCAACCCCTAGCCTGGGAACCTCCATGTGCTGTGAATGCGGCCCTGAAAAAAAAAAAATGCTACAGTAAATGTGGCACTGTCTTGGAAAGACCTGAAGTTTGCTTGAGGAAGTTGGTGTTGGAGGGCTTGCAGCTTGCGAGTTTCTTTGTAGTGGTGGAAGGAGGTTTATCTGAAATTGGTAAGAGAGTTGTAACACCAGACATGGGTGGGTATGGCTTCTAACACATGCAGGGGACAGAGGTAGCTGGTCCATGCTGGAATGTATGCTTTTCGTGTGCTCCTATGTGGCTCAGTTTACTTGGGTGCAGTTTTCTTCTTTCATCTGGCATTTCTTGTGGACAAAGTTGCACATAAGCAAATGTGGAGTTGTGTCCCAGTCTTTTCACTAATCTATCAATCGTTAATATACGTGTCATAGCAGGACTGACTCTCTATACCTATACATACATTTACACATAAAGTACACATGAAAAGACTCATACACGACAGGAGCTGTTTTACACTTAAATTTTTTTTTTTTTTTTGCTTAATAGCTTAGAGCCTTTTCCATATCAGCGTGTAGTTAATCTTTAAAATGGCATTTAAAGTATTAAGAGATGACTAAATTGCTTTCCAAAATGCTCGCGACAATGTACACTCCCACCAATGTGCTTCCTACACTTGTTACTCAAGTTATTAGCTATTCAAGTTATTAATATTACCTATTATCCAAGTTATTAATTTTTGCCAGTCCAATAGTTAATTTCTCTTTTCTCCCTCCCCTTCCCTCTCTCCTATCTCTCATATTCATATATATATATATATCTGCGTGTATGTATGTATATATGTGTACGTATGTATACACACACAAATATAATGAGAGGAAAAAGGAGCTTGAAACATGTAAAACTGGTGGTGAGGCAGTGCTGAAATGGGGAGAAGAGGAAATAAAATGGATATGCAAGAAAAGATAAGAAAAGCCTCTTAAAAGGGGTGAGGAAAAGCAAAAGAATTCCATTCCCATTTATTTCATCATTTTCCCCTTCTACATTTGCTAAATAGAACTCGCTCACTTTCTGAGATAAGCTGTTGAGTTGGCCCTGTTGGGATCTGATCTATCACTCTCACCAGTTGACGTCTCCAAAAATGCAGCTTAAACTGTTAATCCGTTCACTTCAGCAAACCGGTCCTAAGGGCATCAGAATCTTCCATTGATCAGTGTTGGCTTCCCTGGCCCTGACAAGCTGTGAAGATACAGCTGATCTGGGAGGGTATGTGTGTGTGATGCCTGCAGCCTGTGAGTCTGGGGGCTCTAACATTAGCAGCGGCAGAAAGGAGGCCCATGCAGGTGTCAGATGTTTGCCTGCAAAGGGGTTGGCAATGAACATAAAATGCCTCCAGCTGGGCACATTACCAAGCAGGAAAGCCATAATGATTTAATAACTAAATCACATCAGTCTATGATCATTGTTCTTATTAGGAAATATCATTGCTTTTTGATGATATGTTAGTCAGAATTTATATATAAATACTGTGATTTACATATATATGTGATATACATTTGCATATATATCCAAGTCAGAATGACATACTAAAAGTAATCACCAAATAGAGGCTGGAATATTGATGTAAAGATGCCAAAGATATTTAAGAAAATGTGGAAATTATGAAGATTAATCTGACATTGCCCCTTCTGAGTTGGATGCATTTTCCTTTATGTGAAAGCGGCAGAAGAGAGAGGGCTACTAGCTGGATCCATCTCTGTTTTGCAGTTAGGTTTTTGCACCTTGAAATCTTAAACTCTAATGTTAGGAAACTGTAAAGAATATATACGAATTACATAGAATTAACATTTCAGTTCTAAATTAAGGACGTGCTTAGAATTCCTGCTGTGGCTCAGTGGGTTAAGAATCCAGCTATAGCATCTCAGGTCACTGTGGAGTGCAGGTTCGATCCCAGCCCTGAGAAGTGGGATAAAGGATCTCGCATTGCTGTAGCTGTGGCTTGGGTTCAGTCCCTGGCCCAGCAACTTCCATTTGCCATGGGTGGGACCATAAAAAAAAAGAAAGAAGGAGTTCCTGTCGTGGCGCAGTGGTTAACGAATCCGACTAGGAACCATGAGGTTGCGGGTTCGGTCCCTGCCCTTGCTCAGTGGGTTAACGATCTGGCATTGCCGTGAGCTGTGCTGTAGGTTGCAGACGAGGATCGGATCTCGAGTTGCTGTGGCTCTGGCGTAGGCTAGTGGCTGCAGCTCCGATTCAACCCCTAGCCTGGGAACCTCCATATGCCGAGGGAGCTGCCCAAGAAATGGCAAAAAAAAAAAAAAAAAAAAAAAAAAAAGAAAAAGAAAAGAAGAAGAAAGAACTTGCTTTTCTGCCCTCACTTCTCATAATGTCCTGTCACAAAGGGGAGGTAGACAAGATTGTTGACAGGGGGAGTGGGGACTCATAAAAGAGTCTCCCAGAGCCTTGAGCAGTGGCTCTGTAGCAGGCAAAGATGTTGGAGAAGGTGTATCTTTCTCTGATTTTTTGATGACTATCCTTTGCATTCCAAGTTGTGATGACTTTTAAGGGCAGCTCCTGGGACAACTTCAGGGTATAGAATTTGGCGGTGAGTTGCATTGGCAGAGCTAAGCACAGGGATTTCTCCCACTCATCTGCACCCAGGGCCAGCTACATCATTTGCCATGCCCATAGAAAATGAAAATATGGGGGCCTCCTATTTAGAAAGCAGGAAAAAGTGTTGTAAAGGGGCTAAAATATAAAGCTTTGTCCTGCCTTCCATGGCCTCTCTTTCTCTAGACTTGTCAAAGTATTTTTTATTCGCTGTTTAGTACTATTGTAAGTTGTAAGCAAAATTAAAAATTTAAATCAGCCTAATTTTACCATTCATCTTTATATTGTGCAATGCCAAAATACAGATATAAAAACTTTTAACTTATATACGGAATCACCGAAACTGTAGTTTGTATTTTCTAGCTTGTACATGCCTGTGTTTTGTTTTGTTTTGTTTTGGTCTTTTTGCCATTTCTTGGGCCGCTCCCACAGCATATGGAGGTTCCCAGGCTAGGGGTCGAATCAGAGCTGTAGCCACCAGCCTATACCAGAGCCACAGCAATGCCAGATCCGAGCTGCGTCTGTGACCTACACCACAGCTCACGGCAACGCCGGATCATTAACCCACTTAGCAAGGGCAGGGATTGAACACGCAACCTCATGGTTCCTAGTCGGATTCGTTAACCACTGTGCCACGACGGGAACTCCTGTGTATTTTCTTCTTAACAGAACAGTGGAAACACTGCATAAAACTCACTCAGCAATTTTTATTTCATTTCGTTTTTTTTTTTTCTTTTTTGGATGTACCTGTGGCATATGGACATTCCTGGGCCAGGGGTAGAATCTGAGCCACAGCTGTGAGTTACGCCAGAGCTACCACCTATGCCACAGCTGCAGCAATGCCAGATCCTTAACCCACTGCAACAGGCCGGGGATCAACTGGCGCCTCCACCAAGACAAGCAGGATCATTAACCCACTGTACCACAGCAGGAACTCCTATTTCATTTCTTAATACAGGTACATTCTATAAACACTCTCTACCTTGACTTACTGATGAGTAAGGAAGGCCTAAAAGGAAAACAAACTATGGGTCGCCCTATCTTCCCTTCTACATCATCATTTTCGGTGTATGTGGTTGACTAATCAGGGAGGTAACAGGACTCAGAGTATGACAGAGTTCCTTGGTGCCTTTTGGTGATGAAAGCAAATTCTGGTTCCAACAGAAAGAGCCTTCTGGGGCTGTCAGAGCCCCCAGCTACTCAGCCCTAGATATAATGTGCTTAGCTGCTGCTTGCTTTTAGTCTTGCTGAACTCACTCATGCTATGGGTCTTCTGGAGTTCTGAGTTCCTGGGGAGTATATTGGATGCTGTTTGAAAATGGGGCATAATAGGAACAACGGGCAGGAGTGCCACGTGTGGCTCCTCTACTCACATTCATGCTTTCCTGTCCCCTTGGTCTAAAATCACATTCAAAGATAAAATTATTAAGACTTGCAAGACAGTGACGGCAGAGCATTAAGTCAAGTGCGAGCCCTTTCCCACAGAGGCCCTGTGTGACTGCACGAATTGTACATCCAAGAAGTTGGCTCCTTCTGTATCAGGGGAAGCTGTAAGACAGCTGGAAGCCTCTTGCATGTGCTGTGTACAAAGGAACCCAGTTCACAGCAATCTGGACAGCGCCAATAGTGTATCCATGCAAAATGGTTTCCTTGAAACTCATGTAATGCACTGATTCCAGACTCAGTTGAATTTATATCACCTTAACGACAGTTGGATCTCTTAGAGGCCTCCCAACTCTATGAGGAGCACCTTTCAGATGGGCCTTTGCAACTTCAAGGCCATAGCGGAAGCGGGTATTCATCATCAAGTCAGTCTCTATATCCTTTATGGTTTTGTTTGTGTGTCTTTCTCCCAGGATTTCCAGCAGGAGAGCTCCAGAAGCCTTTCTTTTGGGGAACAGAATATCCTCGGTAAGTAAACTAATAAAGAAAGCAATTACTGACAAGTAAGGAAGAACACGATGCTTTGGCAGAGCACAGAATATAAAGTCGCAAAAACAAAGCCAGTGGTTGTTCAGCAAAAAGAGGTCATGGAACCTGACATGGATCAGCCCCACTCTCACTATTTTAGGTATTTGTTTTCTGATTCTTGTTGCTAGGGTGTATGACTGGTCAGGAAGACCAACCTATACACAGATAGCTGTCATTTTTTTATGCATTTCTTCACTTAAGCATTGACACCTACTGTAAATATTTGGACCTTGAAGGAATTTTGGGATTTGAGTTGATGGTGATGGGTCTAAATCCATTCCAGATGGAAGAAACAATGTGAGAAAAGGAAAGAAATTTTCTTTCAAAATATCCAGTGGCTGGTCCACATGGTCTCTGACGGAAAGTAGTAGAAAAGAAGTCTGGGGAAGAAGGTCTGTGTTTGATATTAAAGTGTTCTGCATGCTGGTAAGGAGCCTGGATATTAAGCAGTAGGAGATACTGAAGTTTTTGAGCAAGAAGAGATAATTAAATTTGTCTTGAGAAGTATAACCTAGGTCAAAAGTTGGGTGTCTGGAGTAAAGGATATCACTTTAAAGGCTGTCAATAGCAACAGATTGTAGATATATACAATTTAGAATTTCTGATAATATTCATTGTCAGTAATAGCGCCACTTTTATTATATGCCTTGGCTTGCTCTGGTGTTTTAATGTGCAGAAAATTTAGTCTTAATTTTAATAGTCTCTTGTGTTTTAGGTAGAATAAATGAAAATTTGAATATGATTATGCTGGTTAATTGATAGGGGATCACATACATACATAAATAAGAGAAATACAGTGGCAGTGTTTTGATTTGGGCTTCCCCGGAGCAGATTCTTGACAGGGGTTCAAATACAAGTAGTTCTTCTGGGAGGTGTCCCCGGGAAACACCAGCGGGGAAGTGGGACAGGGAGGGAAGGAAACCAGTGAATTGTGCTGTATGAGTTTTCTATGACTGCCATAGTGGATTATCCCAAACTTAGTGGCTTAAAACAATGTAAATTTATTAGCTTATAGCTCTGTAGGTCAGAAGTCCAAGCTGGGTCTCACCGGTCTAGACACAAGGTAATGGCAGGGCTGTACTTCTTTCTGGAAGCTGTAGAAAAGACCTTATTTCCTAACCTTTTCTAGCTTCTAGAGGCAGCCCACATTCCTTGGTTCATGACCCTCTTCCTTCATCTTCCAAACTAGCAAAACTGCATTTCTCTCACCATTCTTCCATAGTCACATCTCTCGTTCTCCTCTTTTGCTCTCTCCTCCACTTTTTAAAATTATTAAAATTTTTTTTTAAATTAAATTTTATTTTTTTAAGGGCCACATCTGCTGCATATGAAAGTTCCCAGGCTAGGGGTCCAGTCAGAGCTGTAGCTGCTGGCCCACACCACAGCCACAGCAATGTGGGATCCGAGCTGCGTCTGTAACTTACACCACAGCTCACAGCAACACCAGATCCTTAACCCACTGAGGGAGGCCAGGGATCAAACACACATCCTCATGGGTACTGTTGGGGTTTGTTACTGCTGAGCCACAACAGGAACTCTCCACTTTTTTTTTTTTTTTTTTTTTTTTTTTAAAGCCAGTTATCACTGTGGGCACATGGGACTCATTTCTGCTGGGGAATTGTAGAGCATGCTTCAGCTTGATTCTCAGGGGCAAGAGAGCTGGAGTGTTTGTGTTCCAACTCACTTGCCATCATTGGTTGAGGGCTGCCACCAGGTGTATTAACTCCCTGGCATTGCCCAGCATAGGCCCAGAGGGCTCTGGTGGCTGGAGAAACTCCTCGGGTGACTAGTTTCAGGTGCTGGCAGTTGGAACCTGTCATATTGGTGTGCTGGAAAATGGTAAGTGCCAAGGGAGAGGAGCAGGCATGGATAAACCCTACTATAGGGAACCACTTTCATTAGCATAAATGAAAATTATCGGTTTATATTGACCAAATCCATTAAAATCATCCCATGTCTCAGCTGCGTAATTTTCATCAGTGCTCTGATATTTGGAATCAATTTTCTCTCTTGTTAAGATTAGAAATTCGTACATATTTTCATAAAATTGAAGGTCTAGGTCCTTTGTTAAGCTTGCCTCAAACTAAAAAAGTCCCGGAATTGATGGATTCTGCCTACCATTGGCAGTTTAACTGATTTCCTGTTATTGTGGTTATATTCCTGGACACTTGGACATAGCCTGGATGGGTTTTGAATTTACTGATTCAATGAATTTGTTCATTGGGTCCCTGAGATGAATTTTCTGATACAAGAGTCAACATCCTAGAAATGTAGGAAATGTCAGTATTCAGCCTTATGCTGAGTGGGAGAGCAATTTGTATTTTTTTCCTAAGGGTTCTGTGTTTCCATTGCAGCCATTCATCCTTTATTAAGGCACCCATTCAATGAATAATTATTAAACATCTTTGGGGCACCCAGCATTGGAAATGCAGAGATGCTGGAGAGATGGGAATCCCAGTTTAGTGAGATGGGGTCCCATATCTCCATCTGTCCTAGATGGATATCCTTCAGAACCAATGGGTGGGTATCCTTTCTGCTCACGCTGGTCAGCTTAGCCCTCCCATGGGTGCTGGGTCTAATTGTGGTGACATCAGCCAGCTGAACTGTTTCCAGAGGAAACAGGGTTTTAAGTGGCCTAAGACAATGTATCCCAAAGCTTGTGTTCTGTGAAGTAGTAATAGAGGTAAGTGGTCCTCCCCTTCCTTTAGTTTTGAAGAATCACAATACTTAGCAGCATAGAAAGTCCTAAGAAATGTGCCGAGAAGAACCTCTCTAGGTATGTTTCACTTGAGGTTCTTCAACCCCCCTTTACCTCATGTTTTGGGAAATGCTGGACTAGACTTCATGACCAAAGTGAAAAAGTTGAAAACACTTGGGAAGAGAACCCTTGAGGGATGACCTCATAACTTTCTTCACATTTTTGAAAGAAAGTTAAGGTGGTGGAATGATGTACTGTATTTGGGGAGCTTAGAGGATGTTCAGCCAGAACACTCTAGACCACTACACTAGACCAGCAAATAGGAGAGAGATTCCAGATCAACATTAGGGAGCGCTCTTTCATTTAGAACTACTGGAAGAGGGAATGAGCCGCCTCAGAAGGGGATGAGCTCCTGGTTATTGGAAATGCCTAAGGGGAGGAGTCTTAGGACCATTTGAGTGGGTTTTTGGAAAGGGGGCCCATACCTCTGCTCAGGAATTGAACCAGGTGACCTTAAAGCTGCTTGCAACTCTGAGATTTTTATGAATTTTCACTTCAGGCATAGAGTAGCCTTTACTTGATGACAGCGTGAGATCATGGTTGCTCCAGACAGCAGTGAGGTGGTTTTGTTGTTGACAGCAAATCCTGTGCATATGTGAAACCCATCGGGTAGTAAGAACAAAAGAGAAAGTGAGTAGGTGGAAAAATTGTCATCTTCCCCATTTTATTTTTAGAAGGCTAGATTTTCTCTGCAGGAGTCTTCTTGTTTCTGGCCAGCTAGTCACATTTTAAAAGGCACAGGGGTTTATTTATTTATTTCTTTTTTTAATGACATGCTAATTTAAATAATGTCCATTGATAAAATGGAAAATGTGAATTTAGTATTATGAAGCATTATCATTGTCAGGCTTAGTCATCTCCAATATCTTTTTCTTTGTCTCTTGTCCAAAGGATTGTGATTATATAACTGAGAATTGGAACTTGCAATGATTCAATCATTTTCTGAATTCTCTATTACCCTTTGCAAATAGGAAGCTCGTTGGAGCAGTCCCTCTTAAGGGACATTTATTGCAGAGCAGTTGCTTCCATTGTTCAACCCTGAAATTCATCCAGTCAATAGCATTGACCGAGGCTTGGAGGGGACGGAGCACTATTCTCAGAGCTGAGAGTCCTGGAAAAAATGAAATGTTACAGGCTGCCTAGTGATAGCTACTGCTGCAAAAATTAGCGCTATGTAAAATTACAAGTTTGTCCCATACTGCTCTGATAGTTCTATGATTGAAATGCATAATTTTACTCTTACTTCTTTAATGAAGGTTTGCAATGATGGAAAAACAGTAGGAAAGCATTTTTTCAAATGCAAATTACCTTGCAGGAAAGAAATAACAAAGGAAAGAATTGCCACCAAGGGGAAAAATTAAATCTTACAGCACTTCCTTGGGTATAGTTGAGACAAACAATTAGCATGTTTAGGATCATTATGTCCTGTAATAACATGTTGCTTCAAAAATTTTCGTTCTTTCCACTTATAGTTCCTATCTATTTGCTGGGTGACTTTGATGTTGCATGTCAGGAACCAACAGAAGAAATATTTTTAGTATAATTACAGATCTCAGGAAGAATCCTTACAACAAGAATTTTAAGTTGTCTATAATCCTCATGCGCACATTAAATGACTAAGTTGCATATTGATCTGTCACTTGCAAGAAATGCTAAAGTTAATTAATCATTAGCAGAATCATTTGTTACCTTCTTAGTGTGTGTTAGGTATGGAGAATTTAGCAGCAATCAAGTAGATAAGGGTTTGGCCTTCAGGGAGCTTTCAGTTGAGAAAGACGATCCCAGACACACACACAGGAACCCCAGCTTCCCCCCCGCCTCCGCCCCCCGCCATTGATTTCCTCACAATTCATGTATATGTTCTCTTTGACTGTGTAAGAAAGCATCACCACTGTTGGCTCATGATTCTGCAATTTGGGCAGGACTCAGCTGAGTCAGTTTGTTTCTGCTCCTGTGCTGTTGGCTGGGGCAGCTCGACTGGGCCATAGGATGGAAGATGACTTCGCTCACATGTCTGGTGCCACAGCTGGACTGGCTCGAATGGCTGGGGCCTGGCTGGGCCTCTCTTTTCCTTTAGAGGTCTCTCAACTTTTGACATCTCTTACTTCCTTCACTTGGCCTCTCTCCAGCTCATTGCTCCAACTTCTTTACATTGCAGCAGACATCCAGGGAGGGCAAAAAAAAAACAAAAAGGAAGCCGTAAGACATCCGCCCAGAAGTCACACCTGGCCCCTTCCACTGCATTCTCTTGATCCCAGCAAGTCCTGTAGCCCATCCAAGTTCAAGGGGAAGGAAATAGATTGCCTCTTGATGGGAGGAGGGACACAGGGGCACAGGCCTTTGGAGTGGATGGAATTGTGGGTGATCGCCTTTGGAGATCATCTACCACATGCATCTTTAGAGGTGAAGAAAAATAATATAACACTTTCTCCAAATCTGGTTCTGGCTTTGCAGTCTTTGCTGTTCAGCTGTGAATTTGTCTGTCACAGAAGCAGAGGAATGTGACTACCTTTGAAAGCAGAGTGATCCCTTTTAATCTCTGCTCTATTCCTGTTTTATGACTACATTTGGAAAACAATTTAACTTCTAAGTCTATAGGGATTTTTCAACAGGTTCTCAGATAAAAAATAAACAGTGTGTTTAAAGACAGGATCTTTTCGAACCCTGCTGCTGCCTTGGACGTTGAGAAATATAAACTCTAGCTAGAGCAGTTATAGCACCATAGAAGCCTTAGGGCTGGAAGGGGCTTCAGAAACCATCTCATTCACATCTATAATTTCACAGGGTAGGAACTAAGCCCCATACACGGTCATAGTGACAGTGTTAGAAATTATATTTTCTTTATCTATTTCAATGAGAAGGGTGTGTTTACTTTTTTTTTTTTTTTTTTTTTTTTTTTTTTTACAGTTTTGTGGATGTGATTATTAGATTCCTATTACCGTGGTTATTAGAAAACAGATTATCTTGGCTTTTCATTGGACAAAAATTAAAGGGGTATGTTCTGAGATTCATGCTTGTAATTTTCTCCCAATTATATATTTATGCCGTAGATCTCTGAGTTATGGTGCTATAGGAGTAATTGTTGGACATGAATTTACACATGGATTTGATAATAATGGTAAGTACTGGTTCATTGTAGGAGCTGACGCTTTTATGGTCATGTTGACAATATGGATGTTAATTGTTGCTATTATCTTCGCCTGGTGGCATCATCATAGATTGACGATTAGCCAAAGCAGAATAATTGCTGATTGAAAACTTTCCCCCACGTCTGCTATGATAGCTTGCAATAAATAAACAATCGTTCCTTTCGGACTTGGGGTAGAATGAAAAAAAGACCTTGTAATTTCATTGAAATTACAGGTTTCGCATTTAGATCTGGATGGCTGTAGCTGCCACAATAGTTATAGGAATCACTTTATAGTTTCTCTTCCTTTCATTTCTTTATTCACCGTTTGGAGATGCTCTCCCTGGAGGTGTGAACTCTGCTCTGGAGATGATTATACCTGCTGCCAGCATAGGACTCAGCAAGTTAGGACTCTGAAGCTTGGCTGACGGGTTCTTTTATACTATGTCAAGGATTATTCAATGCTTAATCTCTGTTTTTCTCTATGCTGTCATATATTCAGATTTGTTTTATTTATTTATTTAATATTTATTTATTTATTATTTTTAGGGCCACACCCACAGCATATGGAAGTTCCTAGGCTAGGGGTCTAACTGGAGCTGTAGCTGCCAGCCTACTCCACAGTCACAGCAATGTGGAATCCGAGCTGTGTCTGCGCCTACCCCACAGTTCACAGCAACGCCAGATCCTTAGCCCACTGAGCAGGGCCAGGGATTGAATCCACATCCTCATGGGTACTAGTCAGGTTTGTTACCACTGAGCCATGATAGGAACTCCTTTAGATCTGTTTTAGAAAGGCTATGCTTTCCTAATAATGCATAATACACAGTATGCTATGTATCCTGATGACATTTAAGCAGAAGGAAAGAACAGACTATGACCTAAAGAAATGATTGCCCTTTGAGAGTCATCATTTTTAATCAGAATTCCATTCTGTGCTGTCTTCACCATCCTTTCCTAGATGCTTTTCCCAGGGCCAGAGACCCTTTTGGTTCCTCTCTTTCTGGATGATTCTTCTTGTACTCCTACCAGCCTTTCCTTAATCACCTAAGGTTTTTGCTCCCCTGGTCTCTCCTCCCTTTGAAGATGTAGCTGCCTTGTAGTCATCTGAATCACCAGAGCTAGACTTTAAGTCTTTGCATGTTTGGGTAATCTGAGAGCAGAGTCTTAGCTAAGAAACAAAAGCCAGTAGTGCTATGTCTCTTGGTTCTAGGCCTTTTTTCTTAGGAAATTTAAGTATAATTCTCCCTCAGAATCTTCTGGAAGCCTTTTGGAATCTCTTAAAGGATAGAACCTAAAGGTGGCATTTCACTCTATAACCAATACTTAGAGCAGTGCATGGCACATGTAAATACACCCCCAGTAACTATTTAATGATGGCTTGCTTAGTGGGTGGAGGACATTGACTTTGTGTTCTCCCAGGAAGTGGTAAGAGTGGCATCCAGCCTTGCCAGAGAGCTTTGGATTGTTATAGTCGACACCTTTGCTTTGGGGCCTTTCTTGTAAGCCCAGTGAAGAGTTCTTTGCATAATTCAGTTTAAACCTGTAGTAACCTTGAGTATAGTCAATAGTTCAGAGACACCCAGACTTTTTTTTGAATCATGTAGAAAAGAAAAAAAAGCGAACCTGTAGCAGAAAAGCATATAGAACTAATGTTCTTCCCATTATGTTTTGGAGATTTCCATTCTTGTTCCAAGTTCTCTTTTTAGAGCAACCTTCCTCATCAAAGCAGGACAGATGGGCCTTTCATCTACACTGATGGCTGTAGAATGATTCATAACAGAGGTTTTATGTGTCTCTTTGCTCCTGGCAACTTGGAGGAAACACGATCCCTTAGAGCTGAGTCAGGGGCCATGGTCGCAGGGTATGTGACTCACCCAGGCTGTTCCTATGGATGGTTTGGAATTTCCCTGGTAGTGGTGCTGTGATTCCTTTCCTGGGCTTTCTCAATGAAGCCATTTCATTTCATAATTTGGAGAAGATTTTGGGTCAGAGCAGGTGAAAACAGGAAGTCTAAGAATGGTACATGCCGTAAGTTGATAAATCTTAAGATATTCATTGTTGCTTAGGAGGAAAAAACTTCCTCAGACCTCTTTCTCCCTCGCTTTACACCTAAAGTGTGACACTGGGGTGAAGGTGGGTGCTGCTCCCAGGAGTCCCTGTTGTGGAGACTGTTTCTTCAAGGCTTGTCCAAGTGAGGGAAAGGAAAGATAAAGAAATTTGTTTCTATAAATAATATGAGTATCTTTTAACTTTGCTTTTTGCCAGGTAGAAAATACGATAAAAATGGAAACCTGGATCCTTGGTGGTCTGTTGACTCAGAAGAAAAGTTTAAGGAAAAAACAAAGTGCATGATTAACCAGTATAGCAACTATTATTGGAAGAAAGCTGGCTTAAATGTGAGTACTATGCTGGTCAAGGGGGCATCTTGTAAGTCATTTTTCCTCATGTGGACACTAGCTTGCTTTAGACCATTGGTTCTGAAAACATGGTTTCCAGGCCAATGGCATCAGCCTCTGGGGAACTTGTTAGGAGTGCAAATTCTTTAGTCTTACTGCAGATGTACTAACTCTTAGGGAGGGAGGTATGATGGGGATTGCAGGGGTGGAACCCAGTAGTCTGGCAGTCTGTACTTTCATAAGCCTGCAGGTGTTTCTCATATAAGCTAAAGTTTGAGAATCACAGGCCTAGACATTAGTCTGTTCTCTAGATTCAGATTAATATAGGAACAGCCTTCAACCAAAGGGACTAGAAACTTTCCAAAAGATGTCCTACTCTAGAAAACAAAGAGGGGGCCACATCAAGATGGTAGGAGGGACAATTATGTGATATAAACAACCCCATACCTGCTGGGTGGGCAGCCCACAGACTGGAAAGTAACTGTATCACAGAGACTCACCTACATTAATGACAGTCCTGACCCCACATCAGGTCCCCATGCCTGGGCATCTGGCATTGGGAGAAAGAGCCCCCAGAGCATCTGGCATTGAAGGCCAGTGGGGCTTGTATACAGGAGCTCTACAGGATTGGGGGAAAACAGAGACCCCATTCTTGAAAGGCACACACAGACTTTCACGTGCGCTGGGTCCCAGGGCAAAGCAGAGACTTCATAGGAATCTGGGTCAAACCTGACTGCAGTGCTTGGAGGATCTCCGGGGAAAACAGGGGGTGACTGTGGCTCCTTGTCAGGAAAGGACATCAGAGGCAAAGGACTCGGGAATATTCCTCAGTGTGTGTTCCTCTAGAGGTGGCCATTTTGGGAAAATCTGGCCCCACCCATCAGCACTGAGAACCCCCAGGCCAAACAATAATCCAGGTGGGATCACAGCCCCACCCATCAGTGAACAGGAGGCCTAAAGAGCCTCTAGGCACACAGATGCATCTCATCTCACCCAGAGACAAAGCCCCACCCACCAGAGGGATAGGACTCAGCCCCACCTACCAGTGGGCAGGCACCAGTCCCTCCCATCAGCAAGCCTACAGCAAGCCCCCTTACCAACTTTGGCCACAAGGTGATCAGACATCAGAAGTGAAAGAGGCTACAACTCTACTGTCTGCAAAAAGGAGACCACACCAAAAACCTATAAAAATGAAAAGGCAGAGAACTATAACTCAGGTAAGGGATCAAGAAATAGCATCAGAAAAAAGCTAAGTGATCTGGAGATTATCATCCTCCAGGAAAAAGACTTCAGACTGATGATGCTAAAGATGATGCAAGACATTGGAAATAAACTGGAGGCAAAGATGGATAATTTACAGCAAACACTGAGCAAAGAGATAAAAGATTTGAAACTTAAGCAAGGAGAGATGCAAAATACAGTAACGGAAATAAAAAAATCATTAGAAGCAACCACCAGCAGAATACAGGATACAGAAGAACGAATAAGTGAGGTGGAGGACAGACTAGTGGAAATCACTGATGCAGAACAGAAAAGAGAAAAAAGATTGAAAACAAATGAAGAGAGCCTCAGAGATCTCTGGGACAATATAAAATGCACCAACATACATATTATAGGGGTGCCAGAAGGAGAAGAGAGAAAGGGACAGAAAAAATTATTTCAAGAGATAATAGCCGAAAACTTCCCTAACATGGGAAAGGAACCACTCGCTCAAATCCAGGAAGCACAGTGAGTACCATATAAAATAGACCCAAGGAGGAACACCCCAGGACACATATTAATCAAACTGACCAAAATTAAAGACAAAGAGATAATATTGAAAACAGCTAGGGAAAAGAAACAAATAACATACAAGGTAACCCCAATAAGGTTACCAGCAGATTCTTCAGCAGAAACTCTGCAGGCTAGAAGGGAGTGGCATGATATACTTAACATGATGAAAGGGAAAAACCTCCAACCAAGATGACTTTACCCAGCAAGGCTCTCATTCAGATTTGAAGAAGAAATCAAAAGCATTACAGATAAGCAAAAGCTAAGAGAATTTAGCAACACTAAACCAGCCTTACAACAAATACTAAAGGAACTTCTCTAGGCAGAGAAGAAAAGGCCACAACTAGAAACAAAAATACCACAAGTGAGAAGGCTCATCAGTCAAGGCATATATACAGTAAAGGTAGGAAATCATCCACACACAAATATCCTACAAAATCAGAAATCATGAGAAGAGGAGGTTACAAATGCAGGACACTGGAGATACACCTACAGTTAAGAGACCAACAACTTAAAACAATCTCATATATATATATATTCTTATATCAAGACTTCAGGGTAACTGCAAACCAAAAATCTACAATTGGTACACCCAGACATAGGAAAAATCAGATTAATATAGAAAACACTGTAGCAAGAGAAACTGTAAAATTCTCACAAATCTACACTCTATATCATTACAAAGATTTCCTTCCAAACTACTGCTTAAGTTTAGTTCATTGAAATAAAACCCCACTAATTTGAGGTAATGACTCTGAATTGATTAAGAGTTCTTAGGAGTTTCCTGGTGGCTCAGCAGGTTAGAGATCCAGTGTTATCACTATTGTGCCTCGGGTTGCTGCTATGGCACAGGTTTGATCCCTGGCCCCTGAACTTCTGCATGCTGCAGGTGTGGCCAAACAAAACGAAACAAGAGTTTTTAGATAAAGAAGTTTGAACAAAAGAATAACTTTTAGCATGTTGATTTTCTATTATGTATACATATATTCATTTCTATAAAGGCACAAATGTCATTTTATACATTTTTTTTTGTGTGTGTGAAATGTTGTTGCTTTCCTTTTTTGTCTTCATCTCCACCTCCTTCCTCTTTCCCTCTTATCACTTTTTTTTTTGTCTTTTTAGGGCTGCACCCATGGCGTATGGAAGTTCCCAGGCGAGGGGTTGAATCAGAGCTGCAGCTGCTGTCCTATGCCACAGCCACAGCAATGCCAGATTTGAGCCGTGTGTGACCTACACCACAGCTCATAGCAAGGCTGGATCCTTAACCACTGAGCGAGTCCAGGGATCGAACCCACATCCTCATGGATACTAGTCGGGTTTGTTTCCCCTTAGCCATGACAGGAACTCCCCTCTCATCATTTTTGTGTGCACTCTCTCCTTTACTTCATTGTTTTCAATGGCTGCCTAAAAGTCCACAGTGGGAATGTACTCTAACACCACCCATTAATGTCTTGTTGTGAGGTTACACTCTGTCTCCAATTATTTCTCCACAGTAATGCTGCTGCACTAAACACTCTTATTATGTATGTATTCTTTTTTCCCTTATAGGATAGATTCCTACTGTTACTAAGAAGTTATAATATTTCATATTCCCACCAGTAATTTATGGAGGAACATTTATGTATTGAGTTATTTTCTTGTCAGTTTATGAGAACTTTAAAAAATATTATAGATGTTAAAATTTTATCTGTCATTCACATTATAGTATTTCCCCTAGTATATTTGTCATCTTTTTTTGTATATGTATCTTTTGATATACAAAATTTAAATATTTCCTTATACTCAGAGATACCTATTGCTCTTTTTTGTTGTTGTTGTTGAAACAGATTATTTTTTAAATTTTTATTTGGTATAGTTGATTTACAATGTTGTGTCAATTTCTGCTTTACACCATAGAGACCCAGTCTTACATATATATATATGCATTCTTTTTCTCATACTATGTTGTAGCACGTTCTATCCCAAGAGACTGCATTGCTTATTCATTCTAAATGTAATGGTTTACATCTACCAACCCTGAATTCCCCATCCATTTCACTTCTTCCCCACTCCCACTTGACAACCACAAGTCTGTTCTCTGTGTCTGTGAATCTGCTTCTGCTCTGTAGATAGGTTCATTTGTGCCATATTTTAGATTCCAGATATGAGTGATATCATATGGTATTTTTTTTTCTCTCTCTGATTTACTTCACTTAGCATGAGAGTCTCTAGTTGCATCCATGTTGTTGCAAATGGCATTATTTTGTTCTTTTTATGGCTGAGTAGTATTCCACTGTATATATGTACCAAATCTTCTTAATCAGTTGATCTGTTGATGAACATTTAGGTTGTTTCCATGTCTTGGCTATTGTGAATAGTGTTGAAATGAACATAAGGGTACTTGTATCTTTTTTTTGTCTTTTGTCTTTTCAGGGCCACACCCACAGCATATGGAGGTTCCCAGGCTAGGGGTCGAATCAGAGCTGCTGGTCTATGCCACAGCCACAGCAGTGCCAGAACTGAGCTGTGTCTGTGACCTATACCACAGCTCACGGCAAGGCCAGATCCTTAACCCACTGATGGAGGCCAGGGATCTAACCTGCATCCTCATGGATGCTAGTCAGATTTGTTTCCATGGAGCCACAATGGAAACTCCCGCATTTATCTTTTTGAATGAAAGTTTTGTTTGGATGCTCTTGAGTGGGATTGCTAGATCATGTGGTAATTCCATATTTAGTTTTCTGAGGAACCTCCATACTGTTTTCCGTAGTGGTTGTACCATTTTACATTCCCACTAGCAGTGTAGGAGGGTTCCCTTTTCTCCACATCCTTGCCAGCATTTGTTTTTGTAGCCTTTTAATGATAAAGAAGGTCACAAGAGACAAAGAAGAACACTACGTAATGATCAAAGGATCAATCCGAGAAGATATAACAGTTGTAAATATATATGCACCTAATGCTCTTAAAAATAGTTTCTTTATTTCCATTCTATGTCATATATGTTGTCTCCTAGCTTTTCTGGGAAAGTTTTTTATTGTTTTGTTATTTTACACTTAAATATTCATGCATGTGAAACTTATTTTGCTATGGAGTTTAATATGAAAGTTCACTTTTCTTCCAAGGGGAGTCAGTTGATTCAGTATCATTGATTAAAAGGTTTTTTTTCTTACTGAATTGAATGTTCGTCAAATATTAGAATTTCATGTACACTGAGATAAATTTCTATATTATATATTCTATTCCACTGATCTTTTTCTTGATTTCTATACCAATGCATTACTACTGTGACTGTGTGGGTTGTCCTGCTATCTGTCAGTAGAAGCTCTCCCTCGCATTCCTCTTTTAAGTGCTTGGCTTCGCTATTCTCATGCAAATATACTTGTATACACACTCCAAGGTCATTTTACCCATTCTCCACCCATTCCCTAAGAAAACCCCATTCAGATTCTAAGTTAAATCACTTTAAATATATAGAATTGACATTTTTATGATATATAGTCTTCTTGTTCAAAAACATGGCATGGCTTTCTATATGTTTTGTTTTAGGTTTTCAAATACAATTTTAGAATTTTATCTATATAGTGTATCTCCTGTACATTGTTTTTACTTCTTCTTCCTTATTTCATTGGTTTGGTTAAGTTCGCTTTCATGACCTTCCCCCACTGTAATTTTTTTCTTGTAGTTTTTCATTGAATTTTCTGTCCCTGCTTTCATAATTAGAAGACTCAAATTTCTGTGACTGTATTTGACAGTAAGAGACCAGTAATGAAGAATTGTTGGTAGGTTACGGATCTATATAGAAAGATCTTCTAAAACACACATGCACACTATGTGCTCCTAATTCATCCAATCAAAGGCACAGCATGTACGAGAAGCAGGGGACCACACAGAAATGGAGGAGATCGGTGTATTTTCATGTGGTTTCCCCAGATCCTCTTGGTCTGTTAGGCAGACATATACTCCATCCTGATAACTTACTGGGGCTGGGAAAGCACCCAAAACTTTGCTATGCCTCAAGTCTATTATACTGAGGCTTATTTCACCATCCTGGAAGAATTCAGTTAAAAATCCATGTACTTGTAAAGGGAATATTTATAAACACTGAGTTGGTTCTCCTGGTTTTCTTAAAACGTATTCATCACAAGGGAGACCACTCCTTATTCAGGAGGAGAAACCAGAGTCTGTGTCCTTAAATAGTATCTCTAGCTCCTTCGTCAGTTTCCTGGAAAGCCGCTTCTCTGCCCATATTTTAAAGAATATCTACAATGGTGTCATGGGAAGACCTAAAAAGGGTGCTTCTGTGTATCTGTGAAAATCCCTCTAGAATATATGTTGCTTCAATAAAAGCATACAGGAGGGATTTTTGAGTCATACACGGGTCCAAATTTTGGTTCAACCAATAGCAGATTTTAAGTTTTGTTTTGTTCCGTTTTGTTTTAATTTGGGAGTTACTTAACATTCCTGTATCTCTGAGTCTTCATCTGTGAAATGGATAACTTTTTTTTTTGGCTGTGCCTATGGCATGTGGAAGTTCCGAGGCCAGTGTTCAAACCCACATCACAGCAGTGACCTGAGCCACAGCAGTGACAACACCAAACCCTTAATCTGCTGGGCCACCAGGAAACTTCTTTTTTAAATTTTTTGTGTTCTTTTTTTTTTAATGGAAAACTATTTTTGAACTCATTAGCTTGTTGTAATAATTAGAATGTCTGAGGAGTTTCTGTTGTGGCTCAGTGGAAACAAGTCTGACTAGTATCCATGAGTATATGGGTTTAGTCCCTGGCCTCACTCAGTGGGTCAGGGATCTGGCATTGCTGTGAGCTGTGGTGTAGGTCACAGACATGGCTCAGATCCCATGTTGCTCTGGCTGTGACGTAGGCCTGCAGCTGCAGCTCCATTTCGACCCCTAGCCTAGGAACTTCCATATGCTGCAGGTGCGGATCTAAAAAGAAAAAAAAAAGAATTAGAATGACTGAGATAATGTAAAGCACTGGCACGATGCCTGCTATATGGTAAGTGCTCAATAAATTGTATTTAATATTCCTAATACTTTGTGACATATTCATAGGTATACCACCCCAGGAGAGAACAAAACAATATGGGCTAAAAAACAAACAAACAGAAATAGAAGAGCAGTTTTATGGAGGAAGGGAATGCATATTTCCTGGTGATTATTATATGCAGCCATACAAACATCATCTCTCAAAGAATCTACATTAGAGCTTAGGTTGATAAGACTCCAAAATCCCTACTCTTCTCCCATCTCAGGCTCTTGTTCTCTTATTTGAAGTTCATTTTATACCTAGGTGCTGTGTTAGAGGGAGGGGACTATTCTACAACATTCATTTTGGCCAAAGTGTCAGATATTGAAACTGAATTCTGACAAATGCATACTTCCACAACAAGGACGATAGAAAGGGCATGCCTGTCTCAGTGTAAATCCATTCAGCCATCAGAAAACAGCTTCAGTCTCATTCCCTAAGGAGAGGGGGAGGCTTCCTTTGTGGATATAAAGGGCCATGATTTATTTTTCTGGCTCCATTTGTGGAGGCCAATCTTCTGTGCCGGAATCATTCTTTGCTGTGGACTTGGTGCGTGGTGGGGGTGGGGGGATGCTGATGGAGCATCAAAGAAGCAGACTGCAAGCAGCTATTGAGAGGTAAGCCTAGGGCCATATGGTCTACTGAGGTGGTCCAGAGTGGCAGCAGCCAGAGGGGTGAGGCTACTCCCCAAACCTCTTAAAAAAGGCTTAAAGGAACAAGAAAGGAGATTAAATCTGTGCATGAGTGGTTATAAACAGCAGCACTAGAGTCAAGAGGAGTTAAGACTTGAGAAGCTAACATATTATGGAGCCAAGGTTCCAGACAGAGACTGCTTGGGTTTGAATCCCTGTGGAGTACAGGCAATTCACTTAATTTCTCTTAGGTCAGGTGCAGTAGAAGCAGAACCCAAGAAGGAATTTCTTAGATAAAAGATTCATTGCATAGGAAGTTTCAGGAGAAACCTGTGAGGTAGTGAGTAAAACATGTTGGTTTCAGAAGTTTAGCTTCATTCTGATCTCAGAGAGTATTCCAGAGCATAAATTGCACTACAGAAAATTTTCAGCCTGGGATAAGGGGTTGAGCTATTCTAACTGCTCCAGGTTAGGTGAGGGGTTCCCCCTAAGCCCAGCTTAATCTTCCTGAGCCAGTAGCAGTTGCAGGAATGGGACCATAGTCCTGGTAGAAAAGGGGATCTGGTGTAGCACCAGTGATATCTTTGATACACACACTCTGAGCTTTAGTGTCCTCGTTTTAATAAATGAGCATGGATGGTGATAATAGCACTTACTTCATAGGACTGTAGTAAAAGAAAGAATTTACGTAAAGCAGGAATGGTTATTTTTAGGGACCCAAGCTAGGAGGATTCTGGGTGATTACAGGGATTAATGTTTTCTGAAGATTTGTTTTTATTCATTGCTATTGCTGGATACCTGGGTTATTGGGATAGTGGAAAATCAAGAGTTGGTGGGGTCTATGGCTTGATAATTTAGAACAGTGTGTATTAGTTTCCTGTTGCTGCTGTAACAAGTCACCACTAGCCTAGTGACTTGAAACATCATAAATTTGGTATTTTACAATTCTGTATTTCTTACTCAGGTCTCAGCAGGTTAAAATTAAGGTGTCAGCAGGGCTGCTTCCATTTCTAGCTGCTTTAGGGGAGAATCTCTTTCCTTGGCTTTTCCAGGTTTTAGAGGCTGCCCACATTCCTTGGTCCTGGCTTCTTCATAGCCAGCGATGACTGATTGGGTCTCCTCAGGTTGACACTCTTTCCTGACTTCCTTCCCTTGTATTTATACAGACTCTTGTGGTTACATTGGACTCACCTGGATAACATAGGCTAATGTCTCTATCTCAAGACCCTTAATTTAATCGTATTTTAGAAGTCCCCTTTGCCGCATAAGGTAATATTTTCACATGTTTCAGCATTTAGGACATAGATATCTTTATTATTTGGGGGCATTATTTTGTCTCCGATGCAGGGATTGGCAAACTTTTTCTGTAAAGGGCCAGATAGTAAATACTTTAGGCTTTGTGGGTTGTAAGGTCTCGGTTGCAACTACTCAACCCTGCTATGGTAGGAAAATATCCATGGACAATATATACTTGAACAAACGTAGTTACTTTCTAGTAAAACTTGAATTATGGGTGCTGAAATTTGAAATTGGCATAATTTTCACGCACCAAAGAGTATTGTACTTTCTATTTAATGCCCAGGCATTGAAAAATGCAAAGTCCAGTCTTACCTTGCAGCCTGTACAAAAGCATGCGGCAGGTTGGATTTTGGCTTGTGGGTCATTTTGGTTTACAGTGGTTTTTGTCCTAGCCTATTTAAGTGTTTAAGAAACAGTCCTTATATGTTTGGAAGAATTTCTTCACGATGCTTTGCTGGCTGTCATACATATTGCAAACCTCGACCTTGTGGTCTACGCTACTTCTATTTGATTTTCATGCCCCTTGAGAACTATCCTCTTTTTAATTTTTCATGGAAATTGCTGAAGGTAAAATGGTAATTGTTGGTCTTAAAACCTTGTTCCTGTGTGGGTGGTAGATTTTTTGGGGGAACACAAGTACCATGAAAAAGAATACTCAAATTATGTGCACTAATCAGAGAAAGTAATCTGTGTGTTGACATTTCTGTTTTTTCCCCCATTAAATCAGAGTCACTCAGGATACTGTTAACATTTTTTTGGAGCTGGTTAAATTGGTGAGAATAGGGAGATGGTGAGAAATAAATGTGTAGCATAATGAAATAAAAATTACATTCAGGAGCACCTTGCTGGGATTAGTTTCCCATCTCACAGTATATTGTGACTCCCTCTGATTGGTTGAATGCAATTCTCTCTTTAAAATATGGCACTTTTTCTTGCAATCATATTTATGCCTCTTGCTGAATGGTAGTTAACTGTGAAACACTCTTTTTTTTTGTTAGGTGAAGGGGAAGAGGACCCTGGGAGAAAATATTGCCGATAATGGAGGTCTGCGGCAAGCTTTTAGGGTATGCGCTGCAACATTTGCGGTGATTTTTAAAATTAAAGTATAAAATACCGTATGGGTGCACCTCAGTTTACATCACGGACATTTTCTTTAGAGTTAGATTTCTGTAAATTCTGTGAATTTCTGTAAATCGAATGGTATTTCCCCATTGACTCTATTATATTCTATTAGATGAATAGAGGTGCATTTCTCTCTTTGTTCTTTTTGGGGTATAAAGTCACCCTAAAATATTTTCTACTAAGGGTCATGTATTTAAAAGTTTTCAGAAAATGCTTCCACATTAAAACATGCTACAGAAAACTCCTCAGGGGCTAGCTTCATAGGTGTCTTTTTAAAGTGTACTCTCTGTAGCCCTCCTCATAATTTTCTCTTAAAATACCAAACTTCCAAATTATGGTCAGAGGCTAGTGGTCCTCATAGAGTGGACCAGGTCCATAATAATGTTTTCATCATCCACTGGTCTGTAGTTAAATAAGACACATAAGGATGATGTAGAGAGATATTCATAAAGCTAAATGCATTCACTGTAAAGATCAAGCTGTTATTCTGAGGTTATGTCCTTCCTCTATTCTAGAGAAAATATATTTTATAAAATGATGGTGACTGAAGATCATAGCTTTCCCTCCCTCTTATTTGGCAAAAGAAAAAATTGACAATAGATTGACCCCCAATTTATTTCCACATGGCTTGTCATTGTATTAGACATGTTTGTTCCCTGGTAGCAATAGAAAGAATAGCTTTTTGGAGTTCCCTTGTGGTGCAGGGGGTTAAGGATCAGGCATTGTCACTTCAGTGGCTCTAGTCACTGCCATGTGCAGATTTGATCCTTGCCCTGGGAACTTCCACCTGCCATGGGTGTGGCCAGAAAAGAAGAGTTCCCACTGTGGCACAGTGGGTTGAGAATCCGACAGCAGCAGCTCAGATTGCTGTTGAGGTGCAGGTTTGCACCCCTGGCCCGGCACAGTGGGTTAAAGGATCCAGTGTTGCTGCAGCCATGGCATAGGTTGCACCTGTGGCTTGGATTCAGGCCCTGGTCTGGAAACTTCCATATGAAGAGGGTGCAGCCATTTAAAAAAAAAAAAAAAAGCTTTGTGTGGGAGTGGGGGAGTTATTTAACACTTGAGCACTTTGGCCCAGCTGCTTTGCTGTCTATTGAGGAAGAGGTCTTTTTGTGGGCGAACCTCCCTCACTGTTAAACAACACAGCATTGATGTGCATATCCATGTGATCCAGGTGTTTGTTTTCTTAAAGGAGAACTTGACAGGATACATTTTGCACCTACCTGGTGGAGGATACATTTAATATCTCTGCCCTGGTTGAGAAAAGGGAGAAGTCTTTATTACAGAGGATCTTCTCTTGTCCTTCTCTCCCCAGGCATACAGGAAATGGATAGATGACAAGAGGCAGGGCGTTGAGGAGCCTCTCCTTCCCGGTGTCGAATTCTCTAACAACCAGCTTTTCTTCCTGAGTTATGCTCATGTGAGTAAGACCAAGGCAGGGGCATCAGAGATGGAGTGTAGGTCTTTGGCTGGCTCCCTAGATCAAAGGTTTGGAACGGAAGTTTAATGGCATAACTTTGATTTCAGCTGAAGTTTAATCTTGCTGCTTATTTTCAGGATACATTTCACCTTCTTACTATTTTATCAACGTAATTGATCGACTGATTGAATCAAGGTTTCTTGGTGTATTTATCAAGTGGGGTAACTCACGTGATATTTTTTTGGTATATCCTGACTTCTTAATATATTTGATACACTTTATAACCATTTCTGATGACCTGTTCTTTGGCTTTCTTGGCTCTGCCCTTTCCTGCGTTGCTCTTCCTTTGCTTCATTGGCTGCTTTTATCCCACCACTGTCTACATGTGGGAGACCCTCACGGCTATGTTCCCAACTGCCAGATGAACTTGTGAAGACTGCTAGAGCTGAAAACAACAACAACAAAGGCGAGGAGAGTCATGGCACTCTTTTGTGAGTTTAATGGGCTCTCTGAGCAGAAATGAAAAGAAGACTTCCCCTAAGTAGGCACAGTTCTGAGTTGAAGTATCTGGCCAATGAGGCAGGTGTCAGTTGTTCTTTGTTACTCGGTTATTGCACTGGTTTATGCCACAAAAACCAATATGTAGGCCTCATTTTCAGACAAGCCTGGGATGTATTGATGATGGTTCTGATGCATGGCTTCGCAGTGGGCCAATCTGTATCTGTATGCTCAAGACTAGGCAAGAGTTTTCATCAGTACAACCTTGTGTTCCTAAGTCTTTTCATTCACTTCTCAGTAAGCTCAATTCATTTCCATGCCTTCTTTGGTTGACTCTGCTTAAAAGATTTTCACCTGTCTGGGTCTTTTATTTCTTTCTTTTTTTAAAATGATTTTTTAAAAAAAGTTCATTTACCAATTTTAACAGTCTAGAAAAAAAGTTTGACTTGGGTCTTTTATTTCTTAAAGTTGACATGGCAACACTAAGTAAATGATCACTGATCTACCTGATGTCAGCAAAAGTAGAGTCTGCAATGAAGTGACTTGCCTTTTTAGTTTTCCCGCTTTGATTAACATACCCTCAGTCTTTGGGTCTTTCTGGTTAGAAAACCTGGATTCTTAGGTCTTCTTTGTTCTCATTTTTAGGACACGTGTCCCCAAACCTAGATGCTTCATCTTTTTCACCACTCTTCAGATTCAGCCCCTTCTTCTCCCCATTACCCTATCTCATCATCTACAGACTAGGTCTCAATCTCATCTACTCTGGAATATCCCAGCAGTCGTAGGGCATGTTTTCCTGACTTTGGAGTCTTTTCACAGCTGTCTGTCGCACATGCCACTGAAATAGTACTTTGATTTCGTCACTGACCTGCTAAAGGAACTGCAGTGGCTCCCATGTACCTACTGCATCGAGGCCAAACACCCTTCTGAACTCTCCTCAGTCTTACTACTTTACCCAACCAGCTCCACATTCTCATAGTTCTACCAGATGCACCTTTAGCTGGGCTGGTGTCCCCACTTCCACCTTTCAGTGTCATGCTCATTACTGTCCCCGTGGTTTTGCTTTTGCTTTTCCTCCTATAAAGTAACCCTCTTCCTGTTCCTCCCCCTCAGATTATTCACTTCCATCTTTACCCTTCAGGATCCAGGTAAGTTCTACCTCCTCCGTGTCTTCCATAAACTTCCCCAAGGACTCCAGTTCTCATTAAAAAAAAAAAAAATCTCCACCTCCTCCTCACTTAGCCTCATTACTATGCAGCTGAATACTTAATTGTTATCAAAATGTTGAAGACTTTCCTCTCTATTGCTAATCTTCTTAGGCTTCTTATTTATCTCCATAGCATCCAGCAGAGATGCTGGATATATTGAAGATGCTTGACATTTTTTGATGAATTGCTTGAAAAGGATAAGATTAACACAGTTCAATTAAGGAGACTTTTGGTTCAGTATTGGGTCAGCTATCTAAAATAAGCACACGAATACAGTTAGAACTTTCTAGAGTGGGGGTTGGCAAACTTGAGCCCATGGGCTACATATGGCCTGCTGTCTATTTTTGTAAATAATGTTTTATTGAAAAACAGTCATGCTCTTTACACATTGTCTGTGGCTGTTGTTGTGCTACAGTGGCTGAGTAGTTAAAACAGACTTATGATCTGCAAAGCCTAAAATATTTATTATCTGTCCCTTTGCAGAAAATGCTTGCTGTCCTCTGCTCTAGAGGACAAAGTACAAGGTCTGTCAGTTCTCATTTAGGTTCTTACTTACTTAAGGTCCATCTTAGTAGATGAAGTAAACTAACTTATAGCAACATTACAGTCTTAGTTTTGAAATGTCTCCAAATAAAATTTCAAACTAGATTTGACTTCCTTTAAAGAGATTAAGGAAAAATGGCAAGCTATTTCATATTCCTAACAAGAAATTTATCTTGGAGTTTTTCCTCCTGACGGTTCGAGGAGATTTTTAGTCTTTGGTGTACTGGCATCAGTCTGTTTATAAGAAGTAAAATTATTTTCTCTTCTGAGAAGGTAGTAGGAAAATGGTAAGAACAAAAATGTGTTTTTAGAAATTTTTTAAATGATATATGAAGCAAAGACAGTACTATATAAGAATGTTAGAAGCAATACAATAAGAAAAAGTGAGGTAAAATTGTTGGTGAGAAACAACTTCACCTTTGCTAGCTTCTGAGAAAGTTAAGGACTCACATTACAAAAACATCGTCAAAGTCAAAGTCAGAACCGCAGTGACGGATGGTTTATCTTCATCAAAAGCAATAGCATCGTATCACCTTTGCTGCTTCCTGTATCCCTGTAGTTTCTGTGGCCTGTCAGTTTTCCCTCAGATATTCTTCTTATCCTTCTACTTCTCTCTATTCTCATCAACACTTATTTAGTAGACATTCATTGGGAACCTTCTAACTAGTCTCTAATTTCCTCCTCCTACTATACCCCTGCCATGTAGATCTTTTAAAAATAAAATTTTTATCGTCTTTGTGTTCAAAAAACAATTTAAATATATTTTAAACACTGTAGCCTCTTGTTCAGGACTTCAGAAATCTGGCTCCCTCCCACCCTCCCCTGGTCTCCATTGCTGCCCACTCTAGCACCACCCAGTCCAGCCAAGCTGAATGTCTTGCTTTTTTTTCTCTCAAATATGTCTTTGTTTCCATTTTCTCCTCCACTTGGAATCCCCCCATCATATTCACGTGTCCTAGTTCTATTCATACTTCAAGCTGTGTCATATTTCAAGACAAACTTCAAATCAGGAATAAGTAGGTTATGGTACACAAGAGAACAGCACAAGGCAAGTTTTTATTTTGTTTTTTCTTGGTCAGGCTCCATGTCCAGCATGGGTTAACAGTGGGGCTCTGTGCATAGTTGCTACAGAAGGACCTGGGTTTGGGAATCTTTATCTTGACATGTGCTTCCATGGTCACCACCGGAGTAGGAAAGAAATGTGAAGAAATGTGCCCTGGCCCTTAATGTAGCATCTTAAATTGTTCTTCAGACCCTTAAGGCTTCTGCCAGGTTTTTAAAGCTTCCCCTAGGAAGTGACATATATCACTTCTGCTCATATTTCATTGGGCAGAGCGAGTCATAAAGCCATGCCTAACGTCAAGGGAGATGGAGCACTGTCTACCTATCTATGGCCTGAATTAGGATGAAGCAAGCAAGGCACCCAGGGTGCCAAATATACTGACTTCTCCTGACTGTACTCAAAAATAGATGGTTGAGTCATTTTATTGATTCAGATGAGTGTGGTTGAATTTTATAAGGGCAATCCCAAGCATTATATTAATTGAATGAATACATTGGTTGATTCATGGGTGCATACAGTATTCTTTTGATTTAAAGCATTTGTCTCGGAACCTTGCTCATTTACTCAAATTGTGAAAGTATTCACAATGATAAAACCTTCTACTCAGGGCATTGGCATAATAGATGCTACTACTGATGAAGGTTTTATCTGATCTAGTAAAACTGTAATCTATTGAGTCAAAAATTACTCTTCAGTATAATTTGGAGCCATTAAGGCTGTAGAAAATGTGTACTTGAAATGGAAACATAATTATTAGGATGCTTTCCTCTTCTAGGTGAGGTGCAATTCCTACAGACCAGAAGCCGCCCGAGAACAAATCCAAGTCGGTGCTCACAGCCCCCCTCAGTTCAGGTAAATAAGCAAATAGGTGATGTGAGCTTTTAACTGTGCATCTCCATCTCCTCCCCTACCCAGCCATCCCAGGGTCCTACAGACAAATGATCTGAGCAAAAGCCTGCAGTGTGAACACTGACGGTTCCATTTCACAGACAAAAACAAAACAAAACAAAACAAAAAAAACTGTCCCAACAGAAACTAAGCATCTTTTCTTTAATGAGTAGGAAGGCAGTTTAGTCAACATTCTTTCATCTCCATTTCTGTGGTTGCCTCTTTTTACACATCTCTGGTATCAAGAGATCTATGAGATTTTACAAGACTCCAAAGGTTATTTAGAATCCAAATCATAGCTTTAGTGTTAATTCCCACCTATTACCTTCTACTGTTTGAAAGGCAGCAGTCCATGGGTGCCATGAACGCACCATGGGTGTTCAGTAAACTAGCATCATTGACTTATCCACCCACTTCCTTTTTTAAATCTATGCCCCCCAAATCTCTTTTCTTAGGCAAAGATGAGATCTTATGTACTGTGTGTTAAAACACCTAGAGCTCTGGTTTAATTTGTGTTGTAGAATATCCTATTTAATGCCTCTTGTTCTTTCATGCAGCCAACCAGCAGACATGAATGAGTGCCCACTTTCTGAATAGCTCCGAACACAAAGGAGGATATATGGTGCTATTTAGCTATTGTAATTCATATCTAGAGGCAAAAGCTCTACATTTTGGCTTTTAGTTTGAGTCATATTTTTGAACAGTTGCTTATATATGAAGGGAAAAGGATTATGAATTATACTCTTATTTAATTGTCAGAATGTATAAAATGTTAAGTAAAAACAAAATTGAGGTTAATATTACTTACCCTGTGCTAAGTTTCTAGCATAGTTTGAGGGGAATTTTCTATAGTAGGGGACAGAGAATTATAATAGGAAATCCAAGAAACCCTAGTAATTTATATTTATTTGTTCTTTGCTTGAGACATAATCTGAATATCTTTATATTTAATGTTTAAATGGATCCATTAGCATTTTGCAGGAAAGCCATCTAAAATTTCTCCTGTATTTTAAAATCTTATTCCTAAAACCTTGCCTTAGAAATGTTTCAGAAATTGACTATAAACTACGCAATAGCATAAAAATCTAATCACTGTGTTAGAAATTCTCCCCCACTGGGCTAAACTGTCAAGAATGCTGACAGTCTCTAATGGACCAAAATGTACTCCCACTGACAAATGATGCAGATGAAACCACACAGTAGATTAATTACCTACCACATAAGTTTTTTGAAGCTAATTTCTTTTTACTGACTAGTTGCCTGTAATATCGGAATTTGGCTGGTAATTTGCAGAATATACTTACTAATTGTCAGCTAAATTCTGTCCTTAACACTTGCCCAGGGTGAGTAATCACAGTATGAAATAGGCATCCCTCCCCATACATCCCATCGAAAACCCAAGAGTTTATGGAGTTTGGGATACAGGCCATTATATTCATTCAAATGCCCAGAGGGAACAAAGTCCTTGGAGAAGACACAGTCAGTGACCGAGAATGCTGTTTGTAGTCGATCCTTTGAACATGCAGTTGTGTAAGAAAGAGATGAGGGGGGAGATTTTTTGCTGGCTTGTTAGTGATGTCTGCTGTAACCGTAGATTTTGCGGGCAGCAGAAATCACACAATGGAAATACCACTTCCAAAAGGCAGCTACAGTCAAGTGCTGAGTAGGAATCCGAAGTCTTTACTGCCGTCGGGGAACTTGCAAGAACTCCAGGTCTTGGAGCTAACCCCAGTAAAACATTACTCATCAGCACATCAACAACTAATAGCACCATTGATTAGTTTAGTGTTGCATGAAACAACTTCTAGGTAAACAGGCGCCTTCGAACATAATAGGAATTTGTAGAAAGGGTCTTTGTAGATTGAATGGGTAAAGATAATTTAAAGAAAGCAACAACATGGATGAATCTTACATAGTATGAGTGAAAGAAGTCAGAGACAAAAGAGCACATACTATGTGATCCATTTACATGAAGTTCAAAAACAGGCAAGACTAATGGATGGCGATAGAGGTCAGACTAGTAGTTTTCCTTGAAGGTGCTACTGTTAGGGCACATGGGGGAGCCTTGTAGGTGCTAGAAATATCCCATGTCTTGATCTGGGTGGTAGTAACAGGGATGTCTACATGTGGAAAAAAAATCAATGCTGTTTATACTTAAAAATGTGTGAACTTGGAGTTCCCTTGTGGCCCAGCAGGGTAAGGATCCAGCATTGTCACTACAGTGGCTTGGGTAACTGCTGTGGCACAGGTTCAGTCCCTGGCCTGGGAACTTCTCCACATAGTGGGCACAGCCAAAATTGTTAAAAAAAATAATGTGTGGACTCTATATCAGTTATATCTTCTATAAAAAGTTAAGTTGAAAAATAGAAGAGCTGAGTATTGCTAAATCTTGTATTTGTAGGAATTTGTAAATTTATAGGTAAGTACAGCCCCATGTGCAGTTGACAGGAATGGTAAATTCTACAGTTTATAGGAATTCGAAGATACTTGGAAGATTAATAGCATGCACCTAGTCTTAGCTCTCTTAATTTCTTTGGCAATTTACTTAACCACTTTCGGCTTCGGTGATCTACCTATAAACAGATGAAATGAGATAGTTCCCATTGTGGCGCAGTGGAAACAGATCTGACTAGTATCCGTGAGGATGCAGGTTCGATCCCTGGCCTTGCTCATTCGGGTTGGGGATCTGGTGTTGCCGTGAACTGTGGTGTAGGCCGCATATGCTGCTCGGATCCCACGTTGCTATGGCTGGGGCGCAGGCCAGCAAGTGCAGCTCTGATTCAACCCATAGCCTGGGAATTTCCATATGCCATGGGTGTGGCCCTAAAAAGCACCAAAACAAAACAAAAACCAGATTAAATGAATGCAACATCACATCAAGAAATATGCTTTACCCAGAACCTGTTGATATGTAGGAATTAAATGACGTGGACTTTGACATATCTTTTTCAGGGTCAATGGTGCAGTTAGCAACTTTGAAGAATTCCAGAAAGCTTTTAACTGTCCCTCCAATTCCACGATGAACAGAGGCACGGACTCCTGCCGACTCTGGTAGCTGGACTGCTGGTTCATGGTTTATGCTGGGAGAGCTGTACAGTGCCAGCAGAGGCTTCACTGAGCTCCCGTCACCTACTGCTTTAGGCCTGTGTTCCCTGGAGAATGTTTATTTTTTGACGCATCTTTGTTATTTGGGTGTTGCTTAGATCTAAACAGTATCTATCCAAAGTTGTAAGGCTTCCAAAGTGGAATACAAAATGTTCAACCCAGGCTGTTTCTTTAGAAAACCAAACCAACAGGAGTAAATCCCTAGGCTGCTTTTGTTAAAATGCTGTCTGCTGTGTTGTTGCTATTGTCCATTTCAGCATGGAAGCCACAGCTACGTGGTATGTACCCTTTTAATCTGCAGCTCTGCAGGGGCCCTAAGTAGAAACTATCCAGAAAAAAAATTCTGTCTCTTCAACTTGGGCCCCCGGTGATACGAGGACTTCTGGGAGGTCTTCCTGCTCCGTGGGACGCAGGGCTAGGTTTTGTGTATTGTTGTTACATAGCGTTTATTAACTCTAAGGCAGTTACATTAGAAATTTGTTGACTCTTCATTTCACAACTCTAGATGAAGTTCTGGCCTTCCACTTTGGAGTCTGTTGGGATGAAAACGTGCCTCACAGCTTGTGTCTGATGTAGCCCATCGCCCTGTTCGAGTCAGCAAAGCTGGCTGAAAGGCTGCTTGGTAAAGGTTTGAGTTTATCACATAGAAAGAAAAGGGTCCATCTGTAAGTCCCAGAAGAAGCCCCAAGTCCTAGTCATGCAGCAGCCGGGATGCTAGGAGATGAAATCTCCAAAGCTTGATTCCACTCTGCCCAAACCTTGGTCATGATGTCTTCTGCCTGATACTTCCCTTCTAGTCCAGTTCCTACTGGTCTTGTTATCCCCATGTTTGTGCATTCTCCTGTTGATGATAAGAGCAGGCATCAAAAAAATGATTTCCTAATTCCCCGTTAGGAGTGTATGGCTTTCCTTCCTTTTTAGTGCAAAGGGACAGAGTGCACACTGAAGAGGGTGCAAAGTGCCCTTTGGTTTGGGCTCAGTTAAAGTAACCTCTCTTTTAAAAAAAACCTCTTTGAGAAATGTCTTGATTGAAGACATTTTTAGAAGTTATTGATTGGATTTAAAATTCCCTGCCTAGTCCAAAGAAACAATTTTTACCCTTCAGGTCTTTAAAAGAGTCTGTAAAAAAGAGCAGTACTGGTTTCTGATCCTCTGAGCTCCATCCTCTCAGGTGAAGGACTCCATCTCTTATTAGAGGGTGTGTATGGAGGATAAAATGGTAACAGTGGTTATCTGGCATTTTGGGTTTCTTAAAAAAACCCATCCCCCTTCGCATTATTCCTTGTACATGTGATTCTAGGTTAACTAGGCCAATAGAAAAGTCTCAAAAGCAAAATGGCAAATTTAGGAAGCCATTTTGCATCCCCGGGATTTATCATCTTTTTTTTTTTTTTTTTTTTTTTTTAATGTAAATGTGTGCCCCGACCTTGTGTAACCATGGGAACTTCTGAAAGGAGAAAAATGCAAGGGGCACTATCATGAGCAAACAATTATGCCGTGTTAGTCAGAGGAGAGCAATGTCCCCCTTTATTTCTTCCTCTCCGAATGGATAAACTCCTGAAGGGCAGCTACCTTTTCCTTCTGTTAACCATGCTTAATGTGACCTTAGTTTGTATTTTAAACACAAGCAGTTACAGGTGCTGGAAACTTACATGTCTTTTTTCTAGAGGAATTGTTCTGATTTGGATTAGACATACAAGATTCTCCTTGTTTTATTCCTATACTTGGATAGTTAAAGTCAGCTGAGGTTTTTTAGGCTTATATGTAAATAGTATTTTCCTTCTAGATTTCTTTTTTTAAATTCCCAATAAACACATTCCTGCAGGTTGGAGAAAGTATTTGATAAAAGCAGAGAATTATAATTGACTTTGAAAATGGGACTCGTTCAGTCACTTGTTGGTTTAGGAAAGCTAGTTGGTGAACAGTCAGGGCCCTCGCAGTTTCCACATGGCATGGCTACCTTGTTCCAGTTAACTTTACTTGATGTAACTCAGTTACACCGAAAGTTGTAGATAGGATGGCCGTTATTAAAAACGAAGCCCAAGCAGCCCAAATCATCACTACTAGCTGGAACAATTGTCTCATTGATTGGATTTCCAAATACATGCTCATGTTTCAATTTTCAGAGTACATTTTTGTTGTCCTTTCTCTTCAGTACAGATTGCTAAAGCATCAGACACTGATTAAGTGGTAGACAGAGGAAGGTCAAATGGAACTGGAAGGGAGGGGGAGGAAATCGGGAAAAGCTGGCCTAAGAATGGGACTCTGAAGAGACTACAGGATTTGGGCAGTCCTTGCGAAGCACATCCACTGGAGTAGAGCCATAAAGTTTTACAAAAATAATTATGCAGAATTAAAAGGAAATTAGATATTGGATCTCAGACTAGGACTGCTGCAACACATTTCTCTGATTCATACACCACCTGTTCTGCCAGTGAACTATTGTCTGGGCAGTGGAAGGAGTTAGGGTTTTTTTTTGTGTGTGTGTGTGAAACTCTTGGATTAGTTAAGGATCTTATGTGTATAAAATGGTCTTGTTTGGGCTTATCATCATTGCCTAAAGTTTGTTGAGCTTTTCACCAACCACACAGCATTGGCCTTCTACTTCCATTTTTTCCTTTTATGAGATGGACTTGGAAGTGACTAAGGCAAGCTCAGGATTCATAAATTATCCTTAAGTTTATTCAGTGCCTTTCCTCAATGGAGCTTAAAGCACAGCACATAAATTTTATCTTATTTAGCCCTGGAGCATCACTAAGAAGCATCTAGGAACTATGTCTTGCTACACAGGTTATGCTTGTGCCAGAGCAGTTGGAGAGGTTTGAAATTGCTTCTCAAGTATACCAGGGTCAGGAAAGGCAGAATCTTTGTTCTTCAGGCTGCTGACCTTTGTATTAACCTTCAACTCTTAGGTTACCCCATTTCTGAATATATTTATTCCATCATTATTTCTGTAATCACTTAGCATTTGATAGGCTTCTTCCTTGATATTTTTAACATGATGTTTCAGTTACATATTAAATTATGGAAGAATATGTGATTATTTCATGCAGCAATATTCTCATTGCCAGTGGGGGTGCCCACTGAAGAACGGTCTTCTTAGATTATGCATTATATCGAAATGGTCATTGTATTTTCTTCCCCTACTTGTGAAACAATGTGAGCAATCATTTTAAGGACAATAAAAAAAATGAAGATTTTCTGTTTCCTCTCTTTTTAACAATATATTAAAATAGATTACATGTATTAACATAATCGGTTCTGTTTTAGACAGTATTTGCCTACAAAGTACACAAAGCACTGTAGTAGGCTAGGTTTCTTGGTTTAAGAAAGTGGGATTTGAATGCCATAACTTTCTCTGCAGACAATGAGAAATTTGCAAAGTGGTCATTGTATTTTCTTCCAGTAATATAAGCAGATGTGGTTTATTCCGTATGTGAAAATATTTCTGTTGAGGAAAAGAGAGGCTTCTGAGGAAATGATCAACCATGGTAGGGCTGGTCTTGCAAAAGTGACAATGAACATCACAGTTACTATTAAACCAAGGACTCTGTGTGCTGTCACCTTTAATCGAGTCAGTTTATAGTCACTTACTCAACACCCAAGGAATGACCACCATTATATTGAAATCACTGAATCAGGTGTCTTTAGACGCATCAAATGCAGTCTCTGTGCCTCAGTAAACATGGGGAACCAATGTGAAAACTGTTAGAGTCACCTTGTTTCACAACAAGTGTGATGACATGCAAGGACATCAGGTTGTGGGTTGGTGTGCAGAGAAGGAATGATTCGGTTCTCTTCTGGTGGCTCTGCCCAGACCCCAGCCTTTTTATGAAGCACGCTAACCTCACCCTCCATCTGCTTTTCTTTTGTGTTGGCTCCTGCTCTTTAGGGTGGCTTCCCTCATGCTACTGGAGCCTCTGTGCCCCATGTACTTTTGGAGAACTCTAAGTACCAGGGAGTTTATATCCCCTGGCAGTTTATATCCCTTGGTAACCTTTGGACAGGGACTGAGTGGTGCAGGACGGTAAAAGCCCAGCTGCCTTCTCTGAGTCTAGACAGATCCAGAGGCATTCCATAGCATTCAGCCCCACTTCTCTGTGGGCCATCTGGGGATTAGGCTGGCAGTGCAAGTAGAGTCCCTTGTTAATTATTAGTTTCTGAGCTTATCCTTGAAATAAGGATTTTTGTGTATAGGGTAATGACAGAAGGAAAGATGTGTAGAAGTGATGGCTTATAAGTGATCTCTGGGGCATGGACAGAAAGAAGGGGCTTTGGGGGAATGGAGGCCAGAAGTCTAGGATCTCTCTTGCTATGGTCCATTTCATAAATTTTATGAGGTAATTAGTCTGCCTCAGTGTTTAGATCTCTAAGTGGACTTGATCAAAATTTGAAGGAGGCTGATATTTCTAATTAGGTTTAAGGTATTTGCATGTCCCAAGAGTTCAGTGGCTTTCTTTGTTAATTAAGATTACACTAGGTATTGAAATAGATCATCTCAATGGTTTAACCCAACTTAAGTTAGTTTCTTGTTTTCATTACATATAAATGGGCTAATGATCAGTGAGCTTCTCTCCTGCAATTGGTGATTTAGAGACCAAGGTTCCTTCCATATTTTGATTCTGCTATTTTCTCCTTGCCTGTTGAATACATGCTCATTTTCAAGAAGCTGGTGAAGGGGAAGAGATGGTGTAAGATCTTGAGTGGAAGGTTTGGTCTAGTCCAAGAAGTTATCTGCATCACTTCTGCTCATAACCCATTGGCTAGAGCTTAGCTATATGGCCAAACCTAATTGCAGGGAGGCTGGGATATATAGTCTAGCTATGTGCCCAGAAAGAAGAGGAAATGGCTTTGGCTATTAGCACTACCAGCCACACCTTCTAAAGTGAAATACTGGGCAGTAACTTTGAACTCTTCTGAATTTAGGAAATTGCTTTTGAGCACAGCACAGTGAAAATTTAAAATGCCACTGGTAGCCTGCAGTTTATTCTGTAGGAGTCTTTTTAATTAACAGTTTAATTGGATAATTTAATCCCCTTTAGAATTGAAGATATGAAAATGAAAATGAGATATTCCCTGTGATCTGACAATACTGTGCTTTAATAAACACACCAAAGTGAGCCCAGAAATGAGCACCACAAAAGCATTACCATAATTTGTGATCAATGAAAGAAAACCTGATCTATAATTTTAATTATTTATAAATGGTTTAGCTACATATTTCATTTGAATGTGTATTTTGTTTTGTTAATTGTCTCAATTAGGAAGATAACTGAATATAAGATTCTGTGGCTATGCCATGGATTTATAATATGCTCTAAGCTTTAAAAATATAGCCCATGGAGACAGTAAGTAAAATATACTTTGAAATAATATGTGCTATATTTCCTAGGCTTTTTGGGGAATTTATATGAAAATTATTTTTACTTCTCCATTGATTAGAGCTGAGAAGTGCTATTCTTCATATTTGTGTTTTATGCTTTCTCCACTTGAGGCTCAGAGTCCAAGAAACAAAGACAAGTGTCCATGTACAAGCCATGAAAGTACTGTTCCAATTGATTCTGGCTTCAGACACCACTTTACAGAGGAAGAACTAAGTGATTGAGTTAAAATTCTCAGTGTAAAAGCTACTTAAAATATTGCGTATCATTTATGCTGTCATTTAGGCTAAAATGTCTGCAGGTGTCCTAAGTGCAAAAAGCAGTGTAGTTTACCATTTAGAAGTGAACTAAACTGATTTAAAGGACTCTTGGTGGGAATGTAAGCTGGTACAACCACTGTGGAGATCAGTATGGAGATACCTTAGAAATCTATACGTAGAAGTACCATATGACCCAGCAACCCCACTCCTGGGCATATATATCTGGACAAAACTTTCCTTAGAAAAGACACATGCACCCGCATGTTCATTGCAGCACTATTCACAATAGCCACTACATGGAATCAACCCAAATGTCCACTGACAGATGATTGAATTAGGAAGATGTGGTATATATACACAATTGAGTACTACTCAGTCATCAAAAAGAATGAAATAATGCCATTTGCAGCAACATGGATGGAACCAGAGACTCTCATCCTGAGTGAAATGAGTCAGAGAAACACAATTACCGTATGATATCACTTATACCTGGAATCTAGTCTAAGGCACAGATGAACCTTTCCACAGAAAAGAAAATCATGGACTTGTAGAATAGACTTGTGGTTGTCAAGGGGGAGGGAGTAGGGTGGTTGGGGAGCTTAGATGCAAACTGTTGCCTTTGGAATGGATTAGCAATAAGATCCACTCTGTAGCCCTGGGAACTATGTCTAGTCACTTATGATGGAGCATGATAATATGCGAAAATAGAATGTGTACATGTATGTGTAACTGGGTCACCATGCTGTACAGTAGGAAAAAATTGTATTGGGGAAATAATTATTAAAAAAAATAATAATAAAAATAAAAGAGAAGTCAGTGGAAACCCTCCACTGAGAACAGTCACATGACCCTCCCACTCCTATGACATTTGATATAGGAATAGCCCAGGGTACATCTGTTCCCAGATTGGCCAGTCATTTATAAATGATTTTTTAATTGCCTAATAATGATCATGATGAAAACAGCTAACATTTCTTGACACCTACCATGTCCTAGGCACTTTTCTAGAGTCTTTTTTTAAATTATAGTTGATTTATAGTGTTGTGATAGTTTTAGTTGTATAGCACAATGTTTTAGTTATAAGTATATACTTTTTCATATACTTGCCCTTTATAGGTTGTTACTAAATATTGAGTATAGTTTTCTGCGCTATACTATAGTTCTCTGTCCTTGTTGGTTATCTATTTTATATATAGTGGTGTGTATATGTTAATTCCAACTGCTAATTTATCTCCTCCCCCTCCTCCCTTTGCTAATCTTCTCCCTTTGCTAATCTTCTCCCTTTGCTATGTCTGTGAGTCTCCTTCTGTTTTGTAAATAAATGCATTTATATCTTTTTTTTCAAGATTCCACATATATGCAATATCATATGGTATTTGTCTTTGACTGACTTCATTTAGTATAATAATCTCTAGGTCTATCCATGCTGCTGCAAATGGCGTTATTTCATTTTTTAATGGCTGAGTAATAGTCTTTTGTGTGTGTGTGTATACATATATATTCTATGTGTGTGTGTGTGTGTGTGTGTGTGTGTGTGTGTGTATACAACTTCTTTATCCATTCATCTGTCGGTGGACATTTAGGTTGCTTCCGTGTCTTGGCTATTGTTCATAGTGCTGCTATGAACATTGGGGTGCATGTGTCTTTTTGAATTGTAGTTTTCTCTGGATATATGCCCATGAGTGGGATCGCTGGACCATATGGTCAGCTAGGGTCTTGCATGCATCGTAGCCAGTCCTTACGACAATCTTGCAGATACTTGTTACTATTTCTACCTCACAGTTGAGGAATACTTGTGTGACTTGCCAAGATCACATTAGTAACTGGAGGAGCCAGGAAGAAGGTGAATTTCGTCAGATTTCAAAGCCCATTCTCTAATGCTCTACTGGGCATTTGAAGTAACGTTGCAAACCTACTTTTAACCTGTGACTTATTGAAAAATTCAGGCTAGGAGTTCCCGTCGTGGCGCAGTGGTTAATGAATCCGACTAGGAACCATTAGGTTGCGGGTTCGGTCCCTGCCCTTGCTCAGTGGGTTAACGATCCGGCGTTGCCGTGAGCTGTGGTGTAGGTTGCAGACGCGGCTCGGATCCCACGTTGCTGTGGCTCTGGCGTAGGCCGGTGGCTACAGCTCCGATTCAACCCATAGCCTGGGAACCTCCATATGCCGTGGGAGCGGCCCAAGAAATAGCAACAACAACAACAAAAGACAAAAAAAAAAAAAAAAGAAAAATTCAGGCTATATTCCTTGGTCATCAGTTGGAAAAAAAAAAGTGAAGGAGGGAGTCAGTTTTCAGGTATTTGTATTTGATGTATAAATCAAGTCTACCTTGAGTCCTCCAGAAAGCTCTTCAGAACCTGCCCTTCACTGATGATGCTTGCTACCATTTAGTGAGTGTGTACCATCTGCCTGACATACCCTAAATGATTCATTTGTATTATCTAATCATTACTAACTCAGGTACCTATTATTATCCCCATCTCATAGGTAAGGACACCAAGACTTGGAGAGGTGAACAACGTGGGCAGCCTTGTGTTTGCCTGTGTGCTCTTTGTTGGTCTTCCAAAATCAGCAAGTCTCCAGCTTACTCTCTCCAGAGAACAAAACTTTTGTGACCCTGCCTGTGGGTAGTTGAGGGCTTGTGAAAATTATAGACTTTCAAGCAGTCACTCTCTTTGGAACCCTGTCATGCATACTGGCATCACTGTTACCTGTGCTTCCTCAGCTTGAGGTCTTGTGATAGTCTGTAGGCCACTTCAGCTTCCTTCTAGTAAGGGGGGGGGGGGTCTTTTGTTTTTGCTCATGTGGCTTTTTCAGTATTAGTATCCTTTTTGTAAGGGGGAGAGTAGATTCATATCTGAGTAACTGGAAGACTACATTTTGTTTTCTGATGGTAAAATATAACAAAAATTCATTTTGAAAGCAATGCTGATATAGCCACAGTTCTACTGAATTATTGCCTTTACCCAGAAAAATCTGTAACTAAAGAGTCTAAGCTTCCATTTAACTGCTGAATATTGGGAGGTTTTATTTTACACAGAAGCCAACCCTCTTTTTTTCTTAGTTATTTTAACAAAACAAGCATGCATGAGCATCTGGTATTTTCCATTTCTCCTAAAGGCATAAAACTTAGTCTTTGGAGAATTCATTTGAGATGAAAAGAATGCATCTCTGTCCACCTTCCAGAGTTGCCTGGGAATGCGTCTAGGAGAATGCTAAGGTGGATAGGCCACGAAAGCTCTGGAGGAAATTTTTACTTATCAACAAGAGCCAAACACAGTCCTCAGAGATTCGCATTTCAACTCTCATTTGAGCAGACACACACACACACACACACACACACACACACACACACACACACGCTCCTGTGCAGATTGAGTTTGAATTAATGCATATAGCTTGTTGGGAAGAAATCAGTCAAAAGCCTTTTTAGGAGTTCCCGTCATGGGGCAGCAGAAATAAATCCAACTAGGAACCATGAGGTTGCGGGTTCAATCCCTGGCCTTGCTCCAGTGGGTTAAGGATCTGGTGTTGCCATGAGCTGTGTTGTAGGCTGGCAGCTGTAGCTATGATTCGATCCCTAGCCTGGGAACCTCCATATGTTGCAGGTGCAGCCCTACAAAGGAAAAAAGAAAAAAAGACTTTTTAAGCATAAATGGTTCTTTAGGAACTGAAAGCTCAGTGCCTCAATTTTATTGTAAGCATTGAATAAAAATTATTTTAAAGCATTCAGCTTATTAAAACTTTCTACAAACACAGTACAATGAAGGCACTCCCTCACCTAGGTCCACTGGTGACATGTACAAAGTAATATTTACTGTAGAATAAGAAAAATCGACTGTCATTTGAGATCTGGCTACAACACATGAGGCAGAGTGTTGGCCATCATATTGCATTTTTATTAATCCAGGACTTTGGTGACTTTAACCCGAAGTTCACAAACAATACTATAATAACAGCATTGTCATTCCTCTGTTTGAAAACCCTTTAGTGATCTTTCCACTGCATTTACAGTAAAGTCCCAACAGTTTACCCTGACCTAAAGGCCCTGCATGACCTGGCTTTCCGCTTTTCTGTTGTCATGTCTCCATTGCTTTTTTTTCCCTAGTTACACTGGTTTTCTTTTTGTTTATCAAATTAACTAAGCTTTTCCCTATCTTCTCAATCTTAGGGACTTTCATGTCTTTCATAGAAGCCTGAACTTAGGGCCCTTCACTTTAGAGTCCGTCACCTCACCTAACATATCCCCGCCTGCCCCCCAGATCTAACCAGTGTTCTTTCCACTCCCCTACTCATTTTTCTTGGCCCTTGTTGAGTAAAAACTTCTAGAGCATTCATGGCAAATCCACCCTATCATTCTTCTAGATGCATTCTCGGGCAACTCTGGAAGGAGGACAGAGGTGGCTTCCTTTCATCTGAAATGAATTTTCCAAAGACTGTATATATAAAATACTCCCCAGTATCGAGGTAGGAGTGACCCTAGGTTGGCTGGAGCAGAGTGAGGAAGGAAGATTGTGGAACAAGATGATGTTAGGGTGCACACTGGCATTCAGATAGTTGATGGTCATGTAGTCCATTGTGAGAAGGGAAAGCCACTGGAGACTTTTGAGTGACAAAATCTGACTGATGATTTCCAGGATGATTCTGGCTGTGTGGAGACGAGATTGTGGATGAACAAAGGAAGAAGTAGGAAGACCAGTCATCCAGGTGAGAGATCAGAGTGGCTGTGTCTAAGAGGGTAGCTGGGGAGGTAATGAATACACAGTTCAGAACCAGTTGTTTCTTTTTTATTTGCTTCTTTCCATGTTGCTCCCTGGATCCATAATTTTAGAGCAAAATATGATTTTGCATGATTTTTTTCCCATTTAATAGTATTGGCATGCATCCATGGTATTTAATGATCTGCCATTTTAAAACTCTAATTCTTTAGAGTTTCCGTGATGTTTTAGTCAATCATTTCTTTGTTGTTAGAAATTTATTATTGGTTTTGTTTTTAACTATTGGTTTTATTGTTTTTTTAGCTATTGTAAATAACACAGAGATGAATATCTTAATGTGTAGAATCTTTTCTTCTGGATTGTTTCCTTTAGAATATGTACTTAAGAGTACAATGTAAGTATAAGCTTTAGAAATATACTGACAGATTGCTTTTTAACAAGGTTGTATGTGTGAGAATACATAACTCGTTTTACAACAGAACTGGATCGGAAAAGGGTCCTGTCCATAAGAAAGTTATGGCATGCTGGGGGAAGTAGATGTATAAGCTGACATTTATAACCATGAGCAGAATGAAGAACAATTTAAATGAAGAAAAATATAAGAAGGTGCCATGTTTATTAAAACCCAATAATTTCTAACTATTACTGATGTCAACTTTACTGATATTTTGCATCTATTAAATATATAAAAGTGTGACTGTTGAATTTTAATAATTATCATTTTGGTTTTTACTTCTCTTGATGTCAATTATCTACACATTAATGCCTTTTGCCCATTCACCTATAAAGATCTTGATTTTTTCTTTTTAAGTTTTATTGAATTATAGTTGATTTACAATACTGTGATAATTTCTGCTGTACAACAAAGTGATTCAGTTATATACACATATCCATTTTTTTCAGATTGTTTTCCCATAGATGTTAGTTTTTTTCTTTTCAATTATATGAGTTTTTTATTGTTTATTATTTGTAGTCATTAAGTAGAAAGCTTCTTGTGCTGTGCTCTGATCTTTTTACTTTTGCAACTAGTGCTGTTCTTTTGTAAAGAAGTGGAGATAGGGCCAAAGTTCTCTACTTCACATAGTTTTCCTTGCTGGAAATAACTTTAGACAAAGGAGTATAAAATAGTTAATACAAATTTAAGAAGAATACTATGTTAAATGCATATCAGGGAATTCCTGCTGTGGGGCAATGGGATTGCTGGTGTCTTGGAAGTGCTGGGGTGCAGGTTCGATCCCCAACCCGGCACGGTGGGTTGAGGATCTGGCAATGCCAGGCTGTGGCTTAACTTGTGGCTCTGATCTGATCCCTGGCCCGGGAATTCCATATGCCTCAGGGCAGCCAAAAAAAAAAGAAAAAAAGAAAAAAAAAGCACATCATTTAACTGAACAAATATTTATTGAACCACTTGCTAGATATTATTCTAGTGCTGGGAATACAATGAGGAATACGAGTTCTGGCTCCCAATTATTTAATGATTTAAAAATTACTTAATAATTCATAATGAAAAGTAGATATGTAAACAACAATTTCAACAGTGTAGTATATCATAGAACAGAGGTGAACACAGGGTACTTTGGGAATAGGACTGGATAAAAATATTTCTGTGGCTAAGCAATAAGAATTGCAATACCCTCAGCTGTGAAATCTAAATAATAAAAATAATAGTAAATAAGGCAGACAACTCAATAGGAAATTGGGCAGATGACTTGAACTTTTTCACCAAAAAGGGTATCTGAATTGCTAATAAATATATAAAAAGCTGCTTAACTTTACTAGTCCTTAAAACCACAATGTGATTCTTTTATATACCCATCCCTGCAGAATGGCTAAAATAAAAAAGGATATAGACAAAAAGAACTCTCGTATACTGCTGATGTGATTATAAATTGGTATGGCCACTTTAGAAAACTGTTAGGCCAGTACCTTCTAAAGTTAAATATATGTGTAACCTATAACCCAGCAATTGCACTTCTAGGTATTAAGAAGTTGTTAACTTAGTAGCTCGAAAATGGTTGAATATTGGCAATTTCATATTGTTCAACCTAATGTTTACCCAACAGAAATGCATGCATATGTTCACCAGAAGACATGTAGAAGATGTTCATAGAAGCACTATTTGTAATAGTTCAAAATTGGGAACTTCCCTGACGCCCATCAACAGTAGAGTAAGTAAATACTTGAATATTAGTCTATAGTAACAATGAAGAAACTACAGCTGGATGCATATGAGTATTTATCACAAACATGATGCTTTTGAATGAAAGGAGCTAAACACAAAAGAGAGCATATTTTACGATTCGACTTATACAAAACATAAAAATATGCAAAGCTAATCTGTGCTATTAGAAATCAGGGCAATGGTTGCCCTTTGAGGGTTAGTGAGTAGAAGTTCCCACAAGGGGGCATTTGAGCTACTGGTAATATTAGTAGCTACTTAAATTAATGACTGATCTGGAAGCTACTTACATTAACGATTTGTACAGTTTGATACATGTGTATTTCACTATGAAGGTTATTTTTTAATAATAGTAAAATAAATACAACAAAGTGCACATAAGTTCTGATCTGTTCCCCATGATAACTACTATGATACTTTCTGAGGGACATAATGAATATCAAATTCTTTCAAAAATCTTTGCTCAGTTTTGGACCCCTTGCTTGGCTAGTATTCTTGGGTAATCCTGCAGCTGTCATAGGAGCATATGTAAGAGATGAGACAGGGTGTGGGGTCTCTTGGAAGAGATGGAGCTGGACCTGGGTGTTGTAGCATCCACTGGGGACAGCCAGGGGAACAAGCGGAGAGCAGAGAGTTCCTGGCAGAAAGGCCAGGCTGCTGCAAAGCATGAAGATGTGGTAGGGGGAAAATGTCCGCTTGGAGGGACTGGAAATGGCTTGCTAGAGCTGGAGGTTGAAGAGTGGCTGAGGAGAGGTTAGTGCTGGGCAAGATAGTTTGGCAGAGGCCACATGGAGAAGGGCCTGAGGGATTATGCTGTTGAGTTGAACTTGACCCTATAGGCATCTGGGGGCCATGGAACAATTTAAGTCAAACCGGTGACACAATTAGATTTCTGTTTAATGAAGAGTAAGTGGTGATGGAATGGAGAACACTTGGAGAGGGATAAGACTGAAGCTTGAGGGACCAGTTAAATGGCCTTGGCAGTAATCCATGGGAGATATGACAGGCTGGTGGCATGGGACAGGGAAGTGGGGACAGATATGGGAGCTCTTGAGGAGACAGAATCGTTCTGATGGGATTTGGTAAATTGATGGGTTTGGAGTTGATATGTAGGCATGGTGCTACATATGTAAAAAAGGTAAAACCTTTAATTCAATAAATGATGAAACACATACAGTCTTCTTCCTGTCTTTCTTTCCTCCTTTAATGCCCTTCTTCAGTTACATAGGTCAAAGGATGTTGCTGTGACCAAAAAAAAAAAAAAAAAAAAAAAAAAAAAAAGCTTACCAACTACTCACCATTGCTTCATAGAATGAAAACTCAGGGACACATTTTATATTTTTTTCAGTGGAGGATTAGGTAGGTAATCTTGTTCGTTAGCATGCAAACTTCTACTTTTTTTTGGCCACACACGCAGCATATGTTGTTCCTGGGCCGGGGTTGAACCTCCACCTCAGCAGCAACCCGAGCTGCTACCAAGACAATGCTGGATCCTTAACCCACTGTGCCACAGTGGGAACTTCTGCACATAAACTTCTTGATTTTGCCAAAGAAGTCAGTTGAGAGGGAAATGGTAGTTTATCTGAGAAGCCCTGTGTTAATGCTGTTCTGAAAATAGAAAAAACCTAGTGCCTGTAAGCATTGCCATATACTATTGTAAACAAAAATCCGCTTGTGCATGTGTTTATATGATTATACAGGTACAGAAATATGTGTACACATATGAATAAATGTACACACATATATATACACACATATACATTATAAACATGCAACTATGAGATGTTAGATACAGAGATTATCTAGGTATATAAAGATGACATAAAATTTTACTTAATTTCCCCCCTCTTTTTCAGGGCTATATGCAGGTGGAGGAGGATCTGGAGGATATTTTCCTCATTTTAACTACCTCATTGCAATTCCTTTCAATTTTGTTTTTTATAAATGGGAACACTGTATTAATCCATTCTAATTAAAAACCAGCCATGCAATCCTTCAGTTAAAGAAACAATTTTTAGTCTGCCTATGATATCGTTTACTCAGAAATTACCTGTATGGCTTTCAGAGTTATCACTACTACAGTGTTCTGGTGACCACTGGGGCAACAGCCTTACTTGCTGATTTTATGCTAAAAATATCAGGAATTGGCCAAGAGTCTTTGCTCTGGAGAAGGGTTCAGAGCTCTTCCACGGGGGCCTGACAGAGTGTAGACATTTCTATTCCTTCAGTAAAAGAAGAGGGGAAATTATGGAAGGGGTGGTGAGAAAACAGCGAACTTCACTTTCTGCTTGTCCACCTAACACCTCTTCACATTCCGGCTGCCAGAGGAGCTTTGCTATTCTTAGCCATCTCCTGTGAAGGTAATTACACAAAACCCCTCTGAAACCCATTTCCACATTTGTTCAAGAAATTCTTTTATCTTCTGTAAATCCCCTGTGTTGTAACTAAGCCCTTGGTCTGCCCTTGGCTGGATGGGAGGACAGCCAGGCTTCCTCTCACCCACAGAGCCCTTTCTGTACCCGAAGATGATTATCTCATCATGCCGCTCGCCTTCCCCTTCTCCAGACTGAACATGCTCATCTTTAGCTTTTTCCTTGTCCTTCTTCCTTGTGTCATTTCTACAATCCCTTTCCTTTTAACTAGGGCCAAGCACTTTTCAGAAATGGACCTAGTTAGTACTCTGCCGAAAGCCCAGTTGATCTTGCTCTCTAGCTGATGTGGAAAAGGTAGAGTTAAACAAGGTCTGGGAGAGCAGCCGGGCAAGTCAGGGCAGGTGCCTCTTACCCACAGCTGTGGTGTAGAGCCGACTTACAGTTGAGTCATGGATCAGAAAGCCCAGGTGTCAGTACAAAATCAAGGCCCCCATTCCAAGGTAGCATCCTCAAAAAATAAAGCCAAGTCCAAAGGTATTGCTGGTCCCAAAGTCCTGAGAGAATCCAACAGAATTGCTTAGGGAGGGGAGCAGCCTGGATGTGGGCTGGGGTAGCACAACCTTAAAATTCAAGTCTTATGTCACAAGGTGGGGGGGGGGGCAGCTATCGCCCATGCGGCTTTAGAATTGATCAGCAGTGAGTTCAGGATCATGTTCTGATTACCTTTTGAGACAAAATTCCTCTGTGTCACTAAACGTAGGCCTTACACTCCCTGGTGAACCAGGATAGAACTTAGGAGGATGTTGAGTAGGCAGCTATGCCCCGGGCCAATTGGTTCCTTCCTCATTGGGTCATGTGATAGTCTTCTGGGCTTGAAAACCTGGAGTCATCTCCCTTTTCCTCCTCTCCATTGCCCCCTGCCATTAAGTTAGCCACTAAACTGTGGCCATTCAGTGTCTCCCACATGCTCATTTCTTTTGGCTTCTATTTCCCACTCAGACCTGAACCAAAATAGTACTAACTGTAAATTGCTTCCCTGTAGGGGTGATTCCTTTGCCAGTTTGCCATTTCCACCCTACACTCTGCTCCCTTTCTTTTATATCTTTATTCGATTTGGAATTGCCTAGAGGGACATGTTTAGACTCCTCAAGTCCATCCAGACCCTTCAACATTTGGTCTAAAACTGCCTTTGCCAACTGTATCTTCCTTATATGAGCCTTCGATTGACACAAGCATATTCCCCTTAAACACACCTGCTTTCCACATCTATCTTCGTTCCTGTGGTTCCCTCCTTACTATCTTCTGTGCCCATTTAAATTCTATCTTTAAATATGCAGATCCAGCCTTAGCTCATCCAAGATCATCTTGGCCAGAAGTTCTCTATGTCCCCAGAATTCTGGTAACACTTTGTGCCCCATCTGACCCTATACTGTACCAGGCTGTTGGTTGGCCTTTCATATGTGCATACTAAATTCCCTGTCTGGAGTTTTAAATACCTTGCATGGCAAAAGTCGGCTTTTAGTAGTAAGGATGTCACCCTTCACAGCTTAACATTGTCCTTAAGGCTCTGATTTTGCTATGGATTCAGTGTCCTTATGATGCTACAATGGACCTCTTTGTTTCCTTTTCATTGTTTTTTTTTTTTTATTTCCCATGTTTGTGTCATAATTCACTGGTTGAAATTTTTTAAAAAACATAACAACTATAGCTTTGGTGAATTTAATAATGATTTACGATGAATTTTTGGGTATAGCAACACCAACCTCTAGTATGGTATTGGTAAGATATTTTTATCTATTTGGTCTGTGGATAATTCTTAGTGAACATGTATGGTTTTGCTGACCCTAACAGTAACATTGGCTCCCCCTGTGTCTTGCTGCGCCATTATTTGGAGATATCATACAGCTGTTGGGAGGAATAAATGAAGTACCCTATATTAGGTGCCTGGCACAATGCTTAGCATTTATGCTATCATGATTTTTCTTCCCCCTCTCCATGCCACCATCAGCTATTTTTGAAAATGGGGAGATTCTGGGACCTTTGGGGGACTTGATTTGGATGAGACAGAGTTTGGGTGAGTGAAGCTGGGGAAGGCAGTGTCTCTGGCAAGGAAGGTAAAAGGGCATTAAAGATTACCCTTAGGACTCCCCTACCTTCTTAAATATTATTGAGGACACCAAAGAGCTTTTGTTTATGTGGAATATCTACTAACTTTAAAATATTTATCATTTCATTTAAAAATGAAAAGTTGGGGAGTTCCCATTGCGGTGCAGTGGAAAAGAATCATGGAACCATGAGGTTACGGGTTTGATCCCTGGCCTCAGTGGATTGGGGATCTGGTGTTGCCATGAGCTGTGGTGTAGGTTGCAGAAGCAGCTCAGATCTGGTGTTGCTGTGGCTATGGTGTAGGCTGACTGCTACAGCTCCAATTAGACCCCTAGCCTGGGAACCTCCATATATCATGGGTGCAGCCCTAAAAAGAAAAAAGACAAAAAAAAATAATAGATTATTGGAGTTCCCTTCATGGCTCAGTGGAAAGGAATCTGACCAGTATCCATGAGGACACAGGTTCAATCCCTGGCCTCGCTCAGTGGGTTAAGGATCCCACGTTGACATGAGCTGTGGTGTAGGTCACAGATGTGACTTGGATCCCACATTGCCATGGCCGTGGTGTAGGCCAGCAGCTGCAGCTCTGATTCGATCCCTAGCCTGAGAACCTCCATATGCTGCACATGTGGCCCTAAAAAGACAAAAGACAAAAAAAAAAAAAACCCACACAAAACAAAAGAAAAAACAAACAGAAAAGATTTCCAAAAAAGTTATTATACACTAACATAAATTACACATTTTTATGAAAAATAATGTCTTCCAAAAGAAAAAGAATAAATGAGAAGAGTGACACTTTTTAAAATTTTTGCAAATCTCTTTACTATCTAGTTTCATAGAAAGCAGCTATGCTCTTATGTCTGCTTCTGAGTTCAATCTTTTGTGATAGTTGGTTTTGGTGAAATTTAAGAAGAAAATCTAGACTCATACAGATATATTGTTAGACAAGGGAGGAGTATCAGAATAGCTTTTCAGATAGTTGTGGATATTCTTCTTTGAAATAAAACCAAGACTCAACCAATGGTAGTTTCTTAAATGTTGGTTGCAATATGGAATTGGAAACCTGGCAGTGAAGTTTGTGGTTACACACACATTGCCTGCTGTCTTGATTTTAATTGGGCCTTTTAATCATGTTTGACTTTGTAGCATCAACCATTGGTCATTTGCAAAGTATCAGTTCACTGAGTTATACAGAACTTCCAAGTGTTGACACATTTCATGACACAGTTTCAAAAAATTACATTCATTATTGATTACTACTGGTCTCAGACCTCAGATAAATCTTTCATACTGGGAAGCTGCCAGGATCGAGGTGGCAGGTACAAGATTTTCACAATTCGTGTTTTCATTCAGAAGCTTGAATTTTATAATTGGTAACAAATATTGTCTGTTGTTTTTCTTGAAGTGACAGGCTAACTTTGTTCATTTTTGAGAAAATGTCTGCTAGGAAAATAATATTCCACAAAACACCCCCAGATAGTTCACCTTCCATCCAAATGATGGTGTAAATGCTTTTCTCTGAGACAGACACTGTACTTTGGTATGCTCCCAAAGTACTTTATGTGTACTTTCCATTTTGTCACACAAAATATGGAAAAGATGTGTACTCAAGGGTTCAGATTCAATAAAGTTAATATTTTCTTAAAGTTAATGCATTCTTAAAGTTCATACATCCTTAAGTGAAACTAGCATTTTCTTCTTTACCGTGTGGTACTAAAAAAATAGTGTCCACCAGTATAATTTGATACCACTGCCTTGCTTCATTCTAAGAAGCCAGCAGTTTTGTTCCACATTGCTTTTGCACCCCCATCACAAATGTCAAGTGGTGGAAAAGGCAAATAACATCTTGGTATTATTATGGAAATAATTTTGACCTCTAGGACCTCAGAAAGGCCCTTGAGAATCCCCAGGGGTCTGTGGACTCCATTTTGAGAAACACTGCTCTAAACTTTTGTGAATGGCCAGCCCTCCCAGGAGGTAAAATAGAGCTGCTTGTATACGTGGGAGGACAGCCGAAGTCTTTTTCACACGAGGCAATTTGCCTTCCTTTTTAGAACCTGAGATGGACTTTTTTATTTCTTTGCAGAACTGAAGGCATCTGGCTTGGGAACATGATTATTCTCCACTCACCTTTAAACTGCCTCAGCTATTACTAAGTCTCTGGCAGTGATATGTTGATTATGTGAATTTAAAGCCCATAGGAGCCAGAGGAATGACAGATCAGATTTCCTTAAATGAGAAATAAAATCTAGGAGCCTGGCAGCGGGACTTTCGGCTCTTACCCCCGCCGACCTTTGGTGTCACTCTGGTAGAATGACTGCTTCTGGGCCAGATGGCATGTGGCTTAAACGGAGATGTCTCAACCTGTTTCCTAGCATTAATTGTGCACATTGTTCTTCCTTCCTTGTGCAGTCCATAATTCATCGTCAACCTCATTTAGATATTTTTGGAGGCAGCCACATTCTCACAGGCCTCCAGGAAGCCAAGTCATTTCAAAAGGTCCAATTTCTTTTAAATCTCCAAACCTTTTTATATACAATCATTGTTGCAGGTGGACAGACAGCAAATCTCTCTTTTGTCAAGCGAATGTAAGTCTAACAACTTTTAAGAGCAATGAAATTGAAGGACAGAATTTCTCTGCCCTGAAGGAGGTGGCTGAATGGAAGCCCACTTAACTTTTTGTTTAAAGGCACTAAATAAGGATCACTTTGTACAAGCTGCTTTCCTAGTGTGGCAAGATAGCTTCTTAAATCTGATGCAGATAAATGGAGGGTCAATACCCTTTATCTTATCAACCATTTCACCAAAAAATATCTATTAAGGGCATTCAGGTCAGGCTTCTCAGCTATAAATAAGCAAATACTCTAAGCAAAGCTACTGGAAGCAAGAACCAGGAGCAGCTTCTGAGTGTGGGTCGGGGAGGGTAACTTATATTTTACTATAAGACAAGTTATATTAAGATCTACTTTCAGGACTCAAAAGCTGAACTTAGAATTTATTTCTAAAATAATTTGAAGGTGACCCAATGAGCAACAAAAGCAAATTTAGCCAATTAGGAAAGAGACTAGCTCTTTTTATGCAGGGTCATGTGTAAGGACAGCATTCTGTCATAGGAGGAATGTCTCAGTTTAGACAGAAAACCACTGTTTCCAGGAAGCAAGAGAAAATCAGTTATGGGCGTTTTATTTGACAGACTTCCCTCCCCCCCACTTTGTATTCATTGTTTTTGAGTTATATGCATATCACTAAAAAAAAAAATTGAACCTTCATAAAGTGCCTGGAAATAAGTAATTGTAATTATAAAACAGTAACATTTGCATATGCCTTAATGCTGTAAGTTTTAGGTTTTACCTAGAATTCTGGTTTATTGTTCATAATAGGGGCAGAACATCCATAGCTTAGTAAGAACCACTTTGGTTTATTTTTTTAAAATACTGATTTAAAGAAAAAAAGCCAAGAAAATTTCAAATTATCTAAAATTTCAAACAACACATAATGGAAGGTTTGGTTTAACAGAATACAGTGTATTGGCCTTAGAGTTTTGGCAGGTTAGGCATTTTTGGAGACCCCAGGAGATGGGCCCATAAGGAATTGATTTGCATGAGGAATGAAGTTGCCTTCTTGGAGTGAATGAATTCTAAGAGGATAGCATTGCTAGAATGCTGAAAAGGTCCCAGGACCAGGGGAGCATGTCAGAGGAGAGTGGCACTGTATGTTCAAATTTAAACCAGCCACCAGGAGCTGGCACTGCCTGAGTCCTTACCAAAGGAGCAATAATTAAGAGCAAGTAAAAACTGAAAAAGCCATTTCAGAAAAATCTCTGTCACACATTGGCAAGTATTAATCTGAAGTTCTTTGTAGGCCATGTAATAGAGGGAATTAAAAGAGGCCAGGAAGTCCATTTATCTTCCTAGATTTTGCAGCATCTCCAGTGACTATTGTTTCTCTGTTGGGGTACTACTGACTTGGGGCATTAGTGACCACCGGTACCTTTGGTGGCTATCTGGGCATTGTTGTGTTTTCATCACTGGTGTGGCCAAGGATCAATATTCCAACAAGCAGACTAGAGGAAAAGAAACCAACATAATTCCCTGTCACCATGTAAAACAGTAATTCGACTTCAGATAGTTTTCTGTTCCCATGTTAAAAACTTCTGAGAATAAGCAAACTTAGCTACTTATTCCAAGAAGTGTTTTTTTTCCTGAAAGATAAAATTGTGAGCCAACTAAAAGAGTTTACTTAACAAGAATAACAAATTCCGCATTAATACTCACTTCAGCATTAATTTCCTGTGCCTGCCCATCTTTAGCTGCACTGTTATAAAATCTACCCAATTCCCTTTGCAAGACCTGCTCTAAAATCACCCAACCCTAACAACAACAAAAATCAAATCAAATCAAATCAAGTCAAATCAAATCACCCAACCTGGTCCCTGATAACTCTACCCTGGGACACCATTTTATTTTTTTTTTTATTTTTATTTTTTTTCTTTTTTAAGGGCCACACCTGTGGCATATGGCTAGGGGTCAAATCGGAGCTGTAGCTGCCAGCCTACACCACAGCCACAGCAACGCCATATCCGAGCTGCATCTGTGATCTACAGTACAGCTCACGGCAACACTGGATCCTTATCCCACTGAGCGAGGCCAGGGATCGAACCTGTGTCCTCATGGATGCTAGTCAGATTTGTTTCTCCTGAGCCACGATGGGAACTCCTGGGACACTATTTAGAGTCTGTTAAGTTAGCGTTCTCCTATGTTTCAGTAAAAAACTTTGCTTTCATTGAGAAATGTTTTTTTTTCTAGTGTTTTTGGGGGGGACTTGGCAGTGGACAAAGCCAAAAGGGTGACTGTCTACACATTCAGGAGAGACCCCCTAAGATGTAGAGTTACAATTATGGGTAGGGTGGAGCCAGGTAAATATGGTTGGTTACTATTTTTGTGTGCCAGTTTCTGCTTTCAGCAAAGTGAGAGAGACCTAGGGAAATTTGGCTTAAATACCTGTAATCATTCCTTAAGCCAGAAGAGCAAATGTCAATCACTGTAAAATTACCAAGTTCACGACTTTTTATGTGATTCTGCCTTGACAAGGTAAACACTTTCTCTGAAGATGCTTTTATATTCATTGTATCATGATAAAATCTTAGAGGGCTGTGTGTGTGCGTGCCTGGTACACACATCCCCCCCCCCCCCGCCCAGCACACACCGACACATACCATGAGGGATTTAAGGCCACTTACAAAAATGCAATAGGATAAAAATAAATAAAGCAGTCCCAGAAGGTAGCGTTCTGTGGGGTCTACTGGGAGCTTATTCTTTCCGCCACTGTGCTCCCTCACCCCATTGCCATCGGTCTCCTTTTCTACAATTCAGGGTCTCTTTCTCTCATGGTACATGAGGAGCAGCCATAGCAACCTCAACACTGAAGCTTTCTCCCCCTGTCCAAACTATGTCTCACACCCTCACCAGAATAGTGAGATCTGGCAGAGAAAAGGAGAGGGAACCCTTCCAAGGTCAATGCTAGAGAGACTGGGGGGAGGGATCTGATCTAACTTCTGCCTCCTGGCTGGGAAGCTTGTGCTGAGCATGTAGAGTCTGACTTTGGGGGCCCCCAGGTGCGTTCCTCCTTAAACTGTGTCCTGCTGACACTGACAGTGGGTGAGAGTTCTAGATTGTTGGGTGGTCTCAATGTTCCAAGGCGAATTCCTTCAAAGCTCATTTCCAGGCAGGTGAGCAAAAGCAAATCTGTCTCAGATTCCAAGGACTATGAATGGGATGCCTGCTGGTGAAGAAGAATTTGAATGTAATGGAGGATGGTGGTATGATTGCAAAGGAGGTGAACCATTGGGAAGAAAAAACATTTCCTGAGTGCATGTGGGATGATTTTAAGATAAACATCATAGGTGAAAAGAATGATTTACCAGTTCATTTCTGTGACAAATGTGATTTGCCTATTAAAATCTATGGGTGTGTAATTCCACGCAAGCATGCTTTTTGCTATGATTGTGCTAATTTATATGAAAACAATGGAGGTAAGGTATGTCCAGGCTGTAGTATTTCTGTGCTGCGAACTGAGGAGCATACGTGAGGTTCTGTCTTCATCTGCAGCTCTGGCCAAGAATGCAGGAAAACATACTTGTCTCAAAGAGCCTTGAAGGCTCATATCTACCACCATAAGAGAACTAAAGAACTTGTTACTTGCTTACCACTTACGAAAGTCCATCCTTGTCCTGCTTCCCCAATAACTGAAATCCCTGAAAGCTGCTAAACAAGGACCGTATGAACCATATTCCACCAGAGCTGCACACCTTCACGTCACCACCTCCTGTCCAACGTGTGTCACACAAGCACAGTAACCATCCACACAAGGATCCTCATGCATCCCCAGCAGAATCGTCGCCATGCCTACCTCCTTTGGTCCATCATGAAACTGTTAGCTTTTCAACAAGAGAATACAGCAATTTAATAATCATCCCTAATCAGACTGACTCAGATTCAGGTACCAAAGAACTATCACCTCCTGCCCCAACACCTGATCACCATCATCCTGAATGTCAAAGCTAGCCAGTGGTGTCACACCCTCCAGGGGAATATGCACTCCCCCCATCTCTTCCACCACCAGTAAGCCGTCTCTTAGAATGGTTTTAAACATTGACTTTATGATTTACTTCAAGTTCTATACTATAGTGTGGATAAATGGCTCAGTGGAGCATAGCTGTATTTTAACAACTTTGTTCCTTTAGTGGACAAACAGACCCAGAGGTGACCTTTTATAATTTGACTTCCTGAAATAAATTTGCATTGTTCCACTTTCAAAAGTTTTGTTTTTGTTTAGGTTTTTTTTTTCCGGTGATATATTTTGTTAACCTGCATAAAAGGATTACATTTCAATATGGTTGTAAAAAATGCTATTTTTTTATGTGAATTTAAGCATAGTCACAAAGGTTTCTTTTTCTTCCAGTTTTATTGAGATATAATTAACACATAGCACTGTATAAATTTAAGGTGTACAGGGTAATGCTTTGACATACTGTTTGTTGTTTTAAAACCATGTTTTACCTCTAACTTTCCAAAATGCAATAAAACATCCTGGAAGTAAAAATCTAGAATATAGTGTAAGGCAAAAAGCTAAATGGCCAAGAATTAGTTCATATTTTAGGCACTGAAATTTTGTGGTATAGTACATATATAATGAATTTCACTTGAATGCCTTCTCATTTTTAGGCAGCTTCAGAAGCACCAAAATACATGGGAAATTCCAGTACTATGGTAGATTTATGTTTGTAATGTTAAAAGGCATTACTAAATCATTTAGAAAGATATGTTCAAAGTAATTGATACTGTAGGCTCCAAGCTGATGGGGATGCTGTTACTTATTAATACTTTTTTTTTTTTTTCAGAATAGTTGGAATCACGTAACGCACCACACTTACTAATCTTAAGTAACAGTATGAGTGTTTAAATGGTGTCATTTAGATGAAGTGTGTGCCACTCTGCTCATTGTCTTAAACTAAATACTTAGGGCTAAATAGACTTTACTGAAATTCCTCATTTCGTGGTAGAATTTGATCCCTGTTCTTATGGTTTCTTGTTTATTGAGTTTTAAACTACAATTTAAGTGCCATGGAGGAATTTGAATAATTTGAATTTGTATTAATGATGGGCATTTATATAGTCACAAACTCGTGTTTGCTTGGATCTCATTATTGTGTGATAAATGTTTTCCCTCTAACTTGAAATTATAAAAAAACTGTTATTCCTCTCCTATTTCTTTTATTGGTAAAGATTCTAAACTTGGAACATTTTAGCATGAAGTTAATGAAGACTAGCAGATGACTTTGCATTAGAGAAAAGTAAATTATGTGAATGAATATGGCATAGTTATATGAATTTCATTGCTTTATGAGGTGCCTTTCAAATCAAGTTTAGCATTATAGGGACTTGTTACATTCCTCCTAAGGTAACTGCTTACAATTCATAATATATAAATTGATATTCTTGGGGTATTATTATATGTCATTTGAATAAAGCTTCATTAAGTTTTTCCTCCCCTAAATGGTACATAATGAAATATAAAATATATAGTATGTGGATATGATTTATTATACATTTTATAATATATAAATTTAGAACATATTTCTTTAGGGCAAAGGATGAACTTAATTTATCATTTTGTTCTGTTGGATACAAGCAAAACGAACTCTCATTTTAGCTGATCAGATGCAAACACATCTCTGTGCTTAGAGCTGAAATTAGAAATAGTATAAATGGCCATTTTAACCTTGACCAGCCTAAAGTAACTAATACTTCTAAAAAAAGTAAGTGATTTTTCATACCTGGCAATTTGAGAGTCCAGTGTTAATGCAATATTTCTAGTGAGAAAGTACAGAGTGCCAATGGTGTAAAATGTTGATTTATTTATTATTTTTTTTTGCAGAAACATGGGGATGAAACTAGAGATTATCGTACTAAATCAGAGAGAGAAAGATGAACCATATGATATCATGTATATGTGGAATTTAAAATATGTCACAGATGAACTTACCCATGAAACAAAAACAGACAGTCATAGAGAACAGACTTGTGATTGCCAAAGTGGAAGGACGCATGAGGGAGGGGAGGATTGGGAGTTTGGGATTAGCAGATACAAACTATTATATACAGAATGGGTGAACAACAAGGTCCTATTGCATAGCACAGGGAACTATATTCAATATCCTGTGATTAACTGTAATGGAAAAAAATATGAAGAAGTATATATCTATATATATATATATATAACTGAATCACTTTGTTGTACAGCAGAATTTAACACAACATTGAAAAATCAGCTATACTTCAATTTTTTAAAAAAGTGATTATTAGTTATGTTTAGAAAATAAATGTTATGCAGCAAAGCAGATCAGACAAATGTGTTGTAGCAGACAAAAATTTTAAATGGCATCAGGTATGAATTCACCCAGTTGCTATTTGAATGACTGCAATGTGTAGAAAGATAACAAAATTAATGTTAATGTTTCTTTCTTTAAGGAAGAGAATAATGTGAATGCTGCTTTATATCAGAGAAGACTTTGAAGCTGGAATAGGCATAAATCCAAAGTAAATGTATGTACGGTGCCTTATGTTACTCTGACGATTGCTGAAGTGGCAGTTTAATTCTTAAAAACAATCAAATGGATGCATACTTACTAAAAATAGTATTTATGAAAAAAATTAGTATCAGGGAAAGGGAAAATGAAGATAGAATAGTAAAATCAAGCCCAAGTTATAGTTAGAACCAAAAACATTTGAACCAGAAAATCCTGCACAGTTGTTAATGATGGACGAGATGTCTTTAAAGCAAAGAGGCAAGATAAAATCATGCATTTCAGAGAGCCTAATTCGGATACCAACCCAAGTTCTTTTGTGGATGCTCATAGAATGGCCACTGTGTAATGTAGGGTAGCGATTCCTGATTCTGACAGCAGGAGAGAAACTCTTGGAGACTCAGCTAAAAATAGCAGCCTTTACTTTATTGCCAGAAGGTTCTGGTTTGGGGAATGGATGGGGCTTAGTGATATGTCCTTTCATTAAGTACACTGGGTGATTTGGAAGCTGCTGCCTGACAAATTTAGTTACTGGGCACTAGTCTCCATTCTCTCTGTGGCCTGCCACCCTCCTGTACACATCGGCCAAGGTAACCATTGGAGGATGGAACTTGGTCCTCACATGGTTTCCAAAAGCACTTTGGGTCCGATTCCTTTTTCATGACAATAGATGACAGACTCCCTGTGGATTTCTCAAACTCCTGGCCTCCCATTCTTGCCTTACTCCCTCTATTCTAGCCACACAGGCTTGTCTTTGATCATCAGACCACCCATCTCATTCCTGCCTCTGCATTTTGCCTTTACTGTTTTTTCTGCCAGGACCATCTTCCCACAGGTCTTCATAGGACTGGCTTTCTCACTCATCTTCATGTTCAAATGCCTTCCTTGCTAGTCTGTGGAAAATAGCACCATCCCTCTGTATCTCCTCACCTTGGTTTTTCTTCATGGTGCTAATTATCATTATTATTTTTTGGCTGCACTTGTGGCATGCATAAGTTCCCAGGCCGGGGACTGAACCCCTGCCATAGCAATAACCAGAGCCACAGCAGTGATGATGCCTGCTGAGCCACCAGGGAAATCCCTTGTGGCACGAATTATTCTCTCACTATCTGCCTTCTTATTTTCGTTTCCTCCATGGGAATGTCTTCTTCAATAGAGGTAGGTCTTTGTAGTGGTCCATCAGAGAAGGCCAAAGAGTGATATGTAATTATAAAACAATTTGATTTTTCTTTCCTGCTTTTTACATTTTCTTTCGTCCCAGGTGAAAATTGGGGCCATTTCATGACTTTTCTGCCTACTCTTAGATGATAGAAAACCCTGTAGCAAGTCCACTGTGATGGTCAGACTATGGAATTGATTTAAGAGTGAGGACTTTCCCTACTTCCCCAGCTCTGGATGGTAGAAAACTAGCACTTGTGGGAGAATGTTGGTTAACTTCTTGCCTTATCCATCTTGGCTTTTATTTCTTCTCCCCTATTTCACTAAGTAGAGGTCCTCCAGTATTGGAATGCAAGGGATTGGGGGAGCAGAGATAAGGGAAATAGAAAAGGTCTTACTTGATTGGTCCCACAGGAAAGAGGGTTAGTGCTTTATGGGCCTGACTATGGGTTTTAAGAAGTAATTCTTTGCAGAGTTCCCACTGTGGCACAATAGGATTGGCGGTGTCTCTGCAGCACCAGAACACAGGTTCGATTCCTAGTTGGCACCGTGGGTCAAAGGCTCCAGCGTTGCTGCAGCTGTGGCATAGGTCACAACTGCAGCCTGGATCTGATCCCTGGCCCTCAAACTCTGTATGTTGCAGAGCTGCCAAAAAAGGAAAAAAAAAAAAAAAAAAAAGAAAGAAAAAAAAGGAAAGAAAGAAAAAAAAAAGAATTGATTCTTTCTTTCATGGGCACTTTCGTAGTTGATAAGAATTGCTCTCATTGCTCCAGATCTCTCCCTGTAATTCCCTTGATGAAGATAAATACATCTCTTTTCCAGTTAGTTTCTTATTTCTTCTTCAGCCCCTGAAAATCTGGCAGTGTCTCCAGCTGCGCTCCACTGAGTTGCGTTCATTCCCACAAGGCAGTCCTCTGGGGCAGGGCAGAAGATGATTTCCCACTAGCTCCCTCTAACGGCGGGGTGTGTGTGTGTGTGTGTGTGTGTGATCTGGCCCACGAGAAATACTTTCTTTTCCCTAATAAACTGATAGGGATGGCCAGTCCCAATCTTGCCAGCTCCCTCTTCCTCAGCTGTCAGAGAAGTTACTCAGCTTGTCTCCTGCCACTTTGGTTTTCCAGACAGCAGTTTAGGATGCCCCTAAAGCTCCAGAGAACACGTATTTCGCCTTCTCAAGGTTCTCCTTAAAGTGTCTTTCTCCTGGGAGGTGAAGTAAGAGGCACATTCACTCTTGCAAGCAGAGAGTTGGGGGTGGGACTCACAAGAGAGCAAAAGCCAGTGCAGGACTATGTTCTGGTTGGTCAGGGCCCCCGACACTGAGGGAAATAGAAAAGGTCTTACTTGCTTGGTACCGTATGGAATGGGGTCAGTGCTTTAAGTTAATTGTAGTTACACGCTCACATGTTTTGAGGTTGGCTGATTTTAGGCTGGTCTAGGATGGCTTTGAATGGGAAAATGAGCTCTCCTCAGTGTGTTCTCTCATCTTCCAGCAAGGACGGCCAAGTTTGGATTCTCCTGGTGACAGAGCTTTGAGAGGGTACAAGGACACACGGTCTCTAGGCTCAGAGGTGGCACATCGACACTTCTGCCATATTCTAATGACCAAAGTAAACACAAGGCCAGCCCATATTTGTTTGTTAAAATATTTTTGTTATTAGTCTGGATCCAGCTCGTCTTGATTTTCAAATGACTCAGGAACTACAGATGGGAAAATGCAATCTGCTTGGATTGTGTCAATAAAAACTAAGGAAGGGGAAGAAGTAGGTGATTAATTGGATAATTTAGGAAAAATGCCTCAGGTATTGGAATTTTCTTGGCAAAGTTTTATCTGAGTCATTCTGAAAAGTGTCAGAATTTGGCACAGCTCATAAATACAATATTATGTTGAATAAAATAATACATTTTTTTTCTTTGACAAAATAGTCAATAGATATATTTCATTTTCCCATGGGAAGAACTCAATTATACTTTAAGCATCTTCCAAGGTCAGCCTTAGTGAAAATGCAATAAAGAATGAGTTCGTATTTGGCTGGGATAAAGTAGAGATACAGAACCTTTTTTCCTCTGTTGCTTTTTTTTTCATCATGTCGTCACACATTAGAAAAGAGATGGATTGCTTACTTCATTGACCATAACTTCCTTTGTTTTTACCTTCTTCCCAGTATTTGACTTGGATTTTCTGTTTGGTCATAGAGTGCATGTCATAGAGTGATTGTATTGGCCTCCATTCTTCACTCGTTCCCATAGTTACACCCTTGTAGTGTGTCCTCACAATTCCTCTTATCAAGAGATAGAGTACATTTTTCATCCCCTTGAATGTGGGCTGGCCTGGTGTTTACTTTGGTCATTAGAATATGGCAGAAGTGTCGATGTGCCACCTCTGAGCCTAGAGACCGTGTGTCCTTGTACCCTCTCAGAGCTCTGTCACCAGGAGAATCCAAACTTGGCCGTCCTTGCTGGAAGATGAGAGAACACACTGAGGAGAGCTCATTTTCCCATTCGAAGCCATCCTAGACCAGCCTAAAATCAGTCAACCTCAAAACATGTGAGTGTGTAGCCACAATTAGCAGAGCTACCAACCCAACCCCTATCTCACTGCCAACCGAGGTATGAGCTCCTCTGAGACCAGAAGAACCACCCAGAGTTTTGTGAGCAATAATATAAATGCTTACTGTTTTAAGTTACTGAGTTTTGTGATGCTTTGTTGCACAGTGATAGCTAACTCATACTAGCCATTTTTACCCTTACCTTCCCCTGTGCTCAGAGAATTACACACTGTCCAATTTTATTAAAATTTGCTCTAATGTATTTAAAACATGAATTACAAATATCTGATGTTAAGCCATGGAGAGAGTTCACCTTTGAAAGGGTTTAATATACTAAGTATTTTCTTCAGGTTTTGTCATCTTCACATACTCATTTCCTAGTTTTCTCATTAATATCCAAGTTATAAGGGTGATTAACCTTCAATAAACTGCTTAGTATCATTGAACAAATTGTGGAGGATTTGGCTTAAGCAGATATTACATATGCAGCTGGTGCTTCCTAGAGCTTGGTGATCAAATTAGTGAAGATGATATGCAAAGACTTTTGCTTATTAGCATAAATCCTTACTCCAGATTTTCTCTTCTGAATTGGTATCTTGCATCTCCTAGGTTGTGGGAGCCATTTGTGCAGTAGCTGAGCTATGGCGGCCTGCTCTGATCTTGATGGTTTAGCTCTATGCTTTCTGACTGACAGATCGGTATTCAGGGAGTATATAAAGCCAGTTACCATGTTGTATGTTCTTTGCATCTAGGGAGGCTCAAGTTAGCATGGCTTACCTTGGTGCCATCTCCTCTTTTTAACCCCATCCTTTCATGGCTCCCAGTATTCTGAAATGGCTTTTAAACTGATGTCCTAAAACTTTCTTTTCCTGTTTAGTCCAGCCTTCCCATCTCTCTCTGTTGTATTTCAAGCACATATGAGCAAGCTATTAGCCACCCAGCTCTGCATAAGCCCAGATGCCTGTCATCAAGACAGACATTGCTTTGGATACCACTTGGCTGAATTTTAGACAGTGAGGAGGCAGTTGGGCACACATCTGTTTTGGGGACAGATGTCTGTATCATCTTAGATTTCCAGTTGAGAATATACTTGAAAATGTATTTTAAAATACTTTTTTTGTAATTAAGGAAAATAACCTTACAATAATTTTTGTGGAGTTCTCTTATGATGCACTGGGTTAAGGATCCAGTGTTGTCGCTGCTGTGGCTCAGGTTCGATCCCCAGCCCCAGAACTCCTGCATGCCTCAGGGTACAGCCAAAAAAAAAAAAAAGTCACATATTAAAATAATAATTTATGTGTTTTACTTTAAAAAAGCAATATATGCTCATTATTTAATATTTAAACAGTATAGGAAAGGATAAATAAAAATTAAAATTATCTGTAATTCTATAGGTGAATTTTTGTGTATATTTTATATATATTTATATAGTACTCTGTAAAGAAATTTCTCGTTTCTACTTTTTCTATAACCTGTCTCCTTTACTAATTAATCATTTAAATTAAATTTGTTAGAGTCAACTTTAAGTTTTGATCTTTTAAAATCACGTGACTTATTTGCATTTTAACATCTAATAGCATTTGGTATGTTTTAGTTAGTGTTCAATATACATAAATTATTTAGGTTCTTAGTGCAATATCTATATCATGGCTTAAAATAGGAAACATTAGTTTACTCTACATTTTGCTTATGTTTCATTGCAGTTGCCATACCTGGCTATCTCTTGAGGGTGAAATTGGAATGTATCCACAAGTCCATGTATATTTGTAGGGGAGAAGGAGCAAGGTAGTAGCCAACCCCAGAACAGATTCTTTGAGAAAGAGCACCTATCTCAGTCAGTATAATTATCAGTAGGTGGATTTCATCACAAATAAATTTTGGGAGGGTACGCCTGTGGCATATGAAAGTTCCCAGGCTAGTGACTGAACCTGTGCCACACCAGTGACCATGCAGGATCCTTAACCTGCTGTGCCATAAGAGTACTCCACAAATAAATGATTGTCACTTAGTGTCCTTTCCTATTGTCTTTTTACTTTTCCAATGCTCTTGACTCTGAAAGGGGTCTGCCACACACTAGGCCAGGGAGGAATGGGAGAACCCTTAGGCAGTGTTCTCTGAAAAGTATCTGATGAAAATAAAGCTACTTTTGTTACTTTTTGAAAGTCTAGAAGTAAACATTTTCATTTAATTTGAACATTGAGTTTCACGGTGTGCTTTGCTATACTAGGCAGCTCAGAGCTGTTCAATACTAGCATCCGGCTGACTTCCCTTGGCTCTAATCCAGGCACCTCAACCCCAGTGAACACACTGCTGCATCATCACCTCCCAGGCAGCAGATTCTTCCTCTTGGGTTGCCTGTCTTGGTGAATGGTTCCCTTAGCCAACTCAATATCCAGTCCAGAACAGAGGGCCCTCCACATCCCTCCCTCACTTCCTCATATTTAATTGGTAACCAAGGTCTGTAGATTCTACTTTTATGCTTCTCTCACAGTGACGCCACCCAAGCCATCGCCTTTACCATAGCACAGGCATCATCACTCCTCTGGCAAGTGCCTTCTCGCTTTCCCTGCTTCTAGTCTCACCACCAGCTTCACTCATCCAACACAGCTGCCAAGCAAGCCGTCTAACACCTAAGTCTGTTTCTAGACACTAACATGCCACTCTAGAGTTGGGAACAATGTCGCATTTCTTTGCTTAGCACAGAAAAGCCTTCATACCTGGCCTGTTTCTCTCTCTGGCCTCATTTTCCACCACTTGCCTGTGGGCATCCTTTTCTCTACTTATATATTATCTGTGTCCTCCTACCAAAAAAAAAAAAAAAGGCAGCTTTTTCCCTTGTGTCTTCCCATACACATTTCCCTCTGCCAGATATTTCTTTCCTTATTTTTCCCCATCCATTTTTCCTTGTCTTTTCTGTTTTTTTATATACCTTTTTCAATTGTCAACAGAAACATTGCTTCTTTCTAAAACCCTTCTCCAACCAAGTGCATGATTTTGATGCTTCTGCATTGTGGCAACTGTACCATCTGTAAGATTCCATCATGCCAGTTATCAAACTGTACTGTAATTGTTTACATGCCTTTCTATTCCACTAGACCACTGGGTCTCAAAGTGTTGTCCCCTGACCAGCAGCATCAGCTTCACCAGGGAATTTGTTATAAATGCAAATTTCCAGGCTTCGCTCCAGATCAGAAACTCTGGGGGATGGAGCCCAGCAGTTTGTGTTGGGGGCAAATCATTTAATATTATATGGTAGGGGAAGACTGGCTGGCCCTAGCCGCATACTAAGAAACATGAAAATTATTTAGAAGATGCTTAAATACTGCACAAATATTTCGTCCATGCACGCTTTTCTTAAAGCCACTGGCAACGTCAAGGAAGTCCAAAATGCCCCAAGGAAGCTCAGCATTTGTACAAAAACTGACTCTTACACTTTGGGAGGTCAGAAGTCTGAAAAGGTCTCACTAGGCTAAAATCAAGGTGTTGGCAGGGCTGAATTCCTTCTAGAGGCTCTAGGAGAGAATCCCCGTCCTCAATTTTTCTAGGCTTCAAAGCTACCTGCATTCCTTGGCTTGTGACCTCTTCCTCCATCTTCAGAGCAAGCAATAGCTGATTGAATCTTTCTCATGATGCTCTCTTTCTGGTTCTGATCTTCTGCCTTCCTCTTTCCCACTTAAGGTCCAGTGTGATTATATTGGATTCGTCTGGATAATCCAAGCTGTTCTCCTTATTTTAAAGTCAGCTGATTAGCAACCTTAATTCCATCTTGCTATGTAACATAACATATTTAGAGATTCTAGGGATTAGGATGTGGACATTTTGGGAGGTGTTATTCTGCCTGCCATGTCATTTCTTCTTGACTTTGGGAGATTTTAATAAAATCAATATTGCCTTTTACCTTAACTTATGAGTTCTTTGGAGAAATACAGGATTTCCTTTTTTCATTGTCATTTCTTGTGAGGAAAGTGGTGACAGTTTTGTGATGATTTAGAACATTTTATGGAAAAGAGCCCCCCCCCATGATTTATAATTTAAGTATAAAATATGAGCTTCACTCAAGGTTAACAAGGAAAACATGTCCCAGGTGTCAACTGGAGACCAGGGGAATCTATGAAAATAAGTGTGTCATCAATATGTTAAAAATAAATCAGACTTAAATATTTTTAAAAGAAGAATAATATGTTATACAGTAATACATCTTCGGAGAAGGAACAGGCAAATGCTTTTTGCTTTTAAAAATGTTTCTTAAGAGCCTAGTTTTAGTTCAAACCTGCCAAGTCTTTTACTTTCCCCCTCTGAGGATAAGTCTACACAATTCCTGCAGACACGTTGTAGGAGGCTTTGCCTTGCAGGGACTTGGCTGAAGTTATCATAGAACTCATTTATACTGCAGAATAGTTATAACCTTCATCTTTCACTTGGACAGATCTGTGCACTAGCAAATAACAATGGAAATGGAGCCACAGAAATGCATTTGATGAAGGTTGTGAATTTTAAATATTGTTTTAAATTTATTTTTTGCTTTTTAAGGCTGCACCCACAGCCCATGGAAGTTCCCAGGCTAAGGGTTGAATTGGAGATGCAGCTGCTGCCCTACATCAGGGCCATAGCAATGCCAGATCTGAGCCATGTCTGAGACCTACACCACAGCTCATGGCAATGCCAGATCCTTAACCCACTGAGTGAGGCCAGGGATCGAACCCAAATCCTCATGGATCCTAGTCGGGTTCGTTAACCGCTGAGCCACGAAGGGAACTTCCTGTGAATTTTAAATATTTGATTTGATAAGTTACCATTTGGAAACTGAGAATACTTCTCAAGTGCAACATATCACCTCTGACCTAAGGGCAGGACCAGTCTGACATGGACCAGTTTGGACCAGCATTGGGCAGTACAGAAATATCTTTGTGGACAATGCAAAATGCACCAGTAACATGATGAGAGAGGAAGTGAATTGCAGAAGCAAATGGGAAGTGTTTTCCTCCATTTCCTAGTGAGAAAGGATTGGTAGAAAAGCCAGAATCCCTCTGAACCTCTCTGTAACTGTTAATACCCAGGAACTATAGTTGCTTGTTTATAGAATATGATTAACTATTAACCAAGCTGAGTTTATCTTGTACTGTGAATTCAATAATTACTTTTCAAAATCTTTAAAAATCCTGAATTGAAAGCCACTCTGCCCCAAACCCTGATATCATTATGAGAACCATGTGTGCTTGGTAGAGCCCACCTGGCATTTCTAGTTGCCACCTTACATCAAAATGGAAAGACCTAGCAAACAGTACCTTTAGCCTTTGCAATTGGCTGCATCAAGATTTCCTTCAGTTTAAATATGGTGGAGATAGCAAAGATTCTGATTATTTAACTGATGGAAGAGAAGTTGTGAGAAAATTACCTGGGTGATCTAAGTTCAAAACCCTAATTCTTTGACTCATATATCTTTTATTTTAGGACCATATATTGTTTTGTTCTGATCTTGGATAACTTTTTGGCTTGGCTTCGCATGTGTGGTTAGAGCCAGGTATGATCACCCAGATCATTATAACTGCCAACATTTAGGAGCCATGGTTATGGATTCACTCTGGAAGTGGGAGGTGTCTGTAGTAATGCACCCAGCAGCTACCTAACCGCCTAAGAAGTGTTACCTTGAGTGAGAGACCTTGGACCACCCAATTATACAGGAATATAGATAAGGAGAGTGGTATAAGAGGATACTGGTTGTTCGCCTTCCTATAATTCTTTACTAAAGAAGATTTGTAGGAGTGTTGTCTTTTAAAAGACCAGTTTTCATTCCCTTTGTTCATGACTCGGCTTTAGAGAAGTTGTTCACACTTCTAAGAAATGACTTTGTTCCTTCCTAGGCTCTCAGCAGAAAGTTTTCAAGGCCATATTTGCTATGAGGGATATTTATCATGGAAGTTAACTAACTTACACTTTAATTCAAGTGTTCTCTCAGCATTGAGAAGAGGTTATTTTCTCCAGGAGGCCTGGGCAGTTTCCTGTTTTAAAGAAATTGAAAAGAAATATATTACTTTCAGCAGCTCCCAAATCAATACCATTTCAAATATAGATGGGATCAAGGTTCTTGTGCTCCTGATGTGGCCTGAAGGATGGTGCTGTCCCAAAGTCCTGTATGATCATAATACTTAGACGGTAGCCATTGTGCTGTGGGGTATGAATGACTCTGGCTCACCTGTCACCACTCCAGATGAACGTGATCAACCCTTGTACACACCACAGTAATGATGCCCACCCTCCCCTTTCATCTTTAAAAACTTCCCTTCAGAATATATTTAGGACCAGACCATTTAAACATGAAAACGTAGTCCTTTTTCTTTACCTTTTAATAAACAAAACAGAGCCTCAGGCTATGGCCAATCAGTGCTGTTTTTGAATAGAATAACATGTATGATAAATAAGTATAGTCATAAGCCATTAAAGTTTGAGATAGCTGGGTACCAATGTTTTATTTATCTTCTTATCTCCCTCTGCGTCTAACCATGGCTTTTACAAAAAACTAGCTCATTATATACCTGTGAAATAAATCAATCAAAAATTTTACATATCAGTGCTTCAGAGAATGTTCACTTGTTTTTAGACTTTGCATGTAGAATTTGGTGCTGGGAGAAGGGCCTCGATTCTCTTATATAGTTTCTGTTTCTCTGCTGCAATTGCTTTTTATCTCTTTGAATTCGTGAGTGAACATACTTATTTAAAGTGTTTTTCTGGTCACTCCAACATCTTCCCATTCTTGTTTTCTTTATTTTCTCCCGCTGGTCTTAATTCATGTTGTCTTATCTCCAGCCTGTCTGCATTGGTTTGCATTTTGGACATTGTATTTGAAAACTTATTTGTAGGAATAATTTGAGGGCCAAGATGATGCGATTTTCCTCCAGAGAGGATTCCCATGTGTTTCTTCCAGATGCCCAGAGCCACTAGCAGTTTTAATCTCCTCTGCCCAATTTCCGGGATTGAGGGGGTTAGAAGATAACCTGCACTTCCCACAGTCATCCATGTACTTTCAGTTGACACTGATTTTAGGGTGCAGACCTTTGGAGATCCAACCCAAAGTGAGGAAGAATTACCAGTGTCCCCCTCCCCCACTTCCACACCAGTGTCTCTTCCTTTAGCTCCATCAGGTTGACTGAAATACTGCTTCACCTCTCAGCCCCTCATTTGTCCCATCCAGGACCAGCAAACATTCCCAGGAGTCGAGACTATAAACACAGTGTTCATTTCTCAGGGTATCTCTTCTCGCCTGGATCCTGTCCAGGTAATATTTCTCTACCTTGTTAACATCATGAGGCCTTTAGGCAGATTAAAAAAATATTTTGTTATACTTTTCTAATGTTTTTTTTTTTTCCTTGTCTTTTTAGGGCCCCACCCTCAGCATGTGGAGGTTCCCAGGCTAGGGGTTGAATCAGAGCTACAGCTGCCGGCCTATGCCACAGCCACAGCAATGCCAGATCCTTAACCCACTGAGGGAGGCCAGGGGTCGAACCCGCTTCCTCATGGATACTAGTTGGGTTTGTTAGCCAGTGAGCCACGACAGGAACTCCTCTAGTGGTTCTTGAGTGAGGGAGTGCATCCAAATTACCTCATCTCATTAACAGAAGTCTACCTATCTTATTTTGGTCATAGTTGCTGGTTTTTATACCTTTAAAAAATCCTTTATTGTTTGGTCAATTTTATTTATTTATTTATTTTTGGTGGGAGTCTATTCTGATAATTAGAAATGAAATGTTCATGTATTTGTTTTGGCGGCTAGCTTTGTAATTATAGCTTCACATAATGCTTTTAATCCTCTCTTTTCCCAGCAAACATCTATTAATCTTTTAGTTTGAGAAATGATAAAATTAATGCATTTCTTTTTCACCCCACTCTACTGCTTGGTTTCAGTTGATTGTATCATACTTATTAGTGTTTATCATGACCCTGTTAAATGTATTTCTATTATTTAATTTTTCAGTTTAAAACAGTAGCTTTTGGCATATAGCTATTTAAAAGGGAAGAATATAAGTAATACTTACCTAAAGAAAAATAGACTGGGAACATGCTTTAAAGTAAAATATTACTTCTGTAGGTCTAATTTTTATATTGCGTAAATGGCCAATTAAATTTAATTTTCTTAATATGATTATGGCTCTATCTACTTCTGCTTTTACTTCTGTTAATTTTTACTTTACATATTTTGAAGCTATGTGATTGGGTTCATATGGCTATAAACTTTTAATATCTTCCTGGTTTTTTAAGCCCTTTATTGTTATATCTTTTTTAATCTCAAATATTGCTTTTTGCCTTAAAATCTATTTTCTGACATTAGTATAGCTAAACTAACTTTGTTCTGGTTATTGTTTGCATGGTATATATTTTAAAAATAATGTTATTTTCAAATGTTATATGTCCTTATGTTCAAGATATTTCCCTTGCAGGCATCATACTCTTGGGATATGATTTTTTAATCCACTAAGACCACTTACGTTTAACGCAATGACTAATATATTTGAATTTATATTCTCCCATATTAGTATATGTTTTCTAATTGAGCTACCTGTTCTGTGATCCTTTTTCTCTTCTTTTTTAACCTTCCTTTGAGTAATAAGTATTTTTTATTACTCAATTTACCCCCTTGATTATCTTGTTAGTTACATATCCTTTTTTGTTTTTAATTTTTTTAACTCAAAGAATTTTATTACATTTATAGTTGTACAATGATCATCACAACCCAGTTACATATACTTTGCTATTCATTTAATGGTTACTATAGAGACTGTGACATGCTTCCTTGATTTATTAGTTTAACATGTTGTACTTTTTCCATTTCCCTGACAGTGCTAGATCTTTGAAGAGTTCAACTTTATTTCTTCCCCTTCTGCCTTTTGTGATATTACTGTCACGCAATTCAATCACACATGTATTTTAAACTCCATGAGAAAATCTTTTTCTTATTTTATATAATCAGTACTTATTTAGATTTACCTTCATATTTACCTTCTGTTGTTTTTCATTCCTTTCTGTATTTCTTGGTTTCTATCTGAGATTATTTTCTTTTTTCCAGAAAAATTATTTTTAGTATTTCTTGTACCATAGGCCTGCTGGTGATGAGTTCTTAGTGTTTGCTGGAAGACATCTTTATTTCACTTACATTTTTTGAGGAATATTTTATTGCATATAGAATTGTAGGTTGGCAGTTACTTTCTTTCAGCACTCTAAAAGTGTCACTTCCATTGCCTTCTGAGCTCCATCTCTTCCTTAGAGAAGCCAGCTAGAGATCTTAATGTTTTATCTCTATAAATCTTTTAACCTCTGATTTTAAGACCTTCTTTTTGATTTTTCCAAGTTTTACTGTTATGTTCCTAGCTTTGGTTTTCTTTGCATTTATCTTGTCTCGAGTACACGAAGCTTCTTGAATCTGTGAATTGGTACTTTCCATCAATTGAGAAAATTCTCATACAGTACCTTTTCAAATATTGTTTCTACCCCATTCCTATCTTTCCTTTTCTCTGCAACTGTGTGTTAGATATTTTACTTTTCCCATATGTGTTTTCTATTCTTCTTAGGAATTTTCCATTCTTTTCTTCTTTCTGTGCTTCAGTCTGTATATTTTCTCTTAACTCGTCCTCTGATTTATGAATCCTCTTTTTTGCTATGTCTTATCTCTTGCTAAATACAACTGTTTAGTTCTTGATTTCAAATACTGTATTTTTCAGTTCTAGAAATTCCATTTGATTTCTGTTTCTAGATGCCACTTCTCTGATGATATTTTTCATCTTTGCATCTATTCTATCTCTTCTCTACTATTTTTCTAGAAGATATTAGTCTTAGGTATTTCAAAGTTCTTGCTTGCTAGGAGTTTCCACTATGGCACAGTGAGTTAATGATCCCTCTTGTCTCTGTGGAAGCACTGTTTTGATCCCTGGCCTGGCACAGTGGATTAAGGATCTAGTGTTGCCGCGGCTGTAGTGTAGGTTGCAGCTCCAGCTCAGATTCAGTCCTTGGCTCAGGAACTTCCATATGTTGTGGGGGTGGCCAGAAAAGAAAAAAAAAGTTCTCATTTGCTAATTTTAAAATCTGGTTAATCTGAGGATTATCAATGAATATTATCCATTTTCCTCTTGATTTGGGGCTCCTCTCTTAGTATTTGATTAAATGTCAGATATGTTATGCAAACTTTTAGAAGGGCTGGAGTTTGTCATTTCCCCCAGAGACGTTTTATCTTTTTCTTTTCTAGGCAGATGAGGGGTGGGGGTTGATTTATCTTAGTTTAATCAGAGACAAGGATTCAAGATTGGCTGCTTTTTCTCAAGTGTCTATCAATTGTTTGCGTCATGCTCCTAAGGTATAGTCCCCCAAGGGTTCTGAGTACCTGAGGTACTCTATGAGGCACCTCTAGTGTTATTGACCCCCAGCTCTTAGTCTCCTCTGCATGGAAAAACTATTAAGTACAAGTCCTTGCTTTTTAGAGGCTTTCTGCTTAGCTTCTTGCTGCCTGTTTTGTGCAGCTTCAGAATTTAGCAAATATTTTGAGGGGAAAATTGGTCAAGTACAAAACTCAGATCTCTGTTACTTTCTTCTCATTGGGATCCTTAGACCATCAAAACATGACTGTTTCTCTGCCTTTTAATAGAAGTCTTCTCTCAGGGAAAAGCCTGTATTCTCAGCCTATTGTCTCGTGGCTGGAGTTGCCAGTTGCCCTCAGGAAAAAGCAGATGCAGAATACCAGCTCAATTTGCCGCAGCTTCCTCTTTTTAAAAGAGTTTTATTTGCCTTAGCATCTCTGATGCTTTCAAACAGACCGTCCTTCTTTCCTTCATTCCTCCCTCCCTCCAACCCTGTCTCCTTCCTTTCTTTCATTTGTTTCTCTTTTAAAAAAAAACTTATTTATTTATTTATTCATTTATTCAACAAATACTTGATGAGACACTAGTGTAATACATAACAGATAGAAAGATGAAGAAGATAAAATCCCTGCTCTTAGTATGTCATTGGTGATTAGAATTAAATTATGAATAGCTTATACTTTATGCTCTGTATACTCTTTTTATTTGTTTCATCTTTAAAAAATAGATTTGCTGGAGTTCCTGCTGTGGCACAGTGGGTTAAGGATCTGGCATTGCTGCATCTGTGGCATAGGTTGTAGCTGCAGCTTGGATTCATCCCTGGATTGCGTATGCCATGGGTACAGCCAAAAAGATTCACTAAGTTTCCAAAGACTAAGGCTTTTTCTTCCAACTTTGAGATATAATTGATGTATAACACTGTTTAAGTTTTAGGTATACAACTGTGATGATTTGATACACGCATATATTATGAAATGATTACCTCAAAAATGTTAGTTAACAGTTCCATCACTTTGCACAATTAACTTTTTGTGGTAAGAACATTTAAGCTCTACTTTCAGCAACTTTCAAGTATATAATACAGTATTGTTAATGATAATCATCTTGCTGTATGTTAAATACCTAGAACCTGTTCATCTTTTAATTGAAAGTTTGTATTGTTTGACCACTATCTCCCCATTTCCCCCAACCTCTCACCCCTGGAAAAGCACCATTTTACTCTGTTTCTATAAGTTTGGAAATCATGCAGTAGCTGTCTTTGTCTGTCTTATTTCCCTTAGTGTAATGCCCTCGAAGTTCATACATGTTGTCACAACAGGCAGATTTTCTTCTGTGGATTTGTGTGTAAACACCACATTTTTTCAACCATTCATCTTTTGATCGGCACTTAGGTTTTCCATAACTTGCCTATTTATTGTGAGTAACGCTGTGATGAATGTGAGATATACATATCTTTTTGTGGTAGTCATTTCATTTCCTTTGTATATGTACCTCAGAGGTGAGATTTCTAGATATCTCATATGTTAGTTGTATTTTTACTTTTTTTTTTTCTTTTTTGGCTACCCCACGGCATATGGAGTTCCTGAGCCAGGGATTGAATCCTTTAACCCGCTGTGCCGGGCTGGGGATCTAACCTGTGTGCCAGTGCTCCAGAGATGCTGCCCATCCTGTTGCGCCACAGCTGGAACTCGTGTATTTTTAATTTTTTTGTGGAACCCCCATAGTGTTTTCCATAGTGGTTGTACCAGTTTACATTCCCAACAGAGCACAAGGGTACACTTTTCCTCACTTCTTCACCAACCCTTGGTATCCAAAGAACTAAGTAAGTGTTGAATTGATCAGTCCTAATATGACATTTTCAATTTTGTTTTCTATACCTCTCTGTTACTTCTATTTTTTCTTTCCTTTAGTTTTTCTTGTAATTATTTTTGTCTTTCTTTCTTTCTTTCTTTCTTTCTTTCTTTCTTTCTTTCTTTCTTTCTTTCTTTCTTTCTTTCTCTTTCTTCATTCTTTCTTTCTTTCCTCTCTCTCTCTCTCTCTCTCTCTCTCTCTCATTCTCTCTTTCTTTCTTGCCACACTCACAGCATATGGAAGTTCCCCAGGCTAGGAGTCGAATCAGAGCTTCGACTGCTGGCCTCCACCACAGCCACAGCAACATGGGATCCGAGCCACGTCTGTGACCTACACCACAGCTCAGGGCAATGCCAAATCCTTTACCCACTGAGCGAGGCCAGGGATCCAACCCAAGTCCTCATTGATACTAGTCGGGTTCATTGCTGCTGAACCACAATGGGAACTCCTGCCTTTTTCCTTAAGATAAAATGGATCCGGCACATTTGATTTGTAGAATTCACTGTGTACTTCCTGTGTTATAATCACTTTCATTCCAGCTAAATGGTAACAGCCCACACCCATAGTTATAATAGCTAACACAAACTACCTACCATGAACTGTTCTGAATAATTTACATACATTAGCTCAGGTAATCACAACACAATTATTTATGAGGTAAGTATGAGTATTCCTACTTTATAGCTGAGGGAATTGAGGCACAGAAATAGAAAATCAATTGTCCAAAGTTACATGGTTAATAATTGGCAGAATTGGGATTCAAAATTCAGCAGTCCAGCTTACTAGAGGCTAAGTAATTAATCTTTGTGATACCACTTTACCTATTCCAATGATTCCTACTCTCAAATTCCTCTCTCTGACTGTAGTATCTTAACTTTACACCTCATGCACCCAGATTTGGTTTTCAGCCACTTTCTTTGGTGTAAGTGTAGTTATTTTCCCCAAGATCCTCTCACCTCCTAACTCAGCCTGAATCCTAGGTTATCTCAAATTATGAGTCAATTTTCTGGATTTCTTGTTCATTTGCCCTCTCAAAGCTCAGCCCTTTGCCCAGACTGCTTTCTGTGTATTTTCTCCTAACCCTAGGCCTATGGACCCATTGGTGATAATTGTGAGTCTGACTAGCTGAGCTTCATTATAAATTACGCTTGTTAACCTCAGGTAGATACTCTTTACTCTAACAATTTTTTATATTTTCTACTGTGTGCTCACTTTCCTATTTCCCCACCATGACTTTCTCAGCATTTGTCTCTTTTACTGAATTTTCTGCCCAACTTTGCCTCCCGCAGTTTTAGTAGATAATCTCAGCTCCTATGCCCTGAGGGGTAAAAAAGTCAGAACTGAGTTGCCCAAACTCCTTTTCCTCCTCTAGAAAACTTATCTGTAGTGTACTCCATTCTTTTCTTCTTTGTTTCTCCTATCTTTATTCATGTTCTTGCTCCCTCCCTATTTTTCTTCTTTCCACAAATATCTGTTGAGTGTTTGATATATGCCAGGCACTGTTTTAGTTTCTGCAGATGTCACAGTGAATATGACCAAATTCCTGCTCTTCGGTAGAGCAGAACTTCAGAGAATGTGAGTGAGGTTGTGAGAATCTAGTGGGAAAGACAACTGAGAAATAAGTCAATGTGTATCATATCAGAGCTTTGAAAAATATTGGAGTTCCCCTTTGGCTCAGTGGTAACAAACCTGACTAGTGTCCAGGAGGATGGGGGTTCAATCCCTGGCCTCACTCAGTGTGTTAAGGATCCGGCATTGCTGAGAGCTGTTTTTTAAGTTGCAGACATGGCTTGGATCTGGCCTTGATGTGACTGTGGTGTATGCAGGCTGACAGCTACAGCCCCAATTCAACCCCTAGCCTGGGAACTTCCATATGCTATGGGTGTGACCCTTAAAAAAAAAAAAAAGGAAAGAAAGAAAGAAAATAATGAAGTAGGGTTAAGGAGCTAGAGAATTCTGGGGATAGAGTGCTCATTTTTATATTTGATACTAAGTCCTGAGTGTAGAGTTGCCTTATTTAATAAATAAAATTACAGGGTGTTCAGTTATGTTTGAGTATGAGATAAACAATTTATATTTTTTTTAGTATGGGCATGTCTTATGCAGTACTTCAAATTATTCATTGTTTATCCATAATCAAAATTTAACTGGACATGCCGAATTTTATATGGCAATCCTAAGAAGGACCTCTGGTGATAAGCCATGCACATATCTGGAGGAAGAGGTTTCAGGCAGAGGGAATATCTTTGGGATATTAATTTTATGTCTGTAATTGTCCTGGGCACTGGGGATACAAGAAATCAGTAAGACAGTGTTTTGGGCTAGTTGTGTCACTCCTCTCTCCCTTCTAGTTTAGTCTACATACAGCAGCCACAGTGAGCCTTTTAAAATATAAATCATATCCCTTCTCTGCTCAAAACCCTCCAGTAGTTTTCCTTCTCAAAGTAAGAGTCAGAGTTTTGCTAAATGGCCTTCAAAGACCTAAGTCAGTTGTTCTCATATTTTGCTACACATCAGTACCTGGGGATCTGATAGCTGGGTCCCACCCCCAGATTTGGATTAAACTTGTTTGTGTTGCAGCCTGGAATTTGGGATTTTTCAAAGCATCCCATGTGATTGTATTGTGTAGTGGAATTAGAGATCCTCTCCCCTATCAACTGCATTATAAGACCTCACCCTCCGGCTACCTCTTGGACCTTAGCTCAGACAGCTTCCCCCTTGCTCTCTTCAGTCCGGCTCCACTGGCCACCCCACTGGCCTCCACTCTCTTCCTCAAGCTCTTCCACTATGCTTCTATGCTTCTGCTGCTTCACAACTTTTATTTTCGCTATCTCCTCTGTTTGGAATGCCCCTTTCATGCTATCCACACGACCCCTTTCTCCACTTTTATCAACTCTCTGCTTAAACATCAATTTACCAGCAAAAGCCTTCCCTGATCATCCTCACCCTCCACTCTGGGGACCTCATCTTCTTTCTTCCTGCTCTCATGGCTGTTTTTCCTCTTATATATTAGTGTATGTCTTTATTTATGCCTATCTTGTCCCACTCTACCGTAAGCCCCATTAGGGCACTTGATTCACTACTTTAGTGCTTAGAGCAGTGTCTGACATATAGGTTGAGTTCAGCAAGCATAAGGTCATGGAGGAGCTAAGTCCAGTGGGGGTAATTTGGACCCATAAACAGCTAATTATAATACAATAGGATAAATCATTATTTGAGAGATTTTAACCAGAATTCCCTCGGGAATATAATGCTCTTGATTCCTAATTCCACCCCCTTTCTCTCCCTCTGGGATGTCACTTTCCAACTTTATCCTAAAACATCTCACTTTCCACAGTCTCCATACCCTTAGTCTACAAACCCACTCAAGCCTTCCTCCTCCACTAACCACCCCCATTTAGTGGCTGCTTAGGGTCTGCTAGGCATTATATTAAGCATGTTATAAAAACGGTCTCCTTTAATTCTCACAACAATCTCAATGTAGAAATTGGTATTCACTACCTTTTGCAGATGAGGCAACTGAAGCACGGAGAAGTTAGGAAAAAATGCTGAAAGTGCTTAGGAGTTCTTGCCTGAGAGTGACTGTCAACCAAGAAGGCATAGAGGTAGAGGGATTGATAGCTCAGCTTCATTGCCATCATTCTGATCATCCTGAGTTGTGTTTCATTCTCTTTCTAGAGGGTATTCAGTGGGACTGTGCCCCATTTGCTGTAGCAATAACTGGTTCGTTAATCTACGGTTGGCTTCTTCCCCTTTTCTGCCTGCCTAGGAACCTCTCCCAAATGTAGTACCCATACCCAAATCCTTGACTCAAGATCTACTTCAGATGGATAGAACATCATACATTTTCCTCTAAGGACCAGAGAAAAGTCCCCAGACAACCACCAGCCCCTTATCAATTGCCACTTGATTTGGAGAGACCAAGCTGGCCTGTAGGGACCTTTTCCTTATGCCTTGACAACTTCCTCCACACCTCCCAGCACACATCAGCTTTCCTTTTGACCACTGAGATTCAAGCTATTTTATGAATTTCCTTTTATAACTGTTTGAAAGTCACTTTTGGTATATTTGAGCATATTAGCTACCCGTTTGACTCACAGAGATGGATGGAAATTTTGGCTTGACCAATCTGTGATCCGGGGCTATTGTTGCCTAGGCAACAGCCCATGTGGGCGTGGAATTAAGGATAATAGGCCTAATGCTACATATGAAAAGAGAACAGATTGCCTGGTAGAAGGAGGTACATTAGATTTCTCAAGCAACTTGAGATGCCATTTACTTCACTGGAAGAGGCCATTTTCTAGGCAGTTAGAGGAGTAAATGACTCAGTAAGAGATGCTGTTTGACAGTAAGGATTTCTGTAAGGAGATTTTCCATCACCTTATTCCAACTTCTTTCAGCTCAATGTAGTCATGAGGGAAACTATGATGTCTATATACATATATATAGGGAAAATACAAATATCAGAGAAAGATGAACACATCAGACCCTGCTTGTGTGGGTCATTTCTTCATGCCACATTGGATGGAGATGCTTTCTGTACAAAGGCAAATAGACAAAATCTTAATTCTGTCTCTCTGCCCAGGGATAGCAATGGAATCAATACTCTGTGCCTCTAAGAGGAAATAATGTTTATACTGTGGACTCAGCTAAATGTTGTATGTATATTAAGAATTTGTTAAGCTTCCTGGCCCTGGTGGTATCAAACAAGCACCATGTTGCTTAGTGCTTCATGGCCAGCTTGAAGTGTGAAGTAATAAGATTCATTCAGTCAAGTTCCCCACCCCAAAAAACTCTTCTGGCTGTTTCATTTGCTCACCTGCCTTTAAAGGTACTGGTATAACAGCAAGCACCCCATGTGGGATTCCTTCACATTGAAACCGCATGGGACTGGATTTTGTGGCAAATTGCTGACTTCCAGAGGCTTTCAAGCATTCTTTAAAAGCCTAGGTATTGGTGCTGCAATCTCAAGAAATAGTAAGCAAGCAGGTCCAGAGATTTAAATTTTAGAGATGGTGTTTCTTCATAAATGATAAGGATTTTGATTATGATTTCAGAGCTTTGATAATGTTCTCATCACTTCAGGGCTTTTGTATCTAAAGTGATAATGTATTTCCAACAGCAAATGCTCTTCCCTCTCCTGTCTCATCATTTATGACCTTCTTAATCACATTCAGCCTCTCCATTAACCTTGCCTGCAGAGCAAACCCTAAACCCCATTTCTATGTCTTTTCTGACTGTTGTAATTTGCATGCCATTACAGCAGGTTAATTTAGTATGGTGCATTGCAAAGATTCTTCAAGATAATCACCAATAAATGTGCTGACATGATAAGGAAGTGATATGGTCCTGTTAAAAAAAAATTTCCAGTTATAAGAAAATCACATGCACATCAACATTTTATTTATGTTAGTTATTTGATGGAAATTTTAATAGTGTTTTTCTATCATCTCTGATTCCTTGAGAATTCTGAACATGGCCTAAATGTTTTGGATGCTTTAGGATCACCAGGACTAGCTGTGGTGGTGTCAAGGCTTCAAGCCTTACTGGTATAATCAAGGGCTTTGAGCCCTTCAATGGCCTGCCATTACTGTATCTTTTGAATACTACCCTGGGTTTCCCCTTTTAAGTTGTTGTGTCTTTTCCTCCCTGTATGTTATCCCAGTCAGTGCGTCTCTCCTAATTTCCCCTTCAAACTTCCAGCCATTCTTCTTTTTTAAAAATATGACATCCAGGTGACTAAGTTTATTGGAACAGCACGTCAAGTTAGGACACATAAATTCTGAATGAGGACCTGAATGAGGCTCTTTTTTATGAGTAAAGTATATAATATTTATGCATGAACTTGGCACCATCTATTTTGGTTGCCCAGGGTTGTTTTTTTTTGCCTTGTAATTTCCTATTTTCTGTGTAGTGGAACTGGCTAGACAGGTAATTACAGGAGATAAGAGAATATTCTGTGTGTGTATACCTCTCTCATAAATTATTTCCTCTGAATTTAGCAAATTATTTCCTCTGAATTTAGCGACCACAGCACCATTTCGTTCTGGTACTCTAGTTGTTGGCTCTCCATTACATTTCTCTCTCAGGTATTACTGTTCACCAAGCCCTCCATATCTAACTCACTAAGTGGGTATTTTCTATGATTCCCACTGGAATTTTAGAGGCTGTAGCTGACCGGGTGTTCTATTAAGTTAGGCTAATATTTAGCAGATGTTCCTTGTCAAGTTGGCAGACCCATATGAGAGTCAAAATTGAATGTAATGGACTTTCTGGTTGGGTTTTAGGACCCTATTTGTCTCCAGAGTCCAAGTGCTTTTGGGGGTTTCTCTTGGGCAAGAAATTCCCCAAAAAGTTTGAGACTTGGAGGCAAACATGGCCCTAAAACCCAACCAGAAAGTCCATTACAATCACCCATACTTTTTCTTAAGTGTATAATACTACTTTTCAGTTTCTTTGTTTGCTTAAGTCAAACCTGTGTCTTTAGAGCAGGGTAATTTTATATTAAAGGCTTTGGAGTTCTTCTCCAATCAGCAGTTTACAGATGGTGACACATGGGCGCTGAGATTAATGATCCAATCAAGTTGTACCCCCTAGTTGGTGATGGAGATGTGGCAGAACTGCATCCCTGGATTAGTTTTGTAATCTAGTGTTTTTATTACTTTAGTCACACTGGTTCTTCCTTGTGAATTTTAGTTGTCATGGAGGCAGAAACACACTTGCAAAGGGCAGGCTGGCTTTATTGTGATGAGTTCCTTATCAGCTCTGGAATGGTGGGAAGCCCCGCCCTCACCACACTGTGAATTCCTGATTGATTTAATCAAGGATGGGAAACTTAACCTAAGAGAGGGGGCTTCAGGTATGGAAAGGAGACCTTAGCCAAGCATCCTTTGGTACTTTTGATCCTGAGACAGGGATTGGTCTTGCTGGCCTGGGAGAGCTTCGTTTTGTGCTATGACTATATATTTTATAATTGGCTAATGGGAGCTTTCAAGAGGAACTTCCTCAGGCAACGTATGTATACCGTTCACAGGAAATAGTGACAAGAGACCGTCCTGAATCTTGAATCAAACTCAGGGTCAGCAGGCTGCCTCCACATTGTGGGGAAAATAAAGATTCCAGGTCCAGGCAACGTGCATAGTGGTTAAACACTGACACTCAAGGGCTGAACTGAGTTTGGGACCCTTAGCTGTCACTCATAAGCTGAGAGACCTCAGATATTATCATGAGAACAATGTGCACTCAGTAGAGCCCACCCGGCACTTCTAGCCACCACCTTACATCAAAGTGGAAAGACCTAGCAAACAGTACCTTTAGCCTTTGAAATTGGCTGCATCGAAATTTCCTTCAGTTTAAATATGGTGGAGATAAGCAAGGATTCTGATTCTTTTTCTTTCTTTCTTTTTTTTTTTTTTTTTTTTTTTTTTGCCTCTTTAGAGCTGCACCTGTGGCATATGGAGCTTCCCAGGCTAGTCTAATCAGACCTGTAGCTGCCTGCCTACTCCAAAGCCACAGCAACAGCAGATCCAAGCCATGTCTGCGACTTACACCATAGCTTACGGCAATGCTGGATCCTTAACCCACTGAGCGAGGCCAGGGATCGAACCTGCGACCTCATGGTTCCTAGCTGGATGCATTTCCACTGAGCCATGACTGGAACTCCAGAATTCTTATTCTTTAACCAATGGAAGAAAAATGAGAAAATTACCTGGGTGATCATATGTCTTTTATTTTAGGACCATATGTTGTTTTGTTGAGAGGGTTAACTTCACTGATATTTGTAAAGTACTTAAAACAATACAGAACAGGAGCTTGGAATAATGTGAGGGCAATATTAAGTGTTAGTTGTTACTCTCATGTTTCTTTCTTTTCCAGCCTCTTTTTTCCCTACAGGCTCTACTTGGGGAAGATACTCATATTTAAATAAATAATTAGCTGTGGGAATGGATGTGTAAATAAAAGTGTGATTTATGAATCTGACAATTGTTTTCTTCCATTGTGGGTATATCTCCAATTTTTTTATGAACAAATGCATAAATTAAGTACTATAAATTTATGTTTCTCTAGAATGGTTATGGAAATGGTTATGCTGGTACATTTTATATCCATAGCCTTTAGAGCATAAAAAACAAAACTGAACCATTTTATAGAGTTTATAATTTCCAAAGTACTCTTGCATATATTATTTCACTTGATTTATGGTATTTGCTGTGATATTATTATCAGCCCTATTTTATAGGTGAGGATTTTTGAAGCTCAGAAAGTTTAAATGTATTATCCTGAAATGAACTGCCAGCAGGTCTGGACTTGAACCAGTGTTTTTAGGCCCTGAAGCCCATGGAAAATTCCTCTCCTGTATCTACAGAGAGACAGTTTTCAAAGAATCTTAATATATTTCTTTCAAACCGGAAAACTGTCTTTCTGTCCTGATTCAGAAGCTACTTGAGAATATGTAACACTTCAACCACCACTGTGAGCTTTTGTCATGACTGCAAAACAGTTCTGGCCATTAGAATTTTCTGGTAATGTGCATGCTGGATAAATGGAAAATTTACCAGGGTAAATAATAATTTGTGATTAGAGACGAGAAGCAAAGCTGATTTTATTATTTAACTAACCTAGTATATTTTAAGGGAGAAATTCTTTTGTAGAGTGTGTGTGTTTGTTTCTGTTGTAAGCTTACTGACACAGGAGATGAATAGCCAGAGTCAGAGCAGGAAAGAATGTGTCTGTTTAATGGAAAACTTCAAAGTCCCTAAATCTTGTTTTTGCATCTGAAATTGTCACCGCAAACCCAGTTGCTGACCCACACCTATAAACAGTCTGCAAGCATCGGCTGCAAGTTGATGCTTTCAGAATTCCTCTCCATAAGATTACCAGATAAACATAATATGATTTTTGTTTCTATTACAAGATAATTCCAGCTGCCCTCTCCCTCCCTGATTGCAGTAACGGAGCTTACTTTATCTTATTTGGGGCTCTCAGAAATGCTTCCTATACCTGTATCACTTCATAGATTATTCCAGAGAGAGATAAATTTAATTTTTATTAGCTGAGCTCTATGAGTCATTCTGGTAACTGGCACCACCAGCCACTTCCCCACCAGACTGGCCTTTGCGGAGGGCTCTAAATTTAGAAACGGAATGAGATTGCCTCTGGGTTACATAAGGAGGCGAGGCGGTTATTTTTAGACCGCCCTTATACCTAGAGAGCCCTGTGCTGCGATCTGATTTGTTAACTGCAGGCTGAGGGAAAACGTGATTACCGATGCTCTCCACGTGCGGTTCGGGTGCTGCGCCCCTCAGGACCCAGTGACATTTGCAGTTTTGTTTACTTGCAGTTCCTCATGTTGATTTCTGCTGTGCTAGAAACACACTGGAAATCAATTGTGTTCAAACCCAATGGCAGTATTTTTTTACTACCTCCTTTATTTGAGGAAACCTCCCCAGTGTGCATTATAATTATCTTTCCTTCCTTCCTCCCCCCACTCCCCCTACCCCTTACTTTAAGAATGGAACATTTTGGCTGCTCCTTTTCTCAGGCTGCTGTCAGAGCTGATGACCGCACATGTCTATCTAAGACCAGTGTAGCTTTCTTTGTGTTTTCCTTACCAGGCACTTGTTTTCACTTTCTTTTGCAAGGGGATTGCTGCAGCTGATTGGGGAAAAAATAAAAGTGGCGAAGCATACATTAGGAGGCATGCTGTCATCTGGGCAGAAAATGAATGGATGCAGTAGTGGCTAGAGAGAGAGACTCTGGGCAGAGGCAGTGTTTTGTCATTGAATTCCCACTGTTTCCCAGCCCCTGCTGAGAGTCAGCATTAGCCCTTTGCAATTCTTCTAGGCTGTCTTTTGGCAATCAAGTGCATCTACTTGGGAATTTTAGTGCAGTGATAATTAAACTCTGATTTATTTATTTATTTGATATTTTTGGTTATTTTTGAAGGGATTGGGGTGTCATATGGCTAGTTGCCTAGGAAATCTACTTAGAGTCACATTCTTTTCTGTAGTCAGTGTAGGTAGCTGAGGGTTTTAGCTGGTGTGTATGTGCAGAGTAAGGAAAATGTTGTAAGAGAAAGAAGTGAATGGTGCACATGAATGTGAGGGCGTTTCGAGCAATAAAATTAGAACTGCTGGCTGAAATAGTGCTTCGCTGAGACATTGCTAAGACACGAGTGTTTTGCAGTGGTTCTGCAAAATATTTTGGAAGGAGCTGGATTGTACAACTCCCAGGTGGCTCACTCTGGGTGGCCTGGACAATGAGCTGGCTGGACTGGGGCCCCTCTTTCTCCCAGCAGGAGTGTCTGGGTACCCAGTAGTTAGTTACTGATAATCCTTTTCCTCTCTTTGATCATAAAATTATTTTCTAAAAGATAAATCTGATCATGTCAGCTCATCTCTTAAAAAGCACATGGGCTAGAACAGTCCCTAAACAAAGAGGACAACTAAGTGGCAACCAAATAAAAAGTAGCTTATCTGTTTCTTATTGATAGGATTTACATAAATACAGAAACAGGCTGCATAATACATGAATTAAGTCCTTATATTTCTCAGAAATGGGAAGGGAATGAAAATTGTGACAATATTACCTTCCTAAATAGATTACTCCATTCAGCCTGGTCAGTGCCATTTCTCCTAGTGGGATTGGCTGTTCCTAAGCTCTGCTTTCCCTAGAACCAGTGGTTCCCATACCTGGTCGAAGGGGATTGGAGCTTCTCGTGGGCCTCCAGTGCCTCCAGACGCCTGCCAGTTGGTAGTTCCAGGCAACTCCTGCAAACAACTGGGACCACATCTAGACAGCTTGGTACCCAGGAATGTGTGTGTATTCTCCCTGACAAGACCACTGTCTTTCATCTTTGTGCTAAGATTGACGGTGAACAGGCCAGAGGCTTCTCCCTGGACTGCAAACCCATGCCCTGTCCCTGGGCTAGCTCTCCGTGTAGGTTATGGAAGGGAGGACATTTAGGACCTCTCTTCCCTTATGACCCTGGCCTTGTAAGTTGCCACTTTCTCTCTATATGGTGCAACAGTGTGGACTTTGTTCTCAGTCTTTGAACACAACATGTGATGGCCACAAGTGGACCCCCCTGGCATGTCCAGTGAAGAGGATTTCTCTTGTCCTGCAGGAAAGGGCCAGTGGGCCACGCTGGAAGTAGGAGATACCCCTTCTGAGGGTGTAGAGAAGGTATCTGGAGGGTTAGTGAGCAGCGTCATTAGGCATGAGGGAAGGTCACTGGATGGCCAGGGTAATCTTGAGCCACCATGGCTCATGAGAGGACAGGCCAGGCCACTCACCCAGGAATGGCCAGTGGTGTATGTAGCAGCTTCATTGTCCGTCTGAGGTTGACTGTGACTTGGAAATCCTGGTGTGGTGGACTCACCGTGAGAGCAAATCCTGGGTGCTGAAGCACTCTCCCCTCCTCCCTCACGAATCTGAAAGCAAGCCCTGAGCCCTAGGGACAGAGGATGGGCAAAAAGCCTCACCCAGGATGCTGCCTGGGCCCCTGGGGCATCCGAAGCATACCACCAAGGAGGTGTTTGGAAACATCTAGAACAGATAGAAATGGAGCATTACTAGGAAAGAGATTCAGGCTCCCTCCGGGCTAGTGCCTCCCTCTTGACTAGAAAAATTGCCAGAAACTTGATTGCTTATTTCTATCTGTAAAGTTGACTTGTGGGCAGCAGGGAGGGCTTGCCACAGTGTGTGGGACGTATCCTGTGCCCAGCCTCATATCCTCTTGGCCCACATTATCTTCCTGTAGTAGCAGCCAGCAATCTGCAGATGGAACCTAACAACATCTTGCCTTAATGAGCCACCCATGGCTCCCCTGCAGCCTCTGTGTTCCAAGGATATGTACAAACCTTAAGGGAGTTAATCCCCGTGGGAAAATCCTTGACTGCTGGATGGAAGGTCAGTCAGTAGATAAATATTAGTCCTTAGGGCACACAGTCCTGAAGTGCCTTCTTTCAGGGGATCTCCAGAAAGTTTGAGCTCCTGTTGCTCAGTGGTGACAGCGTAATAATGTGCCCTTAGATTGGCTTTTCCTTGGGATCACTTTCTTTTGGTTTTTTTTTTTTTTTGGGGGGGGGGATAACTTTCTAAATTAAACCACTTACATGCAAGCCATGTCATGACAGCCTTGTCTCAGGCTTTGCTTTGGGGGAGAACTAAAATCAGAAGGTAGGAATTTGCCTATCTTACCGTAGGATGCAAGATTAACAGAGCAGATCTCTTGGAATTCTGAATCCACTTGGAGAGAGACCACCATATTGGGAAAGTCTCTTGTGTGCAGCGTTATTTTGAGGCCACCCCTATTGATACAGACCCCTGGGCAGACCTGTCAATTGTTGGATGATTAACAGCTTCTCTGGCATTTTCCCACTAGGTACTGAAAGCACCCCTTCCAGTTGTGACAATCAAAACTGTCTCCAGACACACCACAAGTCCCCAAGATGCAATTCAGTCCTGACTGAGAACCCCTGCTCTAGTGGAGCACAAACCCATGCCGCAGGTCCAGCGGACCATCCAAGTCTCAGTTTGCCTGTCAATGGACTAACAGGAGAATGTGGACTATGTGGATTTCTTTTTCCCGACCCTGGGCTTGTGAGTCCCCCCGCCCCCCCAATAAAGCCTAGTCCTTAACTCATACCATGTGACATTGTGTAATTCACATTGAACCATGGTACATGACTGACAGTGGTTCAGAAAGTGGTTTCAACAGCTTGTATGAAAGTTGGTTACCAAAGGAGTTCCCATTGTGGCTCAGCTGGTTAAGGACGTGACGTTATCTCTGTGACAATGCAGGTTTGATTCCTGGCCTTGCTCAGTGGATGAAGGATCTAGCATTGCTGCAAGATGTGGCTCAGATCCAGCATTGCTGTGGCTATGGTATAGGCCTGTACCTGCGGTTCTCGTTCTACTTCTAGCCCAGAAACTTCCATATGCTGCAGGTGGGGCCATAAAAAGAAAAAAAAAAAAAAAGAAAGTTGATGGAGTTCCCATTGTGGCTCAGCAGAAACGAATCTGATTAGCATCCATGAGGACACATCTCTGGCCTCTCTCAGTGGGTTAAGGATCCAGCATTGCTGTGAGCTGTGGGGTAGGTCACAGACTAGGCTCAGATCCTGTGTTGCTGTGACTGTGGCATATACCAGCAGCTACAGCTCCGATTTGACCCCTAGCCTGGGAATCTCCATTCTAGCTCAGGGAATGTACAGACCACCTGAAGACCATCCATGGACATCCTAGGGTCCACAAATCCAAGGCTAATAATAATGTGTGGGGAGAGTCTTTTTTTCCTAGGAAGACTTAATAAATGATCAGTTTGAATCACAGAAATAGTCTGTTCCACTTGCTCAAATGCGTACATACGTCTGGATTTTGAATCCCTAGATAGTGATTCTCTTAAGCAGGAGGTGCTAATCTCTTCCAAGTTTTACTTTTCATTACCAGGTGGAAAAAACGTCTTTCTCCCCAAAGAAAACTCTTGGCCTGTCCTAGATCACCTGCCACCAAAGGCCTGGCTTTACACAGGAGAAGTTTATCATTCATGAGAATGAGTTTATCATTCCAATCAGATAAACTGATCTGATTGGAGTTTATCAGATCAGTTAAACTTATAAACTGGTTGAAGGTAGGAAAGGATGACACTGCATTCAAGGTCCAAGGGGAAAGGATGTTCTTCTGCCTTCTTCAGCAAGTGGCTTCCACAATCACCTTGGGTGTTGTCATGCAGGTATTACATGGGAGAAAAGAGAGCATGGAGGATCCCTTGAGAAGTTTCTAAGGATTCGGTCCAGATGTGGTATAGATTACTTCCATCTATAGCCAGTTGGGCAGAACTCAATCACATGGCCCCTCCTAGGTGCAAAGTGGTCTGGGTAATGTAGTCCCTGGCTGGGCAGCAGCTTTCCAGCAGCATTATTTCACTACAGAAGGAAAAGCGCAAGTATTTGGTAGACAGCTAATACATTTAACATGGTGTTCAGTGTTAGCTTTTATAATTTATAATAGCAATGACTAGGATTTTTTTCCCTTGCACCAGAAACTGGAAAAAATTAAGGAGAGATTAAAACTCTGTCTCCCAAAGTGACCTATCACCACGATATCAGATTATTACCAGAGATCACTCTTTCCACTCTTCTCCCATACCCCATACCTCAACACATTGTGATCTTTGAACCCCTATTTTCAAATATTGCGCTTAATTCTCAAAAGTTTATTAAGTATTTCATAGTGAAGGTAAACTCTTCTGGGCCACTTCAGAATGGATCAATCAGCATCTGTGGGAAAGTCCAAGAAAGGAGTATATGGTGGTACTAGAGAGGAGAGGCAGGAGAATGACTTGGATTCAGACCCAGGTGGTCCATCTGCTGAATCTGCGCTGCTGAACTCACTCTCATACTATCCCAGTGGAAGTACAACTGTCACTTAGGTTTCATAACTTCTTAAGGTGATTTCACATGTCACACTGTTTCATATTCCAAACAGTTATAATCTTTCCCCTCTCGGGGATGTTGGAGCATTATGTGAGGATTTTATTTTGAGACAACTAAGGGGGAGGGGCACAGGGCTATGTGATGAAGACATACCTGCCTCATCCTCTGTAAGACTATGCTGACTTGTGCTTTTAATAGTATATACAGATTCAAATCAACAGAATTATCTCATAGTTCAGATGAGTGTGATAATGACTTAATTTCTTTAACATTAAATTCTTTGTTTTTAATATATTTTATTTCTTTTTTATATTCAACAGAAATTATATATAAGGTATACAATGTGATGGTTCAATATACCTATGCATTGTGAAATGATGATCACAATCAAGCCATTGACATATCACTTCATGTAGTTATCTTTGTATCTGTATGTTGAGAACACTTAAGATCTATTCTCTCAGCAAATTTAAATATCTAATGCAATATTATTAATTATAGTCATCATACTATACATTAGATCTCCAGAACTTATTCATCTTCCAACTGGAAGTTTGTACCCTTTGAGGAATGATTCCCCATTTCCCCCTACCCCAGCCTCTGGCAACCTCCACTCTCCTCTCTGCTTCTGTGGTTAGACATTTTTAGATCTATATATAAGTGAGATCATACTGTATTTGTACGACTTTCAATTTTGGAGTGAAACTTTAAAAGATGGCAAATTTTTAGGGAATGGAATGTGCTATATTCCCTTTATGACAGGTTAAATATGGTTATAAATGATTTGGTTTTTTTTTCTATCAAAAGTGCTAAAAAGGTATGTCCTCTCTCCTTGAATATGGGCAAGCTCTGTGACCGATGTGACCAAGGGAAGATCGTGGAAGAACACTATGGTAGTTTCTGGGCGTAGGCTGGAAGAAACCAGCAAGTGCCTCATCCTGTCCCTTGGAACAAGCTTAGAGTCCCGAGCTGTCAGAGAAGAAGTCTGGTCATCCTTAGATTGCCATGCTGCAAGAAGCACACGTCACATGGGAAGCCTTGGAGGATGATATGTGGGCAGAGAGACAGAGTCAGAGAGACAGAGAAAGCAAGAGAGGCCAAGACCATGAAGCTCTAGACATGTGACTGAAGACGTTATCATGGAAGGGGAGTCTCCAGCCTGTGTAGGTACCACGTGGATCGGAAATGAACTGCCTTCCTTTTCTGAATTCTGACAAAACCTTGAGTAAAACAAGACCTTAGTTTTGAGCCACTACATTTTAGGGGAAGAGTATCATGCAGCAATTGATAACTAAAACACCTAGCAGGAGGGCTATAATTTATTTAATACTGGACTAAGCTTAAGATTTAAACATCAAAAGAAAGAACTTGATATGCCATTTTAAAAACCTCACAGTATCTGAAAAGCAAAGAATCTGATTTTGTAAAAGTGAGAGTTTGTGGGTTCCCATTGTGGTACACTGGATTAAAGACCTTGCATTGCTGCCACTGTGGCATAGGTCGCAGCTGTGGCTTGAATTCTATCCCTGGCCTGGGAATTTCCATATGCTGCAGTGTGGCTGAAAATGAAAAAAAAAAAAAAAAAAAAAAAGCTAAAGTTTGAACAGACGTTAAATCCCAACCCAGATGCCAGCCCTTGGAAAGGATGGAACAAGAGAAAACATGACCCCCAAAGACCCGTGGAAACAGTAGTCATATTCCCAGATTTCTAAAAGAAAATGAAAGGCAAGACTTGGCTTTGCCCAATTTAGTTTGCTCCCCAAGAAAAGATTTAAAACATGACCACCTAAGGACAGGATCTCTTAGCTCTCATCTTGTGGGCATTTCATTACTGGCTTTATTCTTCTATTTTATTTCAATGATTCCCCAAGAGGAGTTTCTTACTCCTAAATTCACATTTTCTGCCAAGAAGTCTTTGGGATTCTTGAAGTTTTTTTTAAATTGAGATTCCCAACATCTCAGAGATTGTTTTCAGACACTGTAAAACTCATCCTGTAATTACCACATTTTCAGTTTGAATCATTATTATCCCATTTATAATAAATGTAGTGATAAACCATTTTTCTCTAAGAAGTATAACTGGGAATCATTCAAGTAGTAACACAGCCTTATTGGAAGTTCAAAAGGCCACAATAACAATCAAGGGATGGAATATTATGTGGCTATTAAAAAATAATGAAGAAGTTCTTTGTGTCCTGAAATGGAAAGATCTCTAGGATATATTATGAATTAAAAAAAAAAAAAGTAGAGAGCGGTATGTATTTATGCTATCTTATGTGTTAAAAGTGAGAAAATTATAGTGCTATATTTCTATTTGCCTAAAGAAATTCTGGAAATTTATTTGAGGAATTAATAAAAGTGAATCCTTGTGGATTTTAGGGGGTGGGAAGGAGAGGTTTTTCTTTATATATACATGTAAATACATAAACATATGTAAATGTATACATATAGAAATGTTCAATCATGATTACCTTTTGACACAGTAAATATATATCCCTATGTGCATATATGTAAAATGTAAACTTACTATGATATGTTAACTGAGCAAAGACGTTAAGTTCCCAAACACTTGAGTTTTTTATCTTTACCTTCAGTTTTTATTTGCCTCTTATTGTCTCTATGAATTTTAGCTTCTTCAAACCCCCAAATAGAATAATGTTAGTTTCGTACCTTGTTCTAAGATTAGATGAGTCTTGGTCAAACATGCAGGTGGGTTCCTATGGAGGCAGAAACACAACACCAAAGGGTAGCTTTGGGGCTTTTGCAGACCACCCTCCTCATTGTCATTGGCTACCTGTCATCTTTGACATGGAGGACAGTTGACATTTCTCAATTAAGTGTTGTACAAATAGAGATTTAGGCTCTCTGCATCACCCCTATCCCCCTACCCTCAGCTATTTCCTCTCTAAAGCTCATTTTATGTGGAAGTTCTGGGGCTAACATTGCAGAAACGGCTCAGGTGAATAGGAAGATATTTTCTCTCTCATAGACCTTTGTTTACAGCAGGCTTTACCTTAGAGGGCCATGAGTCATGTAAGCTGTAAAACCAGATGTGTGAGACTCAGATAATGAATTTATCTGGGTTATTCCTTTTCAACACATGCAACCCAATGTTCCCCTTCAGACTACGTAAGGTGTGTTAACCAGATGCTGTCACAATAATGCTGCGTAACAAATAACCCCCAAATTCAGTGGCTGTGGCTTATAACAACAAGCACCTATTCTGTTCACAGGTCTGTAAGTTGACTGGTTTGGCTGGTTAGAGCTGGGTGGCTGTTCTTCAAGCTGCAAATTGGCTGGACCTGGGTCTAAGTTGTGGGTTGGGTTGTGTCTTTATGGGGCCCGGGCTAAAGGACTGGTGGCTGTTGTGGCATGGTCTTCCCATAGATGAATTTTGGAGTGAAAAAAACCAAGCCCAGTTGCAGAAGAACATTTGCTTTACATATAAGGCCTTGTTTGCACCTGTCTTCTAACATGCTATTGTTCAAGGCAAGTCACATGATGAAGTCCAACACCAAGGGGGTGAGAAAGTGTAGGGTATCCACAGTGGGTGGGGGGAAGAGATGGGGAAGGAGTATTTGTTGAACCATAATCCAAACTATCACAGAAGGTACATGAAATTTCTCTCTGGATTTCAAAGGGAAGAAAGCACTTTATCTGCTGTCCTTATAAATTTTCTAAGTGAATTGAACACGAGGGTTTTTAGGAGTCATCTTCCATTCCATGCTCATCTCTGGGAGGCCGAGTTTTGCTCCCTGGAGTAGACGTTTAATTTCTTTACATGCTTATTTCCTCCTTGTTATATTAGTTCCTCCTCAACCTATTCTTGTAATATTTACCCATTAATTTTTTTATTCCTGGCTTATCCATAATATTTTGTCCTTCACTATCCTCCCCTTTATCTCCCTTTTCAGAAGTATTACACCCAAAATAAACTAAAGCAGAGCTGTTTTTCAAGAATATGATATCTGCTCAGCCATATTCTAGCGTTGGATTAGACACAGAAAAGTGTTCCTGCAATTCCCTACCCTTAGGAGCTCATAATTGAGTTTCTAAATTGGATTAAATATTGAGCCGTGTGATATTGACTCAGTGTGATAGTTCACAGGCAAGAGAAAAATTTCAAGGTAGAGTTAGTTAAGACAAAGGTGGACCTTGATGAATGGACAGAATTTTGCATAGATAGAAAGGAAGAGACGGAGGAGGGAGGGCATTCATGGAGGGTAGAGCAGTGTAAACAAGACCTGGAGGCAGGAGTGGGCCTGGGCTGGAGTGAGCTGTTTCTTAACTGAATTGATGTTGTTTAAGCTTTCGGCTTTCATACTTAGACACCATAATCCAGAATGAGGAGACATAGACATTGGCAAAGACATGGCCTGGATACTGAATGGGCTCTAGTAAACATGACTTTCTTGTGCATTTCCTAACTGCCATTGTGTTGACCACCAGGCACAGGAACCTGCACGAGGACAGTCCTTGGTCACACATGCTTCTGGTGATGACATCTAAGCCACTTGTGCTTCAATGGCTGGGACTCAAAAAAATCCTCTTTGTGTCCTAGAACCCTGATCTTTTAGGTTCCCTAGACAGGACTGTGCTGCCCTTTGGGGGCTCCCTACCATCCAAAGACTGGCCATGTTTCTTCTTTTCCAAAGCCCTCTTGTAGATGGAAAACCCTACTTGAGAAGATAAGTAATGTGCTATCAGAGAAAACTTTACTGAAGAGACACATTAGGATTATAAGCAGGGCACAGGGTAGCCATACTGGACTTGAGGCTTGGGCATATTGTTGAAGATTCTTTGCTTGACCAAACTTTAGTCAGCCTCCTGAACCTTCTCTTAGGCCTATCTGTGAACTTATTTGTAAAATCCAGGTTTGGCAAGAACACATTTTAACCACAACCATCCCCTCCCACCCTCCAAATACGGTCACCTTCGATATCTGATCGGCTTCCTCATCCTTGGTTGTCCCCCAGGTGATGTCTGACCACCCTGGCCTGTCTTTAGCAAGTAAGCTGTTAGATGGGTTAACTAGAACCTCCTTTTACCGTGATATCTCTCTTAGTGATTTTGCATCTACTGATTCTTTCCCTGTTCCTTGGCTATAAATTCTCCCTTGCCCATGCTGGGTTCAGAATTGAGCCTGGATCTACACTGGGGTCTCTTTTCCTCTATTACAGTAGTCCTGAACAAAATCCTTTTTAAAAAAAAAACGGATTTAACTATTGCTCAGCATTGTTTCTTTGACTGTACCAAATAGCCATTTGACCTTGAGGAGGTCAATTCAGCTTTTTGGGATTCAGGCTCCTCATCTTTAAAATGAAGGGTATTGTGGTAGGTATATCAGTCATTTTCAACTCTGGCTATACATCGGGATCACTAGGAGAGATTAAAAAACACCCCAGTGCCCAGACCCCACCCAGATCAATTCAATCACAATCTCTGGGGATTGGACCTGGAGGATCAGTACTAAAAAGAAATTAATACAATGATAGCAGTGGGTTTTTAATGGGGAGGCATTATTTTTTATGCTTTTAAAACCTCTACTATGTTCAGAGTTCCCTGGTGGCTCAGCAGTTTAAGGATCCAGACTTGTCACTGCTGTGTCTCGGATCACTGCTGTGCCACAGGTTCGAACCATGGCACGGGATCTTCTGCATACCATGGGCATGGTCAAAAAAAAAAAAAAAAAAAAAGAACCCAAAACCCAAAAGAAAACAAAAAAACCCTCTACTACCTTTAAGGTCTGACAATTCCGTAGGATAGCTAAAATTATAGTAATAGATAGCTGTTATAATTATTGGTGATAATTGGGTGTGTATTATATATTGCTGCTAAATATTTTATTTGCATTATTCCATGTCTCACAACAACCCCATGAAAGACATACTACTCTTATCCCATTTGGCAGATGAAGAAACTGGGTCGTAGAGAGGTTCAAGTTATTTCTTCCAGGATTATATTGCCAGAAAGTGAAGGTGTTCGGTTCAAATCCAAAAGTCACTGATCTGACTCTTGGACCAAAAGTAGATAAATATTACAAAAATAATGCCAGAGGAGACCCAGTTGAGCCTGGGTATTTTGTCGTGTTGGGGCCACGAGTGGTGAGGGAAGTGCTGCGTCAGGATGGAAGGATAAGGTAAGGCCAGGCCTGTTTGTTCCCCCAGACTCATATCCAATACTTTGAGTGCTTTTAGATGGAGCCATTAATTTATTCTTGAAGACATGTCCTTTGGGTGGTAACTTCCTGCTGTGCCATATTTTGTTACTTAAAAAGAACAGGTAAAAGACTCAACATGGAGTATGAGACAGATGGCCTCTGCTAAGGGATATTTCTACTTATGAAGCGGGCTTGCCAATTTCCAAGGCTCTGATGTGCTGATAATTCACACTTTCTCCTCTTGGCTTGGCTCCCTAGCCCATCTCCCAGTGCCCGCATATTTAAAGCAAGGCCTATCAAGGGAAATTTGCAGGTAAAAGAACTCCACTACTTGGTGAGCTGATGGTCATTAAAACATGGTCATTGACCAAATCTCTTAATGCACAGAGCTCTTCGCTTGGCTTATGAATGCACTTTTGAGAGGATTAACTGCAAAGCATGTTTAATGGAGGGCAAATCACTCTGTCTCAAGCACCACAAATGGAATGCAAGTTTTAACATCCTGGAAAGCTTTCCTGGGAGGAAATGCCTATCATACTATGCCACAGAGGTTGCTCATTGTCATTCAACATCAGAAACGCCACAGTGCATACATTTGGGCATTTAGTTCTTATTTAGCAGATTTCTAAAGAAACATAGTGGTGAAGAAGAAAACACTGTAAATTAAGCTGTCAGTTCCCTGAGTTGAGTTCGATGTAAATATGCATATACTCTGTCATTAAAAGTTGAGCAAAGGGGAGTTCCCTTTGTGGCTCAGTGGTTAACGAACCCGACTAGGATCCATGAGGATGCTGGTTTGATCCCTGGCCTTGCTCAGTGGGTTAAGGATCCGTCATTGCCATGAACTGTGTTGTAGGTCACAGCCTCGGCTTGGCTCTGGTGTTGCTATGGCTGTGGCATAGGCCAGCACCTGTAGCTCTGATTTGACTCCTAGCCTGGGAACTTCCATATGCTGTGGGTGTGGCCCCTAACAAGCAAAAAAAAAAAAGCTAAGTGGTGCTCTCCACCACAGGAGGAGGCATTTTCTGTTAGTTTGTAACTTTGGTTTTCTCTTTTCCAGAGTTTGCTTTTTCAGTCCTAAAACATACTTTTCTGAAATTTTAAGGATTCTGTAACTGGCTTGCTTGCATTTGTTCATTCATTTATTCATGCATCCATTCATTCTGTTAAAAGCAAGCCAACAGGCCCCAAATGGAGTGCCTTATGCTTAGCCCCATGTCCTCAACCCGAGATTTAACCTGATTACAGCTTCAGCTTTCCGAGAAATGAAATTGTTGCTGCTCGCAAGTTAGTGTGCTTGAAACATAATAAGGCCAAAGAAACGGAAATGTTGGACTTTAGAGGAGAGAAAGGTTTATTGCAAGGGCCAAGCAAGGAGAACATGTGGCTTGTGCTCAGAAAAATCCCCAAACTCCCTGATGGTGTTACCTGAAAAACTGAGTTTGCCTCTTGGTGGTTGTTGAACCGAAAGACACAATCAAGCCAAAGAGCAGAAAGATTTACTACTTGCGGCAAGTAAGGAGAACGCCAGGGATCTTTCCCAAAGCAGTGCCACCCGAACGGCAAAACTGAGGAAGTTTTAAGCTAAGGGTACATGAAAATTCATGGAGGGGCTTGAGCAGAGGAAAATTCAGCATAGAATTGGGGCAAAGGTAGACAGAGTCCAAGCTTTAGTTGATGGAAGTCATGAGGGTCTGAAAAAGTCAACATCCTCATTCTATCCTCCATGTGGGTGGGACCTTAGTTCTGCAAGATATGTATCTTTTGAGGAAGAACTAGGACTGTTTTATCACTGAACTATTGTTTTTCGACTGCTTTTCCTTTGTTCCTGCATTTCTTTTCCTTTAAGATCATAATTACTGAGACCTGTTCAAGGGCAAGCATGGTGGCCAGGCTTAGCTCACAAAATGGCTTAGGCCAAAAATGGCTTCTCTTATGTCAAGAAAGCCATCTCTGGTTTTCTTTCTCCAGGGAACTCCTATCCTATCTTCTTACAGTGGTTTGGGGGAAAGAGCTTTTAAAGGAAAACTTTGGGGTGAGGGCTGCAGGGTGTGTGGCTTTATTCCAATTGGTTGGTGGTGAGATAACAAGGTGGGGGCTCCAGGAATCCTGTGGTGAGCTGGAAGTTCCCACCTTCCACATGGGTGGGGGCCTCAGTTCCCCAGAACTCCTATATACTCTTTTTTTTTTTTCATTTTTTTTTATTACTCAAATGAATTTATCACTTCTGTAGTTGTATAATGATCATAACAATCTGATTTCACAGGATTTCCATCCCACAGCCCATATACTCTTATGTATATATACATATACAAGCCTATATACTCTTATGTATATTCCTTGAGGAGGAACTAAGACCCTGCCCCCAGACCGCACCATTGTTTCTTGACCCCTCCTCCCTGGTTTCTGCATCGGCTCCCTTCCTTCCTTGATGAGCAACTGTTAGAGCCTGCCCTTTGCTACTCAGGCAAAGCCTAGGAGGCTGAAGCCTTTTTCCTACACACAAGAAAGAGGGGGCGTGGGAATCCTTTTATGCCCAGGGGCCCCACAGGATCCTGCTCGATGATTTCACTCGATTGGATGCTGCCTGATTCAAACTGATTTTTTGCTCAGATAAACTCAAGAAAAATGGAGTTCCCGTCATGGCTCAGTGGTTGGCGAACCCGACTAGCATCCATGAAGATGCAGGTTTGATACCTGGCCTTGCTCAGTGCTTTGCCGTGAGCGGTGGTGTAGGTCGCAGACACGGCTCGGATCTGGCATTGCTGTGGCTGTGGTGTAGGCAAGTGGCTATAGCTCCAATTCGACCCCTAGCCTGGGAACCTGCACATGCCGCGGGTGTGGCCCTAGAAAGACAAAAAGACAAAAAAACCCAAAAACCAAAAAACCCTCTTAAAATGTTTAATATGCCTCAGCTTATCTTTTAACAATTCTTTTATTGATCCTTTCAAACAAACATTTATTGAAGGCTGTCTGAGTGCAGTCTTCATGTTTCAGTGTGGCTGGGAAGAGTTTTCCTGAAGCTTGGATGGTATTCTCTAACTAAATTTCCTCCCGTAGATGACCAACTGTGCATGTTCCACACTGTAATTATCAAACGTGAATCTCTTCAGGCAACATATGATAAAAGGCACAACACTGAAAAAGGCTATTTAATTGCAGCTTGTAAGGCTAGCTGGCCTAAGTTAAAACACTTCCTTTGTTCACCATTTGATAACTATGAAAATGCCTGGCCTTCCTCTCTCTTAACTTGTACAACTTTAGAAAGGGAAACCTTTGGCTCCTTTTTTTCTCATCTGCTTGCTGTGGTGCTGAACTCCCTGAGCTCCTCCTGGCTTTACTGCTCTGTGACTTGGCTTTGATTTAAAGTCCTCAGAGCTTCTTCATTCACAACAGGGCTGCAGCTTTCTGCTCAGCCTCTCGGTCTCCACCAGCTGCCAAGGAAGATTCCTGGGGGTGGGGCGGGGGATGACACAGCATCTTTCCTCCTCTCCTCTCCCTGCACCTATTTCTCCTGCCTCCCCCTCTCCCCTCCCAGTCTCCTCCTCATCTCTCTTCCTCCCTCCCTTCCCCCTTCCCCCTCTCTTTCTTCTTTCTGGTTTATTTCTCCGCTAGGCAGAAGATGAAAAGAAGAGGAAAAAAAAAACAAAAAACCTACACAAGGAGTTTTAGATGGATGGAGTAATTTTCTCATTTCCTCCCACACCTTTTCTCTTCCCCTCTCTAAAGGAATAAGGGACTCTATTCCTTTTCACTTGCCCACCTCAATCTCTTTTCATCCTGATTTCTTGGTTGCATAGAAGCAGTGGCCCTGGATGTGATTTCGCCTTCAGAGAGTACTTTGCTTGGTAGTCCTAGCAAGAGGTTCCCTCCACCAAAATGTATCAACAGCCTCAATAACGAGTTATTCAGAAACAGGTTTTTTTTCTTTTTTTCTTTTGTCTTTTTAGGGCCACACCCGTGGCATATGGAGGTTCCCAGGCTAGGGGTCTAATCAGAGCTATAGCCACCGGCCTACACCACAGCCACAGCAACGCCAGATCCGAGCCTAGTCTATGACCTACACCACAGCCCACGGCAGCGCCGGATCCGTAACCCACTGAACAAGGCCAGGGATCGAACTTGTGTCCTTATGGATACTGGTCGGGTTCGTTAAGCACTGAGCCACGACGGAACTCCTTTTTTTTTTTTTTTTTTTTTTTTTTTTTAATAAACTATCATCCATGTTGCTGAACCAACCTCTGGCTCACCCGTGCAGTAAAGCTAATCTACTGACATTGAGTTATGGTGAAGGAAAATGCAGGTTTATTGTAAGATGCCAATAATATAAGGAGAATGGGTGACTCAGGCTCTAAAACACCAAACTCCCCAATGGTTTGCGGGGGAGAAAGTTTTAAAGGAAAATTTGGGGTGAGCAGTGTGTGTGTGTGGCTTTCTTCTGATTGGTTGGTGGTGAGGTAACAGGGTGGGGCTACAGGAATCCTGCGAGGTGAGCCTGAAGTTCCCACCCATCACGTGGGTGGAGGCCTCAGTTCCTTTAGAATAACTCAGATATATTATTATGTGTATCCCTTGAGGGGGAACCAGGGCCCTGCCCCCAGGCTGCACTGTTGTTTCTTGACTGCTCATTCCTGGTCTCTGCATCCCCTCCCTTCCCTGATGAGCAACTGTTAGAACCTGCACTTTGGAATTTAGGGAAAGTCATGAAGGCTGAATGAAACCTGTTTCCTTCAAACAAGAAACAGGAGACACAGAAAGGACTTATACCCAGGAGACCCCCACAGGGTCCTGCTCCATTTCATTCACACAGGGCAAAACACCTTACTGACTTTTCAACACTATTTTAAAGTGAGATGAGATGTCAACTGTTTTCCTTACACTCATTACCAATGTTAGGATGTTTTCCCGGTAGTATTGCTGAATTTGCGCTGCTCTATCCACACCATACAACTCAGGTGCCCTTGAGACCAAGGCAAGGATACATCCTGACAAGGTGGTGAAAAAGTAAGCTGAGAGGACAGCTTAAAAATTGCTAGTGAGGAGTTTTAACTCAGTCACTAGACCAGCTATCTTGATAGCATTTGTCATTTGCTCATCATGCAAGTATCTGTGAATAATCTGGATTTACAATGCATGGTTGAATAAATTGGTACTTGAAATAAAATAATTCAGGGTTGTAAACAGTGTTTTCACTCTTAGCTAAATTTTCACATACCTGAAACGGAAGTCTTATTTGGTGGTTTAAATCACAGATATATTTTTAAAATGTGAAATTTCCATCATGGGCAAATGTAAAAATCCTTGTAAAGTTTAAAACACGTTTGTAGTTCCCGTCATGGCTCAGGGGAAATGAATCTGACTAGCATCCGCGAGTTCGCAGGTTCAATTCCTGGCCTCGCTCGGTGGCTTAAGGATCTGGTGCTGCTGTGAGCTGTGGCATAGGTCACAGATGCAACCTGGATCTGACGTTGCTGTGGCTGTGGTGTAGGCCAGCAGCTACCGCTCCAATTCGACCCCTAGCCTTGGAACCTCCATATGCCATGGGTGCGGTCTTAAAAAGACCGAAAAAAAAAAAAAAAAAAAAACCCACACAAAAAACCCAAAACAAACAAAACATGTTTTTCCCCTCCTCTTTCTACAGCTGCCCCTCCAACATATGGAAGTTCCTGGGCCAGGGGTTGAATTGGAGCTGCAGCTGGCGGCCTACACCACAGCCACAGCAATGCAGGATCCCAGCCACATCTTCAACCTATGCTGCAAGCTTGTGGCAGTGCTGGATCCTTAACCCAATGATCTAGGCCAGGGATTGAACCTGCATCCTCACGGACACTATGTTGGGTTCTTAACACACTGAGCCACAATGTGAACTCCTAAAACATTGCAATTGAATCTGAATAGTCATCTTAAACTTTTGAGCCATTTGATTTGCCCTGAGAGAATTAAAAATGTGTTTTAATAACTCACAGTGTTATAATTAAAGTACTGTATTCCTTTGGGTCACAATTCTTGACACAGTGTGGGTATTCATTAACATTATTTTCATTAGAAAAAAATCTCAGTGAAATTATTCATCTGTTTTGGGGAAAAATATAGCCAAGACATCTGTAGCTTTTTCTTCAACTTGATAACTATGAAAATAGAGGAGAATGTCTTTCCACACCAGGAGTCCCCAATTCCCCTGAATCTGCAGTATTCTAGCACAAAGGATGGAATACAAAGGGAGAATTTGAAACTGTCAAAATGTAAATGACACATTTAAGGTACATTCATCTGGCACAGTAACACCTAAAAAATTTTTTTTTATCACCCTGCACTTATTCGGTTTCCATCATTATCAAAATGTGACATTTTAATATAGGATTTTATGATTCAGAGTTTTTGCCCATTTATAGACATCTATCTTGATACTGTACAATAAAACTCTCTCATCTTTTCATGGACTAGATTTGAAGCTTAGGTTAAGTTCCTATTAAGATCACCCTTCCCCTGGCTGCAAGGGGCTGATGGCAGGACCAGGATGGAAGAGCAGCCGAGTGTACCGAGGATTCTCCCTCCACTTGCCATCCTGCTGGTGACTTTCCAAAGAAGGCGGCTGTGAGTAGGACTGATCGATCTTCCATCTCCTCCTCAGGACCAAGCCCATGATGTCCTACATCCCCCAGTCACCACCAGTAGCTAGTCTTCCAGTCCCTCTGACAGTCCAGACCTTCACCCCCAGGGCCTTGTTAGTTTCCTACACAGCTCAGCTTCCTGCAGCCTCTTGCCTCCTCAAGCCCTTTCACTCTGCCCCTTGAGGAGGCAAAAATCACACCTGGCTGAGAGAGAACCACTGGGTAACTGATCTCAAGACCCGGCTCTTCCCGCAGCTCTCCTCCCTCACCCATCTTACTTCTGGGCCGGCTGAGATGCTATCTTTTTGCATCCCCTCCACCTCAAACAGTAAGCTCCTTTGAAGCACATGCCACCGAGTACTAGCCTTGCATTCTATTGCTGTCCTTTTGTGGCATCTGCTGACATCCTGGTCGACTCCTGGCTTTTGCTGGGGGTTTTAGCCTATGGCCCTCTCCTCCCCTCCCTGTCCACTACTACTCCAGGGATTAGTCTCCCACAGCTTTGACATTCAGGGAGATCTTCTACTCAAACATCTGGCCTTTAAGTTAATTTGATCCTCCAAACACAGGTTAAACCCAAATCTCTGCCCATTTTACTTCTGAGGAGCTGAATGTTGCAGGAGAAAAAAAACATACAACGCTCCTCCTGCTGGCCTCCCCTGACAATCAGTGACTCTAAATTTAACATTTATTCCCTTCTCCCTTTGCTCTCCCTTTCTCTAAGACAACTATGTCATTCCTTCGCCTCTCCTCAAAACCTTTTTCTACTGCCTGCTGTCACATCGCACTGTTCTTGGAGTTCCCACTGTTTTGCAGTGGATTAAGGATCCTGTGTTGTCTCTGCAGCAGCTCAGGTCACTGCTGAGGTGCGGGTTCCACCCCCAGCCCAGCGCAGTGGATTAATGACCCAGCATTGCTGCAGCTGTGGCGTAGATTGCAGCTGTTTCTGGGATTCAGTTTCTGGCCTGGGAACTTCCATATGCTGTGGGTGCAGCGCAAAAAAAAAAAAAAAACAAAAAAAAACAAACCCAAAACCAAACAACAACAACAATAAAAACTCACTCTTCTTAATGATCTTGTTTCTTAATTCAGCAATCAAATGGAAGCACTGCCTCATCCTACTACCACTAACTGGACTCACTTACTTGCATGTACCTAGGACCCTGTATTTCCGCCCGCCCAGCCCCTGCCCCCCCCCCGCCCCGCTCTCCTGTCACAATTAGTCTGTTACTGCTCAACTTGTCCCCTGTGCAACCCCTCCATCCCTTTTCAACTCCCTGAGGACTTTGGTCCGTCACTTATTTCCCTCTTTCTTGTGCACCATAATTTCTCCCCTCTCTGCCATTGATATACGAACATGCTCATATTTTCCATCTAAACAAACAACCACAGCATGACCTCTAAGTATTGTCATGGCCCAGTCCTCTGCTATCTCCTCTCTTCTCCCCCACTCCCACTTCTCTCTCTCCCCCCTTCCTCTCTTTGCCTTCTCTTTCAGTATTTATTCTCTAAATGGCCTCAACCAGTACCATGACTTTATATGCCACCTCTGTACTCATGATTCTGATTTATACCTCTACCTCTCACTTAGCCTCAGATGAATTCATCCTGCTGCTTATGTATATATTTACTTGCATGTCTCACCTGCATCTCCAACTTACCTTGTCCAAAGATGAACTTCTAGTGATCCTCTAAAGCCTTTACTTTTCCAGTGTTCACCCTTCCTATAAATCTTAAAAGTACTCTGGCGGTATATCCAGAAATCATGTTAATTTCCTTCTCCCCCTGCCCCCAACTTCCTCATCCAGTCTCATCAGCTCTACTTTCAAAATAGATCACAAATCTTGTTACCGAACGCAGGTCCCACTGCTTGCCTCTCAAAAATCAATACAGAGAGAGAGAGAGAGAGAGAGAGAGAGAGAGAGAGAGAGAGAGAGAGAGAGAGAAATGTTGGTACAAAGGAAAGTTGCTTTTGATCAGAATGGTAGCAGTCTGGGGGAACACTGCACTCAGCCCCCCGCCCCCCCCCATGCAAACCTTTTCTAAAAGTTCTGTTTGGCCATGGAAGATTTTAAAGGGAAAAAGGGAAGTCATCTCAGTGAATCATTGAGATGGGGGATCAGAGTCGTCAATGTTTCCCACTGTGTGCAGGCTTGTGTGGAGGCTTGTCGACTTTTTGTGATCTTTCTTTAGAAGCTATCTTGTTCACACTCTTTGTTCGAGAGATTATTGAAGGGGAAGCTGGGGAAGAGAACTGGTCATCTGTTAATTACTTATTCTTCATTTCTACTTTTTTTGATCTATGGAAAGAACCAACAGATTAGGCAAGGGATCGTGTGATCAAAAAATGTGAAAGGCGTGCTAGGGCAGGCGATGAGTAGAGCGGCAGGGTGCCTGGTTTAAAGTTGGTGACAAGTCTAAAGTGTGCCTCCTACAGAGAGTGCTTTCCTGCTGAAAGTGGCTCACAACCTTCCCCTCTCCTTTATTCCACATGATCCCCCACCCAGTCTAAGCCACCATCAACTTCTAGGCTCTCAATCACAGTAAGTCTCCAAGCTAGGGTCTCTGCTTCTACTTTTACTTGCCCAGAGAATCTTCTTCACACATCGGACAGGGTCAACTTATAAATCAGATTTTGACACTTCCCTGTTTGCAATCCTTCAATGGATTTCCACCACATGTGGAATAAAAGTCCATGTCCTACCATGTCCTGAGGAAATCTGGACCCTACTTAATTTATTTCTTATCAGGTTCCTCCTCCCTCACTTTGATCTGGTCACCCTGGCCTCCCTGCTGTTTAGCAAATACACTGGGTTCATGTCCGCTTCTGGGTTGCTGCCCTTGCTGTTTCCTCCTCATCTGAGATCTTTGCATGCTTGTTTTCCTCACTGGGCAGTGTGGCCATATCACAGATGGAAGCGAGCATGGCATTAATTGCTATGCAAGTCAAAAAAATGTGTGTGTTTATTAGACTTGCCTTCCTGACACCCTATGTTAAATCATCAGGGTAACTTGCAAAACAACTGGGAAACTGCTATAGCCATTGCTTGGATTTTATTATTCAGGTGGCTGCCACCTGATCCTGAATCCGAAAGAACCCTAAAGCATCTGATCTTGGACCACTTTGAGAATTTTGCCTGTGCCCATGTGACCTAGATCAAGAAATGATCAGTCCTCAAAGAGACTTGATAGTCCTTTTGGTAACCAGTCACATCGTGCCTTTTAGAATCCTGCCTTATTTGACCAAAACCTCCTCTTTTGACCCTATTCAGCCCTTCTGCTTAGGGAGACTCAGTGAACTCACTTTGGGATGACACCATTTCCCCTTGCCTGGTGAGTAATAAACTCGGCTTTGATCTTTCAGCTCTGCTGGTCTGGTAATTTCAATGTGACAGTCCTTTAATGATTTAATTTTCTTCCCCTGCACTGTTTTAGGCCTTTTTTTCTCTAACATTTCTGAAGCTCTGGTACTTAACATTCGTCTCTTTGTTTTCCAGAACCCCTTGTGGGAACAGAGTGTATTCCTTTCCAGGAGACGAAGGATTCTGCTGCCCTGGATTAGGGACAACCACGTGACTAATTTAGGTCGCTTTTTCTTCTGAGAAATTATTATGCAAAAATCCATTCCTAAAACTCCATTGTATCTGAATCCTTTTCAGGCACAACCCGAACTAACCCCCCCAAAACCAAACCGAACCCCTAAACTTTAATTACTCTAGGTATTTATTTTGGTTCCTCTCTGTGGGTGAGATTTACCTTAATTAGAGTATAATGAAGCCTCCCCTTTCAAACAAATCTATTCCTTTGTTTGCGCTCGTTTGAGTAAACCGAATGCACCATATGTGAGTAGCAAAAGGGAGGCATTGAAAATGGCTTCTACAAACCAGACCCCCAGACCTCACCTTCCCAGCCCTTCCTAAGACGCTTGCAGCTTTACCCACTGGAGATGTGTGAAGGGAGGCCTGTGGGTTTTTTATTTTATTTTTTTGTCTTGTTGTTTTCCTACCTGCAGAAGAAACACATTTTCTCAGAAAACATTTCCCACTCTGCGGCTTTCTGGTTAGTATTCAGGCCACCACCTCTGTTATCAGACGGTGGCAACAAAGCTTTTCCGCCTGAATCTTCTGCGAGGTGGCGGGGGAATGGATTGCACAGTAATGAGCTGTTTTTGCAGGCTTCCTTCGGGAGCCTTTTCTTCTATCCCTTGGCAAGAGGAACTAATTCAAAACAGCAACCCAACCCTTGGGCATCGAAAATTCACTGAAATTCAGCTGACTTGACAGTAAGAGGGTCTCCCTGAAAATCCGTGCTGTAAATCAGAGCTTCGTTCTTCAAGGGGAGGGGTGGCTAGAGGTTTTCTGGAACCGTATAGAAGTCTTTTATCCCTATCGCTGTTTTTGAGCCAACTGAAGATGGTAGGGAGCCTAATGGGAGCGGCTTTTCCTTCCTGATGTTGCTGTTTCATCCTCTAAACAATGTGAACCCAGAGTCTCAGAGCGTTTTTCCCCCAGGGGCCATCCTGGGCTGCTGGGCTCCGAAGGAGCTTGTCCGAGGAGACTTCAGCTTCCCGAGGGCAGGGTCAAGGGACTTCTCTCTTTATACCTTCAGCGGCTAACACAGCGCCTGACACTCCGAGGCCCCTCAGTGTGTGTTCGGTGGCTGCCCAGGGAACAGCGGCCAGGCTCGCAGTGGCTGCCTGCTTCCCCATCCTGAGCCATCGTCACCTGTCTCCTTTCAGCGGGTGTCCTGGGTTCCTGCGGTCCTTATCCTGCATGTGCTTGCATTTCTTCTGACTCCAGCCTCTGAATTTTGTCTCCTGTGTTCAGCTATTAGTTCTCCTTTCCACCCGGTCTCTTTCTCCTCAGAGCACAGTGATTCTGCATCTCTAGAGACTTCTCCTCCTCCACCCTGAGACACTTGCTGAAGACAAGGACACACACAGACACACATAGATACACACATTCACACAGACACACAGAGACACAGACACACAGACACACATAGACATACACAGACACACTGATACACACATTCACACAGACACACAGAGATACACACAGACACAGAGACATGCATAGACAGACACACACAGACATACTCACAGACACACAGAGACACCAATAGGCAGATACACACTTTCACACATAGATATACACAAAAACATAGAGACAAGCACATAGACACACACAGACACCCATAGACACAGATACTCGTAGACAGATATACACTTTCACACAGACACAAAAGAGACACACACAGAGAAACACAGAGAGACACAGTCACAGACGCACCCCCTACGGCTGTCTCCCCAGATGCCCTGTCTTTAGTAGCTTCCCATGTCTCCCTTCACTCTCGAGGGTCTCATTTTTTCAGTGCAGACTGACCCTCAGTAATCCCAGCTTCTGCCCTGACTTCTGAATTTTCTTATCCTCCATTTCTGCTTCTTTGGTGGGTTTCACCCCTTTACCCTCTGGCACTCCCTGTTATTTAATCTTGATTTAATTAACTTCCCCTATATCTTCATTTGCTGCCGGTTGGAATTGGAAAGGAGTGGTCTTTATGTTTCTGCCTGACATTGTTAACAAGTGACACAGCCCAGCAGAGGTAGTTTCAGGGTATTATGGTAGCTGTTATATATATTCCTTGTGAGTGTGTGGGATAATTATGAAGAGGAGAAAGCTGGATAAAGCCATAATGTTTTGTTTCATTTAAAGCAGTGATTCTCCACCAGGGGCAATTTTGTTGCCAAGGGGACATTTGGCAATGTCTGGAGACATTTTTAGTTGTCACAACTGGAGGTGGGGGAGGAAAGGTGCTACTGGCATCTGGTGGGTAGCAGAAAGAGAGGTGACAGATCTGCTTGCCCAGAGTTGTCATTCCTAACACCCTGCCTTGAATGGCACAGAACCCAGTCAAGTCGGGGTGTCCCCTCTACAAGGACAGGAAGGTGCATTGGCCATGCTGTGTGGCTGGTAGGGACCCTTGACAGAGCATTTGAGCCCCGTTGATCTGATTCCTGTCCTAGGTCAGGCAGTTCACGTGTATTTCTTTTTGACCAAAAGCAGTGAGCGAGTGGAAAGAGAAGACCGCAGGGCGGGGGTGGGGGGGGAAACCCCCTGCTTCAGCTCCCAAGGGATCAGCCCCTGAAGAGCTGTGTGACCTTTGCAAAGTCACTTCTCTTCTAGCCTTTTGCTCTGAAGAATCAGAAGGTGGATTAAAAAAAAAAAAATTGGAAGGCCATTCCTGCTCCAACCAAACCAGGATTCCATGAACCAAGGGGTGTTCAGTTGACACCATGGAGATTAAAACCAAGTGTGGGGTACTCTCCAGCCAGTGGGGATACCTAGTGATAAGGGGCCATGGGACACAAGTGACAAGATTAGGTCGTAAGGACCCAGGGTGTCAGGAGACAGGGTAGAGGAGGCCCTGGGAAAGAAGGGAGACGAATGTGTAAGCCAGGCTTTCTCAACCTCGGCACTAGGGATATCTTGGCTCCCACAATCCTTTGCTGTGGGGACTGGGTGCCATGCCATGCAGGGCAGGGCGTTAGGAATGACAGGTTTAGGTAAGCAGATCCATCACCCCTCTTCCTGCTACTCTGTGTAGCCAACGGGTCAAGAAGTGCCTGAATCTGGAGATGGACAAGAGCACAAACACAAACTTTCTGCCACCAGGAGCCCCAATGTGAGACAATTACAAGGCAGTTTGGGCAACTTCCACATCTTACTTCCCTCCCTCCCCTCTCCCCAAACAACCATATTATATCAGTGAGGGAAAGGACTTTGGGGTGGGAGGGAGAACAATGGGCCAATGTTTTTCCAAGTGAGGTTCTTTGACCTACAAGCCTCAGAATGGCTTGGGCGTGGATGTGGGCAGTTGGGGTGGGGTGTAAAAATGCATATTCCTCCACCTACCTTTACCACCTCGGAAGGGTGGGGCCTAACACTGAATTTTTTAACAAGTTCCCAGGGGATCCTTCTGCAGTTGGAAGTTTAAGAACCACTGGCCCAGACATTTGAAAACTTAGGCTCCCCTGCCCCCGCCACCAAACAATCTCAAAAAGTCAGAAACTTATAGGCAATGTACGAATCTCAGAGAGAAAATCTACTACTAAAAAAATGACGATGAAAAACAAATACCTCTCTTCTTGATGACATCTCATGGCCATAAGGCGACTGTGTTTTCTTGGGGCTTTGAAGATGTAAGGGCCACATCTGGGCATGCATACAACCCACCAGGGAGGGATCAGGCTTTGCTCCTGTTCAGAGCTTTGAAATGGCTGGCCCTGACCTGCTTCTGCTCTCCTGGCACCTCTTGGATCCCCTCTTAGGTGGCCTCTTCAAGAGCCCTTTCTTTGAGGGTTACTTTTTACCCAGCTCTCCAAGGGTGCTCAAGGTGCTGGCTCATTGATCCACCTTGAACAATTACCAATACGTTTTAATTAAGAGGATGTACAGGTCATGGACACAGCCCTCATTTTCACAGTGATGCTATTTTTTGGCTCTCGCCCAAGCATGAATGGTTTTCCAGGGGTGGTGATACTTCATCTACACAACTAGCACAGGTACTGGGTTGGTGTCTCTGATTATCATTTGTATTTTTCAGGACCAAGCTTGGATGCAGCTCTCCTTTCTGTCTTCCCCAAACCCTTAGTACTTTGCAGAGCGAAGCTGCTTGCTATCTCACTGCTCTGCTGTCCATGAAGCACAGTGGTTCCCTGAGCGTGGACCCTATTCTGTTTTCCTTCTGAAAGAGTTGAAGGGATCATTCTAAGTGAAGTAAGTCAGAGAAAGACAAATAACCATGTGATCTCACTGATATGTGGAATATAAAATATGACACAAATGAACTTATCTATGAAATAGAAACAGACTCACAGGCATAGAAAACAGACTTTTGCTCGCCAAGGGGGAGGGAGGGTGGCAGTTTGGGATTAGCAGATGCAAACCGTTATATATAGAATGGGTAAAGTGCAATGCCCTACTGTATAGCACGGGGAACTGTATTCCATATCCTGTGATAAAATTATCCATCCTGTAATGGAAAAGAATATACATATACATATATAATGGAATTGTTTTGCTCTACAGCAGAAATGAACACAACATTGTAAATCATCTATACTTCAATAAAACAAAAAAATTTAAAGAGAGGAAGGAAAAACCCAGAAAAAAAGAGAAAAAGAACACATATTCCTCTCTTTTGTGTCAACAAACTGCATAATTATCTGACCTTAGTTGAGTGTCACCTTAGTTTTTTATTTTCAAGTGAGGAGAAAAGGAGGGGTCACAGTACCCAAGTTAGTTTTATGAACTCCCCAGCAGCCCCCAAAACAAATGTCAACATTTTGAGACCCATCAGACCCATTAGATACCCACTTATTCACTGCTTCTCACATACCCCAGGGCCTTTGCATTTGCTGTTCTTTCTACCATATATATGATATTCATCTGGATAACCACCTGGCTAGCCAGGTTCCCTTGCTTCCTTCGGCTCTCTGCCTAAAGTTCTCCTTTTCAAGGAAGCCTTCCCTGACTATCCACTCTAAAATGGATGCTCACTTCCACCCCTCTTCTCTGCTCCCTCTTCTCCTGTTCTTGCTTCAGTTCTTCCCACACCACTCATCTCTCTCTGATGAGTTCTGTACAGAGTAGCTGTTTGGTTTTTGTGCATGCATCTGCCTCCAGCAAAATGTAAACTCCATGAGGGCAGGACCTTGTTTTTTTGGTTCACTGCTGTAGCCTCAGCATGTACAATAGTGCCTGAGATAGCAGGCTCTCAACCAAAACTGGATGTGTGAATGAGTGAATGGATATAGAAATAAGGCCCTAAACACTATCTTCTTTTTATATAAACTTTCTCCAGAATGGACATGCATATAAGGAGAGATGCCACGACTTAAAGTGGTCTGAAAAAAGATGGACCTCTGACCTACGTCTATGTCTGTGAAGGTGGTTTTACTTCATTAGCAACTGCTGTTTCCAGAAACCGTAGGAAATGTTTGCAAAAAAAAAAAAACCAATTAATAATCTCTTCACTTTCATTAGTAGAAACATTTGTATCTAGTATGCATAACAGAAACTCTCTATTTCTGCCTACTGAATTAATATTTGAATCTTGGTATTCACCTTAAAACTCCAGACTTTCACAAAGAATATTGGGCAAGGGATACAACTAAATGCAGGTGTCCCTTGGAGTTTCCACTGTGGCGCAGTGGTAACGAATTCAACTATTATCCATGAGGATGTGGATTCAATCCCTGGCCTTGCTCAGTGGATTAAGGATCCGGCTCAGTGGATTAAGGTCACAGATGCTGCTTAGATCCTGTGTTTCTGTGGCTGTGGTGTAGGCTGGCAGCTGTAGCTCTGATTATACCCCTAGCCTGGGAACCTCCATCTGCTGTGGGTGTGACCCTAAAAAAGCAAAAAAAAAAAAAAAAAAAAAAAAGATTGCATATGTAATATCTATCTATCTATCATCTATCTATCATCTATCTATATCTGTCTGTCTATCTATATCTATCTATCTATCTATCTATCTATCTATCTATCTATCTATCTATCCATCTATCTAATCTCCTCACCATCGCTACCACATGCACACACTAATGTAAGAAAGAGGAGGGGAAAAATTTGTACCATGTTTTTTTTTGTTATGCTCAACCCATTGTCTCTCTTAAGACTTTGGATAACTGAAATGTATGATAATAGTAGTAACTATTCTTGCCAGTACGCTATAATGACCCATTTATAATATTTCCCAGTCTTGCCATCTTCTTGGATTGTCTAAAGCCAGTAGTTCTGAAAGCTATCAGATCATTAGAACTGCCTGAGGAGTTAAGCCTGAGTCTCTCCACCTTGGTACTGATTATAGCTGAGGCCAGATCATTCTCTGTTGGGGAGGCCATCCTGTGTGCTGTAGGATGTTGAGCAGCCTCCCTGGCCTTGAGCCACTAATCCACTAGTTACTAGTAGCACCCTACCATCCCTAGTTATGACAGCCAAAATCGTCTCCAGATGTTGCCACATGTGCCCTGGGGGCAAAATCATTCTCTGCACACACCCCACCCCCCGCCATTGAGAGCCACTGAGTTAAAGCAACAAGACAGATGCCAGGGATTCTGATTCAGCAGGAGCCTGGGTAGGTGTTCTTTGAAGAAGTTACCCCAGGTAAGTCTGCCAGAGTTTCCAAGTTGAGTTTCCAGAGTTGAGAAGTACCACCCAATTTATTCTCCCTGGTGATGACTACTTGTTTCTCATTCTGAGTCCTGGCGAGGATCCAGTGTTCAACTAGCTGAAAGTGGAGTGTCAGAAAAATATATGATATGCTTGGGGAAAAATAGAGGGAAAGACATTATCGCCATTTCTTTTCCTCTTTCTCCTCTCTCTGAGGTGAGAGACATTGACTCTGATGAAAGCCAATTGTCAAAATTGGAAGCAGTCTCAGCCTCACCCAGGAGATGAAGAGAGAAATGGGAAGAACATGCTTTTATCAGTCCATGGGCACCTGGGCACTCTGACCGATGCCAGGGGAAGCCCAGACCTTTTGCAGAGAAGGTGACACCAAGAACAAATGCTCTGGGTCGCAGCGATGGGTTTTCGTGTGGTCTCTGAGGAGGTGGACAGTCCACAGTGAGGACTCAAGGAGAGTGGCAACTCTGAAGATATGGTCTAGCATGAGGCCCTTTAGCCATTCATTTTGATATGGTTCTTTTTAAGCCTCCATCCCTTTCTTGTGAGTCTCTAAATCCTGACCCACCACATAATGGCCACTGGGTTTTCATCTCCGAAACTGGATGATCAGAGCCAGCATCATGGAGATGTAGGGCCCACATACATCCACATCATCCTTAGGTATAAGGCTTGTCATTACTTTCTCTCTCCCTCTCTTTTTTCTTATAAAAATGTGGGATGGTACTTAGTTATGTTGAAGTTGAACTCTATGAAATCTCTATTTTCATACATTAAAGATTTGTAGCGTATTTCCTACAGCTAGTCCCAATTTTTTCTGTAGATCTCCTCCTTCTTCCTACACCCTTCTCTGTCTGTCTCACTGTCTTTGCATGGCTCCCTTCTCTATTTTCTTGCCTTTGCAAGCACATGTGTATTATCCTGAATGCCAGCTGTGAAAGGCCATAGATATTACTGGGAAAAAATTAAGAAAAAGAGGTTTCAAATTTCATTAAGTGTTCATTTGAAAACTCACTGATGCACTTCATATATCTGGAGGAGGGGGAGGGTCCTGTGATCCAGCTGAAGCCATGGCTTGTGAAATTCTTCATCCTGCAGAATGGACCAGTTCTGAGGAGAATGTGAATTTGTTTGGGTTACCTTTCCTGCATGTGAATGGTGTTGCTTTTTTCTTTATTTGGGCTTTTAGATTCAAGGGTACTTTTCTGGATGTGGGGATGTCATTTTAGAGAAATAAGAGTCGTGACCTTAAGAGCAGAAATCTCCACATTTGTACTGACCAATAAAGCAGACCTGGATGGATGATCTTTGTCATTTCGTTCCACTGATGATCCATGTGCTTGGCATCTAGTTTCCCGTCAAAGTTTGCCTTCTGAATGATCACTCTGGCCCTTGCAGCATCTTTGCAAGCTTCTAATAAGGGGATCTTGTTGACTGTCCTTACCCTGCTTGCCAACCTCACTTTTGTTTCCCGGATCGCAAATGGAATCTGTCACCTCCTCATGGATAATACACCCCAAAGTCATAACACCTTTGTTCCTCTGTGCATACCATGCTTTCTTTCTCTTTAATTTTTAAAGATGCAACAGTTTTGAGCATATAAAAAGGCTCTAGGAAAGGAGCCATTTGAAAAGAGAGGTCAAACAGAAGTATGGGAGTTAAGATGGTTCTTAAGACGGTGAAAGGAAATATGGTCCAGTTTTGATACCTTTAGATATGATGTGTGACAAGCACAAAGAAGAGCAGAGATATTACAGTTGCATTTTCTTCTTGTCAGAATCTTTTGGGATTATGAGGATTATAGTCAGAATAGCAGTTTTGAGAAGGCTGCAATGTTTTGGAGTCATCTTTCCTTCTTGAATGTCATACTATGGAATCATGTCAGTCTTTTACTCAAATCTTATTAGGGTCAATACATTCAAACCAGTAGTTATTTATTTAGCACATTCTTCATGTTCAGTATGTAGCAGGTGGTGTGGGGTTTGCTATACTTATATATGGTGAAGTGCTAAAGACAGGTCACCAGTTCCTTGTACAAGACATTTAGAGCTAGAGCTTCAGGTTTCAGACATTTCTCCTCATTCTAGAAAGGTAGTATGGTTTGTAGCCTGTATAATACCAAATGATTCTTATGGGTAGGGCCACAGCACCCAATAACCAAACTATATGTATACTAAAATAGATATAAAATAAGAACAAGATGTAATAAATGAACTGTTATTAGACCAAGTTTGTTGCCAAATGAATTTAAACCAAGCCTAAGGGAAAAGGAAAAGTTCTTTTCTGAAATGTTTGGGTTTCAGAATTGTGGAAACAGACCCTGACCCTCTTTCAAGAGTATTGACTAATACAGGGAAAAGAAATGAATATTTATGGGATAGGTAGAAACTTTCCAAGTTTTTCAGCCATGGAATCAGAGATTCAAACTAAGGAGTAATGTGTTCAAATGCGGACAACTCAGCACTGTCCGCAAACTTGTAAGACATTGATTTCTTGTCCCCTCCCACACCTGCTGAATCAAAAACCTTTGGGTTGGGCCCCAAGTAATCTGTTTTAACAAGCCCTCCAAGTGATTTGGATTCATGTTCAAATTTTCAGAACAACTGACCCAGCAAGTACGTGACAAAGAGCCCGGATTCAAACTCAGGTGTTTCTGATTTCAAACTCCATGGTTCTTTGATGCTGTTATCCTCTCCCTCAAAGTAGAAAAAAACAAGAGATTGATGTGAGCTCAGATGGAAACAGCGACTTCAAAGAAGGTATGTTGAAACAGGCTTCACTTTAATCTAATAGATAAGAGCAAAATAATTTTGTAATGTACATCCCTAGCATATTAGTCTGTTCCTTAATTATGTCAGGAAGAAAAATAAACATTGGTAATCCCTGGTTTCATTTTTGCAATGTTAATATCTTGAAGATGGTACAATTTATTTCATAATTTCTTTAAGATCAAGGTAATAATTTAGCTTAATTATGAAAATTAAGAGTTAGGAGCTTTGTAAGGAAAAGAGGTTCTCAAATATTCCTTAGATGGTTACTGACCTCTTATTTGGTATCTCGGAAAAAAGCATGTTTTACTAAGTCGATACATCTTGCTTTTCTGCTTTCAGCATCATTCTTAATGTGCAAGCTGACAAACAATAAAAAAAATCCAGTTGAATACCATTAAAAGATCCCTTTGCAAGTAAATGAGTGTTATTTGTGTGGTCCCAGCTCTATTTAGAAGGCTCTACTTAAGAAGTTTGAATTTATAGGGTCAGTGTAGGGCACAGAGGAAAGGGAGAAATTGAAGACATGGGTCACATTTCTCCGGATTCACTGACAGATGGGATGACTAATTTCTGAAAGTGAACAGGTAGACGTTAATATGGATGTGCTTAGAATGAGACCTAGCAAAACACCAGTCTAATACGTCCTGAGGCTATGTCTTAATAACGCTGTGTCATATCGATCGCCTTCGGAAAGGGATACCATATTGGAAAAAAAATCATGATAGAAACAAAATGGCAAAAAAAATGCTACCAAACTCACACCACCTAAGAGTTCTCTTTTTACTGTTGTGAGTAAAGCTTTGATTTAAGGGATGAAATGGATATAATCCTGTATCTCCTAATGGCAATTAATCGTATCAATTTAGGATAGCTGTTCCAGTTACCTTTTGCTGCATAACAAATCACCCCAGGCCCGGGTAGCTTAATACAGTAACATCAATAATCACGCTCACAAATGTGCAATTTGGGAGTTCGCCTTGTGGCTCAGTGGTTAACGAATCTGACTAGGAACCATGAGGCTGCATGTTTGATCCCTGGCCTTGCTCAGTGGGTTAAGGATCCGGCGTTGCCGTGAGCTGTGTTGTAGGTTGCAGACGCGGCTCAGATCCTGCATTGCTGTGGCTGTGGTGTAGGCCGGCGGCTACAGCTCCGATTAGACCCCTAGCCTGGGAATCTCCATATGCCATGGGAGCAGCCCAAGAAATGGCAAAAAAAAAGACAAAAAAAAAATGCGCAATTTGGGAAGGGCTCAGTGGGGACAGCATATCTCTGTTCTACTCGGTGACTTGTGAGATAGCTTGAAGGCACTGGGCTAGAATTATCTGAAGGCATACTCACAGGTCATGCTGTTGGCTTAGCCATTAGCTGGGGCTCTCAGCTGAAACGTTTATACATGACTTCTTCATGGTGCCTGGGCTTCCTCACCAAATGGTGACTGAGTGCTCAGGCTGGGTATCTAGAGAGAGAGCCATGAAGAATCCGCACCACCTTTTATAACCCAGATACAGAAGTCATGCATTGTCTATTCTAGACATTGAAGTTGTAATAAAGTCCTGCCCAAGCTGGAGGGGAGGGTAAATGGACTGCACCTCTTTTTTTTTTTTAGCCATGCCCAGGCCAGGGATGAACTCTAGCTATAGCAGTGACAGTGCTGAATTCTTAACTGGTTGGCCACCAGGGAACTCCTGCACTGCACCTATTGATAAGGAAGTGGCTAGGTTCTGGAAGAGTAGGTGGGGCATTGTTGGAAAAGACAGTCACAGGAGCTAGAGAATTACACATCTGATTTTTTTTTTCTATTGTTGTTGTTGTTTTTTTCCCTTTTGGGCCCTCCCACAACATGTGGAAATACACTTGGCCAGGGATGCAATCCTAGCCACTGCAGTGATAATGCTGGATCTTTAACCTCCTGTGCCACAAGAGAACTCCTCTATTGTTTTTTAACTTATTACTGTGAAATAATTTCAGGCTTGCAGACAAATTACAAAAATAGTACAGAGTTCCCATGTACCCTTCACCCAATTTCCCCTCACATTACATCTTACAAAACTATAGAACAATTACGAAAATGAGAAATTAACATTGCTATAATACTATTATCTAAAGGATTTATTTGGGGGACTTCTTTGGTGGCCTAGTGGTTAAGGATCTGGTGGATTTTTTTTTTTTTTTTTTTTTTTTTTTTGCTTTTTAAGGCCGCACCCTTGGCATATGGAGGTTCCTAGACTAGGAGTCAAACTGGAGCTATAGCTGCTGGCCTGCACCACAGCCACAGCAATGCAGAACCCGAGCTGCATCTGCAGCCTACACCATAGGTCATGGCAACACCTGAAGGGATCTGGTGTTACCACTGCTGTGGCGTGGCTTCAATCTCTGGCCTGGGAACTTCCATATGCTGAGGGCATGGCTAACAAAAAAGAATTTATTTGAATTTCACCAATTTTTCCCCCAACAGCCTTTTTCTGTTACAGGATATGACACATAGTTCCACACTGCATTTAGTTGTTTCCTTGGTTGGCTGCAGTGTGACCTTTCCACAGTATTTTCTTGTCTTTTATGCCTTGACACTTTTGAAGAGTACTGGTTGGCCTTTTAAAAAAATTATTTTCTTGAAGTATAGTTGATTTATAATGCTGTATTAACTTTTGCTGTACAGCAAAGTGATTCAGTTATACATATATATTCTTTTTCATATTATTTTCCATTATGGTTTATTACGGGATACTTAATATAGCTTCCTGTGTCCTATATAGTAGGACCTTGTTGTTTATCCATTCTATATGTAATAATTTGCATCTGCTAACCCCAAGCTCACACTACATCCCTCCCACACCTCCTCTCCCCCTTGGTAACCACAAGTCTGTTCTCTATATCTGTGAGTCTGTTTCTGTTTCATAGATAGGTTCACTTGTGCCGTATTTTATATTCTACATATAGGTGATATCATATGACAGTGGTCTTTCTCTGATTTATTTCACTTAGAATGATAATTTCTAGTTGCATCCATGTTGCTACAAATGGCATTATTTCATTCTTTTTGTGGTTGCATAGTATTCTGTTGTATATATGTAGCACATCTTTATCTGTTCATCTGTTGAAAGACATGTAGGTTGTTGTTTCTATGTGTTGGCCGTTGTAAATATTGCTGCTATATGAGCACAGGCGTGCATGTATCTTATTGAATTATAGTTTTCTCTAGATATATGCCCCAGAGTGGGATTGCTAGATCATATGTTAATTCTATTTTTAGTTTTTTAAGGAACCTCTATACTGTTTTCCCATAGTGGCTGCACCAACTTACATTACTACCAACAGCGTAGGAGGGTTCTCTTTTCTCCACACCCTCTTCAGCATGTATTGTTTGTAGACTTTTTAATGATGGCCATTCTGACTGGTGTGAGGTGGTACCTCACTGTGATTTTGATTTGCATTTCTCTAATAATTAGTGATGTTGAGCATCTTTTCACATGCCTGTTGGCCATCTATATGTTTTCTTTGGATAAATGCCTGTTTAGATCTTCTGCTCAGTTTTTGATTGGGTTGGCTTCTTTTAGTTATTGAGTTCTATGAGCTGTTTGTATATTTTGTAAATTAAGCTCTTGCCAGTCACCTTGTTTGCAAATATTTATTCCAGTATAGAGATTGTCTTTTCATGTTATTTATGATTTTCTTTGCTGTGCAGAAGACCATTGTTTTTTAAATTTTATTTGTATTGCTTTGATAGATTAACCAATTTGTAGATTGTCCCTCAGTTTGGGTTTGTTTGATGTTTTCTCATGATTAGATTGAAGTTATGAATTCTTAGGACAGATGACACAAAGGCAATGTGCCCTTTCAGTAAAACATATGGGAGGGTTCCTGATGTTCACACGTATTACTGGTGATACTAATCTTGATCACTTGGCTAATCTGCCAAGTGGTATCTACTAGCATTCTTGATTATAAACTTACTATTGTTCTCTTTGTAACTACTAAATATTTTGGAGAAAATATTTACCAACTAGAAAAAATTTACCAACTAGAGTATAGGGCTTGTGTACTGCTCTTTTAGGACTTTAGTCTTACTGTTTTCCAGTGATTTAGGTCAGCTCTTTTTTCCTCACTACCTTCAGGGTGGTTATGTGATTCACCTGTAATACAGTTTAATTTATCATAGTCTTCCTTACATTTTCTCCCCCACATCTTATTTGAGTTTTTTTTTTTTAATTTACATGCAGTAAAATTCACTCTTTGTAGCATATAGTTCCATTGATTTTTAACAAACCTATACAGTCATGTAACCACAACCAAAGTCCCTTACAAAGCACTTCCGTTACTCCCCAAATCCCGTGTTGCTCACCCTTTAACCCCCCACAACCATGGCTCTGTTTACTATTCCTATAGTTTTTTCCCCCTAGGATATCATATAAATGGAACCATTCCATAAGTAGCCTTTCAGTTCTGGCTGCTATGAATCAGCAAAATGCATTTAAAATTAATACATGTTGTTGTATGGACCAATAATTCATTCCTTTTGATTGTTGAGTGGTATTCCATTTTATGAATGTACCATAGTTTGTTTATATGTTCATCAGTTGAAGGACATCTAGGCTTTCAAATTTTGGTAATTATGCATAAAGCTGCTATAAACATTCATGTATAGGTTTTCGTGTGGACACACATTTTCATTTCTTTCAGGTAGATATCTAGGAGTGTGTTGGCTGGTATATAGCATTGATGCATGTTTAATTTTATCAGAAACTGTCAAACTACCATCCAAACTGGCTCTACAAGTTTGCATTCCTACCAGCAATGTCTGAGAGTTCTGGTTGCTCTGCATCCTTGCCACTGCCTGGTTGGTTGGTGACTCCAACTCTTTGATGAGCTCAGAAAAAAGTCATAAATTTAAAGTTGTTTTGGCTATTTTTTTATTATCAGCATAAGAGCAACATTCCTTTTCACTCCCTACAACTAAGTGGGAGTCAGAAGTAGAAGAGCTTTGATTGTAAAGTTTAAAGAGGTAACATGAGTTTAACTGGGGAATTAACGTCAAAACAATATACTCGTTTTGGAATAAATAGAGCTTCACTGAATAGAAATATGATGTACTGAGAGGTAATGGAGATAAACACATCAATTTCTTGGAGTGGTCTCCTTCATATTTTCATGTCAAGTGACTGACTCCCTATTGGATGTTCCCAGGGAGCTCTCTGCCCTTACCTCTTTTACGCTGGTATCACAGTACTTCGCCTTTATTAAGTAATCACAGGTTGTATATCTGCATCTTATAGGGTCAGAGAGATTATGTAAATAGGCTAATCTTCCTGGATATGATACAGTAGAAAGAGTAGGTCAGGGACTAAACTAGGGAGTGCATACTCTGCTTTAACTTAATTCAAGTGAAAATACACATGTGCTTCTGTGTGTGTGTGCATGTGCGTGTGTGTGTATCTATCTCCCAACAAGTAAAATTGCTCAGAGCACCACTAGGGACAACAGTCAGGAGCTTATGATCCCTGATTCATTCTATATGGTTTGGCTGTTAATTCTTCAAGAAGTGGTCAGCACAGTGCCAGCAGCACTATGTAGTAGGGGTTCAACAGATCCTGAATGAATGACTTGAGTGTCGTAAATCTGGCAGTAAATCTAAAGCATCATTGATTATATTAAAATGGATTTTTCTTTCTAATACTTTGAGAATGTCAATAGCTTTTATAGATCTCATGGAACTTCTTCCCCATCATGGGTTTTGTGAAGATTTCTATGTCCCTGTGTCATAAGGAACTAAAATTAAAATATTGAAAGGAATAGGTTCAATTTCCTATAGCAACACATGGGATATTTCTACTTCAGTTCTAGAATTCAGTGACGACATAGGATGGATTGATTGATTTTTGCCACATAAAAGAGCTAATGTGGTTTATGAATGGCAGCAAGAAATTTCTTTTTTTTTTTTTAATTTTATTTTCCCACTGTACAGCAAGGGGGTTAGGTTATCCTTACATGTATACATTACAATTACAGTTTTTCCCCCACCATTTCTTCTGTTGCAACATGAGTATCTAGACATAGTTCTCAATGCTATTCAGCGGGATCTCCTTGTAAATCTATTCTAGGTTGTGACTGATAAGCCCAAGCTCCCGATCCCTCCCACTCCCTCCCCCTCCCATCAGGCAACCACAAGTCTCTTCTCCAAGTCCATGATTTTCTTTTCTGAGGAGATGTTCATTTGTGCTGGATATTAGATTCCAGTTATAAGTGATATCATATGGTATTTGCCTTTGTCTTTCTGGCTCATTTCACTCAGTATGAGATTCTCTAGTTCCATCCATGTTGCTGCAAATGGCATGATGTCATCCTTTTTTATGGCTGAGTAGTATTCCATCGTGTATATATACCACATCTTCCGAATCCAATCCTCTGTCAATGGACATTTGGATTGTTTCCATGTCCTGGCTATTGTGAATAGTGCTGCAATGAACATGCGGGTGCATGTGTCTCTTTTAAGTAGAGCTTTGTCCGGATAGATGCCCAAGAGTGGGATTGCAGGGTCATATGGAAGGTCTATGTATAGATTTCTAAGGTATCTCCAAACTGTTCTCCATAGTGGCTGTACCAGTTTACATTCCCACCAACAGTGCAGGAGGGTTCCCTTTTCTCCACAGCCCCTCCAGCACTTGTTATTTGTGGATTTATTAATGATGGCCATTCTGACTGGTGTGAGGTGGTATCTCATGGTAGTTTTGATTTGCATTTCTCTTATAATCAACAGTGTTGAGCATTTTTTCATGTGTTTGTTGGCCATCTGTATATCTTCTTTGGAGAAATGTCTATTCAGGTCTTTTGCCCATTTTTCCATTGATTGATTGGTTTTTTTGCTGTTGAGTTGTATAAGTTGCTTATATATTCTAGAGATTAAGCCCTTGTCAGTTGCATCATTTGAAACTATTTTCTCCCATTCTGTAAGTTGTCTTTTTGTTTTCTTTTGGGTTTCCTTTGCTGTGCAAAAGTTTTTCAGTTTGATGAGGTCCCATGGGTTTATTTTTGCTCTAATTTCTATTGCTTTGGGAGACTGACCTGAGAAAATATTCATGATGTTGATGTCAGAGAGTGTTTTGCCTATGTTTTCTTCTAGGAGTTTGATGGTGTCCTGTCATATATTTAAGTCTTTCAGCCATTTGGAGTTTATTTTTGTGCATGGTGTGAGGGTGTGTTCTAGTTTCATTGCTTTGCATGCAGCTGTCCGGGTTTCCCAGCAATGCTTGCTGAATAGACTTTCCTTTTCCCATTTTATGTTCTTGCCTCCCTTGTCAAAGATTAATTGACCATAGATGTCAGGGTTAATTTCCGGATTCTCTATTCTGTTCCATTGGTCTGTCTGTCTGTTTTGATACCAGTACCACACTGTTTTGATGACTGTGGCTTTGTAGTATTTCTTGAAGTCTGGGAGAGTTATGCCTCCTGCTTGGTTTTTGTTTCTCAGGATTGCTTTGGTGATTCTGGGTCTTTTGTTGTTCCATATAAATGTTTGGATTGTTTGTTCTAGTTCTGTGAAAAAGTCAAAAATCATATGATCATCTCAATAGATGCAGAAAAAGCATTTGACAAAGTTCAACATCCATTCATGATCAAGACCCTCGCCAAAGTGGGTATAGAGGGAACATTCCTGAATATAATCAAAGCCATTTATGATAAACCCACAGCAAATATAATCCTCAATGGGGAAAAACTGAAAGCCTTCTCACTCAAATCTGGAACAAGACAGGGATGCCCACTCTCACCACTGCTCTTCAACATTGTTTTGGAAGTCTTAGCCACAGCAATTAGACAAACAAAAGAAATCAAAGGCATCCATATAGGAAGAGAAGAGATCAAACTGTCACTGTATGCAGATGACATGATTCTATACCTAGAAAACCCTAAGGACTCAACCCCAAAACTCCTTGAACTGATTAATAAATTCAGCAAAGTGGCAGGATATAAGATTAACATTCAGAAGTCAGTTGCATTTCTGTATACCAGCAATGAAACATTAGAAAAGGAATACAAAAATACGATACCTTTTAAAATTGTACCACACAAAATCAAATACCTCGGAATACACCTGACCAAAGAGGTAAAGGACCTATATGCCGAGAACTATAAAACCTTAATCAAAGAAATCAAAGAAGATGTAAAGAAATGGAAAGATATTCCATGTTCCTGGATTGGAAAAATCAATATTGTGAAAATGGCTATCCTACCCAAAGCAATCTACAGATTCAATGCAATCCCTATCAAAGAAATTTCTTTAAGATTAAAATTTCCCTAAGCACCACTCGTCTCCACTGGCTATGCAACTATTCAGTGGGATATTTTAGAGACTCAAAAGCAATAGGATGGGTGTTTTAACCTGCCATTCATTCCAAAGGGGGCCATCTGGGATTTTAGATTAAGATCAGTACTTTGAGGAACACATGGAAGTGACAAGGCAGAGTCCAAGAACTGCCTGGGAGTCTAAACTGATTATTTTTAAGAAAAACTGAAGGGACAGTGAGGTTTTTTTTTTGTTTTGTTTTTGTCTTTTTGCTATTTCTTTGGGCCGCTTCCGCGGCGTATGGAGGTTCCCAGGCTAGGGGTCCAATTGAAGCTGTAGCCACCGGCCTACGCCAGAGCCACAGCAACGCAGGATCCGCGCCGCGTCTGCAACCTACACCACAGCTCACGGCAACGCCGGATCGTGAACCCACTGAGCAAGGGCAGGGACCGAACCCGCAACCTCATGGTTCCTAGTCGGATTCGTTAACCACTGCGCCACGACGGGAACTCCTGTTTTTGTTTTTTGACTTTACGTTTGTTATTTTATGTCCGAAGGATTGAGGAACTTTTCTTGAGGTAAAGTGAGAGCAAAATGAAGATTGTAGGTTAGGAGATAAAATGCCTTTTGGGCAGAAGAAAGATCATGGTAATAGAGATGGCAGATCTCAAGGTAAGAAGGATATATTTATACAGAAGAAACAACTCAGCTCTAATATAGAGTTCCCTGGAACAGGTAGGACACAAGAATAAATTAGATACAAAGCACAAGATTCTCTCAAAAATTGTAATGTGAGTGTAACCAGCCATTTTATCTGAGCTAGACATTTCATATCCACTTAGCTCATGGTCACCTACAACCAACATGACATTGGCTAAGTTTACATTAGTCAATCAGAGCCATGTATTTTCTATCTCTGTTGCTGCTACTTAAAAAGATAAAGACATCTTATTCATGCTTATGATTACCCTACTATCTGTACTCTGTCAGGCTCCTTTTTTGACATACAAAAAAACTGGTCTACAGTAAAAATGATCAGAGTCTCTTTGAACCTGCATTTCAAATGCTGCACATCCACACTACCAAAGCATTTTCTATTCATTGATGTAATTAATATATCTTTATGCCAAGTTAATTTGAAATCTTGCTTCAGTTTTCCCTTCATGTGATTAAGTACTTACGAATTAGGTCTCAAAGGCCAATTTACATAAATAATGAAGGACCCGATTCATACTCTTTACGTTGGCCCTTCCTTCTATTGTGGAAGTAAATGTTGTAATATACATGCATCCCGCATTTCAAGTTCTTTTACCTTTTCTATCCCTTAGAAATATCAATACTGAAATGCTAAAGAGTTTTGGCTTTCATGGGTACACTCCTGCCACATTTTATCAGTTCACAGAGAAAGAAATATGAATTTCACATGAAAAGGAAGCATTTGGGAGGATGGTATTTATAAATGACAATGGCTAAAAGGCTAATGTGTTGATCAGACTTCTGTGGCTTTGAAAAATAATGGAGTGCTCCCTCTGCATGGCTGTCACTGTGTAGTCCAGGGCATAAATCCATAGCATTTAAGGTGACAGGACCTTGTATTTACATAGAGACTTTCTCCAAGGAATTCACATCACTCCTTAGGAATGGCTCCATTAATTCTTATAGCTTTGGGAACTAGTGCGGGAAGATATATCTTTATGGCCAATTGTCACAAATGAAGGAACCATGCCCAAAGTAGGTTCGTAACTTTCTCAAGGTCATTCTAGCCAAACTGAATTGCCAGAAGTATGGAAACCCAGAGTAATATAAATTTCCCATGTCGAAGAAGGACTGTATGGGAGACTTGGGGTATGGGAGGAACATGGCTTTCCAGAAACTACCTGTCATCATTTTTACTCCCATATGTAATCTATGACTGAGAGACATTATTTATAATGTTTAGTGTTTCCCAGACCATGGTCCTCCGAACACTAGGCTATGGAAGACATCAATAGGTCTTCATTGAAAAAACAGGAGTTCTGTTGTGGTGCAGTGGTTAATGAATCCAACTAAGAACCATGAGGTTGGGGGTTCGATCTTTGGCCTTGCTCAGTGGGTTAACAATCCGGCATTGCCATGAGCTGTGGTGTAGGTTGCAGACGTGGCTCGGATCCCCCGTTGCTGTGGCTGTGGTGTAGGTTGGCAGCTACAGCTCCGATTGGACCCCTAGCCTGGGAACCTCCATATGCCACTGGAGCGGCCCAAGAAATGGCAAAAAGAAAAAAAAAAAAGAAAACATGTCTTCCATGGCCAAATAAGTTTGAGAACTGCTTCATCTTGCATTTACCTTTTTCTGATTCATAATTCCTGTTAGGGCAGTAAAAGCTCTGAGAAGTTCTTGTAGTGAGAACTATTATTAACTTTGCTTAAGCCACAGTTTCCCAGACTTATTTGAGCATGGAAATGAAATTTATTTTATAACAGCACCTCTCAGTGACTTATAGAACTGTTTTTCAATGGATTGCATTTTGAGGAAATAGATTTCTTAGATATAGGCTCTGGTGAAGAAATACTTTTCTAAAATCTCTTTTTAGTCTCTATTCTTTCCAAGGCCACACTCTATGTGGAGGCCTCATTTACAGATGATTTACAAATGACCTGGGTGCTGTTCGAGCCTTAGAGATGCAGGAGATGTTCATAGAGTTGCTAGATCAGTTTCCATGGAAGGAATGGGATGGTGCTGAAAAATGATCTGGGAAAAATACCTTAGCCTTTGCCCTAAACTGCTTCCAATCCCTTCCTAGTTCTACCTATTCCTCACCCTGATATGGAGCCATTGCCTGGAATGGTGCCACAGTGTCCAGAGGGGATTAACAGTCAGAGATTAAGTAGCAAATATAGCACAGACAAAGACCCAAGGAAGAATCAAGAACCAATTGGACAAGAGCTAGGAGGAGTCTATCGCTGGGGTGCAGAATGGAATATGGCTTCTCAGGGTAGAGACAGTGAAGAGTGGTAACATCAGGAAATGGGAAACATGGAATGTGACATTCTAACAGAGCAGTAAGAGTCTTCAATAGACCAAATCTTGATAGGTAGATAGGTGGCATCCAAGACAAGGTTTCATGGCCAGGTCAGGGTCCAAGATGAGATCCCACCAAGAGTTTTCCCTCAGGGAGCTCCAGCACAATGATTAGGCAAATTGGTATTTGCTTATTTTAGTTCCTCTCCTACAGACTGCGATAAAAATATTGCCTTATGAGTTGCTTCCTCAGAATCATTTGGAAAACAGGTATTTGTCAATATGGGGATTGATAGCCAGGAGAGACTGTTATTTTTGTAAGAGAAAAAACCCCTATGTCAAAATGACCAGCTGCCTTAATTAAAAAGATAAGGTGAAAATGCTTAGATGTTGGGCCATATTTAGATGCTAATTCTCCTTCCCTTATTTTTCTAGCCAACCAGTGTCATTCCTCCTCCCTCCACATATTTTTTGACACTATTGGAATCATAGGGTAGGAGCTCTTGTTCTTCAAATGTCATTTTATATAGTAAGAATGAGGTGCCTGGAGGATAGCATTGGAAAAGGACAGGAGGCCTGGGGACTGGGAAGGTAAATTGGGACCAGTCATAAAGGACTTTGGCTATCATAAAAGAATTATATATCCTGTCAAGGAGTTGTCTGGAAATGAGAATGCAGAATTTTCAAGTGGGGTTGTGACATGATCGAATGTTACCAACCTGCTCAGGTATTTACCAGCCCTTGTATTGTTCTCATGGTCTCATTCCCACCAATTGAAGGACTTTCTCCCATGGGAAACAGTCTACGCCATAGAGACATTAAAGTAAATGAGGTAAGTAATCATATTTAGTGAATCTTAGCTCATGTTTATACATGGTAAGTAAATGGGATTACTCTATGTAACTTCCTTGATTATTACAATAACAACAACCAAGAGATAGGTTTTTTTATTATTGTAATCAGTGATAAATAACAATTATAATAAGCAAATGCAGAGCATTTAATATTAGGCCATCCAGAAAGTTCATCGAGTTTATGTAAGAGTAGGTTTTCTTTCTTTCTTTTCTTTTTCTTTTTTCGGCCTTGACTGGGGCATGCAGAAGTTCCTGGGCCAGGGATCAAACCCACACCACAGTAGCAACCCAAGCTGCTATAGTGACAATGCCGGATCCTTAACCTACAGAGCCACAGGAGAACTCCAAGAATAGGTTTTCTTAAGAGCAGTGAGACCATTCTCTTCTGACCATTCGGCCCAAATGATAGGATGGGCGTATGTTACATGGTGGTCCCAGTCCTCTAAGAATCCGATGTTAAAACAGGATTAAATGTGCAGGGTTTTTATTAAGAGAAATGCATGTGAGAAAAAAATGGAGGAATTACCACTGTGGTGCAGTGAATTAAGAATCTGACTGCTGCAGCTGGGGTGGCTGCAGAGGCACATGCGTTTGATCACCAGCCAGGGGTAGTGGGTTAAAGGATTTGGCGTTGGAGTTCCCATTGTGGTGCAATGGGATCGACGACATCTTGGGAGCACCCCGTCCTGCCAGTGGATCAAGGATCCGGGGTTGCTGCAGATGTGGCATAAGTTCCAGCTGCAGCTCAGAGGCAGTCCCTGGCCTGGGAACTTAGGGTGTGGGCATTAAAAGAAAAGAAAAGAAAAGAAATGGAGAGGGTGCTGGGCAAGGGTAGGGAGACATCAGACCACAACCAAGGGTGACCCGGAGTGAAGCGGGGAGGGAGAAGCTGGATGGAAGCATCCTAGACTGTTGTGTTCTCCAGCCATCAGAGATATCCCCACCTCCTAGGAGTGGGCTTCACTTACTCAGTATCCCTGTGGTGCTCAGTCATTGGTTCAGAGATGTGGCCCCACAAAAATGCACCAATGGCTTTCGGAGCGCACCGGGAGAGCCCCAGGCTCCCAGTAAGTCTGGGAAGTGCATCCTGTCAGCTGCAATATGTACATGAGAGTCTCTTACTTCATTCTGTGGTTCAGAGGGAGCATGTCACAAGGTGACGGTGGTTTTGCAAAGAGAGAGGCACTTGTGTTGTTGGTGAGGGCAGTCCAGAGATGGTCACGACGTTGAGTACCTCTAAACCTGCCCCCTGCCTTTTGAAAAAGCTCAGGCTGATTTGCAGCTAGTTTTTCTCTATACTCAATTCTTCTGAGAATTCCATGGCATCTAATGTCTTCCTGCTTAGAAAGAAAAATGATATTACAGAGGGGGGAAAAGGTAAAATGTTATTTTAAATTTCTGGGTAAAACTGTCAGACTCAGGAAGTTTTTGACACTTCATTATAGGTAGAAGCACTTTGTGTAGTCTCTTTACATTTTACACTCAAGATAACTTTGGGATTGATACAATTGTTCTAAAATAATGCTCCCGTCAGATTAAAGGCAAAAACAATTAGACAGAAGATACCTTTGTTTGAAATCAGTATGACTGCATAAAATGTATTAATAAAACACAGCGAATGATCTTGATCTCCTGATAAATTGCCTGCTCTAGAGAGCATGGGCAGCTCATGTAGCATCTATTGAGAAAACAAAGAAATGCTGTCAAGATGACATCTGCTTCTTCTGTGGAACGTGTTAGGAGTTATGAGGTTTTGAATATGATGCAGTTAGCAGCCTTGTGTACTTAATCAGCTGGCAAGGAGGAGTGTTTGTCTCCTTTCTTGAGCATCCGTGGATTCTAGAACATGGCTCACATTTGGCTTTACCTGAAAATCAGCAGGACACTTAGCTTGGAGAAGCTGACTGCTGTCTTCATCCCAGAATATCTGAGCCTACCACTGGCTCTGTGACAATTAACTGTGGCGAGATGGGGCTGGGATGGTGTTCCAGTTAACTATGACCACAGTAATGGTGCATAACCAACAACTGCAAAATCTTACCAAACAAGTGGGTATTTGGTTCACAGATCTGGGGGTTGACTACAGATTGACTAATCAAGGCTGAGCTTAGCTGGGGCAATTTGTTTTTGCTCTGTGTGTCTCTCATCTTTCTATTGGGATCAGTGAGCCACCTGAAGCACATGGTTCTCATCATGATGGTAAAAAGACAAAAGAGAAAGTGTCAAGGCTTAAGCTTAAAACTGGCACAACTATCACTTCTTCTTTTTTTTTTTTTTTTTTGCTAAAGCAAGTCACATGGCTAAAGTGACAGGAAAGGTACAGAGAAGTATATTCTGCCCATGATGATGCTATGGCAAGGGTGTGCATGCAGAAAGCCATGGTGAAATGGGGCCAAAATAGGCAACCAACCACAGTGAGAAACTAGCCCTATCTTGTATCTGTTTAATCTAGGCTTCCCAGGAAAACTCTCAGGAACTCAGCCCAAACAAGGCACAGGCCTTAACTCTCCTTCTGTTGCAGGGACTGTTATCTATTCACTAAAATCCATTGCTTCTTCATCTTGGGTTGTTTGTCTTTTTGCTGTTGAGGTGTAAAATGTCTATGTATTCTGGAGACTAGACTCTTATCAGATACATAATGTGCAAATATTTTGTACCATTTTGTGGGCTATCTTTTCACTTTCTTTATGGTTTCCTTTGATGCACAAAAATTTCTAATTTTGAAGTCCAACTTACCTACTTTTTCTTTTGTTACTTGTGCTTTCCATGTCAGACCTAAGAATCCTTTGCTGGGTCTATGGTCATGAAGATTTACCCCTAAGTTCTCTTCTAAGAGTTTTATAGTTTTAGTTGTTAGATTGAGGTCTTTGGTCCATTTTGAGTTCGTTGTTATATATGATATGAAATAGGGGCCTAACTTCATTCTTTTGCATGTGGATACCTAGTTTTCCGAGCATCATTTGCTGAAGAGACTATTCTTTGAGAATCACAGGTTCAGATAAGAAATTTTGACAGTGGTTTCTCATTAAGGCAGGCTCAGGTGTAAGGCTTTATGGCTTGCTTGGTACCAGAGTGCCTTCAAGGCAAGGAGGAGAGATTCTGTGAAAATTAGAAGGCAGAAGGTAAGGACAGAATCGGGGTGGGGAGGATGGAACTGAAATTGCCCTGGAGGCTGGCCTCTTGGAGACATTTTATTAGTTTAGCAACAGTTCCAAAGGAATGTTACAATCTCAGTCCAACTTCTAGAAGTTTTGATATCACTGAATTCATGGACATGTATAGACTTAGTGGTTAGAAATTCAGATGGCTGTTGAAAACTTGGCACATGGGTATATATTACCCTATTTATTAGATTTCTATCCAGACATAGTGGAACCTTACTCAGTGGGCTCAGGTTTTGAAAATAGAGCATCCTGGAGAAGAGGCCTCCAAGGGTGAAGCTAGGCAAGGTATGGTAAATTGATGACTAAAATAGCTATGATTCGTCACCCGTCCTTGTATCCAGGTTTTTTACATTGTGACTGTGGCTTATTCCATTGGCAGGTAGAGGAAATTTCCCACACTTTAATCTGGGCTGGCATTATGATGCTTAATGGCTAGCAGAACTTGGCAGACATGACTGAGTGTCATCTCTGAGCTTAGGCATCAGTATGTTTTGTGCACTTCTTCTGTTTGCTCTGTCTGGGAGCCTTACCTACCTTCCTTGAGAACAAGCCCTGATTGGAGGATAAGAGACCTTATAGCGGTGATCTGAGGCAATCCAGTCAACATGCAGTCAACCCTCAGAAGGAGAGTCACCCAGCCCATCCACAGCTGAGGAAGGTTGCATGAAGGAGCCTGGCTGAGACCAGAGGAATTATTCAATTTAGCCCCGCCGAAGTTGCCAATTTCCAGAATCTTGTTATAAATCCATGGTTGTTACTTTAAGCCAGTGAATTGGGGGAATGGTTTGTTATACAAAAACAACTAACAATACACAGGGATCATTGAGGACCAGCTGAATGGTCTGCCAATCAGGATGGGCTTTCTCAGGGCTAGGACTAAAGTAAAGCAAGGGAGGTATCCAGGGTGCAAAATTCAAGGGGGCACTCACTCTTAGATGCAGACCCTGTATTTTTTTCCGGTCTAGGGGGTCTTCTTTTCTTGAGTGGGAGTTATTGAGAGTGAGAGCTAAGGGAGGCAGTTAAAACAGACTGTGTCACCAGGAAAATAAGAGTGATGGCAGGGAAGCCATGGACCATATTACAGGTGTGCTCAGAGATGGTCCTAGGCTTGGGTTGGTGAGGAAGATATAAGGTAGCAGGTATGGTTGGTGGTCATGGAAATCTCAGTTGGAGCACAGAAACTCAGCTATTGTGTCTGAACCTGTAGACCCTAAACCTTATTATGTGTCAGAAACTAGAAGACGCTTTGATCTGGGCTCTTAGCTTAGTTGCTAAGTTCTAGAGGGCAAGGAAGGACAAGGAAAGAGGTCTGGATTGTCATCAGCTGTGTGCACACTCCTTTGACTTGCTAGAACAAAATGGTTAAAATTCAAGAAATAGTGGGGCACTTTTAGTAAAGAGCTGCCTTGCAGAACATGCTTCAGAACAAGTAATTTTCATGATAAGAAGTAAGATTCTTTGCTCCAACTGCAGCTGCCACTATTTACACATTGCATTGAGTAGTGATAAGCAATTTTAGAAGTGACAGGGACAGGCCACAGCCATGTTTGCAAAAACCTGGGTCAGACCAACAATGATAATTCCTAAGCTCCCACATCATCACCATCTCTATGGTAATAAATGACAATGATGATGGCTCTTTAGATTTGGGGAGGGGAGTTGCCCAAATGGTGAAGTTGCAGAGTAATAAGGGTCTGTGTTTCTTGGGCTAAGGTGTGAACAGTTTTGAAGTTAGGGTCTACACTGTAAAACACCTAAGCCTCTAGGATAATAAAGACATATTTGAGACAAGTTTTCAGTTCTTAGCTTGTCAGTCTTTGTGGTATAGTCTCATCTTTCTATAAATTGGGAACCCAGCCTTCTCAGGCTTGAGTAGTTAATGAGAACAGAGGAAGGGTCATTTGGTTGCCTCATGGTTACACCTCTAGAAACTTGGCTTCTTACTCCCCAAACATGCAACCCCTACTTCTCTATTCTCCAGTGTTACTTTTATTCAGGCTGGGACTGTCCTGGCCCTCCATTTTCTTTGCCCCTGATAGTTGACCATATAATAGTTCTTGATCTTTCCTTTTGCCCTTGCTGCTTCATTGTAAATGGATGCCCTTAATATAGATCCACAACCACCCCTTCTCCTCCTACTTGAAACTGCAGCCGTGTGGGCAGTCTTAACTATAACTACTCCTGCAGGACCCAGCGCCTAGATGTAGACTGGCCACTGTCGTTTTACTTTTATTGGGAAACCACTTTCTAGAAGGCTCACACCAGCCAGTTGCCAAGACCCCTTTCTTTGCACTGTCATCTGCAGGCTACTTGGAGAATCACTGAGGACCTGACCCTTGGCTCCTTCTCACTTTCTTCCTCTCTAACCATGTGTGATCTTTATATCTGATGGCTAACAATGACTGGGCATGGCAGAGCCTATTTCAAGGTCGTCTCTTGTAGCTCATGTATCACCACTGATATTTGGGGTCTTTTGCCTAATATATCAAATCCCCACAACTTTTAACTGAATCAAGTGTGAACCATAAAACTTAAAGAAACTTGGGTAGCCATCTTGTGTGTAACTAATTCCCTACCTACTGAAAATGCTTTTCAAACTCCAGAGAGAGGAACTCCACTGCTCCCCTCCATGTATTACTCTTGTGTTTAATTTGGTTGCTTTTGATGGTAGCCTCCTGAATTTAGGGACCATGTCTCATTATTCTCTGTCCTTCATAGTGCTCAGGACACAATAAATGCCCGTTGGTGTATTGGCATAGTCATGTTTAAACTTGGACACAGTGGGAAATGGGCAGGTAGTCAACTTTTCCCTTAAATTTTTTTAAAAATTCTGAATGCCAAAGTTACTGTCATTGGCTTGACCTTCTTTCTCCATGCAGGAATAGGCAAGATTGAAAATAGAGTTGATTTTGTCTTACTCAATTTTGAGTTCAAAAGAATCTGATGACTGGTAAGGAAGAAAACCTACGGGGAACTAATGTATAATTTATTTGGTACCTGGTACCCACAGGAAACATCTGTTGTGATTTTATAAGCCTGTACAAATTCAAAACAAGATAAGTGAAGAAAATGCGCCTATTTAAAAGACAGCAGAGCAGTCTTCTCTAAGAACATTAAGGAGAGTGATGTCTGCAGCTTTATTTGGCAATTGTATATAATCTCACAGGCAACACAGCTATTTTGTTCATTTAATTAAAAATTGAAAATGTATTATAATGAAAAAAGTAAGCTGTGGAAAATGATGAACCACCCTCCCTGAGTTCCTCTTTTTCTTTCTTTTTTTTTTTTTCATTTTGTGTGGTTAAGCTTTCCCGGCAATTAAGATGTTTAAAATAATGGAACGAAAGTATAGAGTTATGGGATGGCTGGCTAATTTCCCCACAAAGTTATTTTTTAAATCCATTACCAATTACTCGATAAGCAAAAAACTTAAATATTGATGTTAATTACTTTCATTAGTGCTGACAATAGTGGTTTGTGCTAATGATCAAGTTTGTTCTCTGCCCCGTTGGCTGAGCTGAGTTGTGAATCATTAATGGGTATGAGGGCTACTTTACCACAGATGGAAATACTTTGTAAGCTCTTTTTTAAAAGGCGTGTCACCAAAATCCTCAATGTTCAGACCCACTTCCTTTAGCACATCCGTAAATTTGTGTAAAAAGAATCTTTTTCTCTCTTCATTTCTCCTAATCATTGGGCTTCTGATCAGTGTAGTTTAGCTTCAGATAGTATGATTCTGCATATCAAGCTTCATCAGGGCTGAGTTCCTGTGTCATTGTGAAACATTGGGCAAGTCAATTTTCTGGATTTCCTTGACCCGTGTATACATTATGAGAGTTGAATTAAGCCCTTCTCCTTGCACCTTGAAATTTGGTTGTGAGGCCAGCTAGGTTCATTTTTTTGTTTGTTTGTTTTAGGGCCAAACATATGGAAGTTCTCAGGCTAGGGGTGGAATCAGAGGTATAGCTGCTGGCCTCCACCACAGCCATGGCAATGTCAGATCTGAGCCTCGTCTGCAACCTATACCACAGCTCACGGCAACTCTGGATCCTTAACCCACTGAGTTAAGCCAGGGATTGACCCTGCATCTTCATGGATACTAGTCGGATTCATTTCCGGGGCACTATAACAGGAACTCCCTAGGTTTGGGTTTTAAATAAAAAGTGCCTTTAGCCCAGCCCAGGAGAATATAAGGTCAACATAACAAGACCCAATTCTGGTTTGATGCTCTAAAGATCATGAAACAGTACTTAGTATTGTCTTTAAGTGACTCACTCTCCCCCACCCCCGCCCCTATCCTGCCCAACCCCAGGCAGTCCCAGAGTGAGGGCCAGAGACATGACTAATTACTACTCTTGGACCAGTTGTAAGAGGAGTTATCAACCATTGAGTCATCAGAGAAGAGGATCACATGCCTGAGAAGCAGTCTGTGTCTGGGAATAATAATAACCAACCCTTATATTTGTACAGTGTTGTGAGCTCTTTCAAGTATTTCACACCTGTTTTCTCATTTTACCCAGAATAGAATGATGATCAAGATGGTTGGAAACACATTTTCAAGGAACACGAGTTAAGGTTTTCAATCTTAGGCAAAATGAAGGATTGCATTTTCCCTCAGGGATGAGGTTACATTTATGTCGTTCTTCCTGAATTTCATTACATTCTCACTCCCAACTTGAAAGAAGACTGTGAAAGGCAATGAAGACATTGAGAATATAGCAGCAAATGCTGAATATAAAGTAGAAAAAAATGGAACTCTTCCCTTTGAATTTCAGGGAAAGAATGGTATTGGCACTCTAATCATTGAGTTTGATATGGAAACAGCCTGCAGATTTTCAAAACTGGGGGAATTGCATGCATCTGGAACTGGAGACCAGATCTGCTTGCAAAGATAGATTGGCCCAAGGATGTGGCCAGGTTGCTGAGACTGCACAAATTTAGCAGGAGTAACTTAATTTTTTTGGTTCCCAATGTTCTTCTGCAACAAAACCTCCAAAACACTAAAAGACTATCAAGGCTTGAAACACATGGGAAAAGCAGATGCACCTTGGGTTTTCCTTCAGACAGAGTTCCCAAATACCCGGGGAGATGGGCGCAGAAGGATATGCCCCTGGAGCATTGTGGATCTGTCCGTCTCAAACTGCAGGGACCTACTAGCCTTGCCAAACAATGGCCACATTAACTGCACTTAAAAAACTTGATTTCATGATTTTTTCATAAATATTATTATGAAAAAGTGAACATATACGTATGTATGTATATATATACACACACATATATGTGTATGCATATTTTGTGTTTTTTTTCTCCTTCTTAAAGAGGTGGTGATGTGGGCTTTGGATTATGAGTTGTTTTGGCTTTGGTGAGCAGCAGCATGATGTGGGATCTCAGTTCTCAGACCAGGGATTGAATCCAGGCCACAGGGGTAAAAGAGCCAAATCCTAACCACTAGGTAGCGGGGAACTTCCTGATTCGAGGATTTTTCAGCCCGTTTCTATCAGTGCTGGTGGAACTTTGGGAAGCTTGCTTGGCATCCTTTGGCTATAAAAATACTGGTTAAAACCCTTAAAATTGAGCTCTAGGCTTAATTGTGTGAAGAAGCACAAACCCTACTTTAAAGTAGATGGAGAAAACTGGAGGGAGGGAACCACTTTTTTTTTTTCTTCCTTTTTTGCTGCCCTGCGGTACCGGATCAGGGAGCCAGATCCAAGCCACAGTTGCAAAGTACGCTGCAGCTGTTGCAACACCGGATCCTTTAACCCCCCTCTGCCAGGCCAGGGATTGAACCTACATCCTAGTGCTGCAGAGACACTGCCAATCCCATTGCACCATGGCAGGAACTCCAAGGAACTACTTTTTTTTTTTTTTTTTTTTTTTTTTTTTTTTTTATCTTTTTGCCATTTCTTGGGCCGCTCTTGTGGCGTATGGAGTTTCCAGGCTAGGGGTCGAATCGGAGCTGTAGCTACCGGCCTACACCAGAGCCACAGCAACGCCGGATTCTTAACCCACTGAGCAAGGCCAGGGATCGAACCCTCAACTTCATGGTTCCTAGTCGGATTGTTAACCACTGCGGCACGACGGGAACACCAAGGAACCACTTCTTAATGATGTGTGTGTGTGTGTTTTGGGGGCGTCCACCTTGCCGTGGAAACCTCACCAACCAGTTTTTAATCCTAAAGCCTCCCTATCTGAGAACCAGATGAGCTACTGTCCACACATTTTGCAGTGTGGTCAGCAGAATCACCTGGAAACTTGGTAGAGATGCAAATTCTAAGCCCTACTGTAGACATCCTGAATCAGAAAGCCAGCAGGGTGCAGCCCAGAAGCCTGGTTGCATCAGCGCTCCAGGGGATTCTGATGCAGTCTCGTTTGGGAATTTCTGGTGTTTGCTAAAACAGTGGGTCTCAATATTGCCCACACAGTGGAATCAGAAGACCTTGAAAAGAAACACCACAGGTCTGGGCCCCACCTCTGGAGATTCTAATTTAATTGGTCTGGGGTATGGTGTGATCATTGGCTGTTACAAAACCTCTCCAGGTGATTCTGATACTCAGATGAGCAGCGGACCCACCCACCCACTCTCTTATAAGGGTCAGTTTTCAAAATAGGAAAGGAGGATGCAGCATTGGCAGAAAAACAAAGCGAGCTGGGAGTTTGAAAAAGACAGATAAAGCATTCATACAGAATGCTTTCTGCTCTCTCTAAAGGCATCTGAGTCCGTCTCCACAACCTTTTCAAGGGATGATTAATTCTCCAGGTAAGAACATTCTTCTCTGTGTGAGAAATAGTCTTGCTTTTGTGGTTGATACAGTTCAAATTTTTGTTAGAAAATAAGATTCCTGTGGTATTCCAATGACAAAAAATATAGGGAAATAGCATACAAGTTTTGAAAAAGTTACTTTGCAACTAAAGAATATTGGTCAAATAGAGAACAGACTTGTGGTTGCCAAGGGGGTGGGGAGTGGGATGGACTGGGAGTTTGGGGTTAGTAGATGCAAACTATTACATTTAGAATGGGTAAGTAATGAGGTCCTATTATATAGCATAGGGAACTATATCCAGTCCCTTGGGCTAGACTATGATGGAAATAATATAAGGAAGGGAATGTGTATATATATATATATATATATATATATATATATATATATCACTGGATCAGTTTGGTCTGTGGCAGAAATTGGTACAGCATTGTAAATCAACTGTACTTTAATAAAAAATAAAAAAAATTGGTCCAAAACTATTTTCATTGCTCTTGTTTTTTAGGATCTTAAATGACTCAACTTACATTTTAAGCCTGTGTTTATTTCCTTGAATCCTACAGTTGGAAGGGACATTAGAGGCCATGGATACTATAGGAACACCCCCTCCTGTTTCTGTGGGTTGGTGGCTTCCAACAGAAATTTGCTGGTGTCGCCTTAAAAAAATCACAACAGGAGAGTTGTGAGCTAAGTTTTATTTGAGGCAAAATGAGGATGATAGTCTGGGAGACAGCTTCTCAAGTAACCCTGAGAAAACTATGGGGAGGTGGGTGGGTGGGGAGCTAGGGTATATTGGAGTTTGGTAACAAAGGGCAGGTAGTAGGGAAAAAAGATTATTGTTAACAACATAAGGCTAGATTTCTCAAATTAAAAAATTTAGCACTTTTTTATGTATGGAAAGATGCAAGGATCAGGGCACAAAGAAGTCATTACTTTGTTACATTCTTCAGCTGTATGGGGCCATTATCCTATGTTTTTCACATCCTGAGGGCTCACCATTGATGGTGGCTGAAATGGATGATAGAAGGCAGGTGTTCGTTGTTTCCCAAGTTTCCTCAAGTCTCACAGGGGTCATAGGTAGCTGCAATCTCTGATGACCATGACATCCTTTGTTTACTGATACGGCAGGCAGGATTTTATTTCTCACTGGAAACTCAACGGAACCAGCCAATTGTTAGGAAGTTCTTTGATACTAACAAGTTCAAATTGAAATATTTCTTTTTACTAAGTTATATCCATTTATCTCGTGCTTGGGAGAACCACTCCTGAGAGGGGGGTTATTGAAAATACTTTGCAGGTCAAGGAAGGATATATCAACATAACTGAAAAGTCTGGTGGGGGTTTTGAAGGTTGGGGTCAGGTGGATAACTTTTCATAACATTTTCCCTTGTTGGTTTTGAGTCAACTGGAAATAGAAGTCAGATATCACTGGGAGGTCCACATGATTGTGGCTAAAATTGTGACTTTGACCTGAAAACATGATTTAGCTTCCACCACTTCCCTGCAAATTTGATTGGCTTTGTTGCAGGGCAGAAAAGCCATCTCTGTAAATATCTCTACCATGTCCTATAGGTACGGTAGAGAACTGCCCACGAATTTCAAAAGAAGAAGCCGGCAAGGTCAGGGGCGACATATGCCTGAGCCTCTTTTTTGTCATGTCCGCTACCGTAGAGGAGTAGTTAGAGGAAAGAAATCTAAAAAATTCCTTCCATACTGGTCCTTCCCAGGAGAAGAGAGAAAACTGGAGATGTGGTTATGAGCTCTGTTGCCAAAACTTGGCCTCTGTCCATCAGTGCCGAACAGAATTGCAGAGACAGTTTTGGGTGAAGGAGAAAAAAATAGCTTTTGTTGGTTTGCCAGGCAAAGGAGGCCATGCAGGCTAATGCCTTAAAAACTGTGCCCTCTTAGGGAGAGACTAGGATGTGGTTTCATAGTTTGGGAATAGAAGATAGGGCCACAGATAAGCATCAAGGCAGATGCAAGCTTGCATTGTTTTTCAAAGCTGGTACTTAGTGGCCCTGGGACTGGTTCTGGTGGTCCTTCTTTCCAGAATGAAGAATGCTTCGTCAGGTAGTTAATATCTTCTACTTGTTGGGGGTTTTAGTTGTGCAGAAGAGCTCAAAGATTGTGTTATATTCTTTGAGGAGGAACCAGGAACCTTCCCCAAGGCTGTACTATTGTTTGACTGCTCTTCCCTGGTCTCTGCATCGCCTTCCTTCACAGATTAGCAGCTGATTGAACCTGCCCTTTGGAACTCAGGGAAGGTCAAGGAAGCTGAATGAAGCCTATTTCCTAAAAAGAAATGGGGCACACAGAAAGGGTCCTGTGCCCAGGAGCCCCACAGGGCCCTGCTCGGTTATAGTTCTTATCCTCCAACATACATCAAGTCTTCTGAACGCTTCTGTACTTTAAATAGTTGAAGGTAGCTAGTTGTTGCCATGTAAAAATTTTCACTTTCTCACTTTTTAAAAAATTAAATAGAGTTTTGTCCAGATAGATGCCCAAGAGTGGGATTGCAGGGTCATATGGAAGTTCTATGTATAGATTTCTAAGGTATCTCCAAACTGTTCTCCATAGTGGCTGTACCAGTTTACATTCCCACCAACAGTGCAGGAGGGTTCCCTTTTCTCCACGGCCCCTCCAGCACTTGTTATTTGTGGATTTATTAATGATGGCCATTCTGACTGGTGTGAGGTGATACCTCATGGTAGTTTTGATTTGCATAACTGGAATCTAATATCCAGCACAAATGAACATCTCAGAAAAGAAAATCATGGACTTGGAGAATAGACTTGTGGCTGCCTGATGGGAGGGGGAGGGAGCGGGAGGGATCGGGAGCTTGGGCTTATCAGACACAACTTAGAATAGATTTACAAGGAGATCCTGCTGAATAGCATTGAGAACTTTGTCTAGATACTCATGTTGCAACAGAAGAAAGGGTGGGGGAAAAATGTAATTGTAATGTATATATGTAAGGATAACCTGACCCCCTTGCTGTACAGTGGGAAAATAAAAAAAAAAATTAAATAGCCCAAGTTAATGCAATCACTCAATATGCAAGATCTCCAGGCCCCTCACCATGCATTATGCTAGTTATCGTCACCTGGACGTGACTCTTCTTGATAATTTTCCTCTTAAGATGTGATCTTCAGAAGTAGGGGGAGGCAGGAGGTAGATGGGCTCCAGAATAGACATTTGGAACTAGCCTCTAATATAACACTTCTTGAAGCAGGAGATAGGTACAACTAGCCTCTTACTTACACTTCCTGAGGCAGGAGATAGGTGGGCTCCAGGACAAACAATTACAACCAGCCACCTATCTATACTTGAGGATAGAAATAACAACAGGCACAAGGCAAGTAACTAACTGGTACTTGTCTTCTGTGAACTTGATAAACATGGGTAATGACAGGATCAAAAGAGGTCCTGAGCCCTGCTTGGATGGAAGGAAGAACAAAGAAGTCACGTACATACTCCCCATGCTCGGGGTCAGGGAGACCCCAACTACACATGCACAGAGAGATGCCTCCGGGTCAGAAAGGGAGGGGTGCCAGGCCATAGTAAGTCTAGATAACCTTTCCCCCATGCTTTGCTTTGGAATCCATCCTGGCCAAAATATGAGCATGTAGATCAGGGGAGGGCCCTGGGTCTGGTCAGGTGTACAAGATAAAACAAGATAATGGGCCAAAGGAAGACAAAGAGCCAGAAGGACTGTCCTATATATGTGGTTTAAGTTAGCTCTCTGGTGTGCTCCTCATTCAGGGGGACGCCCAAACCCACACTTCTTTGGGTGTGTATTAGTGCTCTGCTTCTGCCTTAGATAAATAGACTAGTCTCTGTGTGCTTTCCCACATGTCGTACTGTGTTTCTAACAATAAACTTTGTACCTCTTTTCACAGTCTTTGCCTCCTTGAAACATTCTTGCTTTCAACAGGGGGCAAGAATCAGGGCAGTTCTGCTTTTAGCCTCTAGCCAGTCTAGTGGCTAGGATTCCTGGTTTTCATCCAGGCTGCCCAGGTTCAATTCCTGAGCAGAGAATTAAGATCTTGCTTCAAGTCATCACTCACTGCTGTCTCTCCAGAATTAGTGGTGGTGGTGGTGAGGTTGTTTTGTTTTTAATTTTTATTTTTTAGACAGATTTGAGCGGCTGGTATTTGGTGATGTTGTTTAGTAAATCTTTCCTTAGCCCAGTGACATAAAGATAGTCTCTTATATCTTGGAAATATTTTAAGGTTGTTGCCTTTCACATACAAGTCCTTATCTTATGGAGAGTTTATTTATTTATTTATTAAAGAAGAAATCCAAATTTACTTTCCTCTATATGTGTAACTAATTGTTTCAGCATATTTGTTCAAGAGTCCAACCTTTCCCCCAAATTCTTAGGACCCTTTGGTCAGGTACCAAGTTTCCATATAGGCATGAGTCTGTTTCTAGGTTCTCCATTTTATTACTGGGGTCAGTTTGCCTATTCTTAAGTCAAAACTACAATATTTGGGTTGCTATAATTTCTAAAAATTTTCATGTCTGATGTGAGATCCCACACCCTGTTTTTCTTCAGAAATGTCTAGTCTCTTGTTCTTCAGAATAAATCTTAGAATCAGCTTGTTGAATATGTTAAAAAAATTGTTAGGATGTTTATTAAAATATTGAATCTGTAGATGAGCTTGGTGAGGAGAGAGCCTTATTAAATCATGTTATTCTTATCCATGAATGTATTTCCCCATTTAACTCTTCATTAATGTCTTCTAATAGTTATATTTTATAATTTTCTTAAGGCTCTATCACAGTTTTTGTTTGATTTGTTCTTAAGTGCCTCATATTCTTTTGTTGCTATTTTAAATAGTTACCTTTTGAAAATGTATATTTGCTATTGGTTATTAGTCCCTCACAATGTGGTTGTTCTCTTGCTAAACTCTGTAAGACTAATTCTTTGTAGATAATTTTTTTTTTTTTACATGGACCACCATAGCATCTCTCAGGTATATTTTTTCCTTTTGAGTTCTTAAAACTTTTATTTATTTTTCTTGTCTAATTACCTGACTATAGCATCCAGGACAGCACTTAATGGAAGTGGTGACACAGAGCAGTCTTTTTTCTACTTCCAAAGAGGATTCTTTTAACTTTCCCAGTGTGGTGTTTGCTGTAGGATTTCTTTTACTTTTAGGGCTCTTAGGCTCTCTTTTACTTTTAGGGCTCTTAGGCTCTCTTTTACTTTTAGGGCTCTTAGCACTTGATACCAGCTTCTTGCTGTGGGAATCTCTAGGTGGCCATTTCCATCACAGGTTGCTTTAAGCTTTTCAGGCATGAGACACTCAGAAGTCTTCCATGTCTTCCAATTACATGAAATACACTTAAGTATGCTGCATGGAACCATGGAAACTCGTCAAATTAGACTCAAAGTGGGAAGGTAGCACCCCCTTAATCCCCTCCCACAAGGGAAGTGGAAACCACGTCTTGGTAATAGCTTTCTCAAACGAGAAACCCTCATCATATCTTGTCCCACTTTTGTGTCCCAACTCTCCTTTATATCCCTTTTTCTGGGGGTATAAAGGTCTTGGCACTAGTTCTTAAATATTCCTTTGTGAACTCCATACCTGAGAGCTTCAGTTGCATACTCATCTTGGTGTCTGAGATTACCTTATTGTCTCAATTAGAAGTGAGTCAGGAAGAATCCAGCTGATCATCCAGTGATAACATGTGTATTTAGATTAGTGAGGTCTGAAGCTCAGAGGTAGTTATCCTGCTATTGAGGAATATGAGGACCTCAGAAAGCTTTGACTTGCCTTACCCAATCTTGAGTATCCTTTTATTGTCCACAATTTTAATTACATCTTATTTGTAATATCATGGGTTAGAAAGTAGGTTTGCTTTATATAGCTAGTATCTGTTTACATTTGCCCACAGTTCATCATCATTTTGGCTCACTATTCCTTCTTATATCTCAGACCTGCCTTCTGTGGTCATCTTCCTTCATCATGAAGTTCATCCTTTAGAATTTCTTTATTGAAGGTCTCTTGCTAGTGTTCTCTCTCCTGAGTGTCCTGTTTCCCCTGAACCAAATCACCTGCAACTCAGGATGGCCATTGCTGGGAATGAAGGAGAAGAGTTCATCCGCCAGCTTCTAGCTCCCAATGGGGACAGTTTGACCCACAAAGAGTTAGCTTTCTCTCACGACCAGGCTGTGTCCAGGTGATACGTGCATGGAGCTTCAGGAGGGAAGCAAGAGGTGCAACGTCCAGGTGAAAAATGAGGCACTGTTTGCTTGTTCCTATCTTTGGGAGTGTCGATGGAAAAAATACAAGCTGAAAGTCGAGAGTTAAGATTTAGTTGGGGTGAAATTAGGACTTAAACTCTGGGGACAGCATCTCAGCCCTGAGAAACTGTTCCATGGTGGTGAGGGGGAAGCTAGGGTAAGTGAGTTTTTAGCAACAAAGGGGAGGTAGTAGGAACAAAAGATTTACAGAGAACCAGATTTATAGAAAGTATACAGACAGCGATTTCTAGGGGAAGACATGGGGTTACTGGAATCACTCCTTTGATAGGCTTTTCTGAGTTCCCTCAGGGCTCACTGGCCCACCCTTGGGAGTGGCTGTTCTCAAAGGTGAAGATGACATCTTTTGTTTTGCAGTATTTCAGAGCTATTTTTTTATGTTCTAGGCTTGGATATCATAAGTCTGTTGCATTGTATTTGTTACAAGAGAGCTCCCTGAAATACTGCCCCCAAAAGGAAAGGTAATATCCAGATACAAGTCATAAAGGTGAAGGGGGAGGTGCATGCAGCCTGGCACACTTTTTACAGAAGTTTGCTGCTGGTCTCCTGAAGGTGACTGACTGCTAGTCACACACATGAGTCATCCTTGATGGATTTTAGTGTTTTTTTAGATGTGAGGAGATGCAAGAATTGGGCTCATAAAATCTTGTCCTGAAAATATCTACCTATCTGAAGGCCCATTCTACCAGTTTTCGCAGAGCACAGAGGGCCTCACTCCTGGTCTCCCCCCTGAGCTCCACTCAAGGGGTGCTGCAGGTTGGCAGCTGCAGTGGCTCATGTTCTAATCCATGTAGAGGCTGATGGCAAGTGCCAAACTTCAGTTCACAGGAGCATAGATTGCAGTTGGCTGGAACCTGTGCAGAGTTGGTTGTCACAGTGGCAACTTGCATAAGAGTCAGGTAAAGCCAAGAGGATATGAAGTGGTATCAAATAAGTGGCTTCATTGTGTGTTTTGTGACTGATACTCTTCCTTCCTCTCTTCCTCCTTTGCTCCCGTTCTTTTGTAGTGAGTATTATTTGTAGAAACTGTTAGCTATGAGAATTGTTTGAAACCTGGATTTAATGTGCTTTCTTCCAGAAAGCAATTGTGTTTATTTCTGTGAGATTTCTGGACATCTAGAGTAAATCTCTGATGGTGTTTTTTCAGTTCCTAGAAAGTGGGTGATTTCTAGGTCCAATTTTGCATGATTATTGGCTTATAGTCATAGATTATTATTGCCACTTCCACCACCAAAGAAAGGACTAAGAAAAACAAATGACTTTATTATCTGTCAGCTGGAATTTTCCCCCTTTTCACAGTTAGTACAGCTCTCAAGGGACCAGGCATTACAAAGGAAACTATTCAAGTTTTCTTTTTTGCTTGGGCACAATCATTTTTCCTTTAAAATCCAAACTCTAGGCAGCCAAGGCCCTGCTAATAACCTCAGGGCTGCTGTTGACTTTAGTATTTGGTTCTCTTTGGATTCTTGCTTTTGCTTTTTGGCTGCTATAGACTGTTTTCTTGCTAGTTCACCAACCCATCCAGTGAGTCTAAATATCTAGTTACCCAACTAGCTACCATCTGTGGAGGAGGGGTATGTGTGTATATATGTATAACATATGTTTATATACCAATGTTTTTAGGTATTTGTACCAGGAGTATTTTCTACAATATGATCTGTTATGTTAAACCAAGATCAAATTGCTACTGAATTCTAAGTTAACCATTGAGGAGTTGGTTATCCCTACTTCCTTGGCATTATGTGAAATTTGATAAGCATGTTCTTTGTGTCTTGCTATTGTTAAGGTATTAGCATATCTAGTGTTAAGATATCTTGCAAGCCCTCATTGACTCTATATTCCTTAGAGCTTATTTCTCATTAAGCCTGAAGTTCAGTACTGCCCAGTTTCCTACATTCTGTCCTATTCTTGAAGACATCTACAAAGGCTCTTGTCATTTTAAAAGAAACAGATGAGGGGTATGTCCTGGTTATCTTTTTCTGCAGAACAAATCAACCCCCAAATTATTTTATGTTTTATTATATTTTAGCATTTCACTATGTTTTATTTTGTATAATTTACTCTCTTTCACAATTTGAGAAGTGTTTGAGGAGTTGACCGAGTTTAGCTGGGCAGTTCTCGTTTGGGGCCTGTCACGCACTTACAGTGGATAAAGTTATCATGTCAGAAGGGGATGACTCTTAACTCTATGGGGTTAGAGTTGACTGAAAGGTTTCTTCACTCACAGGCTTTAAGGTTGGGGCTGGCTGTATACTGGGACCTCAGCTGAGCTATAGTTGGAGCACAGGGCTGAAGAAGTGGTGTCTCCATGTAGCCTGGGCTTGCTCACAGCATGGTGGCTGGATCTTGAGGGAAAGAGTAAGTTAGAAGCTGTATTGACTTTTTTTAAAGAGCTCAGCTTTTTATTATTGAATATGTTACAGAAGTTTAGTCAAAAAGACCAAAGTCCGTATCATCATTAGATTCCTCAGATTCTTCTTTCTTTGCTTCTACTTTCTTCTCCTCAGCTGGGGTAGCAGTAGTGGCTGGAGGGAGGGCCTCTTGGTGGTGCAGCACCAGCTGCTGGGGCAGGTCCACAAGCCCCCACATTGCAGATGAGGCTCCCAGTGTTGACCTTGGACAGAGCCTTTGCAAACAGCCTTGCCAGAAAGGGTCAACATTTATACCTGCTGCTTTAATGAGGGCATTGATCTTATCTTCCGTGACTGTCACCTCTTGTTGTGCAGGATGAGGGCATGGTGTGGATGAATGCTAAGAGGGCACTGCTGGGCAAGGTGTTAGTCACCGGATGAAGTGAGGGCCTCACCCCAATGTGGTCTTAGCTCCTTTGGGAGGACCGAGCACCTTAGCAGCAGCTGAGGAAAGGACTGTATTGCCGTTTTTATGTTCTAGGCGTGGATAGAGCATAAGTCTGTTGTATTTTATTTGTTACAAGAGGGTTGCCATGACTGGGCAAATTAATGAGGTGTGAAACTATCCTCTGTCGTTTGGAAAGAGGATCAAAGAACTTGTGGACATATAATGATAACAGATTTAAGTAGACAAACAGAATTTGAAAACATGAAACGTTCCTAACATGTTTTTTTATTGCCATGGTCATGGCTCTTCAATTCTTGATCCTTCTTGGTGGAAAAGCAAATGTGCATTTTCCCTTGATTTTAATTACTCACTAAATTTTCTCCTGAACCTACCTTTGGGTATATTCAAGCCCTGAAGATACATGCAACCTACAATAATTGTTAGGTCTTTCAAGGACTAATCAAACAACTTTGATCTGGTTTCTCTGCCTCCAGTTTTATGCTTCTCTTCTACACTCACATGCTTTTAAGCATCATATCTGATCATGTTTCTCTCATGACTGAAAAATGACTGGTGGGTCTTTATCTCCAGTCCTTCAACATGGTGCAAAAGACTTTGCATGATTGACTCCTTACCTATGCCTCATTTCTTCTTTGTTGGAGTTTCTTACACTCCAGCAAAACTATGCACTGTGTCTTTTCATATCTTTGTGCCATTGAATATGTTGATTTCCCCCTCCCTAGATTGTCCATCTCTGTCTGACTTACCTGGAGTTCTCATTTTGGCTTAGTGGGTTAAGGACCTGACATAGTGTCCATAAGGATGGTGGGTTCCATCCCTGGCCTTGCTCAGTGGGTTAAGGATCTGGCATTGCTGCAAACTGCGATGCAGGTCATAGATGTGGCTCGGATCAGGTGGTGTTGTGGCGTAGGCCTCAGCTTCAGCTCCTATTCAACCTCTAGCCTGGGAAATTCCATATGCTGTGGGTGCATCTGTAAAAAGCAAAAACAAACAAAAAACTCCAAATATATCAGATTCTTGAATTTATAGTATGCAGTTCTTCAGTCTTCTGGCTAGACCTAAATAGCCACTAAGTTCAAATCTGCTCTAATTCTCTCCTGTTCCTTTTTTGGTAGGATGTAATAAATACATGAGAAGCATAACTTGTCAGCCTGGTTAAGAGCTCAGCAATCTATGAGACCCTCTGGTCTTCAAAGGACACTGGTCAGTTTTTTTTTTTTTTTTCAAGTATAGTCTTGCCTCACTTTCCTTTGGGGACAATATCTAGTCATAACCCCATTGTTGTCTCCAACTGTGAGACTATAGCTTTGCAGAATTTTCTTAAATATCAACTAGAACCAAGACTTACTCCCTGTAGAGAGACAATTTAAAAGGAAAAGTAATTCAGCAATAAAAAAGAAATGCAGTGGTACAAAACAGAAATAGCCTTATGGATATAACCTATATAAAAATTTTAAAGCATTAAAGACTAGGGAGAAGAAAATTATTAAAATGACAATGATTGATATACCATCATTTCAACTCCTCTCTTACTGGACATAGCAATATTTATAATTTTCCTAAATAAATAACTTGGAAACAAGCATCTTGATGTCCCCTAAGTTGTTTTCTCTTGATCTGATTCTTTTTGTGTTGACTTCCAGAGATGGAACTACTAAGTGAAATAATATGAGTTCTTTTAAATTTGTTGGCATAAGACCAAATTATTCTCAGCACTGCATAAGAATTCAACTTCATTGCACCCTCCCAAGCTTAGGCATCATTATGATTTTTTAAAAGTTTTGGTAACTTGAAAGTTAAAATCTTGCTTTAGTTTAGAGAAAATGCTCAACTTTATTGAATTCTATTTTTTATGGCTAGCAGATGGATTGGAACTTGAAGCACAAGAGAGATTTAGGTGGGCTTAGAAGAGCCAATTGAACGTTACAGATGAGAAGTACATTTAAAAAATTCTTAAAATGACTCTTAGTATCCAGATTAATTATTTTCTTCCAGATTATTTTCTTCATTAACTATTTTCTCTTCCATGGGTTTTTCAAAGATGGAAGAATTGTTATATGCTGTCTCATTTAGATGTCAAATATACCTTAAACAAGACTTTATTAACAGTTAAATTTTCCTCCTCCTCCCTCAGATTTCTATTAAAATATTTCTGTTCAGTTTTATCCCTTGTGTTCTGGAAAAGGTTGCCCATATTTATGGCCTCTTACAGGTTCTACACAGCTGGATTATGAAAGAGGATGAAATTTAAATGTTGATAAGTTGGTGCCAATTAAACCACATAGATGAATGTTTCTTGCAGCTTCTGTTTTTGACTTTATTTCTTTTATTTTTTTCTAACTAGCTCTATGTCTACTTATGGTAAAGGTGTCACAGGGGTGTGTTGACACAATAAGAATTTGGTTCTTTTGAGACACCTGGGAAATACACTCTTGTTGAAGAAATTAAATGAACACATCAACTGAGCCACTTGTCATATTATCCCCTTGTCCTGAGTCTTGCCAACTCTAATTTTTAAGATCTTTGGGGAAGTGATTCATTTAGTCTGTATCTTAGCCACCAATATCAGCGAGCTGGGTTCCCCCCTGCCCAAGGTGTATTATTCTTCCCTTATTTAAGTTTAATAAGCTTGATTTGAAGTAGAAAACAGATTCTTTGATAGGAGGTATTCATGTCAGGAGATTTTCTAGGACCTACATGTAATACCTTGCTTTACTGTGTTGTAGGAAGATAGATGTTTTTGTTGCTTCTCTTGGTCATTGAACCAATTTACTAAGGAAAGTACTCTGACATTGGAAGGTTTAAAATTTATAGATCAGGGAAATGATTTTACAGTGTGTCCCTCTGTTGTACTGAATGTTCACATCCTTATAAAACATCTTTTTCATTTTTTATTACTCATGAATTTATCACATCTGTAGTTGTATAATGGTCATAAAAATCTGATTTCACAGGATATCCATCCCACAGCCCAAGCACATCCCCCCACCCCCAAAACTGTCTCCTCCGGACACCATAAGTTTTTCAATGTCTGTGAGTCAGCGTCTGTTCTGCAAAGAAGTTCCGTCTGTCCTTTTTTCAGATTCCACATGTCAGTGAAAGCATTTGATGTTGGTGTCTCATTGTATGGCTGACTTCACTTAGCATGATAGTTTCTAGGTCCATCCATGTTGCTAAAAATGCTGGTATTTCGTTCTTTTTGATGGCTGAGTAATATTCCATTGTGTATATGTACCACCTCTTCTTGATCCACTCCTCTGTTGATGGACATTTAGGTTGTTTCCATGTCTTGGCTATTGTAAATAGTGCTGCAATGAACATTGGAGTACATGTGTCTTTGCGAGTCGTTGTTTTCTCTGGATAGATGCCCAGGAGTGGGATTGATGGATCAAATGGTAGTTCTATGTTTAGTTTTCTGAGGCATCTCCATGCTGCTTTCCACAGTGGTTGCACGAATTTACAATCCCACCAACAGTGTGCTAGGGTTCCTTTTTCTCCACCCCCTCTCTGGCACTTATTGTTTGTAGACTTGTGGATGATGGCCATTCTGGCTGGTGTAAGGTGGTACCTCAGAGTGGTTTTGATTTGCATTTCTCTAATAATGAGTGATGTTGAACATCTCTTCATGTGTTTTTTGGCCATCTGTATGTCGTCTTTGGAGAATTGTCTGTTTATATCTTCTGCTATTTTTGGATGGGGTTGTTTGTTTTTTTGGTATGGAGCTGCAGAATTTGTTTATAAATTTTGGAGATTAATCCCTTGTCAGTCAATTCACTTGCAAAGATTTTCTCCCATTCTGTGGGTTGTCTTACTGTGTTGTTGAGGGTTTCCTTTGCTGTGCAGAAACTTTTAAGTTTGAGTAGGTCCCATTTGTTTATTTTTCTTTTTATTGTCAATACTCTGAGAGGTGGATCTGAGAAGATGTTGCTGTCGTTTATGTCAGAGATTGTTTGGCCTATGTTTTCCTCTGAGAGTTTGATAGTGTCTGGTCTTATATCTAGGCCTTTAATCCATTTGGAGTTTATTTTTGTGTATGGTGTTAGGGAGTGTTCTAATTTCCTTCTTTTCCATGTGGCTGTCCAGTTTTCCCAGCACCACTTATTGAACAAGCTGTCCTTTTTCCATTGTATATTCTTGCCTCCTTTGTCATAGATTAGTTGTCTGTAAGTGCATGGGTTTAATTCTGGGCTTTCTATCCTGTTCCACTGATCTATATGTCTGTCTTTGTGCCAGTACCATGCCGTTTTGACGACTGTTGCTTTGTAGTATAGTCTGAAGTTCACGAGCCTGATTCCTCCAGCTCCATTTTTCTTTTTCAGGATGTCTTTGGCTATTCTGGGTCTTCTGTACTTCCAAACAAACTTTAAAATATTTTGTTTCAGTTCTGTGAAAAATGTCCTTGGTAATTTGATAGCGATTGCACTGAATCTGTAGATTGCCTTGGGTAGTATAGTCATTTTGATAATATTAACTCTTCCAATCCACGAGCATGGTATATCTTTCCATCTATTTGTGTCATCTTTGATTTCTTTCATCAGTGGCTTGTTTTCTGAGTACAGGTCCTTTGTTTCTTTAGGTAGGTTTACTCCTAGGTATTTTATTCTTTTGGATGCGATGGTAAACGGGATTGCTTCCCTAATTTCCTTTTCTGCTGTTTCACTGTTAGTATATAGAAACGCTGTTGATTTCTGTGTATTGATTTTGTATCCTGCAACTTTGCCAAATTCGTGGATAAGCCCTAACAGTTTTCTGGTAGAGTCTTTAGGATTCTCTAGGTATAGTATCATGTCATCTGCAAATAGCGATAGTTTTACTTCTTCCTTCCCAATTTGGATTCCTTTTATTTCTTTTACTTCTCTGATTGCTGTGGTAGGACTTCCAGAACTATGTTGAAGAGTAATGGCGAGATCGGACATCCTTGTCTTGTTCCTGATCTCAGCGGGAATTCTTTCAGCTTTTCACCATTGAGAATGATGTTTGCTGTGGGTTTGTCGTATGTGGCCTTTATCGTGTTGAGGTAGGTTCCTGTTATGCCCACTTTCTGAAGGGTTTTTATCAGAAATGGGTGTTGGATTTTGTCAAAGGCTTTTTCCGCATCTATTGAGAGGATCATATGGTTTTTATTCTTCAGTTTGTTAACATCTTTTAAAATACATATGTAGCTAAGCATCCCAGTTTGTTCATTTAGTGTTATTTTCTGTCTATGTACTAATGCATACATTTGGAATTACTATCCTAGCTAAATAGTCCTGTCTTCTTTCCTCCCTTGATACAAAAGAGTCTGTTCTGTTCCAAAGGCCAACGGCATCCACATAATGTTGTGGCTCAGCAGTTAATGAACCCGACTAGTATCCATGAGGCTTTGATGTGAACCATGATACGTCTTGGATACCTGGGGGAAGATACCCAAGTTGGAATATCAGGTTATCAATAGGATGTATTGGGGTGGTGGCTAGAAAGAAGATTTTGATGGGAGATAGAAATTTGGACATTGTCTGCAAGTAGATAGGTAAAATAAATTATAGGCAAATGCTTAGCAGAACCTAGGCCTTAGGAAATTGGTCTTTAGTGCAGGTAGAAAGGAAGGGCTAGCAAAAAAGCTGGAAGAGCAGTGCCCAATGAATGAGGAGGCAAAATCCAGAAAGCAAGACATTATGGAAATAAACAAGAGTATTTGAGAAAGGAAGAGAAGGGGTTAACAGTGTAGAATTCTCTAGAGAGGACTAAATGATAAGGTTCAGTGTAAGCTAGGAGTCTCCATATTAGATTGAATCGTGTGAAATTGCCAGTTTTGTAGTTTAAAAAAATAGTCAAATACTGATGCTTTTGTATGGTTTAACATAATGCAGAGTGGGCTCGAAAGGTATTTATTTCAGGGGAACATCTCTTCCATGAGGTCAGGAACATCTGTAACCACAATTGTTGTACCCACCCCCCCAAATATCCTTTGTCTTTCTGTTTACCTAACTTCTCTCAGAAAATTTCCATTTACCTGGGTTTTATTCTAAAGCTTAGAAAAGCCATTGAAGGATTGGCTTCAATGAAAGATCTGATTAGGTTTAGGTTTTTTGGGTTTTTTTTTTTTTTTTGTAACTGTAAACCAGTATACCCCTGTCTCTTTTCACCCACAGTTCTTTGCCCAGCAAGTAGTTTATAGCAGGAGTTGGATACTTTATGTCCCAGAGAGGTTCTTGCTTGAATATGCAGCACCAATCCCAATCTAAGAGTATTTTCCCTAGTGTCTGACAATATTAGGGGCGTTTATGTCTCACCATACAGATTATATGACCTTTTCACCTTAACCTGTTATTACCTTAGATGCCCAAATGGTGGCATTTGCCATTTCAGTGTAGAGATGTCCTGAGTTACAGAGTCAAGGCTGGTTCACTTTGATGGCAACACAGACCCTGGATGAGGAGTTGGGTATCCTGGCATCTGGTGCAGCATCATGAGCTAGTTTTTAAATTTTTTTCCTCCAATTTTTTAAATAACTAGATTGAACAGAATGATTTCTTTTAGTTTTATTTTAGCTCTAATAGTTTGTTTATATTAATAATTTTATATTCAGACAGATGGAGTTCCCTGGTGGCCCAGTGGTTAAGGATCCTGTGTTGTCACTGCTGTGGCTCGAGTTTGAGCCCTGGCCCAGGAACTTCTGCATGCTGTGGCAGCATCCAAAAAAAAAAATTAAAACAGAATATAAGACTTCTCTTCATTTACTTATGTTTTGTCTCAGGAAGTAAGTGAGTAAGTGTCTCAGTGAGTAAGTAAGTTTCTCACAGGCCAGGACCTGAGGCTGATGCTGATATGCTTGTTTATCCTCCCCACCCCCCTGAATATATGTGTTTTTCTTTCTTGGCTGCACCCATGGCAATGTGAAAGTTCTGGGGCTGGGAATCCAACCCATGCTGCCGCAGAGACAATGCCGGATCCTTAACCCACCGCACCAGAGTGGGAACTACCCCCTCCCCCTGCCAAGTATTATTTAATGTGAGCCAGTTTTTTCAAATGCAAAATCTCACTTAAGAATTTAGATTTCTGGTCTCACTGTTAAAAAAAAAAATCGCAATCTGTGGTTGCATGGGGCTGGCATTCCTACAGGGCAACGATCAGCTGGGTCTGAGCAGCACCTGCCCCCCTATTAGACTGGCACTTTATGTTCTAGTTCATGACCCTCAGCATTCTGTGCTCTTTCTCATACGCTGCACACTTCCTGCATGATTTTCCCATTTCTTGTAGCTATTTGAGTTTGAACGACCCAGCCTGACCCAAGCTGGAAAACATCTCGGTGATGAAACCTGAGTGTGATGTGAACCCTGTACAGGTGTGCAGCTCAGCTTCTCATTACTTTCTGTTGAGATTTCTGAGAGTCCTGTACACTTGGTCAAAGTATTGGCTAAAAATAGATATGTAAATTAAGGGAGCAGGACTTGGCTGTGTTGAGTCATGATTTTAACCAGTGCCCCTGAGCAGTATTGCTCAACCCTGGATACCCATTAGAGCCATCTGGGGAGCATTAAAAAAAATACTTTTAGGTGGAAAGTGAAACAAGGCCTAAAAGGACAAAAAAAAAAAAAAAAAAAAATCAGCATGACCCAGCCGAATCCAGACTTGCAGACTCCTTCTTATCGAACAGGCCCTTGTAATGAATGAGTTCCCAATGACAAAGATAGCCCCAAGGCCACGAACTACATGGCTCAACAAAATGACCCCTGTCTATAAAAGACCAAGCACTCCCTGAGGCAGGGCCTGAGTCTTGCTTGCTCAGAGCTCCCAATCACTCTGTTGGTAAATAAACCCTGCTTGCAATCTCATTGCTCCAGCTTCTGCCTTCTTATTCCCCACAGTTCTAAAACATACCTATGCCTAAATTTCACCCCGGAGCAGTTAGAACAGAATCTCTGGAGGAGAGGCCCAGCTATCAGTATTTTTTAAAAAAATCAATTGTTCTAATATGCATCCAGAGTTGAGAAATACTGCCGTAGGAGCTATGAACACAGCAGCAAATCCTGACATCATCAGCCTTGAGAAATCCTCAGAAGGTCTGGGGAGTTAATTGTGGCTGGTTTACAGTTTCTCTGGAGTCACTAAAAATGATGCCAAATAACCTCCCTCCTCAGAAGTTGGGATGCCCATCTGTCTGAAATTCCCATCCTACCTGGTGGTATTCATGAGATGCACCCCCAGCACGGGTAATCCAGTCATTGATCTCTCCATCTATGCAAGTATGCAGGGTAGGGTGAGGGTGAGAAGAGACCTAAATGGACCGAGGAAAAGAAGCGAGAAATGGGACGTTGGTGTTTTACTGATCTCAGTGGCCATTTGCCTGTTAGGGAAAAATGTGATTTCCATCTTAGCTTTTCAGATGATTGATGAAAGAGCCCAAGCAACCTGGTGGTAAAACAAAGATAGAAACCTCACAAGTTGTTTTCCATTTAATGTTTTTCCTTTCCAATGTCCCCATTCGGGCTACTTTGATCTGGAAAGTCTGGGAGATGAATTCGTTCTGAGTACTGTTGAAGAATTCAGAGACTAGGGAAAAATCCAAAAGTCGTGGCAGTCCCATTGATTGTTGCCCAAGTTTTCGTCGATAAACAATTTTTCTGAACAACCCCGAATGACAGGGTGAGGAGAAGAGCTTGAAACTGTTGAGGAACTCAGTGACATTCTCCTTGTCTGCCTCCCCAGGAACATCAGAACAATAGGCTTTGATTCTGAGTCTAATATGGAATTGAAAAATTGCAGACTTAGGGTTGATGATGACTACAACCCAGCTGGAGCATTCACTGAACAATGGCAGGAAGGTTTGGTGGAGCCACAAGGGAACGATGAGCTTTAAAGGACACAGCCTAATTTCTCTCTGCAGCTGGGTGTCATTGACTAATGAAAATATATTGGCACGCTGCTCATGGGTTATTGTTCCCTGTAACTGCACCTCTTAGCTGGGGATTTGTAAGCAGGCCATGATTGAAAGCAATATGAGTGTGCTCAGTTATTAAAGTATTCCACATACAGCCTGCCCTATTTATTGGAAACAAAGTTTGACAAGATTATGTTGAAACGAAGAGCAGATAATGAAACATCACCGTGCAGAGGCACTGCCAATGTCAACTGGGCAGAATTACAGTCCTTAAATATTTATACAGGAAAATGAAATGCAACTCTTAATACTTCCAGGAAGTGATCCAGTGTGAGAGGAGAAATAGACATGAGGAATAGGACCCAGGGCCACTTGTAACAGGCCAATTTATCATTTTTATAAAATGGCTGCATGTCTCATTTGCAGGAAGTCTTCAAAGAATGGGGAAAAGCATAACTACCTCTAAACCTCTGAAAATGAGACATGTTTAAACAAGTGTCCAATAGCCTGATGACTAAATTTAGGTTTGAGAAGGACTTCATGTTTATGAGGGTTATGTCTTTCAGACTGACTTAAGATCTAGCCTATTTATTTAGTCATTTAAAAAGAACACTTAATGAACTTGGGTAATGTTATTTTGTTTTACTTTGGTATTTTTGGGGAGGAGAAATTGCTAGGAGCCAATGAAAGCAAAAGTTCCAACAGGCATATTCATCTTAAAAAGCTATAAAAAGCAACAGGAAAGGAATTACTAGTCTAGGGATCAAATCTGATTTTAATCCAAGGTTTGCCTCTGGTTGGACTTCAGAGAAGGTTGCTTTCTCATTCTGGTAGTGTATACTTTGTGTGTGTGCATGTGTGTGTAGGAGGGTTTGATAATTTTTGCCCAAGTAAAAATACTTACATGTCTTATAGTCAGCAATTTTTTTTAAGAAGTTTACATTTATTCATGCTCGAGGAACTAGCAAGGAAGGCCATGAAGAGCCTGAACTTTTCTGGATTCTGGGGTCTTAGGATTCAGCCCACCCCAGCCCTCACCCTTCAGTTCTCCCCATCTCTCCTTTTAGCAATTCCCTCACTCTGTCACATAAGCCTCATGTCCTTCAGGCTCTCCACTCCACATCTTTTCTCCACTTGCCCCCTAGTCTACTCATTCTTTGCCCTTTAGTAATCCTCTTCTAGGTGGGCAGCCCAGGAGTGACTTTTGCAGGCTGGAGATCCCCCTCCCTGCTGTTGAGTTGTAGGTTGATGGAGCAAAGTCAATTCGACGTTGCTTAAAATGCTGCTCTGAAAGCAAAATGACAACCACTCAACTGAAATTTAGCAGAAGCCTTCAAAAGGCTGTTAAAAGCATGACATTCAATATAGAATGCCCTGAACTACATAGTCATAAGAAATACATTTTGTATAAATCGATACATTTGATTAATCAGTCATTTGGCAAACTGCTCATTTGCTGAATTTATTTTCAATGGATTGCACTAGAGTGAAAACCGAACTCTTCTTTTGCTTCTCCCTTTCCTTCTTTCCATCCTCCAACAGGCTTTTTTATTTTTAATTGTCCTCAGTCAACACCAAGTCTGTTGATGACTTTTTTGATATTAAACTGAATAAAGTAATTGTCAGGGAAATGTAAAAGATGGAAAAAGAACATAGTTTAATTGCAGCTGTTTCCAAACTATGTTCCAGGAATAGTTTTCCAAAGCCTTTGTTTTTAAGAGTTTAACAGCAAAGTTTGATTCAAAAGCATTGTGAGGTTGCAAGGGGTATTAAAAACTGTTACTCTTGCAATTACTTTTCTGAGTCCAGATTTTCTCACTGCCATGTAATAAAATAAATTTGAATGCTGACACTGATTTGTTGGCATCCATAATCCCCAATTTCAAAAATTTTCAAAAATCTCATTTTTCTCTTTGATGGATGTTAAAGTAAATGCTGCACTTAAGACCTATAAATAATTTTATACTCATAAAATGCAGCCTTTATCAGTTATATATATTGAGTTACATAAAGGTTTGGTTCTGAGGAAAAATGGTTTAAAAATGCTTGAGTTTGCTTTGTGGCTCAGTGGTAACGAACCTGACTAGTATCCATGAGGATGCAGGTTCCATCCCTGGCCTTGCTCAGTGGGTTTAAGAATCTGGTTCTGAGCTGTGATGTAGGCTGGCAGCTGCAGCTCCAATTTGACCACTTAGCCTGGCAACTTCCATATGCCATGGGTATAGCCCTTAAAAAAAAATAAATACATAATGCAAACTATTGCTTTTACAATGGATTAGCAACGAGACATTGCTGTGTAGCATTGCGAACTATGTCTAGTCACTTATGACGGAGCATGGTAATGGGAGAAAAAAGAATGCGTGCATGTATGTGTAAATGGGTCACCATGCTGTACAGTAGAAAAAAAATTGGGGAAATAATAATACAAAAAATTAGGGGGCCTTAAGAGTTCTCATTGTGGATCAGCAGGTTAAGACTAGTATCCATGAGTATGCTGGTTCAATCCTTGGCCTTGCTCAGTGGGTTAAAGGATCTGGCATTGTCACAAGGCATGTGTAGGTTGCTGATGTGGCTCGGATCTGGCGTTGCTGTGGTGTAGGCCAGCGGCTACTTCTCCGATTTGACCCCTAGCCTGGGAAGCTCAACCTGCTGTGGTGTAGCCCTAAAAAAGAAGACAAAAAAATTGGGAGGCTTTAGTTTAAATCTGTGTAATAAGAGAGAACTGAACTAGTACCTTTTGAGGGGATATAATTTGGAAATGAATCCTTTGTTGGTTGCATAATTTTGCAAATATTTTCTCCCAGTCGGTAAGGTTTTTCATATTGTTTATGGTTTTGAATTAGTATCTTTTTTTGAAGAGCAAGAAAACAAAAACCTATGTGAGGATTAAGAATCCCAGGAGATATTTGAATGTTTAAAATGCTTGGTGCCAAGAAATGTCTAGTATGTGATAAATGGGGAGGAATAATCTTTGTCTCAGATTCATGTCATGCAGCTCTACACGGTACTCAACTCCTCTGGACCTTGGCTAATGGCCCTGCTTATTGTATTGCTCTGAAAAATAAAGAGGCCAGTGTGGAAAATTCATGAATACCCAAGGCTGATTGTGTAAGGTACAGTCTGTTTCTATCTGTGAGGACCTTGAAGTTGACGTTCAGTAAATGCTGAACATACTTGGTAAGGTTTTCACACACCCCAGATTGGTGAATACCTCTCATCTTTAACATGTACCTTGGCTTGTAAACTTGAGATGCTTGATGAGAGTGACTGCTTGAACAATTTTGAGCAGAAAATAATGGCCCCATAAGTATTCAGATATTTCTGCAGCCTACTATACTTGGTCATTAAGCATTCTTTTTTTTTTTTTTTTTTAAAAAAAAGGCTGCACTCATGGCATGTGGAAGTTCCTAGTCTAGGGGTCGAAATTGGAATTGCAGCTGTTGACCTATACCATAGGCCCAACCAGGCCAAATCCAAGCTGTGTCTGCGGCCTACCACAGCTCACAGCAACGCCGGATCCTTAACGCACTGGGTGAGGCCAGGGATCAAACCTGCATTCTCATGGATACTAGTCCAGTTCACTACTGCTGAGCCACAATAGGAACTCCAATCATTAAGCATTGTTGATTTAAATTCCTGCTTTATACAAATGACAAGTGACTATATATCTTGGTCCTGTGAAAGCATTCTAGAAGTGTCAAAATCTCAGATATTAAATACTAGACTTCTGAGGGTCTTCTGAATGGGCGAGTACTACTTGATGTTGAAGGCTCAGACTCCAGATTTTGAAAGAATCTGAAGGTCAGCTTTGCTGCTTAACTGCCTGAGTTTCTGTGGGCATGCTAGTGGACTTCAGGTTCATTCATTGTAAGGTAAGAATAATAAATTTCTAGGTCCAAAATAAGATTCTAGCATTTAGATAAAACCAGGAGTCTGAATAGTTGATTTTGTTAGTTAATATTTTTAAGTGACCAATTAGCCTAACTTACCAAAATCATCAATTTACCTAAAACTTAGGTCCTTGTATTAAATGTTTATAAAGCTCATTGCATTTAATATTGAATGGATGGTCCTAATAGCTTTGGGAGATTTCTGTAAAGTTACTTTTTTTAAACTTGACTGGTTTTCATTTCATTTTTGTAGCATTATTTTAAAGAATAGTCAATTGGTTGCAAGCTAGGATTGTCATGGTGGTTTGATAATTGTATAAATAGATGTAATAATCAAAATATTTTTTCATTATACTACATTTCAGACTCTCAAATGGGATTTTTTTTCAGTTTATTTCTAATTTCTTCGGATCCTTTGGTGTGCCATTTCCTATTTTATTCCTCTTCTATCATTTTTAGGTTTTTTTCTCCATCAAATTATCAAGTAGCAAATCAACTTCTTTTTGGACTTGTGAAGTGTAGATATTTGGCCAATTGATTTTCAGCACATTGGGCTGCTTCTGTTAAGTTCAGCAAATATTTCTTGTGCCTATGATATGCCGACCTTGGCTCTGGTTATCCTGTGAGAACAAGACAGACAAGGTCCTGCTCTTGAATTTTCCATTCCAGTGGAGGAGAGCAACAATAAACAAAAGGTGGTAACTGCTATGAAGAAAACACAATAGGTTGTCAAAATAGTGCTCCCACACTGGGGCAGGGGGTTGCTATTTTAAATAAAGGTGGTTGGAGAAGGCTTCTAGAAGGTGAGGATGCTGAGATCAGGAGATTGTTGGGAGGGGCAGTTGTAAACCTTGGGGCAGGAAAAGATTGATGGGGTAGTGAGAGAACAAAAAGCAGTGGCCGAAGACAATATTCACTTGCTTTGCTATTGTGGTTGAGGTGCGTGCGGCCTAAATGCATCTCTCTCTCTCTTTCTTTTTTTTTTTTTTTTTGTGGGATGCTTGGTTTACCAAATGACCATTCATCTAAAGATTGGGTATTTGTGGCTATGTTATTTTTTCCCTCTTCTGCCCTATAAACATTAAATATTGCCTATACTCAGGAACCCAGCAGCACTATGGGAACAAAAGATATGCATATATACAAAACAATCAATCAAGCTGGACAGTTTGGGCAAAAGGTTTCCAGAATACACTTTCATTGATAGAGTTTTAAACTGCTGTAGCAGCGTTTTAGTGCCTGATTAATGGGTTCATTTACTTCAAAGCCTGCTTCAAACCATAACCTCTTTGGGAAAAAAAGAGTATATTAAAAAGAAGTTTCAGGAAAACTCGTCAGCATTATTTCATTTATAAAACTTTCTTGTACTAATCTTCACTCTAACAAAAACTTCACTGGATGCTGATGTGATATAAGGACTTAAGTAGGAAAAAGCCTTTTATTTCAGAGCAATATATGGAGAGCCTACAGAAGAAAATGAAAAATGAGATAGGAAAAACATACTCGAGTCACTTTGAAAATAAAGGTGGGGGATGCCCTGGAATCATGTCTGCTCCTTAGTGTAAAACTTGGCTTCCAAATGAATCACAGTAAGAAGGCTGAAGAGTCACTTGGGAGTTGATCAGATAAAGCATTAAGTCAACATCTCCAGAGAAGGTCAATGAATCTTTGGTGCCATTGGAGATTCTTTGAGGGATTTTAATAGCACCACCTGTCTGAGCGGATTGGAATCCTGCTTGAGTGTCTGTGTCACCTGGGAAGCTTGTTAAAAAGATTTCTGGGCCCTAGCTCAGATCTCTGGGTAACAGTCTCCAGAGAAGGGACAATAGAGACATAAACAAATACTTTCCAGGTGATTCTGAGGCAGTGGGAATACAGCCTTATACTTCGAAGTCATGATTGAGTGTTAAGAGAGAAAACCAAATCCTCACCAGAAAATTCTAGAGAAATAGTTTCCAAACTGTGTTTTCATAGAAAAATAACTGAGCTGGCAGTGGGGGTGGGAGTGGTGAGTGGCCAAACAGCAAGGTTCTGAAATCCATGGCCCTAATTCAACATAACAACTCCATTTTTATACATCTTAAACTGTATTTTTAAAAATATGAAATAATCTGATCTTGAACTTAGTTGTATTAAGGTAATATACCCTCATGCCAGTTGTGTGTAAGATAGATAGTAGCAGTAAAGCTGTGGGATACTTAAAGCAAGGCCTGACAAAGAGCTCTGGCTGGATTTAATTCCAGGCAAACTTAAGTGTTGTGGTCTCTAGTTTTCACATTACCATTTGTCCTCTGGTTGTCCAAAGCCGCACTACCTGCTGGGAAGATCTGGTAATTAAACTAAGCTCCTGGTAGGGCAATTGTCCGAGCTGTGACCTACGCTGCAGCTGCAGTAATGCCAGATCCTTTAACCCACTGCACCTCACTGGGGATCAAACCCATGCCTCTGACATGACCTGAGCTGCTGCAGTCAGATTCTTAACCCACTGTACCACAGTGGGAACTCCCAGGCTGCTGTTAATGGGAGGTCCTTGCTGCTTGCTGATAAGCAGGATAATAATTATAGCCCCTTTGTACAGGGATGAAGTGGGGGATTCCCCTGACCTTGTTGGATAGCTTTGGGGGGCTGCCTTAGCTTCCTTCTGGCTCTAGGGGTCTAGGTGGCTCTTACTTGAGCAGAGGCTATGATAGTTCTCAAGTACTGGCTCACTTCCTTTCTTTGCAATGATTTGAAATCTGGTCATCTTACCTCTTTTCCAATCAACTTAACTCCTGAGTAATGCTTCTCTTTTTCTCTCCTTTGCATGGGCAGCCCTTGTCCTCAGAGTGAATAATCTGGCCTTTTTTCCATTCTCTCTGGATTAAGGCATAAACTTTGTGTCTTGTTTCTTCAAGGTTTGCATTTTGAATTCCAAAATTCCTAGCTCTTGCTTCTCAAACACTTTGAATTTCAAGATGATGCCTCTGTCATGAGTTTCAAAACTAAAAATTTGACCAAATTCTCTGCACTTGACTGTGTCACTTGTCCCTGAAGCCTCAGTGGTTATGGTATCTTTTTACTGGGTTGGGGGTGGGGAATGATAATTAAGTTTTTTTTAAAAAAAGTAATTTCTTAGAATGTTACATTGTTTTTTTTTTTCTTTTTGGTTGACACCCAGGCATGTGGAAGTTCCCAGGCCAAGGATCAAACTTACATATAGCTGTGGCAGTGCTGGATCCCTAATCTGCTGTGCCACAGGAGAACTTGGTTTATTCATTAAAATATTACCCTATTGTGATATGGACCCCATGCTGAAGATGGAAGACATGTTTTGATAATATAGTAAATAACATTTTTAAAGCCAGTAATAAAAAAAAAAACTCCTGAAACAAGTGAGTACCTGGATACTGAGGAGCTTGACATAAGAAGACATTTTATGAATGAAACTTCGAATGGGTTGAAGGATAAGACTAGAGTCATTATACTTCGTGTCTGTGTTAAACTAATGAAGAAAGAAAGCCATGTATAAAAAAAACTAGTTCCAGTTTTATCCAAGCATTAGAAAGAATTAGTACTCACCCATGAACTGAGTGTGCATCTGCAATAATACGTACAATAGGTACATAGCACAGATAGAGACAACATGATGGCTATTGTCAGTCATTGATTTGTGGCTTGAGGAGGAGGAAAGATAAATCTGTTTTATTATCTTGCCTCTTTATGGATAAATTTTCATCCATAGGAAAATTGTCTAATTGGCTTGCTTTGTGGCTTAAGTAAGGCTTTATGCCATGGTCAGAGGTAATAGTCTAAAAAATGCTTTAAGTACTTGCCAGGGAGTATAATTTGAGTTCAGTGCCATGTAATACCTTATAATAGCTTCTCCAAGAGAAGCAGTATCTGTGGAAGGATTATTTGAAAGATAGGGAATTCATTCATTTGTCTTAATAATTCTCAATGAGGCTGCAATTGTCATTTGAGAACATTAGAATTCTGCATTGTGTGTAACTTTTTTATGCGCTGTGGTATGTTAAAATCCCCAGATGTTGTTCACCACATGTCACTGATGTCTACCACTCATCAACATAACAACTAACGATGGCCCTCTCATGGTTCCAAAGCCATACCACCCCTCGCTAGGTACAACTGCTGGCAAGTCTAAAATATACTAAATGACAACCCAGAGAACTGTGTACCTGAATAGATTATATAGGCAGCCCAATAGAATCCTAGCTAGTATAATTAAAAAAAATACATCATAGCTTTGTGATGAGCTCATATACATCATAGCTCCTTTTTTACCACACAGATTTTTTGGTCAGTAGAATTAAACTCTGATTTTTCTGAGATGGTATTGGGAGATACTTTGTTCTCTGGTATCAGCAGTGGTGCTTTTTGTGAATAAAATGGTTTTTTTTTTCTCCCCATACATTCTATGAAACCTGAGATTTCATTAAAAAAGAAAGAAATCGCATCCATAGTCGTATTGGCAGTTGGCAAAGCTTAGAGCCAAAAGTGTTGGTCTACCTCTGACATGAATGCCATTGTGTTCTGACCTCATTAGTGGCTTCCCATTAGTTTCCTGTAATTAGTTACCTTTTGGCTCATATATTTTTTAATTGTTAATGGGATTTTATTTTGCTTTGTTAGAGGAATGTTTATAAATGGCTTGAAATCCCTTTTAGATCAAGGTAAGAGAAAAATGTGTACTTAAATTTATATAATATAGCTTGTGGTGTGTGAAACTTGCGGATGTAAATTTGAGTGTATTTGTGATAGCCAGATAATTTTAGTTTCTAATCACCAGTAACAGTTGGAAATTAAAGTAAAACTTAATAGAACAGCTAAATTATGGAATTTAATTCCTATAACGGCACGATTGTTGAATTTCCTAATTGTCATTTCTTGGTACATAATCTTCATACATTAAAAATAGTGTAACTCCATGCTTCCTAGCAATCTTGTCCATTCTATTGCCTCCTCTAATTTTCTAAATTTGAGCAGAGTCACAAAATTAAAGGATAATTTATACTGACATGTGTTTGTTAATAATGCCAGTTTATGATTTTTGCAAAGTGCTATTTATATTTGAAATGAAGTGTTGGACTAACTATTTTTAGTCCCTTGTACCTCTAGAATTTCAACAGTTGGAAAGATACACTTACTTTCCCTTGGAGGTGTTTGTAAACAGTATCTCTAAGAGTTGGGAATGTTTTGGGGAAGAAGTAACTGATTTGAGATATGTAAAAAATTCTTCCTCATATTAAGTAAGTTTTACTACTTAATCACCTTTGTTTTGGCATGGAAACACAGAACACATGAATAAAGTTGAAAATATAAAGCCTTAAAACACTAATAAAAGATGCTTGTGTGCATAAATGAAATATTCTTGAAGGTAAGCATGCTTTTATTTGCAAAGATTTCTGTATCTTTGGTAGGAGAACGTTCAGTATTGATTTGAGAATGTAATGGTTTGAACTCTATTTAAGGTCACTGAAAAATTAAAACAAAACACCGAAACCTCAAACTTGCTTGACAGCTCAGGAAGCTAGATGCTCAGAAACAGAGGAAAGAGAAAAATAGAACATATTTGAACTAGAATTCAGGCAAGACTCTAACCCGAAAGTGTACATGGGCATGCATGCGTGTGTGCGTGAATATGCCGACACGCCCATGTGCCTGCATGGGTTTTCTCTCATTGTCCCTCTGTCTGACATTGAAATAGTGCCTTTTATTTGGACAGAAAGAACATGCCTGAAAAATACAGCTTTGAAAATCGAAATTACAAGTTATAGGCTGTTATTAGGATGTTAGACTAGACTGTGGCAGAGGGACAAGGCAAACAAGTCACAATGAAATTCAGAAATAAAAAGATATGCTGCCAAAGGAGAACTCACTGAGCTGCTAGCCCTGTTTTTTTTCCCCTAATAAAATGATTTTTGAGAGACTTCTCAGCCAGAAAGGTAAACCATTCTCAAAATTTAAAAGTGCCAGTCATCTATAAAGACGGAAGCCAGAACAGAAGGAAATTTGTGATGAAGGAAATTTGTGATGAAGGACAGAAGGAAATTTGTCACTTAAAAGTCAGAAGATGAGAGACAATAGAGCTTCTGTAGCCAAGTTAATTATTTAGGGGCTTGGACTCAGCTTCAGGATTTTCCCTCTCTTGAAGCTTCTGTTTTCTCTTCCTTGCTTTGGCCTGTCTTTTCACCATTAAACAGCAGTGAAAGGCAAGGAAAGAAGAAAAAAAAAAAACTACTAACCAAGCCTGTGTTGCAGCAATGGTTGGTCCAAAGCAATACAATTCAAGGGTAGAACAAAATAGTCAAGTTTTGCCTTTGACTTTTTAGTTCAACTCTTCATAACCAGATAATGATGACTTAATCATCTGTCAATTTGGTGAGTACAAATGGTGAAGGAATAGGTATGGAGCCTGACTGGGATGTGTACAAGCTGAATTGACTTCTTTTCTTAGAAGTAGAGACAGCTGGTGAAACCGAATCTCTCATTGTGGGGCCGATACACAAATTGCTCAGTTGGATAAATGTATATGCGTACATGGACATTAGAATAAATCATTCTGCCTGTGTTGCTCACACTGAGAAATCCTTTGGCACCCTGTGGTAATTTTAAAACAAAAATGATCATTCTTAAAGGAAACTTTTGATTTTGGAACAGTTTCTGATGTATAGAATTATTGCAAAGATAGAGAGTTCTCATGTACCCCATATCCAGTTTCATCTATTAACATCTTACGTTAATAGCAAACATTTGTCTGTGAATAAACCAGTATTGGTACATGATTATTAACTAAATTCCATACTTTAGTTTTTCTCAGTTTTTCTCTAATATCCATCCTCTGTTTCAAGATTACTTCCGGGATACTACACTCCTGACTCCTTGATCTCCTTTAGGTTGTCATGGTTTTTCAGACTTTCCATATTTGGGGTGACTGCCATTTTTTAGGGTTACCGGTCAGATATCTTGTAGAATGTCTTTCAATTTGGGTTTGTTTGATGTTTTCTTCTCATGATTATGGGGGTAATGTGTTTTTGGAAGCAAGATCACAGAGGTAAAGTGCTGTTGTCATCAAATTATAAGTACATACTGTGAGTATCACTTACATCACTGCTGATGTTGACCTTAATCACCTGGCTGAGGTTGTATTTGTCAGTTATCTCCATTGTAAAGTTACTCTTTTTTCCTCCCTTTTCCATTCTGTGCTCTTGAGAAGAAAGTCACTATGAGTAACACACACTTGAGCAAAGAGTTACGATGCTCCACTTCCTTAAGGCTGTTTATCTACATAAACTATTTGGAATTCTTCTCCTTGGGTAGATTTATTATCCCTTATTTATTTATTCAATCATCAGTATTAATTCCTAGCTATTTGTATTACAACTTGGGTTATAATCTGGTGCTATATATTTTGCTGTTTGGATTGTTGCAGTTCATTGTGACTGTGGGTTTTGTTGTTGTGGTTTTTGTTTTGTTTTGTTTTGTTTTTGAGCATTTTGAAACATTTAGACATTTTGAAATGCTCCAGGCTTATGCAGTGGATTAGAGTGATTTTTCTGAATATTGAACCAACCTTGCACACCTGGAATAACTCCCACTTGAATGTAGTACGTAGTTATTTTTGGATTTGATTGGTTAATACTTTGTTGAGGATTTTTGGATGTATATTAAGGAGAGATAATGGCTCATAGTTTTCCTTTCCTTATAATGTTATCTGGACCCTAGTTTTCCTTTCTTGTAATGTCACCTTGTTTTGTTATTAAAGTAATGCTGGCCTCATAGACTGAGTTAGGAAGTCTTCTCTTCGTCTGGGAAATACTGGTATAATGTCTTCATTACATGTTTGGTAGAATTTACCAGTGAAACCATCTGGATCTGGTGATTTCTTTTTTGGAAGGTTGTTTTACTCACTCACTTGCTTTAATGGCTAATCTAAATAGCCCTATATCTATTTCTTCTTGTGTGAATTTTGGTAGTTATGTGTTTCAAGAAATTGGTCCATTTCATTTAAATCATTAAATTTGTAGAGAGATGTTCAAAGTATTCCTCTATTAATCCTCTTATGTCCATGAATAGTAGCGATGACTCCTCCTTCATGTCTAACATTGGTAACTTGTGAGTTCTCTATTTTTTCTTGGTTAGCTTGGCTAAAGGTTTATCAATTAAAAAACATTTTTTTCCCCTCAAGAACCAGCTTTTGGTTTTGTTGATTTTAATCTATTTTCCTGTTTTTAATTTGACTGATTTCTGCTCTCATTTTTATTACTTGTTTTCTTCTGCTTGCTATAGGCATAAATTGTTTTTATCTCTAGCTTCCTAGGGTATAAGCTTAAGTTATTGATTTTTCATCTTTTTTTCTAATATGTGCATGTAACGGTATAAATTTCCTTTTAAACCCTGTTTTTGCTGCATCCCAGAAATTTTGCTAAGTTGTATTTTCATGTTAATTTAATTGAAAATATTTTAAAGCCTCTCATGAGAGTCTTGTGTGACCCATGTGATGCTTAGAAGTATATTGTTTAATTTCCAAATATTTGAAGATTTTTCCAGCTGTCTTTCTGTTAGTGACTTCTAGTTTAATTTCACTGTCGTTTGAGAATATACTTTCTATGACTTTTAATCTTTTAAATTTGTTAATGTATGTTTTGTGGCCCAGAATGTGGTCTATCATGGTGAATGTTCCTTGCAAGCTTGAGAAGAATGTTTTTTGTCATTGTTAGATAGAGTCTTGTACATAGGTCAATTAGATTATGTTGAATGGCAGTACCTTTCAAGTCAACTGTATCTTTACTGATTTTTTTTGCCTACTTGATCTGGCAGTTACCAATGGAGGTGGCGAGGGCTGAAGTAGTGAATTTTTCCTTTTATTCTTTCATTTCTATTGGGTTTGTGCCTCATGTATCTTGATGTTTTATTGTTAGGTGCACACATGTTTAGGAATGTTAGAGAATTGATTCCTTTATTATTCTGTAGTGGCTGTTTTTAATCTCTGATGTTTCTCTGTTGTGAAATCTGCTTGGTCTGAAATTAATAAAGCTACACCGACCTATTTTCTTTTGATTAGTGGTAGCATGGTACAACTTTCTCTATCCCTTTACTTTTATCCTATCATTCTATGTTTAAAAAGTTGTTTTCTTATATACAATATAATGATTGGGTCTTGTTTTGTATCTAGTATGGCAGTCACTGTTTTTTAATTGTTGAGATCATTCACATTAATTTTTGATATATTTGGGTTAATATGACCCATGTTTGTAACTTTTTTGCTTATTACCAGAGGTTTTATTTTCCTGCCTTTTCTGGTTTTTCAATGAGCATTTTATAGAATTCAATTTAGTGGTTACCTTACAGTTTAACATACACATTTTTAACTAATATAAGTCCACCTTCAGATAACATTACTGCATTTCATGTGTAGTTCAGTTACCTTATAGCATTGTTTTCTCAGTTCCTCCCTTCCATTCCTTGGGACATTGTATTTGCTTATGCTATAATCAAGCAATGCATCGTTGTTATTATTACTTTAAACAGACACTTGTATGTTAGAACAATTCAGAAAAAATATTTCAGCCTCATTTATTCCTTCTATGATTCTCTCCTTTTTGATGTAGAGCTAAGCTTCTGACTTAAAAGATTTTCTTCAGGCAGAAGGAAAATTATTTAGCATTTCTTGCAGGACAGATCTCCTGGTAATGAATTATCTTGCTTGTCTGAGAAAGCCTTTATTTCTTCCTAATTTGTGAAGGATAATTTCACTGGATATATAATATCAGATTGGTGTTTTTTTTTCTTTCATTAAGTTAAACATTTCACTGTATTCTTTTTTTTTCTTTCCCATGGGTTCCAATGAGAAGTCAGATGTAAATTATATTGTTATTTCTGTACAGGTGTTTTTATTTTCTAGTTTTTAGATATTCTCTTTGTCTTTGGTTTTCTGAAGTTTGAATATGATATGCCTGGATGTGTGTGTATATTTTTATTTCTCCTGCTTGGTGTTTTTTTAAGCTTCCTTGGTGTGGTTTTCTATATTTTATTAATTTTGGAAGGTTCTTAGCCATTATTAACTTTAAAATTTTATTCTGGTGTTCTTTTTTGTTTTTTTTTTTGTTTTTTTTTTTTTTGCATCCCTGGCATATGGAAGTTCCTAGACCAGGGATTGAGTCTGAGCCACAGCTGCAGCAACACTGGATCCTTAACCCACTGAGCCAGGAAGGGGGTCAAACTCACCCCCCCAGCAGCAACCAGAGCCCCTGCAGAGACAACACCAGATTCTTAACCTGCTGTGCCACAAGGGAACTCCTCTTCTCCTTTTTGTATTCCAAGTATACATGTTACATCTTTTCAAATCTCCCTCAATTCTTGGATGTTTTGTTATCTTTTTTAAAATTATTTTTTTCTTTTTGCATTTCAGTTTAGGAAGTTCTGTTGACTTACCTTCAAGCTCACTGATTCCTCTGCTGTATTGAGTCTACTAATAAGTCTGTTGACGGCATTACTCATTTCTGTTGGAGTGGTTTTGATTTCCAGCCTTTCCTGTTGATGCTTTCCATATCTTTTTACATTACTCATCTATTGCATGTTGTCCATTCTTTCCATTAGAGTCCTTATCCTACTGGTTACAGTTTTATTTTATTTATTTTTAATGTAATTTTATTTTTTTAAATTTATTTTTTAATTGTTATTTCCCCAAATACAATTTTTTTTCTACTGTTCATCATGGTGACAGTTACAGTTATATTTTAAATTCCACATCAGGTAACTCCATCTATGTCACATCTGAATCTGTTCTTATCCTTTCTTTGTCTCTTCAGACAGGTTTTATCATGGCTTGTAATTTTGTAAATAAAATGTTGAGTATGTTGTATTGGGTAATAGCAACTGAAGTAAAAGGGCCTCTGGTGTGATGATTTATGTTAATCTGGCTAGAAGCTGGGCTTTGTTTTCTCTTTGCTGTGGCTCTAGGTGCCAGAGGCTTCAAATTCCTTTAGCGTTATTGCTTTTGTCTTCTCTGTTGACTTTGGACTTCCCTAAGTACTGCTCAGTACCTCAGAGAAGATCTGTGTCTTTCAGCTCATTTAGCTGCAGTCTACTATTTTATACTGCAGCTTCATTGGTATGGTGATAGGTGTGGAGGAGGTGAAGCATTATATAATGTTCCATTGAAATCTGTCTTTTAGTAAACTTGACTCTGACCTGTGATCATCACAAATGTGTCGTCTTGTATAGCTTTTCCCCTCCCAATGATGTGAGATAGGAATGCCAGAGGGAGTCTAGTGAGAAGATCTGGAACAAGGATTTGGTAAAGTCTTTTCCCTTGAAGGCTAGGCCTTTGTTGCACAGAAGGCTCTGAACATAGTTTATTTAAGATCACTCTATTGCCCACTCTTTCTGAGCCATGAAGGGATCTGTCTTTCTTGGCTCTTCATCTTGAGAACCTCATGGGGATCCTGGAGATACAGCCCATGAAAGTGTGAAGCCCCTCCTAACCGTAGCCCTCAGGAGTTTCTCATTTTCAGGCTCGTCCCCACACTCAGTTTCCAGCAATCCACCGAAATTACTATCTAAGTGTTCCAACCAGTTAATGGCTCCATTGGCTTCTATTTCAGGTAAATAAGTCATGGCTATGACTCCCCTGATTTGCCTGTCTCTCCATATTTCATCGTGATGGTTTAGCTTGGAAACTCAGTTCTCTAACAGGTCCCAGACAAGTCATTAACTTTTAGTTTTTCCAGCTTTTTTTTTTTTGTTGTTGTTGTTAGGATGAAAGTTCTAAGCTCTTCATATGTCAGACCTGAAACTGGGAATCATAATGATTATTTTTCAGAATATTATCTCAAATCTTAATAATATTTTCCTTATTTTAAATAAACAAATGGGGCTTTAATTAGGTTAAGTTTTATGTCCAAGTTCATATGCCTGCAGGTCTAAATTGCTCCAAAATCTATATACCTTAGTTTCTTTGAAAAGAGGTAATAAACTATAATTTTTTATACCTATGCTTATATATTGAAATGTTTCTTGTGCTTAAATTTGTGTCTACATTTTTGGGACCTCAAGTATAGGAGTTTGAGTAATAGTACAGGGAAATTTATTAGTATTGATTCAATTAATTACTTTATCAATATATTCTTTTTTCCTCACTTCATCCTCTCATTCCCTCTCCCTCAGCCCCCATGAGGAGCACTCTTTGAAAAATGGTTAATATGTATCTTTTTATTCAAGTATGCTGTTGTAAATGTGTATTGGATTATGTGTATTTTTTCCTCTTTTAAAAAACTCAAGTTTAGTTGATTATGTGTATTTTAATTTGCACAATTGCTGTTTTCTTAACATATATTCAGTTTATTTCTTTTGTTTTCAGCACTGTATTTTTAAGATATATCTATGTCCATATTGCTCTGGATATACACAGTTGGTTGGTTTGAACTACACTATAGTACTCCAGTTTTCTTATTTTTATAAAAATCTTATGTATTCATTATATGAAAACTTGATACCAAAAAGTGAAAATAAGGGAATAATGATCACAGGAAACTGCATCCTAACGTAACCAAAGTTACCATTTTCGGTTCCTGTAAGATATCTCTGCACATACATAAAAATTCATTCTGTGTATTCAATTTTACTTATTTGGGACCACTCTGCGCATGTTGTTTTATCATTGGCCCCTTTCATTCATCCCATTTTCATAGACCTCATCCCATGTAACAAATAGAGATCCATAGTGTGACTTGTAATGACCACACAGTACACCATTATATGATTGTACCATACACAAACTGTTCCTTCATTTATGAGTATTTTGCTTTCATTTATTTATTATTATAAATAGTGCCTCAGTAAACAGTTTTCTGTAGACATCTTTTCCTCCTTGCACAATAATCTCTTCAAAGTAAATATTTTCTGTCCTTGCCTGGTTTGGGCCAGGTCTCACTCTACCCACAAAATCCGTGCCTTGTCTACTGCTTTATGCTGCCGAAAGACTAGAGAGCTAAAGCGACCTCCGCTGTTTAATTCTGTGAGTTTATGAACATTGGCAGTAGAGGAAGAAGTCACAAAAAAACAAGAGGCCATTTTATCAACTCTGCTCCAATAAGTGGTATTATGGGGAAAGATTTATGTGTGGAAATAAATCTGTGGTCTTTGGTGGCGCCATCTAGTGGTGCCCTTGGTTTCTATTGTTTGTTATCTCCTTGGTAATTAATGGCTGTGCACCAGGGTCTCTGGGGAACTTGCCTGCTTACCTGGCTTTCTACTATTCTGGTGCTGACAAGACAGACATCATCACCCCATCTCTCTCTCTTGCTTTGTGGCAGAAGAAATGCAGATAAATAAGCTGTCAGAAATTAGTAGTTTACATAATTTCATTAAAATTAGAGTTCAGCAGTAACTTTGACTAGAACAGAGTCAGATTCTGTTCTGAATGTTTTTCTTGACACTCGATGGTGCCAAAATTATTTAGAGAAAAATTGCTCTCCTAGTATTTACAACTCAGAAAGATGTATGCCAGGAAAACTCTTTGGTGTATCTGCTTTCTCAAGATCTTTTGGGCCAAGATTTGAAAACGCAGGAAATTTAGACACATGTGTTTGGGCACTTATTCTTAAATAAACCAAATATTTCCTCATTTCAATTTTTAACATGTTTGTTTCTTTATAGTTAATGAGATTCTAATTTGGAGTTCTGACAAATAAAATTTTCTGGGTACCAGTTTGCTATTTTGGGCGAATGGGGAACAAAATTTTTGTTCAGTTGGAAAAGAAAAGCACTTTTTTTCCCCTCATGGTGAAGGTAAGCATGGGATATTAAAATGTTTAAAGATAAACTGATTTTAGCATCGCGAGTCATTTAAAAACCCCTAATTACCTGTCACTGGGATGCTGGTGAAAACATTTTGTTAGAGCAGTTTAACTTATTCCATGGAAATAATTAAGCTTCAATTAAAAAAAATATTGAAAGAAATACTTGAATGTTTTTCTATTTTAGAGTAAACTAACAGTTTGAAGACTGCTGATTTTGCTATTTACTCTAATGGTTTATTTTTCTCCTGGGTCTCTGTGATGAAGTTATGTTTAGATATTATTTTGGGGGATCACACTAGACTAGTTTTAATGAGCTATAACTGAACTATAATATTTTATAAATTTTTAGTGTACAGTGTAATGATTTGATAATGTATAGATTGCAAAATGGTTACAGCTCTAAGTTTAGTTAATATCCATACTAACTAAACTATTTTTTTTTTCCTTGTGATGAGAACTCACAATCTCTTCTAGCAACATCTTTTCCCCACCTCTTTGGTGATTGTTCCATTTTCCTATTGTGATCTGACCCATGTGGGAGTCTGCTGTTCCCACCATGACCTGTACTTCTGTTCAGGTCTTAGATAACCTGAGCCAGTTTGGCCCCAAGTGGAAGGAGATTTTACCTTCTAGTGGGAAGCTTCTTCGCCCAGAGATACATAATCTAACTCCGAAATGACCCTTCTTTTTGGTCACCAACAGAGGCCTTGCTCTTTCAGTTTGGTAATTTTCTTTTATTGAGGGCCTTACACCGATTTCCTCTGGGACTGGGCTGCCATGGGTGTGGGTATGTCAGAATCTTGTCCCACTTTGTCGTCCCTAGAGCAGGCTACATGACCCCTGCCCCCCTATATCAGGGCTAGTCCCTTGCTCCCTGATGGAGAGTTTCTTTGGTCTCCTGGGATTTGTCCAACAGTCCCCCCCAGCCCCCTTTGTGCTATTTGCCATGGGGCTAAAGTTTTTGAGGAACTTGGCAAGTGAATTGGGCAAGCAACTTGGCCACTCTGTGCCTCAGTTTCCCAGTTTCTAAAATAGGGATAATAAGTATTCACATCAAAAGATTACTGTGAAGGTTAAACAAGCTAATATTTATAAAGCACTTGGAGCAGTGCCTTGGCCATAGGAAGGGGCATGTGAAGGACTAGGGATTAGTAATACCATCAGAATTCTGAGAGCTCACAATGATCAAAGCTGGAATTATGCTCTGTGGTTCACAGCCCACTGTGACCCTGATTACTTGAGCAATTATAAATGTTACTCTAAAATAACCTTTCAGGGACAAACATTTGCTCATAAATGAGGGCCTTTCAAATGGTGATTTAAAAGGGACCATGTGTTAAAATTAGGAATATGTGAAATAAGTATTTTCTGTTCTTTTTAAACCTGAGCCATTTGCTTTTTAAAGTAAAATTATTTATAAATTATTGATCGATATGAGTCTTGATGCTCTCATGGGCTAGAGAATGGTTTAATTCATGCCCACACATCCCCTCCACTACACACGTAATTGTTCCTATCTCTTAGAGAATATTTTCTGTAGCACTCCAGGAAGTATTTTGTATTGTCCTATGTTTTACAATCATTAGCACAACAAATAGTCTGATGTAAGAAGCATGCTGAGCCCATAAAATATTCTCAAATTCTCAAGAGATGGTTGTGATAGTCTTATTTAGAAAAGAGAAGCAGAGGGTGAAAACATAAACTTCTTTGCAGATATCATGACTCTAAGCAAATAACTGGGGTGGCAAATTAGCATACTTGAATTAAAGGGTTACCCCACCTCTTCCTGTGTCTGTCTGCAATACACTTGTGCAGGTGAGCTGTCACTGCTATAACCAATGAGCAACAGTCTTTTTTTTAATGATTTTAATTTTTTCCATTATAATTGATTTACAATGAGCAACAATCTTAGTGGCTTACAACAACACAAATTTATTATTTCACAGTTCTGGAGGTCTAAAATGGGTCTGTAGAGCTGTCTTCCTACACAGATGGGGCTCTTAAGGAGAACGTGTTTCTTGCCTTTTTCAGCTTCCAGAGACTGCCTCCATTCCCTGCCTCATGGCTCCTTCCTCCACTTTGAAAGCCAGCAACGTAGCATCTTTAGTCTTCTTCCCTTTGACTCTGACTCTCCTGCCTCCTGTCCTTATGATGACATTGGCCCACCCAGATGATCCAGGACAATCTCCACATCTCAAGATTCTTGACTTAATCCCACCCACAAAGTCCCTCTTGCCATGTAATCATTACACGGTAAAGTCGCAAATTCACAGGTTCTGGGAATTTGCACATGGACATCTTTGGTGGGGGGGACAATGTTGTGCTTTGCACCTACCACAGATGCTCTTCCAAATAAGACCTTCAATGCCATCTGTGCACTTGGCTCTGCCTACCTTACTTAGGAGTTTACACATCAGAACTGTGAGAAATTCCTACCAGTTGTTTTCCTTGCTCTTCTTCCCTTTCCCCACAAGTCATTCCACCCATGGAAACAAGTCGGATAACATTTAGTTTTTTTCTTAAATGATGCAAACACTCTGGAGTTTTGTGGGAAAGAATTAATGAGAAAGACACCCCCACACTCTGCGGCTTGCTTTGACAGACACATGGAAGAAAGTAAAACTCAGAAGATGAAAGTCTGTCAGCAAAGGCTTACATGACACTAGATGATGACGCGGGTCTTTGAAGCCACTTGGGAAGAGAGACAGGATTTGGTCCTTAGGATTCTTCCTGGGAGGGAAGTTAAGACTGTGGGTATCTGAATTAGCACACTAAAAGAGTTGCCACAGGGGTCTCGAGGGCAAAGACAGAGCCTTCCCGGCCTCTGCATTTCCAGCCCTGAGCACAGTGCTTGGCATGTTGGAGGTGGTTATTAAATGATTAGTTGAATAAATGGCTTGTTGCAAGTATCCAAGGAACAGCTTAGACTTTGGGAAGGATCTGGCCTTTGAAATACGACCTGTGGGAAAAAATGATGGGTTTAATATCCTCTGGAAGGAGTGAACCACCACATTCAGTTCTAACTGCTGACTCACATAGCCATTCTTCATTGATGCCTGCTCCCTTGATGCCAAAGAACCTAGCCTTCTAGTATCGCCCTCCTCTGTCCTTCTTTGAAAAAAAAAAAAAAAAAAAGAGCAGAACTGCTTCTTTGTTTATCTTGCTCATATATTACTGTTGTTTTAAGCATGATTTTCAAATTCATTTCTAGCTAAGTGGATTGATTTTTTTAAATACTCATGCTGAGCAGTTGACAGTAAGGATTTATTGCATCTCTGGGATTTCAGTAGCTCTCTATAACCCATGGTTTAATTCACAGGTTCCCTGATGGCTTTAGGGGTTTGCTCCAAGAGCTCTTGTGAAGTGATAGGCAGCTGGAAGCTCTGGCCTTAGTTCTCTTCCCCAAGCCCTGTGACTGCGGTGACTGTAATAGGAGAAAACCCTCAGAAACACAGGAGACTGGCCACCTTCTCCTTTCTTAGGAACCGCTGCTACTGTGGTGCTGTGCTCCAAGCTGAACCTTGGTTGCCTTAAAACAAGGCCTCGCTGGAGCTGAGAGAGAGGAGTAAATGTGTACATCTTAGGGAGATGGTTTACCTTCCAAACTTCCTAACAAAAATAGCAACCTACTGTACCAACCATGTAGCATGTGTTAGTTCAGGCCTTGGCAAACTACAGCCTGTGGGCTAAACTTAGGCTACTACTAGTTGTTGTAAATTAAGTTAAATTAGCATGCATTGATGCCCATTCATTGACCCAATGCTTAGGGCTTCTTTTGACCCTGCAGTGGCCAAGTAGAGTAGTGACACTGAATCAGTATGGCTTATAAAGCCAACATGAGAGGCCCTTTTCACAAAGTGTTTGCCAGTCCTGTCTTAGTCCACTTCATCTTCATGATATGAAGTAGATTTTGGTAATACCAACACCCTTTCACAGCAGAGGACCGGAGGATCTGAGGTGATACGTAATGTGCACAAGGTCTTAGTGCTGGTAAGAGGTGGAGAGGAAGCATTACAATCAGGGAGTCAAGCAGATTGGGCCCTGGGAAGTTAGTCAGAGACTGTGGTAATACATAAGGCTCTCACGTTAAGAAGTTCTACTTTCCATACTCCCAAGGTTTGGCTTGGTGAAATCTTTCCAGGTTATATAATTGTTATGTGTCTAATGGCTTTAGGGAACTTAGATTTTTAACTGACCAAACCATTTGTTGGTGGGAACTATTGGTTCTCACCCTTGGCTACCCAGGAGAGTCACTTTAGGAGCTCTAAAGTAATGATACCAGGTCCCAGAGCTCCTGGGGGGTTCTGACCTAATTGGCCTAGAGAACAGCCTGGGCACAGGGATTTTAGAAGATTCTCCAGGTGATTCTAGTGTGCAACTAAGGTTGAGAGCCACTAGCATAGACACTTGTAAGTCCAGCCCTAAAAGATGTTGGTCATGGTAAAAGGTCTTCCATAATAAGTAAATTTTCAATATAATAGGAAGGAAGAAAAGAAGGACAAGTAATTCATATTGGAATCACCAGCCCAATCTGAAAATGTTGCACCTTGGTGAGACCAAGTACAAGAACTATTCTATACACTGTCTCTTTTGTGAGGATGAAGACAGTGTTACATTCTGGAATTAATTTTATGTATAATTATTCTGAGTGTGTGTGTATACCTTTTTTACTTTTTTGGTCTCGGGGAGAGGAGACACTCATAATTGGGGAGAAATAGTGGGAAAAACTGAACATCTTCCTTTAAAAAAAGTACAGTGGCTTGGGCATTCATTTGTAAGCTGCAGTACATTTCTTCTACAAAACAGGTATTTTGAGTTTCTCCATATTTTAACCTTTCCTGAAGGGCGAATTAAATCAGGGCTGATTTAGCCTCGCGGGGTTTGCTAACTGACGGCTGCCTTGTGGAATTACATCATAATCATTACCAGCAAATACTGAGCAAGCCCTCGTGGGGCCCTCAGTGGTACTGTGGGTGCCTCATCTCCCCGAAAGTGCACCTTCATTGCAGTGCCTTGGAAAACATAATCACGGCTGCAACTCCAAATAAATATCTCCTCAGATTCTTTCCACTGTTTCTATTTGCACTGATGATGGAGCCAATGTTGTTAAAACAGCGTGAGACTGAACATTTACTCATGAGCCGAGTTCCACAAGCTGTCTGCACCGGCTGGTATATCATTCCAGTAAGAATAATGAAATTATTAAACATCAGAAAGGTTTACAAGAGTTTTCTGCCCTATCAGAGGTCACATGTATTTTCTGGGAGGCTGCAAGAAAGAAGTGGGGTATGTACATAAAATAGCAGAGACATCAAGCAGGTTCCTGTCTACGCAGAAATGCCTCTCCTTTTCCTTTCTTAGGCATGACTGTCAAAGGAGCACAAGCATTTCTCTGTGCTCTGGCTGGTGGAAAGGAAATGTATGTATTGGAACACTGGAGACTTATGGGAGGTTACTATGTCAAGTCTTAGTAACCTCTCAAAAAGGCCATTTGTGAAGTCAGACTATTATCAGTCACTTAAACCAAGGCATCTGTCTTCTGAGAAATCCCTCAGAAACATCTTCCAGAAAGATTATAAAAGATGAAAAATCTCAATACAGTAAAAAGGTATTCTATATGTGTGAATTTTTGCTGCTTCTGGCAACTTCTGAGCACTCCCTCAGTTGAGAAATGACAGAATGATACATGCATAGAATCTATGGAAGAAAATATTTAAATTGATTAAAGGCAGCGGTCTAAGGATCAATTATTGGTTTTTTTTTCTTTTTTGTCTTTTTTTGTTGTTGTTGTTGTTGCTATCTCTTGGGCCGCTCCCGCGGCATATGGAGGTTCCCAGGCTAGGGGTCGAATCGGAGCTGTAGCCACCGGCCTACGCCAGAGCCACAGCAACGCAGGATCCGAGCCGAGTCTGCAACCTACACCACAGCTCACGGCAACGCCGGATCGTGAACCCACTGAGCAAGGGCAGGGACCGAACCCGCCACCTCATGGTTCCTAGTCGGATTCGTTAACCACTGCGCCACGACGGGAACTCCCAATTATTGTTTATTTGTGAAACTGACCCATCAAAATGGGGCTGTATTAAGTACATGTGTTAAAACACACATGTCCTACCACAGCACAAAGCAAACTTGGGCTCAGTTAGCTAAAATTAAATAACACTTCCTAGAGGCCCCAAACAAACCAACCTGACTCTAGTAGTGGATAAAAGTAGTTTAATAATGACATCAAAGGCAAGTCTATACAATGTAGAAAGAAGTGGATGGAAAAGGATTTAATCAAATGTTAAGTCTAATGAACTGGTGTTTTGGTTATTGGCACCTTTTGCATGTCAGACATAATCAGTATTCGAAGTTGGGATATGTTTTGTGGTTGTACAGACAAAGTAAATGAAATTGTGATCTCTGCTGTTATGGGCTGCTTTGACTGAATCAAACAACTTAGGACCAATTGCATCAATTTTATAAGTACCAGAGTAAGAATCCAGACAAAGTGGAGAATGAATCCTCTTTTGACCATGTGTTATTCATTGGATTCCCTCAAATTCAACTGAGTTGTCATTTTGAAGGTTCCTAACATTTTCCCATTCAGCCCAACATGGGCCCAAACAATAAATATCTTCATGTCACAGCAAAAGACAATTTATGAAAAGAGAGTCATGCTTAAGAATGGGTTAAAAAGGAGATAAAAATTGGAACAAGTTTCACAATTTTGTGGCCTTTTATCTTTTGGGTCTGTACAGCAGCATGGGGACTAGTCACTATCTGAGCTCTAGTGGATAAAGCCCATTACTTCTCTCTGACTCTTGTACTTAAAGAGTTAGTGCACACAGCATATCATCACATTGTAGAAAAATTTTAGCATACGGATGAACTAAAAGGGCTATAATGGTCATATTTAATTTCCTTTGTCATTCAGTCTACAGAAATGTTTTGAGCACCTAGGTGTCAGTAGGGCTCATTGCTCAATACACAGTGGTGAACAAAGCACTACTCTTCAGGAGCTGATAGTGTAGTGATGAAGACAGCTGTGAAAGGCAGGGTCCCCCATAAAAGATTGTAATGAATATTATATAGGAAAAGAATGGGATCCAATGTGTCAGATCCATAAGAGGCCATCAGTTAAACTTTGAGGTCTGGGAAGATCTCTTTGAGGAAAATGTAATGAGACCTGAAGGGCAATTAAAGAGTCTGTGGTGGGGGGGACGATTTATAGGAACTCTGCTGAGGCTTGCCCACCTCTACCACAGCTCACCCTTGTGTGATGGGCTCTGCTCTTTCCTTGGGTGAGGTCTACCACTGCAACATCAAGTTGTGATGACAGCACATTCTCCTGGTCCCCCTCCTTTTTTTTTTCTTTCACTTATTGGAGCCTCCGTTGGTTGAATCACATGCTGGATGCTAAGATGTTTTCTTGGCTTAGAGCAGTGGCTTTCACATCTGTTAGCAGAAAGATGATATTGTGGTATGTATTTTATATTTATTTTTATTCTAAAAGGTAAGAAACAAATCTTTATTAGGATTTACTTTAAGATTGGCATAGTATGAGTATATAGCATATAAATATCATCTAAAGATATGTGTTAACAATAATTTTACAGATAGGTGTGTGCAATCAAAATGTTAGATCACTTAAAACATCGAATAACCAGGAATCATTGCACAGAGTAAGCAGAGCTCAAACTTTGCAATCCCCCCTTTCACCTTTTTCTTTAGAGGCAGCTATTCCTCACACAGCCTGCTTAAACTCCTCTCTGATAATCAAGAAAGCTTCATTCTCTGATAACTTTGACCCATACTTAAATTGTTCATATCCCTGATAGCTCATAGCATTCCCTGTCTGATTCACTCTTCTGCTGTTTTAGTAATACTGCCCTTTATTGCTTTCTGATGTTTTCATCTGCAAATGTCTTGTCTTTCCAAGTAGACATGGGATGTTCTGCGGCTAGATTGGATCTAGTACATTTTTATCTGACATTGTGCTGGGCAAAGAGAAAGTACTCAGTGGATATTTCTGGACTAAATCCTCTTTGCTATTTAAAGGACCAGCAGCATCAGCATCACCTGGGAGCTTGTTAGAGCACTTATTACAATTTGCACTATACTAGTGCCTTTCTGTGTTTTTCTCATTTCCTCAGTGGTTCTCAGATTTTACTGGGCTGAATTACCTGTGGGAGGATCCTATTAAAATGCCGATTCTGACTCAGTACATCTGGATGAGACTCAAGATTGTGATTGTGATTTTAACAAGTTTCCAAGTTATTCTGGTGCTTCTGGTCTGGGAACCACACAGTTAGATTTAAGGTTCTAGGACTACACTCTCCAGTATGGTAGTCCTAGCCACATGGAGCTAGTGAGCACTGGATACATGGGATTTTGGAGCTTAATAGGGTAGAAAGAATATAAAACACCTCATCGATAATTTAAAAATAGTGATTATAAGTTAGATTGATAATAGTTTGGATATACTGGGTTAAATATAATATCACCTTTAATTTATCTATTTTTGCTGTTTTTTTTTTTTTTTTTTTTTTTTTGCCTTCAGGGCTGCACCCATGGCAAATGGAGTTTCCCAGGGTAGGGGTCGAATCAGAGCTGTAGCTGCAGGCCTCTGCCACAGCAACACAGGATCCAAGCCTCGTCTGTGACCTACACCACAGCTCACAGCAACACTGGATCCTTAACCCAGTGAGTGAGGCCAGGGATTGAACCCACATCCTCTTGGTTACTAGTCAGATTCGTTTCCTCTGAGCCACAATGGGAACTTCTCTTTTTACATTTTTAATGAAGCTACTAGAAAATTTGAAAGTACATAAGCAACTCGTGTTATATTTCTATTGGACAGTACCGCTCTAGAAGATTCCCCCAGTTCTCTTAAACATGTTACCAGTATAACGGTAGCTGAAAGAAAATTTATAATTATGAATTACAAGACCATCTTCATAAAAGTATTCTTCCTTAGAAAAGTATATATCCTAGAAATGCTATTTTTTTCTTACTCAAAATACTGAGATTTTGTCAACATTTAGGATTCTTATGTATGTGTGATTCATAATATAGGCCTCCTTCTGCATGAATGAATATGCATATAAATATTGGATTAATCATTTGTGATTAGCTTCTCGACAAATACAGATGATGGATGAGAATGTTGTTACATGCAAGGTGTAATGTAATTGTCCTCAAGTTCTTGATATTCTCCATTTTTCTCATTTTTTTTCCCTCTGCATTTCAGTTTTGGAAGTTTCTATTGACGTATCTTCAGGCCCACTGATTCTTTCCTCAGCTGTGTCTACCCTACTAATGAATCCATTAAAGGCCTTTTTCATTTCTCTTACAGGGATTTGATTTCTAGCACTGTGGGTTCTTTCTTCAGATTTCCATTTCTGTGCTTATATTGCCTATGTGGTCTTGAATGTTGCCTACTTTTTCTATTAGAGCCCTTAGCATGTTAATCATCATAATTTTAAACTCCTAGTGTGACAGTTTGAATATCCCTCCCATATCTGAATCTGAATCTGACATTTGTTCTTTGTCTTCAAATGATTTTTGTTTTTTTTGCCTTTTATTAGGCTTCAGAATTTTTTTGAAAGCTGGACATGATGTATTGGGTAAAAGAAAGTGGGGCAAACAGACCTTAAATGATGCAGTGGTGAGGTGTAAGGGGAGGGGAAGAAGTCTATAGTCCTATGATTAGGTCTCAGGCTCTTAGTAAGCCTGCCCCCTGGACTGTGGACTTTACTAGCTCATCTCAGTTACCTACTCCCACCCCCTTAGGTGAAATAGGAAGGTCAGAGAGGCCTAGAGTTGGATGTTTCTCTCCCTCCAGGCCAGTTAGACTCTGGTAAAAATGACTTCTGGTGAAACTGTTTCCTTTGAGGGCAAGCCCTAAGAGCAGAGTGATCTGGTGTATTTCACAGTGGCTACTTTCCCCCTTCTTCTTTCTGGAAGCACCAGGAGATGTTTCTCATCCTCACCATGAGAACTGGTAGGGCTCCTCCTCCAAGTAAAACTCACAAAACTGTGAGAACCCCCTAAGACTGGGCTCCTTGGAGTTTTTCACTCTCAAACTTGTCCACACTGAGATTCCAGTAATTCATCGTTTACAGTGGAGGTTTTCCTCCTCCAGACTGGTTCCCTCAGGGGTTCTGCTCTTGAGTTTATGCTCTGATGAGTTGTAATTTTCTGTATTTGCCTGTCTGCCTGTTCAAATTTAGGAGGCAACAGTTTTCCCTCCGGTTGCAGTTCTTTGATGGCTATAGGAAAAATTGTCTTAAGTTAATTAAACTTTTTTTTCTTGTTGTGTGGATGGGAATGATGACTTCCAAATGCCTTACATGCCAGACTGGAAACCAGAAGTTCCGAAAGTATAATGATGTACAGCTAGGAAGGACCCAGCTATAGTTGACAGAAAAAAGCAAAAGTTTGTCATCAAACTGAAATGTCACGTGGGGTGATGATCAAGATGCAATTAGTAACCTTGATTCAGGGCTGATTTTTTTCATTTGTTAGTCATTATTTTAAAATTGATGGGGAGTTCCCATTGTGACTCAGTGGTAACAAGTCCACCTAGGATCCATGAGGACTTGGGTTTCATCCCTGGCCTCACTCAGTGGGTCAAGGATCCAGCATTGCCATGAGCTGTGGTGTAGGTCACAGATGCAGATTGGATCTGCCATTGCTCTGGCTGGCAGCTGAAGCTCCAATTTGACCCTTGGCCTGGGAACTTCCATATGTTGTGGGGGAGGCCCTAAATAAAGACAAAAAAATTCGATGGACACATCATTTTTCATATTCTTTACAGTTAAAATCCATGTTAGAATTATGAACAGCTAGTGTTTTTTTTTTTTTTTTTTTTTTTTGTAACCCATGCTTCTTGATTTTGCTTTTTATGTTTTCTTGAAAATCTTCTGCTCTTTGGGGATCTTGTGTTCATCTTAAGTGGTAGGCTTTAATATGATATTTCAAAGTATTTTGTATATTCTTTTCTAAGGCTTTGTAGTCTTTTTTTGGTGTATCATGTTGATGGGGAGGAATATGGAAGGGTAGTGGATAGCCATAAGTTAGGGGTTCTTTTCAGGTGGCCATACATCTAGAATTTTGGTTGGTTCTAGTGCTGGAAGCCAAATTGATTTTCTGATCTTCAGGGGAGTCAATCTCCTGGTATGATGTTGGGCAAGTCATTCAATCTATTTTTGTCTCTCTTTTTTCATTTATAAAGTGGAATTAATAGCTGCCTGCCTTACAGAGTTGTGAACATTGAATAGGTAAATTTGGGTACAACACTTAGAACTATCTGCAAAGCATTGTTCTATCTGCAAGGTATTATTTTTGTTCTTGTGTTTTGAAAATTCCTAAAGTCCTCTGAAGTATGGAGGGAAGGATCAGGCTTAAGGACACTGAATTTTTGCAGGTTCACTTAGGTCAACTGTCCTTCTGCTATATGCCCTGTCTTAGTGTGCTGTTTGTAGGGCCAGTGCCATGTGGAGATCAATTCATTCCTTCATTCACTCAGTAAATACATATAGAGTAGCCATTCTCTATCATATGGCTACACTAGACTTTGGGAAGATGATAGTAAACAAAATACTATTCAACCCTCAGAGAACACCAGTGTGTTGGGAGAGGCCAACTGATGGACAGATAATTAAGATACAGTGTGATATGTCCTCTATATGGGTAGATGTGCGAATGGTAGTGGTTCCAGAATTTCTATATAAATGGCAATCTTCTTAGAAAGGGAAGGGGGTAGAGACTTGTTTTAAAATTGTACTAGCCTTTGTAAGCCCACTGTTTTTACCTGCGTCAGTAGCTGAGAGTGGCTGATATATGTGTCCTAGAGAAAATAGTGGGTAAAATGAGACATGAAAATGAAAGTAGGGGGTAGCTAGGTGGGGAAGAGGGAAGAGAGTATTTGTCAAGTCCATGTAGTTTGGTTATCTGTGTCATATAACAAACCACCCCCAACACTTAGTGGTGTAAAATAACAATCTATTTTTTTTAATGGTCATGGGTGCTTTGGGTCAGGAACTGGGATAGGGTGTGATGAGAAGGGATTATTTTTGTTCTACAGTTTCTGGTTCCTCATCTGGGAAGACCTAGTTGGATGAAGTGGCTGGAGAACTGGTGGCTGTAATCATCTGGAGACTTCATCACTTACATGGTCTGTGATGACACAATGGCCAGGCTCAGAAGGATTGCTGACCAGAGGACCTACATACACATGGCTTCTCCATGGGGTTTGGCCTTCTTGCAGAATGGTGACTGGGTTCTAAGAGAGCATCCAAAAAAGGGAGTATCCGGAGCATTGAGTGTTCAAAAGCCCGAGGAAGAAACGGCAAGTCTTCTTCTCATCAGCCCTTGGAGGTCACAGAGATATTGCTGGGGACATGTTTGGAAAATTGAGTCCATCATGCCACACTAACAAAGTGTGGTTTATTTGGGATAACAGTCAGTTCTCTCTGTCTGGAGCATAACGTTTGCCTGGAAGACTTTTACTTGTCCTTTTCTAGGAGCTGTATTCTAGGGAAGGACGTTCTTTTGATTTTATAATAGGCCACCTGGTATATCAGAGAATCTAAGGACAATAGAATCAGCAAGACATGGTTCACTTAGTTTCTTTATTTTCTGTATTCATTGCACAGATTCAAGAGAGACATAATTTTATTATAAATACAAGAAATATAAAATTTTATATGTTGGATAGTATTTTTACACTCCCTTTTGTTAATTTTAAAAGCAGAGAACATTTAATCTTTTTCTCATTCTAAAACACCATAAAAATAAAGTAGCTGTTTCCTATGTGAGCTTTGATATATATTATCCATGGCTCACACAGGAACATTCTCTATCATTTGTCTGGTACTTCAGAATGGACGAATGTATGGATAGTTTTTTTCTGGTGCATATAGTCCCCCCCCTGCCTTTTTTTTTTTTTTTAGTTTTCACTTTTATATTTTTCAGTTCTTGAAAAATTGTATTAATATACTATTTTTATGGTGTTTCTTAAAAATACTTTGCCTGAATCTTCCCTTCCAATCCCTATAAACTAAAAAACCTGCCCTTTAGACAGTAAATGAAAGAAATCTTTTCTTTCAGTGGCTCTTGAATTAAATGAGTTCTCCTAGCCCTGGTATAAAACCGCACAGGGCTTGTAGTAAGGCAGTTCTCTCTGACCTGACATCTGGAGGGCTGAGTTAGAAATATTTTGAGTCCTTTTTATGGGCCATATTTTGGAATTTCTTCTTTTCCTAGGTCTTATACATACCATCATCACTTCTATAAAACACTGTCCAAATGTAAACCCCCAAATATCATCATATTCATCTTATTCATTTATATGTAGAATGAATTACTTTTAACCTTATTCTTCACTTTTCTGGGGGGCAGGGGTGCTGTTGTGTGCAGTGGCCTGATGTGGAATCTCAGTTCCCAGAGCAGGGATTGAACCTGCGCCACAGTGGTGAAAGTGCTGAGTCCCAACCACTAGACCACCAGGGAATCCCCAACCATGCACATTTTATAATAACTTATATGATAACTTATACACTTGAGGTAGAAGCCAATATCATTGCTGAATGCTGTCCATGAGCAAGATGCAACGCAGTCATTTACCGTATTTATGAATTCTACCTCCTGAATATGTCTCAAATTACATTTCCTACTGCATACGTGCCCTCCCTCTCTCTCTTGCTCACTCTCTTGCTGCTCTCTCTCACTCCCTCTTGCTCTCTTTATGTCTCCCTCTCCCTCTTTGCATCATGGTGTAGACATGAAAAGAACAAGAGTTCTTTTGGAACTACAGAGTCCCAGGCTTAGTCTCAGCTCTAACATTGTGACCTGGGGTGAGCTTGGCAAACTCTGATTCTCAATTCTGTGTGCATAAATTGTGGATAATTGTGCCCACCTCATAGTGTTTGTGATAATTAAATGAGATAAGACAGAGTATCTGGAACATAGCACACCCTTAATGATAAATATTGGCCCCTCCTCTGAGATCCTCATCCTCTCTTTCCAAAACTGTTTCATTGAATTCCAATCAGGAGTGTTGCTTTGGTAATTTCTTTTGTCTCCAATTAAGTGCAGACCCTTCACGTTTTAGCAGCTGTTTTGCTTCTCTATTGCTGTGTAAAGAACCAACCTGAAACAGTTGCTGAAAACAACCTTTTAATTTTATTTCTCACATTTCTCTGAGTTGGATGGTTCTTCTGCAGGCTTTTGTTGGGATCTCTCAAGTCAGATAGCAACTGGGGCTGGCAGATCCAAAGTGACACAACTCATATATCTGGCACTTTGGCTTGGACAGCTGTGTTCAGCAGGGGCCCCATAAACTTATGGTCTCTGCCTCCTCACTTGACCTTTCTTTTTCACATCTCCACCATGGTGACCAGAGTTCTTATGTGATGGTTCAGGGCTCCATAAATGATAAAACAGAAGCAGTCAGGTGTTCTTAAAGCTGAGACCCAGAACCACACAGGTCACATCTATTGCATTTGATTGGCTACAAAGGAGTCCTAGGGCTAGTCTGGGTTCAGTGTGGGAGAAGACTACACAAAAGCCTGGTTATGGGGAGGCAAGGTGCACTGGGGCACCAGCTAACAAGCAACAAATTTATTTTATACTTTGCTCTTCTGCATTTCTTACCAGAGTACTCTGTACTCCAAGTGTACAATCTCTCAAAGATTTCATTAATGTATGTGTAAGAGGTATCAGGGTACAACTTTGCAGACGGCTACTCTCCTTGTCTGAAATGCCCTCTTTTTACATAGATGTGAAGCTTCTCTGCCTACCTTCTGACAACTAAAATGTTCACCTCATCTGGGAGGCCTTCCTTCCTTTGCATGGAGAGTCATCCCTACCATGCTATCTGGCAACATTTTATATTGTTATAGAGTACTTGTCAGCTTGTTGGAGTCTGTCACTCAAACTGTATTTGAGCCTCTCAAGGGAATGGCTCAGTCTTTTCACTGTCTTATACCCAGTGTTGTAGCCTGGCTTCTTCCAGAAATAGACCTGAGACAAGGCTTTGAATACAAGCCGATTATTTGGGAAGGTGATTCCAAGATGCTCTAAAAGAGAGTGAGGTGTGAAGCAGGGAAGGGAAGGAAGGCAGTGTAGAATGTGTTGATGAGCATATTCCTATTGTGGGCAGCAGGGGTTGATGTCACTGGGGACCTCTGGGAAGCTGTAGAGAACTCCTGTCAGACTTGTCCCATTCAAGGGTGAGGGTATTGGGATGTTTTTTCACTGACTCCCATCCTGCATTCATTGAAGGGTATTAGCTCCTGGCATTTGGACCTGTGCTGTACTTTAGCTTAGCCCAAGAACATCGTGAGCTGGAAAATCAGGGTGGTTGCCGAACAAAGCCAATAGTGTGTCAGGGCATGGTGAGAGCTATGGAGAGGGTGGACAGAGGCATCTGGAACATCTGCAACAGCCAGTCATAGAACATAATATAGAAGCAGTAAACATTGACTGAATGGCATCAATGAATGAGTGAGTAAAGCTTGTAGGGATTTTTTTTTGGGGGGGGTGGTGAAGCCCAAATCAAGAAAATTGAAAAGACCTTTGAAAATATGTATTCAAAGAACATATCTTTGAAAAATCAGAACTTCTGATGTCCACTAATGTATTCACTATTCTTTTATTATTTTCCTCTCTTGAGTACTTTAAGCTTTCCTGGTTAAACTATCCCGTGGGACATTAGCAGAGTACAGGGCAGTACCTGTTTTGCTTTGGAATGTGTTGCATGTGAGATGGGAGGCAGACAGTCTAGAGGAGGGGTCTGAGAGATTTGGACAAGTTACGTTGGATGGGGATCTGTGTAAAGGATTTGGCACAGGCTGCATTAATACATTTACTGATGCATCATTTATTCATGCTAGTTGTAAATTATTCTTACATTTATATATGTAGTTCTGCTGTGGACAGACTTTGGCAAATATTCTACTACATTTTATTCTTACTTTATTTATAATAGTTGTCTTCAGGCCGCTTGCATTCAAGACTGGCAAAATTGCTTTAGGAAAAAAAAAAAAGAAATTAAAAGAACAAAAATTGCCAAAGTTAATTCACATAGAGTGGAACCTCCAGAAAACATAGATGTTGAGAAATGACATATTTATTAGTGTTCAGACAAGCATGTCTCCCTGGACTTTTTAACAGAGTTGGGAGGATGTGACTTGATTTATAAATGAACCTGTGCAGTAATGAGGCATCTTTTAAAGAAGCTAGGCTCTCCAACTTGAGTGAATGTCAGAATTACCTAGGTGCTTGTCACACATAAGGAACCCATCCTTCTGTAATACATATTTAATATGCAAGCCAGATTAGTCTGAAGATCTTGCAGGTTTGAGAATTGCTATCTCAAAGGCATGAGAACGACTTTGCCTGTCTGAATGAAGTTTAGTCTGCTTGGATTACTAATTCCTTGTGGGCTGTGGCCGTGTTTCCTACTGATTTGGCTTCCCTTATAGCACCAGCTCGGGGTTGAGTATATAGTGAACCATTAGTACATATTTATTGATGACAGCTATTTTAAGGCCAGCCTATTTGTACTTGACTTAATCAGTGGTGGAAAGGTATTCCAAGAAATGGCAGATCTTGGGTAATATTGAAAGTTTCTGCTTTCATTGTGCTGGATCTGCAATTTGGCATTTCATTGGAATATGGAAACAATTAGTTACCTTGCTATTGAACACAATTCTTTGAATCATTCACTTAAGGGTATGGGAGGGAGCTACCATGTATTGTGTTCCATTGACAGATGGGTTGTCTCATTCAATTCTCACAATAATCCTGTGAGGAAGGGCTATTATCCTCATGCTATAGATGGGAAAATAGTTGCCAAAGGATAAATAACTTGTGCAAATTCCTTACAGCAAGTAAGTGTCAGAGCAGGGGTTAGAGTCTAAGTTCATCTCTCCCCAGTGTTCATGCTTTTATCAAGACATAGATTCTTTTCAAGGCACCTTCCAAATAAAAGTCCATTGTGAAATAGCACTTGATAGAGAGTGGGGGAAGTGAAGGTGGGGCAAAATTTGGTTCTTTTTTAGCCTGACTGTATTTTGAGTGTCTTCTCACTTAACCTTTTTCTTACCCTGATCTTTTCCTTGGTCTTCATTCATTTTCCCTTCCAGTTCACAGCAAGAAATAGATAGATGGTGGGAGAGTAGCCAATAATGGTGGTAAAAGCCTTTTAGTTTCTTATTTTTATCTTTAAGGTCTTCCCTGGATTATCCAGCATTGCCTCAATTCCCCAGTTAAATTTTACAGTGGAAACCTGGCATAAGTGGGATGAAGCCCTTGACTATAAACTGAGTTACAAGAAGCAACACATGTTGAATTTTCAAAAACTGGTTAAACAAAATGATTAGAATTTACTAAAGTTGAGGATGAGCGAGAGTTTGGGACAGCTATAATAAAGAGAATTCTTATGTTCAAGAGGGATTTAGAAGGATATTAGGAAGCAGTATTGCAAGGGTTGACATAAGAAGAGGTCAGGATATATATGGGGATTTCAGTTTTATTGGTGGTCAAGGTGAGAATATTTTTTGAGTAGCATCAAAGGGAACTTGAAAAGCAGTCTCAGAGATAAGAGAAATGTGAGAATTGCAAGGCACGGATCATTCCAAGATTGCTGGCTTGGGAATCTTTGTGGATAAAGGGAATTAGGACTGGTTACACTTAAACTCTATCCTGCAAATTGTCCTGAAGCAGAGAGGGGTGTCAAAATCAGGTAGGTCATCTGATAAGAGACCAAAGTAGGTGTCAAAGGGTGTGTTTGAGTCATACGTTATCATAGCCAGAGTCACATCCTTAGTTGCTGTTCGTAGTGAGAAATCTAAGTGTAAAGTTAGCAAGGAACCAAAAGAATTCTTGCTCAGAAGGGTGGGCAGAGTGTCCAGAAGATTTACAGAATGTCAAAGGCATTTTTCACTTGATAGTTCTCTTGCTATATATATAAAGCTTATCACTTGGATTTTACTGCATGAGTGGTCCCTGCTTTCCCCTCTCACCTTCTTCCCCCCTCATGATTTTTGTTTTGTTTTCTTTCCCTTATATAACAAAAAAACCCATGTCTAATGGCAAATTTGCCTCAAAAATACTGAAAAGAGGATGTGATCTGAGGGTGATACCAGAGAAGCCAGGTTAGGTGGGTTCCCTTAATTTCTTTTGGTGTTTACTGGCTTGATTGTTCGTCAGACCTCTTTGCTTAACCCCATCCCTTCAATGTATAGAATATTCCATACTTATTCCACTCTCTGCCTAAATATGTTCCCTCTCAATGTGCCTTCTCTTTATTTTGATGCCTGGGTGTTCTTTGGCTCTAGCTGGTGAATTTTACTGTGAAAAGAATGACCTTTACTCTTTCTTTTATAAACACACCGTTGGAACCCTCCTTGACCCGATGCGGGAGCAGTAAGGGCGTGAAGTCCAGAAAATCAGGTAGGACGGATGTATGAGGAGTTAAAAAGAATCAGCCCCTGGAAGGTAGGGGATTTAAGGGACCTGCCAGAGGCAGGACAGTCATTAATTCCCCAATTAAACTGGAAACCACGTGAAGGCAGGATCTGTATCTGTCTTCTTCAGTGGAAAAATTTTCCTCTTTGCAGCAAAATTCCTGGCACATAATAGGTGCTCAATTATTTGGTGAATGAATGAATGAATGAAGACCTTCAGTCTTTACCACCAGACACCATTACAATAATTTAGATTCTCAGGGGTAGCCAATTCTATATTCATCTTATAGCTAGAGCCTAGGTCTCTACGTGTCATTCACTTTCCTGTATTACTGTCATGTACCCCTGTCACCTTGTACATTTTAAACATCATAAAGGGAAGGAACATCGATAGATGTCACTATCCTCAGATCTCAATTCCTAGCATAGTGGGCTTTATGTAGTGGGAAACTAGCACATCTTTTTAAATAAAAAAGAATTAAGTAACTTTCAGCATACTGATATGACTTCTCAGGGAAATTTTCAGACATTTGAAAGTGCTATGCTAAGAAATTTTTGGACCAGACTTTGAGATGATAAAATCTGGCCTCTAATGATTACCTTCTGCTGATATATACTAGTACTCTCCAGTGGAAACTGGAAATTCTAGCCTGATATTGATGATGACTAGTTTATTGGAATCTTACTTGAACAAATGTAGGTTAAATTTTGAAAGGATAAATTCTATTAATAAAGCTGGCAGAAGATAGCTTTTGATGGTCTAAAGCTTCCATGGTTGGTGAAATATTTGCAAGGGTATTGGAAAGATATGACAGTTCATTTTCTTAAGGAAAGGATTTAAATCATAACCCTTCCTGGTGCAGACATGGATTGCCATCTCCAGAGGGGGGATACATTAGGACCTACTAGGTACATGATGTTTTCTGCTTTTTGCTAGCTTCTATAAATACGTCATGTAAGTGATGCCACACGAGGAATGGCACAAGTTGGCTTATGTCAAACAACAGAAGTCAAAACATATGGCAAATGACTATACCACTTTCCTGCCTGATTTTATCAGAGGTCAAAGATTATAAATCGCTAGTAAGGAGGGGCGGGGTTTAGAGATGATTACATTAGGAGGAAGCCAGGTGGTTGTTGAGGGTCTTGATTTTGGAGCCAGTATGGGGTCCAGTCCTGATTCTAGCCCTTCCTACTGATGTGACCTCATTCAAGTTACCTAACCACCATGTGCTTCAGTTTTCTTCTTTAAAAAATGACGATAATAATAATAGTCATCATCTCATGCAGTGTCAGGAGGGTTATGTGAATTAACATCTGTAAAGCCCTCAGAATGGTGCCTGGCACATAGTAAGCCCATATCTGTGTTTTCTATTACCATTAGCTTAAGACCTCAATTGACATAGAAGAAACTGAGGTCCAGAGTTATGAATCCCTGTAGGTAAGGCCACAGAGTCTAGGCCAGAACCTAGCTCTTCTCATCCCCAGTTCAGGGCTCTTTTTACTGTGCCATGATGATGCCTTGCTATGTATGAAATGATATCATTAACCCCCGAGAAATAGGTATCTCTTGACTGCAATGCTTTTTGTTTTTTTAAGGTAACAGCCAGTGATACCTAGGAATAATATCAAGAAGCATCTTTTGGCCTTAGGTGTTGTTGCAAATATGCTGGTGCCCTGTCCATACCTTGTCCACTCACTGGATCAGTGTGTGTTCTTAGCATCCTTCTGTGGGCATCTGTAACTCTCTGCTTGTGGACTTTTTCTTGACCTTTGTATGGAAAGGCCAGAAATATCCAAGAGTTAATAACCCCTTGGGAATAGCCTCCCCCACAATGATGGAAATGATTTGAAGAATAAACACTCCGGCTACTTGCCCTTTGGAGGAGATAATACTGGGCTTATGCTTCACTCTCTCTCTCTCTCAGGAGTCCCCAGCAGGATGAAACCTCCAAAGCACACAGTAGACACCTGCTCAAACACCTGTTCACTGACAGCACATCCTGAATTGGTTGCTTGCTTTTTTCCCATCTCACTTCCCTTCTCTCCTGGTATTTTCTGGGATTACCTTGCAAGTAAACCACTTGCACCCAAGTCCTTGTCTCGTGGTCTGCTTCACCTCAGGCATGATGGTTCTAAAGAAGTGAGAAGTCTAAGAACTCTATGATTTTGAGACAGATAAACTCAAATGACTGTTAGGCATTCTAGAAGATGCTTGGGGAAAAAATGCGGGCTGTGAGGCCCCTCAGAAAAATATGGCCATGTTTTTAGAGTACCTTTTCCCCATACATAATAAGCTGGGCCTACTTAGAAATATAATGTTCTCAGAAACTTTTAAGCCCTGAAGGAAACTGGAAATGTTTGAACAAATAAAAATACTTACATAGCTTATATAATTTTTAACACCCTTCACAGATCTAAAGTCATTTTGTTAAATTAGGAACATAAAAATGCATTATGTATAACTTGGTTGGCTCCTAAAAGTATCATGTTTGATATCTTGAGAGATGTGAAGGCCTAGAAAATTTGAGGAGCAAAAAGACTATTTTGAAAAGGAATCTTGAAATGCCATGGTTAAATAAAATTCCAAGATTATTCTATAAGCTAGTTAGGGATAGGCTGCTGGTACACTTGGGGTCATTTCCTCTGTCCTGGAATTGCCATAAGAGATTGATTTCTAGGGAAATTTAGGAGCTAGAACTGTGGGCATGAGGCCCCAGGAATTGTGGGGTTTGTGGAATGTCTTGATGTTTCAATGTGGAAAACTTGGGAGTAGCTTTGAGTTATTCCATTGTGATACATTACCAAACCCCAAACAGTGGGCCCTAGACAGTTCTTATGCACCTCAGAAGACCTTCAGGCACCCCTATATTTACTTATAAATCCATCTCTAGTTATGAACACTGTAGAGAAAAGACAGCTATGATGAGATGCAGATGCTGCATAGTTTGTATGGCCCAGATACTGGCTGAGAGACCTGGTTCCTCACACCAGCATCACCTTTCCTTGCAAAATCATAGAAGTAAATCAATTATCAAATGATACTCCCCTGCCACAGGGATTGGTTTGAATGTGGCTTCTTTGGCTCAGTGGTCAGGGTTGTTGTCGAATGGTTAAAGGAACCCTCTCCTCTTGGATGTAAATTGCCACTCAAAGTCAGTGTTGGAAATCAGCCTTTAAAAGAGTGTATGCAGGGCAGAGAAAATTGCCTAGAGTTTAGGAGGGAAGTGGAACCAGAGGCATGATCCAACTGTACCTAAAACCACTATCTATGGACTTTGCAGTTACTTTAGCCTCTATCCTCTTGAGCGTTTTAGCCTATTTATATGAGGACTTCTATTTCTCATGCCAGAAGGCGTTCTTATGGACAGACTTAGGCATGATAGGAATGTGACTACTGGAACTTCCTCTTTGAAAATAATACAAATTTTGCTTAAAGTATCATCTATCACAAAAAGCTCTATACGCAAGCCCCATTTTATGGACTTTTCTGCAGTCGATGTTAAACATGGCTGAGAAATCTGAGCACCATTAGGAATTTGGCAGAGGTCAGAGTTCAGGGGTATTCTTGAAGTGGAGTTTTAGTATAAACATGGGGGTGGAAATTTTCTAGCAATCAAAAACAGTTTATTATTTTGCAAGCACATTTTACAAAACTAACTGGCTACATTCCAACTTGAATAAGCAAATTAGAATAAACAATTCCACCTGGCTTAGATACCTATTTTATTTGGGCAATTGGCCGTTCACTTGGCATGTAGTAGTAAGCATTCAACAGCTGGTGCTCTTCCACCCAGGGGGCCTTTCTTTTCAGAAGATAATTACTTCAGAGATTGACAAAGAGCTGGGATCTGAGCTGGGTTCATTCAAGACCAAGGATATACTAAAACCTTAGGAATCACGAATTTAAATAGTAGTCATAAAATGGAAATCTTTTTTCTTTGAGACACATTGTAAGAATTTTCCTCTAAGAGTGAGGAACATATTTTAAAAGGTTTTTCCTTTAGACACCAATTTAAGAAAGTATTTAAACTAATCAAGTGTGACCTTGTGCCGGTGATGGAGAATTTTCTCCTGGTAAGATGCTAGCAGTTTGCAGAATACAAAACAAAATGAAACATGATTGGCCACATGCATTATTTTTAATGTATGTAGTGTTTTTCATTGTATCAAGCTCTCTGTCTAGGAACACTCATCATGCTCCAATACATGCATGGCAAACTTGTACACATCTTCATTTCAGCTTATGGCTCTTCCTTCAGGAAGCCTTGAAATATCAGCAGCAGCACCACCAGTGAAAGATAGGTGTGCAGTGTTCTGTAACTGACCGTCATGACATTTCTCATACTCCGTTGGAAATTCCTCTTGACTTGTCTTTATCCCTAATTGTGGCAAATGGACTTTAAGGTGGCCCCCAATGATCCCAATTTCTTGGTGTTTACACTCTTGTATTATTTCCCCCCTGCCCCTTGATTTTTGGATGTATGATTTGTTTTAGTCAATGGAATATGGCAAACGTGATGGAATGGCATTCCCTTGATTAGCTCACATTATATAAACTCTGCCTTGCTAGCAGCTCATTCTAGAGACTCTCCTTGGTAGCTGTGAAGAAGCCAGGTGCCAGATATCCTAAAGCTGTAAGGAAATGAATTCTGCTAATGATCCAAGTGAGCTTAGAAGTCCTATTGTGGTTTCCCATTTTACAGATAGGAATTGGAGGTTAGATATGCTCAGTTTCTTTCCTTAAGGCACAGCGTGAGTAACGGGTAGAATCAGGATCTTTGGGTCCCCTGCATGCAGTGCAGTGACTAGCATATACTAGGTATCCAAGAGATGCCTCTCACATTAGTGTGTGAGGGCCAGGCTGCGACCGCCTACAGAGAACTTCTCAACCTGAGCACTTCCAAATCACCCATTCTTTCTAAAGCAAGCCCCTTCAGGTGGAGAATTAGAAGAGGAAGCCTAACTGACTATGAAGCTTTAAGACCTTTACTCTGAGGCTTGATGACCAGATTCATCAATAGTTAACTTGTTGAAAACTTGAGAGAGGACAGTCTTAATGTTATCACCATCATCTTAATATTTTAATATTATCACTAATTACAGGAATTAGTTCTGTGTTCTGCCTCTGGTTAAACGTTTTCTTGTTAATGCTCATTTTTCTCTGGGAGATGATCAGCTCCTCTTGGTGGTCACTGTTCTCTGGTTGAGGGACTGCACTGTGCTCTTCATGGTGAGTTTGGCATTGCACATGGAAACATGAGCAGTGGAAAGATGAGTGGGCAACACACTTAGCAGTTAAGCCTCTTGAGCTGTAATAATGATTGTTCATCCTTCATCATCTTTTATGAATGTCTTTTCCTCAAGATCAGAGTGTGATACTTTTTTTTTAAAGTTACTGGGTGCTGTGAATAATTTCATCCTCTGGAAATATCTATTGAGATACTGCTTGAAATCATTTTAAAATATTTTACAGCTTTTTTAATATAATGTTTTTTATTTTTTTCCATTATATTGATGATTGGATTAGGAAGAAGTTTTATATATACACAATGGAATACTACTCAGGCATAAAAAAGAACAAAATGATGCCATTTGTAGCAACATGGATGGAACTAGGGACTCTCATACTGAGTGAAGTAAAGAAAGAGTCCTGAGTCAGAAAGAGAAAGACAAATAACATATGATATCACTTATATCTGGAATCTAATATATGGCACAAATGAACCTTTCCATAGAAAAGAAAATCATAGACTTGCTTGAAATCATTTTTTGACAGATTTTTAAACGGAGTGCTTGGAAATGTTACACTCCTTTCTTTGACTCTTTCCTCTTCCCTCCTCTCCTCCCTTTCTTCCTCTCTCTCTCCCTCTTCCCCCCCCCCCCACTCTCTCTTACTCCCTCCTTTGTTCTCCAAATGTTTATTGTGCATCTAATAGGTGCCAAAGTTAAAAGGTTATACAGGTCTGACAACATCTCCCATCTCCTAGAGTGTGTACATGTGTGTGTGTGTTCACAGAAATAAATAGGCAAATAAAGAATAAACAAAATATCCATAGTAAATACTATGAAGAGAAAATTGGGTGATATGATAGGGATTCAGGGTGAATTCCTTAGATTAGGTGAATAGTAAAGGTCTTTTCATAAGGTTTTAAGCTGGGACAAGAAAGCATAAGATCTGCAAAGATCTGGTGGAAGAGAACTTTAGGCAGAGGGAGTAGTAAATGCAACACTTCTGAGGTGAGAGTGAGTATGGGAAGTTTGAAGAACACCACTATCACAATGACTGTGCTGGGAGAGGGGAAGTGGGGGAGGGGATGAGGTTATAGACACAGGCAAGGACTAGATCAGATAGGGCCTTGTAAACTTTGGTAAAGAGTTGTTAATTCTAAACAAAATGGAGAGCAGTTAGATTGTTTTAGGTAGAGAAATTAAATGATCTGATTGATTATTACAAAATAGGTTTCTGGGAATTCCCGTCGTGGTGCAGTGAAAACGAATCTGACTAGGAACCATGAGGTCGTGGGTCCAATCTCTGGCCTTGCTCAGTGGGTTAAGGATCCAGTGTTGCCATGAGCTGTGGTGTAGGTCACAGACGTGGCTCAAATCTGGCGTTGCTGTGGCCATGGAGTAGGCCGGCAGCAACAGCTCTGATTAGACCCATAGCCTGGGAACCTCCATATGCAGTAGGTATGGCCCTAAAAAGACAAAAAACAAAACAAAACAAAAAACAAACAAAAAAACAAAAACAAAATAGGTTTTTGGGTAATAGGTATAAATGTCTTAATTTTTTATTTTCTGTTTGCATTTCTGAAATATTTCATATTTTTAAGATTATTTTTTATTACTTCACCCAAAGGAGAAGGGAAAGAATGGAGGGGGCAGGAGGCCATTGTATAATTTTAGGTGATAAAGGTAGCTGGGACTAGGGTGGGAGCAGATGTGATGGAGAGAAGCAGATGAACTCAGGCTGTGTTTTGAAAGTTGAGTTGTTAAGACTTGCTGACGACAGATTGAATGTGGATCATGAAAGAAAAAAACAGGAATCAAAGATAGCTTTTGCTTTGAGCACTTGGTTTAGAAGATGGTTCCATTTACTGAGATGAGGAAACTGGGGAAAGCAAAGGTTTTGGTAGAGGTTGGGTGGTTAAAAGTTCTCTTCTGGCCATATTAAGCAGGACATTCCTAGCAGATCTTCAAGTGGAAATGTCAGGGTTGGATACAATAGGCTGTGGATGGAGATCTAGGACCACCACCTTATCTATGATCTTTAAGGCCCCATAAGGGATGAGATCTCTGAGCTAGAGTTCAGATGATAGAAAAAAGAAAGGGACTTGGGAATAAGCTGTAGAACACGCCAGTATAGAAGTCACAGGGAAAAGGAGAAACCAGCAGAGGAGATGGCCAGTGAGATACAGGGACAATCAGAGTGTGATGCTGAGAAAACCACAAGCAGAAAATATTTCAAGTAGAAGGCAACAGTCAACTTTGTCTAAAGCAGCAGATTTTACACATTTTTATGCCATAACATCTTTTGTAAGATGGTGAGGCCTATGGAACACCTCTCAGAAAAGCATTTTTTTTGGTCTTTTTGCCATTTTTTGGGCTGCTCCCGAGGCATGTGGAGATTCCCAGGCTAGGGGTCGAATCAGAGCTGTAGCCGCTGGCCTACACCAGAGCCACAGCAACGTGGGATCCGAGCTGCGTCTGCGACCTACACCACAGCTCACAGCAATGCCAGATCCTTAACCCACTGAGCAAGGCCAGGGATCGAACCCGCAACCTCAAAGTTCCTAGTTGGATTCGTTAACCACTGAGCCACGACAGGAACTCCAGAAAAGCATTTTTGAATGGAGAAAAATAAAATACATGGGCTTACAAAGGAAACCAATTATGTTGAAGTAGAGTTATAAATGTAAAAATTTGATGGCCATATATGTTTTTATTAACATACCCTTTTTTTTTTTTGGTCTTTTTAGGGCCACACCCACAGCACATGGAGGTTCCCAGGCTAGGGGTCAAATCGGAGCACAGCAATGTGAGATCCGAGCTGTGTCTGTAACCTACACCCCAGCTCATGGCAATGCCGGATCCTTAACCCACTGAGTGAGGCCAGGGATCATACCTGCGTCCTCATGGATACCCTAACCCTAAACCTAACCCTCATTAACTTATAACTAGTCAGATTCATTTCTGCTGAGCCACGAAGGGAACTCCTCTTTTTTCATTTTTAAAGTTTTATCAAAGTATAGTTGATTTATATTGTGATAATTGCTGCTGTACAACAAAGCAAGTTAGTCATATGCACATCCATTGTTTTTCAGTCTTTCCCCATATAGATTATTACAGAATGTTGGGTAGAGTTTCCTGTGCTATACAGCAGGTGCCTGTTGGCCACTCATTCTACATACCACAGTGTGCTCTGTAATTAGATCTAGTGGCAAGTTAATAATTATTGTAGTCTCTAAGTAGTGGTGAGTAGAAATGATATTTTTAGATATGCAACATCTTTAACATACTATGTAAGAAGTAATATGAAAATATATTGTGTAGAAGTTGTAATATGAAACTACCTGTGATGCCGTGACAAAGGGACATGTGCTGCTAATACCACTATGGTTTTTTGACTATTTGAAATGCTAAATTTCAGTTAGTGATTAGTGAAAAGAAACACAAAATTTTTTTTTCCCATGTAAGCTCCTAGACTCTCTGATTTCAAAACCACTGGTCTAATGTTAAACAGTAAATTTTCATAAATGGCACTCAGTATTGTGGAGTCTTGTAAGTAGTGACCTATTTTGCTATATTTGTTAAATTTTGAGTGATACCCATAGCTTGTCAGTGTTCTATCTCACTGCTAGAAAATGACATTAAAAGGGCATAGGAGCAATGATAGAGGAAGTGGGTGGAGTAGGGAATGCAGAATATTCTTTTCTCTAGTTTCTTATGTTGAAGATTAATATTCATAAAGACGTCTAATATTAAAATAGATTTTGAATTGAATTCATTAGGGCAGAAAACTTAAATTTGCCTCTACTCCCATTATTTGATATTCAGAATCCTTTACAAGGAAGAAGGATAGACATTTGTATAAAGGTTTCCCTTTGTTCTTTTGTTCTTTCTATTGCCTCCATTAAAGTTCTAGAATATCTATGCTATTCCTCTCTCCATCTAAGTACATACTGATACACAAAATAATAGGTAACTTGGGGTCTTTAAAATACAATGCACAATTTATTAGAGTGCCGAGAATTCTGGAATTTCAATGGTATGTGCTCAAAAGATGTTCCTTTGTTGACTCCTGGATAGAGATTATTTCCTCCCCACCCCTCCGCTATATTTCCTCACTAGTGTAATATTCCGAATGTCTAAACCTGTAGACCTTTATAAATATATCCAACATAGCACGAATTCCATAATGAAAAGTCCTGCATATTCATGCTGCTTGTGCTATACTCTAGTGCAGTGGTTGGCAAACTGGCTTGTGGTTTGTTTTTGTATAGCCAGCAAGCTAAGAACACTTTTTGTGTTGTTTTAACAACTGTTAAAAAATACAAACAAAAACCAAAGAAGAATATGAGACTGGGACCTTATGGAGACTGCAAAACCTAAACTGGTTATAATTTGGCCCTTTACAGAAAATGATTGCTGACCCCTGCATAGTGGCTTACGAGTGTGTGTGTATGCACATGCACATGTGTATGCTCAGGAAACTTTCTCAGCACCCTTCTTTAAATAATAGATTTTGTCCCCTTGGGCACCAGAGCAGACAGGTGATCCTGAGGCAGGAGATAGGTGGGCTCCAGGACAAACAATTACAACCAGCCACCTATCTATACTTGAGGATAGAAATAACAACAGGCACAAGGCAAGTAACTAACTGGTACTTGTCTTCTGTGAACTTGATAAACATGGGTAATGACAGGATCAAAAGAGGTCCTGAGCCCTGCTTGGATGGAAGGAAGAACAAAGAAGTCACGTACATACTCCCCATGCTCGGGGTCAGGGAGACCCCAACTACACATGCACAGAGAGATGCCTCCGGGTCAGAAAGGGAGGGGTGCCAGGCCATAGTAAGTCTAGATAACCTTTCCCCCATGCTTTGCTTTGGAATCCATCCTGGCCAAAATATGAGCATGTAGATCAGGGGAGGGCCCTGGGTCTGGTCAGGTGTACAAGATAAAACAAGATAATGGGCCAAAGGAAGACAAAGAGCCAGAAGGACTGTCCTATATATGTGGTTTAAGTTAGCTCTCTGGTGTGCTCCTCATTCAGGGGGACGCCCAAACCCACACTTCTTTGGGTGTGTATTAGTGCTCTGCTTCTGCCTTAGATAAATAGACTAGTCTCTGTGTGCTTTCCCACATGTCGTACTGTGTTTCTAACAATAAACTTTGTACCTCTTTTCACAGTCTTTGCCTCCTTGAAACATTCTTGCTTTCAACAGGGGGCAAGAATCAGGGCAGTTCTGCTTTTAGCCTCTAGCCAGTCTAGTGGCTAGGATTCCTGGTTTTCATCCAGGCTGCCCAGGTTCAATTCCTGAGCAGAGAATTAAGATCTTGCTTCAAGCCATCACCCGCTGCCATCTTTCCGAAATCAATCAGACTTGGCCATTTCTAATATGTCATCACCCTGTTAACTATGATTGGTCCAAGTAGTGAGCATAGAGTTGATATGCAGATGTTGGAGAAAAGCTCTCTTTTTTTCACTAGGGTTGCTAAGCTAAGAAGGGATAAGCCTGGTCATGGTGGGGGGACACCATGGAAGAGCATCTGTAAGGACAGAATGGAGCTGTTGTGCACAGGGAAGTGGGCCTGATAAATCAAGCGTAGGAGGGCATAGACCACAGCATTTGAGCTCTGACGCTTGAGGCTCTATCCATTCTCTTCTCCATGTATTATCTGAGTCAACAGTTTCCCTTTGTTGTTTAAGCTTATCTGAGTTGCAGTTCTACCACTTGTACACAAAATACCTCTTTACAATTCAGAGACATCACTGCTCTTCTAAATGTACAATAAGAAACCTGAGTTTTTCTTTCTTGCTTAATTGGACAGCTTCAATAATCATGTATACAGCTACCAATTACTGGGCACTCTCAATGTCCTAAGCACAGGGCTGGTTGTTTTACAACAGTGAGGAGTACGTATTATTAGTGCCACAGGGTAGAGGTAGAGGAGGGAGTAAAAACTGAGAGTTTAAGTAATTGGATTTAGATCTCACAGCTAAATAGGTGGCAAAGCTGAGGTACCATCCACATTCTTTGTGACCCCAGAGTTCTTAGAAATTTTATAGTGGTCATGGCACTTGAGGGATAATAAAACCTTATCATGTTCTTCCCTCTGAACAAAGCATAATGACAAGTCAGTATCTATTTCCTCATTGATGTTTCAGAGTTTAAATGGAGTGACATTATTTTCTCATTACATATAAATATAAAAATTTCAAATATATGTTAATAACTTGACTGTGATTGCTTTGGGGACTTGAAACATCATAACGGTATACGAAATGTACTTTGCCCTATTATTTGGCTGAGAAATGCATGCATTTGAAAATGTAGGGATGATTTCTAACCAGCTGTCTTAGCTCACATGCCCTAGAGCCTGTGGCCAGGACTAAGTGCCAATACTTCAAACCCAGGGCAGTGAGAGTGCGAATACAGGCGGTAAAGCAGTGGGGAAGGCAAGCAAGCAACGCAAGGTGATGTGAGGCTCTGTTTTGCAATGAGCCACAAAGAGACAAAGATCATTGGGCAGATGCGTCCACTTAGAATGCCTATGCATTTTGTGCACGAGGTGTGTGGATCAACTGTGACTCCAAATAGTTCATGGAAGTGAGGATAGAGAATGGACATGCCAGGCTCTCTTCCATCTCCTGTTTTCCACTGGTTAGCACTTGCCCAAAGGGACTGAACTCTCCCATACTTCTGGGCTATATCATCCTGATCCTTTGGTATCTAAGATCAGGCTCCATCCATGCCCTGTGGAGTGGCATTCCATATTAATGCAGCGTATGAGGAGTTGGAAACATCAGGCAAGTGACTGGTCATGGGGCTGCATTGACAGAAGCCAAGGCCAAGCATCCACCTTTCCTAAGGCAAGTAACTGATAGATCCCAGATGGCAGAACCACACAGGCCTGAGAGGAGTTGATGGGCCATGGAAGTGGCTGAGATACAGCAAGCAGTTGTGGACCCGGGTGGCTATGGTACTGAGAAGTTCTGAGTATGCACAAAACTGTGGTATCGTATATCTGTTAATAAACACTGTAAATCATATATTTTCAAGTTTTAATATATTAGGTCAAAAGACCATGAGCTCCTTAAGGAAATGAGTGCTAGCTCACTTTGCATATGCAATAAGATAAGCAACTTAAATTTGATCTTGACCAGATATTAAAGAATTTCTCTTCAGTTCCAAGAGAGATGATTTATCTATGTCTGAACATTTACTAAAACTTAATTTCGGTTGATGCACTAAACTGGTATTTTTTCATTTTTAATGTGGTGAAGTGATATTATGAATTAGATCTTTCATCATGGAAACAGTAGCTTCCAGTTCTTGAAGACAGCCAGTGAATGATTATTTAAATAGTGGTTCATCTATCAGCGTAGATTGGATTCAGGGTGTGTGTGTGTGTGTGTGTGTGTGTGTATTTTTCTATCTCTCCAATGCTAACATAGTTGACAAGCATAGAACTTTGTATAGTTTCTATCTCTGGCTTCTCATGGGGACATCCATAAGACATCCACGGTGTCACATTGGTTTGGCTCTTTATATCTGGAAAGTTGAGAAAGTCATTGATTGCTTCAAATAAGAAAAGTATATTATCCCTCATGGTCTCAGAAGTGAAATCTGAAAAGCGAAACATTTACAAAGGCACAATTTGATCTTTCACATGAAGGAGTCTAAAGATGATAATACAGTCGGGAATGTACTCCTATTGTTTTTATTTTCCCCTTCCTGAGCATTCTTCCAGCTCAGCTGTTGTGGGCATCCTTGATGCTCCCTGAGCAGGGATTTTAAATGATTGCACAACAGATTGTTCTCAGGCTGAATTGTGTGCCACAAATCTTGGGCATTTTAGTTCACAGCAAATAAACGATACTCCTTTAGGATCAAGGAAAAAAAATCCCCGTATTCACTTTTTAGAATATGTTCATTTCTCTTATAAATCAAGTTGGACCAAAATGGTTTAGGGTTGTTTTCTGAGAAAATATGTTTTTGCGGATTGTTGCTCTGTAGTCTTAATGATCCCTGCAGAGTCTTGACATTTATAGCAGTATTTTGCCCAGTGAAAAAGCAGCTACTGTTTAGTGCTTTGATGACTGAAAATTTACAGCTATTTGTCCTTAAAGACTATTGGGGTGTGGCAAGGTGGGCAGAAGGCACTGAGATATAGTACATGTCCCTATCTTAAAAATCTCTGTCTCCCTTCAAAAATTTCTTTTTGATTTTTTAAAAGGTTGAACCCTAAAGTAATACTAACAGTCTTCATCACAAAGCAGTGCCATTGGCTTCTCCTACATAAACCCTGACTCAGTGAATGCAAATTCTGGGTATGGCTTTGGCTAAGACTAAGAAACCAATTGACATCAGGGATTTCATTAATAAAACAACTTCCAGGGAATGGTTCTGGGGCAGATCCATTAAGGCTGATTGTTTGCATGCTTTTTAGCCTCTCCATCTCCATCTGAAGTATGGTCAATTTTGCAATGAGGACCTTAGGACACCATACAGCCTTCAGTTGATAATAGTAACTCAGATTTACCAAGGTTTAAAAAAAAAGTTTGAAAAGTTTGGATTGCAGATGGTGAATAAAAGAGGTTTTCAGGTAAATTTTAATTGTTTTCTGCAAACACTCCACTCCCAGAGCATTTTAATCAAAGTCATGTTATTAGTATTAGTAACCATATGCTTTATTTGCAATATTCTATTTGTTATACTCTTTCACTGTGACAGATGAGCTCAACCCTCTGGTGGGCAAAACATTACCACTATTCCTTCATAGAAGAGTGTTGATGTTCAGTCTCCCAGAAGCTCTATTCAATACACTTCACCCTGCTTTTCAGCCTCAAATTAGGGCCATTACTGCCATCAGTGCAGGAATGATGATGTTACTACTTACTTTCTAAAGGGAAAAATATATGGAAAATGGAAAAAGGCAAAGGGCATTGCTTATTTTTTTTTAAACACCAAATAAAGGAAGAATGAATGACCAGATAGTTCTGGCCTCTGCTGTGGCAAAATTGCCCTACCATTTGATATTAACATTCATAAAAAGATACCTGTAATCCTCTAGAGCCCAGAAGCAATATCCCTTTCCATTCAGGTAATCCATCACTCTGAAGGGTGGGCAGATAATAGGAATGTATGTTTCATTTATCGCTCCCTGCCAGCAGAGGAAATGACAGTCATATTGAAACTCTTTCATATCTTGCTTGACGTGCAGGAGTGGGTTATTTGCCCAGGCTCCCATCCTGCCTGGGTTGCAGTCAGCATTCATCCTTTCTTAGACGGAGAGCATAAGAAAGGGGGTGTCCGTTTTAGCTGTCTTGGGTTGGAGCCAAAACAAATCTGTCTAGATCAGGTGATATACGTGCCTGTAGTGGAAGGAGAGTTGAATGGAGACCTAGGCTGTATATAAGTATCTCTGACATGAGAAATGCTGTATATTTAGCAAAATAACCACCACCACTGAAGTTGACAAATATGGATCAAGTTTGAGCAGGTATTGTTATCAGAAAAAATTGTTTTCTCCATTGAAGTTCAAGCAGTAATGAAAAATGAGATATTTGGGAGTGCCTTCCTTCTTCTCCCCCAAACAACTGACATGTTATATGCAGTTGATTGTATTTTCATTCAACTACATGCCCTGAGTCCAGCATTTCTTACGTTGTAGGAGTTTGAAAGACACCCTGAATGATTAGAGTTAGGCATATAATTATAGGGTCCCTGGATTATTGTACTTATCACATAATGAAATGAGAGAAAGTGGTCTCTTTCTACCACTTCTTTTCATTTGCTTCTCTTTTCGTTGCCACTCATTTTTGGATACTCTCTTACTAGAGTGTCATCACTCTGTTGGAAACCAGCCCTAACCATGTGGTGGTGGAAGAAATCCTTGGCTGCTAAGGGAGCGGAGGCTCAATGAGGCTCAGGGGCCTATCCAAGTTGACTCAGTGAATTAGGGTCAGAACTGGGATTCAACCTGAGTTCTGTTTACCTTCTAGGCACCTGGTTTTTCAGCTACCATATCCTGTGGCCAGGGGACATTTAAATGATTTGTATTTAAAATGTAATCATCCTTGAATTAATGAAGGCACCTACTAAACATGTGTAGATCTCTTTGTCTTAGGCTGAGTGCTAAGAATAAGTGAACAAGACATGGTTTTCCCAAGGCCTGGAAAACTACCTTCTAGCTAGGGCATCATCACCGATGGCTAAAACACACATCGTATCATAAAGATTATAGGAGCACTAAGATTAGAGTCTCTATCTCTGCCTGTGGAGTCTGGGAGGCTTCGCAAAGGGGGTGACATTTAAAATTGGGCTTGAAGAAAATAAAGAGGGATTTGTGGCGAAAGGAGTCTTGGCACTTAACTGTCTGGTATGACACTGGCCAAGCCAATTAAAATGTCTCATTCTTAGTACCCTCTCTCTCGGAATTGTTAGGAAGAGGAATAAGATTTGGAAGCACTTTGAAAACTTTCAGATGCTATTCCAAGAAGTATTTTCAAAAATTATGGCTCCCATGGACAAAAGGTGAGGTCTGATCCATGGAAAAAATAGAATGCATATATCATTTCTAGAAAAACACTAGGCTTTTATGTTATTGTTTGGAAAATTCGTAGTCTCCAGTGCAGCTGATATGGGTAATTGTCAATTTCATGTAACATATAGATAGGCCTATAAGCCACACTCAGAAAATTTCTAAGAAAATTGCCTCACAATCAGGAATGGACATTTGTACCAGCACTGAGAGGTTAAGGATGTGCCTTGTGAATGATTTTTGGCATCAGCTATAGGGGAAGGATGTTGCTTTGGCGCCTAATTCATAAAATGTCCATTTTTTAGGATAAACTCAGATCTGCCACTTTTCCATTCTTTTTATCTCCTAGAATAATTGATAGGTAGTAAAAAGGAGCAGAAAAATGTCCTTGGGTCACATGCGTTAAGGGTGTCATGGATGAAAGAATGGTTTAATCATTGTAAAATGCAAAGATGGTAGGAGCTGACGTAGGCTCTTTTGCAATCTCCATAAAACAGAAAGTAATGTAAAAGGTAACTTTTCATAAATCACGGGCAGTGTCCAAACTTAGGCTTTTTATGTTTGATAAATAATAGAGGGAGAGACTATACCAGATTGTGTGTGTGTGTGTGTGTGTGTGTGTGGTTCACTTAGTTATGAGTACAGGAATATGTCTTTGTGTCTTTCTTCCAGGGGACTTCTTTTCTTCACATAAGTTTTGCATAGTGTTAGTTTATTTATGATGAAGAACAAGCCCCGTTATTATTTAGCTATTGTTGTGTAACAAATTACTCCAAACTTAGTGGCTTAGAACAATATCTATTTGTTGCTGCTCATGAATCTACAGGTTGGTGGCAAGATCTTTCTTAACTGAGCTAGGCTCTATGGGACTTACTTATGCTTCTCTGGTCAGCTGTGGGCCAGCTAGGTTATTTTGATGTCTACCATGGCAATTAAAAGAGATATATGTGCCAGGGTTGTTACTTTTTTCATTTTGGGGAGGAGCAAATTTCACTTTATATGAATCAGATGCTACGTGAGTGTGGTTAAGTTTCTTATTAAACATTGATTATGAGAGCAGTCATTTTCTTTGTTGACACACCCCGTCAGGGAAGTCGATTACAGCCTACATGCACCACTTTGAGATGCTTCGTCTTAACAAATGTCCTCATGCGATTGCCACACTGTCTAATCTCCTTTTAGGTTAAGCACTGTGGCGGTTTTGGGTCTGTTTTGTTGCTGCTGCTGCTGCTGTTTGGTCTCCTGTAAAAAGTATGTTTTTGACAGAGCTTCAAAACTTAAGTGACTATCAATCATCAATGCTGTAGGGTGTGAGCACTCTGGGGAACTTGGTGGAGAAATGGGAGGACACTGAAAAGTTGGGCTACAAGAAAGGAAAGTTAAAATGAAATTCAACCAGCTTTCATTATGTTGCCCTAGGTAGACCCTTAATAGACCCAGTCCACCCCTGTCAGCCTTAGACAAGTCTTGTTATAGAATTAAATTTAAGAAGGTAGTTAGGATGTCTCATGAGAAAAACTGGATGAATGTGATGGAGACTGGTGGAGAAAACATCATAGACAGAAGGATCTCGGAAGAAAGTAGAAGCTAGTTAATGCCAAAACTAGAGCACTAAGCTCTGGGAACATTTACAATTCTATTTTCTTTTGAAAGGGAATTGAATGTTTAATCGGATAGGCTTGAGTATTATACAGAAAAAAGGAAATGGCTGCTTCTTATAACCTGCTACCAAACCCCTCTGATTGTAATTTAGTTTCATAATTATATTAAATCAAGTTGTAATCCCTTAAAAACTCAGCACTCTTTACCTACTAATAGTGCAATCAGTCTAAATGCCATTTAGAGTTAGTTTAAGGCAGAAAACAATATTTAAAACCAATTTTCAGTCTCAATTCATGAAAAAAATCCCATCACTCTATCTTATTTATAATAAACTCATTCGAGTAGATCCAGGCACAATATAAACAAGTGATGGAAAATCCCTAGGAGGTTTTGGCTCATACATTCCGAGCAGACATGCTCTGGAAAACACAGACATTCTCAGAAAACTGCAGTCTGCTGAAAATGCCAGGAGATTTCAGGAGCCTGGACTCTTCATTAGGGCTTGGCATCTTTCATTGTTTTTGCATAGGGAATAGGTTAACACTTTCTATCTGATCGGCTGTATGCCCAACTTTTTTTTTTTTTTTTCTGATCCTGTTTGAAATGGACAAGATCTAAGGGCAGAAGAGAAGAAATGTTCTTGGGCCTGAGGAATGTGGATGCTGCAGTGATCCAAATTGTGACCTATGAGAGCTCAGCTCATTCTTGGCGAGTTGAAAATGGGGCCCAGGCAGCATGGGAATGACAGCTCAATGAGACGGAGTAGAGTCGTGGGAAGTGCAGAGGCTATAAAGCTTGATGGACCTGTCTGACTTTTTGCTGTACTATTATAAGTTGTATAACCTTAGGCAAACAGTTTAACCATTCTGAGCTTCAGTTCCCTTATCAGTAAAATGGAAAAAAAGCATAACTATGTGCAAAGGTTGACAGGATGGTTGGCTTAGATTATATTAGTAAACACATGGAACCCAGAATTCTGCCCTTCCTTCCTCCTACCTTTTCTTTCTCTCTTTCTTTCATTCAAGAAGTCCTGACTGAATGCTATGCCAGATGCTGTCAGTGGCCTGTCCTTGTTCCCATGGATCCCTATGTAATTTTGGTGCACATGACTCCTGGTGTGTTTTTACTCCCAAGAGCCAGCATCTGTGTCTCTTTGTTAAAGGGTTGCCCTCAAGCTGCTCAAACCCATTTTGCCTGAAGAACCAAAAGGACTTTGGAATTTACATCCACTTGTGGGCATCAGTCACCAATCATTGAACTGGCAAGAAGGAATAAATATTCATCATTCCCTCCTAACAGAGACAATGCTGAAGTCAGGCTATCTCTAGAGGTCACTTGCCAGACCAAGCCTCTTAGCATCCTTGGGAGTTAATGTTCTATCCTTGCTTGGTCTCTTTCCCTTCTTCATTCCATTTCTCTCGTCCCCAATGAAGTTATTGGGACTACCTCCTGATAATCCATTTTCACATGAATCCTTAGCCAAGGGTTTGCCCTTGGGAAGCCCCATCTAAGTCATGGACCTTTCCTGTACTTCATTAGGTGCTAGGTGCTAGGGAGGCTGCCGGCCATGAAGGAGTCAGACATGGTCTTCCTCTCCTGCAGTATGCACATTTTACTACCTGGAAACACTGTAGTGAGAACACATGTAAAATACAGTAAAAGCTGTATTTTGGATGCTCTGTACAATTCTACACTTCCTCTATGGGGGGAAAGAATATAAGCTTTAGAGTTGGAACTTCTGAATCTGTGTCCTGACTTGTTTATGTAGTAGCTGTAAAACCCTGGGTAACTGCCATTTGATTCACTGAGCCTCATTTTTTCCATTTACAATAAATTTACTAATGGCTGCCCTGTTAAACTCACAGGGTTACCATAGGGTGACGGACCAAAGTAAAGTATAATATGTGAGAGGCTCCATAGCATGTAACCCCACGCTTAGTCATTACCCGGAGATATTACGTGAACAGTTGACAAGCAAGGGCTTTGAAAAATCAAAGTACATCATGCCATTTTATAGAACATGTTACATATTTTATAAGGCACTGCTTTAAAAATTAATTTTAATGTTTTTATCCTTGCTGAATTAAACAAGCATGATTTGATAGGGTCAGTATGTCATAAGCTTGATGTGGTTAAAATGAAGATCAGGCTGATGCATAAAGCAGGTAACACTATAGGTGACAGCAAAATGTAAACACAGCTCTTGGTGGTGTTCTGCTTAGTGTGAAATGTTGACAAAGAACAGAGTAAAATGAAATAAGTCCCATGAAGAAGCACTGCCCCTGATACTTACCTTCCCAAACCCCCTACTTCTGGGGGGGGGGGCATTAATAGGTGCCCAATGTAATTCCATCTTCTGCTGAACAACTGACACTCCTCTTGTCTCCTCTGCTGGTGTAGATAGCATCCCTTTGATGATATAATCCATTTTGGTATTCGAGAACCAGGTTCAACAGTTTTGTAGGAATCTCTGTGCCTTCATGGTATTGCTTCTGGAAGCTAAAGCCCTGAGATGGCTGATTCAGATTGTCCAGAGTTAATTACATCCATGGATGGTTTTGATGGGAGAATTCAAAGTGGGTTAAGTTAAAAGGGGACATTCTCTGGAGGAATACAAGAGTGTGTCTAAGATGCTAAGGGCAAGACATGCATTCACGCCTCACACAGGACCCAGAAAGTCAACATATAATTGAAGGCAGGCCCCCTCCTATCTGTACACATTTCTCTCTTGGAGATCACACAGTCTTTTATATCTGCTAATCTCTGTTACTGGCTTCATACTTCTCTCACTCTTCAGGCTGATTCTTCTGCTATGTTTATATTTGGCACATTTTAGCTGCCCTTAAATGGTGGCCTTCAGTTGAGTTTACATCAGCTTACAAAATGACTGTCTACAGCTAGTTGTCCTGACCTTTCTCTGTCCCAATACCAAATGGTGAAAGGTATTTTTCTTGCCAATCTAGATTCTGAATTGGTTTGCCTGGGTCAAGTGTCCATTCCTGGTCCAATCAGCTGGAGTCAATGAGTAGTGTGAGCATAGCAGTGGCATGGCTTCAGAGTCTCACCTCTGAAGGGGAGGAGTACTGTTACAGAGGTGGAGCTCAGGGTGGGCACACATCCTAAAACATATTTACTACAGTGATTTAGATGGCTTCCCAGGCTTGCTTGCTCTGTTTCTATCACCCACATCTATTTAGCTCTCAGGAAAAAAAAATCGCCACAAACCAAGCAGTCGAAGACAAGTCTGACAGGACCATCTGGACTCATGTAATCTGACATCACTCTGGCTTGTCTTAAACCCATCCTTCTTTTGAAACTTAGTCTTTTGACAGTTTGCTCCCAAGCAAGAAGGACTATATAAAGGAAAGGATACTATTTTACTTTTTCTAATACAGAATCTGTCATTATTCTGATATATTTTTTTCAAAGGGATTAAAATTTTTTTAACTCATTAGCTTCTTGGAAATGGTTATTTTCCCAGGAATTCTAGTGGAGCATTCATTTCAGTGACGAGTAAACAAGCCAACATTGCTGTCAAGTATTTCATCAGCACTAAAATTATACTTGATTAAGGCCAAGATGGGACTTTAATTTCTACAATCTGATTCATGTTTCATGGCCAAAGTAAAATAAGACAAAAAGGAGAAAAGAGGCAGGGAATCTGCTTTTGTGGCTCCAACAGATCTTTCTAGTTGGTGTTCCCTCATAAAGCCCTCTGGGGTGAGATACTCTTTCTTTCAGTCAAGAGGCACTTGCTAGAAGCTACAGGAAGTTATTGTTCTCTACCAGAATGCTTTCTCTTCAAATGATGAATCTGCTCTGAGAAGATACCCAAGTTCTTTTGTCTTCACAGAAGGAAGCCTATAGATCTGAAACCCTGCAGACTTGTCATTGTCAAGAGTTTGGAAACTTTGGGGTGGCCTGAGTTGTGACTGGGCTGTGGGCAAGACCACTGAGTTAGACACCTATGTAGCAGCTCAGTTCTCGAGTGCAGAGACTTCCTTAACGCCAAACATATACCAAGGCTTTAAAGTACAGTAGCTCCCACTTCAGGCCAAGCTCACAGGCCTCAAACTCTGATTTTGCCCTAGGCATGAGGACTCTTGCTTTTACTCTCAAGGAGGTGGAGTTGCAGAGACCAGCGATGAACACAAGATTTTGTGAATCAGGGGTCAGCTCTGAGCTTCTCCTGTTAAGAGGTGCGTGGAAGTTGCCACACTCATCAGTGAGCTATTTGAGTTGTGGGTTGGATCTTTGCCATTTGTCTCTGCAGATTCTTTCTGCTCTTTTCCCAAGCTGTTCTGTCCCAGTAGACTGATTTCTTATAGATCGTCTCTGTGAGCTCCCTTGCCCTTTGGCTTTTAGTTGGTTTTGGCCAATGTGAGTTCACAGTAGGAGCTAGGTGGGTAGGAGGAGAATGAGAATCTGGGCTTTCATTCCCCTTGGCTCCCCCCAACCCCCGCCCAGTCATCATGGGTTGGCTTCCTCTGCCAAAGGCAACAATTTGTCAGGTGGCTAGTGCCCTTGCCTTTTCAGGCTTGAGTAGTAACAGCTCCCTGCTATGCTGTCCTCTGAGTACTAGATGACCCACTGTTGGATTTCCTGAAATGGACCTTTGTAAAACTCAACCCCATTTGAGTGTGCCTTTATCTTTCCTGCCAGAAACCTGATACAAGAAGGATAGCCCTTACATCCTCCCATGGCTTTCTCTCCCTAGATATACTTCTAGTTATCTAACTTGCTTTACGGCTAGAGCAAAACAAACAAAAAAAAAAGTGAACCAATTTTAAAGGATACTGAAAGGATGCTGTGTGAAAAAATAACCTCCATTCCCTATTACTCTAATAATTTCTTTATTAGGAGATGGAATCTTTCATTCTATTTAGAGATAAGGTTTTAATTTAAAAGATGCCTGGAAGAGGCATCACATTCAGTACTTTAAGAATAATTGAGAGGATTAGAGCCAGGGCCTAGACATTGAGAATACAAAGATTACCTCTGCTCTCAGAGTTTATAGTGTGAGCCAATAACTGACAATACATTCCTTCTCCATAGTAGGTTTTGCTAGAGAAATTGGAAGGCTCTGGGCTTTTGGTGACAGAGACAAGCTTAGGGAAAGTGGAAAATGGGAGCAGCTTATATAAGCTCCAAAGACAGATAAACTACCTCTCTTATTCCCTCCTTTATTCTAGCATCTTTGGGTTCTTTTCAGAACTTGAAGGAATCTGAATGATCATTTATACTGTGTCTCTCCTGCACAGATGGGAAAACTGAGCTTCACAGATTATGTGGCTTACCCAAGTCAGGCAACTGAACCCTTGACCCCTCCTAGTTTATTCAGAAGGCCTTGATGACATTTCAAAGCACAACTTTTGAAGGGCTGGTCTGTAGCTGGGCTCAGAGAGGCCTGTTAGGATGCATCAAGAATGTCTGATAATGAAGAAGGGACTGAGTTAGAAAGAAAGGCATGCTTGGGTACTTCTCTGGGTGAGTGGTATAAAGAGAGGCTTTTATGTGAATCTTATGATAAATGATAAGGAGTAAAACGAAGCACTCATACTTAGTGTCTTGAAGAGTATGCACTATGTGTTTCTGGAACTGGAAAAAATTTAACACAGCACTCTAAGAATTCGGTTGGTCCAGTTTTCCAGAGCAGTCTGGGGACAGGTAAGTTACAGAATCGATTTTTCAGATCCTTGCCAGGTAGCCCAGTTATGAAGATGTATACAAACTGAATTCTGGTATCTGGCTCCCTTTGGCCACATTGATATGGGCCTTAGCAATTAAATATCCTTGTAGCAGGCACTCATCTTCAATAATCCCTTCACTGTCTATCTAACCTCAATATTCATGTCAGTGGAGAAGGCTTCAGAGAGATGAGTGAGAAGCCAGCAGCCTTGTGATAGAACTCTCAGTGAAGGCTAAAAGGACTCAAAAGGAGCATTCCTAGAGTGATGAAACCTCACAGTGGGTGGACATGAGGCTGGGAGACAGGCCAGATGAAATCTTTTGAATTAAGGCCAGAGCGATAAGGGAAGGATGAGGAATGACTTCCAGGTAGTGTGTTTATTGCTTTTAATTTTGTTTAGAGAGGATGTATTACCAAGAGAGGTGAATTGAGGGAGAAGCAGCCCCATATTATGTATTTTAGTTGGTATTTTACCATGTTGAGATCACAAAAATCTAATTGATGGATTTATAACCACATGCATGTGTAGACATAAACATAGATAGGTCAATGCTATAGAGTTTAGCCAGACAATTAAAAGATACATAGTTTCTCTGAAATTATTGAGGTTATAGTTGTTACAGGGGATGATAACCACTGTGTGAGCTTTTTCTCTCTCTTTGGGAGGCTGCTCTGCTGATGAAAAGAAGTAAAATCTCACTTTATACTCCGACACCTCAGGAGATGAACTGGGATTGGTGACCATGAAGGATGACCTGCAAAAAGATCAAGCATTTGGGCACTAATTTGACTAGGACATTAGAGGACACTCACCCTGCAACATATCAAGGGTTTAGAATCCTTCGTATTGAACTGTGTACCTAGTGGCAGATAGGACCTCTGGGATTTCCATGATCTATATGAAAAACTACTAATACTTCTAGGCTCTGACCTCACCCAGCACTTAGCCTACTCCACAAAGACTCCAGGGTTGGAGACAGACCTACACATCTTACCCCTACCCTAATCTCCTAACTTAGATTCCAATTTAAGACCAATGACACATAACAATTTTGTACATTACCAGGTGCTGTGACAGCCTTAGAAATGCATGATTTTCAACTTTTATGGCTGTCTCCTTAAGTGGGCTCTTAATCTCCATAGTCTTTGAATTGTGACAAGCTTTCAAAGGAAGAGATCCCCAAACCAATGGCTTGAGCACTTTGACGTTTTGAAAGGAGCGCTTAGTTGGAGCCATTAGTTCCCTGGTGGGAAAATGGCAGGCAGCCATCACACCCAGCCCCACATTCACAGCAAATGTAGGCTGTCAGGGGGGAAACTAGGGAAACACTGTTCTTTGTGGGGCCTGGGATTTCTTTCTGTGGCGAAGCCCGAAAGAACCTATAAAATGGATGATAAGTGGGTCTGAGATTCTGGTTTTAAAATCTTGAGAAACAGATGCTAATGGAGGCATTCTGAGTCAAAATTCACAGTCACTGCCTTAGTTTTCTTCTCTTCCATTATCATTTCATGGTTGTTCTAAGTTCCTACCTTTGGTCAAGTGATTCAGCAGTTCCCTGCAACTTGCTGAAAACAAAACAACAGAACCCTTCCAAATCTGGAGGCAGTGTCCCTTTGCCTTGATTGACTGAAGGCATCTTTTTCATTGGGTTGGATTTTCAAACTTTTCTTTGGCCCCTTGTGTCACCCCATCTCTGTTGACCTTGTCTTCTCAATTAAGCCCTTTGCCCATGTGACTTAGTGTCTTGTCTCTTTTGCTAACTCCTCTCCCTACACAACCTTATCTGTTTGGATTTCCTAGTGTCTCTCATTGCTTAAGGAACAGAGGAAATGACTTCTTATCTCTATCTCATTCACTTCTGCAAGATTATGCTACTAAGGGGGCCTTTTGAGAAGGGGCTTTGGCCTATTCAAAGGCACATAGCATTCACAGACATGTACAAACTTTGCCCCTAATATTTAATCTTTGAAATTATTCTTTGCCTTCAATGCTAGCCAGTGATCTAGAGATTTCTCAGGCCTCTTAAATGAAGCCAGCTCATCCTTGGGATCTGATCTTACCAAATGCTCAGAGTTGCCACTCCTATTCAGTTGATTCAGTTTCTTCCATTGAAGCCTCAGCAGGAGCTTGATGTTGCCTTTCCAAGCCTTCTCATGACTCATTGCCACCTAGGGCAAGTCACTACTGGAACATTCCCAAAGGCTGGAACACTAGAATCTGCAAAGCAGCCACCCACCTTCACACTAAACTTCCATGTTATCAGATCTATTATTTTGTTGTAAGGTCACATAGCAATGTGTAGCCTAACTGTTGTTCTCATCTATACAAAGGAGGGGGAGGCCTGCGGAGGCTTGGATTATATTTTCTACATTACTTCTGAGCAGCTGGGTGAGCTTGAATAAATGGCTTCTCTCTGTCCTCAGTTTCTTCATCTGTAAAATGAAGTGGTTGCATGCATGATAAAATTCTTTATTCTGGAATCACTCTTCCTCATAAATTTCTATGTGGATTTTCTTTAGTTATAAAACAGATCATATTTCTAAACTTTGATCCTCACTTTACTGGCTACTCTTTTTCCTATTGTCTTAATTTTCTTACTTTTTAATGAGGTATCTTCCCAGTAAAATAAAAAATTGCCTGGTATTAATATATTTTTGAATATAACAACATTCAAATTATCTTGAGTATTGATAAAATTTTTTCAAATTTCCTTTTTAGTTTTATGTTAGTAAATTTTTATTGCAGTGTTACATGTAGAAGAGTATTGAGCTAAATGAATTGTCACCAAGTAATCAGAACCCAGATCAAGAAACATAAGCTACTCAGATGTTCCCTTTACTTCCCATTCAATTCACTCCATTTCCTCCTCTACAAGGGTAACCACTGTGCAGATTTCTATCACTATATACTTTTATTACCTGTATTTAAATAAATGGAATCCTACTATATGTACTTTTTGGGATCAGGCTTCTTTCAGTCATTGAGATTGATGGATGTTATGTGGGAAACTATAATAACTGAGAATAAACATTAGCATTGCTGTACAGCAGTTTCACTTTTCAATGATTTTCTTAAACTAGCATAAAAATTTCAGCTCTGTGTTCTTATACCATATAAATGCTGGTGATGTGTCTCTATGGGGAAAAAAGTGTACACACACACACGCATATGCTAGAAATCATAACACTGGAATGGTAGAAGGTTTTCTAACTTTCTTCCACTTATGGCATGGCAATCATTGGTAATGCTGGAGAGCTTGGTGCTTAAAAGGGGCTACCAGACTTTTTTCTAGATATTTCAGAGGATCCTTAGTCTCCTCATATGTTAAGGAAACCTTACCCTAGTTCACTGAACAAAGTACCTGCAACAGATAAACGCTACTGAATACTGTGTTAGCAACACTGTTTTGAAAATTCAGATGGGTAAGCACATAATCAATAGACAATGATCAAGAGATCAAATACTCCGGGGTCGGGACAGGAACTGAAGAAGGAAGCAGCAGTGTAGTAGTTGGCTCCTCTGGAAGGCAAAGCAAAGAGAAAGCCCAGGTTCACTCAAGTTTGGCCATGCCTTTGATAGCTGGTTGATACTTCTTTGAAAAGCTAGTTGGTTGATAGATCCTTCTAGGAAAAGAGATTTCAGTAAAATTAAACACTTCATAATTGTCAGGATTATGTATTCTGGTGAGAGATTCGATGCCAATCTGAGATGGGCATTAAAAATACTCATTTTGGGAATTATTAATGAGAAAATGTGGGAGTCCCAAGTAGGAGTATTATCTCCAACTCTTCCTTCCACAAGCCCAATTTCTCCCATACTTAGGGACAAATAGACACCCTAGAATTTTTTAATGCTTCTTCACCTTTCTGCTAAGGGTGAGTTGTAACCTTCTTCCTTTAGTATTTTCAGCAATCTCTAAAGTGAATCCAAAAGGCAGATGCACTCCATTTAGATGGAAAGTACCTGGATATTTTCTTATTCTTTCCTGCTTATGAACAAAGAGTTCTTTTATTCATTTCCTTCCTACCCGTCAGGATTTATGGCGGAGGCAGCATATTTATCCAATGTGGAATAAGTGGATAACCCAGAATCCTTTTAAAATGTCATATGCTTAAAGAAATGTCAGCAGTTCCATGTCCTTCAGGGTTCATCTAACATTTGAGGGGGACATTTAATGACTCTGTTGAGGTTAATGTGAGTTGGGGCCATCTGTGCCATAGATAAGTGAATGCCACAGGCTTTGAAGGGTTTCAACAAGCTGATCTTAAAATTTGTTTTTAACTAGTGGACATCGAAAACATGATGATGGCTTTGGCATTCTACAGTGGGACATGACCGGGGAGTTATGAAGCAGGATATGGGGATATTAGGATTTTGAAAGTTAGTGTTTAGTTCAGTTTAAGGTCTAGGTTGCAGCAAATCCTGTGTTTGTGACTATTATAGTCATCTATTCCTCCCTTTTCCTGGTTTAACATTCATTTATTCTTTAATCTTATTTACAGTTTTTGAGATTTGTTTTTAGGCAATACGTACTATTTTCTACTACTATTCTTACTAACAAATAATGAATGCTTAGTATACATCAGGCATTGTTTTAAGTACTTTACATATATTATTCTACACTGTACTCAAAATAACCTGATAAGATAGGTATTATTATGCCCAGTTTACAAATGAGGAAACTGAAACTTGGAGATGTTAAATAACTCATCCAATATCACCAGCTAGTAAGTTAGAGAGACAGTATTTGAACCACAGGCAATTTTATGGCAAAACTAATAGTCTTAACTACTATTTTTTTCATGAGTGTGACTTTTGAAGATTGTTTTCAAGTGAATGCATCTTTAATCTTAATCTGTAACCTCAAATTCACCCTCAAATATAATCTTATGGACTTATTTATTCATTGTCTTACATGTCACTGAAAAACTGCTTCCCAGTTTGTCCCTCACCAAACCAAGAATCTAAGAAGTATCATTACGTGTAAAGCATCTTATGAGCTCCAGGTGATATTAAAAAGAAGAAATAGGTTTGTCCTTGGTTGATTCAGGAGTTAACGACACGTACAATAAATAACCTGAAGTCAAATATGTGTTAAGGTCAACAAGATGTAGAAATAAAATTATACAAATTGAGAAAGAAGTAGCGTTTACATTGAACATTAAGAGTGGCTAGGAATTTGACATGAAAAGAAATGGGGCTCACTTCATTATATACAGAGGCACAGTTCATTACAGAAAATGGTGAGGCATATTCATAGAGTTTCAATAAATTCATCTGATTGGAATATGGAGTGAATCAGCAGTGTGCTTGAGCTGGATAAACTCCTATAAGGTAGATAGAGCCAGTTGTTAAATATTCAGGACATTTTTTCAGGCCAATTTTCAATCTTTGGTAGCTTGAAATTGGTCATGGTCTGTGAAAACTGGCAGATACTACAAATCACAAATTTGTTTCTTAAACTCATGAGAGGTAGTTTTCCACATCACCTGAAAGGGTTTGAAGGATGAGATTGAAATGGTTGGAAATTATCGTTGAGAGTAGTGTCTGAATGGCCCTGAATTCCAGCCCAAGGTATATAGGAATTATTCAATAAGTACGGGTAGTTTTGGAAGGTCATTCAGCAAAACATCAAAGTAACTAGTAAGGAGAATAGTGATACTTAGATGTAATTCACTGACACTTAGGATCTCAGGTATGCAAGAGGCCAATGGTACAAATATTCATCTAATGGTAGAATTGTGACTCTCCTTCCATTTTCCCTGGATCTTCCAAGTTCTCCATTAAGGGGGTGACTGGGTTTTCAAAAAGTCAGTATTTGAATGTCTATGCATTTTCTTTGCATCTAGTTATTTTATTTAGGCTAGATGATGAAAACTAAGTTTCAGCACTAATTTTAAACATAAGGTACAGCTGTCTTGCCATTTTTGGTGCCAACCTTCACAATGGATAATTAGATTATGCACATTTTAAAATAATTTGTTACAGGTGTCCCGATGTGATTTAAAATGTGTATTTATTTAAAATGTGTTACTTATAATGTGTGCAGAGGTTGTTGAAACATTATGATGTTTTGAGGTATACATGCACTGGAAACCCAGCACCCTTTTTCTGTTCGATGGTTCCTTGCAATTAATATCGTTTCTAAAATTCACCTACTGTATAACCATAACATCTATTTTTCAGGTCATGATCCAATCAGGCTTTTTTTTTTGTATCTATATTATTAAAATGATTTACTATGTTTAGCACATCTTGCTTCCTGAGTCAAGAGTATAAATATGCTTTAACAATTTTTAACAGGATTTTTTAAAAAGTTGTCTAAATTTTTGGCTAATCATAGTATACTGAAAAGGCTATGGAATTTTCAGTTAGGAGATCTGAAAAATCAATTCCTGATTGTGTACTTAGACAAAAAACTGAGTCTAGGCCTTAGTTTTGTCATCTGTGATACTGGGATACTAGTTAATACTTGGCTTGCCTTTCTGAGTAGTTGTGAGGAACAAATAAATAACAGGAATTATTTTTTAAAATCTTCAAACTGAATTACTATTAACCAGTAAATTAATGGGTAGATCCCATTCCATAATCATTCTGATTAATTGGTATTTGATTCTACACATCTCCCTGTCCCTGCTTTCTGTTACAGTCTTCCTAGGTCATATCTCTGAACAAACCTAACCATTAGTTTTGGAATCATACATAATTTCTTACTCATATAGAATTCATATTTCCATATCCTATATTCTACTCTGCTCCTCTGTTTATGGTTATAGTCAGAGAGTTAGATCTTTTGTGTAGTATCTAGATTTGTATGTGTGGGTGAAGAGAACATAAAGTTATGGAAGCAAAGGACAAAAGGAAAAACCCTTAGTAAGGAAACAATAGTAGCATTCATCTCCTAAGTATTTCTCCATGCAGTGTAATAAATGTATTCAATATACCTGTATATCTCAAGCACTAGATTAGTCACAAATAAAATGAAAGATTCTACGTTTAGCTTGAGAGGCCACTAGTCTGTTCTATGAGATTTCTAAATTTTTTTCTATTTACAGCTTGAGGTTTGAGATGATGCAATCATTTTAAAGGCTGTGTTAAGAGTTGATATATTGAAGCTGCTGATTGAGATTGTCCAACGTTTGTGAGCTGTTAAAACACCAGGTTGGTAAGTCCAATGATGGTTAAAATTCTCTGAGGATTTATTTCAAGTATCACCATAGACTTTGGTCTCAATCTTGGGAAGCACGCTTGCAAGTATGTTTCATTGTTAGGGAAAAGAGACTAAGGTAAGGGCAGAAAAGGCAACAAACAGTGTGCAGCTAACTTGAGGTTTGTGTTGTAACCTAGTTAGGATGTGTCAATAGTCTCAATAGGATGTGAAGGACAGTTCAAAGAGAGAACACAGAAGTGATCGTCAGAAAAGCCAGTTAGTAATGATCCTAGGAGGGGAAACTGACAAACCACTCTGTTGTCTCAAAGTTTTGGTCTACAGGGAAGGCTGAGAGGTTTAAAAGAAACTCAGAACATTTTAGACTTAGAACATCCTCATTTTTTCAAGAGAGGGAACTAAAAAAGTTAAATAATTTACCCACAGCTGATGCCATTGGTGGTACTTTTCCAGTTTCAGGTGACCACTTGCCTATAGAATGTTAGAATTGGTTTCCTTTGTGATTCTCACTCTTACTTTGTGTCAATGCAGTTCTGATTACTACCATTTTGGTGTCTTCAGGCTAACTTCTCAATCCAAGGCAACTAGAGTTTGTATACTTCACAAGTATTTATTGAAGGCCTTCTTCATGCCAGGTCCTCTGCAAGGCACAGGTGACAGAATGGTGAGCAAGACATTGTGATGCAAACAAAGCGCAGTTACAACCAGTCATCACAGAGACTATTTTTCATGTAATTTATTCAATTTGTGTAAATTCAATAGGAAACTAAAATTGGGGATTACAAAGTGATCCAGTGATCTGCAATGTACCATTCCTCCAATTCAAACCATCCAAAGAGAAAAGGCATATTATATTGCTTAGTCGTGGAGAAGGACCATTGTTTACCTTTTAAATTTCTTACTGAGGTTTCCTAAGGGGCCAAAGGCAATACTGTTTTCAATTTCATGCATTTATGTCCTTGAGATTTGGATGCAAAACAAATTCATTTTTTGTAGGCCTTCCCTAGAGACCTGACTGGTTCAAGCTTATGTTCCAAATAGATTTAAGAATCCAAAGCATAATGAGACTGTCCTATTCATAGCTATGCCAGCTGACTCCCCCATTCATACCTGCCTGGGGCAAAAGTAGAACAAAATAATACAAATGCATTTCCTACCCCTAAGTAGCATATTGATGCCCACTGTTGAGTCTGAATATCTAAAGTGAAAACATAATTTGCATATTTAGCCAAGGCCAGCCCTGAAATGCTTTTGAAAGAGTGTTGCAAACCTAAACACAGCTTGAAATTTGAAACCTTTTGAAAATGTAAGGGTGATAGTTTGAAAATTCTGTTATCTTGAAAGAAGTAAAGAAAATGATGAAAATATCTTTAAAAAATCAACTTTCACTTGGTTTTCAACTAGAAAGACTGTTGCTTGAAATATTTTGGAAAGCATTTTCCCCCCAGAATTTGTGATAACATAATTATCAATGGGATATATGGTCTCAGATTTCCAATAAGGGGCTCAGGGCATTAGAGAACATTAAATACACCACTGCTGCATACACCTGGTAATGTGAGGTACAAGGCTACTAAAAAGATGCTCTTCTAACTCAGGGTTAGGATCAAATTTTCCCTAGGAATATAGTGACACTAGAGACTGCTCAGTGAATGGCACTGAAAGATTTTGGAGCAACATTATTTGCCTTTTGCAGTAAGTCAATAGTCATTTTTCAGAGTTCTGTCGTGGCTCAGTGGTTAAGGATCCGTTGTTGCTGTGAGCAGAGGTATAGGTCACAGACGTGGCTCAGATCCCATGTTGCTGTGGTGTAGGCTGGTGGCTACAGCTCTGATTAGACCCCCTAGCCTGGGAACCTCCATATGCTGTAGGTGCGGCCCTAGAAAGGACAAAAAAAGAAATAGTCACTTTTCATTAAAAAAATGATTTTCATATTAATTTGGGTCAGGTGCTTTCAAATGAGTATAGTTGATGGGATCCCATTGGACTGTTCAGTAATGACATTGGCCAGAATATTGAAGTACTGTTGAAGTATTGCTAACCAGTTGGGCAGCCTAAATAGAAATGAACCTCTTTGAACTATTCTTATGTCATAATAACTGCATTTTGTCACAAGGGTCAGAATCAAGGGTCAGATCAAAATGAAATGTTTCACATTCTCATACTGTATAAGAGAAGGAAAGGTGTGGATGCTCATGGTTTAAAAAATAGTTTACTAGGTATTTTCTGATCATACAATAAATTGATATACAATGTAGTAACTGTAAAAAATTAGTACAAAAAAACCAAAAATACCCATAATCCTACCACATGGGTAGGTAGGGAAACATGGTTAACATTTTGTTATAGGTCTACCTATCCTTTTCTCTAAGCTTATTTTTGCCTTAATTGAAATCATCTCCTAGATCTAATTTTGGTGTCTGAATTTTTGCCATTGTTATGCAGAATTAAGTTGCTGCCTGTCTCCAACGATTAGAGATTTAGTCATCTTTCTTTTCTTGGTACAGAGGAGACACCCTTACAAATGAAGATTTTCCCTGTAAATATGTTTCTTTTACACAAGGGTAACTTTTACTTGGTTTTCAGCTTTTCCTATGTTTGCTGTTTCTTCAAAATAGCCCAAAACAATCCTGCTGCCAAAGAAGCATATTTTAGGGTGATCAATTCTATTCTCCTTTAGCCTCATCTTTGAAATGTCCCTAAGAAGTTTCACAGTCCAGAACCTAAGTTGATATATTTGCTCCAGATCTCACTGAACCAATCTCTTAATCTTGAGAAAAAGTCAGTTCAGTTAAACAATGTCTCATTTCAGGAGGTGGTGATGTAGGTGGGCTTCTAAAGTTAGGCCTACATAGTATAAGCAATCAAGTATTTAATAAGGCATTTCTATGAAAACATAAGGAAAAAAAATTAGTGGTTGGAGGAAACTGAAAACCCAGACTGAGTCCTAAGGGCAGCCAGTAGAAAAGAGAAGATATGCAGATGCTGGGGTTGAAGCACCTTTTCCAGTTTGAATATTTCTGATAATGACAGTGGGCATTCAGGTAAGCTTTGAGAGTGGCCCACACAGCATCAGGCACAGATGTTTTTAAAGGAGCTGTTATGGTGATTTCTCTGAAGTTTACATCGAGTTGATCATACTCAGTTCATGGGGTTTGGGGGAAAGGGTAGCTTTTGTTTTTTGTGATGTGGAGCAAATCAAAAGGGTGGGAGAAAATGGGAAATGTTAATTTGTACAGTTGTAGTCAGATACTGGAGGAAACTAGAATAATTTAGGATCCAGTACAGATGTATATAACAAAATCTCAAGTCATAGAACCAGAATCTGATAACCACAAGTCTGTATTAGTTTCTACTGAAACAATTTCTCCTCCTTTCAGTCACCCCCATTTCTATCAGAGATAGATTAATTTGTTTGCAAAATATGTCTTGTCTCCATAAATTTGGCCTTATTATTTACATAATTAGAGCAAGAATAGTGATTGATCATATAGGCTCTGTTAAATCAGCTTTGCTGGACCTGTTCATGAGAAATCTCAGATTGGACTTTTATGTATTTTTTTACTCATTACTTTTTAGGGCCACACCTGTGGTATATGGAAGTTCCCAGGCTAGGGTCAAATTGGAGCTACAGCTGCCAGCCCATGCCACAGCCACAGTGACAACACCACATCCTTAACCCACTGAGTGATGCCAAGGAATGAACCTGAGTCATGAATACTAGTCAGGTTTGTTTCTGCTGAATCACAATGGGAACTCCTCAGATGGGACTTTTAAAAGCAGCTTGAGTCCAGGAAACCAAACCAAGGACTCATCATCAGATTTTGCCTGTGAGACCTATAGATTTGAATGAATTCCTCTTCTTGAGGTCCCTCAAATATCCTGAGGTTTCTGCATCTGCCAGGAGGTTTCCTTCCTTACTCACCTGGTTAGGCTGATAGGAACCCTGTTTGTTTTACAAGGGGCTATACTGGCTCCATAAAGTCAACCTTAGATCCTTAAAGCTGTTGGGTCATACCTGAGTCTATGAATATCATTCACATATATGATATGTCAGTCAAAACCTTGGTAATAAAACCATATTGAACTTATTCAAATAATATTGCCATGAAAATAAGAATATTGACTAATGGTTTCTGAGGTTTGGTGGGATCAAGGTAGGGAGGAAAATGTAATTGTTTCATCTTTGTTCACAAAGGTATACTTTATCAAGTTGCTGTACGTCCTACATGGCTTGAGAAAAGGTTTCCTTAATCTAGAAAAATAAACAGTATTTTAAAGTAAAAGGCATAAAATTTTATAATCTTCCTCATAAGTCTATTCAGTCCGATGTAATTGATTCCTGATTTGTCATTGTCATGAATCTCTCTGAAAATGAAACATGTTTATAAAATCATCAGAGTAAAGCAATAGCTGTTTGTAAATGACAAAAGACTTTAAAATGGCAATGGTTAAAGATATTATGAGAGACTGTTACTGACAAGGAAATTTGGTTAAATCTGTGACATAGAATTCTAGTTATTGTCTTAGAATCTAAGTTATAACATTATATCATGACATATCAGATTTCAGGAATCTCATACAAATTCTGGAACACTTAAAACATATACAGGTGCAACAGGAAGAAAGCTTAATATGAATCACTTCTTATTTGACAATGCTTCCTATCTAATTTAACACCTCAATTAAGCCTAATTAGTTTGGTATCTTTCTTTTATAAGGAGAGAACAGAAATCTTTTGAAATATTCCAAGTGCCCTTTGGAAAATCCCAAAGTTACTTCCAGCTCAAAAAGACTTAATTTAGTATATAATTTTTGAAAGTTCGGCAAACATATCAAATGTTCTGGATACCTGACTAAATAGGATCACAGATCATTATGAAAAATAATAATATATTTAAAATGACAAAATATTTTAAAGGCAAATATAGAGGGTTACATAGTTACGGGCAAAACTTTGCTCATTTAATACTAAGAAGATGGGGTTTTCTTAAGTAATCAAAGATCTGATTAAGACAACATGAAGCACAGGAAATTATTTTGACAAAACAAAATCTTTGTTTTTCTAGGCAGAGGAAATCCTTCACAATCTCTTTATCAAGAGCAGACTAAGCCGGTCTCCTGAAGATGGCGGAAGAGTAGGGGGACACGCTTGCCCTCTCCCACAAACACAACAACAACAACAAAAGCACATCTACAGGTGAATCAACTGGCACAGAACAGCAATAATCGCTGGCAAAAGAACCTAAACTCCAATAACCGCAAGAATCTCGTGACATAACTGGGTAAAACAAGAGAAAAGAGGAGAGTGAGACAAGGGGAATCGGGGCTAGACGGGCTCTCCTGAAAGGGAACTGTGGAGGAGAAAGGGATCCCACACCCTGGAAAGTCACCTATGATGGAAAGATCAACCAAATCAGAGAGATCTCCAGATGCAGAGAAGAGTGCAGCAGTAAGTCTGAGATCTGAAGAGTAGAGTGAGCACCAAACAGATCATCTGAAATACTGGCGCATTCACCAAAAACGGAGACTCTTGGGTGGTGGCTGGGCACCAAGACCTCGGCTCTGGAGGTTAGTCCCTGGAACGGGCTGGGGTGGGCGGTGCAGAAACTGCTTGGGGAACTAGAAACCGGTCAGTTGGGTTTGCAGGGAAGAGACTGCCCTGGGGGGTCTAGGAAGAGATCTGTCGGATTGGCTGGGCAGAGACTGCCTGGGAGTCTAGCAAGTGGAGCCTTGAGGGAGCAATATACTAAGGGCTGGGGAGTGGAAAGCCACATCAGAGGGTACTTGGGAGAAGAGCTGGATCTGCAGGAGAGACAAGGCACCAGTGTTGGGGAGGGTAGAGGAGAAGGGGTGGGCCACTATAGAATACTCCCCACACCACAATGAGCTCACTTGCCCACGAGCTATCAGAAAGCTGTGCTTCCCAGTGCATCTCCCCTCCCCCTACACCATGCTTGCATGCCAGACCTGGGGCTGGCCTCACCATTTGCAGGGAGCTGACCACCGCAGGGGCTTTCCCTGCCCTGGCCTGCCTGCCTCCTGGAGGGGCTACACCCCTGCAGAGCAGCACCCACCACCGCCAGCCCCTGGAAAAGGACTGTAGCCCAGAAAAGCTAGAACAAGCTCGGCCTGGCTGTGCAACATCTGCCTCCATCCCAAGGCGGTCCTCCCAATCCTTGGGTTATCAGTGGCCCAGCTAGCTGCTCCCACACTCAGGGGGTGCTGCACTCCTGTGGAATAGCTACTCAGCACTGCCAGCCCCCTGCAAGAGTCCCCACAGCCCAGAAAAAGTAGAACAAGCTTGGACTGGTCGTGCAACATCTGCCTTAATTCCAAGGCAGTCCTCCAAATTCAGCTGCCCTGGGGAAGAGCCCCTTGGGTTCTCAGCAGCCCAGCTAGCTTCTCCCACCCTCAGGGGCGGGTACTGCATTCCTGTGGAACAGCTGCCCAGCACTGCCTGCCAGCCACCTGGAAGAGCCCCACAGCCCAAAAACACCAGAGCAAGCTCTGTCCGGCTGTGTGAAATCTGCTTCCATCTCGGTGTGGACCTCCCAGTCCTGTCTGCCTCCTTTGCTTCAGAGAGACCCTTTCAGCCCCGCCCACCCTCATAAAAAGCCATGCTGCCTCCAAAGAAGACTGACCAACAATGCCAGCCCTCAGGAAACATTCCATAGCAGTGCCAAAGCAAGCCCTGCCTGGCCACGGGGAGTACAGCTCCACCAAGAAAAACAACAAGCAAGATGAAGAAGCTGAGAAACCACCCCCAGTTAAAACAACAGAAGAACTCACCTAAAGCAATCAACAATGAAACAGACCTCTGCAGTCTGACAGACCTGGAGTTCAAAAGGGAAATAGTGAAAATACTGAAGGAAGGAAGAGAAGATATGAACAGTAATGCAGACGCCCTCAGAAAGGAACTAGAAAACATAGGGAGGAACCAAGAAAAATTAGAAAATTCATTTGCAGAGATACAAGCTAAGGGCACTAACCAGAATGAATAATGCAAAAGAATGAATTAGTGATATGGAAGAAAGAATAATGGAAATCACCCCATCAGGTCAGCAGACAGAAAACCAAATCAAAAAACATGAAAGCAATATAAGAGACCTATGGGATAATATAAAGCAGGCCAATCTACGCATAATAGGAATTCCAGAAGGAGTCGAAAAAGATAAGGGAATGGAAAATATATTTGAAGAAATTATCACTCGAAACTTCCCAAATCTAAAGGATACTGAGTTCAAGATACAGGAAGCACAGAGGGCCCCAAAGAAGTTGAACAACCCCAATAGACCCACACCAAAACACATTATAATAAAAATGGCAAAGGTTAATGATAAAGAGAGGATCCTAAAGGCAGCAAGAGAAAAGCAGAATGTTACCTACAAGGGAACCCCCATAAGCTTATCAGCTGATTTCTCTACAGAAGCTCTACAGGCCAGGAGGGAATGGCAAGAGATATTTAAAGTGCTAAGAGGAAAAAATATGCAACCTAGAATACTCTATCCAGCAAGAATATCATTTAAAATAGAAGGGGAAATAAAAGTTTTTTCCAAGAAACAAAAGCTAAAAGAATACAGCAATACAAAACCCAGGGTAAAAAAAAATATTGAAAGGGCTTCTCTAAACCAAAAAGAAAGGATATTGAGGAACCCACAATCAGCAGTCACTCAAATAAGCCAGCATACAGATTTAATCATGAACATGTTTAAAACAAAATAACATTAAAAAGAAAAAAGAGTCATCAAAATCATTAAATGTGGGAAAGGGAAGTAAGGAAATAGACTCTGTTAAAAATTTTTTTTAATTTCTCTTCTTAATGTTAGTATAGTAATGAAGTGTTTGAACCTATAGGACCATCAGGGTAAAACACACGATTATAGGAAGGGGTTACCATACTTTAAAAACAGGGTACCCACAAACCAAAACCAAACATTGCATTCACAAAAAATGAAAAAAAAAACCACTCAAGCAGAAAATAATCAGAGACCATCCAACCAAAAAAAGAAAGGAAGAATGGAGAACCATAGAATCAACTGGAACACGAGGTTTAAAATGGCAATAAATAATCACCTATCAATTATCACCTTAAATGTCAATGGACTGAATGCTCCAATCAAAAGACACAGAGTGGCTGAGTGGATAAAAAAGCAAAAACCTTCAATCTGCTGCCTACAAGAAACTCACCTTAGGAAAAAGGATACATATAGAATGAAAGTGAAAGGGTGGGGAAAAATATTTCATGTCAATAGACATGACAGGAAAGCAGGAGTTGCAATACTCATATCAGACAAAATAGACTTTAAAACAAAAGCCATAAAGAAAGACAAAGAAGGACACTATTTAATGATTAAGGGATCCATCCAAGGAGAGGATGTTACTATCGTCAACATATATGCCCCAAATACAGGAGCACCCAGATACATACAACAAATATTAACAGACATAAAGGGAGATATTGATGAGAATACAATCATAGTAGGAGACCTTAATACCCCCCTCACATCAATGGACAGATCCTCTAGACAGAAAACAAATAAAGCAACAGAGATCCTAAAGGAAACAGTAGAAAAGTTAGACTTAATTGACATCTTCAGGATACTACATCCAAAAAAATCAGAATACACCTTCTTCTCAAGTGCACATGGAACATTCTCAAGAATCGACCACATATTGGGACATAAAGCTAACCTCAACAAATTTAAAAGTACAGAAATTATTTCAAGTATCTTCTCTGACCACAATGGTATGAAACTAGAAATCAACACAGGAAAAGAACTGAGAAAAAACTAACTACATGGAGACTAAACAACATGCTACTAAAAAATCAGTGGGTCAATGAGGAAATCAGGAAGGAAATTAAAAAATACCTTGAGACAAATGATAATGAAGACACAACCTCTCAAAATCTATGGGAGGCCACAAAAGCAGTGCTCAGAGGGAAATTCATAGTGATACAGGCCTTCCTCAAAAAAGAAGAAAGATCTCAAATTGACAACTTAATCTTCCACCTTAGCGAATTAGAAAAAGAAGAACAAAAAAACCTAAAGTCAGCAGAAGGAAGGAAATTATAAAGATCAAAGAGGAAATCAATAAAATAGAGATTCAAAAAACAATAGAGGGAGTTCCCGTCGTGGCGCAGTGGTTAACGAATCCGACTAGGAACCATGAGGTTGCGGGTTCGGTCCCTGCCCTTGCTCAGTGGGTTAATGATCCGGCGTTGCCGTGAGCTGTGGTGTAGGTTGCAGACATGGCTTGGATCCCGCGTTGCTGTGGCTCTGGCGTAGGCTGGCGGCTACAGGTCCGATTAGACCCCTAGCCTGGGAACCTCCATATGCCGCGGAGGCGGCCCGAGAAATAGCAAAAAAAACCAAAACAACAACAACAACAACAACAAAAAAGAATCTGACTAGTATCCATGAAGACACAGGTTCAATCCCTGGCCTTGCTCAGTGGGCTAAGGATCTGGTGTTGCTGCAAGCTGCAGTGTAGGTTACAGATGTGGCTCAGATCCCGCGATGCTGTGGCTGTGGGGTAGGCCAGCAGCTGTAGCTCCAATTCGACCCCTGGCCTGGGAACTTCCACATGCCACACCTGCGGCCCTAAAAAAAAAGCAAAAAAAAAAAAAAAAAAAAAAAAGAAAATTAATAAAACCAAGAGCTGGTTCTTTGAAAATGTAAACAAAATTGACAAACCCCTGGCTAGACTAAGAAGAGGAGAGAAAGAACCCAAATAACCAAAATTAGAAATGAAAAAGAAGTCACAATGGATACTACAGAAATACGAAAAACCATAAGAGAATACTATGAACAACTATACGCCAACAAATTTGACAATCTGGAAGAAGTGGACAATTTTCTAGAATCTTAACAGCCTGCCAAAACTGAATCAAGAAGAAACAGACCAACTGAAAAGACCAATCACTAGAAATGAAATTGAGTATGTCATAAAAACACTCCCTACAAATAAAAGTCCAGGACCAGATGGCTTCACAGGCAAATTCTACCAAACATATAAAGAGGATCTGGTGCCCATCCTCCATAAACTTTTTCAAAAGGTTGAAGAAGAAGAACACTCCCAAAGACATTCTATGATGCCACCATCACCCTAATTCCAAAACCAGACAAAGATACCACCAAAAAAGAAAACTATCAGCCAATATCTTTGATGATATAGATGCAAAAATTCTCAACAAAATCTTAGCCAACCGAATCCACCAACATATCAAAAAGATCATACACCATGACCAGGTAGGGTTCATCCCAGGTTCACGAGGATGGTTCAACATACACAAATCAATGAACGTCATACACCACCTTAACAAAAGAAAAGTCAAAAACCATATGACCATCTCAATAGATACAGAAAAAGCATTTGACAAAGTCCAACATCCATTCATGATCAAAATTCTCACCAAAGCAGGTATATAGGGAACATTCCTGAACATAATCAAAGCCATTTAGGACAAACCCACAGCAAATAGAATACTCAATGGAGAGAAGCTGAAAGCCTTCCCACTAAAATCTGGAACAAGACAAGGATGTCCACTCTCACCACTGTTATTCAACATAGTACTGGAAGTCCTAGCCACAGCAATCAGACAAACAAAAGAAATAAAAGGGATCCGAATAGGAAGAGAGGAGGTAAAATTGTCACTGTATGCAGATGACATGATACTATACATAGAAAACCCTAGGAACTCAACCCAAAAACTACTTGAACTGATCAGCAAATTCAGCAAAGTAGCAGGATATAAGATGAACATTCATAAATCAGTTGCATTTCTGTATACTAATTAAACTAAATTAAATAATAAATAATAAAACAAGGGAAAAATTATAAAAAAGAGCAGACTAAAAGTGTAAGAAAACTTTTTCCTTTTCATAAATGAAAAAAAAATTTAGTTGTACACAAGTATAGTATTGATATTAAAACTTATTTTTTTTTTGTCTTTTGTCCTTTTAGGGCTGGACCTGAGGCATACGGAGGTTCCCAGGCTAGGGGTCTTATCGGGGCTGTTGCTGCTGGCCTACACTGTAGCAACACCAGATCCAAGCTGCGTCTGAGACCTATACCACAGCTCACGGCAACGCCAGATCCTTCACCCACTGAGCAAGGCCAGGGACCGTACCCGCAACCTTATGGTTCCTAGTTGGATTTGTATTCACTGCGCCATGATGGGAACTCCAACTTTTAAAACCCTTATAGTAACAATTCATTGTGATCCAGCTTGATGACACAAGGTAAAATTATTTCCTTTCAAGTGCCCACATGCATTTGGTTTGTTCTTTATTCTCCTCCTCTTTCCCATTCTGAAACAACTAGCTTGAGGATAAAAATTACTTTCATTTGCCTTAACAAATGCATCTCCATACCTTATACCTTTTCTTAGCCCAAATCAATACTACTTTCCTCGCATACAACATTGTTTCCCTTATTATTTCTAGTAATTTTAATTATGTATTAATTAGAATTCTTAGAAACCTTAATTTCCAGTGAAAAGCAAGAAGAACGCAATTGTGAACTGGTATACCAGCATTCTTTAGATTGGCAAATTTACGAATACATTTCATAATCTTTAGCAACATACTCTTTTTTAATAGTGCAATTTTTCAAGATGGCACAAGAACAGACCAATATCTTTAGTTCCTCTATTAAGAAGCCAAAATAGGTAAACCTATGTTCAGTGATGTTTAGTATTTTATTTTTTTTGGAAATGATGTAGATATTCAATGAGTTTCCACCATTTAACTTAAATCAGCAAAACTCTAAATGTGGAAGTTACCAAAAAGATTTGAGAAACTTTGAAAGTAGCTATACCATATTTATTGCTGAGAATCAAAAATCTCTTATCTCACTTAGATGTATCTAAATCACTTTGTTCCTAAAATGTTTACTCAAAAATTTCATAAGACATTAAATAGCTAGCCATCATCTTAAGTTATTTTTCTTCTGCTGACAGATTTTGTAGCAGAGATAACTTATGACTAGCAAAGTCAGGCGAAAAACTGTATGTCTGCATTATATTTAATGCTGGTAACTCTGAAGACATACCTATAATTAAAACAACAAACTTGAGCCTTGTTTATCAAAAAGCTTATCTCAGATTGCATTAACTTGAAAAAACATTTGGGTTAGTTTCTATATTCTGAGAGTTTAGGAATATTTAATTCAGATAAGCACTTTTTTTCTACTTTAACCAATTAACTAGATCTCTTATAAATTAATTTTTGCAATAGCATCAGAAGGCAGAAAAACATCACACATCTACAACATAAATAAAAACAAATACAGATGCAGAGACTTTACACTTACCATTCTAAAATTTTAGCCATGAGTCATGTACAATAATACGAAACTCACTTATTGTAAAAGAACAGTAGGTCTAAACTGTGTTTCTGGCAGCTGGAATAAGTTTACCCACTGAGATGGCTAAAAAGTTTTACTAATAGATGTGGATAAGACAGTTAAGATTTTTCATTTGCCAAATTTCAAAATACCTCCTCTGCATTTCAATGAATAGCTCTTAGGTCCTAGAGAGGATGGCCTGGAAAATTTATATCTCAAAAGCACAAAGTTGCCAAGTTGTCTCCTAGGAGTTTGGGGTTATATTTGCCCATTATTAGAGGTCTAGGGTAATTGCTATGTAAATATTTCCTTCTTAAGAGCAGGTTTCTTAAGTGGAGCTTCAGGGGTTTAATACATGTCTTTCTAAAATCTGTATAAAGCACTCAGCGAAGGACTTCAAATACTCATCTTTTTTTTTTTTTCTGAATAAACAATTCAACCTAGGACCAATTCAGCTTAGGGGAAAAGTCTCTACTATTTTCTTCTTCTGGACATTGGCCTCCATCTGAGCCATTCCTGATCATTTGTAGGATGGCCTGGGAAAAATTCAGGTTATCTGTTTCCTCTGTTGAGGGAGGGGGAATCTCCAGGGAGCCACCTGGCTTGTCTAGTAACTGTTTAATTATGGGTGGGAAGAACACTCCTTAAGCAGCCAATCAAGGTTCCTGTGAGTAGGGTTGTGAATGTCCACTGATTTTTCTCTTATCTAAATTTGGTAGTACGTTCTGAAAATGAAGGCAAAGAGGCTTTGTAATTTCATCTTGTTAAGGGAATTCCTAATAATGCTAAGTGTTACACTCCCTTGTGTCCTCTTCAATTTGCTCTTTCTGTAGGTACCAATAAGACAAGTGCTTAGGATGAGAACTCTTTAAAAATATTTCAAATAGACATTTTTCCAATTCAAAGGATCTATCATCTGGCCATTGTTGAGCAGGATATTCATCTCAATGGCACCTCAAACCAATAAGCCATTTTTTTTTGGCTGAATTGATGCAAGATGTATCTCAGAAGACAGTGCAAAAGATGCAACTCTCACAACATGCAGAAAGTTCATTCTCAGAGTTAGCCTAAGAAAGCAAAGACCTTTGTTGTCGTGTAAATATTGTCTGGTTTCCCATGAGAATGTGAGATACCTCCACTAATGTATGATAGTAGGCAGATGCCAATGGAATAGGACTTTTCCAGCACTGATGAGATAATGAAGGTTGAGACAACAAAAGGCTGGGACCCCTAATGAGAAATTCTCCTGAGAGCTGGCACAACCAAACAAAGAGAATGCTGCTTCTCCAACCCACAGCCTATTTGTCTGCCAGATGCATGCTGTCACAAGCATCTTTCATCTGGTAGAGACCAGTGAGACTATTTTCACCAGTCACAAAGCCAAGCTTTTAAGACACAGAACAAGACAAAGGAAAAGCTCATCAGACATCTGGTTCCTCATTTGACAAATGACACAAAAAACAGATACAACAGAAAACAATGGCCATCTCAGAGGAAGAGGATCAGAGGAAAACAAGAGTACTCATATCAAGTCTTTGCCAGAGTCACTATACCCAAGGAACAAATGCACACAAATATTTTATCCTGCTAATCTAAACTTGGAAAAGAAAGGACAAGGTGAAATTTTTTACCTTCCTCTATTCACCAGGCACTACAGGGAGATCTGGGAGGGGTGACTTTGGTAAGAAATCTTGCCCTTCTTCAGCTTCTGCCAGCTTTCCAGGATCCCATATGCAAGCTCCAGAGCAAGTGGGCTATCTGAGTTAGTCCCATTATAGGTCGCCAAACTGTGGGGGAGGAAAAATAATTATCCCTCTACCCTTCCAGGTTTTTGGCTGAGACGCTCATGTAATGAAAAAGACAGATTAACAGGAGAAACCAAATGGAGATGGTACATGGGAGACACCCAGGAAAACTGAGTAACTTTTCTGCATTTTCACATAAAATCATAAAAGAATTTCCCTCATTCTTTGTATATTTTATTTTAAATGGCTGCATAATCTTCTGTCTTTCAGGTGTACCACGATTTAAGATATTATTTTTATTATTAGATAAAATATGGTATTTTTGTTTACTCTTTTAAAAGTGAAGCTGTAAGTGAGTGAAGCAGTACACAGTGAAGCAGTACACAGTGAGATGATAGGTTGAGGGCATACCAATATTAAAAAATTAAATTTCTATGGCTATAATCATACTGTCATCCCATTCAATGATGTTATCTCACTGAATTGGTACATAAGACTAATAGCAAAAGCTACAACCAATCATTTGAATGAAACTGGAATACTGGATCAAACATTTGTTGAATTTTCATCTGTCTACTGGATAACTTTACAGCTTTATTTGTCTCCTATCTTTGAAGGTAACTGGCTCAGAGATGGAGAACTGCCAATACTGGTACATTAGTAGTTTGGGATTAACATATACACACTACTATGTATAATACAGATAATCAACAAAAACCTGCAGAGCATAGTGAACTCTACTCAATATTTATGATAACCTATATGGGAAAAGAATCTGCAAAAGAGTATATATATGTATATGTATAACTGAATTTCTTTGCTGTACACCTGAAACTACCACAACATTGTAAATCAACTATACTCCAAAATAAAAAATTAAGAATTTATTGTAGAAAAAATATTTGTATATGCCTTTCCAAAAAACTGGGGAAAAACAGGAAATAAAAAATAACATAGGGAAAATAGTCTGTCAATGAGATTTATTTATTGTAATTATGTCTATGCTCTAATATATGCTTATATTTAAGAATAGGCATTTTTTTTGTTTTACTAGTTAACTAGAAAAATCATTCTGCTATAAAGTACTTAGAAATGTTGGGGAAGGAGGATACTTTTAAATGGATAGTTGAGCTTTTAAAAAATTGGAAGAAGTTTTTAAGGGGAAAAATCGAAAAGAAAACTAAAAATAAGAATCTAAGTAACTGAAATGAGCCTGAAGATGCCCTGGATGTAGATGGAATGAATACTGGTCTTTGTAACTTAGCAAATACTGTTTTTTTTTATGCATTCCCGGGGACAGGAGACAAGGCTATAGGCTTGTATGACAGGACAATTGGAACTGAAATATATATACATACTTAGATACATAATGTTGGACTCTCAAAAGACTATTTCCTTAGTTAAAGAAAGGGGGAAAGGGAGACAAAACTAGTTTGCTGTTCTGGATTCTGATGTATATATAATCTCCCATAATATTTTATAAATTTTATAGTTATTTCCAAATCCCCCTCCATAGTGATCATTCTGTTTTGCATTCCTACCACCAATGTTAAATGTTAAATGTTAAATTTTGTTACTACATCGATTAAGAAACCACTACATTATAAAATCCCACATTTGCAGCAAGAGATAGGGCATAGAGGTAGGTATGCAAAAGACCCAAAATCGTGATTATAGTCAAGATTCTGGATGCCTAAATAAATATTTCATCAGCATCCCTTAAAATGATGGCTTAAAAAGGCTTATTAATTTCATGGAATGGAAGACTTGATATTGTTTATATGGCAATACTCCCCAAATTGGCCTATAGATTCAATACTTATCAAAATTCCAACTGCCATTTTTTTACCAGAAATTGACAAGTTGATCCTGAAATTCATAAGGAAATGTAAGAGATATAGATGAGCTAAAAACAATGTTAAAGAGAAGAACAGTGTTGGGGGACTTAGAATTCCCAATTTCACATCTTACTATAAATCAATAAAGACAATTGTGCTAACATAAAAATAGACATAGATCAATAAACCCAGAAATAAACCTGTACATCTATGGTCAATTGATTTTTACTTTTTGGGCCATGCCTGTGGCATGTGGAAGTTCCCAGTCCTGGGAATCAAACCTGAGCCACACAGTGACAACAGCAAATCCTTATCCACTAGGCCACTGAGGAACTCCTACGGTCAATTGATTTTTGACAATGGAACCAAGGCCATTCTGTGGGGGAAATAATAGACTTGTCATTAAGAATATGTAATTCATGTGGAATATCAAAATCTATAATGTAATAACTGGATATCCACAGGCAAAGAATGAATTTGGATCCTCACTTCACATTACATACAAATGGACTGGGAATTTGAGGTTAGTAGATGCACACTATTGCATTTAGAGTGGATAAGCAATGAGATCCTGCTATATAGCCCAGGAAACTATATCTAGTCACTTGTGATGGAACATGATAGAAGATAATGTGAGAAAAAGAATGTATAAATGTATGTGTGACTGGGTCACTTTTCTCTACAGTGTAAATTGACAGAACAATGTAAATCAACTATAGTAGAAAAAATAAAAACCTAAAAAAAGTAAAAATAAGACTCTTGAAAAATAAAAAAATTAACTCAAATAGATCAAAGACTTAAATATAAGAGCTAAAAGTATGAAAATTTTAAAAGAAAACAATCTTTGTAACCTTAGACCAGGCACCCATTTTTTAAATGTGACATCAAAACCCAAGGAATCAAAGGAAAAATATACAAATTGGACTTCATTAAAATTAAAAGCTTGGAGTTCCCACTGTGGCTTAGTGGTTAATGAATCTGACTAGGAAACATGAGGTTGTGGGTTCAATCCCTGGCCTCGCTCAGTGGGTTAAGGATCTGGCATTGCCATGAGCTGTGGTGTATGTTGCAGACATGGCTTGGATCCTGCATTGCTGTGGCTCTGGTATAGGCCAGCAGCTACAGCTCTGATTTGACCCCTGGCCTGGGAACCTCCATATGCCACGGGTGTGGCCCTAAAAAGACAAAAAAAAAAAAAAAAAAAGAAAAAAGAAAAAAAAAGCTTTTTTGTTTCAAAAGAGCATCAAAGTGAAGATACTGATAGCATCAAAAACAATAAAGTATTTGGGAATAAGCTTAACCAAGGAGCTGAAAGATCTGTACACTGAAAACTATAAGATATTGATAAAAGAAATTGAAGGTGCAAATAAATGGAAAGATAGCCTGTATTCATTGATCAGAAAATTAATATTGTTGACACTTCCATGCTACCCAAAGCCATCTTCAGATTCAATGCAATCCCTATCAAAATTCCAATGGCATATTTTACAGAAATAGAAAAAAAAATCCTTAAACTTTATGTGGAACCACAAAGACCCTGAATTGTCAAAGCAGTCCCTAGAAAGAACAACACAACAAGAAGCATCACATTTCCTGATTTCAAACTATACTACAAATCTATAGTAATCAAAACAGTATGGTACTGACATAAAATGGACACAAAGACAAGTGAAACAGAATTGAGAGCTCAAAAATAAACCCATGCATATATGGTCAACTAATATTTGACAAGGGAGCCAAGAATACTTGATGGAGAAAAGATAGCATCTTCAATAAATGGTATTGGGAATATTGGATATCTACATGCAAAAGAATGAAACTGGACCCCCATCTTGTACTATGCACAAAACTTAACTTGAAGTGGATTAAAGACTTAAATGTAAGGCTGAAACCATACAACTCCTAGAAGAAAACACAAGAGAAAAGCTCCTTCACATGGGTCTTAGCAGCCGTTCTTTGGCTATGATACCTAGAGCTTAGACAACAAAATGGAAAATAAGTAGGTCTACATCAAACTAAAAAGCTTCTGAATATCAAAAGAAACCATCAATAGTATAAAAAGGCAACCTCCAAAGTGGGAAAAAATTTGCAAACCAGCTTTCTAACAAGGAGTTAATATCCAAAATATATAAGAACTCATACAATTCAATGACAAAAATACAAATAATCCAATTAAAAATGGGCAAAGAACATGGATAGACATTTTTCCAAAGAAAATACTACCATATGATCCAGCAATCCCACTCCTGGGAATATATCTGGACAAAATTATAATTCAAAATGATACACACACCCTTATATTCATAGCAGCACTATTCACAATAGCCAAGACTCAGAAACAACCTACATGTCCATCAACAGATGAATGAATTAAGGAGTTGTGGTATGTATATACAATGGAATATTATTCAGCCATAAAAATGAAATAAGGTCATTTTCAGCAACATGGATGCAACTAGAGATTATCATAAGTGAAGTCAGAAAGAGAAAGACAAATACCATGTATCACTTGTATGTAGAATCTAAAATATGGCACAAATGAGCCTATCTACAAAACAGAAACAGACCCACACACATAGAAAGCAGACTTGTGGTTGCTGAGGGGGAGGGAGAGAGAGTAGGATAGACTGGGAATTTGGGGTTAGTAGATGCAAACTATTTTATATATATATATATATATATGCCGAGTCACTTTGCTATAGAGCAGAAATTGGCACAACCCAGTAAATCGACTATAATAAAAAATCACACTGAGCTATTGCCTCACATCTTTTATAATGATTATTATCAAAAAGACAAGAGATAATATATACTGATGAGGATGTGAAGAGAATTCTTGTGCACTACTGGTGGGATTGTAAATTGGTATGGCTACTATGGAAGACAATACATAGATTTCTCAAAAAATTAAAAATATAAGTACCCTATCATCCATCAGTTTTACTTCTAGATGTATATCAAAAGGAAATGAAATCACTATGTTGAAGAGATATGACCCCTATGTTCACTGTAGTATTATTTACCAGCCAAAATGTGAAAACAACCTAAAAGTCCATCAATAGATGGATGGGTAAAGGTGATCAAAGAGTCCAAACTTCCTATTATAAAATGAGTTCTGGGGATCTAATATACAGAATTATAATTATAGTTGACAATACTATATTGTATACTTGAAAGTTGCTAAAATAGTATATCTTAATTTTTACCACACATTCAAAATGGTAACTATGTGAGGTGACAGATAGGTTAACTTTACTGGGTTAATCATTTCACAATACATACATATATCAAATCATCACTCTCTGCACCATAAACTTACACAATGTTCTGTGTCAAATATATCTCAATAAAGTTGGAAAAATAAAGTTGAAAGACAACCCACAGAGTGAAATATTTGCAAATTATTTATCTAAGGGTCTAGTATCCACAATACATAAAGAACTCATAACAATTTAAAAAACCCAATTAAAAATGACAAAGGAGAACTTTTTTTTTTTCGTCTTTTCTAGGGCCGCACCCACCGCATACGGAGGTTCCCAGGTTAGGGGTGTAATTGGAGCTGTAGCCAACAGCCTACACCACAGCCACAGCAACGCGGGATCTTAGCCGTGTCTGTGACCTACACTACAGCTCAGGGCAATGTCCGGATCCTTAACCCACTGAGTGAGGCCAGGGATCAAACCCACAACCTCATGGTTCCTAGTTGGATTCCTTAACTGCTGAGCCACGACGTGATTGGAGAATAGATCTGTGGATTCCCCAGGGGAAGGGGGAGGGGGAGGGTGTGGGATGGATTGGGAGCTTGGAGTTAACGGATGCAAACTATTGCTTTTGGAATAGATTAACGATGAGATCCTGCTGTATAGCACTGAGAACTATGTCTAGATACTTACAACGGAACATGACAATGGGAGAAAAAAGTATGTGTACATGTATGTATAACTGGGTCCCCATGCTGTACAATGGAAAAAAAAATTGTGTTGCGGAAATAACAAAAATTTTTTTTAAATGACAAAGTACTTGAATAGACATTTTTCCAAAGGAGATACACAAATGGGAAGTTATCACATTAAATGATGCTCAACATCATTAATCATTAGGAAAATGAAAATCGAAACTACAGGGGGATAGGATTTCATACCTATGAGGATAGCAATAATAATAATAATAATGGTGATGATGATAGAAAAGAACCTGAAAAAGAATATATATGTATGTGTATGTATAACTGAATCACTTTGCTGTATATCTGAAACTAACACAACATTGTAAATTAACTGTACTTCAATAAAATAATAATAAAACTAAATAATAACAGAAAATACATGTGTTGGTGAGGATGTGTAGAAATTGCAACTCTCATGCATTGCTGGTGGGACCAGGAACAGAGGAACCAGCCATACATAGCTTTATATCTGACCTACAAAACTGTGAAATAATGATCTTGTGTTGTTTAAACCACTAAATTTATGGTAATTTAAAATGGTGGCAATTGAAAGTAAACACATTAATACTACAAGACTACTGAGGCGAGGTTATAAAAAGCAGAAAAGCAGGACAATTTCAACCTGGCATGCTCTTTCTCTGGACTTACCTTTGGAGCACTGAGCAACCATGTAAGAAGCATGGCTAACCTGAATTCACCATGCTGGAGAGACCCCACAGAGATAGAGATGTGCCAGCTGTTCCATTCCTAGGGTGTCTGAGTCTTCCAGTTTAGGTGACAGGCATGTCAGAGGATACTTATTTAATTTTTTAAAAGTATAGTTGATTTACAATGTGTCATTTTCTGCTGTAGAGCTAAGGATTTAGCACTAGCTACCACTTGACTAAGAGACTCCTAATAAGAACCACCTAGTTTAGCCCAATTAACCCCCAGAACTATGAGATGATGATGATAAAAAGCTTTATGAAGCTAAATTTCTAGCAATCATTACAAGGTCATAAAAAAAAAAATCCAAGCATGTCTTCAGCTTTCTGTCCTTCCACAAAGAGAGGAGATTAAAAACTTTCTCTGTATAAGGGAAGGAGGAGCTGACTCATAGAGAACTATACAGAAAATCAGAGAGTAAGGTACTGATATAGGCTTTCAATCCTTGTTTCTCTGGTAGGGCTGAGGGAAAAACATTTCTCTCTTGGTACTTGTGGCTCACTTTTAATCTAAAAAAGCAGTTTGCAAACTTTTACTTACAGGCCAAGGCAGTAAGTATTTCAGGTTTCTTATCTAAAAAGCAAAATCAAGGCTATGGTGTAGCAGCTTACATAACCATTTAAGATATTACCATTTATTTTTATTGGCTAAAAATATGTACTATGCTTAATATTTTGTTCAAAACAATGATGCTTCTTTGCTTCCAAGTATCCTGCTATAGGTAGGCTGCTATTCAATGGAGTCTGTGTTTCTAAGTTCTGAAATGTGAGTGCATTTGACTCTGTAAACGAGGATTGTGTGCTCTGTGATTTTAGCCATCCAGTGGGTGGCCTGCTTGTCTTTGGAGTTGCCTACTCTGACCTGAATGTTGCCAGATACCTTGACTCAATCTGAGCAGAAAAATGGTAAATTGAATTTGAAACAGAAATGGTGGATTTTTCAAGTGTTTTCTCAATACTTTTGCACATGATGTCATTTCTAGTTTAGCAGAAAGAAAATTGGGTTTCAAGTCATGAGATTTGAATATGAGGCACTTTCTAGCTGCAGTGCAATGAGCATGTCAGTTAACATCTCTGAGCCTCAGTTTCTGTAACCTGAGGAGATTAATATTTGTCTGCTTGCTTACTATGAGGTTCAAATGAGATAAAAAAATATGAAGCTGAATTACAGCTTCAAAGTATGACACTTGCTAATTGTCACTAATATACCTATTACAAAGCATTTGGTCTTACTTTCTCTCCATTTCTCCCTCCCTTCTTCTCTCTTATGTTTTTCAATCTTCACTCTTCTTTGTTCAGCACAGCTCTGTTCTACTATTTGCTTAACTGATACATTAATTTTGGTGACTGCTCATTCAATATGCTCTCCTACTTTAATGTCTCCCAGTAGTGATTTTCTGGAAATAAGATGCAAAAAATGATGACCTCCAGTGGTGGAGATTGTGGATATGGGGCACATGATTGTGGAAGGTACACTGTATTAAAAGGATCTTTTGGAGCTTATGTTAGCCTTTTATCCATAAAGTCATTATTTCTCAAATGATTAAGAATGCCTGATCTCTGAGAGGCACTATGCTTGGTTCTGTAGATGAAGTAGTGGATGAGACAGACATGGTTCCTCCCACATCGATCTTATACACTAATGGAGAGTATATTAGTTCCCTATTGCTGATGTAACAAATTACCACAAACTCACTGGCTTAAAACAACACAAGCTTATCTTTCAGTTATACAAGTTAGAAGTCTAAAATACATTCTATAGGGCTCTATTCCTTCTGGAAGGCTCCAGGGAAGCATCTATTTCCTTGCCCTTTGTAGCTTCTAGAGGTTGCCTTCATGCTATGGGTCATGTCCCCTCTCCTCTATCTTCTAAGCCAAGAATGTAGCATCTTCAAATCTCTATCATTCCCTCTCCTTCTATCACAACATCACCTTCTGTCTGATTCTGACCTTGCTGCCTCCCTTATACAGGAACCCCTGTGATTACACTGGGACCACCTAGATAATCTGTCCAACTCAAGATCATTAGATTAATCCCATCTGAAAAGTCTCCTTTTTTCATACAAAGTAACATTTACAAGTTCTGAGAATTAGGATGCACACATACCTGGGGGTCATTATTCAGTCTACCACAGAGGGAGGGAGAAAGTAAAGAAGTGGATAAATACATAAGATAATTTTAGAATGTGATTTGTTCATGAAGGCAATAAAGGGGGTATTATGATAGAGCTGCATTGTTCAATGTGGAGGCCACATGTGACTACTGGATTCTTTAAATGGGACTAGTGTAACTACTTTAAATTCATATAGGTACAAATGACTAGGGTCTACCATATTGTGCAGCACAGCTTGAGGCTTTTGAGAGACCAGAGAAGAAATGTTCTTTTTTTCACCTAGCTAAATTGTGTGAACATCTATGAAAGCAGTCCATCCCCACTGACCTGAATAGATATAATGAGGCTAGTCAGGTGAGCAACTAGATATTTTTTCTTGAGTGAGCAAAAGAGAAGCATTCCCTACTCCTATTGCAATCTTCCAGTTTCAACCAGAGAAAATCCCTTCCATTTTGAGGGTAAGGTAGGGCACTGCTCATGATACTTCATTTTATTCCTTATATATCCCCATATTTGCCCTGGCTTTATGGTAAAATAAGTCTATTTCCTCACCTCATACTCAGGGGACAGGTGACTTGCTTTAGCCAAGAACGTGTTAACAGCTGTGACATAAATAAGTTTATAAACTTACTTGCATGGGTAAGTTTGGCCTCTTGCATTCCTCTGATTGCCAGGAGAACAGCCTATCCTGTGTAGCAACTGGTCCAAGGAGAATGTGGAGATGTGGAAAAATAAGTGAATCCAATCTAGAGGTTGACACCTTGAGCCTGGAGTCCATCCTTGCCCAGCTGAAGTAGTAGCCAATGTGCAGGTCTGTTTTAAGACATAGAATTTTGAGTCAATTTGTTACTCACCATTATTGCAGCATAGCTGACTCATAGAAAGGGAAATATAGGATGGATTTCTCATTTCTTGTAGTCCTTTGTACACTAGCCTTGCAGTTCCTCCAGACTACCTCTAGATTTTATATTTAATGTGGGGGAGACCAACAGGGATTATTTGCTTTCAAGGTAGTTTCTGTTAGTAGTTTTAAGAATAGGGAGACCTTCGAAGTCTAAGGATTTGTCGAACAGAAATTGCACAGCTCAGTGAGCAAGGCAGCTGAGTGGAACCCTTCACTTTAACAGGGTCTATTTCTGGCTTCAGTGATGCAAATTTCTCCTTCCTGAACTCACCATCTTTTAAGCTTTGTTACTAGGAAACCAAGGACAATATCACTTTCTAGCCTTCCTTCCAAACTAAGTGTGATAAAAAACAAAGATGGCCAAGACTTTTAAAAGCCCACAGTACTTTAAGTATGTGGCTTTTCTTTCTGTACCTAGAGTGGCTAAAAGTGAACCTGGAAATGCCTTGCAACTGGGCATTCTTTTCTTAGTGACTGAGGGCAAGCTTAGCCATTTCTCCTGTTGTTTTTCTGTATGGCCAAAGGTGAGTGAATTTTTTTCTTTCTGTGATTTTTGTTGCTTCCCGAGCATTAATAATGCTGAAATAGTATTGTAGTCTGCCCCCAGGTGCATCGATTTTCCTGCTTGAATTGATGTAGTCCCACAAAGAGAACACCTCACTGTTATTATCTTTTTGGATGCTCTATTGGTTGGCTTGGCCATTCCACTCAGCTTAATCAAAAGTAGGCTATGTCTATGGAAGAAAAGACAGCTTTTTAAAAATGGGAAACTTCTTGAGCTTGATGCACGAGAACAGAATTAGAGGAACAGGATTTCAAAAATTTAAAGTAGTAATTGATGAAATTATCAATGGAACAGAAAACTACAGACTGAAAGATTTTTTTTATAATTTCCCCCCACATTTATTGAGGCATAATTGACAGATAAAGTTGTAATATATTTAAAGTGTACAATGTGCAGACTGCAAGATTTTGAACTCTAGTTACATTTGCAAAGAAAAAAAATCACCTCTTGTAGGTTTGAATCTGGCAACAGAAGCCAAAAATCATGATTACTGCCTATATTTTCTCTATTTTGGATGAGGATATTTATTCTTTGAGAATGCTATTAAACTGGGGCAGATAATAAGCAGTATTTGCACAGGGAAGTTTGGCTCATTCCTCTGTGCTCTTATTGTAGTTGTCAACTCAGCTGTATTGTGCCTATTTGTGGTGTATGCCCAGAAACCTCTCCCCAGGCCAGAGGTCAGCCAGGCTATCATAGTCCTTTGGGTCCAGGACTAATGGAGCAATTCTTTCCCCTGAAGCTTCAGCAGGGCTGAAAGCAAGGAGGATGCATAGCTGAGGTGAACAGGAAGTTGACTCTATAAGCCAGAGTGGTTGAATCAAAGCAAATGGCTATAGTCACAAGGGGCAGAAGCAGATAGTAGCAGGGATTTGGTGCCAGGGAGAAGAGAAATTCACTTCAAGAAAGCAGGGAATTATCACATCTTGGCATAGGCACTGTTGTCAGAGCTGGCACCTATGTGCCTGTAGAAGTGTATTAAGAAGAAGCCAGCTACATAGGATAGAGATGGGACTTAGCCTCCAAGTCTGCCTCTCCTACAAGGCTGTGAGCTCCCTTAGAAAGCTATTATTTAATTACTCCTTATTCCAGTAGTGCTTATCATATATGAACTAAATAAATTTTGGCAGTATGAAAAAATATCCAGATTAAGCAGATACACAATATTTTTGTTAGTGTAATTCTTCAAGTAAGTCAAGTTGAGACTACTGGGTTAGGTGAGTAAACTTTCATTTATATAATTAGTTGCAATTTTTGTAATGGAAGAGCAGATAAGACAAAAAGGTGAAATGCACAGTTTTTGAAGGTAAAAATGCTGGTTATAACCTGGGGGTTTCTGGTAGCAAAATAAGTCCATATTTTCAAAAAGGCAAAGAGATTCTCTGGTGTTAGTAAAAACTGTGGTTCCTACTACTGTGAAAAGAAGATGGGACTTAAAATGCACCTTTAGGTTCTTTTTAGAGAAAAGCACTTTGAATGGAGAAAATGCCATATAAGTGCCAAGTCTTATCATTATTATCACTGCAATGAACACCTCCAAGACAACCCCCCCCAAAAAAAAACCCAACCATGTTCATAAAATTAGTCTGCTTTGGAGATGTGCTGGTGGGGAAGTTCATTTGAGATACTCCACTCAAGCTGCTTGCATTTAATGCTATCTCCCTGAAATTCCAAATTACTGCTGTCACCCCTGTGTGCCATAAAAAATTCAGGTAAATAAAAAGCACTGAGGGAAGAAAATTTTAAATATTTATACAGTGGTCTAATGATAATAATCCCAGAGATTATTTACTTTCATGGTAAATCATTGTGTGAAAATAACAATATACATTCCCATTACTGACTGTTGTCACCAATCAACGTGGGACACTGGCTCTTTTTATCTTCCCCTACAACTGTCGAAAGCCTGAAATATATCTTCCACACATGAATGTCCAGTCTATTTGGCCTCCAGCTTTTCAGGAGCTGCTCAAGTTCTCATACCCACGTTTATCTATACACTCCTAATATTTTTACACATACACACATCTAGAGCAGGGATTGGAAAACTACTGCCTGTGGTTCAAATGTAGTCCCAAATGCCCACTGACTGTTTTTGTATGCCTCATGAGCTAAGATTTGTTTTTTCATTTGTAAATGGTTGAAAAAAGTATAAAGAAGACTAACATTTCATGACATAAATTAGATGAAATTCAAATGTTGATGTCCATAAATAAAATTTTATCATAACACAGTCATACTTGGGAGTTATGTGTCATCTATGGCTGCTTTCGCAACTATAACAGAGGGAGTGAGTTGTGACAAAGACTGCATGACACACAAAGCCAAAAATATTTGCTGTCTGGCTCCTTACAGAAGAATGTTGCCAACTTCCGATCTAGAGAATATCTGTTCCTCCTTTTTTTAAAAGTTACTTTATTGTTGGAGTTCCCTGGTGACCTAGTGGTTAAGGATCTGACATTGTCACTGCTGTCGCACAGGTTCCATCTCAGGCTTGGGAACTTCCACAGGCCATAGGGATGACTAAAAAAAAAATTACTTTTGTTGAAGCATAATGTAATACTTCAACTAAGGGTAAAGGGTACAAATTCTATGAACTTTTACATAGGTATTCACCTGTGTGACCACCACTCAGATGAAAATAAAAAAAGATTTCCAGCATCCTAGAAAGGTTCTCTCTCAGTCAACAGTACCTCCTGATGTGATCCATTTTTTTCCCTAAATGCCATTACAGGAATTAATTCAGCGTATTTTTGAAATTTATATAGATAGGGTAATACGTATGTTTTTTTGTCTGGTTAATGTTACTCCACATTGTGTCTGTGAAATTCACTCATGTTGCATGTGGCAGTAGTTTGTTCTGTTGTATGAATATACTATAATTTATTTATATAGTCTATTCTTGTTAGATATTGGGTGGTTTTTAATTTTTTGACTACTGTGAATATAGCTGCTATGAACATTTCTGTACATGCATTGTGGTGAGAGTATACATTCAATTCTCTTGAGTACAGGCCTAGAATGAAACTTCTGGGTGCTGATGGTTTTTTTAAAAGTAGAGCTCCAGTTTGATATAAGCAAGATACATTCAGTAGAATGTTTTAAAAGTATGAAGCAAAAGTACTTTTACTTTTAGAGACGCAAATTGAAGTATTTAGGGGGTATATTCTGCCAAGTCATTTATTTGTTTTTGGTTGGTTGTTTGTTTTTGGCTGCATCTACAGCATGTAAAAGTTCCTGGGCCAGGTTTGAATTTACGCCACAGCAGTGACTCAAGCAGCTGCAGTGACAATGCTGGATCCTTAACCCACTGCATCAAAAGAGAACTCCCAGAAGTTGTTTAAAAGACTACAGCAAAAGAGAAGATAAAGGGGAGTACATTTTTAAAATGACAGAATATTTATGCTGACTGAAACTATGTGATAAATCCATTAGGGTTCATTGTAGTCTCTATTCCTTAGTGCATCTGGAAACTTTTCCAATAAAAATTAGAAAAAAGAAGAAACAGGTTGAAGTAAATAATGAAGCAAGCCAACTATTACCAACTGTAATGTTAGGCACTGAGGAAAGTTTCAACTTCTATAACTGTGATTAGAAGTTACATTTTCCAGTATGGGAAGAAAATAAAAAAAACTTGTCTCATTTATTAATAATTCCAGATATCTAGCATAAGATGTGGGGTAAATATACAACTAAATGTATGAAATTCCATATCCGCAAAATGCTAGGTATACAGTCTTAGGCATTGTCTTTACCTTTGTCTGTAAAGTGGAAATTCTTAAACCCAGAATCACTAGGAAGATTATTAGATAAACAAGCATGAAACTTTTGTTAAGCATCTAGTACTTAGGAAGCACTCAATAAATGTTGTGTAAGCCTATGTCTATTGTGCACAGACTTAGAGGGAGTTCAACTTTTGGCAATGTAAACATGTCTCTGACTGAGAACAATATGAAAATCTGAAAAAAAAACTATTTAAAAACTTATTTGAAGGCACAGGAGAGCTATCAAGGTACAAGGATTAGGTTAGGGGCACTAAGATCCTATAGAGAGGAAAAGCCATACAAATGAGCCTGGAATTTGGCATTGCTTGTTACCTCAAGGTGTTTGACAATTCTAAAAGCAGGTGCTGACAGGCTAATAAGTGGAATAGAGCTTTCAATATACTCAGAAGCATCCTGGGGTGAGAATTCAAGTTAAAAGACCACCAACAGGGAGGAATCCTAACATATATTCCAGGATTACTGTTGGAACTCTAAAGGCATCTAAATATATAAAGCAAATATTAACAGAACTAAGGGGATAAATAGACAGCAACAAAATAATAGTAGGGGATTTTATTATCTCACTCATATCAATAGATAGGTCATTCAAACAGAAAGTCAATAAGGAAGTATCAGCTTTAAATGACATGTTATACCAGATGGTCTTAACAGATATATATACACAGAATATTCCATCCAAAGTGACAGAATATACATTCTTAAATGCATATGGAACATTCTTAAGAATAGATGATATGTTAGGTCACAAAATGAATCATAATAAATTTAAGAAGGCTGAAATCATATCCTGCATCCTTTCCAAACACAATGGTATGAAACTAGAAATCAGGTACAAGAAGAAAATTGGAAAATTCACAAATATTTGGAGATTAAAAAACATGATACTGAGCAATGAAAGGGTAAACAAAGAAATCAAGGGACATCCAAAAAGGCCTAAGACAAATGAAAATGGAAATACAACATAACAAAACTTAAGGGATGCAGCAAAAGCAGTTCTAAGAGAGATATTCATAGCAATAAATGCCTACCTGAAGAAACAAGAAATAGCTCAAATAAACAACCTAACTTTACACAAACTCTTCCAAAAAGTAGAAAAGTAAGGAGTGCTTTAAAATTCATTTTATAAGGCCAGCATTACACTAATACTCAAACCAAAGACACAAGAAAATTGCAGACCAAGATCCCTGATGAACATAGATATAAAATTCTCAATTGGAGTTCCCGTCATGGCGCAGTGGTTAACGAATCCGACTAGGAACCATGAGGTTGCGGGTTCGATCCCTGCCCTTGCTCATTGGGTCAAGGTTCCGGCATTGCCGTGAGCTGTGGTGTAGGTCACAGACGCGGCTCGGATCCTGCGTTGCTGTGGCTCTGGTGTAGGCTGGCAGCTACAGCTCCGATTCGACCCCTAGCCCGGGAACCTCCATATGCCACAGGAGCGGCCCAAGAAATGGCAAAAAGACAAAAAAAAAAAAAAAAAAAAAAAAAAAAAAACTCAATAAAATATTTGCAAGCTGAATTCAATAATATGTAAAACAGATCATATACCATGATCAAGTGAGATTTTTTCCAGTGATACAGGATGGTTCAATGCCTGCTAATCAATCAAAGTGATAAAACACATTAAACAATGAATAAAAATCATATTATCTTGACAGGTGTGAAAACCATTCAACAAAATTCAATATCCACTTATGATAAAAACTCACCATAAAGTATGTATACAGAGAATGTACCTCAACATAATAAAGGCTATATATCTCAAGCCCAGCTAACATCATATTCAATGGTAAAAAGCTGAAAGCTTTTGAAATCGGGAGCAAGAAAATGATGCCCACTCTCACCACTTGTATTTAACATAGTACTGGAAGTCCTAGACACAACAATTAGGCAAAGAAAAGAAATAAAAGGCAGAAGTAAAAATGTTACTATTTGTGGACAACTTGATTTTATATAGAGAAAACTCTAAAGACTCCACCAAAAACTTTTAGAATAAACAAATTCAGTAAAGTTGCAGGATACAAAATCAGTATACGAAAATCCACTATGTTTCTATACACTTATAATTACCTTTCAGAAAGAGAAATTAATAATGCTACTTGCAACTACATCAAAGGGAATGAAATGCCTAGAAATAAATTTATCCAAGTAGGTGAAAGACCTATACCCTGAAAACTTCAAGACACTGATGGAAGAAACTGAAGATGATACAAATAAATGGAGAGATATTCCATGCTCATGGATTGGAAGAATTAATATTGTTAAAATATCTATACCACCCAAATCAATCTACAGATTCAATGCAACCCCTATTAAAATTCTGACTGCATTTTTTTAGAACAAACAATCCTAAAGCATGTATGGAACCACAAAAGACTCTGAATAGCCAAAGCAGTCTTGGAAAATAAGAACAAAGCTAGACACATCATGGTCTCTGATTTCAAACTATCTCAAAGAGCTATAGTAATGAACAGTATGGTATGGGCATAAAAATAGACACAAAGATCATTGGAACAGAATAAACAGCCAATAAATAAACCCATGCACATACGGTCAATTAATTTATGAAAAGGGAGCCAAGAATATACAATGCGGCAACTTTACCAAATTCACTGATATGGTCTAGTAGTTTTCTGGTGGCATCCTTAGGATTTTATGTGTATATTATCATGTCATCTACGAACAGTGACAGTTTTACTTCTTTTCCAAATTGGATTCTTTTTATTTCTTTTTCTTCTCTGATTGTCATATATAAGACTTCTAAAACTATGTTGAATAAAAGTGGTGAGAGTAGACATCCTTGTTTTGTTCCTGACCTTAGCAGAACTGCTTTCAGCTTTTCACACTGAAAATGATGTTAGTTGTGGGTTTATCATATATGGCCTTTATTATGTTGAGGTAGGTTCCCTCTTTGCCCACTTTCTTGGGAATTTTTTATCATAAGCGGGTGTTGAATTTTGTCAAAAGCTTTTTATGCATCTATTGAGGTAACCATGTAGTTTTTAATTCTTTAGTTTGTTGAGGTGATGACACTGACTGATTTGCATATATTGAAAAATCCTTGCATCTCTGGAATAAATCCCACTTAATTAATACACAGAAACCTCTTGCATTCCTATACAGTAACAATGAAAGATCAAAAAGAAATTAAGCAAAAAATCCTGTTTACCATGGCATCAAAGAGAATAAAATACCTAGGAATAAACCTATTGAAAGAGACAAAAGACCTGTACTCTGAAAACTATAGGACAATGATGAAGGAAATTTAAGATGACACAAACAAATAGAAATATATACCATGTTCTTGTATTGGAAGAATCAATAACATAAAAATGAGTATACTACCCAAGGCAATCTACAGATTCAATGCAATCCCTATCAAGTTACCGATAGTATTTTTCACAGAACTAGAACAAAAAAATTTTTAATTTGTATGGAAACACAAAAGACCCTGAATAGCCAAGGCAATCTTGAGAAAGAAAAACAGAGCTGGCTCCTGACTTCAGACTTTACTACAAAGCTATAGTCATCAAAACAGTATAGTACTGGCACAAAAACAGAAATGTAGGTCAATTGCACAGGAAAGAAAGCCCAGAAATAAATCCACACACATATGGTCAATTAATTTATGACAAATGAGGCAAGAATATACAATGGAAAAAAAGACAGCCTCTTCAATGGGTGGTGCTGGGATAACTGGACAGTACATGTAAAAGAATGAAATTAGAACACTCTCTAGCATCATATACAAAAATAAACTCAAAATGGGTTAAAGGCCTAAACATGAGACCAAATACTTTAAAAGTCTTAGAGGACAACATAGGTAGAACACACTCTGACATAAATCACAGCAATATCTTTTTGGAGCCACTTCCTAGAGTAAAGAAAATAACAAAAATAAACAAGTGGGATAGAATTAAGCTTTTGCACAAAAACAAACAAAAAACAAACATAAACAAAATGAAAAGACTACCCATATTATGAGAGAAAAATCTTTGCAAATGAAGTGACTGACAAGGGATTAATCTCCAAAACATACAAACATCTTATACAGCTTTATATATAAAAAAACCCCAAACAACCTAAGTAAAAATGGTCAGAAGATCTAAACAGACATTTCTCCAAAGAAGACAGAAGGCAGAAAAGCACATGAAAAGATGCTCAACACCGCTAATTGTTACAGAAATGCAAATGAAAACTACAATGAAGTATCATCTCACGCCAGTCAGAATGGCCATCATCAAAAAGTCTACAAACAATAGATGCTGGAGAGGGTGTGAAGAAAGGGAACCCTCCTACATCATTGGTGGGAATGTAAGCTGGTGCAACGACTATGGATAATAGTATGGACATTCCTTAAAAAACTAAAAGTGGAACTACCATATGACCCAGTAATCCCACTCCTGGGCATATATCCAGAGAAAACCATAAATCAAAAAGATACACAAACCCCAATGTTCACTGTAGCACTATTTACAATAGCCAACACATGGTAGCAACTTAAATTTCCATCAACAAAGGATTGTATAGGGAAGTAGTACATATACACAATGAAATACTACTCATCCATAAAAAAGAATGAAATAATGCCATCTGCAGCATATGGATAGACATAGAAATTAATCACACTAAGTGAAGTAGTTCAGACAAAGACAACATATGAGATCACTAATATGTGGAATCTAATAAAAATGATACAAAAGAACTTACAAAACAAAGAGATTCAAAGATTTTGAAACCAAACTAATGGTTACCAAAGGGGAAAAGTGGAGGAGGGATAAATTTGGAGGTTGGGTTTGACATACACATAGTACCATATAAAAAATAGATAGGTAACAAGGACCTACCGTATATCTCCTCAGTGTTGTTAATAACCTATATGGGAAACAAATCTGAAAAGGAATGGATATACATATTTGTATAACTGATTTACTTTGCTGTACATCTGAAACTAACACAACTTTGTAAGTCAGCTATGCTCCAATAAAATTAAACAAAAACAAGAAAAATATACAACAGAGAAAGTACAGTTTCTTCAATAAATGGTATTAGGAAAACTGGATAGCCACATGCAAAAGAATAAAACTTGACCACTATCTTATCTTATACACAAAAATGAACTCAAAATGGATTAAAGACTTGAAATAAGTCCTGAAACCATACAACCCTTAGAAGAAAATATAGGCAGGAAGCTGCTTGACATTGGTCTTGTTAATGATTTTTTGGATCCGATGCCAAAAGCAAAAAAAAAAAAAAAAAAAAAAAAAAAAAAAAAAAATTGGTACTCACCAAACTAAAAAGCATCTGCACAGCAAAGGAAATCATCAACAAAATGAAAAGGCCACCTACTAAATAGAAAAAATATTTTCAAATCTCTATTTTTTTCAGTTTTTTTACTTTGAGAAAGACTGATAATTGGTAATAATGAGGGTGATGAATGAAATAAAAATGGATACCTAAAATTTCTGCTAATATATTATTGCTGGTATTCAAGAGGCATGCTTATTTTGCAGAAGAGGAAAGCTGTGATAAGAATGAAATGAAGTAACTGCTCTTCTGGCTAAAGTTTGAAAATCCATATAGACATTAATTTCCATTATTTTAAAGATACAGTTTTGAAAGTGAGGCATCACTTGTGATTTTTTTTCCATTTTTTTATTACTCAAATGAATTTATCACATCTGTAGTTGTATAATAATCATAACAATCTGATTTCACAGGATTTCCATCCCATAGCCCAAGCACATCCCCCTACCCTCCAAACTGTCTCCTCTGGACACCATAAATTTTTCAGTGTCAGTGAGACAGCATCTATTCTGCAAAGAAGTTCTGTCTGTCCTTTTTTCAGATTCCGCATGTCAGTGAAAGCATTTGATGTTGGTGTTTCATTGTATGGCTGACTTCATTTAGCATGGCAGTTTCTAGGTCCATCCATGTTGCTAAAAATGCTGGTATTTCATTCTTTTTGATGGCTGAGTAATATTCCATTGTGTATATGTACCACTTCTTCTCGATCCACTCCTCTGTTGATGGACATTTTGGCTATTGCAAAGAGTGCTGCAATGAACATTGGAGTACATGTGTCTTTGCGAGTCGTGGTTTTCTCTGGATAGATGCCCAGGAGTGGGATTGATGGATCAAATGGTAGTTCTATGTTTAGTTTTCTGAGGCATCTCCATGCTGCTTTCCACAGTGGTTGCACGAATTTACAATCCCACCAACAGTGTGCTAGGGTTCCTTTTTCTCCACCCCCTCTCTGGCACTTATTGTTTGTAGACTTGTGGATGATGGCCATTCTGGCTGGTGTAAGGTGGTACCTCAGAGTGGTTTTGATTTGCATTTCTCTAATAATGAGTGATGTTGAACATCTCTTCATGTGTTTTTTGGCCATCTGTATGTCTTCTTTGGAGAACTGACTGTTTAGATCTTCTGCCCATTTTTTGATAGGCTTGTTTTTTTTTGTTTTTTTTTGTATGGAGCTGCAGAATTTGTTTATAAATTTTGGAGATTAATCCCTTGTCAGTCAATTCACTTGCAAAGATTTTCTCCCATTCTGTGGGTTGTCTTACTGTGTTGTTGAGGGTTTCCTTTGCTGTGCAGAAACTTTTAAGTTTGAGTAGGTCCCATTTGTTTATTTTTCTTTTTATTGTCAATACTCTGAGAGGTGGATCTGAGAAGATGTTGCTGTCGTTTATGTCAGAGAATGGCCTATGTTTTCCTCTAGGAGTTTGATAGTGTCTGGTCTTATATCTACATCTTTAATCCATTTGGAGTTTATTTTTGTGTATGGTGTTAGGGAGTGTTCTAATTTCCTTCTTTTCCATGTGGCTGTCCAGTTTTCCCAGCACCACTTATTGAACAAGCTGTCCTTTCTCCATTGTATATTCTTGCCTCCTTTGTCATAGATTAGTTGGCTGTAGGTGTGTGGGTTTAATTCTGGGCTTTCTATCCTGTTCCACTGATCTATATGTCTGTCTTTGTGCCAGTACCATGCAGTTTTGATGACTGTTGCTTTTCACTTGTGATTTTTGAGGTTAATTTATTTACGAAAGTTTTTTTTCCTCTTTTATTTATTTTTTTTCCGCTGTACTTTTTGCCATTTCTTGGGTTGTTCTCATGGCATATGGAGGTTCCCAGGCTAGGGGTCTAATCGGAGCTGTAGCCGCTGGCCTTCGTCAGAGCCACAGCAATGCGGGATCCAAGCCGCGTCTGTGACCTACACCACAGCTCAGGGCAACACCGGATCCTTAACCCCCTGCAACCTCATGGTTAGTCACATTCGTTAACCACTGTGCCATGACGGGAACTCCTATTTACGAAATTTAAAAAAACCCAAGAAGGTAAACCAATTTAAAAAGCGATCGTGACAGTGACTTAAGGAAGGTATTTAAGTAAAATACAACAATGCCCAGTTACTTTCTTTTGCAGCTATGAACACATTAAAAATTCTAATATTTCTTTATTACTCTCATTATCATTTTTGCTTATTTTAAATTGAAGTATAATTTATAATGTTGTGTTAGGTTCAGATGTACAGCAAAGTGATTCAATTATATATAAAAGTATATACATATACTTTTTCAGATTCTTTTCCATTGTATAGGTTATTATAAAATACTCTGTAGCATTCCCTGTGCTATACAATAGGTTATAGTTGGTTATCTATATTTTATATGGTGGTGTGTATATGTTGTCTTAATTTGTCCTTTTCTTAGCTTCCCCTTTGTTTCCCCTAAGTTTATTTTCTATGTTTGTGAATCTATTTCTGTTTTGTAAATAAATTCATTTATATCAATTTTTAGATTCCACATATATAAGCAATGTAATATGATATTTGTCTTTCTCTGGCTTATTTCACTTAATATGATAATCTCCAGGTCCATCCATGTTGCTGCAAATGGCATTATTTCATTCTGTTTTATGGCTGTGTAGTATTCCATTGTGTATATGTACCACTTCTTTATTCCTTCATTTGTCATTGGACATTTAGGTTGTTTCCATATCTTGGCTATTGTAAATAGTTTAGCAGTGAATACTGAGGTGAATGTATCTTTCCATTATTTTCTCTGGATATATGCCCAGGAGTGAGATCAGTGGATCATATGGTAACTCTATTTTTAGTTTTTTAAAGGAACTTCCATACTATTTTCCATGATGGTTACACCAATTTTCATTCCCACCAATAGTATAGGAGGATTTTCTTTTCTTCATACCTTCCCCAGCATTTGCTATTTGAAGACTTTTTGATGACAGCCACATTCTGACTGGTGTGAGGTGATACCTCATTGTAGTTTTGATTTGCATTTATCTAATAATTAGCAGTGTTGAGCATCTTTTCATGTGCCTGTTGGCCTTCTGTATAACTTCTTTGGAGAAATGTCTATTTTTGATTGGGTTGTTTGTCTTTTGCAAATTTCATTTTTGACAGGAGGTTAATATCCAGAATACATAAAGAATTCACATAACAGCAAAAATGCAAACAATCTGATTAAAAATAACACAAGATGTGAACAGACATTTTTCCAAAGGAGACACATAGATATCCAAAAGACATTCAATATCACTAATCATCAGGGAAATGCAGATCAAAGCCACAATGAGATATCACCTCACACCTGTTAGGATGCTTATTATTCAAAAGACAAGACAATAACAAGTGTCTACTAGAACATGGAGAAAAGGGAACCTTAGTACACTGTTGGTGGGAATATAAATTGGTACAGCCATAACAGAAAATTCTATAGAGGTTCCTCCAAAAATTAAAAATAGAATCACTACATGATCTAGCATTTCCACTTCTGGGTATTTATTCGAAGAAAATGAAAATACTAGTTCAAAAAGATATCTGTATCCCCATGTTTATGTGTTCATGGCAGCAATATTTACCATAGTTAAGATATGGAAACAAGGTATTTGTTTCCATCGAAGTGATAAAGAAAAGTGATACACACACATATATACATACCTATAATGGAACAATATTCAACCATAAAAAAGAATGAAATTTTCCACTTGTGACATGGATGGACCTTGAAGGCATTATGCTATTCAAATATGTTAGACAAAAAGACAAGTACCATATATCTCACTCACATGTGGAATCTGAAAAAATAAAACAACAACAAAAACTGAACTCTAGATCATAAGTATATTTGCCAGAGGAGGTAGATGGGAGAAATGGGTGAATGGTTATTTTTTCAGTTTAAATAAATTGTTTAAATAAAAAGACAAATTAACAGAAAAAAACAAGCAAGAGACTTAAACAGGCATTCCATAAAATGTGATATCCAAATGGTAAACTAAATTTTAAAAGGCACACTAAATATCTAAAGACTTAACAGAATGACTGAAATTTTAAAAAACCCTAAAAATATCTAATGTAGGCAAGAAGAATATGACCAAGGAGAATATGTATATACCACTGGTGGAAAGTTTAACTGATTCAATGACTTTGGAAAACTTTGTCAGTGTTTACCGAAGTTGAAAACATGCACAGCCCATGAGCACGAAATTCTAAAGCAGAACCGATAGAGAAGTACACGTTTGTACCAGACATGTTCAGAAAAGTTTATAGCAGTTTTACTTGAAATGACTAAAAACTGTGGGAAAAAACACCACAAATTTGTATCAAGTATAGAATGGATAAATATGCCAGTCACTAAAGAATAGATACTACTTGATTACATTTTCATAAAATTCAAGAACAAGCAAAACTACTGTATGTACTTGCAATTCAAGATAGTGGTAACAATTTGGGGAATAAATGGGTCTGACAGAGAGGAGGCATGATGGAGGCTTTTTGGTGGGTGATAATTTGCTCTCTTGGTCTGAGTGGTAGTTACTTGGGTCTGTTTACTTTGTGATGAATCACTGAGCTGAATATTAATGATTTTGGATATATGTTATACTTCAATAAAAAGTTAAAAAATAATTATAAAAAAGAAGGCAAGTAATCACGTATATCCTATTACACTTTCTTTTTTTCATAATCTCTGTGATCATGTTTTCTATATTTATGTACCAGTAAACTGAAGTGTCCTATTGACAAAACATCTCAAAACAGGTTGAAATGATTAGATGTAAAAATATTTTTTTACTGTAGCAAAAAAAAAAAGGTAAGATTTACCCTGTTAACAAGTTTTTAAGTGTACAGCAATGTTAAATACAAGCACCATGTTGTATAGGAGATCTATAAAACGTATTCATCTTGCATAACTGAAACTTTATGCCCATTGAAGGGCAACTTTCCATTTCTCTTAGCTCCTGGCAACTACTGTTCTTGTTCTTCTATGAGCTTGACTATTTCAGATCTCATATAAGTGGAATCAAGCAGTATTTATCTTTCTGTGACTGGCTTATTTCATTTAGTATATGTATTCATGGTTTATCCATGTTGTTGCATATGATAGGATTTCCTTAATTTTTAACGCTGAATAATATTGCAGTGTGTGTGTGTGTGTGTGTGTGTACTATCCATTCATCTGTCGATGGACATTTAGGTTGCTTCTACATCTTGGCTATTGGGGGAATAATGCTGCAGTGAACATAGGAGTTCAGATGTTTCTTTGAGATCATGATTTCAAGTCTTTGAATGAGTATCCAAAAGTGGAACCGCTGGATCATATGGTAGTTTTATTTAAGATTTTTGAGGATCCTCCATACTATTTTTCTTATCAGCTTCACAATTTTATACTCCCACCAAAAGTGCATAATTTTGTACTCCCACAAAAAGTGCACAAGGTTTCCAATTTCTCCACATCCTTTCCAACACTTGTTAATTTTTGATAGTGGTAATCCTAACAGGTGTGAGGTTCTATCTAATTATGGTTTTATTTGCATTTCCCTAATGATTAGTGAGGTTGAACACCTTTTTATGTGTCTGCTTGCCATTCGTATGTTTATTCAGTTCCTTTACTCATCTTTAAATTAAACTATTTATTTAATTTTGCCGAGTTGGAGGAGCACCTTATATATTCTGAATAACCTCTTTTCAGATAGGATTTGCAAGTGTTTTTTCTATCCCATACTTTGCCTTTTCACTCTGTTGTTTCCTTAATATTTGTTTAATGTGTAAAAATGACATCACTAAATTAATTTGGATTTACTTTTCTTGGATTTAAACACAGAGCTAATTTTCATCTTATGATTCATAGCTGCTGAAGAGTTCCTTTCACAGAATGGATGTGTAATTTAGTTTTTCTATTTTCTATGGATGTATTTGACTGCTTTATCTTTAGAAGTTCTAGCTCAGATATGTTTGGACACTTCAATGCATTTCTGAGACACAACACAGCCTAATTTTACAAAGCATTCTGTAACTCAGAAAGGGGGAAAAAGGTTATCTATAATATCTACTTTCATCATAAACTCTTGTTTGTGATTTGGGTCAAATCACTGAACATTGTCTGAAATTCTGATTTCCAACTTCTAATTGAGGGTTTTATGATAATCCTTTGACTCTTTTATTTTCTCACTCTTTGTGGTCTATTCTAGGTGAAGCACTTTCTTCTGGTAGGCCTGGCATAGCTTTCCCTTTTTAATGCTTAAGACTTATATTGTTACAGTTTCCCTTTTAACTATAGAATTTAATAATAAATATTAAATATTTTCCATTCTGGGCTCACTAGAACAGTCACATGTTTCTGGGCCTGCCTGGTCAAATTTTTGCTTGAATATTTTATATATATCACTTTTTAGAAAAACAGGAGATATAATTAGTGACACTGTGAAAATGACTGTAATGAAAATAATACAAGAGGAGGAGTTCCTATAGTGGCTCAGTGGAAATGAATCTGGCTAGCATCCATGAGGATGCAGGTTCAATCCCTGGCCTGGCTCAGTGGGTTAAGGATCCGATGTTGCTATGAGCTATGGTGTGGGTCACAGATGCAGCTCAGATCTGGTGTTGCTGTGGCTTTGGTGTAGGCCAGCAGCTACAGCTCCGATTCAACCCCTACCCTGGGAACCTCTACATGCTACAGGTGTGGCCTTAAAAAGACAAAAAAAAGATAGTACATGAGAAAAGGATCCAATTTTGTGGATAGTTGTTTATTCTGCATTTTACCATTCACAACAATTAAGTTGTTATATGCTTATATACCCACAGGCTATGTGTATATATATTATATATAATATATATACACATACATACATACATACATATATGTGGCTTTTTAGGGTCACAGGTGTGGCATATAGATGTTCCCAGGCTAGGGGTCGAATTGGAGCTGCAGCTGTCAGCCTATACCACAGCCACAGCAACATCAGATCCGAGCCAAGTCTGCAACCTACACTACAGCTCACGGCAACACCGATCCTTAACCCACTGAGTGAGGCCAGGGATCGAACCTGCAATCTCATGGATACTAGTTGGATTCGTTTCTGCTGAGCCACAAGGAGAACTCCTACAATATAATTTTAAACTGTGGCAAATTAGTATTTTATATAATAAGCCTATTAGAGAAACAAGCAAAGAACCTAATCTCCCTCCATTAAGTGAGGCAAATGCTGGTCTCAGGAGATGGCTTTCCTTTTCTCTAATAACTAAGAAACTATGGGATAATTTCCCATCCTTATTCTGAGGCCTGTGAGGCTGCTAGGATTGGTAGTTAATGGGCCATACTTTGGCTAAAGTTTCTCTTACTTACTGAACTACCCACTCAATAAGTATAGTTTAAACCATATTGAAATCCTGCTCCAACCTTAGCTTATTCTCCACTCCTATCTGATTACAGGAAATTGCTTTGCCATGGTGGTATGTGTATTTGGGTGTCTGGATAGGCTTGATAGTTCTGCCACTTTTCAATTTAATGAAAATCCACAATGAAATTACATTCTAAATGTCTTTCCAAAAGTTTGGATAATTATTCATTACTCCATTTGAGCAGTTCAGTAGCCTTTAGTTTTCGTCTAATTGGTAATGACCTTCAGCCAGCTTCCTTCTCTCTCAAATTCCCTAATCACATTTCATAGCAGTACCATCAGACAATCCTGGAAAAGCCACATGCTGAGATGCCAAGGAAATCCATGCTGGCTTGAAACTCTTAAAGAGAACTGGAATGGACAAGACAAAGAAAAACCATTGAACCTCTTCAAGTTTTAAAAAATGCAATCTCTGGCAATGCACCTCATTAGATAGCATTAGATGGTCCAAGAGAATTCTTCAAATTATTTTTTGAAGATAACAGAGACTTTATATTTCCAGAAAACCCAAGTTTGACAGTACTTTCCATTGTTTAGTATCACTTCAGAACAGTCACAAAGCTCTGTTTCAATCATTTCTTCATCTTTAAATGAGCCTGGTATTGCTTTCCTTATGATCAATTAACATAGACATGTAACATAGTCAAGGTCTATGCCAGTCATTATGGAAATGTTGGAAAAGTGACTTAAATACAGCATTAGTCCCCAGAAATAAATGCAACATTTTCAGAGAATCAATGGGGTTCCAGGGCATTACTGCTACGAAGCCAAGTCAGCAGACCAAATGCGAAAACAATGTAATCAAGCACCTAAATGATTTATCGGTACACTGCATGCTTGGTTTAATGGAGCTCAAACAACTTGCCTCACCACCTGATTGTTTCATATGTCATGGGTTGTTACAGGATCATGTAGTCACTAACTATATGACTCTAAGATCTATTTTTATTCAATAAGAATCGTGCATAGTATTGCACATGCCTTGAATTTATATAATGCTCTCTATCATAGCATTTTATGAGATGATTTAAAATGTACCATCTGACTTGCAAGTAAAAAGAGCATCTCTAAAATGATACTAGTTGCTGAAAATACAGCAGCAGAGAACTTGTTTCTAGGAAACAAGAAAATTATTACAAAAAGCTCAGGTGAAAGCCCTGTCCTGCAAAAAAGGGCTCAGGTGGTAGAGCTCTGCTCTTCATCTAGCCCTTCCCCTTCCTATCTCCTCCTGGTATTGCCTCACCCAGGGAACAGGTGTTCAGGTGAAGAATGAGAATGTGCTGACATACAAGGAAGCATTTTCTTGGAGCATCTGAATCCATTCTAAGAGTTGGCCTAAGACTGCCTCAAAGAAAGTGAGAGAAAATTATCATTCTAAAAGAAACAAAATAAACAGAGTCTGATCAAAATGGAAACAGACCTACAAATGTCATTTAAAGTGAAAATATAGCAAAAGTGTACAGATGTGAGTGGATGTTTCCATCTTACTGTCTTGTGCTTTATGATTTCAGCATTGGTTCTGGTTTTGTTCATTTCAAAAGAGCTGCATATTTAAGGATTTCCTCAACTCTTGAGACAAGAAAGATTAAGGATAGTTATTAAGGATAGCTAAGAAGAGATAAGCTCTTCAGAGAGTAAAGAACATTCTTTTAAAAGTTTATCTTCTGGATGGATATAATTTTTTTTCTCCTGAAGTCTTTGCAGTTTCAGAGTAGACCAAATAGTGTTGACAACACCTTAAAAATGATTCTAGTAATCATGGGTCTTCCTTCACCTCTTAGCTGGACCATAATAAACAGTTTAAAAATTGGCCTGAGTATGAAATAGCTTAGTATTATTGCCTCTGCACATTTTGACCAGCTGCTAGTTGAGAAACCTTTGGGGCAAAACTTTATAAGTTTATCTATTGGTTTATTAGGGTTACTGGGGGCAGAAAGAAAAAACAGTCTTCAAGTTGCTGCTAATTAAAATGATTGCCAAGACTTCTCCAAGGATCACTCTTTCAGTTATAAAATGCATGTGTAAATGAAGCACCCCAGGCCATCAGCAAACTGACAAAAACAACACAGAATCAGGTTTTCTGTTGAAACTGAGCAAATATACAACAGTTATGGCTGGAAAATTGGTGAGGGGATCTATTTACAAGGGTTCTGTAGATTTTCCAGTATGAGCAGCAGTTTTGAGGAATATTAGAAAATACTGGTCCCCCCCCCCCTTTTTTTTCCCTTAGGGCAGTTATTGGAACTTGGATTTCACATTTCTGATCCAAACTGACCTATTTGAAAATTTCATTTACAGGACTTCAAGTTGGTATTTTGGGGAATAACAGTGCCATCATAGATAGTGTCCCATTCACACACCAAAGGCATCTTACTATAGGCTTCTGCATCCCCCTGCCAGAGAGTAGTCTCCAGCCATAGAAGCTTGCTCAAGCTGTGCATAGGGCAGACCACTCTGGGGACTTTTGCTCCAGGAGCAGCTGTTCATCAATAAATGGCAAGCAGAAGTGTAGACATATACCATGAGCCTCCTTGGCTCTTGGGTGGGTCAGCTCAGAGGAGTCTTCTCTGCTGTCTCCTGGAGGTTCTCAGTGTGATTGTACCTCAGTCGCTTTCAGTGGGAACTTGCTCATTACGCAGCCTGTGCTGGTTTCTTTCCCTTGTCTCCCCTATCTTCTCCTTTTCCTCTCAGTAATTGCTGGAACCACCTCCCAAAATAAACTATCTGTATTTAAATCCTTGCCTCAGAGTTTACTTTTGGGAGGATTCAACATAAGACAAATGCTATTTGCTAAAATAGAGGTACAGAGATAGTCCAATTTGTATTGATCTAAATAAGTCACCTCTGATTTCATTTATTTGCATATCCATTTAACTAATCATATCCTTACCCTCCTCAATCATAACCCCAAAAGGAGTCCCCATAGAATATGAGAATTTTGGCAACTGAACAATGCATAGTATTATGATGTCTCTGATGCCTAAATATTCATACATGTTTGTGAGAGATGTTAAACCAACCTCAATAAAAGAACTCACTTGCAAGCATCTCATCTCACTCGAGATATTCTGATACAGCCATGGGGATTTCTGAAAGTTATATGACATACCTACTAATTGGAAGCATGATTAGTTCATTGAATACTCAACAGAGATCTAGTCAATGTCTCCATGACATCTTGCAGTTGTAAATGTTCAAAAATTGAGCTTTAAACCAGAATATTAGTATTTAACCCTCAACTCTACATATATTTAACTATTGGGGAAAACACCATGTTTGTTTCTGTTTCAACCAGATGTTTGTCCTGGCATTTTTAATATTGGCCTTTGATATAATATTAAACAATGTTTACAAGGCTCTTTTCTTCAACCCTCCTGAGTCTTTTAAACAAAGCAAAGTAGTAAACAGAAACTTTTAAGGTATAAAGGCAACCTACCTCTCTCATTCCCCCAATTTTTTCCTATCTGGATGTCACAGAGAAATGTCATTTTAGCACACACCATTTATTTGTTCAACTTACTTTCAAGTGCCTACACATGCAAACTATGAAATAGACTGAATTCCATCAACACAAGGTTATTTACAAAATATCTGACCCAGTAATCCAGTTATTAAACAGTTGGCAGGTTGTCAGAGAAAAGAATTTATGAAACCTACGCCACAGACACAGACCACCAGTATTTGAATGAGCTTGGTTCCATATGAAAATTGTGGTTTCACACTCAAATTAGCCAAACATCTTACAAATTCATTATTTTGGTCACCCTTAAGAAAAACCTTATACTCCTAAAGCAATTCAGTAGATGCCTCTCAGTTCTTTATGGTCCACAGTTGTAGTTTTGCTCTTTGGCTTATTTGACATCTCCAAAACCTTTGACTCTCATTCCGTTACATGTGGAGTGTTGATCTCAAGACAAAGTGATTAGAGTCACCAGAGGGAAAAATGAGAGTGAGTCTAGGCTTAACTTTTTCTGTAGAGCCTGCAATGCTACATTTAAAGTGATAGCCTTCTTTTCCTCTGAAAGCTTCTGCTTAACACTTAACATCTAAGTGAGGTTTTTTTACTGCAACCACTAAGTGTAAACAATGATCACAAGCCTAAGTATAAACCATATACAGTTGACCCTTGAACAACACAAGTTTGAACTGTGTAGGTCTACATATATGTGCATATTTTTTCAATAAAATATTTTCATTTTACAGATCTTGAAATTAACTAAGTGTGGGGAAATTTTGTGTTGAATTAAAGATCACAATATGTGGAATCAAAAGAACTAGGATTTAAGTCCTAATCTTATCCAAACTGTTTTAACTTCTTGCCCTTGGATGAGTCATTTATCAATTCTTTTGTTTTTAAGGCAGAGATAGCAGTACAAAGATTTTTGGACTGTGTAGGGGGTTGGCACCCCAACCCTTGTATTGTTCAAGGTTAGCTGTATTTTGTATTTTTCACATAAATTGACTAAGATTGAGTTCAAACTGCGCTTTGTGGTGTTTTGATGCTTTTCCTAAGGCATATATGCCTCTAGGAGATGAAGGAATACAGATTCTTTATATGGCTACTCCTGCTACCATCACACCTCTTACCTGTTCATTATCCTTTTCCACTGCTTCTCAGCACCTGGTCCTACCTTTCCAGAAAATCGGAATGCTATGAATTAAATGGAACCAATGCATTGTTAATTGGCAAAAATCCAAATAGAAAGAAAGATATTTTATGAAGAGGCATATGATGGAGTATGTTATCTAAAATAGAAAATATTTTTTGATGTAATAGAGGAAATACAAATGAAATTTGTGGATTAGGAAGCTGAAAGGGATCCCAAATTCTTTAGAAATCAAGATTAAAACAAAATGAGATCTTGATAAATCAGATAAGTCATCCTGGCTTCAAAAAAGACAATGATAAACTACTGATGGATATTTTTTTTTTAATTTTTTTTGTCTTTTTGCTATTTCTTTGGGCCGCTCCCGCGGCATATGGAGGTTCCCAGGCTAGGGGTCTAATCGGACCTGTAGCCACTGGCCTACGCCAGAGCCACAGCAACGCAGGATCCGAGCCGCGTCTGCAACCTACACCACAGCTCACGGCAACGCCGGATCGTTAACCCACTGAGCAAGGGCAGGGACCGAACCCGCAACCTCATGGTTCCTAGTCGGATTCGTTAACCACTGCGCCACGACGGGAACTCCTACTGATGGATATTAATACAAAAAATAAATCCTCACACAGAAGTTGAGGGAGTTATTATCCCCTATAGAAGGAAATTTAAAAGTTCAGATGAAATAGAAAATAAATGTGAAGAAAAATAAATGTCACTCAAATGTAATAAAAATATTAAAGTGAAACTAATACTGTGAACATCTTATTAAAGTAAGTTTGTATTGACAGTAGGAAAACCATTAGCTTTGAAGTCAGAAGAGGGGTTCAAATCTTGGCTTCTCTATTTGCTGGCTGTGTGATTCTAGATAAATTATTCATCTTCCTTTAGCCTTATTTTCTTCAGCTGTGAAATTGTGATAATACCATTTGTTTTACAAGGATTTTGCAACAGTTAAATGAGATCATGTAAGTCACTGGTTCTCAGGGGCAATTTTGCTCCCTAGAAAACATTTGGATACATTTTTGGTTGTTACAACTTGGGGGTGCTACTGGAATCTAGTAGGTAGGGTCCAGGGATGCTGTTCAACATCTTATACTGGACAGTCCCCTACAATAAGGAATTATTCTACCCAAAATGTCAATAGTGCTGAGATTGAGAAACTCTGGTAAAGTACACAGCACATCACCTGATATGTAGTAAACATGGAGGAAATTACAGGTACTATTTTACATATTGCTACCTAAATAAGAGTATAGCACTAACTTAATTTGATGGGAAGGGACAAAGGAAGAAAGCTGTAGGATTAAGTTGGGAAAAGCATGCTAAAAATGATCCTGGTTATAACCACTGAAGGCCCTTGTTGGACAGACTAAAATGCTCATTCCAAACCTTTTATTTTAAACACAAAGAATAAAAGGCAAAAGTTTAAGCGATTTACAAAGTGATGAGATCATTGAAAAATTCCTATTGCTACGGTGATGACAGGCCCTTGGAAAATTTTAACGTACACAAACAAATAAGACTGGATTAAACACATTTCAGAGTGTTAAAGCTATTAAGATTATTAGACTGTGAAATATGCTGCCAAAGAAGTGCCAGATCCACCTCTTGAGACACTTAAAACTCAACTAACAAAACACTAAGAAGTATATTTCTGGGAAAAGGGAACTAGCACAGAAGGGGAACCAAGCTACTAATTCAAGAGGTCTTTTTATTTTCCTTCTGATATTTGTGTTTCAGCAGCTACTTTTAAAATGGTAGGAGGAGAAATGTCAAATTGAAATAAGCTCCATGGGATCAAACCATAAAATCAGTTACTTGATTAGTTTGGCAAAGATTGGAAATTGGCAAAAGCTTATCTATTGTTAAAAAAATTAAGGCTGTTAAAGAAGAGGAAATATCTATCAAATTAGCTTTGGCATCTACAAACTAGCTAGCCAACTTGACTTTGGGCAAAAAAAAAAAAAAATTCTTCAGACATTAACAAAACAACCTGGAAATGGTTACATAGAAGATAATGATAAAATTCACTATAATAATTTTTAAATTGAATGCCTATCCCATCCCAGTCACAGTTTCTTTCCCTCACAAATGAAGAGTTGATAAATCTGAATATTTAAGGATATAATGTTTGAGAACACTTTGTAAACTGTAAATATAGCAAGTACAGGTTATTATGCCTGTATTTAGTAAACTATGCTTCATTCTCTTTAATAGAAAGTCATTTGACAAGCATCATCTCAACTGATTAAAACAAAACAAAATATATGCAAATTGACCATGTATGTAGAACACAGAAAATGCAGTGGAATCGGGCTGAATGACTTGCAAAGTTCACTTGATATGTTTACAAGGGAGATCTGGATTGATAACATTAAATCTTGCCTCTTTGAAAACTGGACTGGTGCCCTGTCTGCTGCTGCTTCAACACCCCCCCCTCCCCTGGCGCAAAGCCTCTACCCCACCACTGTTTATGGCCCCACTTTCAAATGAGTACTCATGGAAGGGCCAAACTTAAGGTATTATAATAGGAATCTAAATGTTATTCTAGATCTTAAGCTTCTAACTCATGATTGTGTCCCTACATAGAGCAGTTGGAAATTTAATATATAAGCTGAATTAATGAATAAACTTTGAGCTTTCACCAAAGAGATTCAATAAATAGACCACTGAGGTTTAGATGAAATGGATATATTTTCTTAAGAATCTCCTTTAGTCAAGATAATTTCTATTACATGTTAAGTTAAGTCTCTTTGAATTAGCAGCTATGAATTGTCAACTCTTCATTGTCTAAATTAAGAAGTATAATGTGGGAAAGTGTTTTGAAGCAGAAGAAATTTATAATGATTTGTTCTATTTTCATCATCATTAGCTGAAAGCCAGAATATGTTAGCTAAAAGAAAATATTTCTAAATACACAATGGAGATGACAAGGGGGAATGCCCTAGTAATTTTCCACTCTTGGAAAAGTAGTTATGTAAAGAGATACTGGGTTTACTCCTTGTGGTCCAAGAGGGCAGAACTAGAGTCAAACTAGCGCTATCCTAGAGTGGGAAGGGCTTCCTTAAAAAGAAATGATCATTTCATTTTGGGAAGTGTTCCAATGGAAGATGGACAATAACTCACTTGGAAAGCTGCACAATGATTCAGACACTGGTTAGAAGGGGGGCTTAAACTAAAAAATTCTTCTTTGAGATTCTATTATAATGATGTTAAATGGATATAAATTCATGAAACTGGTACCCAGATCCTTACCTCAAAAACTAGTATCAGCCAATGAAGCTGTACTTAAAGAAAATTGCAGACTATGTTATCAGTGGGGTCACACTTTATCAGAACAGTGCGGTCAAAATGCACTCATGTTTAGCCAGACTTTTCCTATTTGGGCACATTGTTTCTAATTGAAAGTAAGATAGATGGGGTACTGAAATCTAAACAGCACCAGTAATGGCTTCTAATTATTTTGTTGTAAAAACATAGGCATTCTTTCTCTTTTAATGGCTGTGTTTTCCTGCTGTTTGCAATTGAAATAGCTTCTTTCAGAAACTGTGTGAAATATTTCCTAGGTAATCATTTGGCTAGCCCCAAATGGGCAATTTATGCAAGATATGCTAAATAAAATTACTGAAACACAATGGTACTGCCCAGTCATAGGAAAAGAAAGTGTGGAATACAGTGCAGTTTAACTCTCTGCAGGATCATGGGTGTAATCTCACTGCTGGAGAGACTGTTGACTATGCAAACAGGTTTGCAAATAACCTAAGGAGTGGTAAATTAAATCAGTCAAATGTAAACACAAAGTTGGGGATGCTAGGGAGAATTAGAAATAATACAGTGGGAAAATAAAAAAAATATTAAAAAAAAGAATTTTTACCCAAAAGGCCTTTTTTCAAATAGTATGCAAAATCATCATCAGTGGATTTGTTAAAATGTCCAGTCATGGGTTCTACTCCAAATATTTTGATTCAGTAACTCTGGGATGAAGCACAGAAATCTGTATTTTTAACAAACAATGGGGTGGTGGTGGGGAAATTCCAAACCAAGTGGTTCATAGAGTCTATTTTGAGAAACACTGGTAATCCTGTAAAATGCACCTTAGTTTCTCCCTAGGTTATGAGCTACACACAGTTGTTTTTCATATGTAGGTGTTTTTATTTAGAATTATACTTCTTAGGACACTTAAACAATTCTATAACCCTTATTTTGAGTCAATCATTCTTTTTACACCCATTTGTAAGATGAGAAAACTGAGACTCATAGAATTAATCTCTATCTTCTAAGGGTCCCAAAAGAACAGGAAATTACCTTTGGTTAGCAAGTAAGTTTAACTTTTCAACTGCTAAACTCTAGTGAAGCCCTGTCCAATAAATACTACTTTCTGTGATGATGGAAATATTCTTTGCTATCCAATATGGTAGCCAATACCCACATGTAATTATCAAGCATGTGAAATGTGGCTAGTGAGACAAAAGAACTAATTTTCAATTTTTATTTAATTTAAATTTAAATTTATATAGGCACATTTGTCCAGAAGTTACTGTTTGGGGCATCACAGTTCTAGACAGGATTGCTGAGAAGAGCAATTTCTGGGAGTAAACTCTTACGACTGCTCCTAAGACAATGAAAGAATAGCGAAGGCTTCGGGAAGATATTGGGGGTGAACGTAGTACATCTGGAAAAGATTCTTTTTTTTTGCCCACCAGATATTGGCCATTTGCTCAGTTTTTTGTTGGGCTAAGCTACCACACTCTTAACAACTTTATATAATAAAACAGATGCCTTTAGCCTCTCGGACTAAATTTAGTTTGTTTTCCTGTGTTCTCTTTTTTATTTTTTACAGATGCTGACATTTTTACAGTGGATTACCTTTAATACACACTCATGAAAAGCACACATTCTCACAGCTGCAAAAATTAAAATACATTCCATTACAGTTTCAGTGACATCTCTCTTAGCAGTAGGTCTGTAAGTTCTGTTTCCCAAGTAATACTGCTTTGATCACGTTCTCAATTCTTCAAATGAAATATCCACTGGATAATGAAATGTCTTAGTAAGGCAAGTTTAAAAGAGAAGAAGGAAAACAGATGCTGAACCATGATCTAAGACTATGCTAAAAATGAAAAAATCAAAAAGAGATGGAAAAGATGCTATGGGTTTTTAATTAACCAATAAAAGTGTTACTAATTTTTATCTCATTTTTTTCTTGAAAGACTTTACTTTTTTTTTTTTTTACATCCCACATAAAACTACACTTTAACAACTTCTTCAGGCCTAACTATTAGTAATGCTGGCTGAATATTAAAATCACCTGGGGAGCATTTAAAAGCTACTGACATCCAAACTACACTCCTGGAAGTTCTGATTTTTTTTTGGTCCCACCTATTGGCATGCAGAAGTTACTGGACCAGGGATCAAACATGAACCACAGTAATGACAACAATGAATGCTTAACCTAGGCTAAGTGATCAGGGAACTCCCCAGAAGTTCTGATTTAACTGGTTTACTGGTTTGGGGATGGGCCCTCCCATAGCATCCTGTAACTTTCTATATTTTAGAAATCACAGGATTTTAGAAGAGGAAGGGAATTAGAAATCAATGAAACAAGTCCCCTTATTTTGTAGATGAGGTAAATGAGGTTCAGAGAAGGGCAGTGATTGGCTCAAGCTTATGTAACTTTTTTCTGCTTGGGTTAAGGTCAGCGTCAAGGGTCTGAGTCCCTGTACAATTCTCCTTCTACAATAGCAAACTGCCTCCAATGGTGTGTTTCCAAGGCACGGGTTCAACCTACCTTTATTTTGATGTTTCCTACTAGTCCTACTCTTCATAATGCCCTTCTAGCTTTCTCTATGGTATCTATTTCAAATATTCTTAGGTTATATTGACACAATTGAAGGGACTGTTATAATTACCTTTGGGCAGATTCCTCTATTTAGCATATCACAAATGAGGGGGTATATATTTGTTTAGAACAGTGGTTCTCAAGCTCAGCAGCACATTGGAATCACCTGGGGGATTTTTAAAAATACTGATGCCAACATTCCATCCATGCATTAATTTAGTATCTCTGCAGATTGACCCTTGGCATTTTAAAAAGTTTCCCAGGAGATTCTAATGTGATGCCAAGCTTGAGAACCTCTAGATTAGAGGAAGATGTCAAGGATGGCTTCAGAGATTTATTAAATGCTAGATAGTCAAGGAACGTAAATAGTTATGTTGTTTACATCCCCTTGTCATTTCCTCCAGCTAATTTAATATGAATCTGCCATGTTGGCTTTACCAAGGCCTCACAACTTAGGGAGTTGCCATGGTTACCACAAATGCAAGGTCATGTTTGGGAATACAGAAAAATCAATATTTCCTTCACAGCAAAATGTAAGCTATGCTGAACTTAGAGACCCTGTGACTTTTATTTCAGCAGCTTTGAGAGAACTGCTTTATGTTTAGCTTTGTCTGAGATGTATTGTTCAGACTCAGGGACTAAACCTAGGAAATTATTTTTAGTTCTCTTTTGACAGGTGTCTTTTTAAGAAAAATACTTTAGAGAGTGACATCACCAAGATGGTGACAGGTCGTTCCTGACCACACTGCACCTCCCCAAGGCCAGTGCAGCACCATGTGGAGAGGTCTTCCCTGAGCCTCTGGTTCCTCCAGGACAAAAAGAGCCCAGGGATGATATGCAGGCTCCCAGAATTGTTGGTCACTTCATGGGAGTCCCTACTACAGTTTAGCCCTGCAGGGATCACAGGGGAATCTAAGAGGCTCATCTATTGGGAATCTCATCATGATGGAGAAGAGGGGAGCAATTTATAGAAACCAGCACTTGGACCTTGGTGGACTGAGTGTCTACCTGCAGAGCCCAAGCAGTAGTCCTAATCAGCAGCTCCACTCATCTTTAAATCCAAGTTGGTTTGACCATAGAAATTAGCAGGGTGCAGGTCTGCCTGATTTGGGTCCTCAAAGGAAGAGTTTTGTGAGCCCTGGAGCCTAGTCTGTCCATGCCCAGGCAAAAGAGCTAAATCATAGCCCAACCCACTATGGATCATGGCCCCCAACCCTATCTGACATTAAGGGCTGGTGAGAAGGGCTGGAAGCTGCATAACCCAGCAATGCTCAAGCCAAGAGGCAGGTGGACAAAGCCGATGGTTCTCTGAGCAATCCAGTAGCCCTATTTGACCATGGAACTTGGGGCTTAGGTGAGCTAGAGGCAAGAACACAAACAAAGAATCTTAATGACCTTGGGGCTACTTCTCTAAGCAGGTCCTATCCTGCTGCCTTGCCAGAAAAGGGAAGACAGTTCATAGTCCCATCTTGTGTTAAGTATAATGTCTAGTAAGCCTTATCAGAGAATCCAGGCAACAGTGGACCCCATCCTATAGCCTTTCTTAGGCAGGGAACCAAGCTATCAGTCCTATATAGCTATTCTCAGCCAAAGGCAACTCCTCACTGTACCTCAGAGCTTGAACAAGTGCCTCTCCCCAAAACAGAGCCTAATAGCAAGCTCCATCCTCCCAAAGGCATTACCAGAGGACACTTCCAGAAACTCAAACTGAGCTAACTGGTAAAGAATTGTCTCTGCCAAAATGAAACTGCAAAGCCTGAAAAAGGAGACTATTTAAAGGGGCAGATACCAACATAAGGAATGAGGATCATGAAAAAAAGAGGTAAATATGACACCACCAAAGGAAACTAATAAAGGTCTAATAACTGACCCTAAAGAAATGGAGATCTATGAACTGTCAGAAAAAAAATTAAGAATAATCATCTTAAAGTTTAGTTAACTATAAGAACACACATATAGGCAACTAAATGAAATTAGGAAAACAATATATAAACAAATAAGGAGTTCAACAAAGAAAAGGAAACCATAGCAAAAACCCAGAAATCCTAGGGCTGACAAATATGTAACTAAATAGAAGAATTCAATAGAGAGCTTCACAAATAGACTCAAGCATGCAGAATGAACCAGTGACCCAAAAGATAGAACATTTGAAATTATCTAGTCAGAGAAGCAAAAAGAATGAAAAAAAATGAAGAAAGCCTATGGGATTTATGGGAAACATACACACACAAAAACAGTATTTGCATTATTTTTACATTCCAGAAGGAGAAGAGAAAAAGAAAGCAATAGAAAGTTTATTTAAAGCAATAATGGCTGAAACCCTCCCAAATCTGGGGAGAAAAATAAATTTCCTTTCCAGGAGACCCAAAGAACTTTATATAAGCTGAATCTGAATAGGACTTCATTGAGACACATTATAATTAAACTAAGCAAAAGTGAAAGAAAAAGAATCTAAGAAGCAGCAAGAGAAAAGAGAGAAGTTATATACAAGCCCCTCCTCCCCCAATAGACTATCAATGGATATCTCAACAGAAACTGTTCAGGCCAGAAGAGAATAGGATGACATATTCAAAATATTGAAAGAACAAACTGTCAATCAAGAATACTATACTGGCAAAGCTAACCTTCAGAAATAAAAGGGGGATAAAGATTTTCCTGAACAAACAGAGACTGAGGAAATTCATCACCACTAGACCTGTCTTACTAGAAATGCTAAAGGGAGTTTTTTGAGTGGAAATTAGATAATGCTAATTAAAATCATAAAAACAAAGGAAGACAGTGTTAAACTCACTGATAATGGTAAATTTATAGCCAAAGTTAGATTCTGTAATATGGTAATGGTGGTGCATAATTCACTTATAACTCTAGTTTAAAAGCAAATGTACTAAAAAAAACCATAACTAAAATATTGTATAACTATTGTAACTGTTCATTACATAATATAAAAAGTAAGTAAATTGTAACATCATTAACCAAAAATGTGAGAGGGAGAAGTAAAAGTGTAAAGCTTAGAATTATACTGAAGTCAAGTTCTTATTAATTTAAAATAGAATGTTATAATTTTAAGATATTATGTAAGATTCATGGTAACCACAGGGGAAGATTCTGTAGTAATTACACAGAAAACATGATAAAGAATTCAAAGCATATTTATATCATGAGACATCAAAACACACAGTCAGTGGGATAAGAAATAAGTAACAATGGATCTACAAAACAATCAGAAAACAAGATGGCAAGAGTAAATTGTTACTCATCAATAATTACTTTAAACATAAATGGATCGCCAATCAAAAAACATAGAATGGCTAAATGGATAAAAAACAAGATACAAAGAAATGCTGCCTATAAGAGTCTCACTTTAGCCTTGAAGATGCACACAGACTGAGGGCGAAGAGATGAAAAAGGACTTTCAAGCAATTGGTATCTAAAAAAAAAAATACAGAGGTAGCTATACCTATATCAGACAAAATAAACTTTAAATTAAAAACAGTAAAAAGCGACAAAGAAAGTCATTATATAATGATAAAGGGGTCAATACATCAAGAAGATATATCACTTGTGTAAATATTCATGTGTCTAACACTGGAGTACCTAAATACATAAGCAAAAAGAAAAAAAGCTAAAAGGAGAAATAAACAGCAATACAATAATACTTGGGAACTTTATTTAATACCCGACTGTCAACAATGGATAGGTTATCCAGACAGTGAACCAATAAGGAAAAGGCAAACAACACTATATACATAGTGGCCTAACACACATACACAGAATATTCCAACAACAGGAGAATACACATTTTTCTCCAGTGCACATGAAATATTTTCTAAGATAGCTCATATATTAGGACCCAGAACATGCTTTGGAAAACTCACAAAGACTGAGATCACACCAAGTATCTTCTCCGACCAAAATGGTATAAAATGAGAAAACATTAACAGGAATAAAACTGGAAAGTTCATGAATCCATGGAAATTAAATGATATTTTCCTAAACAAACAATAGATTAAAGATGAAATTAAAGGAGGGCAAAATATATTGAGACAAATGAAAATGGAGACACAACATAACAAAACTTAAGGGATGTAGCAAAAAAAAGTCCTATGAGGAGTTCCCGTCGTGGCGCAGTGGTTAACGAATCCGACTAGGAACCATGAGGTTGCGGGTTCAGTCCCTGGCCTTGCTCAGTGGGTTAACGATCCGGCGTTGCCGTGAGCTGTGGTGTAGGTTGCAGACGCGGCTCGGATCCCGCGTTGCTGTGGCTCTGGCGTAGGCCGGTGGCTACAGCTCCGATTCAACCCCTAGCCTGGGAACCTCCATATGCCTCGGGAGCAGCCCAAGAAATAGCAACAACAACAACAACAACAAAAAGACAAAAAAAGACAAAAGACAAAAAAAAAAAAAAAAAAAAGTCCTATGAGGAAAGTTCAAAGCAATAAATACCTATATTAAGAAGCAAGAAAGAGCTCAAATAAATAATCTAAATGTATATCTTAAAGAACTAGAAGGAAGAACAAACTGAGCCCAAAGTTAGCAAATGGAAGGAAACAATAAGGAGTGTAAAGTAGAGCAAAGAAAAACAACAGAAGCAATTAATCAAACTAAGAGTTGGTTATTTGAAAAGATAAACAAAATTGAGAAAACTTTAGCTAGACTAACCAGAGAAATAAAAGAGAGATTCACATCAATAAAATTTTAAATGAAAAAGGAGACATTACAACTGAAGCCATAGAACTACAAAGGGAGAGGCTACTATAAACTAATATACATTAACAAAGAGGACAACAAGAAGAAATGGAAAAATTCTTAGAAACATACAACTTACTAAGACTGAATCAGGAAGAAATATAACGTCTGTATAGAGCAATTACTACTAAGGAGATTGGGAGATTTTTTGGATTATGATTCAGTGAAGAAAAGTCCAGGACCAGATGGCTTCACAAGTGTATTTTACCAAACATTTAAAGAAGAATTAATACCAATCCTTTTCAAACCCTTGTTAAAAATCACAGAGGAAGGAACACTCCCAAACTTATTTTACAAAGTCAGCATTAGCCTAAAACCAAAGCCAGAAAAAGGTGCTACCAGAAAAAGTTAACTCCACACCATATCCCTGATGAATACAGATGCAAAAGTTCTCAATAACATAATAGCAAATTGAATTCAGTAACATATTAAAAGGATATGATCACCATAATCAAGTGGGATGTTTCCATGGGATGCAAGGATGGTTCAACTTAGGTAAATCAATAAATATGATACATCAGATCAATAGATTGAAAGAAAAAAATGCTATGATTAGCTCAAAAGATGCATAAAAAACATTTGATAAAATTCAACATCCAGTCATGATAAAAACTTTTAACAAATCAGTTATGGAAAAAGTGTACCTCAACATAGTAAAGGCTATATATGAATGCCCACAACCAACATCATATTCAGTGGTAAAAGATTGAGAGCCTTTCTCCTAAGGTCAGGAATAACACAAGGGTTCCCATTCTCACCTATTCAACATAGCTCTGGAAGTCCTTCCCAGAGCAATCAGGCAAGAAAAAAGATATCAGAACTGGAAAGGAGGAAGTAAAACTGTCTTGACTTGCAGATAACATGATTTTGTATATAGAAAATCCTCAACACTACAACAAGAAACTGTTAATCTAGTCAACTGTTTCAGTAAAGTTGCAGAATATGTAATTAACATTCAAAAATCAGTATTATTTTTGGAAGTTCCCTTGCGGCACAGCAGGTCAAGGATCCAGCATGCTGTGGCTGTGGGACAGGCCACAACTGTGGTGTGGGTTCAACCCCTGGCCTGAAAACTTCTACATGCTGTGGGCATGGCCAAAAAATAAATAAATAAAAATAAAAAAGAAAAAAGCAGTAGCATTTTTACATACTAACAACAAATTTTATGAATAAGAAATAAAATAATCTCATTTATTGTGGCATCGAAAATAATAAAATACTTGGGAATAAACTTAGTCAAGGAGGTTAAAGATCTCTACTCTGAAAACTACAATTCATTAATGAAAGAAACTAAGGAAGACACAGATAAGAGGAAAGGTGTCCCATGTTCAAAGAATAGAAGGACTATTATTGTTAAAATGTTTATACTACCAAAAGCTATCTAGAAATTCAATGCAATTCCTGTCAAGATTCCAGTGGCATTTTTTATAGAAGTTGAAAAACAATCTTAAAATGTGGAATTACAAAAGACCTCCAATAGCCAAACTAATCCTGAAAAAGAAGAAATGAGTGGGAGACATCACCATTCCTGATTTAAAACTATACTACAAAGCTAGAGTAATTTAAAAAAAAGTATGGTACTGGTGTAAAACCAGATACATAGATCAGTAGTACAGGATAGAGAGCTCAGAAATAGATGTACACATACATGGTCAACTAATATTTGACAAGGGAGCCAAGAATACTCAATGAAGAAAAGAAAGTTTCTCTAATAAATGGTGCTATGAAAATTAGATATTCATATGTCAAGAATAAAACTAGATCTCTGTCTTCCACCACTCACAAAATTAACTAGAAATGGATTAAAGACTTAAATATAAGACCTGAAACCAAGAAAAGTCCTAGAAGAAATTTTAGGGAAAAAGCTTCTTGACAAGGGTATTGGCAATCATTTTTTAGATATGATACTGAATGCACAAGAAACAAAATAAAAAATAAATAAATGGGAGTACAGCAAACTAAAAACTTTCTGCTCAATAAGAGAAGCAAGAAACAAAATGAAAAGCCAATCTGTATAGTGGGAGAAAATTTGTAAGCTATCTGATAAGGGATTAACACTCAAAATATATGAAGAACTCACACAACCCAAAAGTAAAAAAGCACAGTCCAATTAATAACTGGGTAAATGACCCAAATAGACAGTTTTCCAAAGAAGATATATAAATGACAAACAGGTATGTGAACAGATACTCTATACCACTAGTCACTAGGGAAATGCAAATCATAAACCACAATGAGATGTTACCTCAGCCTGTGAAAATGACTATCATTTAAAAAGACAAGAGATAACAAGTGCTGGTGAGTATGTGGAGAAAAGGCAACTCTTATACACTGTTGGTGGGATTATAATCTGGTATAGCCATTAGGGAAAATATCATGGTGGTTTCTCAAAAAATTAAAAATAGAACTACCCCATGATCCAGAAATAATTCCTCTTTTGGGCACATATCCAAAGGAAATAATAACACTTATTTGAAAAGATATCTGCACTCCCATGTTCATAGCAGCATTATTTACAACAGCCAAGACACAGAAACAAGCTAAGTGTCTACTGACAGATGAATGGATAAAGGGGTTGTGGTGTGTATATGTATATACACAGACACACATACACATACATACAATAGAATATTATTCAGCTAAAATAATCAAGGAAATCTTGCTATTTGCAACAACATGGATGGACCTTAAGGGCATTATGTTAAGTAAAATAATTCAGACAGAGAAACAGAAACATCGTATGATCTTGCTTTTATGTCGAATAACAACAACAAAACCCTCAAAGAAAGAGATCAGATTTCTGGTAATCAGATGTTGAATGTGAGGTGAGGGGTAAATGGAGGAAGGTGGTCAAAAGGTACAAACTTCCAATTATAAAATAAATAAGTACTAGAGATATAATGTACAATGTGATGACTATAGTTAATACTGTTCTATGATATATAGGAAAGTTAAGAGAGTAAATCCTAAGAGTTCTCATTAAAAGGCAAAAAAAAAAGTTTCTTTTTTTCTTTTTGAGAATTGCAGTAATCATTTCACAATATATGTAAGTCAAACCATTATGCATACACCTTAAACTTATATAGTGATATATGTCAATTATATAGAAATAAAACTGGAAAAAAAGAAAAAGAAGAAACATGCAGCCCACAAAACTGAATCAAGAAGTAACAGATAATTTTAACAGACTGATCACTAGAAATGAAATTGAATAAGTAATTAAAAAAAAAAACCACTCTATAGGCAAAAGAACAGGACCAGGTAGCTTCATAGGCACATTCTTCCAAACATACAAAGAAGAACTTATATCCATCCTTCTTAAACTCTTCCAAAAGACTGAAGAAGGAATACTCCCAGAGAAATTCCAGGAAGCCACCATCACCTTAATACTAAAACCAGACAAATATACTACCAAAAAATAAAATTATAGGCCAATATCTTTGATGAATATAGACAGAAATTCTCAAAAAATTTTAGTCAACCGAATCCAACAACATATAAAAAAGATCATACACCATGACAAAGTGGGCTTCATCCCAAGTTCACAAGGATTGTTCAACATATGCAAATCAATCATCATACACCACGTTAACAAAAGAAAAGTCAAAACCCACATGATCATCTCAATAGATGCAGAAAAAGCATTTGACAAAATTCAACATCCATTCATGATAAATCTTACCAAAGTGGGTATAGAGGGAACATATCTCAACATGATAAAAGCTATTTATGACAAACCCACAGCCAATATAATACTTGACAGAGAACAGCTGAAAGTCTTCCTGCTAAAATCTGGAAAAAGACAAGGATGCCCAGTGTGACCACTTTGATTCATCATAGTATTGGAGGTCCTAGCCACAGCAATCAGACAATCAGAAGAAATAAAAGGTATCCAAATATGAAGAGAAGAGGTAGAATTGTCACTATATGCAGATGACATGATTTAGAAAACCCTGAGAACTCCACACTACTTTTTAACTGATATATGAATTTAGCAAAGTAGCAGGATACAAGATTAACATTCAGAAACTGGTTGCATTTCTGTATACTAACAATGAAATATTAGAAAAGGAATATAAAAAATACCTTTTAAAATCATACCAAAAATAAATAAATAAATAAAATACCTATGAATAAACTTGAGCAAGGAGGTGAAAGACTTATACACTGAGAACTATAAAACATAATAAAGGAAATTTAAAAAGGATTCAAATAAATCGAAAGATATCCCATGCTCCTGAATTAGAAGAATTAATAATTGTTAAAATATCCATACTACCAAAAGCAATCTACACAGTTAATGTGATGTCTATCAAATTACCCATGACATTTTTCACAGATCTAGAAAAAATAACCACAAAATTTATATGGAAACATAAAAGACCCAGAATTGCCAAAGCAATCCTGAGGGAAAAAAATGAAGCAGGAGGCATAACTCTCCCAGACTTCATACAATATCACAAAGCTATAGTAATCAAGACAGTGTGGTACTTGTACAAAAACAGATATATGGATCAATGGAACACAATAGAGAGCCCAGAAATAAATGCAGACAGCTATGGTCAATTAATCTTTGACAAAGGAGGCAAGAATATAAAGTGGGAAAAAGATAGTCTCTTCAGAAAATGGTGCCAGGAAAAATGGACAGCTGCATGTAAATCAATGAAACTAGAACACACTCTTACAACATGCACAAAAATAAACTCAAAATGGCTTAAAGTCTTAAACATAAGACATAACACCATAAAACCGGAAGAGGATGTAGGCAAAAACTTATCAATATTTTCTTAGGTCAGTCGCCAAGGCAATAGAAATAAAAGCAAATATAAACCAATGGGACCTAATCGAACTTACGAGCTTATACAGAGCAAAGGAAATCATAACAAAACAAAGAGACAACCTACATATTGGGAGAAAATATTCACAACTGATGCAACTGACAAAGGCTTAATCTCCAAGATATACAAACAACTCATACAACTCAACAACAAAAAATGAACAACCCAATTGAAAAATGGGAAGAAGACCTAAACAGACATTTCTCCAAAGTAGCCATATGGATGGCCAGTAAGCACAGGAAAAGATGTTCAACATCACGAATTATTACAGAAATGCCAATCAAAACTACTATGAGGCACCACCTCACGCCAGTCAGAATGGCCATCATTATAAGTCTACAAATAACGAATGCTGGAGAGGGTGTGGAGAAAAGGGAACCCTCCTACACTGCTGGTGGGAATGTAAATTAGTACATTTGAATACATGGAAAACCATATGGAGGTTCCTCAGAAAACTAAAAATAGAACCGCTATATGATCCAACAATCCCACTCCTGGACACATATCCAGACAAAACTATAACTTGAAAAGATACATGTACCACTATAATCATTGCAGCACTTTTCACAAAAGCTAAGACATGGAAACAACCCAAATGTCCATTGCCAGATGAATGGATTAAGAAGATGTAGTACATATATACACAATGGAATACTACTGAGCCATAAAAAGAACAAAATAATGCCATTTGCAGCAACATGGATGCAACTACAGACTCTCATACTAAGTGAAGTAAATCAGAAAGAGAAAGACAAATAGCATATGAAATCACTTATATGTGAATTCTAAAATATGGCACAAGTCAGTCTATGTACAGAATAGAAACAGACTCACAGACATGGAGAACAGACTTGTGGTTGCTGAGATGGAGGAGGGAAGGAGTGGGACTGACTGGGAGCTTGGGGTTAATAGATGCCAACTATTACATTTAGAACAGACATACAACAAGGTCCTACTTTATAGCACAGGGAACTATACCCAATCACCTGGGATATACCATGATGGAAGATAATATATTATATTATATATAATTATTATATATATTAATTATAATTATATAATAATTATATAAATATAATCAATATATATCATACATCATATATAATATATATGACTGAAAAAAAGAAAAATGCTTTAGTGAGATCTTAAATATATTTTATGTAAAATGAGCTGGTTAAAGAATGAGTATAATAATTGGAAATAAGGAGTTCCCATCATGGCTCAGTGGAAACAAATTTGACTAGTATCCATGAGGATACAGGTTTGATCCCTGGCCTTGCTCAGTGGATTAAGGATCCGGCATTGCCCTGAGCTGTGGTGCAGGTCGCAGATGCAGCTTGGATCCCTGAGTTGCTGTGGCTGTGGCTGTAGTGTAGGCTGGCAGCTACATCTCTGATTTGCCCTCTAGCCTGGGAACCTCCATTTGCCACAGGTACAGCCCTAAAAAGACAAAAAAAAAAAGAATTGGAAATAAATTCTAAAGAAGTTGAATTGAAAAGGGGGGAAAAATAAAGCAGGGAGAAGAAGAAAATGAGAAGGAAAGATGAATAAAGAGAGAAAAAATTATAGATATTAACCTCTGAATTCCTACCATGTGAATATAGTTGTGCTAAAAAACTTTCAAGCATTATCTCGTTTGATCCTTAAACAACTCCTGGAGTTGGGTGTTATTACATTCATCATTGTTTAGTTGGGAAGATTATTCCTCAGATAAATCAACTTGTTCAAAGTTACCTGATTAGTAGGTGGAAAGCATATATTCAATTCTTCTGGCTGCTAGTAAACCCAAGGATTTTTATCAGTTCAGTATCTTTCTTTTCTGATTGAGATCCTCACTCCTGAATCAGGACATAAATTAATACTTTAGGGTTTTTTTCCTGTGTATTACATGCTATGCTCAGAAAATCCAAGAGGTTTGTAGCAGATGTCATTTATTGTCCCAGTTCTTCACTGTCTCTTATTTCTCTATTCATGCTCTTCAGTATGACTTTGTACCTCCTCTCCCTAAAGAGGTGAATCATATCTCCTCACCCTTTAACTTTGGTCAGATGACTTGCTCTGGCCAAAAGACTGAGAAAGAAGTAATGGTCAGCCAATTCCAATCCTAGACCTTGGCCTTTTGTGCCTCTGCCATTGTCATAAAGGGGCCATACCCTGGTTAGTTCAGTGTACAAAGCTGGAAGATGAGAAACATTTGTAGCCAACTCACAGACCCACAGTGTGAAGTTGGACTACCACAGACACCATATTCTTAATCAGTCAAACTCTAGTTGACCTGTTGACCTTTAAACACATGAGAGTGTTCAGTTGAGTTCAGCAAGCTACCCAACCCAACAACAGATACGTGATATGTGAGTAAGACCAGGTGGGGTCAGAATATCAAAAATGAATCAAATCCTAATTGTGTATACACTACTGAGATATTATAATTGTTTCTATGTCCAATAACTCATATTACAGGACAAAATGGAGCTAATACCTCTGTAATATTGAATATATGGAGACATAAAAAAATCCACAAGGGGCAGTCTACATGTTCTGAAGACCAATACTTCTACAAAATGACTACGAGGAGGAAAAAGCACCCCATTACTTATTCCTTCTAGTTGCACCATTCTGAGTAGCATTCGGCTACAGGGATACTTCTTTCCTCCATGGTAACTGATCCATAGTGCAGTACCTATTAGAAAGGTCACTGAGTCATAGAGAGAAGCCAAAGAAACCTTAACAGTCTTTAGGTTGATCTGTGGCATCAGGTGTATGCTCTGAAATATCCTATGGCCTGAAGGTATAGAAATGGTCAATGGGCTTTCTCTTCTTTGTAAAAGTATCATATATTGCTAAGTCTTTGCTCCCATTGAGCAACATCTGTTCATTACCTTTAGAGACTAGAGGTCTAGATTCTCAAGTTTGGATAGGTAGGAAAGAAGATGAGGTGAGAAAGAGCAATACAGAGAGAAAGTTTTTGTAATACACATGCCTACCCTACCAGGATTGCTACTGGGGGAGTGATATGCACATTTTACGAAATAAAATCACCCAATATACTCTGGTATTTCTGAGTTTCCAGTTGAGGGCAATTTCACTAATTTTAAGCTTTTTTTTGGTCTACAATCCATCTTTATTACTTTTTCCTACTTTCTAAAGGAAAAATGATAATGATATAAAAAATGATAACCATGATAATCAAGAAAGGTAGGGAAACAAAACAAATAATCTGTAGCAAAATTATTGTTGACAACATATGAGTCACTTATTAACTTTCAAAAAATGAGTTTTAAACATGTTTTTTATAGTCTGTACATTTTTGAAGTTTAGGAATATAGCTGCTTCAAAAATGAGGGATTAATGAATTTATGCTTAGACTTCAATGCATACACATTTTAAAGATACCTAGTTATTGGAAAATTATGCATCAAAAATATTGTTGATGCAAATATGTATCCCTTACTGTAAGGTGAACAAACAACTATTCCCAGGCTAAATTAATAATGATGAATAAATAGACAGTATTTATAATTAAAATGCAAGGATTAGAGTAATTGAAAACCACAATCAAATGAAGACAACACTGATGACAAAACTCAGTGATTTCAAATTGCCCATTCTGAAATTTGGTGGAATTCCGATTGCATGTATACCTAGCATCATATGTAATAGATTTGTTAGTAGAGTATGAATGAAAATCTTTAGTCAACTCTGGTAATAGGTTAGAGAAAAATAAAGTGTGGTCTGAATTATTTTCTTGTAAGAAAGCAAGGATGCTTTCAAAAATTCTGGGGCAGTTAAAGAGAGCCAATCTAAACAGGTTCCCAGTGGTCAAACTGTGGCATAGAAGCATGAAAAGAAAATAATAATTATAGTCAGTAGTGCTTCTGAGCATGATATATAATCAACAGAGAAATTGATATTAATAAGTATGATCATAAGATTTTCTCCTGCAATGCAGCAGCCATCTACTTGGGACACATTCATAGAGTAGATGATATTTTGTGCATTATCACAAATATTAATGGCTTGTGACAAGGCACTCAATTCATGGCTACAAGAACAGATGCTATTGGGCTATGACTGGATACAATTCAAGTTTCAGCAGAAAGGATATAGCTTCAGTTGTCTGGATTGAACCATACTAAGTCCTTTGAACCACTGACTCAATAACAAAGACTTATACTCTCCATTCCTAAATCTTTGTTTCCCTTTTGAGATACATGCCACAATCACAAGAGCTCCTTACTCTTAGTTTCATTTATGTTCAGCTCTGTATCATGTATCATGATGTATCATGTATCCAACCAATAAATGCAATTTTATTTGTTTTCTACTAGCCCCAAATTTATCATTTAGAATGCCCACCTCATAGATAAAATTATTAAGATCATAAACAGAATTTATCTTGCCTTCCGAAAGCAACCAATCCATAGGACAATCATATTTCCTTGAACATACCCCAAAAATTAAACAAAAGCCCATATCCTATACCAGGTCCTTCTGATACCCTCTTACAGGGATGCCTTGTGGTTTCTGTCTTCTGTCATCATATCCTCATGATATACTATTTTCTTCATCACAGAGCCAATAAGCCCAACTTTGTTCAACTGTAAGTGTGTTCCTGATGGTCTCTGGCTGGAAGAAACTAACATTACAAACAGAATTTCACCTAGACCACCTCCAAACAAAATCTAGGGTTACAGTTTTAAAGTACATATTATAAGATATGAATCTTTTGTTGATATATATATATATATATATATGAAATAATAACCACTGACACAATTAAACCTTAAAACAATCACTCTGATAATTATAACTTTCTATATTGAGTTTCCATTTCAGGTTGTAGGTAAATGTCAAAGAAAATTTCACTAACATCAAAATGATATATCTTTTTCTACTTAGTATACATTATTAAAAAGACTCTAAATATTGGATTGTGCTCTTAATAATCAGGACTCTAAAAGAGAAATTTCTTTAATTGAAAGAAAATTTATGCATACATTTAAAATAATGTATAAGTTATCCATAGTTTGATATCTACAGATACAGTGTAAAGTTAAATTTAAAGAAAAATGGCACTTAAAAGCAATGGGTGTATATTTGTTTGGAAATTCTCCTTTTGAGAAAAAAATATGAAAATGGAAACAGGTCTCTATTTAATATCTCTTTAATGTTGCCTTTGGGATGGATTAGCAATGGAATCCTGCTGTGTAGTACTGGGAACTCCACCTAGTCACTTATGATGGAACATGTAATGTCAGAAAAAGGAATGTATACATATAAGTGTAACTGTGTCACCATGCTGTACAGTAGAAAAAAAATATACACATAAATAAAAGAAAAACAAAGAAAAACAAAACAAAACTACTCACTTTGATCTAAAATGCCAAACATAAATTATTGATATAGGATCTGCAGGTAACTGAGTGTGATGTTAAGAAAGGTGAATTTATAACCTGGTAAACTAAGAAAAAGCTTTGAATAGGTAACTAATCAGGATGAAGCAAATGTATCCAGTAAGATTAGACTGTACTAGAGTCTAACATCTGTTTTAATTGACAAACTTTTTTTTTTGCTTTTTAGGGCAGCTCCCATGGCATATGGAATTCCCCAGGCTAGGGGTTGAATTGGAGCTACAGCTGCCAGCCTACACCACAGCCACAGCCATGCAGGATCCAAGCTGCTTCTGTGAACTACGCCACAGCTCAGGGCAATCCTGGATCCCTGGCTCACTAAGCAAGGCTGGGGATTGAACCCACGTCCTCCCAGATATTAGTCAGATTCGTTTCCACTGTGCCACAGTGGGAACTCCTTAACTGACAAAATTCTTGTTGAACTTTCATTCTTTTGTATGTAAAGAGGTTCTTTTGTTGAACTGTTTGCCAATAAAAGGCAGTATCACCCCTTTGAACTTCAAACATGCAAGATACTGTGGACATCACATTTGGTGAAAAATTTTTTTAATTTATGATTTCACTAGTAAATTCTAACATTTTAAGAATTAATACCAATCCTGCTCAAACTCAAAATACTGAGGAGGAGGGAACACTTCCAAACTCATTCTATGAGGCTAGTATTACCTTCACACCAAAACCAAATAAAGACACTCTAAGAAAATAAAACTATAGACTAACATCCCTGATGAATACAGATGTAAAATTTCTTAACCAAGTATTATTAGACCAAATTCAAGAACACATTTAAGAGTTACATACCATGACAAAGTGAAACTTATCCCTGGGATGCAAGGATGATTCAGTTTATGCAATGCAATAAATGTAATACATCACATTAATAAAATGAAAGATAAAAATAACATGTACAGAGTGCCTGGTGTGGTGCAGTGGGTTAAGAACCCAACTGCAGTAGCTTGGGTCACTCCGGAGTTGTGGGTTCAGTCCCCAACCTGGCACAGTGGGTTAAAGGATCTGGCATTGCTGCAGCTGTTGTAGCTGCAGCTTAGATTCAGTCCCTGGTCTGAGAACTTCCATATGCCATGGATGTGGCCATTAAAAAAAAAATCACATGTTCATCTCAATAAACACAGGAAAAGAATTTGACAAGATCTGAAACCCATTTCTGATAAAAACTCAATAAAATGGTTATAGAAGGAATGTACCTCAACATGGTAAAAGCTTTATATGAAAAACCCACGGCTTGTAATTAATAGACAAAAATTGAAAGCTTTTCCTCTAAGATCAGGAACAAGGCATTGATGCCCACTCCCAGCATACCTATTCAATATAGTGCCAGAAGTCCTAACTATAACAATTGGGCAAGACAATGAAATAAAAGGCATCCAAATTGGAAAAGAAGTAAAATTATCACTATTTGCTGATATGATCCTATATATAGAAAATCTCAAAGAGCCAACCAAAAAACCACTGGAACTAATCAATGATTTCAGTTAAGTTGCAGAATATAAAATCAACATATAGAAATCAGTTGCTTGCTTTCTTTTACACTAATGATGAAACATCTGAAAAAGAAATAAAACTACCCCATGAACAGTAGCATCAAAACAATATAATATTAATGAATAAATTTAATTGAGGTAGTGAAAGATCTGTGCGATGAAAACTACAAGACTTTGATGAAAGAAATAGAACAAGACACAAATTGAAAGACAACCTGTGTTCATGGATTAGAAGAATTAATATTGCAAAAATGTCTATACCACTGAAAGCTATCTACAGATTCAATGCAATCCCTATCAAAATACAAAAAAATACTCTATGCATAAATAGAAAAACAATCCTAAAATTTGTGTGGAATCACAAAGGCCCCAAATAGCCAAAGCAATCTGGAGAAAAAATAACATACTTCCCGATTTCAAAGTATTCTACAAAGCCATAGTAATAAAAAAAAGTATGATACTGGCACAAAAGTAGACCTAAAGACCAATGGAACAGAATAAAGAGCCCAGAATTAAATCCTGGCAAGAGTCAACTAATACTCAACTAGGGAGCCCAGAATATCCAATGGGAAAAGGATAGTCTCTTTAACAAATCATGCTGCAATAGAGAAAAGACTTAAACGTAAGACCTGGAACCATAAAACTTCTAGAAGAAAATGTAGGGAAGAAGCTCCTTGACATTGGTTTTGGCAAGACTTTTTGGTTATCATGCCAAAAGCAAAAAAATCAACAAATAGGACTACATAAAAAGCTTCTGCACAGCAAAAGGGATAGTTAACAAAAGGATAGGAAAATCTACAGAATGGGAGAAGATTTTTCAAACCAGTATCAGATAAGGGGCTAATATCCAAAAAATATATATCTATAAAAATGTATACAACTGAAAAACAACAAAAAACCCAAACAATCCAATTTTTTAAAATGGGTAGAATGACTAAGTAGACATTTTTTCCCACAGGGTACATCAATGTGGTAAACAGGCACATAAAAAGATGCTCAACATTCCCAATCATTAGGGAAATAGAAATAAAAACCACAAAAGGACATCATCACACACTTTATAGAATGAACTAATGGGACAACATCAAGTGTACTGACATTCACATTATAGGGGTCCCAGAAGGAGAAGAGAGTGACAAAAGGGCAGAAAATTTATTTGAGGAAATATTGGCTAAAAACTTCCCTAACCTGGAAAAGTGAAAAGACATCCAGATCCACAAAATTCAAAGAATTCCAAATAAGATGAATTCAAAGAGATCTACATCAAGACATGATATAATTAAAATGTCAAAAGTTAAGGACATAAGGAGAGAAAATTAAAAGCAGCAAGAGAACTGTATCTTGTTATGTACAAGGGAACCCTTATAAGGGTATCAGCAGATTTTTTAGCAGAAACTCTGCAGGCAAGACAGGAGTGGCATCATATGTTTAAAAGGATGAAAGGAAAAAAAAACCTTTCCAACTGAGAATACTCTACATAGCAAAGTTTTCATTTATAATTGAAGAAGAGATAGTTTCCCTACAAACACTAAAGAGTTCATCACCACTAAACTAGCCTTTCAAGAAATGTTAAAGGGATGTCTTTAAGCTGGAAAGAAAGGGTGCTAACTAATAATAAGATAATATATGAAAGTATAAATCTCACTGGTGAAGATAAATATATAATAAAAGTAGTAGATCAAACACTTATAAAGCTAGTATGAAGGTTAAAAGACACAAGTAGTAAAAATAACTGTAACTCCAATAAATAGTTGACATACACAAAATAAAAAGACAACATCAAAAACATAAAACATAAGCAGCAGAGTTCCCACTGTGGCTTAGTGGGCTAAAGCCCTAACTAGTATCACTGAGGATGTGGGTTCAATCCCTGGCCTTGTTCAGTGTGTTAAGGATCCAGTGTTGCTGCAAGCTATGGCATAGGTTGTATATGGCTTGGATCTGGCATTGCTGTGGCTGTGGCTTAGGCAGGCAGCTACAGCTCCAATTCCACCCTGGCCTGAGAACTTTCATATTCTGCAGGTGTGACCCTAATTAGAAAAAAAAAAAACATAAAGGGGGGGAGTAAAATGTAGAACATATGAATACAAATTTAAGTTCTTTTCTTTAAATTTTTTTTGTCTTTTTGTCTTTTCGACAGCCGCATTTGCGGCATATGGAAGTCCCCAGGCTAGGGGTCTAATTGGAGCTGTAGCCACCAGCCTATGCCACAGCCACAGCAATGACAGATCAGAGCCGCATCTGTGACCTACACCACAGCTCACGGCAATGCCAGATCCTTAACCCACTTAGCGAGGCCAGGGATTGAACCTGCAACCTCATGGTTCCTAGTCAGATTCATTTCCACTGCACCATGATGGGAACTCCCAAATTAAGTTCTTATCAACTTAAAATAGACTGTTATAAATATAGGTTGTTATATATAAGTTTCATGGTAACCACAAAAAACAAAAACAAACAAACAAAAAACTGTGATAGATACACAGAAGAGCATGAGAAAGAAATCTAAGCATACCACTAAATGTAGTCATAAATGAAGTAAGGGAAGCAGAAAAGAACTACAAAACAACCAGAAAACAATTTTAAAAATAGTAATAACAACAAACCTATCAATAATTGCTTTAATGTAAATGGACTAAAATCTTTAATAAAAAGACATAGGGTGGCTATATGGATTAAAAAACAAGACCCACCTTTACGCTGCCTACAAAAGACTCACTGCATATATATGATACTATGGACTGAAAGTGAAGGGATGGAAAAAGATATTCCAAACAAATGGAAACCAAAAGAAAGCTCAGGTAGCTTTACTTCTATCAGACAAAATAGACTTTAAAACAAAGACTGTAATATGAGATAAAGAGGGGCACTACATAATGATAAAGATATCTCATGCTCATGGATTGGAAGAACTAATGTTATTAAAAGGTTCATAATATTCAAAGAAATCTATAGGTGAAATGCAATTTTGATCCAAATTCCAATGGCATTTTTCACAAGAGTAGAATAAACAATCCTAAAATTTGTATGGAACTACAAAAGACACTGAATAGCCAAAGCAGTCATGAGAAAGAAGAAAATTGGAGGCATCATGCTCCCTGATTTCAAACTATATTACTAAGCTATAGTTATCAAAACAGTATGGTGCTGGAATAAAAATAGACACGTGGAACAATGGAACAGAACTGAGAGCCCAGAAATAAACACAGGCTAATAAGGTAAAGTAATACATGATAATGAGTGAAGAATACTCAATGGAAGAAATACAGTCTCTTCTATAAATGGCACTGGGAAAATTAGATATTCACATGCAAAAAAAAATAGAAATGAAACTAGGCCCATATATTACACTACTTCCAAGAGTTAACTCAAATTTATTAAAGGCTTAAATGTAAGACCCAAAACCATGAAACTCATATAAGAAAATAATGGGAAAAAACTTCTTAACATGGGTTTTAATAATGATTTTTGGCTGATACCTAAAACTCAAGTAATATGAGTTCCTGTTGTGGCTCAGAGGGTTAAGAACCTGACATAATGTCTGTGAGGATGCAGGTTTGATCCCTGATCTCACTCAGTGGGCTAAAGATCCAGCATTGCCACAAGTTGTGGTGTAGGCTGGCAGATGCAGCTCTGATTCAGCCTCTAGCTTGGGAACTTCCATATGCCACAGGTGCAGCCAAAAAAAAAAAAAAAAAAAAAAAGCAAAAAGAAAGAGGGGGAAAAAAGAAAAAAATAAATAAAGCTCAAGTACTAAAATAAAAAAACAGAGAATTGAGATGCATGAAACTAAGAAGCTTCTTACCAAAATGAAAAGATAATTTCAGGATGGGAAAAACATTTGCAAACTATCTGATAAGGGTTAAATGTTCAAAATATATAAGGAATATATATGATTCAACATCAAAGAAAAACCCCCAAATAATCCAATTAAAAATGGACAAATGACCTGAATAAACTATTTTCCAGGGAAGATATACAAACGGCCAACAGGTATATGAAAATATGTTCAACGTAACTAGTCATTAGAGAAGTGCTATTCAAAACCACAAGGAGATATCACTTCATGCCTGTTAGAATGGCTATTACCAATAAGATGCTAGATAACAAACACTGGTGAAGGTGTGGAAAAAAAGGGAAATCTTGTGCATTTTTGATAGGATTGTTAACAGGTACAGCCACTATAGAAAAGAATATGGAAGATCCCCTCAAATTAAAAATAGAACTAAATAGGACTACCATATGATTTGGCAATTCCTCTTCCGGGAATATATACAAAGGAAATGAAAACACTAACTTGAAAAAACACCTGCACTTCCATGTTCATAGCAGTATCTTTTATAACAGCCAAGATATGGAAACAACAATTGATAGATGAATGGATAAAGAAGTTGTGATATATATATATAGAATATTATTCAGCCATTTAAAAATAAGGAGATCTTGCCATTTGCAACAACATGGATGGACCTTGAGGGCATTAATCTTAGTGAAATCAATCTGATAGAGAAAGACAACTACCATATGATCTAATTTATATGTGGAATCAGAACAAAAAAACGAGCTCATAGATAAAAAGAACAGATTATTGGCTGCTGGAGGTGCAGAGTGGGTATGGGTAAAATGGGTGAAGGTATTGAAAAGATACAAACATCCTGTTATAAAATAAACAAGATGTGAGGATATAATGTACAACATGGTCACAATGGTTAATAATACTGTATATAACACATTTGAAAGTTGCAAGTCTTTATCACAAAAAAGTTTTTTCCTAACTATATATGGTAAAGGATATTAACTAGACTTACTGTGATTAACATTTCACAACATATACAAATATTAAATCACATTGTACAGCTGAAACTTAAATAATGTTTTACATCATTTATACCACAATAAAAATTTCTGAATTCTTATTTTTGAAAGCTTTCAAAAAATAAGCACATGTAAAGCTATAAATACACCTAAGAATTGTTTTATTTGCCTTTCACAACTGTTATCATGAGGAATTTTCATTGTATTTGGTTGTACATTTACAGATTTTTTTCATTCTGATTATCTCTTAATTTAGAGGACCTAAGAGTACATATTTTAATTTCCAATTATGTCAGTGTTCTTTTTTTCACTATTTTTTATTGTTAATTATGTATACATGTATGTGACTGGATCACCTTGCTGTGCAATAGAAGATTGAAAGAACACTGTAAATCAGCTATAATGGAAAAAATAAAAATCATTATAATATAAAAAAATAGTGATTTATGGTCAGGTAATTTCTTGTTGTTTTATATAATTTGGGGTGAAATTCTCAAAACTTCTTTTGGCTTCAAATGTTCAATGTGTTTTGGAAATAATTCGCTTTTTTTTTCTTCAAAAATTTCACTTGAATATATAGTTGACTTATGAAGTTGTGTTTTTATTTTTTGTTTTTATTTATTTACTTATTTTTATTGTTATTTCCCCAATACAATTTTTTTCTACTGTACAGCATAGTGACCCAGTTATACATAAATGTATACATTTTTTTATCCCATTATCATGCTCCATCATAAGTGACCAGACATAGTTCCTAGTACCAAACAGCAGGATCTCTTTGCTAATCCATTCCAAAAGCAATCGTTTGCATCTATTAACCCCAAGCTCCCAATCCATCCCATTCCCTCCCCCTAGGCAACCACAAGGCTATTCTCCAAGTCCATGATTTTCTTTTCTGTGGAAAGGTTCATTTGTGCCTTATGTTAGATTCCAGATATAAGTGGTATCATATGGTATTTGTCTCTTTCTGACTTACTTCACTCAGTATGAGAGTCTCAAGTTCCATCCATGTTGCTGCAAATGGCATTATTTTGTTCTTCTTTATGGCTGAGTAGTATTCTATTGTGCATGTATACCACATCTTCCTAATCCAATGGTCTATTGATGAACATTTGGGTTGTTTCCATGTCTTGGCTATTGTGAATAGTGCTGCAATGAACATGCGGGTGTATCTGTCTTTTTTAAGGAAAGTTTTGTCTGTATATATGCCCAAGAGTGGGATTGCTGGGTCATATGGTAGTTCTATGTATAGTTTTCTAAGGTACCTCCATAGTGTTCTCCATAGTTGTTTTATCAGCTTACATTCCCACCAAGAGTGCAGGAGGGTTCCCTTTTCTCCACACCCCCTCCACCAATTGTTATTTGTGGACTTATTAATGATGGCCATTCTGACTGGGGTGAGGTGGTATCTCGTGGTAGTTTTGATTTGCATTTCTCTTATAACCAGCGATGTTGAGCGTTTTTTCATGTGTTTGTTGGCCATCTGTATATCTTCTTTGGAGAAATGTCTATTCAGGTCTTTTGCCCATTTTTCCACTGGGTGGTTGGCTTTTTTTTGATTTGCATTTTTATTTTATTTTATTTATTTTGCATTATTATTTCTCTAATAATCAGGGATATTGAGCATTTTTTCATGTGGTTGTTGGAAATAACTTGTAATAAAATTTAAAACTTGATCAAAATACTTATCTAGAGTTCATGTAAGGTTCTCAATGTATATTTTAGATCAAGTTTTATATTTTTATTCAGATATTTTATGTTTATTTATTTTTATTATCTTCAGCTAGCAGTTTCTTATAGTTGTGCTAAATATCCTGATATGAAGATAATTTTATTTTGATTCATATTCTTAATAGAATATGTGTTCTTATGGGCAGGGCTGCATTAATGTGTGTTTTTAGTCAGGGACAGGGCTACATTAGCTCAATGCCACGATAGTGAATCTGACCTGCATCATTTATTCTTTCAGGAGTTAACAGAAATGAAAACCTCATTAATTCAACAGAAATCATGAATTCTGTTAGGTAAAAAGATAGAGCTAGTATTTTATCCTGGACTTTAACTGCTACAGTTAGAAAGGATCTTAACAGATGATTAGGTTTATCTGTTATATGTTATGTGTTAACTGCTGTGAGTTGAATTACTGCTCCGTCAACTTTCAAATATGCTATACAGTATTATAGGGGGCTGTTTTACTTTTTTTATGTGGATATTGAGACGTAGAAATATTTTCTTTTGGAACTACAAATTGATGTTTTTATTAATTTAAAAGAATCTTAAAGAAACTTTCAAAATACTTTTTAATAATCCATTAATAGAAACCAGAGGGGAAGGCAAATAAAACAAGTTTATATCAGAGATTTAGTTAAGAGAGGAGAGGGAGGGGGGAAGAAAGGAAGGGTGGGGGGAGAGAGAGAGAGAGATACACCATGCCTAATTGTCCTAGGGTCAAAGTAAAATTTCTACTCAATTAAACCCTCCTTCTATCCCTATCTCTATTCTATTAGAACATGAGAATCGATTTTCTGGATGACCCTAGTGAAAATCCTAAATGATCTATGATTCAATTATATTCCCTATACTCAACTTACTAAGGTAAGAAAATATTTCATTTTATTTCAGAAGACATTTCAAAAATAGGAATTAGAAATAAGGGGGATTATACCTAAATTTTAATTTGTAGAAAAATTAACTAAATCCTCCATTTTTGAAGTACTTTAGTTAACTGAGATTTTACAATAGTAAATAAAATTCAGACTGCATTTTTACTGAGTAGGTGATTTCTCCTACACTCTAATTCAAAGCTATGAATAAATGCTATTTAATTTCCATTTAAATTTTTTGGACATATCTAATAAATAACAGCCATGAAGACTGCCTTTCTATCAAGTGACTTGGCCCAGGAAATTCCATTTATTCAGTGGTCTGCTAGGATATAAATATACACAAATATACATATATATATAGATTTTATCACCACATATATTCAATATTCCTAAACTGTGTCCCCAAGTCAAAACCTAAAAGATGTGGTTGAAGAGCGCATATCTTTACCATTTGTATATGTCACTTAAAAAATATTTTTCAAAAAAGTTTTTTGTTTCTGAAGGGAAAAAAATCAAAGAAATAATGACAAAAGAAACACAAAATAGTTTGTAGACTGACTTTAAAAATTTAAAAATATTCTTGTTTTATCATTTACCTTCAAAAAGTGTTTTACAAGTGTTTCCTTACCAGAGCTACAGATGGTCATTTCTATTTAGCATCCTCATCTCTATTAGAAAAAGCCAATTAATATCATATCCCTATACTTCTAATCAAGGCTGCCCTATTAGTGCTCTGTTGAATGAACTGTTGCTGATTAACTGAAAATTAGTTGGTGAAGCTAATGATTTTCTCTCCAGACCCTGTGGGCCCATAAAATGTTTGTCAGAATTAAGGACAGTTAATTATGGTGTATGATTTGCCAGCAGACTGAACTTACCAAGTCAGGTGAGGAGCCCAGGTTGGGAGTGTTGATTTGATGCAGGCTGGCAGGTCTCTCTTTCAACACTTGCTATTTTCCTCTTAGCTCATGTCTCTTCCAGGCATTTCTAGGAGATGGTGTCTGGCAGCCCTTTCACTCAGTTTACAAGATAATCTCCCCAGTGCATCACTCAAGGAAGAGCGAAGTAAGTCTTTCATCACCGGTAATGTATTCTTCAGCAAGAAGCAGAATTTCTGGGGGGTGACAAAGATCACTATAATTTTAATATGCTTTTAAGTTGCTGAAGTATGCTGCAGTCAAGATGGAGGTGACGTATATAAGTATATGCCATCCAGGTTATGCTGGTTAGGCTGCATCTGTGACAGTATAATGAACAGATGTGAAGTTGCCCTTCTAAACTGTTGCTCCTTGAACTCCCAAATGAAAAAAAAAAAAGAAAAAAAGAAGGCTGGGACAAATTTTTGAGTAAGGAACAAGAAGAAGAATGCCCAGCTTAATAACTTAATAAGACAAAACAGTCAATACACAGTGAAATGTCAAAGACAGAAAACTCAAACATACTGACTATAAGATATAGGAATTCGGGTTGTCTCCTCAGATCTCAAAATACATTTTTATATATGATATTGTTCTGAAGTTATGTCATTTTACTACTTTAGTTATTAAACTCACTGAATAGCATTTAAGTTGGGTGTGCCTTTTAATATAAGAACTAAGGACTGGCTGACAAAATATTTCTATTTAGATTTATCATATTTCAAAATAAAGACTGCCTAGCAGTTTTTCTCACACAGTCTACTAATGTATATGGTTAAACCAGAGGGAAATAGTAATTCATATAAGTCTAAGTAGCCTTTTGTTAAAAGAATCTTACTAGTATTCCATTAATATTTACTGAACCTGCCTTTTCTGGAGATAGATGATCCTAGGGCCCTAGTGAAGTTTTCTATAAGACCATCTCCTTTCATTTTATGTTTAGCATCTTGTACTAAAAGAGACTGTCTACTTATAGATGTAAGGGTGTAACATCAGAATTTTGTTTTGAGCTGAGGAATTAATATTAAATGAAATTTCTCCACATGTAAAAAATATCAGTGGTAAGATAAAAAACACAACCAAAAAAAATTCATTTTTTTCTTTATATTTCTTCAAATGACGAACTTGAAGAATTAGTTGCGGGTGTGAGTGAACCAGAAATTAGGTGAATCAAAAAAATAATTTCAAGACACCCTTAAATGTGATGCTTTATGATATGCTGAGATAAATCACTGAGATAGTGTAATGAACAAGAGGCACTCAGGATTTAAAAAAAAATAAAATTTGCTGAAATATTTCCTTCAGGCTTTGCCAAGGTAAATGTTGTGAGGCATGAATGAATGGATGAATTAATCAGGATTTCAGTCAACTTAGCTCGGTTAAAGCCCTGGCTTTAACCACCAATGTTCTATGTCATGTATCTTTTTGGCTGAGTCATGTATCTTTTTGGCTGAGTCATGTATCTTTTTAGTGTTCAATGAAAGCACTGGCCAAAACCTGTAGGGCTGATGTGGCCAAATATGTTTATCAAAAAGCAGAGTGGCAAAACATTTGGGTACCACTACTGTCTAGTTTACCCTCTTCCAATTTTATACCCCATCCTTGTTTGTCAACTAATTCTAGCATAGATATTAAATGATCAGGTATCATTTGTACCACCAGATCTTCATGCAACTTTCTTTTTTGGCAACCATGATGTACCAGACATTGACCTTTCTACAGCTAAAAAAATTAATTTTGGCTAATAAGCCTTAAAATGACAATTGATAAAGACAGGGAGGATACTTTATTTCATGCTCCTTCCCCTCTCTTGATTTCCTTCATGCAGAAACAGCTGTCTAGGTAGTAGCTTTAAGGTCATTCCATTTCTTCTCATTTTGCAAGAATGACTACAAATTGACTTTGGGTAACACCTATAAAAAACTTGAAATCCTTAAAATATCCTGGTATTTTGAAAGAAAGTCTTCATTATGTTTTAGTTCTCGTCATTGTTCCTGGAAGAAGATGTGAAAAAGATGGAAAAGTTCAAGAGAGTGGCAACTGAAATGATCAAGGGGTTTTCATAGTATATTGGGGTCAAGTAAAATTCTTAAAAAATAATTATCAGATCTATAGATTCCTCCACACTTTGAATTTTTAAAGTGAGACTGTAGCTGAAAATTACCTTAAAGAAGGTTTTCACATATACAATCCTTCAACAGCATTGAGGAACATATCAGGGTAGATATTATCTGCATTATATGGATGAAAAAAATGGAGGTCTGAGAGATAATATGACTTATTCAAACTCTGATGGCCACAGGTAATTCAAAGAACACAGCTTTGGAATCTGACCTCATACTTGTTCCACTTTTCCAAATTGACTAAACTAACATATCCCTCTTTAGTCTTGACAGGAAAGAGCCAGAATTATTTTTTCCAGTCTCTACTCAGTCTCTGAACATATTTTCTCTTTTACCTTCAACTGATGGTATATACTTCAATCTTCTTATGGTCTTGTTTTTAATCATTTCAAATGCAGTAGACATATTAGTATTAATTTACTGTATTTGACTTTGAGATTGGAAGCCCTCAGAGAAAGAGGGCTATTTTTAAGTGTTGTGCTCAACAAAATTGTATTAAAACAAACCAAATATGCTTGACACTTGTTTTTATAAATAAAGTTTTACTGAAATACAGACACAATCAGTCTTTTATGAGTTGTCTATGCTTTTGTATTATGGTAGAGTTGGGTAGTTTTAACAGAGATTCTACGGCCTTCAAAGCCTAAAGTATTTACTATAAGGTCTTTTACAGAAAATATTTGCCAACTCCAGGCTTAAATAATCACATATAGTGTCATTCCCTGAAAAGTTACTAAGGAACAAACAATGAAGAATGAGTTACCCTATGTTTCTTTCTAGGAATTTGATACTTCACAAGCTATTATTATTTCAGAGTATTTTTTGGTACTTATGGTACTAGGAAGTAGAAAGAGGAAATTACAGGAGAATCTGGCAAAATTATAGAGTACTTCAGAAGGGGAATTATACTTAGCAGAGTTAATCTTCCACAGTCAGTCAAGGGAATGAGAGGGAGAAATGCATGAAGTAAAGGTATTAACTAGGGTGGAGCATTGAAAAGTGTTTATGATAAACTGGTTGGTACCCTTTATAATACATAGTAAGTTTACCAGTGCCAATCAAAATACAAACTTGTTTAAGTTTAAACATCATTTAAATTACTAGACTATTTTTCTTCACTTTTAGCAAAGAAAAAACTTAGCAGGTTTCTTTATTACATGAGTAAATCCTGAGTCTTGGGACAGAGATTCAGGTTAAGCAGATGGGACCACAAACTACTGTCTATCAGCTACTATAAAAAACAAACTTTTAATATCCCATCTTTTGAGATTTATGGAGGTGACTTTCCTTTTCTTTGGAAATGATGAATGTGTGCCGACTGGCGCCACTTTTAATTATAGATGGCTAGCTGTGAGGAACGTGAAAATGATCTCAGCCATTTAAACCTCAAGGCAATATCCTGATGTGACCTAAAAGGTGGGCATGTTATTTATGTAGCTATTTTACCTACTCACCCAGGTTTCTACTGCACTCAGAAATTCTCAAGTGAAATATCTACAATTATTCTATAAAGGGTTTGAAATAATATTCACTTCCTTCTCATTCTCATTCCCAGGAATGTTTTGTTTAAAGCTGCATTTGGGAAATAGTGCCTGGGAGGCATGGTGGTATAGGGGAGCCCAGAACAGACTTGAGACTCAGGCATACTTGGAAGGCCCTCTGAAAGGTCACCATGTATTCAGGGAACTTCAAATGGCTCACCATGCCTGGACAGCAGAGTTAATGCTGAGTGTGGACAGCATCATATCTGCAGAGGTGGTTGTGAACCAGATAATGAAGAATGTCTTATTCCGTGCTAAGGAGGAGGGACAGTTCTTAAGGTAATATGGAACCCCTGAAGGGTTTTGAGACAAAAATGTAACAATCAAATGTATAATATTGAAAAATACTCTGGCAACAGGGCAGATGATGGATCAAAATGGAGAGAGTGAGGGTACATAGAAATTTGAAGGGGTGGAGTAGGCATTGAGGTTTTCAAGGAATGATGAAGTCTAAAGTTAGGAGTGTATCTATGAGGGCAGGGGACTGAACTGTTTAGGACATACCTGTGTGGCTTAACACTGTGCGATAGAACTTAATTTTAACAGAGACAAGGGAGAAGGAAGGGTCAGTTTAGGGGCTGAGTTGATTATAATAGGAAAAATAAGGAGGAGAACAAAGATTAATGCCTATCTGACTTACCACTGTATGCCCAGAATCTAGGCCTGCCAAGCAGGATGTTCTTGTGATTTTTCAAACAGTGATTTTTTTTTTAAAGTAAAGAAAACAAAGAAAAATTGGGGTGATAATAACAGATGATGGCAAGAGAGAGAGAGCATATATCAAGATGATGCACACAGTCATAAATAAAGGTGCCAAGTGCCAGCAAGAAAAATTAGACAGCATTATCTCCAAAGGAGCTGGTCTCTCTCGAGGTAACTTTGCCTTTATGAGTTTCCTTGTATAAAAAGAGTATCTGCCTGAATTCCCATAACTAAGACCCACAGACTAAGGTTTTAGCACATATTTAGGAGGTGATTACCAGCAGGGACTAGAGAGGTGAGAAAGAAAAGTTAAAGCAGCCAGTACAGAATGTGTTCATGAGTGATTACCACTGTGGGCAACTGGGTGTCAATACTACTGAGGACATCTGGAAGGCTACAGAACATGTCTCTGCATTGCCCCATTGGAGTGGCAAAGATGGTATTTATCTACCAATTCTAGGGTTTAATCAATGATAACTTCCTGGCCCTTCCAACCAGCCCTGTGCTTCAGCTAAGCATACTACCATGGGCAGAGAAATTTCTGAAACAAAGAGTTCTAGTTGTAGGGACTGTGAATGCAATGTCATATGAGCACGGTTCTGATAGGACCTACTGTGTGTACACACACCCCAACATGGGCAGTAGACCCACTATCCTTGTGCTTTGAGTTTGAAAGGGTAGAATCTTAAAACTAGACAAGTCACTTATTTCAATGAAGGAGTTTCTACCTCTTTTGGAATTTATCTCAGTATATAAATATATTGGGATTTAGAATATTCAAACTTCAAGACTGTCTCCAATGTATATTGATGATTTAAATCATTAGTAAATGGAGAGTTCCCAATGTGAATCAGCAGGTTAAGAACCCGATGTAGGCTCTGTGAGGATGCAGGTTAGATCCATGACCTTGCCCAGTGGGTTAAGGATCCAGCTTTACCACAAGCCACAGTGCAGGCTGCAGATGCTTTGGATCTGGCATTGCTATGGCTGTGGTGTAGGCTTGGGCTGCAGCTCTGGTTCTACTCCTAGCCTGGGAACTTCTATATGCTGCAGGTGTGGCCATAAAAAGTAAATAAATAAATAAATAAATAAATAAATAAATAAATAAATAAAACATTAGTAAATGGTGACCCATGATGATGTAATCTTTGGCATAAATGCTGAAACTGTTGAGATAGGTATGAAAACACAAATGTAACCATAAAAATTGATTCAGATATATCTGGAGAAAGAACACATCTTAGGCTCCAAAATGTTACCATTTCCTAAAATGAAACTACCAATACATATTTTTTTTGTATAATATAAACATTTAATAACTGATTTTGGAAAAAATGAAATAGGCTAATGTGCAAAATATCTAAAACACAGTAAAGCAGCAGCTCCAACTCTGTTATTCTGGAATTTGATATAAGAAATTCAACAAAAATATGAGTTGAAAGAGAACAAAGTTATGAAGTCATATATAAAATAGAACAATTGGATTAATTGCTGAATAATCTAGAAATGAGAAAGAAAACACTGATGTCAATTTCTGATAATGAATGGATCAATATTTCCAGTTTTAATGTTTTCCTTTCTTTACATCTCCTGGTTCCCTCTTTAAATGCAAAGATGCTGGAAACCAGTTAGTAAAGAGGTCATTCATGTTGGAGTTTGATTTCTTGAAGATCTGACTCTGCCTCTCACTGGCTGTGTAACTTTGGACAAGTTACTTAACCTCTTTGTATCTCACTTTCCTCACCTAAAAAAATTGATAATTATAATAGTAACTATCCCAAGAATTGCAAATCAAAACTACAGTAATGTACTGCCTCATACCAGTCAGAATTAAAAAGTCTACAAATAACAAATGCTAGCGAGGGTGTGGAGAAAATAGAACCCTCTTACACAGCTGGTGGCAGTGTAAATTGGTGTAGCCGCTATGGAAAACAGTATGGAGGTTTCTCAAAAAAACTAAAATATGCCATATGATCCAACAATCCCATTCCTGGGCATATACCCAGACAAAACTATAATTTGAAAAGATAAGGCACCCCTATGTTCAGAGCAGCACTATTTACAATAGTCAAGACATGGAAACAACCTAATGTCCATTAACAGACAAAAGGATAGAGAAGATGTGGTATACACACACAGTGGAGTATTACTCAGCCATCAGAAGAATGAAATAATGCCATTTGCAGCAATATGGATAGATCTTGAGGTTATCATACTAAGGAAATTAATTTAGAAAGAGAAAGACAAATATCACTTACATGTGTAATCTAAAATACAGCATAAATCAACAAATCTGTGAAACAGAAACAGATTCATAGATATGGAAAATAGACTTATGGTTGCCAAGTGGTGGTGGGGTAGCAGAGGGAAGGATTGGGAGTTTGGGATTAGCAGTTGCAAACTAGTATATACAGGATGGATTAACAACAAGGTCTTACTGCATAGCAGAGGGAACTATATTCAATATTCTGTAATACACCACAATGGAAAAGAATATGGAAAAGAATATACATGTAAAACTGAGTCACTTTGCTGTATACCAGAAGAAATTAACACAATGTTGAAAATCATCTATATATATCAATAAAAATTTTTAAAAATAGTACCTACCTCATAGGGAGGTTGTGAGGATTAATAAATTAGTATATGTAAGTTAGAGTACCTGACATAATAAGAAATATGTATGTGTTTGTTAGTGTTAATATTAAGCATATATACTTCTCTTCTGGGTAAAGAGCCAATCGTCATAGCTTATGGAATTTGAGTATCGTAAATCTCTCAAGAAGTGTACTAGAGTGTTCTTTTTAATGACTTTTAACCTTCAAAAGAATTGGCTTATAAAAAGGATTCTTTTGCATTCTAGAGGCAAAACTAAAACCAATGGCAAAAGTTTCAGTTCTGACACAAGGAGGAAGTTTTAGTCATTGAGAGTGTCAAACAATGAAGGCCTTGAAATCATGCATTTGCTGACATGGGAGGTATAACAGACAGGATGATTGCTTATTAGTGCTGCTGGAGAGGGAGTTTGTGCAGCAGAGAAAAGGTATAAATAAATGAACTTTCAGATTTTTCTAATTTTGAAAGTCGGTGATTTCAGTTTGCCTCTAAACTCTCCTACCAATCTTCCACTTTCCTATTTCTTCATGCAAATCCTCTGCCCTAGACACACAAGCACACTCACACAGTCAACAAGTTTTATGCTTTTTCACCATTTGTATTTTTGGTCATTCTCTCTACAATGAGTGCCATCTTCTTAACGGAAGAGGGCAAGCATTTTAAAAGCATAAATCTTATTAAAAGTTATAGAGCTTATGGTGTCTTAAAGCTTAATTTCTATGTATGATATAACTAGGACATCCTTTTTGTAATAGCCATGTTACTCTTGGTTCGGAAATATTTAAATGAGTGTATATGGAGGCAGAAGAGACAAATCATCTCCCCAACCCATACATGCTCGTCATTGAAAAAGGAGTAAATAAGCCTTTGTGAGCTAATTTATATCTGAAGTAATAAAAATATCTCTAGTCTTTTAGATTTTAAATTTATTTTGGGGGGATTTTTATAATTATTTTATTTTTTTCCACTATAATTGGTTTACAGTGTTCTGTCAATTTCTACTGTATGGCAAAGTGACTCAGTCACACACATATATATATACATTCTTTTCTTCACATTATCCTCCACCATGTTCCATTACAAATGACTAGATAAAATTACCTGTGCTATACAGCAGGATCTCATTGCTTATCCACTCAAAATCCAATAGTTTACATATATTAACCCCAAGCTCCCAGTCTATCCTACTCCCTCCCCCTCGCCCTTGGCAACCACAAATCTGTTCTCCAAGTCCATGGGTTTATTTTTGGTGGAAAGGTACATTTGTGCCACATATTATATTCCAGATACAAGTGATATCACATGGTATTTGTCTTTTTCTGATTTACTTCACTGAGCATGAGAGTCTCTAGTTCTATTCATGTTGCTGCAAATGGCATTATTTTGTTCTTTCTTGTGGCTGAATAGTTTTCCATTGTGTATATATATATATATATCACATCTTCTTAATCCATTCATCTGTCAGTGGACATTTAGGTTGTTTCCATGTCTTGGCTATTGTGAATAGTGCTGCAATGAACATAGGGGTGCATGTATCTTTTTCAAGGAAAGTTTTGTCTGGATATATGCCCAAGAGTGGGATTGCTAGGTCATATGGTAGTTTTATATTTAGTTTTCTGAGGTACCTCCATACTGTTTTCCATAGTGGTTGTACCAATTTCCATTCCCACCACGCCCTCTCCAGCACTTGTTATTTGTGGACTTGCTAATGATGGCCAGATTTTAAATTTATATTGCAATTTACCTCTGAAAATATTTATACTTCAACACTGAAATTAAATAAAGGTAAGTGAAAGAGTACCTTTATACATTGTTTCATCAAAATTTATTTGTTAGCACTTCCAAGGAAAGATTCTGGGGGAAAGAAAGCAAGAGAATGAGCTGCTAGCCATTAACCAGTCCAACACTCTTACAGAGTGTTGGTTAGAATGCTTTATTTAAACCAAAGTTTACTAGGAAGGATAGTGGGGAAATTTCAAGCTGGTTTAATTGAGGAAGTGGTGGGTAGGAAACTGCTTGGAAGACCAAAAGGGTAATGCGAGTGCTCTTTGATATTGTGCCAATGAAGGGGACAATTCTTCTTGCCCTGAGAATCAGCACCATTTTCCTGGCCCCAAGGTAGCATCAGCTTGCTCTTATAGATATATTCAGAAGGGCACATGTGAAATTTTGTGTGTTTATATGAGCTAAAAAAGCATTTGAAACAGGCTCGGTGGATTAATAATATCATTTCCTGACATGACTTGAGACTCTACATTGGCTTCTCCATGTGGGTTTTAAAACCCCCAAATTATGTCCTGCCATCTTGATTGCCAAGGCAATTATATAAAATTGTTTACTTTTTCCAATTTTTTATTACACAGAACTTTAGGTCTTCCTGGGAAAAGTATTAATGCTACAATATGTGCTTTCCTATTAGAAGTAATAAAATAAACCACAGATATTTCCCTATTTTCCATAAAATTCCAAGAGGAAAAACATTTAGAAAATATAGACTGTAACTGAAGGATTAGACTGAGCATACATGATTAAAACAATCAAAAAATATTTGGGCAGGAATATGTTGTTTAGAGATCACTGTTGGGTTACAATTTTTCTCTGGATTTAAGAGTGAAAAAGATGAGTTGTTATGCTTTCTTTCTCTGCTGAAACTGAGTTTCATTTGGCCACATTAATATTTGTACAGTTATTTTTCCATTACTCATGAAATACCATACTCAGCAATAATCACACCTGCTTTTTTATGAGCATACATTTCCCCTGACAAGTTTTATGAATTCACATATGTTCTCAGAAACTTTTTATGATGCATTAATAATATGTTTGACAAAGCACATGCTTTCAAGTATAATTATTTACCGAAATGATCCTTTTCTACAGCCCCCTCTCAAACTGCCTACCTAAATGATTCATTAAAAACAATTTAGATAAAATTGAAGTGAGAGGCAGAGCAAGATGGTGGAGGAGTAAGAGGTAATGCCCACCTTCTCCCACAAACACATCAAAAAACATATCAACTGAATGCTGGCAGAAGAACTTAAACCTCTAAAAAGGGCAAGAAACTCTTGACATAACTGGGTAGAACATAAGAAAAAAAGAGAGAGAAAAGGAATCAGGATGGGGCTAGCATTCCCAAGAGGGAGCCGTGAAGGAAAAAAGGAACCCACCTCCTGGTAAGCCACCTAACTGGCGAAAGATTGCCTGAGTCCACAGGACCTCAAAGTCACCAAGAAAAACGCAGCAGCTGGACTGAGAACAGCAAAGCAGAGTGAGAGCTGTGCAGACCATCTGAACCACCACCTGGACACCACAACCTGAGATGCTTGGGAGGGGGCTGGCCTCAGAGGTCAGTCCTGGGGAGAGAACTGGGGATGGCATGAGGGGCTAAGGAGCAGTGGACCATGGGCTAAAGAGGGGAACGCCACAGCAGAGGGAACCTGGGAGAAGATCGGGACCTGTAGGAGAGGCATGGCATCATTTTTGGGGAGGGGAGAGGAAGAGGGGCAGGCCGCCATAGGAAACTCCCTGTTCTGGAGCATATGCATGCCCGTGGGCTTAGAGGGCAGGGCAGCTCTGCAGAGACTACGGACAGCCAAGAAGCCTCTTGCTCCTTTAGGGGAGATTAGGCACTTCTTGTGCAGGCTACTGGTGGCCAAGTACCTATTATGTGGCATAAGGGCATAAGGGGGCTAAGTGTGATGTGGTGCCTCTTGTACAATCCACACGTGGCAGGGACAGACTGCGGCAGTCTGTCATAGAGGCCAGAGGGAGGCGTGGCTTGCCACCACTGGGGGCCTGTGAGTGGGCTCCATCAGCGACCCCAGTCACCTCAGGGGTTGGCAGAAAAGAAAAAAAGAGGGCATTGCAACCAAGCACCATATGCTGTTGCTCTCACTCCCCTGGGAACATACCCACCCTGCAGATGCCACTGCCAAATGATCTAGGTGATGCCTAGACACTTGGTTACTGTCCCTTCCCAAGACCCTACAACTAGGAGCAACTGATGTAGCACCTCCTGTGTGGGCTAAGTGGGACAGGGTGCTTCTTGCAGGGTCTGCAGGCAGCAGGGGCAAATTGCCACAGTTATCCCTGATTCGAGAAGTGGGGGTGGCCCACTGCCATTGGAGATACCTGAACAAAATCACTTGCAGCCCCATTCACCTAAAGGGCACCACAAAGAAGGGCATTGTGACTGAACACCACCTCTTGGTACTCTTGCACCCCTGGGAACACACTCGCCCTGCTGCTGCCACTGCCAAACATTCCAGGCAGTACCTACACGCCTGATCTCTGCCACTTCCCAGGATCCTGCAACTAGGAGCACCCTGTACAGCACCTCATATGTGGGCTAAGTGAGACGGGTTGCTTCATGCATGGTCTACAGGTGGCAGGGGCAAACCACTGCAGTTATCACTGACTCTAGAGATGATCATGGCCCACTCCCACTAGGGGTCCCTGAACAGGAACTACCTGTGGTTCCAATCATCTCAGATGAGGGCACTGCAATCCAACACAAGCTGTTGTTGCTCTCACTTCCCTGGGAACTCATGTACCCTGCTGTTGCTACTGCCAAATGCTCTGTTCACCTTGTAGATCTGCCTAGTGCTCATTACCACTTCTCAGCCTCCTCCAACTAGGAGTAGCCTGTGCCACTTTACTGCAGGTCATTGCTGCTATTGAGAGCCCAACAACCAGACACTGACTTCCGGCCCTACCCAATGCCTCTGTCTCCCTGAAAACACACTGAGAACCCTGGGAACAACAGCCTGCTCACACTGAAGAAAGAGACAGCAAAGATTCAAACTCCCACCAAAAATAAATAGTAACCCCCCAAAAAATTACAAAGGGCTATTCTTGCATAGAAATAGACTTACAAGATTATAGTTTGGCTTCCCCAAACTCACAGAAAAAGAAAAACATAAGCAAGATGAAGAAGCACAGAAACCATTCCCCATTAAAGGAACAGAAGAATTCACCTAAAGCAGTCAACAATGAAACAGACCTCTGCAGTCTGACAGACATTGAGTTCAAAAGGGAGGTATTGAAAATACTGAAGGAATTAAGAGAGGATATGAACAGTAATGCAGATTCCTTTAGAAAGGAACTAGAAAATATAAGGAGGAGCCAAGAAGAACTAGAAAATTCATTTGCAGAGATACAAACTGAGCTAAAGGCACTAAAGAGCATAATGAATAATACAGAGGAATGAATTAGTGATGTGGAAGATAAAATAATGGCAATCACCCAATCCAGACAGCAGACAGAAAAACCAAATGAAAAAAAACATGAAAGCAATATAAGAGACCTATGGGAAAATACAAAGCAGGCCAATCTATGCATAATAGGAATTCCAGAAGGAGAAGAAAAAGAAAAGGGGATTGAAAATATATTTGAAGAAATTATGGATGAAAACTTTCCAAATCTAAAGGATACTGATATCAAGATACAGGAAGCACAGAGGGCCCCAAACAAGCTGAACCCAAACAGGCCCACACTAAGATATATTAATAATAAAAATGGCAAATGGCAAAAGTAAAGATAAAGAGAGGATTCTAAAGGCAGCAAGGGAAAAGCAATGCATTAATTATAAGGGAACCCCCATAAGGCTATCAGCTGATTTCTCTACAGAAACACTGCAGGCCAGAAGGGAGTGGTAAGATATATTTAAAGTTCTGAAAGGAAAAAATTTGCAACCTAGAATACTCTATCCAGCAAGAATATCATTTAAAATAGAAGGGGAAATAAAGAATTTCTCCAACAAACAAAAGCTAAAAGAGTACAACAACACTAAACCCATTCCAAAAGAAATACTGAAAGGGCTTCTCTACATTAAAAAAAAAGAGAGAAAAAGAAGAATTAGGATGGAGGAAACCACAATTGGAAAGCAGTCATTTAAATAAGCCAGCATACAGATCTAAACATGAAGATATTTAAAAAAAGACATAAAAATCATAAAATGTGGGGAAGGAAAGTAAGAAAATATTGATTCTTTTTTTTATTTTAATAATGTGTCTGACCCTATATGACTATTAGGCAAAAGCAAGCAGATGTAGGAAGCACTTAACGTGCTTAAAAAACAGGTAAACCACAAATCAAAACCAAAAATTACATTCATAAAACTGAAAAGAAAAGGACTCAAGAATAAAGTAAATGGAAACCATCCAACCAAAAACAGAAAACAAAGAAAAGAGAAACATAGAATTAAATGGAAAACAAGGTTTAAAATGGCAATAAATACATCTTTATCAAGAATCACCTTAAATATTAATGGACTGAATGCTCCAATCAAAAGACACAGAGTGGTAGATTGGATAAAAAAGCAAAAACCTTCAATCTGCTGTCTACAAGAAATGTACCTTGGAGCAAAGGACACATATAGATTGAAAGCAAGGGGATGGGAAAAGGTATTTCATGCCAGGAGACGAGACTGGAAAGCAGGAGTTGCAATACTCATATCAGACAAAATAGACTTTAAAATGATGGCCATAAAAAAACACAAAGAAGGACGCTATTTAATGGTTAAAGGATCCATTCAAGAAGAGGATATTACAATCGTCAATATATATATGCCCCTAATATAGGAGCACCGAGATACTTCCAACAAATACTAACAGACATAAAAGGAGAAATCGATGGGAACACAATAATAGTCAGAGACTTTAACACCCCACTCACATCAATGGACAGATCCTCTAGAAAGAAAATCAATAAGGCAACAGAGATCCTAAAGGACACAATAGAAAAGTTAGACTTGACTGACATTTTCATCCAAAAAAAAAAAAGAAAAGTTAGACTTAACTGACATCACATCCAAAAAAAAAAAAAAAATCAGAATATACATTCTCAAGTGCACATGGAATATTCTCAAGAATTGATCACATAATGGGGCACAAAGCTAACCTTAACAAATTTAAGAGTATAGAAATTATTTCAAGTATCTTCTCTAACCACAGTGGCATGAAATTAGAAATCAACCACAGGAAAAGAAATAAGAAAAAACTTACAACATGAAGACTAAACAACATGCTACTAAAAAACCAATAGGTCAATGAAGAAATCAAGAAGGAAATTAAAATATACCTTGAGACAAATGATAATGAAGATACATCCACTCAAAATCTGGGGTGCCACAAAAGCAGTGCTCAGAGGGACATTCATGGCAATACAGGCCTTCTTCATAAAAGAAGAAAAATCTCAAATCAACAACCCAACACCTAAATGAATTAGAAAAACAAGAACAAACAAAACATAAAGTCAGCAGAAGGAGGGAAATCATAAAGATCAAAGAGGAAATCAATAAAATATAGATTCGAAAAACAACAGAAAAAAACAATAAAACCAAGAGCTGGTTCTTTGAAAAGGTAAACAAAATTGACAAACCTCTGGCTAGACTAAGAAGAGGAGAGAAAAAACCCAAATAAACAAAATTAGAAATGAAAAAGAGAAGTCACAATGGATATTACAGAAATACAAAAAAAAAAAAAAAATGAGAGAATACTATGAACAATTGTATGCCAACAATTTTGACAACCTAGAAGAAATGGACAACTTTCTAGAGACTTACAGCCTGCCAAAACTGAATCAAGAAGAAAGAGATCAACTGAACAGACCAATCACTAGAAATGAAATTGAAGATGTCCTAAAAACACTCCCTACAAATAAAAGTCCAGGGCCAGATGGCTTCACAGGCAAATTCTACCAAACATACATAGAGGAACTGGTGCCCATTCTCCTTAAACTTTTTGCAAAAGGGTGAAGAGGAAGGAACACTCCCAAAGATATTCTATGATGCCACCATCACCCTAATTCCAAAACCAGACAAAGATACCACCAAAAAAGAAAACTATAGGCCAATATCTTTGATGAATATTGACACAAAAATTCTCAACAAAATTTTAGCTAACCGAATCCAACAACATATCAAAAAGATAGTACACCATGACCAGATGGGATTCATCCCAGGTTCACGAGGATGGTTCAACATATGCAAATCAATGAACGTCATACACCACATTAAAAAAACGAAAGTCAAAAACCATATCATCATCTCAATAGATGCAGAGAAAGCATTTGAAAAAGTCCAACATCCATTCATGATCAAAACTCTCACCAAAGTGGGTACAGAGGGAACATTCCTGAACATAATCAAAGCCGTTTATGACAAACCCACAGCAAATAGAATACTCAATGGAGAGAAGCTGAAAGCCTTCCCACTAAAATCTGGAACAAGACAAGGATGTCCACTCTCACCACTGTTATTCAACATAGTACTGGAAGTCCCAGCCACAGCAATCAGACAAACAAAAGAAATAAAAGGGATCCAAATAGGAAGAGAGGAGGTAAAATTGTCACTGTATGCAGATGACATGATACTATACATAGTAAACCCTAGTAAACCCTAGGAACTCAACCAAAAAACTACTTGAACTGATCAATAAATTCAGCAAAGTAGCAGGTTATAAGATTAACATTCAGAAATCAGTTGTATTTCTGTATATTAACAATGAAATGTAAGAAAAGGAATACAAAAATACAATACCTTTTAAAATTGCACCTCAGAAAATCAAATACCTGGGAATACACCTGACCAAGAAGGTAAAGGACTTATATGCTGAGAACTATAAAACATTCATCAAGGAAATTAAAGAAGATGTAAAGAAACAGAAAGATATTCCATGCTCCTGGGTTGGAAAAATTAATATTGTAAAAATGGCCATACTACCCAAAGCAATCTACAGATTCAATGCAATCCCTATCAAATTACCCATGACATTTTTCACAGAACTTGAACAAACAATCCAGAAATTTATATGAAACCATAAAAGACCCAGAATTGCCTAAGCAATTCTGAGGAAGAAAAACCAAGCAGGAGGTATAACTCTCCCAGACTTCAGGCAATATTACAAAGCCACAGTCATCAAGACAGTGTGGTACTGGTACCAAAACAGACATATAGACCAATGGTACAGAATAGAGAATCCAGAAATAAACACTGACAGCTATGGTCAATTAATTTTTGACAAAGGAGGCAAGAACATAAAATGGGAAAAAGACAGTCTTTTCAGCAAGCATTGCTGGGAATCCTGGACAGCTGCATGCAAATCAATGAAACTAGAACACACCTGCATGCCATGCACAAAAATAAGCTCAAAATGGCCCAAAGACTTGAATATAAGACAAGACACCATCAAACTCCTGGAAGAGAACATAGGCAAACATTCTCTGACATCAACCCTATGAATATTTTCTCAGATCAGTCTCCCAAAGCAACAGAAATAAGAGCAAAAATAAACCACTGGGACCTAATCAAACTGACAAGCTTTTGCACAGCAAAGGAAACCAAAAAGAAACCAAAAAGACAACTTACAGAATGGGAGGAAATAGTTTCAAATGATGCACCTGACAAGAACTTAATTTCTAGAATATACAAGTAACTTATACAATGCAACATCGAAAAAGCCAACCACCCAATGGAAAAATGGGCCAAAGACCTGAATAGACATTTCTCCAAGGAAGATATACAGATGGCCAATAAGCACATGAAAAAAATGCTCAACATCACTGATTATTAGAGAAATGCAAATCAAAAGTACCATGAGATACCACCTCACCCAGTCAGAATAGCCATCATTAATAAGTCCACAAATAACAAATGCTGGAGGGGGTGTGGAGAAAAGGGAGCCCTCCTGCACTCTTGGTGGGAATGTAAGCTGGTACAACCACTATTTGGAGGTACCTTAGAAATCTATACACAGAACTACCATATGACCCAGGAATCCCACTCTTGGGCATATATCAGGACAAAACTTTCCTTGAAAAATATACATGCATCCGCATATTCATTGCAGCACTATTCACAATATCCAAGACATAGAAACAGCCCAAATGTCCACTGATAGATGATTGGATTAGGAAGATGTGGTAATATATACACAATAGAATACTACTCAGCCATAAAAAAGAACAAAATAATGCCATTTGCAGCAACATGGATGGAACTAGAGACTCTCATCCTTAGTGAAATAGGTCAGAAAGAGAAAGACAAATACCACATGATACCACTTATATCTGGAATCTAACATAAGGCACAAATGAACCTTTCCACAGAAAAGAAAATCATGGACTTGTAGATTAGATTTGAATTTGCCAAGTGGTGGGGGAGGGAGTATGGTGGTTTGGGAGCTTGGAGTTAGTAGATGCAAACTATTGCCTTTGTTATGGATTATCAATGAGATCCTGCTGTTTAGCATTGGGAACTATGTCTAGTCACTTAAGATGGAGCATGATATCTGTGAAAATAGAATGTGGTACATGTATGTGTAACTGGGTCACCATGCTGTACAATAGGAAAAAAATTGTAGGGGGATATAACTATTTATTTATTTATTTATGTTTATTTATTTATTTTTTGTCTTTTTGCCTTTTCTATGGTCACTTCCCACGGCATATGGAGGTTCCCAGGCTAGGGGTCTAATCAGAGCGGTAGCCACCGGCCTACACAATAGCCACAGCAATGCAGGATCCAAGCCACGTCTGCAACCTACACCACAGCTCACAGCAATGCTGGATCCTTAACCCACTGCGCAAGGCCAAGGATCTAACCCGCAACCTCATGGTTCCTAGTTGGATTCGTTAACCACTGTGCCACGACGGGAACTCTGGGGATATAACAACTAAAAAAAATTAAATTAAAAAAAGATTTAGATATGTAGATGACTATGCATGCATGCGAACTCACAGGAGGCAAGATCCTTCCTTACTCAACCTACCAATGATATATTTAGCCTGGGAACCTACATAACAGAATTCAACAGGAAAAATAATGTTTGGTTCCATATTAGAGAACAAACAAAAACCCCTACTGTTTTATCTAAATAATTAAGAAATTCAGTCCTTTTTTAAAAATTTTGGGAGTTCCCGTCGTGGCGCAGTGGTTAACGAATCCGACTAGGAACCATGAGGTTGCGGGTTCGGTCCCTGCCCTTGCTCAGTGGGTTAACGATCCGGCGTTGCCGTGAGCTGTGGTGTAGGTTGCAGACGCGGCTCGGATCCCGCGTTGCTGTGGCTCTGGTGTAGGCCGGTGGCTACAGCTCCGATTCAACCCCTAGCCTGGGAACCTCCATATGCCGCGGGAGCAGCCCAAGAAATAGCAACAACAACAACAACAACAAAAAAGACAAAAGACAAAAAAAAAAAAATTTGTTATATTTATACAGTAGTCATTTCCTGTCTGAATTAAGAACAAAACTGTTGATTCATTACATGAATTTATATGAATAAGCAAATAAATTACTACCAATACCCAAATTCATTTTAATTCCTGTAGAATATTAACAGAGTTGTAGAGGATGGGAATCAGAATGAAAAAATGTTTTACTCTGTTCTTTTTCCCTCCTCACAACACAATCTGTTTTAATGATGTTACTGAAGAAATAAGATATGCCGAATTTTTTGAGTATCAACTGATGTTTTAAAATACATAAAATATATATGGTAAATAATGCTTATTTTTAATGGATGAGTTTTAAAACACAGTTTAAAAGTATATTTTAAATTTTGCAATATATCCTCAAGTAAAATAATGCATATTGCAAAAATTTTGTCAAAACTCTAAACAATCAGTAATTATATTTTAATGTAACTCATAAATCTTGAGATTTAGATTTCATGATCAACTTAGAAAGAAAGACATTCAAAATAGAAAAGAACATCTACTCAATGCCTATATCTATTCAATATAACTGTGAATTTAAAAAAGGCTAGAAGGGAAACTGGTTCTTAGTCATTATCTCTAGTATGACAAGTTGGGATATTCAGATAATTTTAACAGGGCTCTTCCTTTGGAAACCAGACATTCACACTGTCCCAATGGCTCATAATGGGGTGTACAGTTGAGAAAATATACAAAAAAGTATTATTGTAAAGAATACAGTTCATCAATTCATAATCATACCCTAACCTACATAATCTAGCGCTATAGCCATGACCTCCCTCAGCTTTATCTTTGTCACTGCTGCCCTTAGTACTAATTTGAACAGATTTTATCTCTTTGGGATAGAGTGGTGAGCAGGGAGCACACTGAATCACTGTGATATGTTATATGTTTTCTAAGGAAGGGCCCCAAGGGTCTCCCATGTGAGTGTAACAAATCCTATATGAATGTATCTCACTTTGCATGTTTATGTGCATTGCACACACATGCACACAGCAACAATTTAGCATGAAGCAAATTTTTCAACCTGATATAAACTCCCTTGGTTATTTAGGCTGCCTCTACTGCATGACAAAGATTTTGAAAAGGTTTGAAGACTTTATGCAAAATATTATCTACTTATAAATGTCTTACATTTTAGTCTATATGAAAGGGAAGCAAGAGCAGTTTGTAAAACTCTCTGAATATAGGTTTTAACAATAAATATAAATAAATAGCTTCATTTGGGTAAGAGATACGTTCAAGACATGACCAACTGTGGTATTCTACAAAGTACATCACTGAGTAGTCAGATCAAAATTTACAGCAGGAGAAATCCTAGAATATTTGTGCCACTAGGTTTGCATTGACCTACAAATATAAAACCATGGTGTAGACTTCCACCTTTTTATAGCCCGGTAACTTTGGCTTTTGTCTCCACTGGATGAGAACCAGTACACTGGTAGAGCTCCATAAAGCCTACTACTGGAAATAATTTAAAATGTCTAAGTCAATGTGACTTTATTTCACTTGCCTAATGACTTCCTCTCGTCATACAACCCAAACAGGTATGTATTCACATTACTGAGAGGAAGAAACTATTTATTTACACAAAGGAGTAATTTTTGCCCTTCTAATTAATCAGCATGAGCCAAATGTTTAAAAGGTTTCTTTTGAAACCGTGCTTTTAATTAACATTCACATTTTCTAAATTAATCATTGCTGACCTTTACATTCAGGATGTCTTAAAGACATGTTTCAAATAGAAAAAAAGAATTATCCCATTCAGAAAAATCTATTATCTATGTTTCTTAAGTCTTTGATCACTGCTTTTCTCCTATCAATGCATAAAATGTCCTAGAATTTTGAGCACCAGATAAAAGTCCCTGAACATTATCCTCATATCTCTATAATATCAAAATTAATAGTGACTTACTAATATCATACAGTTTGCAAAATATGTGCCATTCCACATATCATATAACCTGGATTTTCCTTCAGGAAAACAGTAGCATACTCAATTTCAGAATATACTCATGACTTTCTTTTAAAAGATGGAAGCATTATAACTGTTAGGGGAATCTGAATGTGGGTGGTTTACATTGAAAATCAAAGCAGAAATTGGCAGAACATTGTAAATCAACTATAATAAAAAATTAAAAAAAAGAAAATCAAAGTAAGGAGTTACCAATGGGAAATACTTTGCAGTGTACTTCAAGGATTCCATGGAACTAATGTCATCTTTCTTTAAGAAATCATAACTCTGGGGAGACTCAAAGATAGAATATTGCCCAATTTTACAATGAGAAAGAAAAGCTTTTCTAACAGATAAAAAAGAACACTGTCTATGATATGTACAGACAGGGACTTAGAGCATCATTGATGAACTACCAATTTGTGAGGCACATAACTTTTATCATCTTACAAAGCTCTGTTATTCAACATCTTTTTGCCTGCGGTACTGAAGGTAAATGCTCTTCTAGGAGTAAGCCAGTGCTCCAGAATCAGACCAGTGATGTCCAGGCAGGCTGCCAGGGTGGGCCAAGTGTCTCATCTTGAAACTTTGGCCCTGTATGTCTGACTCTGCTTCTTGAACTCCCTTATTCTGAGACTTATACTTCTGTTCTCAATGGTAGAAGCCTAATTATGTTCCTTTTTTTCCTCCCTATGTCAACTTGGATCCTATGCTCCCTATATTTATCTTGCTCTTGATATGTATTTTATCTTAACCTGATCATAGAATTTAAAACATGTTACTGCTTCAGCTTGAAAGAAGCAACACTAAAGTTCTAAAGTTGATCTAGTCCTATCCTTTTTTTTTTTCCAAAAAACAGGGAAAAAACTATAACCCAGAGAATGTGTCTTTCTGAAGGTCATACAGCTAGTTTGAGAAAGAGATGTAATTCCTTACAGCAAAATTTCACATAGTGTCCCAACTCTATATTCAAATGTTTTCTTTTTGTTAATGAATTTTAATTGTCATTCAGATGAATTAACCCTATTACAGCTATTTAAGGGGAAGAGTGAGAACTTTGGTCTACATTCTTCTTACATACATACTCACTATGAACTATATGCTGGAGACTTATAAAGCACATGTCCCTGAAAACTGTAAGTGAGACAAGCTAAATATATGACATCACAGAGAGACATTCCCCCTATGTAACCATCCCTGGGTATGTAATTAAGACTGTATCAAGTGAAAATAAATTTCAGGGAGGACCAAGTTAGAGGGCCAGAGTGGTTGTGAGCAGCAAACAAATTTTAATCTGGGAGGAGTGCAGCTTAGAGGCTGGTTGAAACAATTAGCAAGGTCTTCTAAAGGAGGTGTTCATGAACAGCTTAAAATGTCAGCAAACATATACATAAAAATACCACTGAAAAACTACATAGATACTACTTTTATAATGGAAGAATAAGTTTTATTTTTCTAATATGTTCTGGTTTAGAGAGCTTACTGTATTTCCCCCTGTTTCATTTAAGATGAGAAAACTGTAACTTATCTTCTTGCTGAATGAGCCATGAAAAATTTTATAGACAGTTTATAGATAGGCCCTGAGTCTTAGATTATTACCGTAACTGCCACGAAGGCATCTGCAATTCCTAGATTTCTCAGAACTCCTGCTGTAACCCACATACCACATAGTCTTTGTTACTTCTGCACTGAAAAATCCATAGAGTTGTGAGAGATTAGAGTTATTTCTTCAGTAATTATTCACGCCCTCTTTTCCCTACTTTATAGGAGGAGTACATTCCCATGCCCCATTGATGGTGGACTGGGCCATATGATTTGCTTTAGCTAATGGTATGTTGGCACATCTGACTGTGCTACTTCAAGATTATGGCTTAAGAGACATTGCTGGCTTTGCTCTTTTCTCTGAGAGATTTTTGCCTCGATCACCTTCAGAATATGCACAGGGTGCCCTTTGGTACAAGACTGACACACAAGTGGACGAGGTCTGTATCAAACTCAAGGCCTGGAGCCAATCCCAGCTGAGCTCAGCCTACATGAGCCAAATTCTAGCTGAATAACAGAGAAATCAATTCTTACTGTAAGCCCCTGAGATTGTGTGGTGAGTAGTAGCACTAGCTCACTGATACAATGGTTATTACACGTTACTCTTTGTTGCTCCATAAATCTTTGCTGTTTTTCCATTTGTATATACTTTGCCTTCCCATCAGATTGGAAGACATTTTGTGCAATTTGATACATGCTTTTTCTTTTTTTTGGTATCCCCAAAGTGCACACCACTGTAACTACTCAATATATCCTAGTTTCAGAAGCAAGTGTTTCCCCAGTACTGCATACTGGAGTAAGGTTTTACTGTACCACTGATAGATCTCAACAAAAAATGTTACATTTCAGCAGCAATCTCAGAATGTTTTAGGAGTGCAAAGGCTAAGCAACTCAACAGGGACAGTCAGAAGTATTGAGCAAGTGGAGAATCCTTCAGATGGGGGCATTGCTGGCATTTTAAAGACATTTTTCCATTCATGGTAGACCAAATTTCACACATAAATGAAAAGGCCGTTTTTCTCAAGGCAAAATAGCTGATTTTAGTAGCAAAAGGCCTGAAAAACCCTTTATGGAGAGAGTACTTTTTCCCATTGGATTTCTCTATGAATCTGGTATTTAGAGCTACCTCAAGGCTAAGAGCTGATATATTTACCATTACTGTTCACAAAAGGGCATAGATCAAGCAGGGCAACCACAAGGTGACCTTTACTTGTGCTCAGTCCAGCCTTACCCACACATTTATAGTAAGACACACAGTCCTGGAATTTATTCTGTCTTCCCTGAGGTAGGAAGGTCAAGGATCTATGACAGAGCTAAAGGAAACTAAGAGTGTGATGAGAGGAAGAGAAACAAGGGCACAAGTGGGAAGAGATGGCATTTGCACACATGTGAGCTCTGTAGAATCCAGACAGAGCTAGAGACAGAGCACTGAGTCAATGTTGTGCTGTGCAAGTTCCCTGCCTGAAACAGTGTTCTCATCCCCAAATCGGAAATGAAGTTTCCATTTCCACTTACTTTTCAATGCCTGGGCAAAAAGTCAGAGGAAGACAACTTAAAGTTACTTTGACACGTGATCTAATCTTTGCCATTTCTACTGTCTATCAACCCAAAATGTAAGGCAATAATACATACCAATGTGTACATGTCATATATACCACACACTGTTAGTGTTAGAAAAAATTACCAGCTAGTTATGTGAGGTGAATTTTCTTTATTCATCTGAGAAATGGCTTAACATTTCCAAGTAACACCAATTCTACTATGGGCTGATAGGCTTTTAAAGTATTCAAGATCATTTTAAAAATCTATTAAGGGAGAGGGTAAAGAAATCACAGAAACTCCCAAATTGTATCTATCAGTGGCAGCAGATGTGTGCTTAGCCAGTCTATTTGAAAAGATTTAATTACATCTCTTTCTTACCTTGCATGTCTGAATCAATTTGACAGGCCGCTTAAAGCAATGGCTGTCTAAAGAACAAACTTCCTGAGGCTGGTGAAGTAAGTCCCCCTAACAGTAAGACTTATTAATAGCACATTAATGATTGTCAAACCTACGGCTCAACAATGACAAAACTCTGTGGGAACTTACCATATTATTTCTGTGTCACATTTTTAGCTTTAAATGTTTGCCTGTTCTCTTCCTCGTAACTTTGACATGTAAAATCTTAATATGTCATCTTGGGAGCACTCCTAGTTAAGAGCCCAACCAGCTTAAGGAGGGAATAAAGGCTGAGAAAATCAAATAAGTAATCTGTTTTGTTTTTGGGCTATTGCTAACTTACCCTATGTTAGCATGCTATTTTTCTTTGGAAAAGAGCTAAAATAAACAAACAAAAAAAAATGAGCACAGATTCTCCAGGGCTTGAAACAAAAATAAGAACAAATCCTAAGGAACTTAGATTACAGAGAGGTAAAGTTTTCATTTAAAAAAGAAATTTAAACTTTTGGGATTTGATAATATTTTAGCTCTTGGCTTTTCACAGTCATTTGTCATGCTTGCCTAGAGACACTATTAAGGGTAGGTAGAAATGTTTCAGGATATTGTGTAAGCTATGGAAAATATTTGCTTATTAACAGATTGTTGGAGTTCCCATTGTGGCTTGGTGGTTAACGAATCCGACTGGGAACCATGAGGTTGTGGGTTAGATCCCTGGCCTTGCTTTAGTGGGTTGAGGATCCAGGGTTGCCCTGAGCTGTGGTGTAGGTTGCACACGCAGCTCGGATCCTGCGTTGCTGTGGCTCTGGCGTAGGCTGGTGGCTACAGCTCCGATTCGACCCCTAGCCTGGGAACCTCCATATGCAGAGGGAGCGGCCCTAGAAAAGGCAAAAAGACAAAAAAATAAAATAAAATAAAAAAGAAAACAGATTGTTGCAAAGTTTGTACACGATTCTTTGAGAATATTTATACTTTTTCTAGTATCCTATTAGTTTTGAAACATGAACTGTGTTTCTTGTCATTGCTCCCATGGGTACTTGGAATCAGAATTTGTTGAAAAGAGGCATCACAGCTTCTTTTCTATTCAAGTTTTTCAAGTTCAGGAATGAGGGGAAGTCTGAAGAATGTGGCTAGGCTGGAAATCAATGGAAAACATGTTATGGTTTTACAACAAATCAAGTAGCAGAGATTTGCTTTGTGTTTGGGAGTTCATCTACACTCTCAAAAAATGTTCCAAAATCCAGTTAAAGCAATTGAAATAAAGTCTTTGCTGGAACCCTCTAGAAAGAACACATGGCTATGTCACACGGCTCTCACAAATGAGTAGGCGAGATCATCTTAAACCTTAAACCCTGTATTTTAAAACGCATGCCAATTGCTCTGATTCTTGCCATTAACAACTTCAGAATTAGCTTACAGATGTTAATCTCCAGAAAGCAGTGACTTGGCTTGTGTGTGGAAAACACAGGGAAGAAACGTAGCCTTTTACTTTTTTTTTTTTTTTTTTTTGCAGCTGAACACAAGTGAACTAGGAGCCCCAGCACCATGTAGGAAGTAATACCATATTCATGGAATTCAGAGAAAGGGTTTGAAAGAGGCTGGAAATAAACTTTGAAAGTATAAAAGCTGGAACCTAAAATGCTGAAAATTTCTTTGGCCACTTAAAAAATCATATAAACCAGTACACAGTTTCAAATCAACAACTTGGTGTCCAAATTCTAATATCTCCATTTTTTCTGCCCAATTCCAAATAATAATAGGCCTGGATATAAAACTGGAATAGGCCCCAAATATAAGAAATTGAGATAGAAAAATAGTGTAGCTGTTTATAGTAAAGTTAAGAAGTAGTCCCTAAAATATGAGTCATTTGTTTTATATTATTTAAAAAAATCCTCCAAACCTAGTAGCAAGGACTGCTGTATTTTTGCCTATAGTTTTAAGTGGTATAGTGTTTTACAACATGATGTAATTCTGCCCAGAAATAAGGGAGAAGGGAAGGATCATAAAAAAGGCTAAACTGGCCAGAAAGAAATGCCCTGCCACCCTTCCACAGTAGAAGACAGGTGAGGTAGATAATTCTAATCGTGACTGGTCCCCAAGTCATTTTTATTTGGCTTGGAATTACAAACAATGCAGCCTATTCACAGTTTTATAAAATGATCAAAAAGAAAATATCTGCTGTCATTAACTCCAGTGGCAGATAATCCACATAACAATATTTAGTGGTCAACTTGTTTATACCATATGCTCCTGTATCATTCACTGATCACCTCCTCACATCCCCACCTCCCCAAATGTATAGGAACGTGGCTTTCTAAGACTAATTCTAAGATGGCTTTTCATCATAATGGTTAGGAAGCAGGAACAAAGAACAAATGATGGGTTACATGTTATTTCAGAAAAATCCAGTGCTTTAAGTTATAGTGCTTGAAATTCAGGCACCTTCAGCTTAACATAAGAAATTTTCTTAGAGACAGTCCTTACTTGACTACTTTTGAAATGACATACTTCCATTTCACCCACCTTCTCAAATAATGGGGTGTCTCGGCTTATATTTAAATTCATTTTATTCCTCTTCAGTTCTAAGGCAGCCATACAACTCTTGTGATAACTCCGAAGGGCTCTATTTTCAAAATCTCTAAACCTGAAATCACTGCTCACTAGAGAGTTCTCTTTCTCCACTGCTTTCACTTCCTCACAGAAAGTTCTCTTCAAATATCTCCTCCCACTTCAATTAGATGGCTGACAATGAATATGTCCTTGATTAGAACTTCTCACTAATTTCCCATGACCAATGGGATAAAATATGAACCCCTTAACAAGGAAGGCAAGGCTCTCCATTGATCTAGTCCCATTAACCTCTCTAGTCTCACATCCTGCCTTCTACTGAGTTATATTACATCCAGTTTGTTTTTGTTTTTGTCTTTTTAGACATCCACGGCATATGGAGGTTCCCAGGGTAGGGGTCGAATTGGAACTGAAGTCGCTGGCCTACACCACGGCCACAGCAATGCAGGATCCAAGCCGTGATTGCGAACTACATCACAGCTCATGACAACGGCAGAACCTTAACCCACTAAGTGAGGCCAGGGATCGAACCTGGGTCCTCATGGATGCTAGTCAGATTCGTTTCGCTCAGGCATGACAGGAATTCCTACATTACATCTAGTTTATGGTGCAAGCTATTGCTAATCTTCTAAAAGAATATCTCACCCTTTACAGTAACACGCTAAAAGGCATTGTTTCCTTACTGCGTTGCCAATGGAAACTGACCTCTCAGCCTTGGGATTCCAGGTCCTCCATATCAATTCCAGGATTTCACAGCCCTACAATGGGAATTTTAGTTAATGCTAACTCTGAACTTTGGCATTAAGGGCAAGGATGAGATCAGAGGTAGGGATCATGTGACCCCAGCTACGAGAAGGAAAAGGCAGACTATAGGGTGGGGACCTGTTGGGACTGACACTGCAAATATTTTCACGCATATACCTCATGCATCCTTTGTGACATAGACATTTTTTTTTCATGAGCAAACTAAGACTGAGTAACTCCCCCAGAATTACAAAGCTTATAAATGTCAGAGGCAGGTTCCAATGCTAGGCATCTTTCAATCCAGAGCTCCCTCTTATTTCTGACAAACACAGCTGCCTTCTAGTATTTACTTCCACATTAAATGTTTCTTCCATCACAATCCTACTTACATTTCCAGGTCCAGACAATATTGATAAAGACTTCTTTGAATTGTCCAACAATATATGGTCATTTATTTCTTAGAGAACTATCTACATAAGATGGACATGGTTTGTATCTTTGCTGTCCAGGGTGGTAGCCACTAGCTACAAACAGCTACTAAGAACTTGAAATGTAGCTAGTAAGACTGAGGAACTACTTTTAAATTTAAATGCAATTATAATAACTAGCCACATGCTGCTAGTGGCTCAGTGGCCCTAGGTCTCTGCCATTCAAAAGTAGTAAATCAGCATTGGCATCACCTGATTATCATCTAATTAGCTATGCTAAATCTCAGGCTCCGCCTCAGAACTGCTAAAGGAGAATTTCAAACAAGCTCTCCAGGTGATTCGTCTGCACTTTAAAGTATGATAAACATTGCTCTAGAGCATTTGTTAGCAATCACATAGCTTTTTTAAAAAAATCATATTTCATATCATTTTATAATACAGGCTCCTGGAGGGAAGGAAACACCTTATTCAGATAGCTAAATAACAGTTAGTTGGATAGCACGTACTTTAGAAACAGAATCTATCTGGTCTTTCTTCTGTGGCCAGGCCCTGGGAGCCCTTTAGGTCACGTGCCCGTCTGCAAGCTTGGTTATAGGCTCTGCAAGCCATCAGATGGGAAACCAGAATCCTTTCGGCCACTATATGACCCTTGCAGTGTAGACCCATGGAATCTTTTGCACACATGCCATCTGTCCTTTCAAGGTCCAGGATGTCTTATGGCTGCCATCCTGCCTCAGCTCCAACTATAGGGTCTCATGTGGACTCTTTCTGTAGGCTCACCAGGGAAATGTAGCTTTTTGCGGGCATCAGCCTGATAGCTTGGGAAATCCTGGCTCTCTTCAGCCACTGTCAGCACCTTGCAGTAGTCTTGAGGGTACTTCTGGGTACCTTCTAGGAACCAGCCAACTGTAGCACCTGGATTCCAGATATCTTTGGGCTGCTAGCCTTCTGACTTGCAGGATAACTGAGTGGACATTTGGCTACCTTTACTGAACTGGCACTGGTGCTTGGAGAACCTACCAGTTACCAGACTGACCTCCCCTGGGATCCTGTAAGCCACAAACCTGTACATGTACTAGGGAATGTGGCTCCTTTTGCTTACTGTATTATCTCCCTGGTCCACCTAGAAAAACTACCCAGGCACCAGCCTGAACTTGTGTGCTATGGTCCTGATTGTTCTTCTGGCTTTCATGGGCCTTCCCTTCAGGCCATTTCGCATGCAGAGCACTGTCACACCAGGGACCTATCTGGTCCTTGTCCACCACTACCGTCCACCACTATCTTGTCCACTTTTCTGGGATTTTTCGGCCCACAAATGTGCCTTCTTGCAGGAATCAATGGCTCCTTTTGCTCATCATAGTTTTCTCAAGGTGGTGCACAGAACATACCTTCTGGCGCCAGTTCTGGTGGTCCTCCAAGACTTCACCTTCCCCCTTGCTGGGGAAATGGAGCATTTTTCACCCACTTTCCCTCCAGTACCTAACCACATGATAGGGTTTTGGGGATACTTGAGGCCATCGGCCTGATGGTGTTCTGGGAGAAATGTGGTCTTTTTGTCCACCATGACACCTTGATGATGATATATTTTGCAACTTTCCTGGCATTGGCTAGGCTTAGCACTAGGGTTCTGGTGTACTCAGGCCATCAGCCTCTGGTTTTGCTGGGGAAACTAGAGCACTTTCAGTCTCTTTCCCAGCAGTGTGATGACTCTTGGCAGGGCCTATATGGCCATTAGCCTACTCTCCTGCTGAGGTTTTGGTGACCCTTTTGGCCACAGTTTGGCTTGTGAACTGTAGAACTATGGCTGCTGTAGACTACCATGGTATCTTCTCAGGGGTGTTTTGGAAGAACTATCTGGGTGCCATCTTATCCCTGTGCCAATGTTCCAGTGATTTTTAAGCTCACTTTCCTTCTCCATGCTGTGGCAAAGGGTGAACTTTCAGCCCGCTTCCCTATACCACACTAATTCTCTGAGGACCTCTCTGGTTACTAACCTGCCAGTACCCTTGGATTTCTGAGACCTTTTGGGCTACAAGCCTGCCTGTTTATTAGGGAACTGTGGCTCCCTAAGGTTATACCCTTTACTCACTATGGTGCCCTGGGGCAACTGTCCAGGCACCAGTCTGTCTGCATGTTATGGTTCCTAATGTCCTTCAGGCCATCAGCTTTCCCTGTTGCTGAGGAATCAAGATTGCTTTGGGCTTCCTTCCCAGAAGTGCGTTGATTCTCCATAGAACTGGAGGGAGAGGGGACATCTGGTCATCTGCCTACCTACCACTTGATCCCTATGCTCTCAAGCTTCCCCACGTGCTGGGAAAACCTGAACCTTAGCAGCCACTGTCCTGTCCTCATACTGGTACCTCTGGAGAACAAGTGCTTGCAAGTGTGCTAGGGTTCCTTTTGTTCGCACACTTACCAGCCTTTTCCCTTGGAGAAGTGGGTAAACTTTTTGGTCACCTGCCCTCTGTGTGCAGATGCTTGATGGGGGTGTTTGGGGGGTAGGCTAGTTACTCCAGGGATTCCTTGGGTCATAGGCCTGCTTATGTGCTGCGGAACTATGGCTCCTTTCCTCCAGAGTCTTACGCTCGCCTTGATCTCCCTGGAGAACCTTTCAACCACCAGTCTGCCCCTGTGCTGTTTCCAGTTGTCTTTCTAGACATCAGCCTTCCCAGTCACTGGTAAACTGAGAACACTTTCAGCTGCCTTACCTGCAGCTCACAGTTTTCATGAATGCCTATCTAATCACTGGTCTGCCTGCCCTCTGGGTTTTCTGGGATACTTTTGGTCACAAGCATGCCTGTGCGATAAAAAATACTGTAGTCCATTCTTCCCATAGTTGTATCCTCCTTCTGGTGCCTTTGGGGGAAACTTTCCTGCATCATCCTGTGGACATGCTATGGTTCTGGCCTCCCTTATTGCTGCAGAACCAAGAGCACTTTAGGTCACCCTCCCTGCATAGCACTGATGCCCTGAGATCCCATCTGGTCATTAGCCCACCTGGCCCCTAAGATTCCTGGGATGGTTAGGGACACAAGATGGCCTATATGCTGGGAAATTGTGGCTCCTTTTGTTTACATAATTTCTTCCTGATGGTGCTATGGAGGGACCCTCTGAACACCTACCTACCCAATGCTATGGTTCTGGTGGTCCTCAGGCCACCTGTCTTCCTGCTTACTGGGGAAACAAAGGTACTGTGGGGCCATTTTCCTTTAGGTACAGTGGTATCCTGGTGACCCTTTGGCTTTCTTACCTGTTCTGTGCTAGGTACTGTGGTTCCTGTATTCCTTTTGGCCATCAGAAAATGGAGAAAACATTCAGCCATCTTTCCTGATGCCCTGGGAAAATATAAAATGGTACAGCCACAGCTGAAAATGGTTTGGCAATTCCTCAGAAAGTTAAGCAAAGAGTTACCATATGACTCAGTAATGTCATTCCTAGATATATGCCCAAGAGAACCAAAAACATGTCCAAACAAAAACTTGTACACAAATATTCATAATGACATTATAACTATAACTCATTATAGTGAAAAAATGGAAAAAAAATGAAAACTAATGGCTGGATGAAGAAAATATGGCATGTTCATACAATGAATATTATTCATCCATCAGAAGGAATGAAATATTGATACAGGCTACAGTATAGATAAGCCTTGAAAACAGTAGATGAAGCCAGGCACAAAAGGTCAGGTATTGTATGATTCCATTTACGGTAAAATCCAGAATAGGCAAATCTGTTCAGGAAGAAAGTGAAACAGTGATGAGGGGATGAGGGGAGGGGGCAATTATGAAGAGACATAATTTCTTTTAGAGGTGATGTCAATAGGCTGGAATTGGATAGTGGTGATGGTTGCCAACATTGTACTTATCAAAAAGCCCTACTGAGTTGTACAGTTTTAAATGGTTAAAATGGTGAATTTTATGTCAGGTAGATTTTTATCTTAAAAAACACATATAATGATATACAAACACACACACATATGTATGTTCATTCATTCGTTTATTCCAGGATCCCAGCTCAGAAATGCATTGTTTTAAATAGCTTTCTATGTGATTTTAATGGATATGTTCCATGGATTAGTGTTTAAGCAGCAGAGTGAGAAACCATGGATCCTAGGATAAGTGCTTCAAGCTTACTTTCTGAAAATAAAAGTTGCTGCTTACCAAGGGCAAACAAATCACTTTTTCAAAGATGTGGGTGAAACATAATGGTTTTCACAAGATCATTCTGGAATTTCTTTTTAAGAGGATATTATAGGACTGAAAGCCACACAGTGTCAGGGATCCCTGTGGAACAGTATAATCTACTGCTGCTCCCCCACTGGCCACTTGGAAAAGCAGTGTTAGTTGAGTGCTCTTTGCATATAAAAATAATATCAATCCCACTGTAGTTTCTGGCTTGGTAAGAAACTTAATGAAGCACCAATGGAATAGAGTAGGAGAAAGCCAAAAGAAAAAGAGCAGGGTTAACAAATACCTCTGCAAATCTTCTTCCACAATCCTGGACTTGGCCCGTGAGTAACAACTCTTCTAAAAGTGCTCATTCTGAGAGATTACTTCAAAGTCACAGCTGTAATCAGTTAATGAGATCATGCAACTGAAGTTCCCATGGTTTACGTCAACAAAAGAAACATTATCCGTGCAACTTCAATTGCCAAAAGGACTGTATTTGGATTCTAAAACAAAGCAAAACACTCCTGCATTATCAGTATAAGAAAATGGTCACAAACACTGGCTAAATCTAATATACTTGGTTAACATAATGTTACACCACACACAAGAAAATCTAATATTTTCCCCATTTTATTTCATTTTACAGGACACACAAAAAAATTGTTCTCCAGTTGCTTCATTTGCTGCCATACTGTGTTTCAAGCTCCATTTTGTTAATCTTCAGTAGCCACCTTTTACAGCCGCATTTTTGTCTTAATTTTTTCAAATAGTTATAAAATGCTTAATGTGTCCTCAGCTCTGGGGATATGAAGACAAAAACAAAACAAAACAACCAAAACACCCGATTCCTGTTTCCAATAAACTGCTACCAATTAACAGGAAAGCATAGAAGGCTGTAGTGAATTAAGAGATGAGATTGTTTAGTTTTTCACTTTTAGGGAAATTTCTCAATAAAGTCATTTTTATGAATCTTAGTTTTGAGATAGTAGTTTTAAAATGTATATTCTAAAGTTCAAAACGATTTCTTACTATTGCTTCCCACCCCACCCAGACTGCATGGACAGGCCAATGTTGGGATTGCAGAGGGGAGTCTGTTATGGTCCTAAAAGTGGATTTAATGCTTTTTGATTGTTGTTGTAGGGACAGCAAGAAGAAGGGAAGAAACCTATTTTCAATGATTTTTTACTTGTTTCCTATTTTTAAGCTAAACCTTTTATTTTCCAGCTGTAGTTATGTCAATAACTAAAATTTTAAGAACTCCAACCTCTTAGGTCTGTATAAGAAAAAATGTTGTCCCCAACTCCCTTGTCTTTTGCTGTTTAATAAGGCCACGATGCATTTTTTTTCCTTATGTATTTCCTCCCACTCAAGATTAGTTGTGGAGTAGCAGGATGGTCTCCGCTTCTTGGCCGAGAAGACCTAAAATCAATAATGCATCTTAACTGACACCTTAAAGAAGATACTAAATAGGGACTGTAACAATTTACTACAAGAATAACCCACTACAGTAAATCAGGGCTTATCTCAGGAATGCAGGAATGATAAAATTTAAGGGCATTCATTACTATAATTATGTTGACAATACAATAGCTGCAGGAAGGCATGTGCTAAAATTTAACATTTAAAGGTATTTTTAAATAAGGAATGGAAGGTTTTTCCCTTAATATATATATATAATTAATAGTCCTTATCATAAACCTGTCATCATTATAGTCAATAGAAGATATCTTAGAGAAAGTCCCTGTAAACTCAAGAACAACAGTAACAAATATCTGTGTTCATTGCATTTATATAGTAGCATTTTGGAACTTATTATTACTGTAGTAAGCCATGTCAAAGAAATAAGAATAAAAGTAAGTAATACATACAATTTTTTATTTTGAAGTGATTATACTCCTAAAAATGTAAGGCATTCAGCTAAAAATAACAATCTCTAGTGTTAATGAAAGCTTAATCAAGGTAACATGATATGATACATACTCAGAAGTCAATAGTACACACTGTAACTTTATAAAAAAGAGAAACAAAACATAATTTCAAGAAGGCCCATTGAACAGAAATATAATGCCCTTAAGAGCAGTAGGAACAAACCCAAGAAAAGATGTAGAGGAGCTCCCATTGTGGCACAGTGGAAATGAATATGACTAGTAACTATGAAGTTGTGGGTTCGATTCCTGGCCTCATTCAATGGGTTAAGGATCCAGCATTCCCATGAGCTGTGGTGTAGGTCACAGACATGGCTCAGATCCTGCATTGCTGTGGCTGTGGTGTACACCGATATCTGTAGGTCTGATTCAACCCCCTAGTCCGGGAACCTCCATATGCCACAGGTACTGCTCTAAAAGACAACAAGCCAAAAAAAAAAAAAAAAAAAAAGGAAATACGTAGAGGAGTTGAATAAATAAAACTGCCAAATTTTACTTGTTCATTGAAAAGAGGACTTGAATAAATGGCAAATTATGACATATTACCAGATGTAAAGACTGAGTATTTTTTTATTGTTCTCTCCAAGTTATATTTTAGATAACCTGCAACTCAATCTTTAATCTTAAATGATTTTTTTTCTGGGAGTTGACAATTTTATTCTACAGTTCAACTATGAAAACAAATAGTTAACATTTGTAAATACACATTTGTCAAAAGGGATCCTCACAAAGGGATGAAGAGTTCCAGAAATGTTAACTACATAGGTAAATATAGAGGATTTTAAAATTTAAATATTTTAAAATTTTATTTAGATCTTTTCAAAAGATAATTAACTGTTTTTAATAGAATTGTAATATAATCCAGCAACTCTACTTCTAGATATAAGCCCAAAGGTATTGAAAGCAGGAGCTCAAACACTGATGTTCATAGCAGCATTATTCACAATATCTTAAAGGTAGAAAACAACCCAATTGCCCATTATTAGATGAATGGGTAAACAATATATGAAATACACATAAAATGGAATATTATTCAGCCTTAAAAAGGAAGCCTGCTACATGCTACATGCTACAACATGAACCTTGAAAAGAGTATGGTAAGTGAAATAAATCCAGACACAAAAAGGACAAATATTGTATGATTCCATTTATATGAAGAATCTAGAGTAGCCAAATTTATAGAGACTGAAAACAGAAGAGTGGTTACCAGGAGCTGAGGAGTGGGGAAATAGGAAGTTATTGTTTAATGGGTACTGAGTTTCAGTTTGGGGTGATAAAATTTCTGGACATAGACAGTGGTGACTATCGCAGAGCAATGTGAATGTACTTAGTGCCGCTGAATTGTACACATAAAAATGGTTAAGACAGGAAATCTGATGTTATACATATTTCCTACAATGAAAAGAGTACTATTTTAAAAATAGTAACAATGTATTATGGAAACACACAGATACAAAGGTGAGAAATATAAGTATACTATGGTAAGGTTTGAATTCTTTATGTGAGGTTCTGCAGTTATACATGAGTGGTATACAGTTGAAAGTAAACAGAGTTAAAGATCTATGGTATAAACCCTAAAGTAATCACTAGAATAAGAAAACAGTGTTATAATAATCTAAAAAGGGTGATAAAATAGAATAAAATTATTCAATTAATCCAAAAGAAAGAGAAAATGAGAAAAAAGAGAGTAAGCAATAGTTGAGACAAATATAAAACAAGCAAGATAAAAGCCTTCAACCTAACTAAATCAATAATTATATTAAATATAAAAGTTATAATTGTCCCAATTAAAAGTTTGAGATTATTAGAGTGGATAAAAATTCAAAAGTCTGCAAGAAACATACTGTAAATATAAAGACATAAGTAGGTTACCAGTAAAAGAATGGAAATGTATACCATGCTAATATTACTCAAATAAAACTTGAGTAGCTATATTAATATCAAAGATTTCAGAGGAAATAATATTGCCAAGGAAAAAGATGATTATTTCATAATGAGGACAGGGTCAATTCATCAAAAGAAAATTATTATTCCAAACTTTTATACACAGATGGCAAATAAGCACATGAAAGGATGCTCAACATCATTAATTATTAGGGAAATGCAAATTAAAGCCACAATGAGATACCATTACACGCCCACTAAGAATGGCTAAAATTAAAAATATCGATCATACCACATGTTAGTGAGGGTGTGAAAGAACTGGAACTCTTATACAGTGCTGGTGGGAATATAATATGATACAACTGCTTTGGAAAACAGTTTGACAGTTTCTTAGAAAGTTACACACTTACTGACAATACAATTCAGTCATCTCACTCTTAGGTATTTACCTCAGAGAAATGAAAACATATATCCACACAAAAACTGGCACACAAATGATCATAACAGCTTTATGTGTAATAGCCAACAACATGAAATGAACCAAATGTCCATTGACAGAAGAATGGACAAACAATCTGTGTTATATCTATCTAATGGGATTCTACTCAGCAATAAAATGAATGAACTTGATACACACTACGACATGGATAAATCTAAAAATACTTACGGTAAGTGAAATAAACAGGCCCAAAGGGTTCATTCTGTATGGCATTATTTACACAGGATTCCAAAAAAATGAGATCTAATCCACAGTGTCTAGTGGTTGCCTGGGGTTGGTACGAAGAGGCCATGAAGGGCAGAAGGGGCAAGACAGAGGGAATACAAAAAGGGCAATAGAAAACTTCTAGGGAGTGATGGATATATTCATTATTTTGATTATGGTGGTGCTATATTTTAATTATGTGACATGTATCTAAGTATATCTCAATAAAGCTATTAAAATATATAGAACATACTGTATATACATTTAAAGTCATTTTGTATCTTTAATATAGGAAAAAAGGATAGATAATGATAGACAACATATAAAATTGGGATAGCTCATTAGCAAATGGACAACAGTAAAATGAACATAGACACTACACTAAATAGGAATGAAAAGTTATGTATAAATACACTTCTAATATAAATAAAGGGACAAAATCCAACAAACACAAAAAGGAAAGAAACTGAATTGCAATGATGAAAAACTGCAGAGGATACTGACTTTCTATGTATAGGGGAGAGAGAAATAGTCACAAAGAAAAAGATGGTCAAATAATTTTGTATATTTTATATGAAAAAAAGAGCCATCTGGGAGATCTATCTGCAGCAAAAATACCTGTGGGTGAACATCCTTAAAGGGTCCAAACAAATGGATCAATCCCAAGATCAGCAAATAAACAGGAAAAATATGTGAACAGATAATTCACAAAAGAGAAAATTCAACAAGTAAATGTTCAATAAAAAGGGGTAATATTTTTTACTGACTTAATTTGTAAAGCCTTAAAAATGAATGCTGGTAAATATGTGTTAAATCAGATACTGTTCTCTATTACTGTTACTTTGAACATCAGCCTACATTTTATATAATGTAAGAGTTTTAGATTTTAAGAACTACAAAACTATTCAAATCCTTTGATATAGTAATTTTCCTTCTGGGACTTTAGCCTAAGGAAATAATCCAAAGTCTGGAACAGTCTTATGCATTAAGACATTTTTCAAATAACGATGAAATTTAAGAACAGTCCAGATAGCTAAAATAGGAGACTTGCTAATTAAATTAGGGTATAACTGCTCAATGGAATATTTTATGTGTATTAAACAAAACAAAGACAATTTACAGCAATATGGATAAGGCGTATAGTAAAATGCTAGGTTTAAAAGTATGATATTAAATTTTATGCACTCCATGATTAAAATAATGTAAATTTGAATGTACTAAATGTGAAAGATAAATATAAAACCAATGGCAATATATTGGTGGCTGGTTTCCTCTTTTTTAACTTTAATGTTCTCATATTACTTTTTATATTAAAAAATTAAAAACAGTTTATGATAAACTATTTTACAGTAAGTGAGATATAAATGCCAAGAATCTTTGACAAATGTTTATGGGTTAGTAGCCATATAAACATGAGAGCTTTTGGTGTACAAGTTGAGCACTTGGGGGTTAATTTTCTGGAACTCATTTTTTTTTCTGAGTACACTGATTTCTAAAGGCCCTCTAAATCTCAGACTTTATGATTCTCAGTGCTCCATCAATATTAATCAAGTTAAGCTTGATTTCCACTGATTTTGTCTATTTGTAGACCAAAAAATGCTAAACCAATCAGTTTATACAAACTGATCTAACTGGTCAATTCAATGAAAAAAGTCAAGGTGCTAATTGTGCATCATATTGACTCAAAGAAAGCTATATGGATCTTGGTTCTTTAAGGGATTCTTTCACACTTTGGTTAAACCTTGAATATAGGCACTGATGAGGATTTGGCTATTATTAAATGTTAAAATGAGAATTGTAGAGCTCTTAGGGCCATCCTATATTGAAAATCACACTAATTTCTAATATAATTCTAGATGGTTCAGATGGAAAGAATTATTAGAGCTCTTCTTAGTGTACTTCTTATTAACCCTTAGAATGGATTTCTTTGGCCATCCTTTCCAAAATAGCCAATCCCCTGCTCTAATGCCACATCCCATAATCTTAAATAATTTTTTATCATCTTGTTCCCTTTTTTATTCACTTTAATCACATGATCTTAAATATTTCATTGACTAAAATATCCACTGGGTCTAGAACACTGTATAGTGCACAGAAGGTGTACAATTAATAAATGTTGAATGAATGAGTGATTGAATTTGACACCAGTAATGGTAAGGAATTAGCCATAATGGGAATGAAATCTATCACCCAGGAAAAGATGAAGATTAGGGAAAACTCATCCAAATCCAGAGTTGGAACCAAAAAGTATAGCCCAATGAAGATGAATCCCAATCTCATTGTGGAAAATGGTTGGCACCAGGGTATTCAACAAGATGGTCTTGTGCATGATGGGGAAATCTATACTATTCTGTGATTAAGGAGTAGAGTAAGGAAGTAAGGCAATTTGATCACAATTCTGAGGCTCATTTTCGAAAATCTCAGGAATTAACATCTTAGAGTTAGGTGAGGGTTAGCATGTCACCTCCAACTTGGTAATAAAATAAAGTCTCATACCAAATCTCACTACACACATAGGTATTCAGTAACAAGCAGGTAAGAAGAGCCATATAATTCTCAAACTAAAGGAATTCTAGATCCTGTCCTTTCTGGTGATCCATGAGTAACACACATAAAATGTTCACGTGAGAAAAATATGATATTATTGTAGCAGGGGGTTAACCATCCACTATAAAAGATGATCAGAGATATTCCAGAGCAACAACTGGGTTCTGGGTTTAGGATTAAACATGTTCCAAAACTAACGGTAACTGTAAAGGGCTTGCTAGATTCTCATACATTGTTTACTCAAAGATGGGTGGTGTCTTTAAAGTATTTTAGTCAATAGATACATCTTGAACACCATCAATTGCATCTATGATAGCCAATTTCCAAATTTATTAGCCTAATTAGAAAGCTATAAATTTCACTACTGAAAATCCATTTCTACCTTTGATGATGATAATTAGCAAAACTTCTAGTGTTGATTGAAGATAAAAGTAGTGAAGATATTTGTCATAGCCATCCCTGGAATGGGCTTTTCATTTTTTATTTTTTTAGGATTATTATTTTATATATTTATTTAGTTAGTTAGTTTTGGTCACTAAATTAATTTTATTTTTAATTTTTTAATTGAAGTATACTTGATTTACAATGTTGTGCTAATTTCTGCTAAACAGCATAGTAGTATAAAATATATTTATTTTAAAATATAAAATATATTTATTAAAAAAATTAAGTATAGTTGATTTACAATGTTCTTATTTCTGCTGCAACACAAAGTGACCCAGTCATATATACATACATACATACCCTTTCTTCAATTATCTTCCATCATTGTCTGTCCCAAGAGACTGGATATATTTCCTTGTGCTGTATAGCAGGACCTCATTGCTTATCCTGGAATGGCCTTTTAAATTCATTGTTACCTCACCATTCCTGGGATATGGATTTTTGATTAGGATCACTGATGGCTCCTAAGGGTAGATTAAAATGGACACATTTGAATCAAGAAGCCTGGGCTGAAGTATTTTAAAGAAAATTACAGTATTTCTTCAGCGATCCACTGGTTGTTTAGTAGCATGTTGTTTAGTCTCCACGTGTTTGTGTTTTTTGCAGTTTTTTTCTTGTTGATTTCCAGTCATATAACGTTGTGGTCGGAAAAGATGCTTGATATGATTTCAATTTTCTTAAAGTTACCAAGGCTTGATTTGTAGCCCAGGATGTGATCAATGTTAGAGAATGTTCCATGTGCACTTGAGAAGAATGTGTATTCTTGTTGCTTTTGGATGGAATGTCCTATAAATATCTATTAAGTCCATCTGGTTTGATGCGTCATTCAGGGCCTGTGTTTCCTTATTGATTTTCTGTCTGGTTGATCTGTCCATTGCTGTAAGTGGGGTGTTAAAGTCCCCCACTATGATTGTGTTATTGTCGATTTGTCCTTTCAATGTTGTTAGCAGTTGCCTTATATATTGTGGTGAACCTGTGTTGGGTGTGTAGATATTTAAAATTGCTATATCTTCTTCTTGGATTGATCCTTTGATAATTAGGTAGTTACCTTCCTTGTCTCTTAAAATATTCATTTTAAAGTCTATTTTGTCTGATATGAGTATTGTTATTCCAGCTTTCTTTTGATCCCGTTTGCATGGAATATTTTCTTCCATCCTCTCACTTTCAATTTGTGTGTGTCCATAGAAGTGAAGTGGGTCTCTTGAAGACAGCATATATATGGATCTTGTTTTTGTATCCATTCAGCCAGCCTGTGTCTTTTGGTTGGGGTGTTAAGTCCATGGACACTTAAGGTAATTATTGATATGTATGTTCTTACTGCCATTTTATTAATTGCTTTGGATTTGTTTTTGTTGCTTTTTTTCTTCTCTTCTCTTGTTCTCTCCTCTTCTGGCTTGATGACTATCTTTAGTGTTGTATTTGAGTTGATTTTTCTTTGTGTATCAACTGTAGATTTTTGGTTTGCAGTCATTCTGAAGTTTTGATATAAGAGTCTATATGTATATGAGATTATTTTAAGTTGTTGTTCTCTTAATTACAAGTTCATCTCCAGTGACCTGCATTTGCACCCACCTCTTCTCATGATTTCTGATTTTGGTGGCATAATTGTGCATGGATGATTTTGCATCTTTACTGTATATATACCTTTACTGGTAAGCTTTGTCATTTGTGGTATTTTTGTTTCATGTTGCTGTCTTTTATGCCTAGAGAAGTTTCTTTAGTATTTGTTGTAAGGCTGGTTTAGTTACTGAATTCTCTCAGCTTTTGCTTATCTGTAATGCTTTTGATTTCTCTTTCGAATCTGAATGAGAGCTTTGCTGGGTAAAATAATCTTGGTTGGAGGTTTTTTCCTTTTATCACATTAAGTATATCGTGTCACTCCCTTCTGGCCTGCAGAGTTTCTGCTGAAAAATCTGCCAATAACCTTATCAGGGTTCCCTTGTATGTTATTTGTTTCTTTTCCCTAGCTGCTTTCATGATTTTCTGTCTTAATTTTGGTCAGTTTGATTAATATGTGTCTCAGGGTGTTCCTCCTTGGGTTTATTTTATATGGTACTTCCTGGATTTGAGTGAGTGATTCCTTCCCCATGTTAGGGAAGTTTTCAGCTATTATCTCTTGGAATATTGTTTCTGTCCCCTTCTCTCTCTTTCTCCTTCTTGGAGCCCTATAATACAGATGTTGGTACATTTAACATTACCCCAGAGTTCTCTGAGACTCTCTTCATTTGTTTTCAATCTTTTTTTTCTTTTCTGTTCTGCATCCGTAATTTCTACTCATCTGTCCTCTACCTCGTTTATTCATTCTTCTGCCTCCTGTATTCTGCTGTTGGCTGCTTCTAGTGAGTTTTCAATTTCAGTTATTGTATTTTGCATCTCTTCTTGTTTCAGTTTTACATCTTGTATCTCTTTGCTCAGTGTTTCCTGTAAGTTATCCATCTTTGCCTCCAGTTTATTTCCAATGTCTTGCACCATCTTCTGCATCAACAGTCTAAAGTCTTTTTCCTGGAGGCTAAGAATCTCCTCATTGCTTAGCTTATTGTCTGGGGTTTTTTTCTTTCCCCCTTATTTGAGTTATAGTTTTCTGTCTTTTCATTTTTGTAGGTTTTTGGTGTGGTGACCTTTTTACAGATAATAGAGTTATAGCCTCTCTTACTTCTGGTGTCTGTCCCCCTTGTGGCTGAAGTTGGTATGGGGACTTGATGTAGGCTTCCTGATGGGAGGGGCTGATGCCTGCCCACTGGTAGGTGGAGCAGATTCTAATCCCTCTGGTGGGTGGGACTTTGTCTCTGGATGGGATTAGAGGCAGCTGTGTGCCTGAGGGCTCTTTAGGCAGCCTGTTTACTGAGGGGTGGGGCTGTGATCCCTCCTGGATTGTTGTTTGCCTTGGGGCTTGTCAGCACTGACTGATGGGTGGGGCCAGATTTTCCCAAAATGGCCACCTCCAGAGAAAGGCATGCTGCTGAATATTCCTGAGAGCTTTGCTTTCAATGACCTTCCCTCACAACAAGCCACATTCACTCCTGTTTTCTCAGGATGTCCTCCAAGAACTTTAGCCAGTTTTGACCCAGATTCCTATAGAGACTTTGCTTTGCCCTGGGACCCAGTGCACGTGAAAGTCTGTGTGCACCTTTTAAGAATGGGGTCTCTGTTTCACCTAGTCCCATGGAGCTCCTGCACACAAGCCCCACTGGCCTTCAATGCCAGATGCTCCAGGGGCTCTTTCTCCCAGTGCTGGATTCCCACACATGTGAGTTTGATGTGAGGCTCAGACATTCACGCCTGTAGGTGTTTCTCTGTTAACCAGTTACTTTCCAGTCCTTGGGGCTTCCCATCAGGGAGGTATGGGGTTGCTTATATCATGTAATCACCCCTCCTACCTCTTGATGTGGCCTCCTTTTGTCTTCTGGTGTAGTTTAAGGTTTCTGGTCCATTTGGTTGAAGACTGCTCAGCCTTTAGTTGTGAATTTTGTTGTTTTTAGGAGAGAAGTTGAGCTCCAGTCCTTCTATTCTGCCATCTTAATCCTATTGATTGTTTTCCAATATATTTAATTTTATGAATTTATAAACATTCTGAGATGTGTCCACAGGCTGCTTAAGGATTTCATAGCATAAAAAATGTTAAGAACTCATGAGTCTGTGTGTGTGTGTGTGTGTGTGTGTGTGTGTGTTGGAAGACCTCTGTGAGGACTAAGATGTTGAGTGAAGCTAAGCTGAGTTAAGTCATCAGAAGATTCATCAGCCTGCAACAGGGGGAGTTGGAGAAGATGCTAGGGTATGAGGCAGGAGCCAGCCCCACCATTTCTATCCAAATGAGATCAAGTGAAATTAAACCACAAGGGGAAAAGCTGCCACAAGTGGCTAATATCCTTGGTTGGGGTATATAAAAGCCCTTGGACTATACGGATATGAACCTCATCTAACAAAGCAGCTCATCCTTTTCTTTTAGAGTCCACATCTCAAAATTGTGTCTTAGAAGCCAACTCTCAGGCCTAGATTCAAGGGCAAGTAGTTTATTTAGGATGTGATCTCAGGAGACACAGTAGAGGAGCTGGGGAATGAAGCAAAGAATGGAATCCAGACAGTAAGGTTGTATTATTACTACTGCAGGCAATGGTAGTTAATCTCACTGGGGGATCTTGGGACACAGAGCAGGATAGCCCCTCAGAGATAAACCCACCTGAGGTACAAGGGTGCTGAGAAATTTAGGCATCAGTTTTAGTCAGTCACTGCTCAAAGGCTGTTCTTATAGGAGGCATTTATTTCTTTGCATTTCTGGCCTGATGTTTATTTGGGAGAGGAGAAATGCTGAGGAGTTGAAGTCCAGAGAAAGGCCAAGGGCAAAGAGAGGCAGATGCTAGCAGTTGGCAGGGCACTGAAATGGTGAGGGCTGAGGGGATATGGGTGTGGTGGGAGTGGTGGGGGGAGATCTACCATACTTGATAAATAAGAGTTCAACTAACTCTACCTAATAGATTGTCAGAAGTCAGATTAAGGAGGAATTCAGATTTTGTGCACCTCCCTTCTGGTTTCAGCTTTCTTATCCACTACTGTGGCCCTCCTCTGTGGCAAAGAGAAAGAAGTAGAAAGTCAAAAATTTCTTCTCCAAAATGGTTTTTTATAGTTCCCAGAGTCTGAGCAGTATATCCCTGGCTGAAACCAGAAGTAAACATTGAGGCTATTCCCAAAGACTGCAGTGCTATTTGTCTTCATTACCAGTGGGGGTATAGTGGAGGGGAATTAACTGAAGGTTGAACATAGAAGGTGCTTTCAGAACCACTTCTTACTAGGCAAAGGAGGGAGATTCCTCTGTTCAGCTCAGAGCTCACACTGTTGTCCATCCTCTTGGATGACTCAGGAGAATGGATCTCTTCAAAGGCATTAAAGGGGCCTGTGGAAGGAAAAATGGTTTTAAAAGCATGATGAAATTAAGAGGAAAACAAAACAAAACTCCTGGTGTCTGTGCTCTGAAACATCATCCAACTCCTGAAAGTGCGTCAAGCACAGCCTTTCGCTTGAGAGTGCTTATGGTCCTGGCATTCTTTCCTCCTTGAAAATTGAGAAAGCCATCCCTATACCCAGGTCACTGAATAAGAAAGTTTATTTTGCTACTACTGATATTGATTTTGCCCTGACCACAAAATGCGAGATTTCTTTGAGAATCCACAAAGACTTGAATTTTAGAAGGTGAAAGTTTTTTTTCTTTGAATAATACATCATTATTATTACCCAAACTGCTCTTTTCTGGATAAATGTATGAAGTCTAGAAAACATTTTAAAGCTGTCATCCTAGGGTACTAGTCCTTGCTAAATGGAATATGATAAGGCTCTTGCTGTAGGTGGGCCTCCAAAGTTTTAACGGGGTTAGAAAAGAAGGAATTAACCCTTTATAATCTGAAAATTGGGGTGTGAAGTTGGTTTTTGCCTTTAAAAAATAAAAAACATTATATAAATACATTTTAAAAAATAAAAAATAAAAAAATAAAAAATAAAATAAAAAAGGCAAGTCTTGTTTTCAAAGGCTTTAAATCTAAAACAAGACTTGCCTTTTTTTAAAAGGCAAAAATCGTCCTCAAAACACACTTTTCAGATTATAAAGGGTTAATTAATTCTCTTCTGACCTGATTAAAACTTTGGAGGCCTACCCGCAGCAAAAGGCTTATCATATTCCATTTAGCAAGGACTAGCCCCATAGGATTCCAAACTTATGGTAACCAAAGGGGAAACATTGGCGGAAGGACGAATTAGGAGGTTGGGATTAACATATACACACTACTATATGTAAAATAGACAAGTAACAAGGACCTACTATAGAGCACAGGGAAATATACTCAATATTGTGTAATAACCTATATGGCAAAAGAATCTGAAAAAGAATGGATATAACTGAATGGTATAAATGAATCACTTTGAAACTAACACGACACTGTAAATCAACTACACTTCAGTAAAATAAAATAATAAAAATAAAAGGCAAGTTTTTAAGACTATCCAGAAGTCTTTAGAACATATATGGGCTCAGAAGCAAGGTTTCTTGTGAATGCATGTTTCTAAATGCTTCTATTGACACTTTCCAATCAAGGATCACTAGCGAGAAGAACACATTAACCAGAAGTGGCAGTGAGGATTCACAAATACAAATGGAGAGGTTTTTTTTTTTCTCACTAAGTAATTGAAAATATCTTTATAGTCATCACTGAAACTCTTCTTTTAGTTCTAGAGGTCAGAGTTTACCTGCTATTATTGTCTAGGTATGTACCTAGTATTTTTAGTAGGTTCTTTGGTTTGAAATGATAATAAGAAGACCTGTCATTTTAAAGAAGAAAAGTCACTGATGATTTATTAGGAATTAGGTAGGCTTCATTTATCTGAATGCTGATGCCAAAATGAGGAAAGAATGTAACATATATTTCATCCAAATTGGCCTGTGATAATATTCAACAAAGTATCCACCTGTCTTTATGTCCGTCTAGCTGAGGATTTCACAATTTTTTTATTTTTAAATTTTTGTTGTGGCTTTGATTTAGGTCAGCTTTTAAGGACATGTGCATAAGGATGTGACTCAAGGGAAGTGGTTCAATCTGGCCTTGGAGAAGTCACTGAGAAAAAGGGTCACTTAACTGTAAAATGATGACTTCTCTGAGGTCCTTTCCTCAATTACAGCAAGTGTTCTGTTTATATTATTTACCTTTGTACTTATCTCCTGGTGAATAAGCTAGTCAGAGGGGAAAGGAAGGCTCTGAAAAGGAGGAAGAAAGAAAAATAGAAAGGAAGAATATTTTACCGCTTTCCTCTGGAAGTAGTTTTTTGTTTGTTTGTTTTTAGCTCAATTCTGATTTACAGTAAAAAAGGAGGCAGCTAACCTAGTTCATTATTTATTTTACACCTAAGATGGCTATATGAACACTGTTTCTCAGATTTCCCTCAACAGCTGCAACATTTTCTCTAGGACTTCAGTCTGGAATACAAATGGGAGGTTGAATGGAAGATATATTTGGAACAGGATGACAGCAATTTTACTACAGGACTAGACCTTCAGGAACATGCATCTCCTTTCCCTTATTTTCTCAAAATGTAGAGAGCCGGCATTGAAGACAAATTACCAGTATACTGCATCAGTGTAGTAATGATTCAGCTGACTAGGCCAATATATATTTCTTCTGATAGACTAGGAAGGTACTTTTGGTTTCAGGACTACTGGTTAAATGGTTTTCTTTTTTATTACCTCTAATCCAGAAGGTTCTATGTAACAGCCCTTAAGTTGGTTGCACATAAACTCACATGCCTCTTTAAAGTAGACTCTAACTTATAAGTAAAATTTTGGTGGGTATAAGCCTATAGATTGTTTTGGTCCTTAATGAAGACCAAGTTTTTCAGTATTAAAACTCAACACAGTTAAAAATAGTACCCCATTAAGGTTTTAAACTGTCAGTCTTGATCCTAGTTAATTAAACTTAAATACTTAACTTTAATTGAATTGTTTTTCTTTCAGTATATCATATAAAAATGTTATCATTAACATTCACTCAATCTGAGGTCTTCAGTGTAGCCAGTTGCTAGTGAGCAGCATGTCTGTAGAACCAAAGAGTCTCTGAATTAAGAATACTGTCCATAATCAGTCCTACTAAATTGCAGATAAAATGTCAGCCCATCTCACATGGACTTAGTATTTTCTGGAAAATTCATTAAATTATCTCCAGAAAGAAAGGCAAAAGGGCACATTTCTCTATACTGACGGAAATCAGATTTAAAAGAAGAAAAAAAAGACTCTAAGAGCCAGGGATGGAATGGATGGTATCCCACTTTCTAAATGTCTATACACTGAGGACAGGATTGATAGTCTTATTAGTCTGTTTTTTGTGTACTTAAAACATCCCAAGTCTCTGGTGCTAAAAGATTTATACATCATTTTATATTTATAACTCATTTCTATTCATTATTCTTCAGGGTAGATGCAAGCAGGTTGTTCTGGAACTGGCCCCAGGTTTCAGAGAAGATGACAGCCACTGAGAGATTATGTGATGGGATAGAAGCTTGCATGTGGCAGCAGTATGGTTATAATTAACTGGGTTTTTATTGTCTCAGAATATGTGGTCAGAAGAGAAAGAGAAATTTTAGAGATTCAGAAGATTATGCTCAGATTAGATAAATTCCTCCAAACTTTGGTGGCTAGAACCCTACTCATTATTGCCAGATCCTTAGAAGTCTACACCTCATTAGGAGCCATTAGAAGTCTCCTTGGGTCTATGTATTGTAGCTACTAAATTAGGGCATAGTTAGAGGAGATGGTTGCTGTTTATCAGCCCTGAACCCCCTCTCCATGTCATCACTCCCTGACATCATATATTTAAAGATAGAAAGAAGACACCAATATAACAATATAATAAAGACTTACCTATCAGGAAATGGAATGTAATTGTGATTTTTATACACTTTTAAGAAATAGGAGACAAGTGGGTGCTCTACTACAATGATCATCTTAAAACTTAGTGTGCTGGAAATTGCACAGAAAAGGAAAGTTAACAATCACAATTTCTTCCTGTAAGAATGGCTTTGCTCACATGTTATTGCTTTTGGTAGCAACATCCTATGAAATTGTCTTGCCATTGTTTCTAAAAATACTTTCTTTGAGGATACTGCTCTTTGAGGTTAAAAATTAATTGTGGTAAAATACACATAACTGTATAAAACTTACTATCTGAAGTATTTTTTTGGTGTGACTGGCTTATTTCACTTATAATGTCATCAAGGTTTATTCATGTTATAATACATTTCAGAATTTTCTTCCTTTTTAAGGTTGAGTAATAATCCGCTGTATGTTTATAAAACATTTTGTTTATCCATTCATCAAGAGGTGGATGGTTGGGTTGCTGTTCTACCTTTTGCTACTGTTAATAATACCACTATACATGGGTATACAAAGATCTCTTTGAGACTCTGCTTTCAATTATTTTGGGTATACACTCAGAAGTGAAATTTCTGGACAATATGGTAATTCTATTTTTAATTTTTTGAAAAATTGAACATCTGTTTTCCATAATGGTTGTACCATTTTACATTCCTACCAGTAGTGCACAAAGGTTCCAATTTATCCATGACCTCACCAATGTTTGTTATTTACTGCTTCTTTAGTACTAGCCATCCCAATGGGTGTGAGGTAGTATTTAACTGTGATTTTGATTTGCATTTAACTAATTATCAGTGGTGTTGAACATCTTCTTATGTGCTTGTTGGTTTTCTTTTTTTCTTTTTGTAATCTTCTTTGGAGAAATGTCTATTCTAGCCCTTTGCCTGTTTTTAAATCCAGGCTTTTGTTGTTGTTGAGATATGTGAAATTTTGTGGTAAAAGTTCCCATGGTCAAAGAGTATGGGAAACCCTGTTTTTTTTTTCACCTTCTTAAAGATCTGCAGTGTACCTGCATCATGTTAAAGGCTCTGGGAATTACTACAGTAAATAAAGTTGCTAATTCTGTGTTACACAGTATTTTCCATATATAACTACCGTAGAATCCTTCTACACTGAATGCTTATTCCCATCTTGAGCCGGTAGGTAGCTGCTGAATGCAATTCATGGTAAGCTCTTCTAAGGGTTTAAGAAAATAGTTCATGAAGAAACATTTCTATATGAGAAGGAATAGCTGCTGTAGCAGGCTTCATCACACTGTCTCCCACCCAGATGATCTTTTCTCTTTCATCACTTTGCAGATATTTATTGAGTGCTGACTCAGTATTGGGGCTATGGAAAAAATAAGTTTTAGCCACTTACTTCAAGAATCTCGATGGGGAGGTAAATAATCACTGTAGGTGCTGTGATAATGGCAAGGCCCATTATCTTAGGCTGTTTGGACACAAGTAACAGAAAGAAAATCAAACTAGCTTTAGCGAAAGAGAGGGATATGCTATCAGGATAGAGAGGTGTCTCATGAAACTCAAGGGCAGGAATGCAGCCAGTTTAAGGAAAGACATGGAAAGCAGCCAGGACTTTCTATTTGTCTTTTCTTCTCTCTGAGGATCTGTATAAATCTTCCACTATGCACTTTATATGACTGCCACAAAACTTTTTATTTTACATATTATTATAGTTGTATGCGCTTGCAGAGAATATTTTTTTAAGTACCAAGTTCTGAGTAAAATTTTTTAAAATTACTTTTCTTTCATTTATTCCTTCTTCACATGCTTCCTTTCTTTATTTTGATGGAAGTTTCTAATCTACATCATCTTCCTTCTCCCTGAAGAGCTTCTTTTAATATTTCTTGTAAGGCAAGTCTGCTGATAATGAATTATCTCAATTATTACTTGTATGGAAAAGTATTTTTCTTTCACTTTTGAAGGATAATTTTGCTGGATATAAAATTCTGAGCTGGTGTTTGATTCTTTCAGCCCTTTAAATATTTCATTCTGCTCTCTTCTTGCATAGTTTCTGACAAGATGTATACTATAATTCTTATCCTTGTTCCTCTAGATAAAATTTTCCCCTCTCTGGCTTTTTGCATATTTTCTTTGTTTTTGGATTTCTGCAGTTTGAATATAATATAAATAGGTATGATGTTTTTGATATTCAACTGTTTGATGTTTTCCAAACTTCCTGGATCAGATTGTGGTTATAAAACACACATTAACAAATTTAAAAGAAATGGTATACTCTGAGTTATATTACTCAGACTGCACTGGAATTGAATTAAAAATCATGAAGAAAAAATAGCTGGAAAATCTCCAAATATTACGAAATTAAACAACATACCACAAAGGTCAAAGTCTCAAGGGAAATGAAAACCTATTTAGAACTAAATGAAAATAAAAATATAACATCAAAATTTGTGAGATATGGCAAAAGGAATACGTAGAGGGAAATTTATAGCAGTAAAAGTACATATTGGAAAAGAAGAAAGTGCTAAAACCAATACTCTAAGTAAGCATTTACTTTAGGAAATTGAGAACGCCTAAAGCAAGAAGAAAAAATATAATACAAATTAGACCAGAAATCAATGAAATTAAAATCAGGAAAATAATAGAGATCAATGAAACCAAAGTTTGTTCTTTGAAGAGATATAAAATATTAATAAATCTCTCCAGGCTAACCAAGAAAAAATGAGAAGGCAATAAATTATTAGCATTAGAAATTAAATGGGAAACATTACTAATACCATGGACATTAAAAGTATAATAAAGGATGACAATAAAAATTCAGTGTCTCTCTAAATGCAATAACATAGAGGAAATAAACAAGTTCCTTGAAATCCACAGACTACTAAAATTCACAAGGAGAAATAGATTATCCGAATAGGGATATATATTTTAAAGAAATCGAAATCATAATTAATATCCTCCCTCAAAAAAAAAAAAAAAAAAAGGCCCAGGACCAGATGGTTTCACTTGTGAAATCTATCAAGTATTTAAGGATGAAGGGATACCAATTCTCCATAACCTCTTCCAGAAAATAGATGCAAAAGAAACACTTTCTAACTCATTCTATGAGGCCAGCATTACTCTAATATAAAAACCAGATAAACACATTATGAGAAACGAAAACTACAGATCATTATCTCTTATGAAAGTAGATACAAAATTCCTTAACACAATACTGCACACTGTATAAAAGAATTTTAACACTATGACTAAATGAAATTTATTCTTGCTTTGTAAATGTAATATATTTTAAAAAATCAATTCAATAATACACATCCAGAAGCTAAATAAGAAAAATCATATTATTATATAAATTGATACAGAAAAAATTGTATAAAATCCAATAACCATTCACAATAAAAATTCTCATCAAACTATAAATAGAAGGGAACTTCCTAAACTTGATAATAACAGCTACAAAATATCTACAGCTGATATTATACCTAATGGTGATAAACTGGACAATTCTACCTCTAAGACTGGGAACAAAGCAAGGATGTCCTATCTCATTTATCCTATTCAATATTATAGTGGAAGTTCTAATCAGTGCAAAAAGACAAGAAAATCAAGTAAATATTATATCTACTGGGAAGAAAATATAAAACTACCTTTGTTTGCAAATGACATAATTACCTGTGCAGAAAATTTCAAAGAATAAAAAATAAAAAAAACTCCTGGATCTACCTGCTGAACAGCATTGAGAACTATGTCTAGATACTCATGTTGCAACAGAACAAAGGGTGGGGGAAAAATGTAATTGTAATGTATACATGTAAGGATAACCTGACCCCCTTGCTGTACAGTGGGAAAAAAAAAAAAACTCCTGGATCTAAAAGTAAGTATACATCAAGGTTGTATGATGCAAGTTTAATATACAAAAGTCAATTGCTTTCCTACATGTGGGAAATCAACAATTAGAATTTGAAAATTTAAAAAATACCATTTACAATAGCACTAGGAAAAATGGAATAACTAGGGTTAAGTCTGAAAAAAGTTAAGTTGTATATGCCAAAACTACAAAAATCTAATGAAAGAAACAAAAAATGATCTAAATGGAGAGATATTCTATGTTCGTGGATTGGAAGACTTAGCATTATTAAAATGTCACTTCTGGAGTTCCCATCATGGTGCAGCAGAAATGAATCTGACTAGGAATCATGAGGTTGCGGGTTCCATCCCTGGCCTTGCTCAGTGGGTTGTTGTGAGCTGTGGTGTAGACTGCAAACACGACTCTGATCCTGCATTGCTATGGCTGTGGTGTAGGCTGGCAGATGTAGCTCCAATTTGACCCCTACCTGGGAAACTCCACATGCCATGGGTGCGGCCCTAAAAAGCAAACAATAAAAACAATAAACCAAAATCAAGCAAACAAAAAAGATGTCACTTCTTCTCAAATTGACCTATAGAGTCAATACAATCCCTATCAAAATCCCAAAAAGCCATTTTGTAATTAACAATTTGATTCGAAAGTTTATATAGAAATACAAAACCTAGAACAGTCAGTACAATAGTGAAGAACAAGAACAATGTGGAGGATTCACACTACCCAACTTTCAAGACTTACTATAAAGCTGTAGTAATCAAGAGAGCATAGCACTTGCAAAATAATAAATAGATAAATGGAACAGAATAGAGACCCCAGAATTACCCATACAAATACAGTTCACTGATCTTTGGCAAAAGATTAGAGACAATTCAATGAAGAAAGGATGGTCTTTTAAGCAAATGGTGATGAGATAAATGGGATAATAGGGTATCCATGTGTATAATAATAATATCGTCATTTAGCTATGGGCCCAACAGCTTTCACAAAATTAAATCAAAGTGGTTCATAGACTTGAAAATAAAAGTGAGTTCCTGTTGTATCCAGCAGTAACAAACCCACCTACTATCCATGAGGATGTGGGTTCGATCCCTGGCCTTACTCAGTGGGTTAAGGATCCAGCATTGCCATGAGCTGTGGTGTAGGTGGCAGATGTGGCACAGATCCTGCACTGCTGTGGTTGTGGTGTAGGCCAGCAGCTACAGCTCTGATTCGACCCCTAGCCTGGGAACTTCCATGTGCCATGGGTGAGACCCTAAAAAGACACAAACACACAAAAAAAGTGGATCATAGACTTGAATATAGAATAGACAACTATAAAACCTCTAGAAGGGAATATAGGAAAAAAAATCTAGGTGATCTTTGGTTTGGTGATATATTTTCAGATACAACATAAAAGAGAAAAAATTGGTAAGTTGGACTTAAATTAAAAACTTCTGCTGTACTAAAGATCCAAAGAGAGAGATGGACAAAGAAGATATACAGTTGGTAAATAAGCACATGAAATTATCACTTATCATTAGGGAACTGCAAATTAAAACAAAAATGTGATACCACTATATACTTATTAGAATGGCTAGATGTGGAAATTCTGGTGATCTAATGTATAGCATGGTTAAATTATTTAATACTGCATTGTATATTTGAAAGTTACTAAGGGAGTAGATCTAACTAACTAACTTCATTGTGGCAATCAGTTCACAATATAAATGTAGTCTATCAGATCATCACGATGTACACCTTAAATTTACACAATGTTATATGTTAAATATATCTCAATAAAGCTATAAAAATGGCTAGAATAAAAAAATGACAACACTAACAGTTGGTGAGGATGTGAAGTAACAGAAAGTCTCGGTCATTGCTGAATAATGTTATAGCCACTTGTGAAAACAGTGTCTTACAAAGGTAAGCATAATCTTGATTCAGCCATCATATTCATAGGTATTTACGAAATTAATTTGAAAACTTATGTCTGCAGAAAAATAGGCATGTGAAGGTTTAAAGTAGCTTTATTCATACTTGCCAAAAACTGGAAATAATCAGGAAGTTTTTCAATAAGTCAATGGATAAACAAACCTTGATACATCCATGTAATAAAATATTATCCAATGATAAAAAAATATGAGCTGTGAAACCATGAAAAGACAGAGGTGAATATTAAATGCATACTGGAAACTAAAAAGGAGCCAAGCTTATTCTAATCTTATATAATTCCTAATTGTATCACCTTTTGAAAAAGCAAAACTATAGAGATATTAAACTTTCTGAATGGTCTCTAAAGTTGAATAGATAAAACATAGGGAATTTTTTGTGAAACTATTCTGTATGATACTATAATAGTGGACATGGACACATGAATTTGTCAAATGAAATGAAATTTGCAGCACACATACACAGTGAACCTTAATGTATCCAAATTAAAAACAAAATCATTTAGGAGGTCAAGGAATCCCAGGGGCGATGTATAATATGACAAGATAATCTAACCACATCACAAATGTGTGAAACAACTTCACTAAAAGTGCATGGGAGGGACAGTAGTGACCTGAGTAATTTTGGAAATGAGTAGAAAGAAACTGTACATAACCACTCCATTTTACTATGGAAGTATAGGTTAAGAATTCTGGTACCACTACACATTGATACTGGAATTGAAAAATGAAGTAAATAGCAGATGGTGGAAGCCAGGTTTCTCAATGTTAGAGTCGGAGTTTATAGTTAAACAAGGGGAGGAGGTTAGAATGATTTTGCTGGTAATTGATTAGAGCTCAGGACATCAGTATGAACTTATGTTCAGGTTAATATAGAGACAGATGGTTACACATCAAAAAATTATAGATATGTGTATATGCCCAGAATAGGAATACACATATATTCCCTTACTCTACCAGTTGAGAGGACATAGGAGCAATGATACCTCAGTAGCAATAAGCACACCTAGCACCCAGGTATTGGTTTCTAATACCATGCTCTAATAAAAGGAACCAGGCCTCCTTAGAGAAATGGCTATTTCAGCATTTGGGCAGGCAAAACAGAAGACGAGGCTGGATCATCTTACAGTGCCAAAAACTAAGCAAGTACTCAACAAAGAAAAAAAAGAAATCCAAAAAGATTTGTATATTTGGATATGTCAAAGGAACATAGGAGCCAGAGAGTCCTTTTCAAAAAGACATTTTATATATATATAAATGGAGGAGAAACTAAGTGGAGGAGAAAAGACAATTCTCCCATGAAGAATTCCGAATAATTTATGCAGATATTCTGTGCTCAATTAATGTAGCATCACTCCCCACTCCTTAAGTGTGGAGTGTGCATGGTGACTCCCTTCCAAACATCATAGTACAGAAAATACAAAAGAGGGAAAGAAGAGTAACTTTATTTATTTATTTGGCCACACACATGCCTGTGGCACATGAAAGTTCCAGGGCCAGGAATCAAACCAACAACACAGCAGTGATGCTAGATCCTTAACCTACTGAGGCACTAGGGAACTCCAAGAAAACTAACTTTAGAGTGGAGACAAACACTACCTCAGTTAAATGATCAAGGTCAGCATCAACAGCAATGTCATACTGATAGTATACTGTAGTCATGATACTGTGTGATGAAAATACCGCTTTACTTCTGTGATCTTCCTTCCAAAAACCTGTAACACCAGACTAATCTTTTTTTTTTTTTTTTTTTTTTTTGTCTTTTTAGGGCTGTACCCACGGTATATGGAGGTTCCCAGGCTAGGGGTCTATGTTCCTAGACAGATTCATTCCCGCTGTGCCACAACGGGAACTCCAACACCAGACTAATCTTAAGAAAACATCAGAGAGATTTCAAATGAGGAACAGTAGTTCTCAAAATTCTCAAGGTCACCAAAAACAAGAGCATCTAAGGAACAACTTAGAGAAGCCCAAGGAGATATAATGACTAAATGTAACATGGTCTCCTGGATGGGGTCCTGGAATAGAAAAAGGACATTAGGGACAAGTTAAAGGAATCTGAGTGAAGTTTGGACATTAATAATAGTGTGTCAATACTGGTTCATTAATTGTAAGAAAGGTACAAATGTAATATATTCATAATGGGGGAAATGGGGGTTTAGTGTATATGGGAACTCTATACTCTCTTTATAATTTTTCTGTACATCTAAAATTGTTCTAAAATACAAAGTTAAAAAAACCTTTCCTGACCCTACTTTAAGTGAAAGAAAAAAGGAAGCAATTGGTTTGTGCACTATTTTATGGGAGGATAAAAAAAAAAAAAGTGAACTTGTTAAAGGAAGATAAGATGATTTGAGATTATCTCCAACTATTGAAGAGTCAGGTTTAAACCCTGATTCCCCTCCATGCAAAATTAACTATCTTTCGGCGTGGGAAGATAGCATATTGCTCAGCATAGGAAATTGGAAAGAAATATACAAAATATTGTGATATTCAATGCAAAACAGTTACTTGCAAATATGTGACAGGGATTCATTACATAAATCCTTTACTTTTAAAACTGCAATTTAATTTCCCAATTTTATTATATTTAAAGGAGAGAAGTATTTGTTTATAGAAATGGATTCTTATCAATAAATGGAATTAAATGTGAATAAGGGACCCTTCTGATACCAGGCAAAAATTGGGAAAAATTTATTGCATAAGGTAAATGCAATGGAAAATTCATTACTTTTTTTGAAGTAACCCCACAGAGTTAATTCCTTCACGGTCCTGAAGGCTTTTGCTTTGAAATTCATTTTATTGACCTAAAGCTTAAACTGCAGGGTGACGCAGAGATAATTGACAGGAGGGAAAGAACATCACGCTAGCATTGTCACGTATGTCCTCACTCATTCCCTTGTTAAAAGATGCATTATGTAAATGTATCCACCACAGAATTTTGCTAGCATTTTTAAAATATTTTTAGTCTCTGGTAAAGTATCACCCATGTTTGTCAAAGAGAACGGGTAAAATCCATCCTTTCAAATGGTTCAGTGATTATGTCCCTACACTTTAATTTCTGCCTGAAATTCAAGCCCTCATAAAAGGTTTTAAAACCTAGAGGTAGTTTTACTTTGTACCTGGCTCATGTATATAATGTGGGTTTAGAAAAAATAAAGAATATTTAGAAGCAGGAAATAGATGTAATTAGACTCTGAGACACGTTTCTTTAGAGAAGTGCTTTTCCAAAGTTACCTTGCAGCTGCAATCTCCATCACACCAGCCAAATAAATAATCAATTATCCATCCAGTTATGTATATGTCAATCAAAACATAAAAAACACAGAGAGGGACAGGTGAAGAGTTGAAAGTAGCAACAGCATGTTAGACTATTCATTAATCAGAATCCAGATTACTCTTCAATTAAACACTGTGGAAATTACAGGTGAAGGAGTGGTCATCTACCTCTGATGGAGTGGTTAAAGTATTTCTCAATGAAACAGATTATTCTTGTGAATGGTTCTTACAGAGCATGTAAGAAAGCATCTATGCTGGAAGGAATAAAAAGTATGGTGGGCTTTTATGAAAAATAGATGCAAATGATGAATAAATTAAAAATGACTTCAGTTTACCTTTGAGCTGATGTTATCCATACTTTAATATCAGCCTTTACTAATGGGATCCCCTGAGAATTGATTCTCTGTTTTAAGGCCATAGAGAGAACCCAATTAATACAGAGGACACATAAAAACTAATTTGAAAAAATGCGCTATGTCCTTGGGTTTTGGAGATTTAAAAAACTAGCTTTTGGTTCTTTATTTGTAGTGTTTTCCTAGCATTAAAGGAAAAATAGAATCTTGTTTTATAGTCTTAAAACTCTCTCATATTTGTTCTTTTTAATATTGATATATTCAAAGAGAAAGTAATTTGAACAAAATAAATTATGGACATGATCTCAATTGACTTTTACCTTGTGTTTCCCAGAACCCAGAGCTATTCTGCAAGCCTGTTTTCTTTTAAATCTGCGCATGTACCACATAAAACAGCTCATTATAAATGAATCAGAACTGGATCATTCCAGGATATACACATTTTGGAGAAGGACTTAAAAATTAAAATCCTGGATAAAACTTTGGTCAGTTTCATTTATATTTAAAGTGTAATTTGAAATGCTTTCTTACAGCAAAAGAGTAATTAAAGCTCTTTATTTTTATTTTTTTGTCTTTTTGCTCTTTATTTTTAAAAAGGGAGGGGGGATTGACTCAATGTAGGTACATGTTCAGAGTCAAAACTTAGTCATGCAAGGAGATGAGGGCTTATTAACCAGAGGTAATCAATACAGGCATTAGGTCAAATAGCTGTGGAGTCAAGAGATTGTGCCTTTCTTGAGCACGCTTCTTCCCTCATCAAGCAGCTCATTAGTATGCAGCTGAAAATACCAGCACAGAGCATGCCAAAGCAGACAAAGAAACAACTCAAGGGAGATTTAAACCCCATGACTATACATATTCCCATAAAGTTTAAAGAACATAACTACTCACAGCAGGACAAAACCTCACAGCTTTTTCTCAGTGAAACAATCCACATGACCCCTGTAGCTAGAATGATGAGAAAATGAATTTGAAAATATGTGCAGAACAGTGCTGATATCTTTGGTCAAGAAATGAGAGCGGGAATCCCTTTCATCTTCCCAGATCTATAGCTTGTTCCTGATACAAAGCAGCCTAGTGAGGTTGTGAACTGGAACATCAGACTGGAGAGGCTTGGGTTGTAGGCTTATATCCACATTTCTTAACCACGACTATTTCTCTGTATTGAAAGTAAAGCAGAAGATGGTGGCCATTATCAGAATATTGAAATTTACAGAAGCAATCTTGCTTTATGTGGATATCTTGAGAAAACGTATCATTTTTTTCTTCTTACCATTAACAGTTATCAAGTATTGTGTGCTAATATGCACCAGGCTGTGCACTATGGGCTTTAGGTACATTATTCATCAAATCCTTACAAAAATATAAGAGGAAGACATTATGATAGACATGTTACAGATGAGGAAGCAGAGGCTTACAGGGGTTAACATTCTTTGTCACATATTTTACAGTCAGAAGGGACAGAATCTTACCAAATCCCAGGGGTGTGTGTGCATGAGTGCACATGCAAACGCCCTTACATCCAACATTCTTCATTTTACAGACTTACTCCCCTGCCTCAATTCTTCACATTTTGCCAACTATATGCACACTGCGCAATAGTGGAACATGTGTTTGTTATAACTTGCTCAAATTAAAGCGTCCAGGTCTGAAAAATTAAATTACTGTAGCTTGATGGTGATAGAAACATAATTGATATATGGAAATACTTATTGAAATGATTGGAAATAACCTCTGTAAAGTCAATTAATTGATTTTTGTGACATCATGACCTCACTTTTTTTTTGGCTGCATTCACGAAACACAGAAGTTCCTAGGCCAGGGATCGAATTTGAGAGGGTGAGAGGCAGCTGAGACCTGCACGGCAGCTGTGGCAATGCAGGATCCTTAGCCCACTGTGCCACAGCAGGAACTCAGCCATGATCTCATTTTTGAAGATCATTTTGCATTAATCTTTCACGCACTGACTGCAAGCAGAATGTAGCTTACATTGCTTCGCCTAAAAAAACGAGCCCAACTCTGACTTGTTTTCTCCTATTTCATTTCCTCAGAATAACTCTAGATTTATTTATTTCCCTGGATTATAAAGAGAAAAGGACAAGGCATTTTTCTTGGAGGCCAAGACAATTACATTTTGAATAAGTGAATAATACAAATATGAATCAGTAAGGGCTAAGGGCTTTATTGGAGCAATAAGCAAATAATTCCCAATTCAACACGACAAAACACTTGGCTTTAGTCATCCAAGTTCGTGACTAGGTTATTTTAATCAAATTCACTACATAATGACTTGCTTGTCCTCTATTTTGCTGGCAGCATTATTAGAACAGCTATCAATAGAAATCTTGGGAAAGTTACAAAATTAGCACTGAGATATTAGAGGTTCATGTGGAGAACCTCATTTATTCATTATACAAATGTAACTGAGTGCTTTCTGTGTAGAGACACTGTTTTAGGTGTTGAGGATATACTAGTAAACAAAACAGAATAATCCACATCCTCATGGAGCTTGCATTCTGATGAGGTAATGCATATACATAAAATACTGTATAATATTAATGCTGTGTAAAAAATAAGGCAAACAGAGAGAAAGACAAGGAATATTGAAAGTAAGGGAGTAACTTAGATATAGTAATTTTAGACAGAGTAGTCTGGTTAAAACATGTTGGCAAATTCTTTGACACATTTTCCATGGAGAGAGGAACCATATATACGATCCCCTTGAATATGGGCTAGTCTCTATGACTTGCTTGTAACCAAAAGAGTTCAATGAAATTGAAGTTGCATGATTTTTGAGGTGAGGCCATAAAAAAGCAATGTGCAAAACATTCTCTGACATCAACATCATGAATATTTTCTCAGGTCATTCTCCCAAAGCAACAGAAATAAGAGCAAAAATAAACCAATGAGACCTAATCAAACTGAGAAGCTTTTGCACAGCAAAGGAAACCCAAAAGAAAACAAAAAGACAACTTACAGAATGGGAGGAAATAGTTTCAAATGATGCAATGGACAAGGGCTTCATCTCTAGAATATACAAGCAACTTATACAACTCAACAGCAAAAAAACCAACCAATCAATGGAAAAATGGGCAAAAGACCTGAATAGACATTTCTCCAAGGAAGCTATACAGATGGCCAACAAGCACATGAAAAAATGCTCAACATCCCTGATTATTAGAGAAATGCAAATCAAAACTACCATGAGATACCACCTCACCCCAGTCAGAATGGCCATTACTAATAAGTCCACAAATAACAAGTGCTGGAGGGGCTGTGGAGAAAAGGGAACCCTCCTGCACTCTTGGTGGGAATGTAAGCTGGTACAACCACTATGGAGAATAGTATGGAGGTACCTTAGAAATCTACACACAGAACTACCATATGACCCAGAAATCCCACTCTTGGGCATATATCAGGACAAAACTTTCCTTGAAAAAGACACATGCACCCGCATGTTCATTGCAGCACTATTCACAGTAGCCAAGACATGGAAACAACCCAAAAGTCCACTGATAGATGATTGGATTAGGAAGATGCGGTGTATATATACACAATGGAATACTACTCAGCCATAAAAAAAGAATGACATAATACCATTTGAAGCAACATGGATGGAACTAGACACTCTCATACTGAGTGAAATAAATCAGAAAGAGAAAGACAAATACCATATGATATCGCTTATAACTAGAATCTAATATACAGCACAAAAGAACATTTCCACAGAAAAGAAAATCATGGACTTGGAGAATAGACTTGTGGCTGCCTGGGGGGAGGGGGAGGGAGTGGGAGGGATTGGGAGCTTGGGGTTAACGGATGCAAACTATTGCTCTTGGAATGGATTTACAATGAGATCTTGCTGTGTAGCACTGAGAACTATGTCTAGATACTTACATTGCAACAGAACAATGGGAGAAAAAAGTATGTTTACATGTATATGTAACTTGGTCCCCTTGCTGTACAGTGGGAAAAAAATAAAAAAATTTAAAAAAAGCAATGTGGCTTACAGTAGAGGCACAAGTGTTTTCCCAAATGTACCCTAGGAGGTGCAGGAGCCTACCCCACCTTTGAGAACCACCTGTCAAGTACTTTGATTAGCTTAAGTACACTGTAGGTGATTTCTTCTTGACTTAAGTAAGGATGGTTGGTTTTTATCCACTTAGAGAAAGTATGATAAACATGTTCCTATACATTTTTATGTACCTTGCAATCCTAGTAGAGGAGGATAAGGAAAACTTTAAAGCTGGATGTTAGTTCTTGGGGGAAACTTGTGCTCTATATTCTCTTAATTATACTTTGTTACATATTCAGTGCTTTCTCTACCTGCCCAGTGGTCTTCTCCAATCCCATGGAGTTCAGTCTATGCTCCAGATATAGATGTGCATCTTGAAAGATGCCAAGTCCCAAGGGCACTTTCTTCTTCCTCTTACAACCAGGAAAACAGAAGTTGTTCTATGTATTTCAAGTTTGAAAGGTTTTAATACAGGAAATGAAAAACGTATATAAACTTGGGAAGATCTGAGGGAGCATAATTCAGGGAAGTGGCCAGCTAAAATCTTGGTATGAAGCACCCATATAGGTGGTTCTTCAGAACTAACTTGGAAACTTCTACAAATCAAAGCATCCCTGGAAGATGCCAACAACCACCTTAATCTGCATCAGTGAGGTGAGGAGTCCTCAAATGATCTCCCTTAGAAACTCTATAAACTTTATGTTTGTTCACACAGCTCCCAAATTTCCTCAATTTCCCCCCCTTTTTTTGAAGACTCAACCCTGGAACCCAGTACAAAGAGGGCATTCTAGAAAATGCAGTTTCTATTTTCTCTTATGCAATGTACTAGGAGAAGTTAGAAGGGGGTGATGATGGACAAGTTAACAACAGAAAATCCAGCCCACTTACTTTATAGAGTCTTTGTGGTGATTAAATGAAATGGTGCATATAAAGTGATGGAAGAGCATGTTGTCTATTATTAGTATTAGTATATTATTATTGGCATTTGTATGCCTGAGGAGAAAGATGATATGATCCTGTTATGTTCTGTTATCTTTAATTGGAAGTAGAAATTTTGGCCAAAAACTCAGATTCTTTCTCTCTTAGAATTATACAGATTGAGGTTCCTTTCCCTTTATCCCAGATTGAGGTTCCTTTCCAGAAGAGGATTATGAGGTACATATATACAGGAATTAAATGTAGGTCTCAGAGGAACTTAAAATACCCATCCAAAACTCTAAGCTGATATAGCTTAGGACTTTGCATACTAATTCAAAGATAAGAAAACTTTCAAGAGGCTACATAAAAGAGAAGCAGTTGGAAAATTATAATTGGAAAATTATAATGTCATTTTTACCTGACAGAGAAAATATTTCCTAGCCTCTCTTTCAAACTAACAAACACATACTTGATATAAAGTGTTTAAACTGTTCTAACATATTTAATTTTTAAGTTGGGTAAACAAAGAAACAAATGTTACTTTTCAGTTATAAAGGAGAAGATAATGAATGAGTAGGTCATTTATATGAAACAGGACACTTTTTATGCCTGAGAATATATTTTATATTTCTCCATTCACATGAGGTAAGCATTAACTGTGGATTTTTTTAAATTTTATTTTTTAGGGCCACACCCGCGGCATATGGAGGTTCCCAGGCTAGGGGCTCTAGTCGGAGCTGTAGCTGCCAGTCTACAAGACAGCCACAGCAAGGTGGGATCTGAGCCATGTCTGCGACCTACACCACAGCTCAGGGCAACGCTGGATCCTTAACCCACTGAGTGAGGCCAGGGATCAAACCCGCATCCTCATGGTTCCTAGTCAGATTCGTTAATCACTGAGCCACAACAGGAACTCCAACTGTGGATTTAATTGGAGCTTTCAGAATGCCTCAGTGAACACTTCATATATAATTTAAAAGTATTTACATAATCAAGCTTTGCACCAGAATTGTTCCCTCTTAGTGCTAACAAGAGCATGATCTGATATTTAGTTTGGAGAATATGACCAAAATGGTCAATATAGTTGTTGGTACTTCTGCTCTTTTGAATAACTTTGTTACTTTTTTAAAGTATTCAAAGCAACCATAAAATACAATAAATGAAGACAGTTTGGGAGTTACAGGAAATTCTTCTACTTTGCTAGCTGAAAGAAGAATGATGTTTTTCCTTAAGTCAGTCTCTTGTGGAACGTTCCATGTCTTTAATGGATGGAAAACATGGACTAGATTTCCTCAGTCTTCCAGGATTAATTTCATCAAGACAGTCTTAAAGATTATTCTGTAGGCTGGACAAAGAGTCACTTTGTTGTTACTTTTCAATCTTCATAAAATATCTATATTTGATATGTAAAATAAATGTGATGCAAAATGCTGCATTTATTTTTTAATTTTTTTGTCTTTTGTCTTTTTAGGGCCGCTCTTGCATCATATGGAGGTTCTCAGGCTAGGGGTCGAATCAGAGCTGTTGCTGCTGGCCTATGCCAGAGCCACAGCAACGCCAGATTTGAGTGCGTCTGTCACCTACACCACAGCTCACAGCAACACTGTATCCTTAACCCACTGAGCAAGGCCAGAGGTTCCTAGTCTGATTCGTTTCCACTGTGCTATGATGGGAACTCCTGCATTTAGTTTTAAAACTCTGAAAAATATAAGACTTTAATGTTCTTCATTCAAGTGCAGAAATATTGCTTTAAGGTAACTATATAATAAAACTGCTTATATTTAGTTCAACTGCTTTCGCAAATAATAACATTTTCAAGTTGCTGGTTACTTCTAGAGCTAAAAGAAGAGGATATTGGTGGAAAGGAATAAACATGCAGGGAGCTTTACTCATTTGGTAATATCTGTTTTATTAGGCTGGATCATGGGTGCATGGGTGTTTTTATTATTACATTTTTATTATATATATATGCATGTGATTTTATGTTTGAAATATTTTTTATGATAAAGCTTCTGGGCTATTGGTTGTAGAATCTCTTAATTTAATACTGTTTCCTAAAGCAGTTATACTAATTAATAATAATATTTACATATTAGTGCATATTAGTTTACAAAACTGTATTTATATTTATACTGATTTATACTTCCATGGGTAGTGTATAAATGTTCCATTTGTTTGACACTTTCACCAAAACTGGGCATAATCAAACTTTAATTTTTTTGGTACCAGTTTGGAGAGGGGGAAATTATATCTCCAGATGTCCATGTAAAATGGCACATTGAATAAATGCCTTTATGTCTACTTTCCCCTCAAGTCAATTTAAACAACAGTGTTCCTCCTGTATTGGACTCTGCTTCCTGGATTTGAGTGTTTAAATTTTTAGAGGCAAAAGGCAAAGAAAAAGGAAATTAAAGAGAATACAACAGGAACAAAATCTTGAAATGTGTGAATGATTTCCTACCTTTACTGTATGTTTGCTTTTACCTGTGAAATATTTTATTTCATAATTTTTTTTGTTTCTAGTTGCAGCATTTCCTTTTTCACTTAGAGAAGTTCCTTTAATACTATTTCCTAAAGCAGTTACACTAATAAAAGTTGTAAAGCTGGTTTGGTGGTGCTGAAGTCTTTTAGTTTTGCTTGTCTGTAAAGCTTTTGATTTCTCCATCACATCTGAATGACGACCTTGTTGGGTAGAGTATTCTTGGTTGCAGGTTTTTCCTTTGCAGAACTTTAAATATATCTGTGCCACTACCTTCTGGCTTGCTGATTTTCTGCTGAAAAGTTAGCTTATAGCCTTTTTGGAGGCCCACTGCATGTTATTTTTTACTTTTCCCTTGCTGCTTTTAATAATCTCTCTTTAATTTTTGTCATTTTAATTACTGTGTGTCTTGGAGTGTTCCTCCTGTATTGGACTCTGCTTCCTGGATTTGAGTGTTTTCTTTCCCATGTTAGGGTAGTGTTCAGCTATTATGTCTTCAAATATTTCTCAGGCCCTTCTTCCTCTCTTCTCCTTCTGGGACCTTCATAATGCAAATATTAGCACACTTGATGTTGTCCCAGAGGCCTCTTAAACTGTCCTCATTTTTTTAATTCTTTTTTTTTGTTGTTGTTCACCAGCAGTAACTTCCACTACTCTCTTCCAGGTCACTCTCCATTCCATTCCTCTGTATGATTTAGTTTCCTACTGATTCCTTCTAGTGTATTTTTCATTTTAGTTATTGTATTATTCATTTTTGTTTTGTTGTTCTTTATAATTTTAAGTAAAACCTTCTAGCTCCTTTCATATCACTGGGGAAAGGGGTCTAGTTCCTGACTCAGCTGGATATGGGGTCTAGGGGTCCTGAAGCTTGTGTTCCATCCTAAGCATTATCACCCAAGATTGCACTAATATAATTCTTTGGCTTAAGAATTTTTTTGACAACTAAGGAAATATAAACTAGTGTCCCAAGCACATATTACAGGATATTATCCCCCCATCCAGATATAATGTTCTAATGTTTAGAGATAGGAAAGTTTCTCTGCTTTATCCTTTTGTGAGATACAATTTAAGAATCTCTTTGCTGAGGGTATAACCTTTGAGGTTCTAGATATATTCAAAAACATATGATCTGATTTTACACATTTCACAGACCCTCAGCTTTCACTCCTGCTCCCCATATGGCTGAAGTTCTAGGCAAGCACTGGTTTGAAAGCTTGATGACATCTCTAGAGTCAATATTTTATTTTACTTTTGACCTCTGAACATCTCCCTTACTTTCTTGTTGACTCATTCACACATTTACAAATATCAAAAAGTATTATATCTTGCTTTGTTATTTTATTGCTAGAAATTTTTTTTTTCTGGGTATTTAGTGGCATCTTGCCCTATATTTTAGAAAAATAATTCCCAAGAGAGCATATGATCTGTATCAGTCCTTAAGACAGATTGAATAACATTAGTCCCTTCCTTTAAGCTTATAGTTCCTGTGGGAACAATTTCAGAAATCCACTGAAAATCTCCAAAGTCAGTTTTTCTAGTGACACAAATAAAACCACTCTGCTCTCAATAGATTTCTGCACTAGTACCTAGCCTTAATGAGGGTAGAAACTTCTTTGAGTGAAAAAGAAACCAAAACATGTTGGTACATATTAACTACCCAGCTTTGAACAATAACAACTGTAAAAATGATGTAATATGAGGGATTATGTTGAGTTTAAGACCTTGGACAATGGATTCTACAAACTATTTCTGAATGAAAAAAGTCAACTGTGCATGTAATAAAACAGAACTAGCTTCATTCTTAAATGCCTATTAAGAATATTGGAACACTCTCCAGATCTGAGTGAGAATGCCTGCTTCTCCACACCTTTGCAAATACAGGACTTGTACCCTATTACTGGATAAACTAATGTGCATTTGATGTAAAATAACCATCTATGAAATTTAAAGCTCTGGAAAAAAATCACCCTAGGGTTATATGAAGTTTTCCTTTACTAAGTGAATAATCTCACAAATATCTGGCCTATGTAGAGTGAGGAGACACCTTGTTATCATTGGTATTTGTATGTTCCCTGATGATTTCTGTTTTCTTTTTATTGAAGTAATATTTAGGTACTGTCAATATATGAAACAAAATAAGAGGGTGACTGAGAAGCTGTTTTAAAAACTTGAGTTCTAGAGTCCTCTAACTTGCGTCTGATCCTGAGATTTGTCACTAATATCTATATGAATAGGGGAAAATAACTCAAACTCTCTGAGGCTCAGAGATCTAAAATGCTTATAAATTTCTTATAGCAATTTAAAAATAAAATACAATTTAGGAATAAACCCTAATTTTTTTTAACCTGGTATATTGACATATTACTTTACCTTTGTATTTTTCTTCATACAGAGAAAATAAAATTAGCAGAAATATGGAGAATAATTTTTACCTTTGTTTCTAAAGATTATAAAAAATGCAAGATAGACAAGCATATCTATATTATTTCAAAGGATATTTGTACATTAATGACAAGAATAATAACTTTTTCCTGTTTGTCAAATCCCCCCAATATTTTCTATTTAGATATTTCCCACAAGAGTCATTCATGAGGTATTTGTGTATCTTCTAAAAATGATTCACAGCTCAAGTGGTATGATTTCCAACACCATATGCTTGGGAAAAAATGCTATACAAGTCTAAATAATGGGGTTCCCTTCCCAATGAGACTCTTTCACTAGTCTAACAGCCAGCATTTTCTAAGTTTGCAAACTTTTTCTAACTAAACACAGGTTGTGTGACAGCTTCTATTATTTGCCCAATAACAGTTCTTGTATGCCCCTCCTTCTTAGGAGCAGTGCCAATGTTTGATCACAGCTGTGAGCAATTTGAGTCAAAAAAGAAGATGATTAATTGGGGCAACCAAGTCATGGAGCATTGGGTGCCTGCCAGAGAACTGATGAAGGACTTGGATTAATACCTGTGAATCATAGCTGTATCTAATGCTTATAAAACCAAAAGCATAAAATATGCAAAATATGACATGTTCCATGATTTCAATGATCCCTTCCAGCCAAAAAATGGGTATTAATACCTGTTTAGGTAGGCTACACTCAGCATAGCTGGCTCTTAATGTAGCAGGTGTTATGTCCCTCTGTGAGTTAACGTCAGTGAAAACTGGATTTGGACCATACTTGATGATACATACTAATTAACTATTTTTTCATGAGATAAACTTTAAGAATCTTATTGAGACTACTCTTATCCAATATCAGAATGGAGTGAACATAATTAAAAATTCAGAAAATTGTTGAGTTATTTGGCAGGTGACGTCCTTGTTTTACAACTGTGGAGATTAGGCCAAATTTCATTTTGTTCTCCAATAGCAGTCCCATGTAACATAACCAAGCTAAAAATGGTGTCAGCACTTCTCAATTCCCCCAAATGAATTACACTCTTCACGTACTATATAAATTAACTGTAATCCAAATGCCAGCCTAGCCTAGAGAAGTTTACCTCTCAATTTCATGTCTTATAGAAAGTTCAATGTCATTTTCTAAATTTCTGCATATTCTCAGAGAGGTCATACTCATGATTACTTCTGGCTTTACTCTCTAGTTCATTTTGAATTAGTGCATTGTATAACATATTTTACTAGCCAGTGTATTCTGAAGAGTATCACTTATTCACTTACAATTTACCAGATATTTTTGAGGGTCAATTATTTGTTAGGCCATGTTATATGCCAGGCACTAGGCTGGTTTTAGGGAAAATAATTGGCTGGTGTGGAGAGGAGACATTTGTTAAATAATGATACAAATAACTAAAAAATTATGAATGATAAATACTGCAGTGGAGAAGAGAATGTTTACAAAAACTATTTCATCTAGTCTAGGAGGTTAGAGACAGCTTTCTTGAAAAAAAAAAAAGACAATTAATATGTGATCCAAAGAGCTGTAGGAGCTCACTAAGCTAAAAATTCCATATTTCATTTAATGACTTAATCACTTGAGCCCTAATGTATTCAGTTCCATGAGAGAGTTTTGGATATGATACTGATAAAGGAAAACAGAAAATGTACAATTCATCAGGTGGAAGGATTTACCTTACATAGGAGGAGAGGCAGCCGTCTCTTTTCTCAGACGGAAAAGAGGATATCCCAAAGTTAGAGGTTCCTTGATTTGGTGTGTTAGGTGGGCTGGGAAGGTAAGGAAGTTATCATTTGGTGCAAATGAAGAGTTTCATATTGTAGGAAGGAAATCACAAAGGAAGGTCATTGTGGCTGAAGTACATAAATCCGGAGGAATTGTGGTATGAAATGACATTGGAAAAATAGCAATGTCATGTAAAAAATTGTAGGTCATGTTATAGATGGTGGTCATTGTCCAAACAATAATGAAAAGCCAGTGATATAATGGAGATATGAGCTAAATCAGTTTGCATTTAAAATCAGCAACTTGATTATGACAATTTGGAGTATGAATGAGGGGAGAAGCCAAGAATTAAAGTAGGCTACTGTGGTAGTCCACTTGAATGTTGGAGATAGCTTTCTTGGGCTAGGGTGGTAACAGTAGATGTAGAATGACAAGGGAAACCTGACATATATTTAGGAGATAAGATCGATAGCTTTGTGATTATTTGGACATGAGGGTTAAAGTTTAACGAAGAGTCATGGATTACTCCTAAATTTCTTCCTTATATAAGTAGTTGGATGATGATGCCATTCACTCTTGAATAAGAGGACAAAGTAGGGAGATCATAAATTTTATTTTTGATATGGATTTGGAGCATATCGAAATAAATGTTAAATAGGCATTTGGAATTATGTTCCAAAGCTCCAAGGAGAGCTTCATTTGTAGAAATAAAATTTTGAGTTTCCAGGTTATGGTGCTAATTGAAATCCTGAATGACAGTAAGATCACTAAGAGAACACAGAGTAAGAACAAAAGAGAAGTTTTAGTTTGGAAGAACTTCAACACTGGATGTTCTGGGAACAGAAGAGTATGAAACCGCAAATAAGGCAGTCAGACTGTCAGTGAGAAGTTAGAGCAGAGGGGAAAAAACCCAAAACAAAAAACAAACAAACAAAAATCAACAAAAAAACAAAGGAAGGTAATGACTTCCAAGTCAAAGGATTAAAGTTTTGAAAGAACACAAGAACCAAGCAGTTAACAATGTCTAGAGCTGTGGAAATCTTGAAAAATGTAAGAATTTAAAATTTTCCATTGGATTTATGAGATTACAGTACTGGAAAAAGTCCATATTAGAGGGGTTTTAAAAGTTAGGTGGGGATTAGGGAAATAAGGACAATTGTGCCAACTACTCTTTCAAGAAGCTAAGTGGTAAAACAGAGAAGAGAGGGCAGTAGATATAGTGGAATGTGGAGCAGAAGAAGGTTTTTTTGTTTGTTTGTCTTGTTTTTAATGATCATGATTTAAGCATTGATGTAAAAGATTCATTTCCAGAGTTTTGAGAAAAGAATGATAAGGGATAACAAACAGTGTATAGTTTCATGAGGCAGAAATTTCCACCTTATACAGGAGGAGAGGCACTTCTCCCTCTCTTTTAACAGAAGGGAAGAAACATACTCCAAATTTAGAGGGGGAAGGATAAATTGGGAAGTTGGGATTGGCATATACACACTACTGTATATAAAATCAATAAGTAACAAAGACCTGCCGTATAGTACAGGGAAATCTACTCAATACTCTGTGGTACCCTATATGCCTATATAGGAAAAGAATCTGAAAAAGAATGGATATGTGCATAAATGATCCACTTTGCTGTACACCTGAAGCTAACACGACATTGGAGGTCAGCTATACTCCAATAAAATTAAAAACAAAAACAAAATTAGAGGTTCCTTGGTTAATACGTTAGGTGGTAGGAAGATAAAGGAGTTACCATCTGATGTTTTCTCTTTTCATCTAAAATTCCTGGTTATCATATAAGTGGAGAGGATGAGGTGAAGGCTGGATGCTTTGAATGGATAAGGTTTGAAATAGCTGTTGCAATGAGTCTGTGGGTACTACTGAGACCCCCTCTGAGGTTTGAGATTTTTAAATTTATAACTGGACTAATATGCCCTATTAACCAGACCTTCTCTGGTGTTGTTTAACTATTGGAATAGAGAAAACAGATGGATGAGCTATCAATAGTTGGGTTTAATTACACGCCACACACATAAGAATTGGCCCAGATAAAATTCAACTTCCTGACTTAATTCCTCCTACTCTTCCACAAACATCTTCAAAAGCCCATGCATAAAAGGCCTTTGAATTGTGCATTAGTTTTATTAATTTTTGAGGCCAATAGGGAGTATGCATTGTAGAAATACAGTCAATTAAAGACTAATTAGACATTTTTCATAAAATGCCTTCTTCTACCATGGTATTCTGTCAATTGGCTCTTCCCTCTTTCCCTTCTCTACCTTCCTTCTCTTTTCCTCTAATTATGGTTCCTTTCTAATACAGAGCCACTGAGCCATCCCTTTTACTTCACTGCTTCTTCTAAATTCAGCCCTCAGAACGTCACCTTCTCCCAGAAGTAGCTCGCCAAAAGACAGTCCTTTTCCTAAAATAAATTCAGGTGCCAGCATTTAAATGAATAATTTTTTTCACCCATGACATATTTATTTAACTCTTTCCTATATGCAACAATCAGCTCTAAAGATGTCTTTATTGTTTTCAAAGACAGAAGAAGCATGTTTGTCCTCTCTGCTGTCATCAACCACTGAAACTGTGACCCTGGGAAAGACACTTCATTCTTCTAGATAACGGATAGGCAAACTACAGACTTGAGGACAAATCTTACCTATTTCATGTTTTTGTAAATAAAAGTTTTATTGGAACATACCTGCACTCTTTGTTTGCTTACTATTTATGGTTGGTTTTGTGCTACAATAGTATAGTTGAGTAGTTATGACGCAGATTGTCTAGTGTATAAAATAAAAAGTTTACTATTGGCCTCTTTAAAGAAAAATTTTGCCAATCCCCATTTTAGATCCCAGTTTATCCTTCTGTAAAATGCTCTGTATATCCTTCAGTAATATGCTCTCTCATTATCTTTTCAGTATTAATGTTAGAAGATGTTAAATCTATAACTATTAGGTCTTTGCATAAAACTAACTTCATCTGACAGGATTTATTTAACTACTATTGAAAAGCAGCAATTCCGGGCCTCATAATCCTCTATACTTTTAATCTGTTTTATTTTTATTAATATATTATTCTGGCATGATATGATATATGGTATATACATATTATAAGTTTCATGAAGAAATGTGTTTTGTTCACTAGTGTACCTAAGTGGCATATAATAGATGCTCAATAAATATGTGTTAAATAAGAGAATAAATGAATGACTGCAATACTTCTCATTGGAATTTCTTTCCAGTCTCATACATAGAGACAGAAAACACTTGGAAATAAATGGAAGTGAGTACTTACTATTGAAGCTTTTGTAAATTTTTCAGGGCTTCTAGGAGATTGTTATGGATCAAGTATATCATTCCAAAATTCATATGCTGAAGCTCTAACCTCCAATGTGCCTGTATTTGGAGAGAGGACTCTTGAGGAGGTGATAAAGGCTAAATGAGGACATGAGTGTGGGGCCCTAATCTGAAAGGGTAAGTTATATTATAAGAAGAGAGGGAGACACATACTATCTCTCTCCCTGCTAGAGAGAGGAAACAATGAGAAGGCAACTGTCTACAAGCCACGAAGGGAGATTTCACCAGGAGCCAAATGGATTGGTACCATGAATCTGGACTTCCCAGGCTTCAGAATTGTGAGAAAATTTATTTCTGTTGTTTAGCAACTCAGTCTGTGGTATTTTGTTATGGCACCTTGACCTGGCTAACACAGGGGTGTTTGCAAATAATCCCTGGACATATGCCTTGATTACCTCTTCATACTCTTTTCTTCTGTGAGGACAAAAACATTCAGGCATGTCCTACTGGATTAATAAGCAGTGGGCTGTATGCATTTGAAAATGATTTGTCTTTTGTCTTTTTTGTTGTTGTTGTTGCTATTTCTTGGGCCGCTCCCGTGGCATATGGAGGTTCCCAGGCTAGGGGTTGAATCGGAGCTGTAGCCACCAGCCTACGCCAGAGCCGCAGCAACGCGGGATCCGAGCCGTGTCTGCAACCTACACCACAGCTCACGGCAACGCCGGATCGTTAACCCACTGAGCATAGGGCAGGGATCGAACCCGCAACCTCCTGGTTCCTAGTCGGATTCGTTAACCACTGCGCCACGACGGGAACTCCTGAAAATGATTTGTAAACACTAAAAATATGTCAAGGTTAAGTGAATCAAAAGTAATAATTACCTCTCTATGCTTAGAAATTAAGTACATGGCTCCACATGATGTTAGAGGACATTCCCTCTTCATAAGTGTATTACCCACAGTTCTATATAAAATGGTGGCTAAGTATGTGAACAATGGAGTCAGAATGCTTGGTTTAGCCCCAGTTAACTTCTATTTAACTTGTGGTGTCATCATGGATTAATCACTTACCCTTATTTTTCTCCTTTGTAAATTAAAAAAAATAGTAAAAATAATTACCTATACCAGTTAGAATGGACAAGGCTATGCTAAAGTAACAACCCTCAAAATCTCAGTAGCTTTATACAAAGTTTATCTCTCACTCCCTTTACATTTCCATTGTAAGGCAGCTAGGAACTCTGACCAAGTGGTTATCACTTTAAGATGTAGTCTAAGAGAGTATCACTCTTTGGAACATTATTAATTGTAATGGCAGAGGATAGATCCTGATGAATTGCATATTGGCTTTTAAAGCTTCCACACAGAAATGGCAAGCATCACTTCTGCTTACATTTCATTGACTAAAAGCAAGACATATGATCATCCTAACTCCAAGGAGAGAAGCGCAATCCTACCACAGCCCAGAAGAGTAAGAAATATTTGTGATGGTTCTAATGAATATATTATCTCATAGGGTTTTGTCAAAATCAATTAAGAAAAAGCATTCAAAGCATGAGATGAAGTTCCTGATACAAAAGCAAGAGAAGTGTACTAAATTCTAGCTATTGTTATTATCCAATACTGAATTATGCAGAAAATGCTCTTACTGGGAGAAATGCTTACCATTTTTAGCCTTGCAAGGAAACTTTGACCACAGCAAATATAAGAGATTACCGACAGCGTTAACAGAAAAATCTCCTTTCTTTTTCTAACTACCTTTACAATTCCCCAGAGGAGAACTCAATCACCTGGCTGCAACAAATATTTTCATTGTCCTCCCTTCAAACTGATTTTTTGGAGAACACAATATAAAAGGAATACAATGGAGAGGCATTATTCTATAATTTGATTTTGATAAGATGTCTTACCTTTTTCCCCTTAAGTACATAATTTTGTTTGTTTTTAGCTACATGGTTTACTCCTTCTATGTTGGGCTAATATTAATATGTATATGAAAGACCCTTAATCCCATATCTTCTATACATTAACATTATTTCAAACCTTGGCTTGCTCATAAGTTTTATTCCTGTCAGTTTTCTGAAGCACCAAGTAGCAAGTAAAATAGTGATGTGACCATTATTTTTAAAGAAAAAAAATTAAATTAGTGGACTGCATATTGACACAAGAATTAAGCCAATTTGGTCCCAGCCCTTGATTTACCTAACTAGTTATGCTATTTTGATCAAGTAACTTAATCTCTTATAAACTAAGATTATTTATCTGAAGAATTAAAGGAGTTAATTTAAACTTACTTCCACTGTATCATCTGAGATGACTGGAGATAATCTTTAAACTCTTCTCAAACTTCAAATATTAGTTAATGATGCTAAATTCTTGGCCCATAGTTATAACAGCACACAATATGTAGAAATTAAATCAGATTCCTCAATGTTATTTCAAGCCAATTTTCTAGAAGCTCAGTTGATTGGAATGAATTTAATTGCCCAATTGTTTGACTTTTCTTATTCAAGTGAAACCAAATTTCACAATCCTGTGCAATTCATTCATCAATAATTATTAGCAACATAATTTGAAATATATTCAGCCTGCAATTAAAAAAGAAAATGCTCTGTAACAAAGTCAAAGAATGGGAATGATTCATCCAAACTATTGAAGCTTGATTAATTGTTTGTTTGAGGCATCCTCATTAGAAATCTAATGATTATAGATTCCACTGACATCCATTTAATTTCTCAAATCTCTATTTAGCATATTATTTTTCAAAATTGAAATTTTTGGTCAGGAACTTATGCAGCTGAATTTTAAGTTAAAAAAGAACCAATTCCAATAATTTTCTTAAAATCTCTTTTTAGCATTTAAATTATATTTTATGTTTAATAGGATGACTGACATTTGTAATAAATCACTTTTAATTCATGATAATTTTTCCCTATTAATGAACCCAAGGATTTACATACAGAAAGAATAGTTTATCACAATAAAGCACTTCAAGAAGTTTTCTCCCACAATGCCAGTTTTCATGAATTTATCTGTTGGAGTAACAAAATGGTACATAAGACAAGGATTCACCAAACCCAATTAATTTAGTTTGGGTAGCAGATACTCTTGATTATCTACTCTAATAGCCACCCAAACCCTTCATCCCTTTCTCTTTTCTCACTATAAAGGATAAAAATACCAGAGAACCAGTTCATGAAGCTAGAAGTGACCATACAATCATCAAGAATTGAGTTGCAAGGGATTATATGGCAGTGTCCTTCTAGGGAAATCTCACTTTTCTGGTAAAAGGGACACGTGTGGCAGTATGAGCTATTTTCCATCTTCTTATATTGATCATAGACTTCATGATGGAGCTAAGGAAACTCCATTGACATCATGATGTCAAAGTATGCAGACCAAGGGCCAACACACCCGAGATTATGGAACACAAAAAGAAAGAATCTGTGTCCTTAATGACAATAAGGGGCAGCTGCACCAACAACACCTACCTACCATTATCACCTCTGAAAAACTTGGGTGAAATTTCTGTTTCTTTTTTCAGCCAAAAGCATCTCTTGCCAATACAATTGGCACGTTAGTGTGTTTTGATTTCCATGCTTAAAAAATTATGACCTATGACTCATTAAATGTATCATTCTTCCTATTGTAATTTAGTTTAAAATGTTTGTATAATCATTGGAACAAAAGGTCCTCTGAGACTACTAGATCTTTTTACCCTCACATAGAAGCTAAAAAGTCCCTCAGATATTATTTTTTTTCACTCTAAGTTTAAAAGGAAAAATATTCTACACCTTTATCATTAACCTCTTCCAATGACTTTTGGGAAGATTAAGAATATGGAAGAGGATGTAGAGAATAGCCTGGAAAAACCTCAGTTCGCTTCTGACAGTTGCTCTAAATCATAAGAGAATGTATAAAGTCAGGCAGTGTGAATTTAATAGCATCTCTGGGCATCCTGGGAATCTCCCACAGTGCCTCAATATGGCAAGCAGTTATTTGTTGCTAGTGACCGTTATGCTTCCACTTATTTTAACTCTGGACATACCCTTTATTTTTTTTTTCTCTAAAGTTGTTTCCCTGACTCTGTATGAGATATATTCTATTTTGGGTTATTAGAGCAATAAAATTTGATGTGTGAGATATGAAAAAAATCACAATAAATAAAAGAAGAAAGTAAAAGAGTAACACTCAATGTTATATCAGCCATACTTAACATTCACAGATAATCTAGTCAGATATGCATATATGGGATATGATCAATTGTATGGAGAAGCAGAATCTTCTGCTTCCAAATACATGGATGAAAAAAACCTATAGGAGAAACTTGAATTATCCTGATTTAACTTCTAGGATCTTCTGTAATTTTATCCCCCTTCAGAATCAATAGGTCAATCTGATAATGAAATATGGGACTATATTGAAAAGAGTAATTTGGGTTGTGGATAAGGTGGCAATTCTCAGAAAAGTAGACAGTCAGGTCCCTAGTTACATTTTTTTTGGTCTTTTTAGGGCTGCACCAATGGCATATGTAGGTTCCCAGGCTAGGGACTGAATCAGAGCCTTAGCTGCTGGCCTACACCACAACCACAGCAATGCAGGATCCGAGCCATGTCTGTGACCTACACCACAGCTCATAGCAACACCGGATCATTAACCCACTGAGAGAGGCCAGAGATAGAACCTGCATCCTCATGGATACTAGCCAGGTTTGTTTCCACTGAGCCAAGATGGGGAACTCCCCTAGTTACATTTTGTAAATGTGGAAAAGAATCATATATGTGTTTTCACATTTCACAGATGTAGTAGATTTTAAAAGAGCATAAATTATGGGTTTTTTTTGATAAATTTCTTCCCCAAATTTGTTATTTTGTGGAACAGTCCTACTTAAGCCATCAAGGAAATAATATTTTAATATTTTCCCTCAGAGTCAGCAATAGTGATTTTGTCCTATATTCTTTTTTTACTTTACCAAGACCTGCCACAATGAAGAAAATAGATTTATGTAATCTGAATATTCTATGCAAAGATAAGTTGATACGAAGAGAAAAACACATCAGATATACAGATGGGAGTGGATGAGGCTTAAGATTTCCCCTCCTCCTAGGAGTTCATCAGGTGTCATACTCCTTGAGTAAAGAGTAAAGAAAATAAAGTGGGAGAATTAAATGAAATATGAATTTATTTAGCTGATAAAAGATAAGGTTTTGTTCACCCTAGACAGCAATGTGAAAGAAGGGATGCTGTATGTGAGTTTGAGAAGAAGGTGTATTCTGCTGCCAGTGAGTGAAATTTTCTATAGATGTAAATTAAATACAGTTGATTGACAGTGCTATTATGTTCCACTATGTCCTTACAGATCTTCTGCTTGCCAGATCTGTACATTACTGACGAAGGGGTGTTGAAGCCTCCAGCTCTAATAAAGGATTCATCTATTTCTCCTTGCAGTTCAACCAGTCTTTGCCTTATGTATATTGATGTTATTTTGCTAGGTGAATGCAGATTAAAGGTTGTTATGTCCTCTTGGAGAAATGACTGCATTGTCACCAAGTAATGGCCCTCTTTATCTCTGATAATTTTCCTTGCATTAGAGTTTGAAATTAATAAAGCTACTCAAGCTTTCTTTTGGTTATTGTTAGCATGGTGTATCTTCCTCCATCCTTTTACCTCTAATCTAAATATGTCTTTATATTTAAAGTGGGTTTCCTATAGATAAGATATATAGTTGGGTCTTGTTTTTTGAAAATCCACTTTAAAAATCTCTTTTAATTGGTGTATTTAAACCACTGATGTTTAAAATGATATAGTCGGATTAATAATCTACCGTACTTTTTCCCCTGTTTTCTATTTCTTGTCCTTGTTCTTTGTTCTTATCTTTGTCTTCCACTTTTTTCCTGACTTTTGTGTTTTACTGAGCATTTTATATGATTCCATTTTATCTCCTTTCTTAACATATCCACCAACTTTTTTACTTATTTTGTGGTTACTCTAGAGTTTGCAATATACTTTTACAACTAATCTAAGTACACTTTCAGATTACACTATACCATTTCATGGTGCAACCACATTACAATAACAAAGTATACCTAATTCCTCCCTCCTGTCTCTTTTATCATTGCCACCATTCATTTTAATTATCCATAAAGTATAATCAATGAATATATTGTTGCTGTTATAATTTTGGACAAGCTATTATCTATTAGATCAATGAAGAATAAGGAAAAGAAAAAAATTTAACTTCATTGATTCCTTCTCTAATGCTTTTCCTTTCTTTATGTAAATCCAAGCTAGGGCCTGAATAATTTCTCTTTTCTCTGAAGAAGTTTTTAAAACATTTCCTGCAAGGCAGGTTCACTGGCAACATTTTCTCCAATTTTCGTTTGTCTGAGAAAGTCTTTACTTCTTCACTTTTGAAAAATAATTTCACAGGGTATACAATTCTAGGTTGGTGCGGTTTTTTTTTGTATCAACACAATAAATACTTCAGTCCACTTTTTTCTTTCTTGCATGGTTTCTGAAGATAAGTCGTATGTAATTCTTATCTTCATTCCTCTATAGGTAAATTTTTTTTTTTGTCCTAAATCTGTCTTCTTTCAGAATTTTTTAAATCTTTTTTTGGTATTTGAATATGATATGTCTAGGTGCTGAATTTTTGTGGAACTTCCATTCATGATTGTTTGAAATATTTCTTCTGTTCCTTTTCTCTCCTTCAAGTATTCCCATTATGGGTATATTACACCTTATAATTGTTCTACATTTCTTTAATTATTGTGTTCCATATTTTCAACGTTTTTTTTTTCCTCTTTCTTTTTCAGCTTTGGAAATTTCTATTCACATATCTTCAATCTCACTGATTCTTTTCTTAGCTGTGCTCATGCTACAAATGAGCCCATCAAAGGTATTTCTTCATTTTTGTTAGCATTTTTTATTTATATCATATGCTAAGCACTCTAATGGAAGTAGAGTGGTCCTCCTCTTATCTTTGGGGGATACATTTCAAGACTCCCAGTGGATGCCTGAAACTGCAGAGTGTACCACACTCTATATATACTATGTTTTTTCTGTAATACCTATTATAGAGTTTAATTTATAAATTAGGCAAGGTAAGGGATTAATAGCAATAATAGAATAATTATACTATTATAAAAGTTATGTGAATGTACTCTTTCTCAAAATATTTTATTGTATGCATTTAGTGCCTTTTCCATATTAACTAAGCACTTATCACACATTGTGACTGTAACTTTTGAAGTGTTGAGGTCCAACGGCAAAACTAGCATGAATTTCTTTTTCCTTCTTCACAATTTCATGGATAGGAGATTTGTCCTTACTGTAGATTCTAGCAACCTCAGCATGTGAATTTTTCTTTCCTAATTGAGAACTTCCACCTTTTCACTTACAGGAAGACTTTATGGTTTATCTCTGGTGTATCTGAATTGCCAGAATCATTATTCTTCTTTAGGGCTGTTAAGTAAGTGTCACTTGAACAGAGACACTTAAATGTGCCAACAGTTGATCTGTTAACCTGGATGGCTACTAAATGCCTATAGGTAGGATACACTGGACAAAGGCATGGCTCATGTCTTGATGGGATGGAGTGGGATGGCACAAGACTTCACCATACTGCTCAGAATATCATTCAATTTAAAACTTATGAATTGTTTATTTCTGGATCTTCCCATTTATTATTTTAAGACCATGGTTGACTGTGGGTAATGAAAGTGCATAAAGTAAAACACTGGCTAATGGGGTGGGTATACTATAGTAGGCAACATGCAAGAATAGTTGAGTAATGTATGAAGAGAGATGAAAATTCTAAGAATCAAAAAGTAATGTTAGAAATAGTTTCATATGGTAGCATTTTAAATTCTTTAAAAGCTAATATGTATTCAAAAGAATGTAAGTTAATAGAATTTTTCCAGTATGATAAAAACAATTCTAAATTTTACAGCAATAATTTGGGCTCTAGCATATGATTACTTGAGCTAGAAGATAGAAATCAGAAAATATTCCAAGACATAAAAGACAAATATAATCTTTCCTATATATAGGAAATATAATGACATCTTTGTCCTATTATAGATAACCACATGCTTTACATTTCCTAAATCAAGAGATGTATTTTAGATTCAGTACAAGGCCAAGGAGTATAATTCAAAGCATGTGTGCCATTTGAGTTTACAATATTGGAATGCAAATCAGGTATTCAATAGTCAATGAATTTTTAATGTTGTAGTCCACAGTAATGGTTATGTCACATATTGGTGCCAAGAGTCTACAATATTCAAACTAAAAACTTCCATTTAATTATCTAAACAATTAGTACCACTAGTGTTCAGTGTACTTATTGATGATGATTCTCTGCTTCCCTCACCTTCAACCTCATGATTCATCCTCTGGCCCCAGATATTGCCTTCATTTATCCCTATGTTCATCACATAGAAGTTAGATTTATTATTTTTCAATTATAGGCATACCTCTGATTAACTGTGAGTTCATTTCCAGATCACACATTAAAGCAAGTCACACAAATATTTTGGTTCCCCAGTGCATATGAAGGTACATTTACACTATACTGTAGTTTTTTAGTATGGATGTATCTAAAAAATGAAAAATATCTTAATTTAAAAATGCCAGTCATCCTCTGAGTCCTTAATGAGTTGTAATTTTTGCTGCTGGAAGGTTTAAAATATTGTGAGAATTACCAAATTGTGATATAGAGACACAAAATGAACAACTGCTGTGGAAAAAAATGGTGCCAAAGGGTTGCCACAAACATTTAATTTGTAAAAAAAAAAAAAAAAAAAAAAAAAACAGTATCTACAAAGTACCAAAAAGTAAGTACAATAAAATAAGGGGTATGCCTGTATTTCACTAAATGGGAAACTTTAATATGGTGATACTAAATAGCATTTGTTTTTCAATGACTTTGAAATTTTAAATTTTGTTTTCTTAAGTTACAAGTTATGGCTGACTGAGCTAGGGTTCATTTCTAGGTTTCTACAGATTTATCTTTTATATTTGTGCATTTTATCAATAAAGAAATGTTGGGCCTGGTGAAGATGAGCACTTTGTAGTCCATGGAGTGAATGAAGGTGCTGATGTAGATGTTCTATTTTATTCTAATTGAAATTATTCTTAAAATAAATAGAGGCATTTCAGAACAAAGGACAGATGGACAGAAATATAAGATATTATAGCAAGAAAAAAAATTAAAAAGATTAATCCAGGAAGTTCAATAGTCCAGTAATGAGTTTCAGATATTGATAATTAATGTAATGAATAGAGGAAATAAATGGAGAAATAATAAGAGAAAATTTTCCCTAATCTCAATACATATTCTCTACTCAAAGTATCCTCCAGTTGCAGATAGGAGTAATGCAAATAACTTACACTCAGACTTGTTCTTGTGATATGTTTAAACCATCATGAAAAATAAAACTCTAAATGTTTACGGACACAGAACAAAGAAGAGTCATACAGTGTGTGTGAGAGAGAGAGAGAGGGAGACAAAGACAAGGAGATAGAGTTTATATTCAGATGAGTTATAAAGGAATCAGGTTTTACATATGCATTAGTGCAAGATAGAACATTATGCAATTATGCAACAGGCCTTCAATATTCTGAAAGATAAACTTACAATTTTATATCTAGACCAATTATCCATCAAACAGTCAACTAATAAACTTGTAAGAACTCAGAAATTTTGATAACTCAGCACCCTAAATGGAAAAAGGAACTGTAATTTTTAGGAATAAGGAAGGCTATAACCCCTGACCAATCCCAACACTGTAAACAAACAAAATGCTGACTAAAATAAACAACCCCCCCACAAAACCTTTTAAAATGCATTTATGAGCTGGAAAGAAAAGAAATGCTCCCTAGTTTTTCGGAATTAAATGAAAGATAGAACTTGAAGAGGTAAGTAGGTCATTTGTCCTTGGACTATTTGACAAATCCATGTGATTTGGGGTACAACTTATAGCCTCTTGGTGAACAGGAAAGAGGATGTAAATGGAGAGGCTGTCTCTTAAGAATTAAAAGTTACAAGACATCCCTCACATTGCCTAAACTCATAGTGGTAGGTCAAAAAAAAAAAAAATCTCAAGCTCATATTTATTTTAAAGTGATGTTCTGTAGGTGGGTCTCCTAGTAGAAGCAAATACAATTCACTTCTAGTGTACTGAAACTTCAACACATGCCTCAAAGTTCTAAAGAATACTAACTCAGAGTAGAAGATAAACATAAAAAACCCACAAAGAAGAAACCATGAGCAATGGCTAGAAGAAACAACAAATAGTACAATAAGAATGACACTAACTTCAGATACTGGAATTTTTACACATGAATTATGAAATAATTCTATTTGATATGTTTAGAATAATAAAACAGGAGATTGAAAGTATGAATTAGGGTATAGGAACTATTAAAAATGATGACTAACTTTTCAAAAAGGACCAAAAACAATTTCTAGACATGAAAAAATGAAAATAAAAGCATCATTTTAATGTTAAAATTTGGTTTAATAGTTAATTTTTAAACATGGAGCTAGGCAACAAGATGATGAACCTGAAGAAATGATTCAAGGGGAGGAATGCAAGGACAAAAAGATGGAAAATATGTAAAAAAAAAAAAAAACCCTTGGAAAACAGATGACAAGATTTACTATATTTCTTTTTCTTTCTTTTTTTTTTTTTTTTTGTCTTTTTGCTATTTCTTTGGGCCGCTCCTGTGGCATATGGAGGTTCCCAGGCTAGGGGTCGAATCGGAGCTGTAGCCACTGGCCTATGCCAGAGCCACAGCAACGCGGGATCCGAGCCATGTCTACAACCTACACCACAGCTCACGGCAATGCCGGATCGTTAACCCACTGAGCAAGGCCAGGGACCGAACCTGCAACCTCATGGTTCCTAGTCGGATTCGTTAACCACTGCGCCACGAGGGGACCTCTGATTTACTATATTTCTACTTGGAGTTCCAGAAGGAGAGAAGAGAGAGGTTCATGTGAGAGAACATTTTAAAAGACACTTGATAATAATTTCCCAGAAATTAAAGACAGAGTTCTTAGACCTCAGAAGCCCAGTGAATCCCAAAAAACCGAACTTTATGGTGACAAGCTATGGGGGGTTGGAAGGGAGAGTGGATTTGATATTATGACCAATTTTGATTTATTCAAGGATTTCAAGGTTAATATAATACCAGAATATAAACTTATATAATTATAATATTAAATGAGAAAAACCATATAATTTTAATAGATATGGGAAATTAATAAAAATAAATTCCATGTCACCATAATAACTTCTAGCAAATCAGAATAGAAGAAAATTTCCTTTATCTGACAAGACCATTTATCAAAAACATACAAAAAACATAAGAGGGAGGAGAAGGTGGGCAATATAGTTAAAAGGTAATATAGTTAAAAAATATAAAATTGCTTATATTTTATGAGAAAAAGGGAGAGAAAAAAGGAGAGAGAAAGGGAGGAAAGAAAGAAGGGAAGAAGAGAGGGAGACTAAGACTGAGATTATCTAAAGTGGATAAATTGTGACAGGACTATTACCATAAAGCAATAAAATTCTTAAGAGGTAAAAGCAGGGTTTTTCATAATGGTTTTCTGTGGGGATGAGGGGCTAATAATGGAAAGAGGAGAAGGAGATACATTTCACTCTGCACTCTTTTGCATTATTAGGTATTTTCTTTTCATATACATGTCTTTTTTAAAAAAATAATTATTTTACTGAATGAGCTGGTCCCTATGTGGTTCTATCTCCCACTATCCTTTCAAACCTGCTCCATGAGCTTTCCTTGCCTCAGATGAAATTTCAGGAAGGTCCCAGAAGTTCTTCAGTCTCTCTGTCACTAGAAGACTCTTACCAGTCATTAAAATTTCAGGCCATCTAAAATTGGGGATCACAGGTGTTAGGCACTTTGTAATAGGCAATAAAGTCTACAAAACAAGCAGTTGTTCACCCAAAATGCCTAAAGCACTTCCACTGAGAAAAACAGGTTTAAGCTTAAGGGTGGATTTTGTTGGTTTCTCTGCTCACACCATTTCTTGTAACTGATGCCTTCCCCTTTTTAAATTTTTTTCTTTTTCTTTTTCTTTTTTTTTTTAGTTTTTCTGGACAATACCTTTTAGTCATATTCTTTTTTGGGAAAAGATAACATGGATCTAGTATATTTTCTAAATCCTTTTCATGTTTGAGAATCATTTTTGTGAAGAGAGAGAGAGAAATAAAAAATGTAAAAGGAGAAATAAAAACCTATACCACAGAAATACAAAAAAAAATACAAGAATACTACAAAAAACTATATGCCAACAAATTCAACAATCTAGAAGAAATGGACAAGTGTCTAGAGACATACAGCCCACCAAAACTGAATCAAGAAGAAATAGATAATTTGAACAGATCAATCACTAGAAGTGAAACAGAACCTGTAATAAAAAATATAAAAACTCCCTACAAACAAAAGTCCAGGATCAAATGGTTTCAAAGGTGAACTCTCTCAAATCTTTAAAGTACAACTTATACTGATCCTTTTCAAACTCTTCTAAAAGAGTGAAGAGGAAGGAACACTCCCAAAGATATTTTATGAAGCCACCATCATTCTGATACCAAAACTAGACAAATATACCACCAAAAGAAAACTACAGACCAACATCTTTGATGAATATAGATGCAAAAATTCTCAGAAAAATATTAGCAAACTGAATCCAACAACATATAAAAAAGGTCATACACCATGATGAAGTCAAATTCATCCCAAGTACACAAGAATGGTTCAACATGTGCAAATCACTATGATACACCACATAATCAAAGAACAAAGAAAAAGTCAAAAAACACATCATCATCTCAATAGAAGTAGAAAAAGCATGCATAAATTTCAACATCCATTCACGAGAAAAAAAATTTATCAAAGTAGTTATAGAGGGAACATATCTCAACATAATAAAAGCTACTTATGACAAATCCACAGCCAATATAATACTCAATAGAGAAAAGCTGAGTCTTCCCACTAAAATCTGACACAACATAAAGATGTCCACTCTCACCACTTTTGTTCTACATAGTAATGAAAGTCCTAGCCACAGAAATCAGACAAGAAAAATATATAAAATCTATCCAAATTAGAAGGGAAGAGGTAAAACAATCATTATATGCAGACATGATACTATATAGAGATAACGCTAAGGACTCCACAGAAGATCTACTAGAATTGATAAACAAATTTAGCAAGGTAGTAGGATATGAGATTAACATATAGGAATCAGACGCATTTCAGAAATAAATAAGAAAGAAATGTAAAAAAAAAAAAAAAAAGTTTAAAAATTGCACCAAAATGGAGCTGGAAGAATCAGGCTCCCTGAATTCAGACTATACTACAAATATACAGTAATAAAAATGGCATGGTACTGGCACAAAAACTGAAATACAGATCAGTAGAACAGGATGGAAAGCTCAGAGATAAACCCATGTACCTATGTGCAACTAATTTATGACAAAGGAAGCAAGAATATTCAATGGAGAAAAGACAGTCTCTTCAATAAGTGGTGCTGGGAAAACTGAACAGCTATATGTAAAGGAATGAAATGAGAACATTTTCTTATATCATACACAAAATTAAACTCAAAATGTATTAAAGACCTAAATATAAGGCAAGATACTATAAAACTCTTAGAGGAAAACAGGCAGAACACTCCTTGATATAAACTGCAAAAATATCTTTTTGGATCTACCTCCTAGAGTGAATGAAATTAAAAACAAAAATAAACATGGGACCTAGTTAAACTTTAAAGTTTTACACAACATGGGAAATCACAACAATAAAACCAAAAAGACAACATATGGAATGGGAGAAAATCACTGCAAATGAAGCAAACAACAAGGGATCAATCTCTAAAATACACAAACATCTCAGTTAAAAACAGTCAGAAGATCTAAATAGATATTCCTCCAAAGACAATAGACAGATGGCCAAAAAGCATATGAAGAAGTGCTCAACATCACTAATTGTTAGAGAAATGCAAATTAAAACTACAATGAGGTATGATGTCACACCAGTCAGAATGGCCATCATCAAAAAGTCTACAACAATAAATGCTAGAGAGGGTGTGGAGAAAAGGAAAACCTTCCACACTGTTGACTGGAATGTAAGCTGGTGCAACCAGTTATGGAGAATAGTATGGAGGTTCCTTAAAAAACTAAGTCTAGAACTACCACATGATCCATTAAGTCCAATCCTGGGCATATATCTGGAGAAAACCATAATTCAAAAAGATAACAAACCCACAATGTTCACTGCAGCACTATTTAAAATAGCTAAGACATAGAGGCAACCTAAATGTCCATTGACAGAGGAATGAATAAAGAAGATGTGGTACATACATACAATGGAATAATAGACATAAAAGAACAAAATAATGCCATTTGCAGCAACGTGGATGGACCTAGAGATTATCATACTAAGGGAAGTAAGTCAGACCGAGAAAGATAAATATATGACATCACTTATATGTGAAATCTAATAAAAATGATAAAAGTTAACTTATTTACAAAACAGAAGCAGTCTCACAAATCTGGAAATCAAACTGATGGTTACCAAACGGGAAACGTGGGTGGGAGGGACAAATTAGGAATTTGAGATTAAAATATACACACTAGTATACATAAAATCAACAACCAACATAGACCTACTGTTTAGCACAGGGAATTCTACACAATATTCTGTAATACCCTATATGGAAAGAGTCTGAAAAAGAATATATATAATTGAATCTCTTTGCTATACACTTGAAACCCATACAAAATTATAAATAAGCTATACTGCAATAAAGTTAATAAAATAAAATAAAAATGCACAAAATAAATAAAATACCTATGAGTAAACCTGACCAAGGAGGTGAAAAACTTATAAGCTGAGAACTATGAAACATTCATCAAAAAATTAAAGAAGATAAAAGAAATGGAAAGATACTCTATGCTCTTGAATTGAAAGAATATTGTCAAAATGGCAATACTACCCAAAGCAATCTACATATATAATTTAATCTCTATCAAAGTACCCATGATATTTTTCATAGAACTGGAACAAATAATCCTAAAATTGATATGGAACCATAAAAGACCCAGACTTTCCAAAGCAATCCTGAGGAAAAAGAATAAAGCAAGAGGGACAGCCCTCCCAGACTTCAGACAATACTACAAAGCTATAGTAATCAAAATGGCATGATATTTGTATAGAAACAGACATGTGGGTCAATGGAACAGAAGAGAGAGCCCAGAAATAAACCCACACACCAATGGCCAATTAATCTTCAACAAAGGAGGCAAGAATATTCAATGGGAAAATGTCTCTTTGGCAAGAGGTGTTGGGAAAGTTGGAAAGCTCCATGTAAATCAATTAAGTTAGAACACCATAAACAAAAATAAACTCAAAATGGCTTAAAGGCTTAAACATAGACATAACATCATAAAATTCCCAGAAGATAACATAGGCACAACATTCTCTGACATAAATTTTACCAATGTTTTCTTAGGTCAGTTTTCCAAGGCAAAAGAAATAAAAGCAAAAATAAACAAATGGGACCTGATCAAACTTAAAAGCTTTTGCATAGCAAAGGAAACTGTGAATGAAATGAAAAGGTAACATATACAATGGGAGAAAATATTTGTAAATGATGCAGCCAACAAGGGCTTTATTTCCAAAATATTCTAACAGCTCATACAATGCAACAATAGCAAAAACAACCCAATCAAAAAATGGGTAAATGAACTAAATAAACATTTCTCCAAAGAAGACATAGAGATGGCCAACAGGCACATGAAAAGATGTTCAACATCACTCATTTTTAGAGAAATGCAAATCAAAACTACAATAATGTTTCACACAGGTCAGAACAGCCATCATCAAAAAGTTTACAAATAATAAATGCTGGAGAGGGCATAGAGAAAAAGGAACACTTCCACACTGTTGTTAGGAATGTAAATTGGTGCAGCCACTATGGAAAACAATATGTAACTTCCTTAAAAAAAACCCTAAAAATACAGTTGCCATATGATCCAGCAATCCCACTCCTGGGCATATATTCAGACAAAAATATAATTCAAAAAGATTCACACACCCCTATGTTCATAACAATGCTATTCATAATAGCCAAGGCAAGGAAACAAGCTAAATGTCCATTGACTGATGAATGGATAAAAAAGATATGGTATTTGTATATAATGGAATACTACTCAGCCATAAAAAAGAATGAAATAATGCCATTTGCAGCAACATGAATGGAACTAGAGATTTTCATACTAAATAAGTCAGAAAGAGAAAGACAAATACCATATATCACTTACACATGGAATCTAAAATATGACAGAAATGAACTTTTATGAAACTGAAAGACTCACAGACATAGAGAACAGACTTGTGGTTGCCAAGGGGGAGGGGTATGGAGTGGGAGTTTGGGGTTAGCTGATGCAAACTATTATAATTAAAATGTATAAACAAGGTGCAACTGTATAGCACAGGGAACTATATACAATATACTATGATAAACCATAATGGAAGAAATTTTAAAAATATTTCTGGTATCCTACAGTGTATGGATATTATAGAAATAGGAAACAAGTAAACTCTAGACAGTAAAGTATTAATAACTGAAAAATTATGAGAGGTGAAGTAAAATAATGTTTATAATTTGGTTAAATGTCAAATGTTTTGAGTATCTAGGATAAATGCACAATATTTTATAAATAGCCGACATTTAAAAAAAAAAAAGAATCTCTTTTTTTTCCTCAAGATTAAATGAGTCTAAAATTAAAGGTTCAGAATCCTTTGCCCTTATACTTTTAAGACATTTAATCATTGTCAATTAGCATCCTCTGTTGGGAAAAAATAAAAATCAAAATATCCTTTATTTTATAACTACTTTTTCCTCTCTCTTTTTCTAAGTGGGCAAATATCCCTATCATGTGTCTAAATGTAGTTCCTGTTTTGTTACATCTTTTGTGTTTAGAATCCATATCCTTGAACTTCTATATTGCCATTGAATCAAATCACAGAAACATGAAAATGTCTTGATCTTACTAGTACTATAGAGCATTAGGGAAAGGATTGATCAAGAAACTAGATAGATAAGATTTAAGCATTTGTTTTTCAATTTTCGTTTTAACCAGTGATACCTAGTCTCTTAAGAGTACCAACTTCACTCCTTTAAGAATGGTAATTTCCAAAAGCAATGGACTATTTTTTGCAATTTATTTAATTGCCTGGAGATACAACTGAGTATCTGACAGAACCAGCATGCCTTGGCTCCGTATAGGAATGTGTAAATCTTCTGCAAATTAGTCTACTTGTGCAAAAGAATTAATGGGCATTTGAAGACTTCTGTAATAACACTTTTAATTCAGTTCAGCTATCTTTACCAAAGCAATTTGGAGATAATTTCAGAAATTTTATTCAAATAAATGAAGGTTCAACTGGTTATCATTTGTGTGATAAATCCCATCACCAGAATGCTGCCCATTTCCACTTGCTTCCTAATAAGTACATATCACTTTATTAATATTCATCCATTCATTTGTCATATTCTGGGGAGAATGAAATAAATCTTTTCCTCCTCATTTTATAGAAAATGGGATTGAAACCCAAAGGAAAATAAATAATAATCTGGTTTTCATTAATTTTCTATTCACTCAGACATTTCTTGAGTTTGTACTAAATCCAGGCACTACCACAGGTACTGGTGATACAAAGATGACCAAAGGATTTTCTTTTAGTGTATTTTGTAAGATGGGAATATAAAGAAATCATTACAATATGATGTCTACAGAGTATTTCCAAATTAAACAGAACTTTCTCTTGTATAAAAATCTTTGGCATCCTAGTCTATGAGTCTCTTTCTTTGGGTTCTAGGGTATCCACCTTTCTATATATCACCATGTTCTCCCTTCCTCCCAACCATCTTCCACAGTGACGTGCTAAAGCTCAAGGATAATAGTGTTCTTGACTGACAGAAACATGCAAATTACCCTTTCAACCCCAGGAAGGAGATATGTTTGATCACACACAAGGCCCAATCTCACTATACGTTCAATCATATCCCTTTAATATTGCCACTTCATTCAGTATATAAACCCAACCAAAAACCTACCAATTCCCTCCAACTCCCCAAATGTTAGCTTTCTGTGGCTTTGAATATACTTCTATTTGCCTAGAATTTGCCACCTGTACCTCCTCCAAAGGCTCCTTTTAACTGTTACCTTCACTTAATAAGCCTGATATTATCTATAAGGAAAGAAGGAACAACCTCCTCTTTGTCTTGTGAGTGTATCTTATTTTACCACTGTTATAGGCTTCATTATACCGTATTACATTTATTCCATTACATATGTGTCTCCTATCAAGCTGTGAATTCCTTGAAATCATGGATAAAGCCTTATCTTTTTATACATACTACGTATAAATGTGCTGAGATACGGTAGATGGTTTTAATAAACTGTCAACTGACTGAGTCCTCAACAAGTGTACTATGATATGGGAATATGGTATATTGATGTTCTTTTCTCCTCAGCCTAAGCCAATGGTTTTCTAAGTATAAACATCTGGACCTCTAGTGTAAACATCATCTGGGAATGTTTCAGAAGAGCAAAGTCTCAAGACTTGTCTACCTCTGTCCCAGGACCTATAAAATCAGAAATTCTGGGGGTAGGGCTCAACATCCTGTGCTTTTACCAGTCCTTCATGTGATTCTTATACAGGGTGAAGTTTGAGAACTGTACTAAGGAAATAGTCCTCCTGTGGGCTACGTCTGGTGGCTATTGTCTTTCTCTCCAAACGAAAGAGATAGGCCAGATTAAGATAAGTAAATCCTTCACTTTTTAGGAGATTAATAACAGATAAGCTCTAAGAATTGGCCCAAAGAAGGCAAATTTTCACGAATATCACAGGACAATTGCAACGAAATATGTCAAAAACAGTGATTGTGGCAATCACCAAATGACAGAAATGGAACATACTGTACCATGGAGCTACAACAGTAATGACCAGAAGACAAAGATAAGTCATCAAGATTGAGAAACTCAAGGATAGAAGGGCATGTGAACATGTGCTGGGAGCAAAGGGAGTTGGCAGCAAAGTCCAAATAAATGGAAACCAAATGACTAGAGACTAGGTTACTGATAAAAGAATGTTTAAGTCTTTGCCACATACAGAAGACCTAGAAAATAAAAGAGGGAAAATGGCAACACATAAAGATGAAAGATAACTGAAAGAGAGACCTAAGAATTTCTGCTTAGAAGTAATTTACTAACTTCCTATATGAAGAAGGCAGTCTTCTTCAAAGAGTCAATGGTAGGTACATCTACCACAATATTTACAACATTCTAATTGTGTAATAGAGCTAAGGTGTCAAGGAAATGAAGGGGCTTTAGCCCTCTAATCATGGGTTCCCTGATTATCAGCTGTGTGGTCAGAGCTTCAGTATTTTTATTTAAAAATTAGGAAAAAAATATCTACATCACAATGGATTGCTTTTGAAATAAATGATAGAATGGCAATAAAGCATCATGCATTCTAGTTGACACATGTAAGATATGCAATATGTGATTGTGATTATTATATTCAGTTTAATAATTTGGTTACAAATCTGCATTGATGGCCATACTATATGTATAAAATTTTCTGTAATATTATAAAGTGATTCTTATTTAAACTCCTTTGTGTCATAAGTGCCAATTAGTAACCTTAGTTTAGGGTGGTAATGATAGGTATACAGGCAAACTCTCCAAATCTGAAGTCCCTTCAGTTTTTTCCTACATACTGCTGGCTTTATATTTATCCTTATACACATGATAGAAGAGGTTACTTGATCACTACAGTGAAACAAATGATTACATATCAGAAGCAAAACAATTCTGTGGTATGATGTTATTAATTTGGTCTAAATATATTTCATGCATTATATTGTGGTCTACTCAAAAAGAACACAATTTTTTTTATTAGAACAAAAGAATAAAGGTCCCCAAGTTGCATCTTCCATCTTTTACTAAGAAACTTCAAGCAATAAAGTGGGAATGGATTTCCTTTACTTTGCCATCTGCTCACATTGATTTGATTAAGGCCAGAGAGATTCTAGCAAAAATCTAACTTGTAGGACTTTAATCATGGTATGGTATAAAGAGCACTAGGCAAGACTTGAGTATCAACTGCCAGTTTGATAGCTGTGATATCTTAGGCAAGTCACTTCTCTCTGAACCTCAATATTCCTCACCTGTAAAATGAAGATGAGGTGATACAATCTCTCTCCTTCATAGGATCATTTTGAGATGCAAATGCATGTGAATACACTGTTTAAAATGTGCACACATTAGCTATCCTGTATTCTTAGTTGCTCTATTTAGAAGTATTTCTTCATACTTCACCAAAGGTTTCACATAACCTTTCCTGCATCCTGACTGTTTTAACTTGCTAGAACATAGATGGACATGTATTTTGGTTTTGATCTGCAATCAATTCATGCACAGAATAAACACCATAACCATAACCTTGCTTTGCTATATAATCAGACATTTTAATTCTGCCCTGTTAGAGAAATAAAAATCCCCTATTGTCTCAAATGGTCTACTGCTGAGTGAACTGCATCCCTCCGCCCAAGTTTTATGGTCTTTACAAAAATAAACACATCAAGTATAGTGTTTATTACAAGGCATTAATAACAGCCTGCCAAATAAAGTCTGTCTGCTTTATGTCAAGTGGTTCTAGAGTACTGTGCTTCACAGTTCACAAAATAAAGCTAACCTAAAAAGTAGGTGGTGAATTCTAATTCAAGACAAGATGTTTGTTGTAACAGGTTATTCTTAGAGTTAGGGAAAGTCTTTATCATCTGTCTGAACATAAGGTGCTTTGGTATTTGGGAAATGGGTAAATAAAGAGCTACTATGTAAGTTGTAGAGGGATGGCCAATTACAAAAATAGAATATAGGATGTGAATTAGCATTAAAATTGTATAGAGGCAGCACTGGGTAGAGGAAGATTGGTTTAAAATGTGATCTAGATGGGTTCAATTCCTAGTTTTCTCTTTCTTGTGTAGGATGGAGCAAGTCAATGAAATCCCAAAAATCTATTTTCTTATCTATTAAGTGAGGATCATAATCTCTATCCTGAGAAATGGTTGCAGAGATATAATAAGTTATATGTGAAATGATCTCGGTGCCTGACACAGAAAAGGAACTAAAAAAATTCGTTTTTATGACTTTTCTGTTTTTCCCCCTTCTTTTCCTTTAACTGCTCTCCTTTTTATCATCTCTTATTTTCCTAGGGCCCAAGTCATCCTTTGGGGGGAATTTAAAAGGCATTTTAGGAAGTTACATAGTGAATTCAAGCTAGGTTGCGAATATGGCTGCTTAATAGAGTTTTCTGGACATTAAACTACCTTTATTAATCATACCTATATATACATAAAAATAAGACCTGTTAAATGGCCAAAAGAGAAGTTAAGAACAAGAGCCTACCTCAGAAAAAACGGATGATTCCACAGTTGGGGCAGGGAAAGTATCAGAGTGGACCCAGAATAGTTTGTGATGTCAGAAAGTAACATGTTCAAACAATGATGCACACCTGTTCATAAACACAGAAACAAGCATTGAAGGGATATCTGAGGCTAAATATGGGACAATTAAAGGGGCAAAGAAATTGTGGTAATAACAAATAACTCACTGATAAAATATAAATTCATGATTCCATGTTTTATAAATAATAAAATAAACATAAAAATGAATAGGGGATAAGGGAAAGTTCTTCATTACAGTAGAATGCCAACAAATGAATGTTGAAAAATGATGGAATTAGAAAATTACCATTTGGTATCATAACAGTAATAATTAACTCAGGTAAGGGTCATCATGCTAAAACTAATGGATTAATATTTGCTGAGGAACAAAACATATCTTTCCACAAAAATACTTATTAATTATAAAGGGAGAAATAGTAACTTAGTAACCTGGTGGACATTACCTTCACCAAGTAATCAAAGTTAACATCACTGGTAATAATACAATCTGACATTATGCGCTGAGAAGGAATCAACATTTGTTCTATGTGTTCCAGCCCCAAATGCACAACCTAAATCTGGGAGGTGGGGAGGGAGTGGGATGAACTGTGAGCTTGGGGTTAGTCAGTGCAAAGTATCACATTTAGAATGGATATACAACGTGGTCTTACTGTACAGCACAGGGAACTATATCCAATCTCTTAGGCTAGAACACGATGGAAGATAGTATGAGAAAAAGAATGTGTGTGTGTGTGTGTGTGTGTGTGTGTGTGTGTGTGTGTGTGTGTGACTAGTGCACTTTGCTGTACAGCAGAAATTGGCCCAACACTGTAAATCAACTATATTTTAGTTAAAATAATTAAATAATGGGGAAATAGCAGAAAAACCCAAACTGAAAGTCCTCAAAATAACTGGCCTATGCTTTTCAAAAGGGTCAATCATGAAAGATAAAGAAAAGCTGGGGAACTATTCCATATTAAAGGAAACCAAGGAGACATGACAGGTAAATGAAACACATGATTCTGGACTGACTCTTAGAACAGAAGGAAAAAATATTTTTTAGTTTAAAGCACATTATTGGGACAATTAGAATTTTCACAAGGTCTACTGATCAATGTAGTAGTGTATCAATGTGAGTTTCCTGATTTTAGTGGTTATAATGTGATTATATAGGAGAATGTCCTTGTTAATTTGGAAATAATCCCTAAAGTATTTCAAAATTGTAAATTGAAAAATTATAAATCAATAAATCTATCAAGAGATGGAACAGAATGATAAAGCAAATAATAAGACATTAACAATTAGGGAACCTAGATAAGGATATATAAAAATTATTTGTACTCCTCTTCCAATATTTATTTAATAGTAAAATTATTTCAAAGCAAATTTTAAAAGTTAAAAAAAATTAAGAAAAAAAACAACACCTTGCAATGGAAATATTTTTTGATCCAAAGGCTTGTCTTCACTGATTAGCTGTGTGACAATGAGAACCTTACCTAAATTCACTGTGCTCAAGTTTTCTCATATATAAATGGAGAAAATGATAATATCTATCTCTTGTATCATTAAAAGGGTTAGGTAAAATGAATCAAATTAAGTGCTTAGCATTGTATCTGAAATATAGTAAATACTCTGTAAATTGCACCCACTGTTGTTACTATTAATATTACAGATCTAAAACAAATTTACTACATTTCTCTTTTTAACCTTTCCTTGGAACTCTTCCATATGCTCATAGGGTCGTATATCTAATTTCATTTTACTACTAGTTAATACTTTGTTGTAATTACGTGTCTGCATGTCTGTTTTTCTCACTATACAGATAGCTTTCTGAGGGTGGCAAACCTATTTTCTCATTTTTGTAGCTCTAGGGCCTAGCATAGAACAAGGTGTATGTACTCTGAGGAATGTTACAAAAGACAACACATTACTATAGAGGTGCTCTATGACTATGGTTGACTAAATGATGTTAAAGGTGGGTGCAGAGGGGGCACTGGGAGAGCACAGAAGGAAGTTCTACAAACCAAAATGTAAGAAGTTGATTTATTTGCACCAAGCAAATGTTTCTTTTATACTGTAAGGCTACATACCTCACCTATAATTGGGACTGAATTTGAGACTCTCAGTTCATTAGGATAACCAACCATTGGCGATTAACTTTGGTTTGCAAAGGAAGAAAGAATGGAAGTAAATGAATGGATGCATTTCAAGTATTGTTCTTTGGAATTTGGCAGCCTGGACTTGGAAAATTTTTCACTAAGAATGTCCAAGCCATCATGATCAGTAATAATTCAAGACAAATGAGAACAAAGACTATTTACCTACTGCCCATGAGAAATTCCAATTCCTTAGGTTCTCTTTAACCCAAAATACAAAAATATGTATCAGGTTATAGGGGAGTTTTGGAAAATAGACAGATGGGGTTCATTATAAAATCAGTTATTCAGAATTCTGCCTTAATTCTGCCAAGATAGCCATTTTCACATTAATATTACTGGAATTCTTTAATTTGCATTTCTTTTTTTTTTAAATGTTGTACTTTCTTTTCTCCCAGATCCATTAAAGCACCACAGAGTGATGGAACTGAAAAGGATTTTTTTTCCTGAACAGACTTATGTTAAGAGATTATTTTCTTCCTAGATTATTTGAAAGATTCTCAATATTTGCTCAAGAGTTAAACTGCCCTTTAAGTACCCTTTTTCATTTTGAGACATGTCCTCTGAAAACATTGCCCATGATAATTATTCTGTGGTCTTTGGGAGAAATTTGTCATTCACTTTGAAGGCAGAGTAAAAATGGTCATATGTGTTTACATCCAAATATGGTAAATGCTCCTACAAATAAATATTAGCTTCATTTTTACTTGACATATTTATGAAGCTGTTCACAACTATTTTGCCTCTCTTTTCAAAATGTACAAAGGGCCTTTTAAAAGGGATAATTGTAAAGATAAGATATAATGCTAAATACCAAAGATCTTTGAGTATATTTGTGTTTGTTGTATGTTGCTTACTATAGGTGCAAAATATTGTACACATGTATAAGGATATAGCTAGAAAATAAGGTATAGTACATTTTATTTTAATAAAGTCAGAAGATGAAAATATGTTTGAAGAATATTAAAGAGAAAACTAAAATTCTTTAAAAAACTGGCAAAAGAATGATAGAAATACTTCATAAATCTTTAAGATACAAGAAATCTTGTAGTATTACCTTGGTTGGATATTAAAAAGACATAGACTTAGCCTGTTACTAGTTTGGGATTTTCAACTCAACTAATCAGCATTTCATCTGCAGGGATTAAAATAATCAATATTTTGGCTGTAACCTTGTGGGGTGTCTGAAATATATTCTGAGGAATATTGCAAAAGATAAGCAAATAACATCAAACACAAGTTTGTCTTGGGGCATTTTTAGCTATCATATGTGCCTGCTATCTTTCAAATGAACATTTTGAATAAAAGGCGAAAATAAAAAGCTTTAGTTAATTCCCCTGTTGGGTCTGAGTAACTACCCACATGCCTTCTGAGAAAAACCAGTAAATGGAGTGACCATTAAGAAATAGAGAGTAGAGAAATCAAAGTGTCTGAACAACATGGTTTCATTCACAATTCAGTTGTGTTTCCAAGATCACAGTATGATTTCAAAAGACATCACACTCCCTGAAGTATCTTACACAAAAATAAACTCAAAATGGATTAAAGACCTAAACATAACATTGGATACTATAAAACTCTTAGAGGAAACATAGGCAGAACATTCTTTGACATAAATTCCACCTCCTAGAGTAATGGAAATAAAAACCAACCAACCAACCAACCAATCAACAAACAAAAAAACAAATGGACCTAATTAAGCATTAAAATCTTTTGCACAGCAAAGGAAACCATAAGCAAAGTGAAAAGGTAACCTATGGGATTGGAGAAAATCTTTACAAAGCCACTGACAAGAGATTAATCTCCAAAATATACAAATATCTCATACAACTTTATACCAACAAAAACAAACAGCCTAATTAAAAAATGGTCAAAAGATTTTAACAGACATTTTTCCAAAGAAGACAGACAGATGGCCAAAAATCATATGCAAAGATGTTCAACATCACTAATTATTACACAATTGCAAATCAAAACTACAATGAGGTATCATCTCACACCAGTCAGAATGGCCATCATCAAAAATCTGTAAACAATAAATGCTAGAGAGTAGGTGTGCAGAAAAGGGAACCCTCTTACACTCTTGGTGGAAATGTAAGCTGATGCAACCACTATGGAGAACAGGATGGACATTCCACAGAAAACTGAAAATAAACTACCATATGATCCAACAATCCCACTCCTGGGCATCTATCCAGACAAAACATTCACTGAAAAAGATACATGCACCCTCTACACCTACTCTCCAGCATCTATTGTTTATAGATTTTTGATGATGGCCATTCAGACTGGTGTGAGCCAAGGGGGAGGCGGAGGGAATGTAACGGATTGGGAGCTTGGGGTTAATAGATGCGGACTATTGCCTTTAGAATGGATTAGCAATGAGATCCTGCTGTGTAGCACTGGGAACTATGTCTAGTCACTTATGATGGAGCATGATAATGGGAGAAAAAAGAATGTATACATGTATGTGTAACTGGGTCACCATGCTGTACAGGAGAAAATTGACAGAACACTGTAAACCAGCTATAATGGAAAAAAATAAAAATCATTATATATTAAAAAAAGCTAAATACAGAAACGCCATATAATCCAGCAATCCCACTCCTGGGCATTTATCTGGAGAAAACCATAATTTGAAAAGATACATGCACCCCAATGTTCTCTGCAGCACTATTTACAATAACTAAGACATGGAAGCAATCTAAATAGTCAGCAAGAGAGGGGTGGATAAAGAAGATATGATATATATATATATAATGGAATATTACTCAGCCATAAAAACGAATGAAATAATGCCATTTGCAGCAACACGATGGACCTAGAAATTGTCATACTAAGACAGAAAAAGACAAATATCATATGATATCACCAATATGTGGAATATAATAAAATGATACAAAAAACTTTATGAAGTAGAAACAGACTCAAAGATTTTGAAACCAAATTTATGGCTACCAAATGTGAAAATTTGGGGGAAGGATAAATTGATATATGCAAACTACTATATATAAAATAGATAGGTAACAAGAACCTACTCTATAGTACAGGGTAACATACTCAATATCATGTAATAATCTGTATGGGAAAAGAATCTGAAAAGGAATGGGTATGTGTATATGTATGGCTGATTCACTTTCATGTGCATCTGAAACTAACACAAATTTGTAAGTCAATTATATTCCAATTAAATTTATTAAAACAATTAGACATAAGTTGAAAGCATAGATCCTCCATCAGAGAATGGACTTAAGGGTTTGGCGGAACCTCCAGGTTGCTTTCTACCCCTCGAGTATTTCATCATGTAGTTGGTTAAGATCTGGTGGGGGAAGCAAAACGACATTCTTCTGTAAAGAAATTACTACTATCATATACTTACATTATATGGTCTTTTTAGGTTGGACAGAAATCAAAATTTCTTGCTAGCTGAATGCAGACTTTAGTATATTTGAAAGTTGAAAGGTAATTTGGAGAAGTAACACAGACCATCCTGTAATCCTTGGAAGCCCAAGGATATCCAAGACCATTTTTTTAACACCACTGCTGAGAAATTTATGGGAACTGAAGAAGGACTGCTGTAAAGGGTCAGCTTATTAAGATTAAAAATATATAAATAAACCCAAAGAGCTTCTGAGAATCGAGATATCCTCCCTGTGTGGTCTTTCCTTCATTTTGCATAGTAGGTAATTTTCCTGGGCCATAATGCCTACTAGATTTTCTATTATGTTTCCCCTCCACATGTGAATTTCTTAGTTCAGAATTCAGCTTTACCATCGTATACAAAAATACACACAGGATTAGAATAGAGGAAAGAAAAGCCACTTTAAGGCACTGAGTACAGTTTCTTGATCAGAAAAAAAAAAGACTGTTTCAGTTGAAAGAAGAAATATATTAAAAAAGAAGGTACCAATTGAAGATGTCATTCATTAATTCATTTTCTCTTTAAGCATTACAGAAATTATCTTTGAGCTTCAGAGTATGCTAGTCAGGCACTGGGAATACAAGGAGAAAAATGAGTATGTGAGAAGCCAGCACTATTCAGCCTTTTCCAAATGCTAAACAACAGAGAGTGTCCGGGCAAGCAAATGCTACAGTCTTGCCCATCTGGCAGGTACATTCTTGTGATAGACCATCTGAGACTGATATAGGAAATTTCTGAATCACTTCTTCTCTCCTTGCTCTGATTCCTTACCTACAAAGAAGCCTGATAACAGAAATTTGCTTTCCTATGTAATATGGCGATAAGAAGAAAATGCATTGACCACAGCCAAGTACCTACTGGGAAGTGATATTTCATATTATGGTCTAATCGATTGGTACTTCAGTTTATATACTCCTGCCTTTATGTAGCATCTTTGTGAGCAAGTCTTACCAAATGTTCTACTTTGAGGTCTTTAATATACTTTCTTCATCTTCAAGACTGAGGACCACAACCTAAAAGCTGGCCCCATCTTATTGACATCTTGCTTCATGCCTTACATTTACTTTTCTATGCACCACACTAGCTCTTGTCTAGGTTTCTTGACCACCTTTACTCCTTGGTGAAACATAATGGAAGACCATGGGTTTTCCACCATCTTTTTTTCTGTCTGATATTCTAACTAAACAAGCTTATTTCTGCCTTGGAGTCATAGTATTTATTACTTTTCCCAGAATGTTCTTGGTGCCTTCTCATTCAGAAATGAACACAAGCAGCTAACATTCTATATGCTAAGTATGTAATAGAGTACATCCAATTCCCATAACAGGGCATGAATAAGTTTGTATATGAAAGCTTTGGCAAAGTTTTAAAGAGTAGTAGGAGCTTTCACACAGAAAATGGATGAGGGGAGGGGAGATTTCAAAATCACTGGAACACTGTGGACAGAGCTTGGAGGTATGGAAGAGAGCAGAATGTGCTGAGAAAAGCCTGAGGTTCTACGAAACTGAAACATGGCATGAATTTGTAGGGTTTGGGGAAGGAAGTGTGGCAAAATGCAGAGAAAGAAAGATGGAACTGACAATCAAATTTTGAAGTATATTGTCAAGGAGTTTGGACATTAGCCAACTTCAATGAGAAATATCAGCATATTTCAGAAAGATCATTCTAATTCTGACCCCTCTCATATTTTATTTGAGTGGTAAGAGCAAAAGCTTTATTTGTAATGTCATCGCTACTTGAAATGCAAATCCAGCCCCTTTCCAAAAGTATGTTTCATCATTGTTTTCAGACTCTACTGACCCAAACCAACCCATTTTCCTCCTTTTCTTCCTCTGGAATCCCCTAAAAATGGATGGTTATTCATCAGGAAAGAAAAAAAAAATCTCTAACATTCAAAAACTAGGAGTGTTTCTTTGAACAACTGTTCCATTTAATTTTCAATTGCACCTACATATATATATCTGGGATTTTCACTCCTTTATCCCTATGCCCTCTTAACTTAGCTACCTGTAGACAGGTGTTGAGATTTTGGATTTCTTTAACAATAACTTCAGAAAAGACTCTTTTCTTATTTAACAAGAAATACCCCCTCCTCATCCCCCTATATTTATGCCAAATAATTACTTAAAATTTTTTTCTTAACCTGGTACGTACAATAGATTGAAAATATTATGGGCTTAATGCTTGTTGTTTTGGGGAATGACATGTATATAGACCTGGCAGGCACTCCGTGTCTTTGATTAGATGGCTGCTAATCAGGAAAGGAGGACATTCTAATTGTGCTACCTGGTAGCACTGAGATTTGTGCTCAGAAAGAAGCTTATATTTTTTCCTCTTCTGTCCCTTCCGTGACCACATCCAAGTTATTTTCCAATTCTGGTTGCTGTCTCCTACCTATACCAAATGAATACTAATAGTGTTTATAAAAACCTTTATACCCATCTAAGCTGTTAGCCTCTTAAGATCATTTTCTTTGGAAACATTTTCTTCTTTCAGGCTTATGCCCTCATTATTTTGCCTTTGTCTGTTTTCAAAATGTAGCATCTTTGTAGCATGTTCAAAGGCAATGAAGTCTTTTTATTGGTTAGTTGTAGCCATTGTAGGTATGGATGGATCTGTTGGCATTAAGGTCATCACCAAGGATCCTGAGAAACATCTTAAAAATGAATACTTCACTTTTGGAAAGGGGCTGGATTTGCCTTGGAACAAAAACAAAGCAACACAAAACCCACCAGCTTAAAAGTACTGAGAAAAGGCTAGACTTGTTTTCCATTGAGAAAACTCTTGACTAGTCCCCAAGACATCCAAGATGATTAACTTAAATGATTATCTAGGTAAATTTTTATACTATGTCGGAGCATGACCTGAAATCAACCACCCAATATTCCTCACAAACTCAAACCAAGAATACTTTTTATATACACACTCCTGCAAAAGTACATATCTTACTGAAGGATGCATCCTTGGTAATTATTGACTCTGATGTAGAAGGGGAACTTGTTACTATGCACAGTGTCATCATTGGGATTCAAGCCAAGTACATGCTAGAAATCCTCAACTGTTGATCGATGGCAAGTACATCAGCTTGTTTTAAATACCATGAGGTTCTCTAGGCATTTCATTTCCTAATTGTGAACAATTATTTGCATTTAATTTAGATCTCGTCTTGCTGCCTGGAAGTCAGATGGCAACACCACCAGAGCCAGAGGAAGTAATTACATAATCTCCAATATCTTTCCATCAATTAATTTGTTTGGATGAGTTTAAATGGTAACATAAGGAAGTGCATGATAGTGTTAGCTACAGGCAGGCAAGGGAGGTAGTGATTGTAAAATGAGTCATCTACACTCTCCATCTCAACTATATTATGGTTAGTTCATGCTTATTAAAGCGACACTGCAATCTTGAACTAGCTTTTCAGTAAAGATTAATGGAAGTTCTAGTAGGGTTTGGGAATGTATTAAACACTTTTTTCTGATAATTTACCAATGTTCTTATTCAGTTTATCTAATTATAATCTGAAACTCATGAGTTACGGATAATAATAACCCCTTTGAAAGTTGTTCTAAGTCTAAAATAAAATTACTTATGAAAAAGCACTTCAGTTACCAGCCAATGGGTGTAATTTCTCAGTGCATGAAAGCCATTGTTTTTGCTTTTGTTACTATTAACGTCAATTTATTTCAAGAAAGTACAAGGCAACAACTTTAAGAGATAAAATATCTCAGTAACAAAATCCTTTTACTAGAAATGAGTTAGAAAAGAAGAACGAGTTATTTCCTCTCCTTCTTTCAAATGATAAGAAAAAGAACAGAAGTTCAAATAACTAATCTTGGTTCTGATATGTTCTTGCAAATTTCATAGAATTGTGGTTCTCAAACTTTTGATGTCTGTAGCTTGCTTTGTTGAGACAGAAGACCACACAGACTTCTAGTCAACCTATTCCCAGATGCCAATCCCAAATAATCTAACCTGGAAAAGTGGAGATTAGAAAGATCAGGAGTGAAGAGAAAGAAAGAAAACCAGTACTTCATGTGCCAGAGATGTGCTTGGAGCTGAGCTAGTCATCTGATATAAATCCATGGGCAGAGGAGTGGGATGGATTGGGAGGTTGGGGTTAATAGATGTAAACTATTGCTTTTGGAATGGATTAGCAATGAGATCCATTCCAAAAGCACTGGGAACTATGTCTAGTCACTCATGATGGAGCATGATAATGTGAGAAAAAAGAATGTATACATGTATGTGTAACTGGGCACCATGCTGTACAGTAGAAAAAAATTGTATTGGGAAAATAACAATAAAAAATTTAAAAAATAAAAATAAAAAGCAGAAACAATGCTCAGATTTCAAAACTAATCTTATGGTTACCATAGGTGAAATCACTGGGGGAGGGAAGAACTGGGAAGGTGGGAATAACATATACACACTACTGTATAAAATAGATGATTAACGAGAACCTACTGTATAGCACAGGGAAATCTACTCAATAGGTTGTAATAACATATGGGAAAAAAGAATGGCTATATTTATATATATGATTGATTCACCTTACTGTACACCTGAAACTAATACAATATTGTAAATCAACTATACTCCAATACAATTTTTAAAAGAACCCCCACAAAAAATGGAATTTATCTTAATTGCTATTAAGTGTATCACTCCTTTTTCTCAGTCAGTTATACTACAAATTCTTGAACAAATATAGGTAAGTGAATAGGAGAATGGTGTTGGGAATAAGGACAGAGGTAATAAACTATTAGAGGCTTCCTGCTTCTCCTTCTCCTTTCATCTATGCCTGTAGGTGGCCTTCCTACAGTTATCCTGAGATGATGGAAATAAATGGCTGTGATTATCAGCACCATGTCTGCAGCAGTGCAGTAGCTGTTCAGACCTTCCAGGCCATACCTGTGAGTTTTTAGTCACAAATAATTCAGATTAAAGGGAATTCCTCTCTTATCTCTTCTTTATATTCTCCCTCTGCTGACAGAGAACATCATCCTGATACCATAGGCATATTATCTCATCTGCTTTTCAAAAATAAAACCCCAATAGCTTACTGAGGATTATGAGACAACCATATTAATTCCATCCTCCTTAAGTAGTTTATCTGTATCATTATGGAAAGTGAGTGGGTGGATTCCTTCATGTACATCCATTGGTTTACAGTGAGCAGGAACTGAGAAGGAGCACAAAATGACTCTATCTATGGGGATATGTATAAGAGGCAGTACATCTAAATTCATCCCCCAAATAAAAAAAAATGACTATTAGGATTATCTATTGTTTCAAATTATTTTAAAAATTTTTAATTGGAGCAAAGTTGATTTACAATGTTGTGATGTTTTTAATTATTAATCTTTATCTTTCCCTCTACTAAGAAAAAAATTTACAGATTGACTATTTTTCCTTAAGTCCTACTTAATACAGAAAGTTCTTAAGTCCACTGCTATTTCTTAATAGAAAAGGTAAATACAAGGAGATCCTGCTGAGTAGCATTGAGAACTTTGTCTAGATACTCATGTTGCAACAGAACAAAGGTATACATGTAAGGATAACTTGATCCCCTTGCTGTACAGTGGAAAATAAAAAAAAAGATGTTAAAAAATAAAAATAAAAAAAAGAAATGGTAAATAGTTGAGCATGTTTCTTTAAAAAAAAGTTTTTCCTCCTTTACTCCTTCCTCACATTCTAGATGTATTTTTTCCTTCTTACTCTATTTATGATTTTCTTATCCCTTTCTTATTCCATTTCATCTCTCTTCTTTTATGCTTCTTCTTTTCACTGTATTATATTGTCCATATAGACTATGTAGTCCTATCTTCCTCTAATTCATGAAAAGAAACTTTTGTAAACAAAAATTTCCACACTCAGAAGGCATCATGAAAGTAGTTTGTTTTTAAACTAAAATGGGAAACCCTTAAAATGTTTAGAAGCACAAATGATGAGCTTCGTAATCTTGGGATGCTTATCTGAACCTCTCCATATTTTGAGATCCAGCAACATCTAATAAATATGTGATTTGCAAATTCCATTAAGTGACAATCACACATCAAACCCTACATGTTATTTGGACCTAAACAGCCACAATGCCTTGACTTTTATTTTCAGCCATTTCAAATCCTCACCTGTAAAATGGTAGTAGGCTTTCAAATTCTCATAAACCCAAGCAACTCAACATATCTTTGGGGTGCTAAAACTCATTGATTCCAAGAGCTGTATGTTATGCATCACAGATCCTGTTCTCAGAGCTTTCTCCCTCTTTTCTCTTTGGAGTTTGCTTTTCTAGCAGTGAAAATAATGAAATATCTATAGGCAAATGGCCACAATGAGGGTATTTCCCATCTCACACTGCCTCAGTAAGCCCCCTCCCTGTGGCTGAGTTGGAGTCATAAAAATGTGGAGAATATGACTGGAGGACAAGATGGCGGAGGAGTAGGGGGACACACTCGCCCTCTCCCACAAACACAACAAAAAAAGCACATCTACAGAATAAATGACTCGCACAGAACAACAACCAATCGCTGGCAGAGGAACCTAAACTCCAATAACGGCAAGAAGTTCGTGACATTACTGGGCAGAACGGGAGAAAAGAGGAGAGTGAGAGAAGGTGAATCCGAGCGGGACGGGTGCTCCCGAAAGGGAACTGTGGAGGAGAAAGGGATCCCGCACCCTGGAAAGTCACCTACACGGGGGAAAGATCAAACGAACCAGAGGAATCTCCAGATGCAGAGAAGAGTGTAGCAGTAAGTTGGAGTACGGAAAAGCCGATCAAGAACCCAACAGACCATCTGAACTACGGGCACAGTCACCAAAAATTGAGACGCCTGGGTGGGGGATGGGCACCAAGTCCTCGCCTCCGAAGGTTAGTCCCCGGGAAAGGGCCGGGGGACGCCTGGGTGGGGGCTGGGCACTGAGATCTCGGCTCCAGAGGTTAGACCCTGAGAACGGGCTGGGGGGGCGGGGCAGAGCAGAAACTGCTTGGGAGGTCTAGAAACCTATTGATGGGGCAGCGACTGCCTGGGAGACTAGAAAACAAAGCTGTCACAGAGGAAGGGAACAATACTCTAGGGGCGGGGAAGTGGAAAGCCGCATCAGAGGGAACCGGGGAGAAGAGCCTGGTCTGGGGAGGGGAGGGAAGAAGGGGTGGGTCCCCATAGAATACCTCCCATGCCACAGCAAGCTTACAGGCCTGCTAGCTAGCTGAAAGCTGTGCTTCCCAGTGCATCCCCTCCCCCCACCCCCACCACCCCCTACGCTCTCACCGAACCTGGGGCTGCCTGTCATCCGGGAGGGCTGGCCTCAACAATTGCCTGAAGCCTACCACCGCAGGGGCTGTCCCTGCACAGGCCTGTTCGCCCTTTGGAGGGGCTACACTTCCGCAGAGCAGCACCAAACACCATCAGCCCCGGAGAAAAGGCCTGCAGCCCAGAAAAGCTAGAACAAGCCTAGCCAGGCCGTGAATAGATTGGCCTAATTCTCGGACGGTTTTTCTGAGTCAGGCTGCCCCGGGGAGGAGCCTCTTGGGTTTCCAACGGCCCTGCTACCCGCCCAAGCCCCCAGGGGGTGCCCTAGTGGATCAGCTGCATAGGACTGCCAGCTCCAGGCAGGACCCCCTGCAGCCCAGAAAAGCTGCAACAAGCTTGGCTGAGCCGGGAAAAGATCTCAGACGGTCTTTCTGAGTCGGGCTGCGCTGGGGAGGAGCCTTTTAGGTTTCTAATGGCCCTGCTACCCGCCCAAGCCCCCAGGGGGTGCCCCACTCCCACGGAATAGCTGATCAGCACCACCAGCCCCCTGGAAGAGCCCCTGCAGCCCAGAAAAGCTGCAACAAGCTCGGCCAGACTGTGAAAAGATCCGCCTACACTCTCAGGCCATCCCTCTAGGTTGGGCTGCCCTAGGGAAGAGCCTCTTAGGTTCTCAGTGACCCAGATAGCAGCTCCAGCCCCCAGGGGGTGCTGCACTCCTGAGGAACAGCTGCCCAACACCGTCAACCCCCTGCAAGAACCCCACAGCCTAAAAATACCAGAGCAGGCTCTGCATGACCAAGTGAAATCTGCTACCATCGTGGTGTGGACCTCCCAGTCCTGTCTCCCCTCAGGAAGTCCTCCTTTGCTTCCAAGAAACACTGGTAGCCCCATCAACACTCCAGAAAAGCCACACTGCCTCAAAAAAGATTGACCAACAACGCCAGCCCTCAGGAAATATTCCACGGCAGTGACAAGGCAAACACTGCCCGATCACGAAGAGTACAACTCCCCCAGGAGAAAGAAAACAACGAGCAAGATGAAGAAGCTGAGAAACCACCCCCAGTCAAACCAACAGGAGAACTCACCTAAAACAGTCAGCAATGAAACAGATCTCTGCAGTCTGACAGACCTGGAGTTCAAAAGAGAAATAGTGAAAATACTGAAGGAATTAAGAGAAGATATGAACAGTAATGCAGATACCCTCAGAAAGGAACTAGAAAATATAAGGAGGAGCCAAGAAAAACTAGAACATTCATTTGCAGAGATGCAAACTGAACTAAGGGCAGTAAAAACCAGAATGAATAATGCAGAAGAACGAATCAGTGATATGGAAGATAGAGTAATGGAAATCACTCAATCCGGTCAACAGACAGAAAACTGAATCAAGAAACTGGAAGGCAATATAAGAGACCTATGGGATAATATAAAGCGGGCCAATCTACGCATAATAGGAATTCCAGAAGGAGTAGAAAAAGATAAGGGGATGGAAAATATATTTGAAGAAATTATCGATGGAAACTTCCCAAATCTAAAGGATACTGGGTTCAAGATACAAGAAGCACAGAGGGCCCCAAACAAACTGAACCCAAATAGACCCACACCAAGACACATCATAATAGAAATGGCAAAAGTTAGTGATAAAGAGAGGATCCTAAAGGCAGCAAGAGAAAAACAGAATGTTACCTACAAGAGAACCCCCATAAGAATATCAGCTGATCTCTCTACAGAAACACTACAGGCCAGGAGGGAATGGCAAGAGATATTTAAAGTGCTCAAAGGAAAAAATATGCAACCTAGAATACTCTATCCAGCAAGAATATCATTTAAAATAGAAGGGGAAATAAAAATTTTTTCCAACAAACAAAAACTTAAAGAATACAGCAACACAAAACCCAGGTTAAAGGAAATATTGAAAGGGCTTCTCTAAACCAAAAAGGAAGGAAGGAAAGGGAAGAAAAAAGAAAAGAAAAAAAAAGAAGTAGAAGAGGAAGAACTAGGACTGAGGAAACTGCAATCAGAGAGCAGTCACTCAAATAAGCCAGCATACAGATTTAATCATGAGCATGCTTCAAACAAAATAAAATTAAAAAGAAAAAAACAAAAAAGAGTCATCAAAACCATAAAATGTGGGCAAGGGATGTTAGGAAGTAAATAACCCTTTTTATTTGTTTGTTTGTATGTTTCTCTTCTTAATTTTAATATAGTAATGAAGTGTTTGAACTTACAGGACCATCAGGCTAAAACACACAATTATGGGAAGGGGTTAGCATACTTAAAAAACAGGGCAACCACAAGCCAAAACCAAATATTGCATTTGCAAAAAATGAAAAAAAAATAAACTCAAGCAGATAATAACAGGAGACCATCCAACCAAAAAGAAAAAAAAAAAAAAAAAAAAGAAAGGAAGAATGGAGAACCATAGAATCAACTGGAACACGAGGTTCAAATGGCAATAAATAATCATCTATCAATTATCACCTTAAATGTCAATGGGCTGAATGCCCCAATCAAAAGACACAGAGTGGCTGAGTGGATAAAAAGGCAAAAACCTTCAATATGCTGCCTACAAGAAACTCACCTTAGGACAAAAAATACATATAGATTGAAAGTGAAAGGGTGGGGAAAAATATTTCACTCCAATAGACATGACAGAAAAGCAGGAGTCGCAACGCTCATATCAGACAAAATAGACTTTAAAACAAAAGACATAAAGAAAGACAAAGAAGGACACTATTTAATGATTAAGGGATCCATCCAAGGAGTGGATGTTACTATCGTCAACATATATGCCCCAAATATAGGAGCACCCAGATACATACAACAAATATTAACAGACATAAAGGGAGATATTGATGAGAATACAATCATAGTAGGAGACCTAAATACCCCCCTCACATCAATGGACAGATCCTCTAGACAGAAAACCAATAAAGCAACAGAGATCTAGAAGGAAACAATAGAAAAGTTAGACTTAATTGATATCTTCAGGACACTACATCCAAAAAAATCAGAATACACATTATTCTCAAATGCTCATGGAACATCCTCAAGAATCGACCACATATTGGGACACAAAGCTAATCTCAGTAAATTTAGGAGCATAGAAATTATCTCACGTATCTTCTCTAATCACAATGCCATGAAATTAGAAATCAACCATGGGAAAAGGAAAGAGAAAAAACCTACTCCATGGAGACTAAACAACATGCTACTAAAAAACCAATGGGTCAATGAGGAAATCAAGAAGAAAATTAAAAACTACCTTGAAACAAATGATAATGAAGACACAACCTCTCAAAATCTATGGGATGCTGCGAAAGCAGTGCTCAGAGGGAAATTTATAGCAATACAGGCCTTTCTCAAAAAAGAAGAAAGATCCCAAATTGACAATTTAACCCTCCACCTAAATGAATTAGAAAAAGAAGAACAAAAAAGTCCTAAAGTCAGCAGAAGGAAGGAAATTATAAAGATCAAAGAAGAAATCAATAAAATAGAGACTCAAAAAACAATAGAGAAAATTAATAAAACCAAGAGCTGGTTCTTTGAAAAGGTCAACAAAATGGACAAACCCCTGGCCAGACTCACTAAAAAGAGGAGAGAAAGAACCCAAATAACCAAAATTATAAATGAAAAAGGAGAAATCACAACGGATACAGCAGAAATACAATAAACCATAAGAGAATACTATGAACAACTATATGGCAACAAGTTTGACAATCTGGAAGAAATGGACAATTTTCTAGAATCTTACAGCCTGCCAAAACTGAATCAAGTAGAAACAGACCAACTGAACAGACCAATCACTAGAAATGAAATTGAAGAGGTCATAAAATCACTCCCTACAAATAAAAGTCCAGGACCAGATGGCTTCACAGGTGAATTTTATCAAACATATAAAGAGGAATTGGTGCCCATCCTCCTTAAACTCTTTCAAAAGGTTGAAGAAGAAGGAATACTCCCAAAGACATTCTATGATGCCACCATCACCCTAATTCCAAAACCAGACAGAGATACCACCAAAAAAGAAAACTATCGCCCAATATCATTGATGAATATAGATGCCGAAATTCTTAACAAAATCTTAGCCAACCGAATCCAACAGCATACCAAAAAAATTATACACCATGACCAGGTTGGGTTCATCCTAGGTTCACAAGGATGGTTCAACATACGCAAATCAATCAGCATCATACAACACATTAACAAAAAAAAAAGTCAAAAATCATATGATCATCTCAATAGATGGAGAAAAAGCATTTGACAAAGTCCAACATCCATTCATGATCAAGACCCTCGCCAAAGTGGGTATAGAGGGAACATTCCTGAATATAATCAAAGCCATTTATGATAAACCCACAGCAAATATAATCCTCAATGGGGAAAAACTGAAAGCCTTCTCACTCAAATCTGGAACAAAACAGGGATGCCCACTCTCATCACTGCTATTCAACGTAGTTTTGGAAGTCCTAGTCACAGCAATTAGACAAACAAAAGAAATAAAAGGCATCCATATAGGAAGAGAAGAGATCAAACTGTCACTGTATGCAGATGACATGATTCTATACCTAGAAAACCCTAAGGACTCAACCCCAAAACTACTTGAACTGATTAACAAATTCAGCAAAGTGGCAGGATATAAGATTAACATTCAGAAGTCAGTTGCATTTCTGTATACCAACAATAAAATATTAGAAAAGGAATACAAAAATACGATACCTTTTAAAATTGTACCTCACAAAATCAAATACCTCGGAATACACCTGACCAAGGAGGTAAAGGACTTATATGCCAAGAACTATAAAACTTTAATCAAAGAAATCAAAGAAGATGTAAAGAAATGGAAAGATATTCCATGTTCCTGGATTGGAAAAATCAATATTGTAAAAATGGCCATTCTACCCAAAGCAATCTACAGATTCAATGCAATCCCTATCAAATTACCCATGACATTTTTCACAGAACTACAACAAACAATCCAAACATTTATATGGAACCACAAAACACCCAGAATCTCCAAAGCAATCCTGAGAAACAAAAACCAAGCAGGAGGCATAACTCTCCCAGACTTCAAGAAATACTACAAAGCCACAGTCATCAAGACAGTGTGGTACTGGTATCAAAACAGACAGACAGACCAATGGAACAGAAGAGAGAATGCAAAAATAAACCCTGACACCTATGGTCAATTAATCTTTGACAAGGGAGGCAAGAACATAAAATGGGAAAAAGAAAGTCTATTCAGCAAGCATTGCTGGGAAACCTGGACAGCTGCATGCAAAGCAATGAAGCTAGAACACACCCTCACACCATGCACAAAAATAAACTCCAAAAGGCTAAAAGACTTAAATATAAGATAAGACACCATCAAACTCCTAGAAGAGAACATAGGCAAAACACTCTCTGACATCAACATCATAATATTTTCTCAGGTCAGTCTCCCAAAGCAATAGAAATTAGAGCGAAAATAAACCCATGGGACCTCATCAAACTGAAAAGCTTTTGCACAGCAAAGGAAACCCAAAAGAAAACAAAAGACAACTTACAGAATGGGAGAAAACAGTTTCAAATGATGCAACCGACAAGGGCTTAATCTCTAGAATATATAAACAACTTATACAACCCAACAGCAAAAAAACCAACCAATCAATGGAAAAATGGGCAAAAGACCTGAATAGACATTTCTCCAAAGAAGATATACAGGTGGCCAACAAACACATGAAAAAATGCTCAACATCGCTGATTATAAGAGAAATGCAAATCAAAGCTAGCATGAGATATCACCTCACACCAGTCAGAATGGCCATCATTAATAAGTCCACAAATAACAAGTGCTGGAGGGGGTGTGGATTAAAGGGAACCCTCCTGCACTGTTGGTGGGAATGTAAACTGGTACAGCCACTATGGAGAACAGTTTGGAGATACCTTAGAAATCTATACATAGAACTTCCATATGACCCCGCAATCCCACTCTTGGGCATCTATCCGGACAAAACTCTACTTAAAAGAGACACATGCACCCGCATGTTCATTGCAGCACTATTCACAATAGCCAGGACATGGAAACAACCCAAATGTCCATCGACAGATGATTGGATTCGGAAGAAGTGGTATATATACACAATGGAATACTACTCAGCCATAAAAAAGAATGACATCATGCCATTTGCAGCAACATGGATGGAACTAGAGAATCTCATCCTGAGTGAAATGAGCCAGAAAGACAAAGGCAAATACCATATGATATCCCTTATAACTGGAATCTAATATCCAGCACAAATGAACATCTCCTCAGAAAAGAAAATCATGGACTTGGAGAAGAGACTTGTGGCTGCCTGATGGGAGGGGGAGGGAGTGGGAGGGATCGGGAGCTTGGGCTTATCAGACACAACTTAGAATAGATTTACAAGGAGATCCTGCTGAATAGCATTGAGAACTATGTCTAGATACTCATGTTGCAACAGAAGAAAGGGTGGGGGAAAAACTGTAATTGTAATGTATACATGTAAGGATAACCTGACCCCCTTGCTGTACAGTGGGAAAAGAAAAAAAAAAGAAAAAAAAATGAAAAATAAAAATATATCACCTTTGGGATGTACCTTATCAGAATTCAGAGCCTTTATCTCACAGAGACAATTTTGTGAGATAAAGGCACAGACATCAGAAGATTTTTTAAAAAAGAATAATAATCAATGGGAAAATGCTTTGTAATTGCTCTGTGTTCTCTCTCTCATTTTATCATGGCTAGGTCACCCTTCCCTCCTACAGAGAGTCAAATATTTAAAATTGCAAGTTGAGAATATTATCAGTGACACACACAACAGAAATTTCAGTGTCTCTAACATCAGGCATTTTAAGCCCTATGCGGATATTCTTCTTTTATTAGTAATCCTTCTCTTGCTGGGGTTTTAACCCAGTGTTTCCCATACTGTGTCCCATGGAACATCACTATAGCTAGGTAGCTGACAGAAAATCTTTTCCATGGTAAAAGCAGTTTGAAGTCCCTGAAAATTATACCCCTCCTCTTGGGATTCACAATTCATAGCATTAAAGTTTCTAAGAAGTTCTACAGTCAGAAACTTGTTAAACTGTTCTTGGTCTAATTGAGCATTTCCAGAATTCATTTGACCATGCAAACAGTTTTTTTCCTCTGAACACCACCAATTAACACTTGTAGAATTAGTATTCTGTGAAATGCACTTTGGGGAACACTGCTTTAACCTAAGCCAGAACATGAGTCTTTTCAACATTTATCAAGAAACTTGGAATGATCGAATACAATTAAACCAACCATTTTGAATATAGAAGAAATGAGAAGGAGGTATTTGAACTCTTCTACTAACAGATTGATTAAATGTTTTAAAAAGTTTGTTGCTTCCAAGTATAAGGGCTTATATTAATAAATTTGCCCTGGGCTAATTTTTAATGAACATGTTCATCAAATATAATTTACTGTCCTAAAAAAGGGTACTTATTTGCACCAAGTACTGATGAGGACATAGATTAATGTTACCCACATTATATATTGCCATATGGAAAATGGAGCACAGTTTAAGGCCAACTGCAGGTTCTTCATTTTTCTGAACATTTTAAGATGTGCTAAATACAGGTAGCTTTCTAGTGTTAGTTTAAGATGTATAAATTGAGCAGGATACTGGAAGGTTAAAGAAAAAACCACTATATGGAAGAGCACTAAGAGAGTAGCGTTTTGTTTTGTTTTGTTTATTTTTTTGGTGTTTTGTTTTGTTGCTTTTTACAGCTACACCTGTGGCATATGGAAGTTCTCAGGCTAGGGGTTGAATCAGAGCTGCAGTTGCCAGCCTAGGCCATAGCCATAGCAACACGAGATCTGAGCTACATCTAAGACCTGCACTGCACTCATGGCAATGCCAGAGCCCCAACCCACTGAGCAAGGCCAGGGATAGAACCCAAGTACTCATGGATACTAGTCATGTTCATTACCTCTGAGCCACAATGATAATTCCAAGGGAGTAGCATTTTTAACACACATAGAAAAATCCTAGAAAATTTAATGAGATAGGGTGTGTTAAAATTTTAGATTCCTTAAGAATAGATTTTTTTTCAAAGATAGGAATTGAACAAAATGTTCTTCTATATTTATAAGTACATTTGTGCCAAAACTATGATAGAAAGATCAAATTAACTTCAACCAGTCTTTCTTTAAATACAAAATGATGCTAACAGGGAATTAATGAGAAACCCTATGGAACACTCAGTATCAAAGACGATACATCATAAAATAAATACAAAGTGAATTGTATATTCTACATGATGAAAAAAGTGAATTGTAAGTTCTCATTAAAATACCATATGCTTACCTCACGCATTATGTTTATATTCCATAGAAGTGTATTTACTGCATATAGAGAAATAGAAATGTCTTGAGAAATTTACAATTATATTATTGTAAGACAGACAAAATAATGACACATTTATTAATAACTCAAAGGGGAAATTTTACTACCAAACAAAAAGTACACCACATCAGAGATGATGTAGCTTTTTTGCATTGAATATTTAACATTATCTAGAAATAGCCGAACCCTCATTAGACTTGACCAAAAATTAACATTGGGCAAATGTATTCAAAGTGTATCTGTTCAAGAAACATTCTTGAACTTCTGAAAAGCAGTTCAACATAAGGACTAAGAGTGTTGTCTCTGGGATCAAATTGCCTGGGGTTTTATTCATTTATCTGGTGAATCAATCTTTGTCATGGGCCTAAAATGTCTGAGGCTCTGTTCTGGGTATTGTGCATGTAGTAGTGAACAAAAGAGGCCAGAAAATCTCTTCCCTCATGGAGCTTACATTCCAGGATGGAGACAGATAATAAACACATAAGAAAGTAAACTGCATAACATGTTGATGAACAGTGTCGGCTAAGGAGAAAAAAAAGTGGCAGTAAGGAGTAGGAAAGGTCAGTAGGTAGGGGCTGTTGTAATTTCAGATAAGTGATCTTGGAAGATCTCCTTGAGAAAGGGATGTTTAAGGAAGGGTCTGAAGGGAACTGAAGAGTGAGCCCTGTGTGCATATTGGGAAAGAGCATCCCAGGTAGAGGAAAAATAAATGTAAAGACTTAAAGGCAGGAATATAACTGAAATATCTGGGGAATAAGTTATCTCATGTAACTGGAGGTAAGTAAGAAAAGATAAGGAGGAGATAAAGTCATATGGTTGTGGGATGGGTGAGGCAGAATGTGTAAAGCTTATAGGCTTTGATTTTTACTCTGAGATGGGAAGCCACTGGAGGGTTTTGAGCAGAGGAGTTATTTCATCCATTTATGTTTTAATAGGATGACTCCAGCTTTTAGTTGGAGAGTAGACTGCAGGAAGGCAAGGGAAGACTAAGGGAGTCCAGTTAGGAGGCAGCTGCTTGAGTTACGAAAGGTAGTGGCTCAGACAGGAGGTGATGAGAAGTGATCAGATTCAGCCTATGTTTTCAAAGAACACAGGATGGGATGTGTTGATGGCTCACTTATGGGGTGTAAGCAAAAGTAAATCCACTGCTTTATCTGTGAATCCTTTCTAATATACAGCAAAGTGACTATGACAAGGACTTAGACACGTATATCTTTGACTCTAGCACCATAGTAACATCTTGACTAACTTATAGAATCTCTTTTAGTGCCATTTACTCCTCTTTAGAATGAGCATCACAATATCCACCAGCCAGAGTTGTCATAAGTCCAAAATATAATACTATAAAATAACATTTAAAAATCACTTAGCACAATGCCTGACATGTGATATACAATCAACCTCTCTTGGGGCCAGTTTGTAACCGGCCTTTGCTCTCTCTATTCTCCAAACACATATCTTCCTCCCCAGCCAGACCAATTTACTTCCCTGGGTCCTATGCACTCCGTGCTCATTCTCTACTTTCAGACTTTGCTCATACTCTATCCACTGTTTGGAATTCAGTCCTACTGCCTTTCCTCTCCTCCTACTTTCAGGTTAAAATCTATCTCCTATGGCCTTCATGAAATTCTCCCCTTCTTCCCTTGAACACCAATATTAACTTCTCCCTTCTCTAAAATTTCAAGTTTCTCCCTGTTTGCATTACCCATTTCATACACGTTTGCTACCTTTTCAGGAAGGGGATGGGCTATAGAGGAAATTGGAATGTCAACCATTAGACCAGGCTATGAATATAGACCCTACCTATTTGGGCTGGATTGCATTTCCTTAGTCACGTTATTTCATTTCTTCTCCTGTAAGATGATGAGAGTAACAATTCTGTGACAGATTATCATGAGAACTAGATGGGATAACCCATGCACCTTGGTTTTGCTGAGTGATAAATAAAACAAATAGTTGCTTCCTTTTCCTTCATATACCTTATTTCTAACTAGATTGTAAGAATCTGAAGGGCAGGGATTACTTGTGGTTCATATTTATTTTTATCTTTCTTAGGATCTAGCACAATGGCTTTCAAACTATTTTGATAATCTATAATAAGAAGAATGCATGCATATCATATCTTAGTCTATTCATCCAGCTCATGCATATAAAAAATTTACATATACATCTACCTATAAATGGATATATGCATATAAACATATATTCACATATGTATGAATAGACACACACAAGTAAAACATATTTCATGAAATAATATCCTTACTACATGAGATGTAATCTGCTATATTTTATTTTCTTTTACTGTATTCTATACTTTTTTATTTTTAAGTCATTAAAAATCCAGTTGCTACTCATAAAATTGATTCTAAGATCCACTAATAGGTTTGACTGTGAGTTTTAAACAGTGTGAAACACTGGAATAGTAGGCCCCATACTTTGTTGAATGAGTACTTGTGATGTGGAAATTTTCTTTGTAGTCCCTCTGCCAGTCTCTCTAGCAATCTCCTTGCCAAAAAGGATGAGAGAAATGAGATAGGTGTTTGCCACTTGGTAACTCAGAATCCAGGTCATTCTGTATTTGGGATATGTCCTTTCCAATAAGCTGCACTGAAAAAAATATGCTATGCACCCTGACATCTCACTTACAATTTGACCGGGTATCATTACACACCGGCCTTCTGCTGGCATATGACATTGTGTCTATGCAGCCAACTACATAAAGCCCTTACGGATTCTGGGCCAGTTCTGGGCACTTTGTCCATTGTAATTGCATTTGGCTTTTTTTCCCCTCAGGACCATTACTGACTCCCCGCTTCTCCCTTCATCTGTATTAGAGGTTCTCAATGATATGGAATCAACTTGCTCTTTTCATTTTTAACCCCAACTCAAATTGAGAATCAATATGCCATTTAAAAAAAAAAAAAGAAAAGGAAGCACAGAAGAGAGAAGTGCTTCCACGTGGGGCCTGTACACACTTCAGAACTTCGTCTCAGGAACATGGTACCCTTTTCCAATTCTAATGACTAAACTCCAAGGAAAAGCTGAGCTTTTCTCCAGAGTTCATCCAAAAATCAACCACTTCCTCCCAATGCTTCCGCCTGAGGCTTTTTGCACAGTACAAAGTGAGAAAGAAAGCATTTCAGGCATGCCCACTAATCTCTCCTACACATTTTCAAGAGTTCTACTCTTATAAAATTATAGCCCCTGGCAGGAGGACCCTGGTACTGTACTGAAAAATGATTGGACAAACTGAAATTAAAGCAATATGTGCCTGGAAATTAACTGATTCTTGCTGTGCAGTGAAAATATGTAGAAAATTACTGCCCACCTGGCCTGTACACAATGAGGTATATCAGCAGCTGAAGGAAGCATTGGCAACAAACTGTAAATAAAATTTTCATGTATATTTGAAATAGGTTCATTTTGACATCAGAAATAAATAGTGTTACAAAATGTAGAATCTTAGAACCAAGTATTCATATGCAGCCCTGGCTTGTAGAAAACAAATTAAACAGATTTCATCATTTATGTGTTTCTTGGTGTTTATCACACATGAGTAAAAATGAGATTAAAAGAAAGACTGCTGTTGCTCAACATCCTTAAGTTATAAAAATTTAATCAAACCTGAGTTGACTGAATAGAATATTTGGAAAAGAGATCAACAAGCTTACATATATAACAGTGCCTTCAAGCAGCATTTATTTTCCTACTTTCATTTCTGTATCTGCTTCTGGCTTAGCACATAGTAGGAACTCCAATACTGGCTATCTCGAATGGGTAAATTACTGTCACTTTAAGCCACAAACCCAGGTGTCAGCATTTTGTCAATACTAACTGAGGGTCTTCTATGTGTCAATTCTTTGCTGGGGGGAGAGAATACAAAAATGAAGTGACCAATTTCTCTATAACCCAAGAAACTCTCATTTAGTAAGAGGAGATAATACAATTACAGTAAGGTGTGATAACTGTTCCTACATAGCTATAAAGAAAGGTCTACGGCAACACACAGAAAAAGTGATGACAGAATCAGGGAGTATGTTACAGAAGGAAGGGCATTTAGCTCAAATCTCGCCATACATGACACACCCCCCCCTTCCTGTAGCACCATGCAGAAGTGTGGTGTTTAATAATATGGTCTACTTTGTCATAGTCACTTGATTTTTATCTCAACTCTGCCCCCTACAAGACACTTACAGTCTCTGATGTTCAGTTTTCGCATCTGTAAAAGAGAAACAATATCCACCTCAAAGGACTGTAAGGATTTATTGAGATGATTCTTGTGTAGTAATGTTGTTACCCTTCCTAGATCCTCTCACCCTCCTTTACCCCTTCAGTTTGGGCTGGCCTAACTTTTAACCCACATTTTTCACTGGAGGGCTTTGATTTCTCTGGCCATCAGGGTTTAGGATAGGAGTGCTGAGGAAGTAACACCTCACAGGAGTGCCTACAGTCAATGACTGATGGGAATTGTGCCATAAGTATCCTAGCTCCCTTGATCCCTAGGAGGGATAAATCTGAGGCATGTGTTTTATACAGTTGCTTAGCATGTCTTTGTACAATTAAGCTCCAGGTGCCCACAGTGATGGCTATCTGTATAATGCACGTTTATTGTTTACCTACTGTCCGTGGTACCATGTCCCTATTTATCTACCAACATTCTCTGAGCCTTTCAAAAAAAAATTCCTAGTACTTGAATCCTTGTTTCAGTCTGTGTCTGGGAAAATCCAAGCAATGATCACAGCACCTTGCACACTGAAAGACCAGAAGTGGAGAGGGAATGCTAAGTGCTAGAAGAACCATGTCTTCTCTTCTTCTGGTGAGGTATTTCATACAGTCCTTCAGCTGCCTCCAGGTAGAACAGATGAGAAATCAGGCACTGTACACTGGATACACTCTTTCAGCTCTCTGAACCTCGATACATTGCTTTGAGTCCATTATAAGCATGAGTACAAGAGAGCTTGTGAATGATGCAAACTGATAGCTCTCCAGTCGGTCTGTCCTCATTTCTCATTTTGAAGATTCTATTGTGGATTACGTGCTCCAACACAAAATCTCATCACCATTTTGTGGTTTCCTAGCTAATACTCAGGAAAACAGAAACCAACTGGTATTTTATCATTCACCTTTGTTACCATGTTCATGGGGGTATGTAATAAAAGAATCAATGAATAATAGGATCTTAGAACAGAAAAGAACTTGGAGACCATGTAGTCCTAATCCATCATTTTATAAATAGGAAAATTTTGATTAAGAAAACTCAATGACTGCCCATAACAACAAGAACAGTGAATTTATTCCATAATTCTTTGTCTAGTACTCAGGCAGACAGTGGAGTCAGATGTACCAAGACAGTGTTCCACACTCTTCCATCTCTATCAGTGTCCTGATTATTCCTGTACCTTTTTTTTTCCATTTAAGATGATCAATGTGTGGATGCTTCCCTTTACTCTATTAGATCTGCTTTAAGAAAAGGGCCTAAAATCATCCATAGTGAAAATGACTGGAAACAGCTTCCACTGTGACACATATCAAGGATATTTTTATTTTAGCAAGAATCCAACTGCTAAGCTGAAGGGATGAACCATTTCAGAAATCCAGTAGTGGGCAGGGGAGGTAAGGGAAGTAAACAGTATTCTTTTCTGAAAGCCTGAAATCTCTCCATTTATTACATTCTCTGAGTATGTTGCCCAATATTAGGCATACTATGCTTAAATAGTAATGCTATGAGATAATGCAGATAGGAAAACATTTAACATAATGATCCATGAAGTGCAAAACAAATCTGTCACAGATAACCCATTTCCAGCCTACCTCCCAAGTGGGAAGTGACCTTCCCCACAAAACAGAGTTTCAATGTTCTTATTGCCACAGTCCAGAAAACAGGACTCCTGAAAAAAAAAAACCTCCACCAAAGACAATATAGACACTTATATAATAGAACTGTACATAACAGGAAGAAATTAATGTGGCATAAAATGCACAGCTTCCAGACATGAAAATCTTGAGTTCCTGAATGATGACCTAACATATTTAAGCTTCAGCTTTCTCAACTGGCAATTTTAACTACTTATCTTTGCCTTCTCTACCTCACAGGCATATCACAATTATGACATTGATTAAATGATGAGAATGTAAGGTATACATATTGTCTATATATGAGTAGCCATACAGGGTATATATTTGTCATATTTTTCAAAAATGGGTTTTTAAGGGCTTTTCAAGGTGTATGTGGAATAATGCATTGTTTTTGTTATGGTCAAACTTTGCTATCAAACAACACAGAAACTCAAAACTGGAACTGTATGCTGGGAAAGAATGTAACAGGTGACTTCCCATAAGTACTGATTTCAAGCATTTTCATTGTCAAAGTTTATACAGTTTGGAAAGGTGTTAAGAAAACTACAAATCAGTCAGTAGAACCACTTATAAATTTCAGAATTATCTCTCCAAGCTCAAATGAAAAGCATGGGAAAAATCAAAAGAATATAATTTTTTTGGAAATTCCATTGGAAACTTGGTCAAATTCTTTTTTTTTTTTATTTTCCCACTGTACAGCAAGGGGGTCAGGTTATCCTTACATGTATACATTACAATTACAGTTTTTCCCCCACCCTTTCTTCTGTTGCAACATGAGTGTCTGGACATAGTTCTCAATGCTATTCAGCAGGATCTCCTTGTAAATCTATTCTAAGTTGTGTCTGATAAGCCCAAGCTCCCGATCCCTCCCACTCCCTCCCCCTCCCATCAGGCAGCCACAAGTCTCATCTCCAAGTCTATGATTTTCTTTTCTGAGGAGATGTTCATTTGTGCTGGATATTAGATTCCAGTTATAAGGGATATCATATGGTATTTGTCTTTGTCTTTCTGGCTCATTTATTAATTACTGAATAGTTGGCTGACTTTCCCAAGGCCAAAAACTATGTGTTATTTTGGGTTCTCCCAGAAGGCAAAGATAAAGTAGGGAAATGCGACATGGAAGTGGGGGAATGCAATGCAAGGTACATTATCAAGTCAGCTACCACTGTGGGAGAATGGAGCTTACTTCTGCTGGGGAAACTGTGTGAGTCAGTGTAGACCCTATGTCTCAGAGTTACCCAACTTAGGGTGAAAGAGCTGAAGTTTTTATATTCTCACTGTTTAAGGGTTACTCCCAGGAGGTAATAATACCTCATTCAACATGTCTAGCCTGCTTCTGTGGCAGCAAGGTGAGCTCCAGAAGGTGAGAACATTCTGAAACAAAGAGGTGCGGGTGCTGGTAGACAGAAGGCAGGGCTCAGACATGTATACACCCTATATGGATATTCACACAAAGACAACATGTGTACCTTACATTATCATCCTTGTCATCCCTGAAACATGCCTGTGAGATAGAAAGGGCAAAGCTGAGCATCCCCCAACTGACAGAACAAGGAGACACAAGCAGGGCCCTGAGAATATATGCTACACACCATGAAGTGGCTAAGTCAGAACTTGAACCCAGGTCTTTAGATGCCTAGACCAGGCTCACCCAACTCAAGCATGCTGCCTTCGACTATACCTTATCCTTGCTGCCTACCAACCATGTTAGTTTCTGTATTAAATTCTTAGAAGAAAGCAGGAAATATGTAAACAATTTCACAAAACAGTGAAAATATGGAGTGATAGTTACATATTGAATTAGCATGATGTTGTAAAGCATTTATTTTTGAATGTGACATTAATTGAGTCACACTGTTTGGGAATTTATAACTGAATTGCAATAAACAAGTCTATGGTTGCTCTATTGACTAAAGAATATATTTTTGTTTCTTTACAAGAATATTGTGCTTATATAAAAATAAGCTTTAGAAATTTGGTAAAGCTTCAACTGTATTTCAGGACACGCACAATTTGAAATATATATATATATTTTTGCCAATGCCAGTGTGCTTACTGCTGGGACTAGCAAGCCCCAGGCTGCATCAACAATCTCAACTTCACTGCTGTTTATAAGGGAATTTTTCAACTATATTCTGTAAATAAATAGTATGAATCTGTGGATTTATACTACTTAATTCATCACATAGCTCTAAGTTCCAAGTCATTTTGCTACAGGGAATGTAGATGACATGGCAACCCAAAGCTCACACGGAAATGGGTCATATAGCAACTTAATAGTGGGGCTGAAAAAAATATATATATAAATAAATAATAAAAAAATAGTGGGGCTGAAATAATAACAACAATAAAAGGCTATCATTTGAACTACCATATTATTTCCTCCTTGATGAGCAACATGAGGTTTTTTGGTTGTTTTTTTTTGTTTGTTTTATTTTCAATTATTAGCTGCCTCATTGTTACCCAGGAAGAAAGAATCTTTATGGGTATGAATCCTTTGCCTCTAAGCTGACTCTCTAAGTTAGAACAAACGTCTGGTTTTAAGATATAACTAATGTGGTAAAAGGGCATCTCCTCTGGCTCCTCTCCAAGCCATGCAAACTGTTCCATGGGTTGAAGAAGCCCTGCTCATGAGGGGTGCTTGCTGGTGGCCCAAGCACATCCTGGTTTCACCTCCTTTTTGGTTAAGTCCAAGAAGCTGCCAAGAAACAACTGGTGAGAGCAAAGTGACTGCTTCTCCAACTTTCCCAGAAGTTCAGGCAGATACTTATTTTCTCAGGAGAGCAAGGTATCAATTCTTCCTCCCTTCTCATGGAATGTAGGATATTGAGGGTTACTTGGCCAAGAAAATAATGTCCTTTTGAAGTGCTGAACGATAATGATGAAAAATCCTGAAGTAGACAGTGCAAGGGATGATTACATTATTTTGAATATAAAACTAATCCAATCTCATAAATATTATTGAGAATTATTATGTTCTTTCTAAACATCTTTTTTTTTTAAATTTGAAGTACAGTTGATTCACAGTATTGTGTTAGTTTCTGTTATACAGCATACTGATTTGGTTATTTTTCCAGATTATATTCCATTACAGGTTATTACAAGATATTACATAGAAACCCCTGTGCTGTATAGTAAATCCTTGTTGCTTAGCTATTTTACGTATAAGTAGTTTGTATCTGCTAATCCCATTCTCCTAATCTGTCTCTCCCTCCCTCTCTCCTTTGTAACCATAAATTTATTTTCTATGTTTGTGAGTCTGTTTCTGTTTTATATATGACTTATTTTGGAGTTCCCCTCATGGCTCAGCAGAAACGAATCTAACTAGCATCGAGGACGCAGGTCCGATCCCTGGCTTTGCTCAGTGGGTTAAGGATCCGGCATGGCCGTGAGCTGTGGTGTAGGTTGCAGACGTGGCTCGGATCCCGCATTGCTGTGGCTGTGGTGTAGGCCAGCACCTACAGCTGCAATTTGACCCCTATCCTGATAACCTTCAAATGCTGTGGGTGTGGCCCTAAAAAGACAAAAAAAAAAAAAGATTTATTTGTATCCTTTCTTAATGTTGCTATAAATTTAATTATCACTTACTGACTTTTAAAAAGCAGGTAACATCTCTGTCAATTAGGAACCCTATTTTCCTAAGCTTGCACCTTTTATTTTGAACTGTTGATTCTATTTAGAATGATACTGTGGAATCTCTCTGAAAGATGGGAGAGTTCAAAAAAGAAAGTTCTGTCACACAAGTTCAAGTGACTTTCTCTTTAGTTTTTGACAGCACCACTAGTGAAGAGTGTTCATTCCATAAAAGAAGAGAGAAAGCAATGACCTTAAACCCTGTTGCCCTGGGGAATGCTTTCTGCTAAACAAGATGCTTTGGAATTGGCAATGAGTAAATAACGCATTCTTCAGTTCTGGCTGTTTTAAAGGGGGCAAAGTGAAGGCGTGAAGTGGCATAATTGCATGGATAATTCAGACCAACTGGATAACTTTATCAGAATTAGCTGCTAACTACTGGGCATTAGTTAACTGAATAATTGGATCTATTTCCAGCAAAGCCCTCAAATCTAATGTATCTATAATTTTTCTCCCCAGTTCAGATTTATCAAAATCAGTCATATTAGCATCCTTTCACATTAAAAAAAAACCCAACCTATTCTCTCCTCTTCATATATTCTCCTACCAAGGGCAATTAAGTCTGCCATCAAAAGGTTTATGAGGAGGTTTATCATTTGCTCTCCACTCCCTTGGTTACCCCCACTCCCTGTCGTTCCTCTTACTTTGCCTCATTACTATTGTATTAAAGTCCTAGCTACATGTCTTTTTCAATTCCTACCCCTACATTGTAGTATCCTAAGACCAAATTTCTTAATGTTTTCTTTCCCACTAAAGTCATCCTTTTATCTAAGAACTTATTTCCTACCCCATCAAACCCAAATTTCTTTGTTTAATTTTAAATGTTATTTAAAACATTTCCCCTCTCAAATCAAAACCACAATGTCATATCACCTCACACAGGCCAGAATGGTGGTCATTAAAATGTCTATAAACAACAAATGATGGAGAGGGTGTGGAGAAAAGGGAACCCTCCTACACTGTTGGTGGGAATGTAAGTTGGTGCAGCCACTTTGGAAAACAGTATGGAGGAAATCTTCTCAGAAAACTAAAAATAGAATTACCATATGATCCAGCAATCCCACTCCTGGGCAGAAGAAGTATAATACAAAAAGATATATGGACCCCCACATTCATAATGACACTATTCACAATATCCAAGACATGGAAACAACCTAAATGTCCATTAACAGATGAATGGACTAAGAAGATATCTATCTATATATCGATATATCTATATATCGATATATAGATATAAAATGGAATACTATTCAGCCATAAAAAAGAATGAAACAATGCCATTTGTAGCAATATGGATGCAACTAGAGATTATCATACTAAATGAAGTGGGTCAGAGAAAGACAAATACCATGTAATATCACTTATATGTGGAATATACAATATGACACAAATGAACCTATCTAAGAAACAAAAAGACCCATGGACATAGAGAATAGTGCTGTGGTTGCCAAGGGGGAGGGGTTTGGGGAAGGGGTGGAGTGGGAAATTGGGGATTGCATATATAAGTTATTATGTAGGATGAATTAACAACAAAGTTCTACTGTATAGCACAGGAAAGTATATTCAATATCCAATGATAAATCATAATGGTAAAGAATAATTTTAAAAGAATATATATCTGAATCACTTTGCTTTACATCAGAAATTAACACAACATTTTAAATCAACTATATACCAAAAAAAAATTGTCCCTCTCTGGCAAAACTTGACCTCCTCTACAAAGAACATAGTAACTTTTTTTACTTAGGATTTCCCATTCAAATGTTAATTCAAAACTAAATTATTAGGTTTTAAAGGTAGCTAAGATATAGAAATGAGAGAAATAAGCTGGGGCAAGCTCATATAAAGGTCTTATGAACAATATTAAGACATTTCTTTTTAATTCTAAAAGGAATGAGAAACTATTGAGTTTTTTTTTCTTTTTTATAATTTTTTTTTTCTGCTGTATAGCATGGGTACCAAGTTACACTTACATGTATATATTTTTTTCCCACCCTTTGTTCTGTTGCAATATAAGTATCTAGACATAATTCTCAGTGCTACTCAGCATGATCTCCTTGTAAAAACATTCCAAGTTGTATCCGATAAGCCCAAGCTCCCGATCCCTCCCACTCCCTCCCCCTCCCATCAGGCAGCCACAAGTCTCTTCTCCAAGTCCATTATTTTCGTTTCTGTGGAAATGTTCATTTGTGATGTATATTAGATTCTAGTTATAAGTGATATCATATGGTATTTGTCTTTCTCTTTCTGACCTATTTCACTCAGGATAAGAGTCTCAAGTTCCATCCATGTTGCTACAAATGGTATTATGTCATTCTTTTTTTATGGCTGAGTAGTATTCCATTGTGTATATATACACTGCATCGTCCTAATCCAATCATCTATCAGTGGACATTTGGGTTGTTTCCATGTCTTGGCTATTGTGAATAGTGCTGCAATGAATATGTGGTGCATGTGTCTTTTTCAAGGAAACTTTTGGCCAGGTATATGCCCAAGAGTGGGATTGCGGGGTCATATGGAAGTTCTATGTATAGATATCTAAGGTATCTCCAAACTGTTCTCCAATTTATATTCCCACCAGCAGTGCAGGAGGGTTCCCTTTTCTCCACAGCCCCTCCAGCACTTGTTATTTGTGGATTTATTAATGATGGCCATTCTGACTGGTATGAGGTGGAATCTCATGGAAGTTTTGATTTGTATTTCTCTTATAATCAGCGATGTTGAGCATTTTTTCATGTTCTTGTTGGCCATCTGTATATCTTCTTTGGAGAAATGTCTATACAGGTCTTCTGCCCATTTTTCCATTGGGTGATTGGCTTTTTTGCTGTTGAGTTGTGTAAGTTGCTTATATATTCTAGAGATTAAGCCCTTGTCCATTGCATCATTTGAAACTATTTCCTCCCATTCTGTAAGTTGTCTTTTTGTTTTCTTTTGGGTTTCCTTTGCTGTGCAAAAGCTTTTCAGTTTGATTAGGTCCCATGGGTTTATTTTCGCTCTTATTTCTGTTGCTTTCGGAGACTGACCTGAGAAAATACTCATGAGGTTGATGTCAGAGAGTGTTTTGCCTATGTTCTCTTCTAGGAGTTTGATGGTGTCTTATCTTATATTTAAGTCTTTCAGCCATTTTGAGTTTATTTTTGTGCATGGTGTGAGGGTGTGTTCTAACTTCATTGCTTTGCATGCAGCTGTCCAGGTTTCCCAGCAATGCTTGCTGAATAGACTTTCTTTTTCCCATTTTATGTTCTTGCCTCCCTTGTCAAAGATTAACTGACCATAGGTGTCAGGGTTTATTTTTGCATTCTCTCTTCTGTTCCATTGGTCTGTCTGTCTGTTTTGATACCAGTACCACACTGTCTTGATGACTGTGGCTTTGTAGTATTTCTTGAAGTCTGGGAGAGTTATGTCCCCTGCTTGGTTTTTGTTTCTCAGGATTGCTTTTGCATTTCTGGGTGTTTTGTGGTTCCATATAAATGTTTGGATTGTTTGTTGTAGTTCTGTGAAAAATGTCATGGGTCATTTGATAGGGATTGCATTGAATCTGTAGATTGCTTTGGGTAGGATGGCCATTTTTACAATACTGATTTTTCCAATCCAGGAGCAATGAATATCTTTCCATTTCTTTACATCTTCTTTGATTTCTTTGATTAAAGTTTTATAGTTCTTGGCATATAAGTCCTTTACCTCCTTGGTCGGGTGTATTCAGAGGTATTTGATTTTGTGAGGTGCAATTTTAAAAGGCATTTTCTTTCTGTATCCCTTTTCTAATATTTTATTGTTGGTATACAGAAATGCGACTGATTTCTGAATGTTAATCTTATATCCTGCTACTTTGCTGAATTTATTAATCAGTTCAAGTAGTTTTTGGGTTGAGTCTTTAGGGTTTTCTATGTATAGTATCATGTCATTTGCATACAGTGACAGTTTTATCTCTTCTCTTCCTATTTGGATGCCTTTTATTTCTTTTGTTTGTCTAATTGCTGTGGCTAAGACTTCCAAAACTACGTTGAATAGCAGTGATGAGAGTGGGCATCCCTGTTTTGTTCCAGATTTGAGTGAGAAGGCTTTCAGTTTTTCCCCATTGAGTATTATATTTGCTGTGGCTTTGTCATAAATGGCTTTGTTTATGTTCAGGAATGTTCCTTCTACACCCATTTTGGCGAGGGTCTTGATCATGAATGGATGTTGGGCTTTGTCAAATGCTTTTTCTCCATCTATTGAGATGATCACATGGTTTTTGACTTTTCTTTTGTTAAGGTGGTGTATGACATTGATTTATTTGCATATGTTGAACCATCCTTGTGGACCTGGGATGAACCCTACCTGGTCATGGTGTATGATCTTTTTGATATGTTGTTGGATTCAGTCGGCTAATATTTTGTTGAGAATTTTTGCGTCTATATTCATCAAAGATATTGGCCAATAGTTTTCTTTTTTGGTGCTATCTTTGTCTGGTTTTGGAATTAGGGTGATGGTGGCATCATAGAATGTCTTTGGGAGTGTTCCTTTTTCTTCAACCTTTTGAAAAAGTTTAAGGAGGATGGGTACAGATCCTCTTTTTATGTTTGGTAGAATTCACCTGTGAAGCCATTTGATCCTGGACTTGTATTTGTAGGGAGTGTTTTTATGACATACTCAATTTCATCCATCAGTCTGTTCAGTTGGTCTGTTTCTTCGATTCAGTTTTGGCAGGGTGTAAGATTCTAGAAAATTGTCCATTTCCTCTAGATTGTCAAATTTGTTGGTGTATAGGTGTTCCTAGTATTCTCTTATGGTACTTTGTATTTCTGCAGTATCTGTTGTGATTTTTCCTTTTTCACTTCTAATTTTGTTTATTTGGGTTTTTTCTCTCCTCTTCTTAGTGAGTCTAGCCATTGGTTTGTCAATTTTGTTTACCTTTTCAACGAACCACCTCTTGGTTTTATTAATTTTCTCTATTGTTTTTTGAATCTCTATTGATTTCCTGTTTGATCTTTATAATTTCATCCTTCTTCTGACTTTAGGTCTTTTTTGTTCTTCTTTTTCTAATTCCTTTAGGTGGAGGGTTAAGTTGTCAATTTGGGATCTTTCTTCTTTTTTGAGAAAGGCCTGTATTGCTATGAATTTCCCTCTGAGCACTGCTTTTGTGGCCTCCCATAGATTTTGAGTGGTTGTGTCTTCATTATCATTGTCTCAAGGTATTTTTTAATTTCCTTCTTGATTTCCTCATTGACCCATTGGTTTTTTAGTAGCATGTTGTTTATTGTCCATGTAGTAGGCTTTTTCTCTTTCCTTTTCCCATGGTTGATTTCTTCTTTCATGCCATTGTGGTCAGAGGAGATACTTGAAATAATTTCTATGCTCCTAAATTTGTTGAGGTTAGCTTTGTGTCCCAATATGTGATTGATTCTTGAGAATGTTCCATGTGCACTTGAGAAGATTGTGTAATCTGATTTTTTTGGATGTAGTGTCCTGAAGATGTCAATTACGTCTAACTTTTCTATTGTTTCCTTTAGGATCTCTGTTGCTTTTTTGGTTTTCTGTCTAGAGGATCTGTCCATTGATGTGAGGGGGGTATTAAGGTCTCCTACTATGATTGTATTCTCATCAATATCTCCCTTTATGTCTGTTAGTATTTGTTGTATGTGTCTGGGTGCTGCTGTATTTGGGGCATATATGTTGATGATAGTAATATCCTCTTCTTGGATGGATCCCTTAATCATTAAATAGTGTCCTTCTTTGTCTTTCTTTATGTCTTTTGTTTTAAAGTCTATTTTGTCTGATATGAGTATTGCAACTCCTGCTTTCCTGTCACGTCTATTGGCTTGAAATATTTTTTCCCACCCTTTCACTTTCAATCTATATGTGTCCTGTTTTTTTTTAAGTATGCTAAACCCATCCTATAATAGTATGTTTTAGCCTGATGGTCCTGTAGGTTCAAACACTTCATTACTATACTAAAATTAAGAGAAACAAAAAAAAGAAAAATTTAAAAAAAGAGTATTTATTTCCTTACTTCCCTTGCCCACATTTTATGATTTTGATGCCTCTTTTTTTCTTTTTAATTTTACTTTGTTTTAACATGTTCATGATTAAATCTGTATGCTGGCTTATTTGAGTGACTGCTCTCTGATTGTGGTTTCCTCAATCCTAGTTCTTCCTTTTTTTCTTTTTCTTTTTCTTCCCTTTCTTTCCTTCCTTTCTTTTTGGTTTAGAGAAGCCCTTTCAGTATTTCTTCTATCCTGGGATTTGTATTGCTGTATTCTTTTAGCTTTTGTTTGTGGGAAAAAAATTTTATTTCCCCTTCTATTTTAAATGATATTCTTGCTGGATAGAGTATTTTAGGTTGCATATTTTTTCCTTTTAGCACTTTAAATATCTCTTGCCCTCCCTCCTGGCCTGTAGAGTTTCTGCAGAGAAATCAGCTGATAACCTTTTGTGGGCTCCCTTATAGGTAACATTTTTCTTTTCTCTTGCTACCTTTAGGATCCTCTCTTCTTTTGCCATTTTTATTATAATGTGTCTTGGTGTGGTTCTATTTGGGTTCAACTTGTTTGGGGCCCTCTGAGCTTCTTGTGTCTTGAAATCAGTATCCTTTAGATTTGGGAAGTTTCCAGTGATAATTTTTCTTCAAATATATTTTCCATCCCAATATCTTTTTCTACTCCTTCTGGAATTCCTATTATGCATAGATTGGCCCGCTTTATATTATCCCATAGGTCTCTTATATTGCTTTCATGTTTTTTGATTTGGTTTTCTGTCTGCTGTCCTGTTTGGGTGATTTCCTTTACTCTGTCTTCCACATCACTAATTCATTCCTCTGTATTATTCATTCTGGTTTTACTGCCCTTAGCTCAGTTTGTATCTCTGTAATCAAATTTTCTAGTTTTTCTTGGCTCCTCCTTATATTTTCTAGTTCCTTTCTGAGGGCGTCTGCATTACTGTTCATATCTTCTCTTAATTCCTTCAGTATTTTCACTATTTCCCTTTTGAATTCCAAGTCTGTCAGACTGCAGCGGTCTGTGTCATTGTTGACTGCTTTAGGTGAGTTCTCCTATTGGTTACACTGGGGTGGTTTCTCAGTTTATTCATCTTGCTTGTTGTTTTTTCTTGGTGGAGTTGTACTCCCCGTGGCTGGACAGGGTTTGCCTTGGAACTGCTGTAGAATGTTTCCTGAGGGCTGGCGTTGTTGGTCGGTCTTCTTTGAGGCAGCGTGGCTTTTCCTGAGGGTGGGCAGGGCTGACGGGGTCTCTCTGAAGCAAGGGAGGACAAGACTGGGAAGTCCACACCACGATGGAAGCAGATTTCACATGGCTGTGCAGAGCTTCTTCTGGTGTTTCTGGGCTGAGGGGCTCTTCCAGGGGGCTGGCAGTGCTGGAGAGCTGTTCTATGGGAGTGCTGCACCCCCCGAAAGCTGGAGAAGCTAGCTGGGCTGCAGAGAACCCAAGGGGCTCTTCCCCAGGGCAGCCGGAATCGGCAGGACCACCACACAATGGAGGCAGATTTTGCACGACCAGGTCAAGCTTTATCTAGCTTTTCTCAGCTGTGGGCCTTTTCCAAGGGGCTGGCGGTGCTGGGTGCTGCTCCGTGGGGGTGTAGCCCCTCCAGAGGGTAGCCAGGCCAGGGAAGGGAAAACCCCTGAGGTGGTCAGCTTCCCACAAATGGTGAGGCCAGCCCTCCGGGATGGCAGGCAGCCTCAGGTCTGGCATGCACACACGTGTGGGGTAGTGGTAGGGGGGATGCACTGGGAAGCACAGCTTTCTGATAGCTGGTGGGCAAGTGAGCTCGCTGTGGTGTGGGGATTATTCTATGGCAGCGCACCCCTCTCCCTCTCCCCTCCCCAACACTGGTGCCTTGTCTCTCCTGCAGATCCAGCTCTTCTCCCAAGTACCCTCTGATGTGGCTTTCCACTCCCCAGCCCTTAGCATATTGCTCTTTCCACCCTCAACCCTCCGCTTTCTAGTCTCCCAATCTCTGCCCTGCCAACCCAACAGACCACTTCCTAGTCCCCCGGGGCAGTCCTGCCCTACCAACCCAACTGACCGGTTCCTAGTCCCCCAAGTAGTCTCTGTACCGCCCATCCCAGCCTGCTCCTGGCGACTAACCTCCAGAGCAGAGGTCTTGGTACCCAGCCCCGACCCAAGCATCTTCGTTTTTGGTGACTGTGCCAGTAGTTTGGATGATCTGTTCGGTTCTCGCTCTGCTCTTCAGATCTCAGACTTACTGCTGCGCTCTTGTCTGCATCTGGAGATCCCTCTGATTCAGTTGATATTTCTGTCTGAGTAGGTGACTTTCCAGGGTGTGGGATCACTTTCTCCTCCACAGTTCCCTTTCGGGAGCACCTGTCCAGCCCCAACTCCCCTTCTCTCACTCTCTTCTTTTCTCTTGTTTTACCCAGTTATGTCACGAGATTCTTGCGGTTATTGGAGTTTAGGTTCTTCTGCCAGCTATTAATTGCTGTTTTGTGTGAGTCATTTAACCTGTAGATGTGTTTTTTTGTGTGTGTGTATGTGTGTTTGTGGGAGAGGGCGAGCATGTCCCCCTACTCTCCTGCCATCTTGCCTTCCTCCTGTTTTTTAATTAATTTTTTTCCACTGTACAGCATGGGGGCCAAGTTACACATACATGTATACATACTTTTTCCTCCCATTGTTATGTTGCGATGTAAGTATCTAGACATAGTTCTCAATGCTACACAGCAGGATCTCATTGTAAATCCATTCCAAGAGCAATATTTTGCATCCATTAACCCCAAGTTCCCAATCCCTCCCACTCCCTCCCTCTCCCCTCGGGCAGCCACAAGTCTATTTTCCAAGACTATGATCTTCTTTCCTGTGGAAACGTTCATTTGTGCTGTATATCAGATTCCAGTTATAAGTGCTATCATATGGTATTTGTCTTTCTCTTTCTGACTTATTTCACTGAGGATGAGAGTCTCTAGAATGACATAATGCCATTTGCGGCAACATGGATGGAACTTGAGTTTTAATCAGGAGTGATATGATCACATATTTTAATAGAAGCATCTGACTGCCTTTTAGAGAGCATAATTGAAGCATAAGATGGATTATCTGTTGACAACTCAGTATCACTACAACCTCTTTTTATCTTCTTTTCTCCATTACTGCATTTCCCAGAATACTCTTCTACTTAGTGTTTTACATTACAGTTCGTTAATGAGAGGCAGTTGTGCAAGATTTTGAAAGCAGAAAGGAAGGCAAAGCAATTACTTTCTTAAAGGAGTTACAATAAAACCAAAGAGAAAAAGTGACATTTACAGCATCTTCCTGGTAAGCTTATGTGCTTCATGATAAGTCCTTAGGTATCAGCTTCTCTGATCTTCAATATCAGCTTCTTTATCCTTTGCTTTCCCAGTTCTTCCAGTAGTTATGCAGCACCACTTCCTATATGAAGCACTTTATACTTGGTATAAATAGAGCAAATTCTGTTTCCCTAATCTCCCCCTGACTGATAAAGAGAAGGTCAAAAAACAAGGTTGAGAGTTCTATTAGGAGTTTAGGGCTGTGATCCAGGTGAGATGAAATGGAAGTTTGAATTAGTTTAATGGCAATGGGTGTGTTGGCGGCAGTCAGAGGTGTTTGGGAAGTTTAATGGACTGAGGCAGCTGTTTGGATGGAAGGGTAAGGACAAAATATCAGATGAATTCTAGGTTTCTGACTTAGCCATTAGAGGGACTGTAGTGCCATTCACTGGAAATAGAGAGCCAAGGAAGAAAAAGAGATTCTGAAGAGACCCAATGATAATTTCATTAGACTTATTTCATTGCCTGTGGATCATCCAAGTGCAGATGTCTGGTATGTAGTAGGTGACATAAGTGTGAAAGCAATAAAAAGAATTGGAGCTAAGGAGTTAACAGCATGAAACGATAAAGCTGTGTTTAGGGGAGAAATTTCCCATGGGAAATAAGAAGAGAACAAAAGAAGAGATCTAGGGAGAGCCTTGAAAAGATAAACCATCAGAAATGTACTAAACAAGAGTGATCCATAAAGGAAAATGAGGAAGAGCAGCCATGGAAATAATTTCCCAGAAACCCCACAGGAAAGGATGGTATCAGAACTCTTAACCATGTGGGACACACATCTTCCACTGCAAAGGGAAAGGATGAGGAAAGGACTAGAAGAAATATAGGATTGATGGCCAGAAGGTAAGGTAATTCCTGTCTGCTATGTTTTCTATCAAATAGGGGTTAGATCAGCTACAGAGGGCGATAGGAGCAGGTGATGTGGTTAAAAATCCAAGGAAAGTGGAGAAGGTTTGGAAAAAACCTTCATGGAGAATGCCACAAAGAATTTGTTGGGAAGGAAGAAAGCACACAGATCGCTATTCCAGTTGTGCCAGGAACCATCTGGGAGATATTGCAAGTTCTTTTATTCCCTTCTAAATCTGCCTTCATAGACAGGTAGGTGATGAAGCTGGGCTACACGATCGATTTCCTAAGTCATTTGGGATCCCATGGTGACATTCTTCATTTATTTTCCATCTATCCAAGTGGTAGCCACCTTTCAAAGCCCAGTGAAAGTTCTCTATGCTCTGAGAAGAATTCCCACAAGCCCCAGGTTTGGGGATCATTTGTAACTTAAACTGCTATAGCACATGTTCTGCCACTCTGTGGTCTGCACGTAATTCAGTACAGTGGAAAAATCATTTCTATTTTTAATCAGAGACATATAAAAACATAACTCTAGTGCTGAGGGGCTTATAACAAAAATTCTCTCTTTCCCATCTAATTATTTTGTTCCCTAGATGCAACCATATTCAAAACTCTTAGTAGTTTCTTTTGTTATTTACCTTAATATTTCTACATCACACAGGGCCCCTTAATTCTCTGACCTCAATATTATCTCTCCTGTTTACTCATTCCTCTACAGTGCAGTGGCTTCCTTGCTGTTCCTCAAACACATGAGGCATGGTATTCATCAAACACATCAGGCAGGCTGCATTCCTGAACACACAGGATGTCCCCACCTAAGAACTGTTGCGCTAACTGTTCCCTGTGCCTGGGATGAATACTCTTCTAAGTACTTCATGCAAGACTTACTACCTTACTTCCTTGTCTTCACCTAGAATTCACTATCTCAATGAAGACTTCCTTTTCCACCTAATACTGCAACTTACCGAAGCAATGCTTCTTGTCTTTATTTCCTGCACTTATAACTGCCTAAGATACGCTGTATTTTACTTATTTCTCTTGATTAATATCTTTACTATACCCATGAGTAAGTTTCATGAGGGCAGGAATTTTTGTCTGTGTCATTCACTGGTAGCTCCAGTGCCTGGAATAGTGGCAGGTGCATAATAAGTACTTAATAAATCTTTATTAAATTAATTCATGAAGGCTGAAATTTATCACCGATATATGAAAATTAAACTTCATCTACTGACTTTTTTACATAGTAGATGACGCTTCAACTCTCTTACACCCCTCTTCTTCCCCTAATTTTTCCACTATTCTCTCTTTTTATCTATCTATCTATCTATCTATCTATGATTTATTGCAATTTACCTTATTATGAGTATATAAGTAGTGGTCAAAATCGAGCCAGTGGAGGACATCTTGATTTAGGCTCTGAGAAGATAGAAAAAGGGGCAAAGGGATTTATGGTAGTGGACTGGTTTTCTGGAACTTTCCCTCTCAAAAATATCTCCAACCATCTGACTGTGATGCCAGAATTCCTTGCACTGACTACTTACTGCTTGGTGTCATGCATTACCTTTTCTCCCGATCTTCTTTGGAAAAAATCAATGCACATGGGGAGGGTGACTCATTTATCCAGCAGTTCCTCAGTATGAATTATCCTCCCAGTAAACACAACGCAGTTGTGCCAGAGTGGGAGGACAGTTACTAACATGGAGGAAATGGGTGCAGAATTGAGAAGAGGAAAGGTAAGAAAGTAAATATTTTAATGTTTTTCTCATGTCGGGGGCATTATAAGCACCCCAGAATGAGCACCAATTACTAAATAGGATGCACATGCATGTCACAGGTCTCCAGAACAACAAGCTCTCAGAGGTGGGAGGATTTTATGGAGCATAGGGATCAAGCACCTCCCTTTACAGAAGGGGAAAGTGAGACATAGCCCAACACCACAAAGCTGGTTAATGACAGCCTTGGTTCCAGAACTTGGGTTTTTAGTTTCCTAGTCTGCTCCTGAATATTCCATGCTATCTTATGTGCCCTTTCCTTAATGAAAGCTATTAATTAATTCTTCATGGGAAAATCTTTCCTTCCTTACAGATCCCAGGAAAGCATACCATGGGGGAGAGTCCATACTTCCTTCTAGTTTTCATTCTAAAGATACTAAAAACAGGATGTCAACTTTCAAATGTTACTCTTACCAACTGTCTGAGCACAAACCTCCTCTCCCCTCGCCCCTAACAACTGTAAATATTTAGCTACTTGGAGAGTCACGTATTTTGTAGTTATCCAGCCAGTAGATGAATAAGTGCCAACAAATAGTGGTCTTTTCAGCATCCAGTTCCTCAGCTTGCATCATCTGACAGGGATTTTTGACCATCATTCTTGGTTTTAAACACTGTAATTGCTCTCAAGTCATTTATTTAATGCCATGTAAATGTGTACATGATTGTCATCACATATTAATCTTTTGGGTGGAATGGCATTAAGCTTTTAGGGGAAATAAATGAGGTCCCTTAATTTGCTTTTATCTTGCTTCTTGCATTGTACTTATTAAAATAACACATGCTTATCAAGTTGGGACTTCTTTTTATAAATCAGTAATAATTTGTTAGCCATTATGCATTTCTAATGCTGTATAATCATTTCCCTGAACACTCTTCTACATCTTTTAATGGTTTAAGATGAATCTTATGATATCTAAACTTTCTGAATTTGCTTTTGACCTTTCATTAACGTGATAAATTCTAGTCCTTTCTCATAGTGTATTGTTCTATCATGCACTGTTTGGTGTTGTACTGTGGTCCCAGTTTTACATCCCACACACCACATCTGACGTTCTGGAGGCCAGAAAGAGATCAGGCAGCATAGGGAAGGGCTGCACAGGAAGTAACCAAGACCTTCCTTCCTTCCCTCCCTCCTCCCCTCCCCTCCCCTCCCTCCTTCCTTCCCTCCTTCCTTTCTCCCTTTCTTTCTTCCTTCTTTCCCTCCTTCCTTCCTCTCTCTCTCCTCATGCCTTCCATTTCCTTTCAGTAATTCTATAGCAAAACTTCCCAATGGTACAGCCTCTCTGTGCTAGAAATTCTTTGGATTTTTATGATCTCTCAGTTGCCACGAGATCATTGATGTGAAGGCTTCTAAAAGGACATCTAGATTATTAACAATGGTCATTGCAGCCATGAGCCACTTTTGTATAAGTTATATTTTCTAGAAAGAGTTATTAAGATTTTATTATCTCATTTATACCTCTATTGGCTTAATATCTAGTGAAATAGCTAGATTGTTAGAGGTGAACGAGATTAAGGAGTCTTCAGAGATTTTAGCTTTTTGTGGGTCAAGGGACACTTTCAGAACCTGGTCCTTTATTATCTAAAAATGCAAATTTATAGATATTTACAGATGCTTCAAAATATCTCTGATCTCTGCCTGGGAAAAACATGTCAAATGAAGGTAATGAAGCTGGAAACCACAAAGATGAAATGATTTGAAAACCTTGAACTCCACAGGTGGTGAGCTGCTCCCCTTTTGGTGTCCCATGTTATATGTACATAGCCTTGTCTTTATCCTACCACATGATAATGACCCACTTCCTCACTGGACTGTAAGCATCTTGAGGCCAAAATCCACATGTAAATTATTTTCATAGCTCTAGTACATACAAGTCCTGGCACACAGAAAGTTCAATAAGTGTTTAATAAACAAGTCCAGATTCAATGATCCATAAGTGATGACTCAAAGTGCTGGACTCTGGCCATGGGGATTATCACTTTCTTATGTTGCCACCATCTCTAGGCAGGTTCTGAGGTCACCTCTAGCTCCCTCATTTTCTCAAGAACTTTGCACATGTTACTTATCATTGCGATGTTCAGTCTATTCATCTTAGAAATAGAGATAGTAGCATGTACTTGCACTGTTGCCATGAATACAAAATGAATAATGCATATAAAGCCATATATATATATATATACATATATATATATATATGTATACAAACACACATACGCACATATATACATATATATACACTATCTTTTTATGATCTAGCAAACATTTGGGATGCAGTCTATGCATGAGAGACCATACTTTGTGGTGTGAGAGCTCAAGCCTTCAGTACCTGTCAAAATAGGTAGCACTGAGATTAGAAAGAATGAGAGTATCTGTCTTGTAGATGACTCTTGCAGGTTTCTGAGACAAGCATCAAAACAAGGCTAAGATTAGAATTGTGTCCCAGAAGCTATAGCTCTTATTCCCCCAGCCTTTCTGTTGGCCAAGGTTTGAACCTTTTCAAAAAAAGCTCCTCGAGCTTTTTATCATGACTCTTTCTGTGTTTATCATGCAGCTTATAACCCTCACCTCATTGATATAAGCAGAAAGAAAAAAACAATAAAAACAGTTAGTGCTTACATAGCAATCAAAAGTTTCCTATTCACTGAACTACTTTTTAAAAGGAATCATCTAACAAGCAGTGAGGAAATGAAACAGCAGGAATGGCTATTAGGTTAGGTATGTGGGAGAAGGTAGCTCCCCTCACCCTGTCTCACCACATTAATTGATCCAAATGATAGCTTTTGCTCCTTCTGTACCATTCATCACAGACTTGGTGGCTCTGAATGCTGAAACAGGGTGACAGCCAATCAGATATGTCTGCCTGTGTACTTCAGCATCTGTGACTCATCAGCAACCAATTAGATGCCTTCAGTCATGGAAAACTCTCCTCACCAGGATAGAAACAAGCTCTGCGCACTGCTGACCTTTACATCAGCAACTCTTGTTTCTGATCACGATGGTGAAAGGCCAGTGGGGGCCTGTAAACCCCACCCTGCCACATGAAAAGAATGCCTTTGCTTTGCTTTTAGATAAATGGGCTATGGTATTTTGTGCTGTTTGTACTTAGCTCTCTTTGCCTCAGAAGCAGCTCTGAGCTCTGTCTCAGAAATCCTAATTACTCTTGGCAGGGTAGATTTGTTGGCTGCCTTTTTCCCTGGGGAGTCCACGCCTATGCCACAGTGTTTAAAGCTGGGACTCGTTGTGTCTTTCATAAGAGGTTTCTCTGCTCACCCCATTAGGGACTGTACAACCCCCATCTATTGTATGGCCTTGGGTTGAATGAAGTAACTGAGACTTCTGTATAAAGGATCTGAGCTGAACGCCAACATACTCCGATATACTCACTCTGATATATTTTTCTTTTCTCTGTCGTGTGTGTGTGTGTGTGTGTGTGTGTGTGTGTGTGAATGAGAGAGAGACAGGCACACCAACTCTAAACCATCTGCATTGCTCCTGGTCAGAGAATAAAAACCAGAGCTTTTACTATAAAATTTAATTCCTTCCAGAGTTTTCTTTTTACTATTTCTAGACCTTATGACATTTTTTCAATAGCCATACATTTTGTAGTCCTAGGAAATATAGACTATTCGAAGACAAGTTTGGTTCACAGAATCCTAGTAAGTTTTACTGATGTCATGCAACCTCCCTCACCCGAACTTTTCTGATTCAAAGGTATCAAACTCATATAGCCTATAGGAAAATGCCTTCAGTTGAAGTATTTTACTATGTTTTACAATTTAGACTTTTCTCACCATATAATTAGTGACAGAAAAAGAATGGGACTGTATTATACCTTATGTACCTTTTGATATCATCCAAAGCACAAGTAGGCCCTCAAGCAATGCTTATTTATTACTGATTCATATAATGTATAGTTAATAAACTTTTCTCCACAAGGCAACTGCATTAGGGTTCTTCAGAGAAAGAGAACCAGTAAGATGTATGTGTGTAATTTGAAAAAAGGAATTGGTTCATGTAAATGTGTAAGTTTGGCAAGAACAAAATTTGATGGCAGAAGCTAGGAGGCTGAAGATATACAAGGAGCCAATGTTGCAGTTTAAGACTTAAGGTCGTCTGCTGCAGAATTTTCTTTTGCCTGGGGGAGCTCAGTCTTTTGTTCTATTAAGGCTTTTATCAGATTGGATGAGGCCTACCCACGCAAAGGAGAGCAATTTGCTTTACTCAAAGTCCAATGTTTTAAATGTTAATCTATCAAGACTACCCTCACAGAAACACCCAGAATAAGTTTGACCTCATATCTGGGCACTGTGGCCCAGCCAAGTTGACACATGAAATTAACCAACACAGTCAACAATTCAAAGTTTATCATAAATGAAGGATTAGCATGGTCCATCCCATGTATCTAGATATTCTACACCGTTTCCCTTATTAGGTTTATATCCTTGTGAACTGCAAAAAATAGGGAAAGATGAAATGAACCAAAAAAATGGTATGAAATAGAGGTAAGCATTATTTTTCCATCTGAAAACACCCTAAATTAAAACTTGTGCCATAATTTTATATTTCCCAATGTGTGATAATTCAAGCTAGTGCATAGGCAAACATGTTTAATTGCTGGGTATTTATTTTAAGGGATAGTGGAAAAATATATATAGCATGTCAAAACCATGACAACAGATATTATTTCTTAAAATGAAGCAATATATTAAAAAGTATCCATTAAAGTATATACATACAGGACTAACAAAAACCCCCAATCGTTCTACCAAACATTCAAGGAAGAATGAATAACAGTCCTTCTCAAACTGTTTAAAAAATAGTTGAGGAAGTAATTCTTCTGAACTCATTTTTATGAGGCCAGAATTACTCTTATGACAAAACCAGACAAGGATGCCACAAGAAAAGAAAATTAAGGCCAATATCCTTAATGAATGTAGGTGCAAAAATCCTCAACAAAACATATGCAAACCAAATTCAGCACTGCATTAGAGGATCTCACCCCATGACCAAGTGAGTTACTCCAGGGATGCAAGGATGGTTCAACATCTGCAAATCAACTAATGTGATACACCACATTAACAAAAAAAGTATAAAAATTATATGATCATATGATCATCTCAACAGATGCAGAAAAATCATTAAAAAAATTCAACATCCATTTATTATTAAAACTCCTGACAAAGTGGACATAGAGGGAACGTATCTCAATAAAGGCCAATTATGACAAGCCAACAACTAACATCATATTCAACAGTGAAAAGCTGAAAGAATTTCCTCTAAGATCAGGAGAAAGACAAGGATGCCACTATTCTTCGAACATTTTTATTCAACATAGTAGCAGAAGTCCTAGCCAGAGCAAACTGCCACTTTTATTTAACACAGTAAGGCAAGTCCTCGCCAGAGCAATTAGGCAAGAAAAAGAAATAAAAGGTATTCAAATAGGCAAGGAAGAAGTAAAACTGTTACTATTTGCAGAGGAAATGATACAGTCTATAGAAAACCCTAAAGACTACACCAAAAACTTAGAAGTAATAAATTCAGTTAAGTTGCAGGATACAGAATCAATATGTAGAAATATATTCATTTATTTATACTAATAATGAACCATTGGAAAGAGAAATTAAGAAAACAATACCATTTACAACTGAATCAAAAAGAATAAAATACCTAGGAATAAATTTTAACCAAGTAGGTCAAAGATCTGTACATTGAATACTCTAAGACATTAATGAAAGAAATAGAAGATGATGCAATAAATGGAAATATATCTCATGCTCATGGATTGAAAGAATTAATATTATTAAATTGCCCATAATCCTCACAACAGTCTCTGGATTCAGTGCAATCCTGATAAAAATTCCAACGGCAGTTTTCACAGAACTAGGATAAACAATCCTGATATGTGTATAGAACCACAAAAGACTGAATAACCAAAGAAATCTTGAAAAAGAAGAACAAAGCTGGAAGCATCATGCGCCCTCATTTCAAACTATATCACAAAGCTATAGTAATAAAATGGTATGGTATTGTCATAAAAATAAACACATTGATCCATGGAACAGAATATAGAGGCCACATACATGTTAATTAATTTATGATGAAGGAGCCAAGAATACAGGATAAGCAAAGGATAGTCTCTTCAATAAATGGTACTGAGGAAACTGGACAGCCTTATGAAAAAGAATAAAACTCAACCACTATCTTAATACCATTCACAAAACCAACTTAAAATAGGTTAAAGACTTAAATGCAATATCCAAAACCATAAAACTAGAAGTAAACATAGACAGTAAGCTCCTCATTGGTCTTGGAAATGATTTTTTTTTTTTTTTTGGATCTGACACTAAAAGCAAAGGTGGGGAAAGCAAAAATAAACAGATGGGATTACAAAAAAAAAAAAAAATCCCTAAAAGCTTCTGCACAGCAAAGGAAACCATCAACAAAATGAAAAGGCAACCTTCAGAATGAGAGAAAATATTTGCAAATCCTCTGTGTAGATAAGGTGTTAATACCCAAAATGTATAAATAACTCATACAAATCTGGAAAAGACCAAACAATCCAATTTTAAATGGGTAGAGAATTTTAATAGACATTTTTCCAAAGAAGGCATATAGAATGCCAACAGGTACATGAAAAGGTGCTCAACATCACTAATCATTACGGAAATGCAAATCAAAACCACAGTGAAATATCATCTCACACCTGTTAAAATGGCTATAAAAAAGTCAAGAAATAACAAGTTTTGGTGAGACTGTGGAGAAAAGGAAACACTTAGATGCTTCTGGTTGGAATACAAATTGATGTAAACCAATTTATAGATTCCTAAAAAAACTAAAATTAGAACTACCATATAATCCAGCAATTCTACTTTTGAGTATTTATTTGAAGAATAACACTAATTGGAAAAGCTATATGTACCATATTCGTCAAAGCATTATTTACAGTGGCCAGTACATGGAAACAACCTAAGTGTCCATCAACAAATGAATGGATAAAGAAATTATGGTCTCTCTCTATATATACAGTAGAATATTATTCAGTCATAGACATGATGAAACTTTGCTAAAGTAAACAAATCAGACAAAGAAAGATAAACACCATATGACTTAGATTCCACATATGGAATCTAACAAACATATGAACTCATAGATACAGTAAACAGTTTGATGGTTTCCAGAAGTTGGAGTGGAAGGTGGGTGAAATGGGAAATGGGTGAAGAGAGTCAAAAGGGACAAATTTTGTACCAGAATAACATGAATAATCAATGGAGAAAGAATACACAACATGGTGACTAGTTCATAATACTGTATTTCTTATTTGAAAGTAGCTAGGAGAGCAGATCTTGAAAGTTCTCATCACAAGAAAAAAAATTATAACCATGCATGATGACAGACACTAACTGCAATTATTGTGGTGATCATCTTACAATCTATCTAAATATTAAATCATTAATTGTACACCTGACAAAAACCCCCAAAACTCTTGTTCAAAAGAAAGTCAAGACTCTAGACGCCAAGAGTGAGTCCTATGTGAAAGTTTTCTGGCCTAACAGGGACTCTTATCCAGCACAGGGTTTATGTTCTGGGGAATGAGGTTTGCAGGAGGAAATTTGGGGTAGTTTTTTTTCTTTTAACTGAAAACTTAAAAGTCTCTCTGGTCTACGTTGAGAAAACAAAGTAGTCTCTGATGTTCTCTGATTGGCTGGCATCATCTGGGCTAATCTGATTAGTCACGTGTAACTGGTGAGCTGAGTATTAGTGGGTTTTCCAAGGAGTGGTCTTTGTTGTGGGAACCATTTAAAAGTATGGTGCCCTAGATATTTTCATGATACACTTGTGACTCCTAACATAGGTTTAGGGTGATCTAGAGTCCCTTCAGCACAACCAGGCCTACGCCACTGTCAGCAGGTAAGGCAGCATTACTGGGATTCAATACTACCTTAAGGATATTCCTTTCCAATACACCTCTTTTCAGCTGTGAACACCACTCTTTGCCTGTGTTTATAACTCTTTCTAAATTTATTGGGTGAGGAAGTCTGTACTAAAGATTTCTTCTGGACATGAGATAAACCAAGAACTCCTGGAAAGGATGAGGGAAGAAAAGTAGAGAGTGGTCATGTTCAAGCCAGGATCACCATACTGGGCCATACACATATCAGTTTTCTTTTTCATTTTTTTTAAATTTATTTTTTATTGTTATTTCCCCTAGTTTTATTTTGAATGATGATCCTTCCATTTTTCTCAGGTATAGTTAGCAGGAACAAATTTTTTAGTTATAGACATTAAGTGTGCAAATTGTGACATCCTCATATAATTTAATAAAATTAAAGTTTTTTTTTTATCTTGAACCTCTATTACAGCTAGTGGCAAAAACTATCCAAAGTAACTGAGTCATTTCAACACTTTTAAAGCCAATTTAGATTATTTCCCCTTCTGTCCTCTCTCCCTTAAATGGCAGCTAAGTTCTGGAAACAGAGGGGGGAATGTTTACATGGCTTTTGGGCATTAAGCGGAGTGGGCATTTTGCTGGCAGCCATCTTTTGTCATTGTCTTTTGCTGGTGTAGAAGTCATTTCCTCTGACTTTAGGCAATGGCCTCTAAAACTGCTTCATCTACAGAGATATCTGTTATATTCTTGGGCTCTGATTCTTTTTTTTTCATTAAATTTTTTTTATTCTTATTTTTATGGCTGCACCTGAAGCATATGAAAGTTCCTGGGCTAGGGGTCTAATCGGAGCTGCAGCTGAGGCCTATGCCACTGCCACAGCAACACTGGATCCAAGCTGCATCTTCAACCTATGTTGTGGCTTGCAGTAACACTGGATCCTTAACCCACTGAGTGAGGCCAGACAGCAAACCTGCATCCTCACAGAGACTACAAATGGTTCTTAACCCACTAAGCCACAACATAAACTCCATTTTTTTTTTCTGTTTCTTTTCCTTTCTTTCTGGCTTTCTTGCTTTTTAGGACTATACCTGTGACATGGAAGTTCCCAGCCTAGGAGTCAAATGGGAGCTGTAGCCTACGCCACAGCCACAGCAGTTTGGGATCTGAGCTGTGTCTTTGACCTACACCACAGCTCATGGCAACGCCAGATCCTTAACCCACTGAATGAGGCCAGGGATCAAACCTGAACCCTCATAGATACTACTTGGGTTTGTAACCCGCTGAGCAACAATAAGAACTCCCTCATTTTTTCAAGTTTTATTGAAGTATAGTTGATTTACAGTGTTGTGATAATTTCTGCTGTACAACAAAGTGATTCAGTTATACATATATACACATCCATTCTCTTTCAGATTTTTTCCCAATAGATTATCAAAGAACATATCTAGCCAAGTTCTCTGCACTATACAGCAGATCTCTGTTGGCCAATTATTCCATAGACCTCAGTGTGCATATCCCAATCCCAAACCCCCAGTCCATTCTGAGTATTCCACATCTGATGGTCAGGTCCCATGGCTGGTTCTCTCTCACTCCCTTGCTCTTTCACTTTCCCTCTTGCTTTCTATTACACCATGCCTTTTAGAAGGAAGGACATAGCAAGCATTCACATGTTTTTTTGTTTGTTTGTTTGTTTTTTCCATGTCTGCTGCTCCAGGAAACCAGGAAGAGGAGCTACTCTTTCAGTCTCTTTTCCATCAGACCTGCCCTGGCATCATGTCTACTCTCTGGCTGATAGACTACTTTGGCAGCAGTTCTTCCCCAAACTGCCACTCATTCACCTCCTTGATCTCCATTCAACCAATTAAATACACATCATATACAGGGGCTCCTCTGATTAAACTTGCCCAGGATTTCTTTAATCTATCCCCTTCCCTTGCAGTGATAATAAGTTTAGGGTGGTGAGGACCCTGGGTTTCTACTCAGGGAGGTTATAAAGTTAGGTTCCAGGGAAATATCAGCTGGAAAAGGGGTTATAGGGTTTTTATGCAAGCTCATGGTTCCACAATGCAATATTTTTCCTTCCTGATGCCTTTCTTACCAAAGGGCAGGAAAAATAAATGGAAGTCAAAGAAAGTGCTTCAAAAGCTACTGGGAACAATAAGGAAATGTAATATCTTGTCTGTGATAACTGTAAGCAGGCAGTTCAAGTCAGGAAAACAAACAAACAAAAAAGGACAGGGCAAAAATTCTAAAGCCTCAAACGGTAAGAATTGAAAATCATTGCTGCCTGTATCTTTATAGCAAATAGGCTGCTGGCTCTTCAAATGTTCTTGGGTAACTGAGAAATGTGACTTCTACTTTAACATAGTAAGGGGCTAGAGACTAAATTAAGTAGCAACGAAAGTGGTTAAAAGTTAATGAGAAAAGTTTCTCCTAAAGTTTCATACTGCCTTAATGCTGTTCTATATCTTGTCATGATATTTAAGCCTCCTCTGTTATATTTTGATAGAGTTACACTTTTTAATAGAAAAAAGATTAATGTGTGAATTTAGCACTCCAAAAAAAAAATTTACCTATTTATACTAGGGGCTGGCAAACTAGGGTCAATAGGGCAAATGTGGCCTTTGTAAACAGAGTGTTATTGGAACAGTTGCCTGGATTTGTTCACATATTGTCTATGGCTGCAGTGGCAGAGTTGAGTAGTTGCAACACTGCATGGCTCAAAAAGCCTAAAATATTTACTGTCTGGCCCTATACAAGAATAATTTTTTGCCTCTGCTTTATATGATGAGGCCATAATCCAGATATCATCATCTACTTGATGGCAAATTATACGAATTACTAGCATAACGCTTGTCAGAATTTAAGAAGTCCTGCAGGTCTGGCCTAATAACATTACACTTCAAATTGATAGGAAATAATCTACAGAACAGAGACAAGCTCACAGATACAGAGAACAGACTTGCCGAGGGGGAGGGGAGAAGGAGTGGGATGGACTCAGAATTTGGGGTTAGTAGGTGCAAATTATTACATATAGAATAGATAGGCAATGGGGTCCTGCTGTATAGAAAAAAAAATTGTGTCCAATCTCTTGGGATATAACATGATGGGGGATGATAGGAGAAAAAGAATGTATATATATGTATGACTAGGTCACTTTGCTGTACAGCAGAAATTGGCACAATATTATAAATCACCTATACTGTAACTTCAAAAATGAAAAAACATAAAAATTTATAGGAAATACAATTTGTTAGACAGGAAGCAATTATTCATCTCCCCCCGCGCTTATGAAATATGCTAGACAATAAAAGAATATCTTACTTTCCTTCTCCTTAGTCAACTGGCAATACTGTAGAGATGAATCTTTAAAAGTTATCAAAATGACACCTATGAAAAGTAGTTAAATCCTTGTTTCTCTTAATGAGCATTCACTCTGAGCACCAGCCCTTCTTGTGATGATTACAAGTTCCTCTGAAGTTTTCCATTGCTGTCACTAGTATCACCATTGTAGGGCATGAAGAATTTATATCTAAATTTCAATCTTTTCCTTCTTTGCAAATATTATATTATGCTGTTATTTGATATTGTGCCCATCATACCTAAACCACTGATTTTCAACCCGTGCTGCACATTAACATAATCAGCAGAGTTTTCCAAAAGAGCCAAAGCTCCAGCACCGCCCCAAAGTAATAACGTGAAATTGATCAGTGAGGCGACCAAGACATCAATTGAATGCTCCCCAGGTGATTCTAAGGAATAGCCTGGAATGAGAACCAGAGACCAAAACCTAACTGATCTGTATTCATGAAGTGCATTTCAGGAGTTAGAATATCATCTTTGGTCTTTGCCAGAGAAAGCAAATCACATCAAATCTAGGAACACCCAGAATCATTTTCCCAGTGGCAAACTAGGTAGATATTCAGACACACTAATAGGAAAATATAAGTACTGAAGAAAAGAGTCTACGATATTATCAATTAGAAATGAAAATGAGAAAAAAAAAACATTTCCGTGAATAAATAACTTTCCTGGAAAAGAGAGACAAATGTGGTTGCATGATTTCCTCCCCTATTTCTGAGCATTCAGAAGAAACAAAAAGCCCAACTTTGAGGAGTGGCTCTTTTGGTTTGTTTGTTTGTTCCTACTTGCAGACATGACTTGGGCCCAGCCTAGTCGTAGGTCCTTCTTCTCCAAGTGCTTCTCTCAATCTCCTTGGGCACTTGAGACAGTTTTCAGATAACCCTCCAGCCTGTCTGTAAGCTGTGGTTGTAGAAACAGAGGGACTTATCTGGCCTGATTTAAGAGTTCTTGAAATCACTTGTGCCATGGGTACCTGAAGCTTTCCTTTACAAATTTTCCTTTCCTATTTTTGCACTTCAGTGTTTCTGTTCCACCGCTTCTCAAAGTCTCTCTTTACCCAGGCCTCATTCAAATTCACTTGGAGGTTCATGCTGTCAGCCTCCTGGCTTGCCTGCCTATTTCTCTGGATCCTTTCTCTCCTAATTCACTCTGACATGCTTTGCCTTGTCTCAAAGTGGTAAATAGTTTTCTTCAGACCTTTCAGACAGATGAGAGTTTAGGTTTCATTTTTTTTCCCATTCTCCAACTAGTACTTTTCTATCATCTGTACACTTGATTATAATTTTTAACTTCCCTCTGAGTAAGCCCTATGCTCATCTTCAATTTATTGGAAAATGTCTTGTAATTGATAGAGACATCTGGGCAAGAAACACCTTAATTGCTTTCTATTATTTGCATAAATCTTCCATAAAATACAAAATGGGTTTTTAACCTTACTAATGAATAAACATGTTAGCCCATACAGGAGAAGTGTTAATTATTTTTCTTAGTTAACATTTTTGAATGACAACCCAATACAGGTGAGCTGTCAAATTTGGGCGTGTCTCTGAAATTTGGCATCTTTACCCATTTGATCCCTCATTTTCCAAATGATATAACTTGTCACAACAGCAGCTTTGAAAATTTTCATTCTTAAGGACAGAATATTTTCCCACAGAAATGAGTTAACTTTATTCAATAATTTTAATAAATCAAATATATATCTTTGTTCATTCAACCCAACATAGAAAGACTTTATAGGGCTTGATTAATGGTTGAGAATTGAAAAAAAAGTCATAGCATTACATATCTGTATTTTTTCCAGCAGAAATTATACACACACCCCCATACCATAACCATATCCCATATATAAATTCCAAGTAACTGCTAATTAAATAATTATATAATTTGACTTTGAGGTATTCTTTACTGTGTTTCTTTAAGATGATACAAATCAATGATCTCAGGACCCACATTAAATGAGAGTGGAGGAAAGCAACCCAAAACATAATGAAGGATAAATGAGTTTCTAGAGGATCATCCACAAAGTAGATTAGTTATGTACAGATAATGGAAAGTTGATTATGAGATGGTAAGGTTTCCTGTTTAGAACATGTTAAAAACATGATGCCTGCCATAACTGCTATAATTTTAGACATTTAGCTGAAGATGGGACATTTATGCTTATGTGTTTATCAGCCTGAAATGAATATACTACTCTGGGTGCAATATGCCCACATCTCTCATCTCACATATCTGAGTGGTGATGCTGCATCCCACTCTACCGGAAACAAACCAAAATACATTCAATGTTTCTTCACTTGCACTTCCCCCAAACTAATTTTCTTCTATCCTATTTTTGTGCAGTTGATTATGGTCCCTGGTGCAATCTTCTTCCTAACAAGCATTATTATTGGCCTCTGGGGGGGGGAGATCTTCTCCCCTATGTCATTGCTACTCAACATGTGGTATGGAGAACTACATCATCAGCATCAAACGGACACTCGTTAGAAGTGCAGAACATCTGGTCCCACCCCAGTCAACAGAATCAGGATTTGCATTTTAGTTAAGATCCCCAGTTGACTCATTTTCAGATTAAAGTTGGAGAAACACTGCTGTCTCCATCAACATTTTCCCCCCCCTCAAGAGAAGACAACTTAAGAGCCACTAGTATTGGATTGGCTACTTTGTTAATAAAAATTTTAATGAAAAGAGTAAAATAACTGAAGAGTAATATCTCACATGTTATTACTCTCTTTTTTAGATGAACTTCTTTTAATGGTACAGGAGGTAGGAGAGCTTAGCTATGTGACAATTAGATTCTGTTTCAGTCATACTCCTGCCATATCTTACTGCATAATTTTAGGCAAGGGCACCTTGCTGGGTTACTGTGATACACCAAGAATGGAATGAAGAGATGTAGTTTATGAGGTAAGTTGATGTTGAGATATAGCATAGCACAGTAGTTAAGAGTGTGATCTCTTAAGAAAGACTTCTGAACTCCAATCCTGACTCCATCATTCATTTATTAGCTGGGTGACTTGACTTTCTACACATAATGGTGGTGATATTGATGGTACTTACTTTGAGAGTCTGCTGTAAGAACAAAGGAGTTGATGTATAAAATATACAGAACCAGTGCTTAGGACATGATAATTACTTACATTAAAAAAAACTATTACTATTCATGGGCAATAGGTAATCTCTATTTCCAAGAGGGCAAATGAAAAACTATAAATCCTCTTAAGAAAACCCTATGTTCACCTGGAAGTCAAATGCCCCCAGGAATTGGAATACTGATTGTCAACTATTTTAAAAATTGAGATTTTTAGGGCAATTCCCAAGACTTAAGCGAAGAGATCCTATAGGTGATATCATAAATTAGTTACAATGCCAAGTGATTACAAAAAAGATATCAAATCAAGGGTGTGGAAACTAAGGTTTAAGTCATATCGCAATGCATTAATGTCAACTGCCTGTACCATAGGGCTAAGCTTAAGTTTACAATGTATTTACTTCCATATAGAATGGGTTAGATTTGTTCTGCCCCAAGATCACTAACCATAGCCTAAACCCCAAGCAATCATCTTGAGAGTGTTCACTGAATCTCACAACTGCAACACCAGAGAATATCCACTCCTATTAATGAAAATGCTAACACAGAGTGCATGCCTTAGTGGTTGTGTGTCGATCACATCCATTTCAGTGTTGGTATTTCCATACTCTTCTAAGACCCTGCCAACAATATACAGCTTAAAAAAAAAAGGAAAAAAAAACTACAAAGCAAGGGGTAAAGCATTTGGAAGAGAAAATACATTTGCCCTGCTGCCCCGAGCTCTTCATCATCCAAACTTTAAACCTTGTATTTATCCTCCAGAGGGGTAGCAGCAACACATTATTGAGGAAAGACAACCTGTCCACCAATGTTTCAAGATCTGGACCATTTGCAGTGCTGAGTGTCTCTCTTTTCATAAAGAATTATGACCTGGATTTCCTATTGTGGCTCAGTGGTAATGAACCTGACTAGTAAACATGAGGACACCAGTTCAATCCCTGGCCTCACTCAGGTTGCAAACGCGATTCAGTTCCTCCTGTGTTGCTGTGGCTGTGGTGTAGGCCAGCAGCTACAGCTCCGATTTGACCCTGGCCTGGGAACTTCCATAAGCCACGCGTGCTCCCCCCCCAAAAGACCCAATTTTCTCAATTTACATTTCAGTTTTAACCTGATCAATTCAGTTCTATGAGTTCGATGCTGGGCTATTTTGTGAATTCATCCCCATACTCAAATTGCTTAAAGCCACAAGAAGAAATTAACAGCAACAAAAATCTAAATTTAAACTAGGTAATTAAATTTTTTCAGTGGTTTTCTAGCAAAAAATAGTTCTTTAGTGACATAATTTCCAAAAACCTAAAGGCATAATCCAGATCCTCTCAAAGTCCCTAAAGGAGGTTAACTATTTCCTTTGCTCATAACTGAGCTCAGTGTTGATTTCACCACACTCAGTCATCTATTCCCTGTTCAGATTGCAAGACATTTAATTTAAATGAGTCAAAGACTCTTTAAACTCTTTGTTTCAATAGAAAACCAACAGAATCAAGGTTATGGTGGACACTGTAGCCCCAGCTATTTAAAGTGCTGTCAGAATACGGCCTTCTACTCACAACTTCTTCAGAATTGCCTCGGGTTCAGGGAGATGCCTCACTCCAGACCAAAACCCTTCTTGTAGCAGCAGTGGTTTTGTGGTAAATGTTTAAGAACTGTCTCTCCAAAGAAATAAACAAACTCTGATTTACAAGCTTCACTGATTGAGTTTTTTTTTTTTAATTTTCATGATGTAAATACTCCCTACAGTGTGGATTTTCATCCACTGAATTCTGCTTCCTTCCCCCAGCCCCTTCCTTCCACAAGGATTGGTCTAAAGACACTCCTTAATAAACATCCTGCATCCTAAATTCTGTCTACTTCCTAGAGAACCCGATTTGTGGCAATATTCTTTTTTAATCTGTGTGTGCTGCCATAGATTCCCTTCTGTTCTAGAGAAAAAAAAACTTTGTATGCTTTTATACCTTTTGTAAAACAGAAGAATCCAATTTAAACATTAATGGCAAGGCATTAGATTTGTAAAGAAGATAATTGAAATTACAACTATAATTTTTTATAAGCTCATAAAAACTTTTATAGGACACAGCAACATTCTCTCAAGTCTGAGTGTCTTTTTTGAGACTCCTGAGTCACAAATAACACTTCCAGGATACTTTTATAATGCAAAATGCCTTCTGAATTTCTGCAACTGCAGGGAAGAAGGAACATTTTTTTTTCCTACTTGATGTGATAAAATTTATTTCATAAGCAGTTAAAAGTACAGAGTTAGAAGTGCATTCTATGTCAAGGCAAACAGCCGGAAGTATATGAACTAACATCATGGAGAAAGGTATCAGGCTGGAGTAGCCTAAAACTTTTAATACAAAAAGAACAGGTAGAAAAAGAATTTTAACAAATGTTCTGTGATGCACATAATGATATGCACCTTTGATCCAGTTCACAACACTCTTTTGGACCTAGTGCTGATTGCTGCTATGTCTGTGTTACCTTCAAGGGCACAGATCAATTAATCCCAGGAGATATCTTGAGATTGTTTAAGGTTCTACCTTGTCTTACCCTGTAGCCACTTGTACCTTCATGTCACTTTTGAGCACACCAGTGTCATTCTGGAAACTCGATAGTTGTGGCCTCCTAACACTAAACATACTCCAAATCTCTATACACAACTGACAGTGACTTCTGTTTTGGTTGTTTGCTTCCTTGCTAGGACCCATGAGGCACAAGTCCAGGTTCATGGATTCCCTTAGCTTTGTTCATCATCACACCCACACTCTAGTCCACTCAATAAAAATGCTACAGATGGGGCTGTCTGAGGACATAAAATGTCATGAACATGAGATGGGGCAAAACATGAAAGGTAAAATCGCATAAGAGAAAGTTGGAGGACTAGCTGAGCTCAGATGGTAAAACTTATTCTTTCTTTGCCCTAGTAACCAAAAGTAATTTTAGTTACCCCCTAAAATTTTGTTCTTAATGACAGTTGATATTTGTAGGTGACCTAGTAGGTATCAGAATATCTCCTAGGAGACTGTTCTGCAGGAACTAATGTCCTTAAGGAACATATCAGATATATGGAGATACTGAGGCACACATAGTAATGTTGTTACTCTGCCAGCATATACATGTAAAAGGAATGTTGTACCCAACATTAAGGTTAAAACTATCCGGGGTGAAGACAGCAGGGGACATACATGATGATAAATCAGATTGTTGGACTAAATGCTATACCTTTCCCATCAGCTCCAAGCTTTTTTTTTTTTAAAGGGGCCGCAGGTGTGGCATATGGAAGTTCCCAGACTAGTGGTCGAATTGGAGCTGCAGCTGTCTGCCCACACCACAGCCACAGCAAGGCTGGATCCAAGCCACATCTACAACCTATACAGCTTACAGCAATGCCGGATCCCTAACCCACTGAGTGGGGCCAGGGATTGAACCCACATTCTCATGGATAGTAGTCCAGTTCATTTCCACGGAGCCATGATGAGAACTCTCCCCTCAGCTCCAAGCTGGGTGGCCACCTACTCCATCATTCCCCAGTTAGCAGTTAGCCATTTCCCTTGTGAAAACAAACTCCACTCTTTTTGTACTTCTCTTCAGACAGGCAAGTTCCTATTGTACACAATATTTACAAGAGTACATGGTTTTGCCCTTACTCAATGATAAGTTTTCCAAGGGCAAGATTTACATCTGATTCTGTACGTCTCAGTCCCCTCATGCAGTATATGACCCCTAAATGTAATCAGTGTATATCTCTGAAAAATAAAACAATGGTAGTGGTGATTTGGGTCTCATCGCAATTCAGTTTTGGGGAGGAACAGGGAGAAGAGATCTTGTAACTAGGGTCCATAGCACTTTTCTGCTGAGATTTAAGTATGGGAGCACAATGCCTTAATGTGGAGTTGTCCACTGCAAATGAACCATGCAAATGTTGAAGTTCTGGGTCAGTTTGATGTCTAGAGTTTTGGCATGGATTAATTTATTGGTCTAGTTACCAACGATGGAAAACTAAAAGAAGGCCTTGCACACTATATAAACTGATCAAGGCTGCATTTAATTTCATGACTATCCATTTTAAAAAAGGAAAAGTGAAGGATCATCATCATAATAATGGCAATAGCAACCATATGACTATCTGTTTTAAATGCCTGCAGTATGCTAGATGATTTACATTATTAACTATCCATAAAGAGTTATTACCATTTATCTATTAATATAAACATTATATCATCATAGATGGGTTAGATTTATAAGAGAAATGTTTACAAAGATAAAGGGCATTTGGATTACTAATGAAATACCCTCTTTCTGCCCTCCCTCTAGACAGGTGTTTTTTTTAACAAGTCTGGATCATGGGGAAAATGGACTACATTGAACTTGGGAGCAGCAATGTAATTCCTACAGAAACTTCAGTTCCTGCAAGTTCTACAATTTCACTTCAAGTAAGTCGCATCAGTCAATTCTACACAAAGAAATTGACACAGCATGACTGTGCATGGATAACTGAGAGGGAGACATGACACTTAATACTTATTCTTATACTTTGTTTAGATCAAAACTAATAAATGAATTTGCATTCAGTTTATATGCCTTAGTATACCCATAGTAATATAACTGCTAATAGAATACTTCTAGGTACAATTAATATACCTTGTTAGTAAAGGTTTTATTATCACTTTTCTGGTTATCTTTTATGTTTATTCCATGCATGATTTGCTGCCAGTTTGTTTCTGTTCAGCCTGGGCCCCACTGCTCCTGCTATATTATACTGTGCTGCTTTTTGAAATATTAGCTATTATCATCAATTTCATACATGTCTACTATTTATTTCCTTGATATTAAGGCAGATCTTCAGTTTTTTTTTTTTTACCTTGGCCAATTCTGTTTCCTAGTATCAAAATGATTCTCAAAGTACCCTGATTTTCTGTCTCTTCCTGCAATAGCCACTGGAAGGTGATCATGATGAAATAGAGTTTTAACTAAAGAACAACTCCCTTTGGCTAAGAAGGCAGCTGCAGGCCTTTCCAGCTATGCTCATCACTATGCCACCCTTCTTGTAATAACGTAACAACTATGTGCTCTCTGTCCAAGCCAGCAGCCCTGCTAATCAGGTACCCAGCATTGCTTATCAGTTGCGCTTCTGTAACCTTGCCCGCTCAGTTTCTTAGGGAGGAACACTGTCTGCTTGGGGATGGGGGAGGTCCGGGATGCTTACATGGGAAAATCAAGACCTTGTAGTGTATAAAAGTTACTGAGAACGAAGACCTGGTGCTCAGACTCTGGAGGTGACTCCTCTGAGCCCGCACCGGTGCTAAATAAACCTTGCTTTTCCCTATCTCCGAGTGCTGTTTGTCCCCTTCCGTTGCCACGGTTTTTGCGGTTTCCGCAACAATGACACAAATAATGTGTTGAGTCATTGTGAAGGCTCAGTGAGGTACAGGGCATGTGACTGACACTGAGGCATTTAACAAATGTTAATCTCCCCTCCCACACCCTCATTTTCCCGTTATGTAAGTTATAGTTATTATTACAGTATCTGGCACTGGCGAAGCTCTTTCAGAACAAAATTCTTGAGGTGAATAAATTATTCCTGCTGGATTGGTTATACCAGTCAAACAGAGAAAGACCTAAAACAAACAGGTTTGCATTTACATAATTTCCACAATGCTCAACAGTCCATACCTCATTTTCTTACGCAGTCATTTGCACCTTACCACAACCCTCTGATCCAGGTAACAGTCTAAGGAAAACTGAGGCACAACGACCTTAATGGCTTGTTGAGGTCACTCACTTAATTAGTTGAAGGGTTACAATATACTGTTTTTCTGTTTCTCACTCTTCCGCCCACTAGACTGATGTTTCCTGAGGAAATGCTTGCAAACAACCCCTTGAAAATTAGAAGACACATAATATATACAAAATCTCCTAACTTATCAAGTCTGTGTGGGACTTAGGAATCTTTGTTGTCAGCATGAAAGACTCCATCTTGCAAAAGACCTGCATGGCATTTAGTGTAAACGTAATTAAAAAAAAAAAAACATACATCTAAAAAGTTCTCGATCAGTAACAGGCAAGCAACAGTCCATTTCATCCAAACCCAATTTCAAGAGCCAATTTTTCCCAAACCACAGCAAGGCAGAGTAGAGCAGCCATAATTATTTCTATGAGATAATCCTACCACCTCAGCTCTGCTAAGGTGCAAGTGAATGCACTTAATTGCTCAGCTGTGTATTTGCTTGAATGTAATCAACCACTTACTGGGAGTTGCTGTCTAACTATTAGGATATTGGCACAAGAAAAGCTAAATAAATTAGAGTTCACTCTTTATAAAGCTGCTTTGGAAAGAAAGTGTCTTCCATGTTCAGAGCCAGGGGGAATTGGAAGCGAATGAGGTTGAAAGTCAGGCTACAGTTATAACCAAATGCTTTCTCCTCATGGGCACTGACTTTGCTGTGAACACAGGCGATGGCCCAAAGTTGCTGACCTCTGGAGACTGCTCATCTGTCATGCTGGGGGAATGGCCAGTTGATCCAATGCACCTATTACCCAAGGAGCCAGCACCAGCCTGAAATGAGTTGTGCTTGATGAGCAAGGAGGGCAAAAGGCTAGCTTTTTATAGCAACGTATAGCACAAATAACATCTGTTCCTTCAAGCATGAATTCAACAACAAGGGGAGGAGATGGCTAGACAAGGCAGAAAAACAAACATCATGATGTTTGGCCTCCAGAGTAATTATGTTGCTATCTGGGTATTTATCTTTTGTCCACAGGGCCTCTTGCACTGCAGCTTGACCATGCTCTGCCCAAGGGTTGTAGCTCTGAGAAAAGCTTCTAGCTGATGAGTTGCTGCAGTGAAGGGTCCATGAGCTCCTTTAAAGAATAATAAGAGGATAACTATGCCTTTTCTCCCCCAAAGAGACCTTTCTGAGAAAAGATTGGGAGGAGATCACCTCTGGTAATAGCTGCATTTAAAAGACTAAATGTGAAATGATGGGTTTTCTAAGATTAAAAGGCCCACTGCTGAGGTTTTTTTTTTTTTTTTTTTTTGTCTTTTTGCCATTTCTTGGGCCACTCCCATGGCATATGGAGATCCTCAGGCTAGGGGTCAAATCGGAGCTGTAGCTGCAGGCCTACGCCAGAGACACAGCAACGCACGATCCAAGCTGCGTCTGCAACCTACACTACAGCTCACAGCAACGCCAGATCCTTAACCCACTGAGCAAGGGCAGGGATCGAACCCACCACCTCATGGTTCCTAGTCGGATTCGTTAACCACTGAGCCACGATGGGAACTCCTGAGGTTTTATTCTTAGATATTAAGTGACTCTTTAACTTTTTGAAGACCCTATCAGATGCAACCATCTTTCACCTATTGTCCCAGCCTTCAGTTCCTCTCTATTTTTTATATCTTGTCCACTGCTGCAGAACTTAAGGTGCTGTTTTGTCAGCTCTTTGCTTGCTTATTTGCTTGCATGTACATTTGCATTTGGAATTATATCAGTATTTAAAACTGTATCATTTGTATATACCATGATACATAGTAGGAATTCATCTTTTGTTCAACAAGGTGCTGGTCCCCTTGGCTTTTGTAATAAACTATGTTCTTTCAAGTTTGGCCTTCAAAGATCACGTGCTCACATCCTCTTCTCTTCAATCCAATCATTTGTTGTTTCCTGATCTGTTTTAGCCAAAAAAACTCACCTCTATATTCTTTGCTGTTTTCTACCTTCAAGTAGCACCACCTACAATTTGTGGGGCTAAGACAAAAATGAAAGTGTGGGAGAGCTTGTTTGAAAAGTAGGAAAAAAATGCCATGGTAGGTATTAAAACATAAAGTCTTTCCTTTCTTCTATGGGTTCTTACTCTCTCTCAATTTGGCACAGTGTTTTTAATTTGCTATTCAATGTTATTTGAAGTAGGGAAAATTAAAAATTTTAATCATTAGCATGCACTTTACTGTTCATCATTATATTGTGTAATGCCAGGTTTAAATGCAAATATAGGAGCATTTAACTTGTTTACAGAATCACAGAAATTACATAATTCATTTTCATAGCTTCCACAAGCTTTTAGCAGAAGAGTGGAAATGCTGCACAAAACTAACCAAATTGTTTTTGCTTCACTTTTTTTTTTGTCTTTTTGCCATTTCTTGGGCCACTCCTGCGGCATATGGAGGTTCCCAGGTTAGGGGTCTAATCGGAGCTGTAGCCACCAGCCTATGCCAGAGCCACAGCAACAAGGGATCCGAGCCGCGTCTGCAACCTACACCACCGCTGACAGCAACGCCGGATCCTTAACCCACTGAGCAAGGCCAGGGACCGAACCCGCAACCTCATGGTTCCTAGTCGGATTCGTTAACCACTGAGCCACGACGGGAACTCCTGCTTCACTTTTGATAGGAGCACATTTACCAACATTGTCTATCTTCCGCTTACTGATGAGTAATGAAGGAGGACTAAAAGGAAAAGGGACAGGAACTATGGGTCATCCTATCTTTCCCTTCCCTTCTGTGTTATCATTTTCCATTGTCAGTGGTTGGTTAGTACAGGACAATAAATGAATAAGAAAGGATATGATAAGGTTCTTTGATTTTGCATTTTCCTAGGATACCCTAACCTTCTTTCTGTGTTAGTTCTGTTGGAACAGAAAGCACTCTCTCTCTAGACAGTTAGCCCTTACTCCCCTGCTTATTCAGTCGTAGATTTAACACACTCATCTTAGGTTTATTTTGAGTCTCATGGAACTCCACGCATCATGGGTCCACTGGAATCCTGTGTCCATGGGGCATCTTCAATGCAATATGTGAATAGAGGACCAAGGCATAGCAGAGAAATGTATTGCCCATGTCTCCTTGGAGTTCACTTACTAAACACAAGTGCAAGAACAAAATTATTAAAAATTTCAAAACAGTGACAGCAGGGCATACACCAAGGGTGGGACCCTTCTAAGGGTGGGACTCTGTTTAACCACACAGGTTGCATGCCCATGAAGCCAGCCCTGACCTCAAGTCCAAGATAATATCTTCACATCGAGATACTTAATTTAGGTCATCAAAATATGTACTATCCAGTGAAGGAAAGGCAGTTGAGATCAATGATAGGATAAATTTTATTAGGTCAGGGACCTCAAATCTGACCCAGGTATAGTGCAAACATTCCATAAATGACTGTTGAATAGGTAAAAAGATGAATATAGCTTTATAGGAAAACAATGAAAGAAAGAAAGAAAAGGAAAAGGTACTAGAAAGGAAAAGGTACCAGAGCTACTATAACAAGGAGTAGAAGGATTAAGAGCACTGATTCCAAAGCCCTAACTCCTGGGTTCAAATCTTGGTTCTAACACATACCAGTTGTGTCACCTTGGGTAAATGACATGAGTTTGCTTGGTCTCAATTTACTTATCTGTAAAATGGGGACAGTGATAATAATAATCTGCCTTGTAGGGCTGTTGTATTAAATGAGTCAATGTATATCAAGCGTTTGGAAGAGTGCCTATCACACATTAAGCATTCTGAAAGTGTTAGGTACTATTATTATTTATCAGTGTCAAGTGTCTATATCACAATCTTTCTAGACGTTTCTCCTTTACTCCTCACAACAAGGCTGACAGTTATATATCAATATATTCCTGATACAGCTGAGGAAAAGGAGGCTCAGAAAAATGATACCATTTATCAAGTTTACAGAGGCAGTAAGAGGGATCAATACCATATCCTAATGTAACCTTACTATGTTCCTCTTGTTTACTAAAATGACCCCATTTTTTTTCATAAAATCTATAGTTTCTACAGCATGCCTCAGTTTATTTAACAGCCATGCTTCTGAGAAAAAAATGACAAATTTTGTTCTAACCACTTAAAATAGGAAGTAAACTACTTTTAAGAATCAAATAGTGAAGGATTTTATAGGTTAAATAATCATCTCACTAAAACTTTTAAATTGCAATTATTTACTAGGATTTGTTTAAAAGAGAAATCACCTCTATCAGTATATTGTTGAAGAATGACTGGAGTTCTTCTGTTCATATCAACCTCTGTTTCTCCAAAGAAACATAGTGAGAGAATCCCAGGAGTCCAACACCTCACCAGAAAACAACAACAACGAAAGCCTAATTCTTTCATTGAGGATGAACATGAATTTCAGGATAACAACTTTGCTGTAAGGGCTGCCTTAGATATCTGATCACTGAGCCCACTCCTCAGCCTGATCCAACTATGAGATCCAGCCAGAGTCATAGTTTTCCAAGCATGGGAAATGTTATCCTTAATATGCTAATTGTTTTATGGTGGTAATGTGACAATATTTTAAAAGCATTTCAAAAATTCACTCCCAGTGTTGATGGCCTGAATCCTACTTTTTCCAACAATGTTATTTATCTGGATAATTTCCTTTCATGGGGATGTGGGTGTCAAAGTCTAATTTAACAACAGGGGAGCAACTTATTGACATGTTAAGGCAGAGATTGTTAAAAGAAAAAGGCAAGATACCAAACATGTCCACTGTGATCTGATTATGGTAAAGAGTAGTTATAGCTATACACAGATATGAGTAGAATCTATTCTGCAAAGATAGGCAATAAAAGGTTAATAGTGATAATCTAGGTTATAAAAATAAAATGTCTTTGTTTCCTTATTTTTGCCTATTTCTATTCTCTAATTTTCTATGGTGTACATATACTGCTTTTATAATGATGAATATTATTTTTAAATAATTTTAGAAGGTATGCTATAATGGGAGGAGGATGTAAGAAAGTGTTTAATAATATTTCTTTGTCTGATGGTGTTTTTCTAGATCTCAGTGCATATACCCTGTATCCTTTTCTCTCATTTTCTCTTTCTCTCATTTCTCCTATAGGTCCTCTGCCCTTGCAGATGACCCAGTAGATACTGGGCTCCACTTCTGTTTCTACGTAAATTTCTCTTGTATTTAGCCTGCCTTGTCTCCCAGCCAGCTCTTACAGTTGGTTCTACATGAACTTAGTCCTTCAGCTTAACTGTCCTTGGGGCTTTGGGCTTCTCCTCTGTCGGTGCTGATGCTGCCTGTTCAGGATGGCACTGGCCTTGATAATGTCTCTTTTTGTTCTACAGCAGCTTTAGCTCAAGGCCTGGAGGGAAGTGTCTTTGTAAACATACACACACACACACACACTATTCAATTATCTGTGGCAGGATAGGCAAATGCACAGAGATAGAAAGAACATTAGTGGTTGCCGGCAGCTGAAGAAGCAAGGATGGGAAACAGCTCCTAATAGGGGTAGAGTTTCTTTGGAAGCAATGACAATTTTAAAATTAAATTGTGATGATTGCACAACTCTGAATATATAAAAAAACCCACTTAATTGCATACCTCAAATGGGTGAATTGTATGGTATATGAACTATCAATAAAACTATAAAAAATATCTGTGGCATTATTTTCTTAATGATGAATCAACTTTCCCTGAAATCAATATGCTTCTTGTTCACCTCTGCCTGCTGTTGAGACTTCAAGAATACACACTGAGGTTGTCCTAATGGTCCTTATGAACTCTTCTGTTTCTACAATTCTTAATATTAACCTAAAAGAAAGAATTCCTGGATAGTTCTAAAGTAAATCAGTATTTGTAAGTATATTTGGTGTTTCTAAGTATATCTGTTGTTGTGCTATGGAAAGAAAAAGGACAAGAAGACAGGGGTTCTGAGTTGCTTTACTTACCCTACCTAATCTCCAAATTGTGTGAACTTTAACAAGTTATTTCACCCCTTGGGCCTTGGTATTCCATCTGTAAAATGGATAGATTAGATCACATGAATGCCATGATTGCTTTCAACTTTAAAGTTCTGCAATTCTATATACATGGTCACGAATGTGACTATTTTTTACATTTTAGAAAATCTCTAAGTTCTTTCTAAATAAAACATTTCTGAAAAGTTTAGACCTTATTTTCAAGTCTTATTTCAAGTCTTAACCTCATACACCTCAGTAAATAAAATGCCTAAAACAAGATTAAACACAAATATGGGGAGGCGGGTGGAAAAAGTAAAGTATGTATGTGTTCCTGGTTTTAATTATGAAAGTTCTGGCATCTCTCCAGAAAGCATCCATCTGCATTTTACCAAATGGCAAGGACTTTTAAAACCAAGCTGCATTTTATATGCTTCCCCTCCAAAAAACAGGAAGCAGCAAAACAGCAGAGCTAACCCTGGACATCTAGTCCTATAGTTTGTGATCACGGGCAGCTGAAAGCCAAGGCTGCAGAAGCCGCAGGAGATGTCAGTTCTGACACATGGGCCCCCCTGATGTCCAGAGCTTGTATTGGCTGATGCAAGCCTTGCAGGTGCCCTTGGTTACCAAGGCAGAAGCTGAATTCTTGGAAGCAGCTTGTGTTTTCAAGCCCCCTTCGAGGACCCTGAGATAGTGGGGCTAGGTCAAGGCTGGAGATGAAAATTTTGTAGGGAACAAAGGGTAAGTGAGAGGCCTTTTGTGACATTTTAGCTTGAGGGCTGAATATGTTCAATGGTTTCAACACTTCCAAAATAAGATTCCCATGTTTTCCTTGCCAGAGCTTTTAAGCATTTGAAGCAAAAGTGCATTTGATTATGAGATGGAGCTCATCATGTTCAGAGGATTAAGTAATGTAGTCCTGTCAAAGAATGAAAAGTAATCCCTCAATGAGCCAAACTAAAATTGTAAGATGTTCTATCTCTTTCATAATTCCATCTCCCATCCTTTCCAATTGTGATGGAAGCCATTTCCAAATAAAACAAACAAACAAAAAAAACAGGTCTTGCCTGTTCATGTTGCCCCTGCAAACTGTCTTCAGTACTCTGCCTTGCCTGTGATTTTTCTAACATATTCTAGTAAATGCTTAGTATTACTCCTTTTCACTCCCCTAACAAGCTTTCCCTTTGTGAAAATAATTCCTAATTACAGCAGCTCTGGTAGGATGTTGGCAAGACTGCCGAATTCAATTTCTAGGACTGTGAGAGCAAGGCACAAAATATTCAGTTATATAGAGTTACAGATAAGAAAATCTAAACATTTTATAGTTCTAAAATATAGATTAAATATAATCACTATATTAATGTTCAAAGGTCACCTTAAACAATGGTCTGAATTTATTAAAATTACTTTGCTTGATTCTTTAAAAGGGAGGAAGAATGATTTCAAACTTCATTGAATTATTATCCCACTTTTGGTCAAATGTACCTGAAGACTTTTCACTTTGCATCTTTGTGTCTATTACCAGATACACAGCAACATCATTTGGTTCAGGACAATCTCATAGAGTGATGTTAGTGGGAAAAAAGAATTGGAAGGCAGACTTCTAGGTCAAGTAATGTCTCAAAAGAAAAATCTCCAAATTATTCCTTTACCAATTAGCTGTATTTTTTAACACTCTGGTGGCCAGTGTATGCAGAGAACTATTAAAAGTACTAAAACTACAAGAAAATATATAATAGAGACAAAAACACCATCTGGAATACATTGTATTATTGTTCAAAAATATTCAGAATCCTTACCTGTAGAACAATCAAACATTTCCACCCTGTTGAACTCAGGTATGGGTGTGTGTATCTTTGTCCAGTAAAATATCAGAAGTGACATGTGTCTCTTATGCAAAGAATCTTTAAATGCCAAAACATGGTTCTCCAGTTTGCTCCTCCTGCCATCCCCCACCCCCTGCTGACCTGCAATGGACATGCAATATGAGTGGTAAGTAAATACTGTTCCTTTGAGCTATTGCTATTTGGTGGTTGTTTGTTACTAGACCATAACCTTGTTTGTCATGACTTACACATCATCCCTGCTCTAGAGACTTTTAACTAATGTAGTAGGTAAGACAAATATACATACTTGTGCTTACATAAATAATACATACAGGAGTTCCTGTCGTGGCCCAGTGCTTAACGAATCCGACTAGGAACCATGAGATTGCGGGTTCGATCCCTGGCCTTGCTCAGTGGGTTAAGGACCAAGTGTTGCCGTGAGCTGTGGTGTAGGTTGCAGACATGGCTCGGATCCCATGCTGCTGTGTCTCTGGCGTAGACCAGTGGCTACAGCTCCGATTCGACCCCTAGCCTAGGAACCTCCATATGCCGCAGGAGCAGCCCAAGAAATGGCAAAAAGACAAAAAATAAAAATAAAAAACAAAATTAAAAAAATACATACAAAAATGCTTAAAGATACAAATGCAAATCTTACCATACAGGGGTGCAGATGAAATAATAAAGGATAAAGGATAAAGAAGGGAACATGCACATATGGAAAAAAAATTCTAGATGACCTAGAGCCAGGTGAAGGTGCCTCAGCAAAACCTAGACATGAACCTTGTAAAGTTCTGAAGATGAAGAGATAAGTGATTTATGAGGGAGGCCGCTTCAAGGAGGTGACACATTATAGGAATGACTAATAATTTCAAGAACGTCCTCACCAGGTCGCTGTGTTCCCATTCCTTCTTTTCCTAGACCCTTAGATCTATGGATTATTTCTGTTCTCTCTCACTACTGGCCATGTCAGTTCAAATTACACACCTTCATTAAATTTAATCCAGATTACAGTCCTATTTTTTAAAAAAGTCAATCTTTTGCATACTTAGGGAAATATGTTTATCTGATTAGCAAAACTGTGCCTCCCTTGGCACACCCAAAAGCACAGAGTGGAAAAACTAAAGGTAATTTTCATTAGCAAAGCGGCAACACTGCTCATCTACATTATGGCTTTACTTAGGGGGCTGGCTTTGTACTCTAATGGTAGAAGTTTCTCTCCCCTTGTCGCTCTACCATGTTTCCTCATCTACATTCCAGAAACTTTCATTTCAGTCTATTATTTCCTTCAGCCCTAATTTATTTTCTCACTTTTAAATTCACCATTAAAATGAAAAGCAAAGGCACGCGTATTTGCCAGGCAGTTTCTCTGAGGTTCTCAGAGCCCTAATTATGATATGAAAACATGATTTCCAACTTTGCAGATGATGCTAAATTGAGAGAGAATAAAAACAAATGAGGAATAATTAGGTGGTGCAGCCAGATATAAAAGGATTTACAGCATTTATGTTTCTGGACTAATAGATGGCAAATGCAGGGCTGCACAGATAAATGGAAGATAATTAGCCCCCACAAAGTATCAGAAATGGGGACCTCTGCTAAATAGGAAGGTGGTGACAAAAAGTAGCATGAGTGAGAAGAAACACAGTGGGATGCAAGGGTCAGCGAGGGTGATTACAGCCTGGGGATGATTGCATCATGGAAAAACTCCAGCAATCTGGCACATTCTCCAGCTACCCTTTTAGTCTGTATCCCTCCCTTACCCTGTCACACAGAGGCATTCTGTTGTTAACAATGTGTTTCTTTAGAGCCTTACATAGAGCCTGGCTCTCTGCAGTCTTGACATTGCAGGCAAGCTCTGTAAGAAGGAGGATTACTTCAGAGGAAGAACATTTTCTTTAATGAGGAAATTTTATCTGGCAGCCCATACACAGGACACAGTTTTAGTAGTAGTTTTCAAAGGCTTATTCTGGTGGATTTAAACTGAAATGCCATTCTGAACCCTTTGGAGATGCAAAGAGAACATATACACATTACTTGTTTAATTCTTGTGCCAGGAGTGCCTTTCCTCCAATGGTCGGTCTCTCATGCTCTCTGAGGGTGCCTCACACTTTAGGCTCAAGGTTCTATTCCTAGATCTAGAAGGAAATTCAACTCTTCATCTTATCCCTCTCTACTTCCAAGTACTCTAACTTTGGTCTTCCAATGAAAATTAACCCACACTGCCTGAGATTCTAGAATGCTAACAATAATTGACCAAATAACAGAAACATGAACCTGCACTTCCAAGGTCAAAGCCTGGCCATTCATTGAGAAGTCCTTCTCCTCAACGCTCTTGACCTTTTTGTGGCATAAGACATTATCTACCAACCATCCATGGGGTCACTAATTTTTTGGCTTCCATTATACTATATGATGTCTACTTATTCCACTCCTCTTTCACTCTTCTTTTCTTGCTTTTCTTGTCTCAAGGGACATTCATCAAAATACAGCCCTCTATCCACAGCCTTCTTTTTAGACACTCTCTACTTCATAGAAACTATCCATTCTCTTTGTTCCAGCTATCTCAGGACCACACTATGCTTTGAGATTCCATTTTAATTCTTTGTGATCCATGAATCCTTTCTGTTCTCTCCCCCAAGAAGTGATTTCTTGTTGCTTTAAACTCCTATGATGCTAAGCTATACTTCATAAGCCATTTTTATACTTATATTGTAAAACATATTGCAATAAAATGAAATCTTGGAGATAGGACAGCAGAAAAACTGGTCCTCCTTTCCTTCTGCTGATTTAATGTCTAAATAGGTCCCTATTCTAGGAAGAGAGCTGCTTCCCAGAGCTTAGCTCCCACAGCCCCATCTAAAAGTCCTTCACGGACAAAGAATCAAGCTCTCCTGACCTGTTTCTGCTCTCTTCCCATTGGTTTCTATATGCCACTAAAAAAGAGTGACTCACTTTGAGTGTCCCTGTGCCGATCTAGCCCAAGTCTCTGGTCAGGGTTTGGTTAATTTTTTCTCAGTGTGGTAATTTATTTTCATATTTTGGTACTTCTTCAATAGACCAACTGTCTGGTTTGATTCCTTTTGGACAGGTGTCTACTACAATCAAGTGAAGGGGCCCAACTTCCCCTCATCACTCCACCAATGTCCAGCTAACTATGAAGCTCCTCAAAGGTTTTTACCTTCTCCTGTCCAGTGCCACTGATGGTGTTCTCATCATTGGCACCATGACTGCTTCTGTTCTCTTCCAGAGATTAAAAAACCTCTTGTCTACTCAATTTGTTTTTCAGAATAGCAGAAAACACATGAACACATACACATCTCCTAACCATCAGTTTCACCAGCACCTCGACCCAAACCAACAGCCCTAAGACATACACTGGAGCACTGTCCCCCATCTCTGTGCTCAGCCGTTCAGGCTGTTGATCAAACAACGTATCCCTTATGTTGTAAAAGTTCTGCTGATAGTACCTATGGTGTAAGGGGACTAATATAACACAAGCAGGTCACCTTTCAGCACAGAAATACAAAACAAATGCTTCTCTCAAATTGGCAGCACAGTAGATGTGGGGACTGCATTAGGTCTAATGCAGAGAAGGACAACTATCTGGTAGATTCCTTTTATATACTAAAGTGTGACCTTATTTTTCTACTTACCCAAATTGCCCAGCATTTTAGCAAGAGGAGGAATGCCCTTGCCACCTACAATAATCCATGTCCTATTGTCCTGGGTCCCTAGGCATGCGCTGATAACCAGAGGACTTACATGATATAAATCTCTGGGTTCCTGGCATGGTACCTTGCATTAGAGTTACTTGAGGATGAGTCTTATCTTCCCAAGCCATTGGTAAAGTCCTGGAAGTCAGGATGTTTTATTATACATTTAGCAAGCCTGCTTGCTGTTAGTTCAAGTTCTTAAAGAGTTACTATGAAGAGCGTTAGGCTCAGAATGCAGGGTTGACATTCTACTAATAGGATGTGTCTTCATTTATTTATATTTTACTCACTTTTTCTATTTTTTTATCATAACAATTTCAAAGCATATGTGAAAATACCCATGATCCAGCTTCAATATTTAGAAACAATTTGCCAATCCGATCTCATCTATATACCTTATTTTCCCTTCTACTTGAATATTGTGAGGCAAGCCAAAAACATCAGAAGTACATTTCTCTAACAAACAACCATTTTTAAAATTGGGTTTTTAAAAATTATTTAGCTGTGATTTACATATAGGAAAATTCATCCATTTTAGTAAACATGATTTTTAAACACATTCTCCGAATTACAGCCCAACTAAAATTAACAATAACTTCTAAATGTCATGTGATACTTGATCCACATTCAAATGCCCCTAATTGGCTCCAAACTGTCTTTTTTACAGCTGATTTGCTCAAATGAGGATCTCAACATGGTCCATACATTGTATTTGATTTTTATGTCTCTTAAGGCTCTTTTATTTTATAAGTTTCCCCACTCCTTTTTTTTCTTCCATGAAATGAATTTGTATCAACCTGGTATCATTTAACATGTTCCTCCATCCTTTGTATTTACTGTGAACTAAAAGTTAGATGTACAGGCATGATTAAATTTAATCCCCCTCCCTCCATCTTCTTTTTGGTCAAGGATGTATTCCTTCCCACTGTATCCCTTCAGGCAGCATATGAAGACTGGTTGCCCTGCTTTTAGTCATGCTAAGATGGCTCAGTCAGTTCAGGTGTTTTCAGCATCATCCATTAGTTTTAAATTTCATCATCTACATTTCACTTAATTTTAGCAGCCTTAGATAACTGCTGCCTGGATCTAGCACTGTTATTACGAACGGCATGATTGTGATTTTTCTAATACAATAATTCCTTATCATTCATTAGTTGGAGTTCTAAAAAGAATGTTCCCTTACAAGCTATTCAATTACTCTAAATGACAGTGCAAACACAAACTGCAGGTTAAATATTGCACTCATTTGCTTTATTTACCAATTTTCAGAATAATAAGTTGATCCTTTAATAAACTCCAAATGAGCTAGATTGATTTTAGTACTATTATTTTCTTATGTTCAAATGTCCATTGCATTCATTAGTCCTTTGATGCTTAAGTTATTCCAGCTTTGAAATAATTTCCCTGATGCTGTATTATGTACTCCTTTAAAAGGACCTAAACAGACATTGCTTCCTAGATTTCTGGCACTGGATGGCTCAAAGTTTATCTTGTACATTTCCTACCTCAGACCTGAAATCACCCATTTCTCCAAGGAATTCTGGTTCATTAAATAGGACCTTATATTTAAGGATTACAGTTTAGTTGATGGGGTAATTTTTACTTCTATGTTTCTCTTCAGAGAATTGAGGTAGGAAATTTGTAAATTTTAGAACAAGAAAACGAAATGCTTAGTTCATAGGGATGTTTCAAATTCACATATAAGATTATAGGGATTGTATTTGACTCCTTTGATTATACAGTTTCATCTCGTGTCTTATAATCAAAACCTTGGTTCCTAATTCAGAAATCAGTCACATTTCTGTATACTAACAATGAAATATTAGAAAAGGAATACAAAAATATAATACCCTTTAAAATTGCACCCCCAAAAATCAAATACCTGGGAATACATCTGACCAAGGAGGTAAAGGACTTATATGCTGAGAACTATAAAACATTCATCAAGGAAATTAAAGAAGATGTAAAGAAATGGAAAGATATTCCATGCTCCCAGGTTGGAAAAACTAATATTGCAAAAATGGCCATCCTACCCAAAGCAATCTACAGATTCAATGCAATCCCTATCAAATTACCATTGACATTTTCCACTGAACTAGAACAAACAATCCAAAAATTTTATATGGAACCACAAAAGACCCAGAATTGCCAAAGTGATTCTGAGGAACAAAAACCAAGCAGGAGGCATAACTCTCCCAGATTTTGGGCAATATTACAAAGACACAGTCATCAAGACAGTGTGGGACTGGTACCAAAACTGACATACAGACCAATAGAACAGAATAGAGAACACAGAAATAAACTCAGACACCTACAGTCAATTAATCTTTGACAAAGGAGGCAAGAATATAAAATGGGAAAAAGACAGTCTTTTCAGCAAGTATTGCTGGGAAACCTGGACAGCTGCATGCAAATCAATGAAACTAGAACACACCCTCACACCATGCACAAAAATAAACTCAAAGTGGCTGAACGACTTAAATGTAAGACAAGACACCATCAAACTCCTGGAAGAGAACATAGGCAAAACATTCTCTGACGTCAACCGTATGAATATTTTCTCAGATCAGTCTCCCAAATCAACAGAAATAAGAGCAAAAACAAACCAATGGGACCTAATCAAATGACAAGCTTTTGCACAGCAAAGGAAACTACACTCAGTATGAGAGTCTCTACTTCAATCCACGTTGCTGCAAATGGCCATTATTTTGTTCTTTTTTATGGCTGAGTAGTATTCCATTGTGTATACATACCACATCTTCCTGATCCAATCATCTGTCAGTGGACATTTGGGTTGATTCCATGTCTTGGCTATTGTGAATAGTGCTGCAATGAACATGCGGGTGCATGTGTCTTTTTTAAGGAAAGTTTTGTCTGGATATATACCCAAGAGTGGGATTGCTGGGTCTTATGGTAGTTCTATATATAGATTTCTAAGATACCTCCACACTGTTCTCCATAGTGGTTGTACCAGCTTACATTCCCACCAAGAGTTCAGGAGGATTCCCTTTTTTCCACACCCCCTCCAGGATTTGTTATTTGTGAACTTATTAATGATGGCCATTCTGACTGGGGTGAGGTGGTATCTCATGGTAGTTTTGATTTGCATTTCTCTAATAATCAGGGATGTTGAACATTGTTTCATGTGCTTGTTGGCCATCTGTATATCTTCCTTGGAGCAATGTCTATTCAGGTCTTTGGCCCATTTTCCCATTGGCTTTTTTGCTGTTGAGCTGTATAAGTTGTTTGCACATTTTAGAGATTAATCCCTTGTGAGGTGCATCATTTGATTCTATTTTCTCCCATTCTGTAAGTTGTCTTTTTGGTTTCTTTTTGGTTTCCTTCACTGTGCAAAAGCTTGTCAGTTTGATTAGGTCCCTTTGGTTTACTTTTGCTTTTATTTCTGTTGCTTTGGGAGACTGACCTGAGAATACATTTGTAAGGTTGATGTCAGAGAATGTTTTGCCTATGTTCTCTTCCAGGAGTTTGATGGTGTCTTTTCTTATATTTAAGTTGTTCAGCCACTTTGAGTTTATTTTGGTGCATGGTGTGAAGTTATTTAGAAAGTATCACCAGAAGCAACACCAACTGCCGGCTTCATGCTCAGGAGAGAATGTGAAGCTGACAGTTGGTGTTGCTTCTGGTGATACTTTATAAACACAAGGATAATACAAAACCACATCCTCCTATCTTCTTTTTGTTATCTTGGAGAGTCCACAAACATGGGGTAGTTACCTACCAATTCTATTACCATTTACCAAGCTAAGCCATCTTACAGGTGAATCTTACAGGATTTCCAGAATATTAACTGGGAAGGATGGAAGAAACAGAGAGTACAGCCAGAAGCAGGATCTGTTTTCCCAAAGGCTCCAATCCATTCTTCCTTATGAGGCTCCACAGTTTGAGACAACCTATAGCCTGACTATGTGACTATGCAGAGAAATTAGTATGTGCTGGGAGCTGAGATCTTAGGGATGTATTTGTTTTTACAGTTTCATATAGTTTAGTTTTTTGAATGAAGTAAATCTTTAGTTCCAATGTCATGAATAAATATGCAGTACCAGAAATAGTTGTTTGTCTTAAGAAATTTGGATTCATGAATCTTACGACCCAAGTAATCAATTATTTCCTCTTTGCCTCAATTGCCAAGAAGCTTACACCCAAATTTATGGTCTTCTCTAAGCAACTGTACAGATTGTTTGTATTTGAGATTTGAACTTCCTCTCTTTTATATTCCAACTCTTTATTTTCCTGTTGCTTTGTTTTCTGCTATTGTTTCTTGGAATTCTATTTTCTTACATTCTCTTTGCAATGTTAATATAAGAGAATATATGTAACATATATGCAAATCATAATGATTAATATATTTAATATTTAAGAAATAGATCATTAGCCTTATTGCATCTGTGAGCTTTATCCCACCTCTCTGTAACTGCTATCTTTAATTTACCATTCTCTTGTTTTTGTGCAATAGTTTTATCATATATTTAAATATGCCTAAACAACACATTTCTTAGTTTTTCTTGTTTTGAAGTTTTTTTTTTTCTATCATAGTGTATATATCTACTTGGACTTGATGTTTCTGTTTATCTAATATTATATTTCTAAGATTAACTCCTGTTTCTGCATGTAGCTGTGCTCATTCTTTTTTCATTACTGGGTAATATTCCATTATGGGGAAAACTCATATATATTTGAGATTGTGTACAGTGTGTCTGTATGTCTGTCTTCCTCCATCCTCCAATCTTTAGACATTTGTATTGTTTCTGGTTTGGGGTTGCTACAAACAGTATGCCTATTAAAATTCCTATACAAGTCTCCTGGTGAAAATATCCAAGATTTTTTCTAAATCACATTCCTAGATATTAACGTGTTTGGTCATAATGTATATGACTGTCTTGCTTTGAGAAAGAAAATTTGTTTTCCAAAGTTGCTCTAATTTACACTCCCAGTAGTTGAGCACAACAGTGTTCCTGTTGATAGACCTCCTTTGTCAAGCCTCTTAATATTTTTCAGTCTGGTAGGTGTGTAGCGCTATATTATTTCACTCTTAATTTGCATTTACATTAGTAAAATATTTATGAATCTCTTCACCTGTTTATTGGCTATGGATATTTCATTTTTTTTGTAAAGTGCTTGTTGTCTACATTTATCACAATTTTCTTCTGGGTTGTCTTTCTCTCATTTAGTTGCATTTTTCACATACCCTGGACACTAATCTTTTGTTTGTTATATGCTTTACAAATAGCTTCACCCAGTTAGTAGCTTCATTTTCTCTCTTTCTAGTATGTTTTGATGAGTAATGGTACTTAACTATAAAGCAGTTAAATTTATGCATACCTGATTTTATGCTTAGATCTTATTAGACCTTAAAAAAAATCTCCTACACAGATGTCAGAAAGATTCTCCTATATTTTCTTCTAAAAGTTTTGAAGTTTTGCATTTCACATTTGAGTCCTCAAAGCTTCTGGGAATAAAGAATCTATCCATTTGCTTTAAATTTTCTACATGGAGAATCAATTGTTCCCAGTACCATTTACTTAAGAGTTCTCTTCTATTCCTCAGTGATAACCAAGACTACATCTGTCATATGATCAAAGTTCTATATATGTATACACATTTCTTGGATTTCTAATTTATTGATCAATTTGTTTTAATTTAATCCACTACCACACTGTCCTAATTATAAGTGCTTTCAAAAAGTCTTGATATCTGAAAGAGAAAGCTCACTCCAGAATGACAGATGTTTGATTATTAAATTTAAAAACTGATGTCTTTACTCTCATCTTTGTAATTGATATAATGGAATCATGTAGTACATATTATTTTATATATTTTTTGCTTTTGCTCTTCATTATGTTTGTGAGATTTATTTATTTATTTATTTGTCTTTTTAGGGCTGCACCTGTGGCATATGGAGGTTCCCAAGCTAGAGGTCCAATCAGAGCTGTAGTCTCTGGCCTACACCAGAGCCACAGTGGCATGGGATCCATGCTGCCTCTGAACCTACAACCTCATGGTTCCTAGTTGGATTCCTTTCCCCTACACCACAATGGGAACTCCCCTTTCACTATATTTGATGTTAAAAATCCTTGACTTTATCAAGAAAGGTGTGTTAAAATTTTCTACTAAGTACTTAATGGTGAATGTATTGATTTCCCCATGCAACTGTGTCAACTTTTTGCCTGACCAATTTCAACATACATATCAGCTTCACGCAAGTTTAGAATTATGTTATCTTGCTGGTGAAATGAATTTTTTTCAATTTTATGTAATGAGTTTATTTTAATAGTGTTTTTGGTCTTAAAGTAAAAACTTGGGTCAGATATTAATATAATGATCACAGAATTCTCTTCCTTTTAGTCAATATTTACCTAACCTATTTTTCTTTCATATTTTGATCTTCTACCTTCTGCATCAACATGCTTTTGGTTTGTCTATTATAAAGATTATAGAGCTGGTTGATTTTTCCTATTTTTACCCAATATGATCATCTGTTTTTCACTGGTAAATTTAGTTCATTTACATTTATCTAACATATATTTAGACCTTTACATTATCTTACTTTAAATTTTTTATTTATCATGCTTTCATAAATTCTTTGGATTTTTCTCTTTCAGTTTTGTGTTGAGTTTTTGTCCCCATTTTGCTTTTTATCTTTATAGTTTTTCTAATTATATTTCTATTCCTTTATGTTCATCCTTGAAATTTTATCATGTGTATTTAACTAAACAATGACTAAGTTAAACAATATGTGTTAACCCTGAACGAACAATAAAAAGACCTTGGAATACGTTAACTCTGAATACAACTTTCCAAAATTAAATGCTGTTTTTTTTTCCAGTCTTGTAATTCTATTGTTATTATTATTTTTATTGATTATTCTTGGGTTTTTATTTGTTTTTACCTTCTTATTTTCCCAGGTTGTCCTTCTGTAATAATATTACTTCTTCCCAAAGAACATCCATTAGAAATTCCTTTAGCAAAAGTCATTGGTGGTAAAGGTACTATAGTTTATATTGATCTTCAAATATCTTCATTTCATTTTATAGCTTTTTGAGTTCACATTTGTAGGTTGTGATTTATCTTCTCTAAGTATTATTTCTGGTTGGAATTTTGCTATTTAGCAGTCTCATACCAATCTAATTGTCTTTCCTTTGTGGGCAATCTTTCCCACTTTTAGGAGGATACATTTTAATATATTTTTATCTTTAATATTCTGTAGGGTCTTTATAATGTGCCTTAGCATGAGTCTGTTTTATTTATTGTGCTTGAGGTTCATTGTGTTTTCTCTATCTGTGGATTCACATTTTTCCTCACTCCTGGAAAATTCACAGCCTGGTCAGAATCTCAGAAGAAACAAATAGAATCAAGAAAGGCAAATTGGTGATATAGCTGTAGTTCAATGAATTTTCATAGCTTAATAGAATTCTACTTTATGAATATATTATCACATTTTTATTCTATTAGTTATAATTTTTATTTTTACAAGTTCTAATTTAATTTACAAAAACTTCCAGTCTATTTATAATGGCCTCTTATTGTTAGCAAATGTTTCCTTTTTTAAAAAAAAAATTCAAACATAATGGTTCTATATTAGGTGCTTTGCAATCTGTGTACCAGTAATTTTGGGAGTCAATGTGCAGTGGCTGTTTCTCCTTACTTTTATTCATGGCAGTTTTTCTTCTCTTTTTTTTTTTTTTGGTGCTATTTGATTGTGAAGTCATCACTTGATACTACTACATGATAGCGCTGCCTCAATTAAGAACATTTTTCCCTAAGATGATTTCCTTTTGTTGTTGCTAATGGCCAATGGCCACCACCAAGCTGAACCCACTTTTATACCCTCCCCCCTTTAAAGTTTCAGTTTAGTATGAAATCCTAACCTTTAGTTTCCCTATCTTGCTTCTGGACCAAGGCTCATGGCATCCATACAGAAAGTACTTTGAAAGTCATGCCTACTTAGGACCTCTACCTTTCCCAGCTTTCCTCTATTTCATACTTCCAGCCCACACTTCAAATCTCTTTTTGGGTTAGAGAACTTATTGGGATACTCTCCTACCTTCTTTAAGCCCACTCATATGTGTTCTATCACATATTTGAATAATTTCAGAACACTTAGTATGCTGTAACACCAGAAGCAATGAATATATTCTTTAAATAAAAAGGAGAGATACCCATGGTAAAACATCAAAGAAACAGGAAAGGCACAATGACAATAGTTTCTTACTCCTTACTCTCTATCTTAGTACCATTTCCAAAACAAGTTATTTTAAATATTTTTGCTCATGGAATTTATGATGGTGATTCCTTACCTCAAAATAATATTCATATATTTTATCAATGAAAGATGTGGATTTAGTTTACTAATCTTCCCTTTCTCTTTCCTCCTCCAATTTTTTTTATTGAGCTTAGCTTTCTAATTAATTACATTTGTAACATTAAACAAAATATTCAACTGCTTGTTCTACTAACTTCCACCAGTATCTCTTGATCTTTCCCTTACTTTGAGAATAATAGCATGCTGACCCTTTCTTCCATATAATCCCATGACCCTCCATTCATGTCCTAGCTAATTTTAATTACATACTCATTTTTATAATACTAAGTTCACATTTAAATTATTTGCAACTAATGCCAAAATTTCAGGTACTTTTAAACAGAGTGATTATAAAACTTCAAAATCAATAAAAATAATTTTCAGTTTTAGGACAATGTAAATACCTTTAATACAGGCCAACTTCTATTTTGAAAGAGCATTTCCTTCATCCTGAGCTCAATGTTATGAACCTTAAGCCACATGAAGAGGAATGGTTCAAGTGAAAATAGGTATTGTCTTATATACTTTTTAACTCCTGAGCATAATAGTACAATTAAATTTGTTTCATAGTTAGATCATTCATGACTTTTTATATAGTTTTAAAGGGTTTTATTTTCATTGGACTTTCAAATGGGCTTTCCATAGTTCTTGCATGCTTTAGCTTATCATCCCCTTCTCTTTTCCAAGTACTCAATCATACTTTCTAATTATCAATTTCTTCCACTCCCTATCCTGCTACCTGGAAACTTTCCTCCTAGAGTCTCTATCTATTGGATACAAACTGGATCAGTTGTTCTCCATGCCTGCCAAAATGCTGTCATGTTGAGATGTCGCTTCAGTACTCTCTTGAGTTGGATACATAGTTTCCCATACATTCCCTCTTCTTGGTTTACCCATTAATTTTTTTTTTTTTTTGGCAGAGAACATCCACAAGGTACTTCTTAGAAAAGGTATGAAGGAAATAAAATTTATGAATCTTTGCATGTTTTTATTCTTTCCTCACATTTGATTTAAGGTTTTTTTTCTCAGTGTAGGAACATGGGCTATAATTTTGAAGGAACTGCTCCATCATCATCATCTAATATGCATGCAGTGTTGCTCAAGAATTTCAATACTATTCTGATTATTCATATCTCATCTTAGGTAACCTTTACAAGTGCCCTTTTAAATTCTTGCCCATTGGCTGACCCTTATCAATAATTGTTTAAAATATCTCATTTTTTCATAATCTCCTCTCCCATTTTCCTTCACTCTTATACATTTATTACTTTTAGGTAACTTTTTCCCTATGTTTTTAGAAATAAATCTAGAGGGATGTGAGAAAAATGTTCATTCCATAGTCTACCATCTCAAATCTCTATAACTTATTTTCAATATATTATGTTGTCATACTGTGTTCACTTTGTTAGGTGCCTGGACTTCTTTTTGGAACAAACAAGGATAAAATATTTATGCAGTCATTCAATAAATTTCTAACAGTTGAGGGAAGATGAGATGTTCCCTAATTCAGACTAATACATTTTTAATTCCATAATCTTGGAAAATATTAGAGTATTGATTCCTTGGGCTAGCTAAGAATAGATGCAAACCCATGGGACTCACAATATAATAGCTCAAAATTTGGAGAGATGGATGGGATCAAACAGATGTAAGCAATGAAAAATCTTAAAAGCACAAAGGCAACTGTGATGGAGAGAGTGTTTTTGAAGAGATAACTGACAGAGTAATTTTTGGTAAATATAGTTGTGAATTATTTTGCCCAAGGCTGTTCTTGGACTGGCAGTCAGATTCTGTCTTGCCTGAGGCAAACAGCTAATTAGCAATGGCCAGAGATACTTGGGCAACAAACTGTAGTGGAAGGGAAGGAGGGGAACACCCAAAGGAAATAAAAAGGCCCATTAAAAGTTTCTGGTTTATGAAATACAAGTTACATGGCTTGGCATATCTAATTAGTTCCAATCGTGCTAGACCTCATTACATTCTACATACTGTCTAAGGTCACCATACTAGGCATTCAAAGAACTGTTAAAACTTTAAGGACAGCTTGTTTTACTTCCTTACCTTTGACCCTATGTTAGGTCTCCACAGAGAGCTGCCATTTTACATTCTCACTGGAAGGTGTACTACTGGAATACTTGCAGAGCAGAAGTAAATATCAAGGATGGACTTTCAACATGACCACCAACCACTCCCAATCTGCTTATTTCAGGTGAGGAAGACCTCTTGCCTAGGTGATGGGTAGGTCTGTGGGAATAGAAAGAATGAATAATCTTAGCCTTCTTTCTTTTACCAATTTTTTGAATACCTAGTAAGTTTCAGGCGTTATACAAGGCTTTGGGAATAAAACAGTGCAGACATGGATAGGTCATGAGAACCTGGCCTTTCTATACAAAGAGTGGCTTAGTGTCTCATGCACTCTCTACACCAAGAATGACAATACCTCAATTTAAGAAAACTCATAGCATCCATCTTTCTAAAACCAGATACTTACAAGGCTGGGATAGGCATCCTCTAGCATAATCAACAGAGTTGTCTTTCCGTTTGATTTATCTCTGAGAGATAAAACGTATAACCCTGGTGAAAGATAGGTCCTATTACTCTATAGCCCCACTTGGGAAGAAAGGAAAGGGGAAAGGAGGAGGAAAGGATGGAGGGAAGAAAAAGTTGGATACACCAAAACAGACACAGTAGATTCAAATGATCTAGCTTTCCATTCATTACCTGACTCCATCATCTGTTTCTCTCACCTTTTCTCATTCTAACAGAGTTAAACTGACTCAGTATCCCTTGAAAATGCTAGGCACACCCCTGCCTCTGAGCCTTTGCACTAGTTTTTTCCAGTTATCTAGAATGTTTTACTTCCAATCATGTATATGATCTACATAAACCGATTCCTTTCCTTATGTACATTACTCAAATATCATCTTTTCACTGACAGTTTTCTTGAACACATGGAGCAATTGCACCTCCCTCTCTTCAACACTTATTCTCTTTTTTTCCTCTTAAGCCCTTATCACTGTTTTACAGACTTTGTATTTTACCTATATGTCTTTATAGAAACTTCCTTTCCCTAAACAGAATGCAAGCTCCATGAAGACAGATATTTTTGTTTATTTAGTTAAGTTCTAAATCCTTAGGTCAAAATAGTGCCTGATGCAAAGTGAGATCTCAATAAATATTTGCCAAAGGAATAAATTTATTTGAATCTACTGCATGTGTTTTAGTGTCCAGAGAATGTTATCTGGATTAGTAAGAGATATAAAAATTAATGATGAATGAGCTCAAAAATGGCTGAATTTGGACCCTTGGATAGCCTTTTCAAAGAAGCCACATCATTTTGTACCTCAGATTTAATTTACTCCTTCAGCATATGATGAAGCACATCTTTAATAGGGTGTGACATCTGACAAGAGAATTAAACGGATGCAAATTAAAACTTTAACAATAACATTATATGGAGCTTAAAATCCTTTGCACTTTTGACCCTGAATTTATACCAGCTGCTAAAATTACTAGAATAAAGTGTCCTTACAGAACTACAAGCCAAGGACAATCCATCGTCGTTACAAGAGAAACAATACAGAAATTTTTGGTATCAGTTATAGACAGGGTTGATAAGCTAAGGACAGAAGCTTTATATCTCTTTAATCAAACACTGGATAAAGTTTAAAATTACAATTCATTACTCAGGAGGATAGGAATTCTGATTGAACTGGGAATAAAGCACAAATATGGCTTGTATATTATCTAAAGAGCATATGTAAGTGTGACGTGCCTGTCATCTTATCATTCATGAAGAATTTAGAGTTTAACTCCTTCAAAACAGAACAATAAATTAAACAATAACTTGTATTAGGGGCTGAAATGTTACATGTAAAGCAATGTTTCCTTTTACTTCCTATTTTAGTCCAATAGTAACAACCTTGCCAATTGTCATCCTGTTGCTGTATCTGAATCAATATTGTACATTTAAATTACTTTCTCATTTTGTGATTAACACTAAATTTACCACTGTGACTTTCATCGATCTACAGTAAAATGCAGGGCTAAGACAGAGCTATCAAGATACTAATAGGAGAGCTATTATTTTGGCTGAGTTCCACATTCATACTTTCAACTACTTAATGAACACTGCCATGTAGAACTCTCACAAGTACCTCAACTCAACAGCATATCCAAAAATCCCGTAGTTCCAGCTAATGGGATCACTGATCTCAAACATCAAAATTAGCATCACTCTTCTCACCCTCACAACCAATGAACCATTTATAATGTCAATTCCATCTCAAAAATATCTGTAAAATTTCTGCTGGCTCCATAATGACTCATCAAGACAACGGTAATAGCATATTTTTACTTCCTTGTCCATATTTCAGAACTTACTATTTTTACAACCACGCATTGGATTATGTTACTTTGCCTCTCAGAAACTTTTTGTGTTCAACGCCTTAATAATAGAATCTGTGTCCCTTAATCCTTTACCAAGGATACCCAGACACCCTTATTTCCCCCCAGAATAGTTATTCAATCTTCTTTCTGTTACTTAACCCTATAGCTTTTCTAAAAATTCATTTCAATAAAGGGCCATGGAGTTCCCGTCGTGGCGCAGTGGTTAACGAATCCGACTAGGAACCATGAGGTTGCGGGTTCGGTCCCTGCCCTTGCTCAGTGGGTTAATGATCCGGCGTTGCTGTGAGCTGTGGTGTAGGTTGCAGACGCGGCTCGGATCCTGCGTTGCTGTGGCTCTGGCGTAGGCCAGTGGCTACAGCTCCGATTAGACCCCTAGCCTGGGAACCTCCATATGCCACGGGAGCGGCCCAAAGAAATAGCAAAAAGACAAAAAAAAAAAAAAAAAAAAAAAAAAAAAAGGGCCAGATAGTAAATATTTTAGGCTCTGTGGGCCATGTGGTCTCCTTTTCAATTACTCAGCTCTGCCCTGTGCCATGAAAGCAGCCAAAGATAAACAAACAAATTTGACATAAACAAATTAGCATGGCTGTATCCCAATAAAACTTTAATTACAAAAATGGGTCTAGGCTAGATTAGTCCTATGGGCCCGGGATTTGCTGACCAATGACCTAGATCACAATACAAAGTGACAATTCATTTACCAAGCAAGCATCAAATTATCATTCTATTGCTCACATATCATGGGAAGTCACAAATATCTAGCAATTTGAAAATTTCAAACATTTTGGAATGTGTACGTTTACTTTCATTAAAAACAGAAACAAGAAGACAAGATAAGGAGGAAAGTATATCCAATATTGTTAGTAACTATGCATCTAAAAATTCCGTTTCCCCAAACTGCACAAAAACCTATTTCTCAGAAATATTTAACAAAATATAATGCAGGTTAAAGATTAACTTACCAGTAAACCTAATTCAATTTCATTTGGAATTCATGATAGCAGTTATGGTCCCTGAGGCTCTCTGTTACATTTTAATACATAATACATATTGTATATTTAATACATAATACATATATTCTTTTATTTATAGTTTCCCAAATGTTTTCTCCTATACCCTTTTATTTGGTTTACTGAGTTTAAAAGACTTTTAGTTTTTATACACAAATATATTTGCCAATGTTTGTCTTGCTCTTAATAATCTGTGAATTTCTATATCCTACATATTATTTGAATTTTACAATTTAAAAATGATATGTGGAGAAATTAAGGAATTGGGAAAGCACAAACAACTTTGCAAAAGAGGAAAAAAATTAGGGATGATTTATACAACCTGATTTCATGATTTACTCTAAAGTTACAGCAGTTAAGACTGTGGTATTATTGTAATGCTAGACATATATATCAACGCAAAGTCAAGAAAGAGACCTACACATATACGGCAAATTGATTTTTGACAAAGATACAAGGCGATTCAATGGATAAATGATAGTATTTTCTACAAATGGACAAATGGTGTAGAAACAATTGGATATCCATCACAGAAAGAAACAAAGTGAGGGAGGGAGGAAGAAGAAAGAGAAAAAGGAAACTCAGCCCCTCTCTCATACAATATACAGAAATTAACTTGAAATATATCATAGACCTAGATGTAATACTTCGAAGTATGAAACTTTAACATGAAAACAGAAGACATTTTTCCGCCCTTGAATTAGGCAAAAATTTGTTTTATAAAATATAAAAATCACAAACATAAAATAAGAATTGATCAGCTGAATTTCATAAAATTTTAAATGTCTCTTCTTTGAAAGACACTTCTTCAATCTCTAAAAGAATTAAGAATAAACAGATAGACTGGGAGCAAATATTTGCAAACAGTTATCCAATAAAAGACATCCAGAATATAGAAAGAACTCTCGTAACTCAATAATAAGAAAATAGTTTGATTTAAAACGCCCCAAAATTTGAATAAACATTTCATTGAAGAAGAGATATGGATAAGAAATAAGCACAGCAACATTAGTCATTAGGGAAATGCAAAACACAACCACATTGTGATACCATTACAGTCCTGTTAGGATGGCTAAAATCAAAACAAAACAAAATAAAGCAATACACCAAACAAAACTTTACAATGCCAAGTGCTGATGGAAATATGGAGCAACTAGAATTGTCCAGATATGGACAACTAGGAATTCTCACACTGTGTTAACAGGAATACAAAATGGATCAGCTACATTAGAAAACAGTTTGGCAGTTTCTTATAAACTTAAAGATACATTCTTTATACAACCCAGTGATCTCACTTCTAGGTATTTACTCTGAAAAGCGAAAATATGTGTATACACAAAGATTTGTACGCAAATGTCAATAACAGCTTTACTCATACCTGCAGTTCAAATGTTTATCAAACAGTGAATAGACGCATTCATGCAATGGGATAATAACAATAAAAAGGAAAGAGTTATTGATACACGCAACAACATGGGTGGATGTCAAAAGTATTCTACTAAGTGAAAATAAAAAAGGCGATGTAACTATCATTCCATTTATATGACATTTTGGTAAAGGTAAACCTGTAAGGACAGAAATCAGATCAGTGATTGCCTGGGTTTGTGGGTGGGAGGAGTGACTTGAGTACAAAAGAAGATAAGAGAATTTCTTGGCAGTGATGAAAACATTCCATTCTGGAATATGGTGGTGGTTACACAAGGAACACATTTGTCAAAACTCACTGAACTGTTTATCTAAAAAGGATGAGTATTACTGTATATAAATTATACCTCAATAAACCCAACTTTAAAAAGATGACATTACTCTGAGGAAAACTCTATCCCTAAACATTTATGAATTTCCTCTGAATTTTTGTACATTCATGAGTCTCTTTCTTAAGAACCAAATCTATGCATGGTTTTTTTCTATATCCATGCTTCAGTGATCAGACATAATTTTCCTCCACTAATTTCTCTTTCATGGTAGTATCCTGAATCATTTTTTGAAATTTCTTCCTACAAGTTAACTCAGGAATTTACGTATTTACTCTCTTTGTAAGTTTCACAGTCAGAGTTTGCTGAGAGTTTGCTTTCCCAGTCTAGACCTGAGCATTAAAGTAAATGGCTCATGTCTTAAAACTCCCTAACTCTCATACATCCTGAAGCCTTACTGCAGAATTACATTCTTTAAACTTGCCCCCAGAAAATAAAGTGCTTTTGGCACTTCAGTTATACTAAAATACATGGGTTTGAGGATGATTTAAAATAAACTTGGCTAATATTTTAAAAATTTCACTTTATAAGTCCAATTATATTGGGGCTAATGGAAAATTACAAGCAAACTGGAGGACCCCAAATCTGGCAACTCTTCCTTCACTGAGGAATCCTAAATGACTGTTATAGGCAGAAGGATTTACAATATGTCACATCTTCTTTAGAACAGAGCGCTGTTAACAAGGACATTACTTCAGAAATAAAGGAGACAAACCTTGTTATTGTGCATTGAAAATATTTGCATTCCATTCCTGTTACAGTTCAGGCTTGAAGAACTCTGGCACTGACATTACCCCTTGCAAACCTGAACCTAATTACCAAGCAGCGTGACAAAGAAAGAATAGGATTTGTAGTTCATTTGTTCTGTCAACAGATCTGGGTTTCTATGTAAAGTCTGCAAAATTAAAAGCACAATTAAAGTAGATGTTTAAAGAGTAATGGTGCATACTATATCTCTGAGACGCCACATAAAATCAAGGCCCTTGGGAAAGTTGAGTTGTTAAGTAAGGAGTATTGATTTAAATTACTTAACAATACCAAGAGTACACATACTTTTGACTCTAAGATTTTTCCTTCTTTTTTAAATTAAAAGTCACAGTGATTTGCCAACAGCTATGTTTCTTCTAAATATTTAAATATCAACAATATCAACAGCATCAACATAAATGTAATATATCTTTCAGAAAGAAAATCTTCCCCCAAACCTTGTGACATACACGTTTTGGAATAGTTATGATTTTGTCTGATACATACATACATACATATATATATATATAATTTTTAACTACTTCTGGGATGCCTGAAAAAGATTTACAGTAACTCTAAGACTTGTTTCCCCAAAACTAAATATGAAATAATGAATAATACACTTTTTTTTTCCTTTTTAGGGCTTCACCTAGGGCATATGGAAGTTCCCAGACTAGGGGTTAAATTGGAGCTGTAGCCACTGGTCTAAGGCACAGCCATAGCCAGATCCAAGCTGCATCTGGGAACTACGTCACAACTCAAGGCAACACCAGATCCCCGACACACTGAACAAGGCCAGGGATTGAACCCACATCCTTATGGATACTAGTTGGATTTGCTTCCGCTGCGCCATGTTCCGCTGCGCCACAAACTCTAATAGCACACTTTTGAGGAACTTTTACTCTAGATTAATATTAATCAACAGTATGTCATAATTAGAAAATAAGGAGAAACAAAAAAATGTAATTTAATTATTAGCTATAGCCATTTGTTTTTATTCTACAAATATCCACTGAATGTGTTCTATGTACTGGACAGTGTTTTAAGCACTGTGGGTTCAGTAGTAAACAAAATATACCCAAAATTTCTTGCATTCATGGAGTTTATAGCAATCTTTAGCATTTTGCTGTAAAGCCTTTAAGAATTTAAATAAATGTGTGTGTGTATATATATATATATATATTATACATATACATACATAGAGACAAAAGCATGGTGTTATTCTGTAGGTATTTTATTTGTAACTTTCTTTTTAAGACTACATAATATCAGATGAAATTAAGACAAAAAAAAGAGAAAGGTTAAAAGAAGAGTTACACAACCTCACAAATAAAATGGTGATTTTCAAATCATATTTAAAAATTTTAAATTTAAGAGAAAACACTAGAAATAGAGATATAGTTATATCTAAAAAGGTAACAAATATTTTAAAGGCAAAGAAATGAGAAATTAAGATTTTGGTTCCAAGGCAGTAAAAGATTTTAAGATAAGAGATATTACTACAAAAGGTAGAGTAATAAAATTTAATATATTAAAATACTAAAATAAAAATGAAGATAATTCTGAATAAATATGAGGAGCCCCAGCTGTGGGCTGGCTAGTGATCTGAGCCCTCAGCACGGTGCTCTGGCTGAGCATGGCTACCCTGGCAGTGGGATACCTTCTAGAAGGGAACCTAGTGAGAAGCAGCAAGCTGGAAGGAGATGTTCTTTGAGAAAACCCTTCAAAGGTGAGAATTCTAGAGTCTGTCCTGTTCTTCATAAGCTTCTGGATCCTGCAGGGCAGTCAAGCATTCATTTAGCTCACTTATTTTTGAAACTTTTTTTATCATATAAATTTCCCAAACTGCACAATAGTAGAGAGCAGAGTGTAATTAACTCTCATGCACCCTTTAGCCAGCTTCACAGAAGTGAACATATTAACATATTGTCGGTTTTGTTCAATCAATTCCAACCACATGCTATTGCTACTGCCGCTACTATTTCTCTCATTCTTTTTCCTCTTCATCTGCTTCCTCTCCTTCTCATTTCCTTCTTTTTGTGCATATTAGTGAAAATCTTTGATATTATTGTCTTTTTTCTGTAATACTTCACTATGAATTTTTAATAAATCATTTACGATATAATCATGGCATTACTACCACATCCAACAAAGTTAACAATAGTCTCATGATACCACCTAAAAAGCTAATTTATGCTCAAATTTCCCCAACTGTCTCAAAAATATTTTCTGGTAAATTTGTTCAAATTGAGATTTGAAAGAGGTCCACACATGACATGGTCCATAATTCTTTAATGTTTTTCATCTGTAACGGTTCCCTTCACCATTATTTCCCATATGTCATTTAAGAAACAGCACTATTTGTCCTGTACATTTTCTCAAATTCTGTGTTTTGTTGACTGTATCAGTTTATCATCATTTAACATGTTAATCTACCTCCATATCTCCTGAAAAATGGTAGATGTTTCTGCAGGCTGATTACATTAAGGTTTAACTTTGTGTTTGTGGCGGGGTGAGCATTCATAGGTGGTGTTGTACTGTTACTGAATCACCTTGGAGGCAATTTTAGAGATATTAAGTAAGTGGGTTAAGATTTTACAAGCTGAATTCATCTATTATAAGGTTTCCCATCATTTATCTAATAGTTTTAGCATTACCAGTAATTTTGACCTACATCCATTATTCCAAAGTGGTGCAAAGTGGTGACTTTTAAACTTTATCACTTTGTAAAAAGAATTTATTAGCGATGATTCTTCAGTAAAGGGAAATGTTCATCAGTTACTTTGTTATCTTGAAATAGATGTTTACATAATGAGCAATACAAACAACTTATTTTTTTTTTGTTAGCCATTTTGGAATTTTGAGTTGATGTAGTAACTACCAAAAGTGACCAATGAAGTTTACTTATTTTTAGCATCACCATGAAATTTTGGAATTTTTATATTTGATAATATGTTACAAACTATCACACTAATGATTTGGGTTTTGGTATCCAAATATTCCTATCTTAGTATGTGTTCTCTTGATCCAGCCCCTTAGTCTTCTTAAATTTTTTATTAAAGCATAGTTGATTTACAATGTTCCTTCAATTCCTGTTGTACAGCAAAGTGACCCAGTCATACATATATGTACACTCTTTTTCATACTATCTTCCATCATGTTCTAACTCAAGAGATTGAAAATAGTTCCCTATGTTGTACAGTAGGACCCCATAGCCTTAGTCTTTTTATTTATACTAGTATTTTAAATTTAAATTTAGGGTTGCAAGATTTTTTTATTAATAACTTCTTTGATTTTCTGAATCTTTTATGTTTAAAATCTTGTTTCCTATACAATATTAGCATAATTATTTATATGTTCTATCCCACTGTTTTTATATCTATATATCACAATTTCAAGATAACAATTCAAAAATTATTACTAATAATAAGACTTCTGAACATATTTACTTGTAATTTTTTTTTCCACCAAGAAATAGAGTCAAAATACTGTATTTTAGTCACTTGAAATAATTCTTCTAATGACAGTTATGCCACCAATTAGATGGACATTTGGGCTCATTAGTTTAGTTTTTCCTTTTAGATACTGATTATTTTCCTGACTTGACCTTATTTTATAATTATGAAAACCATTTATATGGTTTCATAGTCAAAATTATACAGTAAGGTACATTCAGAAAGATTCAGCTTCTAATTCTGTCTCCTCTGCCATTTTCCCTCCATCCTTCATACACAGGCATTTAAAAAATGTTTTTGCTTATTCTTCTATTGTTTCTTTAAAAATATAACCAAGTCCAGTCTATATATATGTATGACAGAACCCTGTAAATCAACTATAATTGAAAAATAAAAATCATTAAGTTAAAAAATAAAAAATATATATAACCAAATCCATTTTTTCCTATTACAGTCAGTGCTGCAATCAACTTGAGTATACATTATTCCATATTTTTGCCAGTATATCTTTGGGATAGAGTCCTATCTGGGAAGAAACCCTGGGTCAAAAGCTAAAAGAATAAATAGCGTTCAATATTGCCAACTTCTCTTCCATAGGAGAAGTATCCTTATCAACAACAATGTATGAGAGCCCCTGTTCCCACACAGTCTAGGTAACAGACTATATCGGATTTTGCCAAGTAGGGAGTGAGGAACGGTATTTGTGTAGTTTTCATTACACCTCCATTATTAGGATTGAAGGTGAGAACTTTTTACAAGGTAAGAGTTATTTGTGTTTCTTTTTATGTGAACTACTGTGCATATATGTTGCTCTTTTTAAAAAACTGATATTTTCCCACTCGATTTTGAGAAACTCTTTAAATGTTAGAGGTATCATCTGTGATATTATTTTCACATATTTTTCCAAGTTTGTACTTTGCTTGTGCTATTTTATTTTTGCTATTCAACAACAGCTTTATAAAATATTTATATCTATATCTCTATCTTCCTAATCAAACTTATCAGTCTCTTTCATTACTTCTGTATTTTTAATCATTGGAAATGTCACAGGTTAAGTTCCCCAGGAAGCTGACTCTGAGTTGGAAACTATAGTGCTGGACTTTATTAAGAAATCTGTCTTAGCTCTGGCTGCTAACAGAATGGGTGGCTTAAATAACAAATGCTTGTTTGTCACAGTTCTGGAAGCTGGGAAATCCAAGATCAAGGTGCCAACAGATTTGGTTTTTGGTGAGAGCCTTCTGCCTGGCATGCAGATGGCTGCCATATTTGTCCTCACATGGCCTCTTAGTTTGTGTGCAGAGAGAAAGTTCTGGTCTGTCTTCTTATAATCACATTAATAACATTATGTCATATATCATAAGAGATCACTCTTATGACCTCATCTAAACCTAATTACTTCCCAGAACCTCAATCTCCTAATCCCATAATCTTAAAGGTTAGGGATTCAACATATGAATCACAGAAAGGACACAAACATTCAGTCCATAACAGAATCCTTGGGATTAACAACTGTGGATCAAAAGATTCCCAATGCTAGGGTAATAAGCTCTTTCTTTCTGAAGAGAATCTAGGTGGCGCATCAAAGCATTACCATGGGAAATTCTCTCCACTGCAAGAAATGAAACAAAGGGATAAAACAACACAGATAATAAGGTATCCATCTAGGGCTTCTCACAATAGTTGAAGTTTCATTTAGTATATTAAATGTCTGATCCATTTGAAATGGTGTGAGAAACCAATGTTATATTTTTGTATTTTTCCAGTGGTCCTAATAAGGTATTAAAAAGATTATTTTTCCACTGCTTTGAAAAGTTATCATTATTCTAAGAGTCTAAATTTCCATATATGTTTAGGTCTGTTTCTAGATTTCTTTTTTGTTCTATTAGCATATCTGTTAATCTGCTAATATCACATTGTTTTAATTATTTAGGCTGTAATGTGTTTTAAAAACTTGTAGGGTCTACCTTTCACTATTCATTGCTCTCTTTTATTTTTAGGATTTTCCTAGATATTTTTCCTAGATAAACTTTATGATTAACTTGTCTAACTATAGAAAAATTGTATTTTTATTTGGAGTTTTTTAGATTCATGGATCAACTTAGGAAAAACAGACAAATCAACTTAGGAAAAACAAACATAAATCAACTTTGGAAATGCTGATATCTTTATCATGTTGTGTTCTCCTTTCAATGAATATGGTACATCCTTCTATATGTTCGGATGTAGTCTGTCTTTCAAGAATATTTTATAGTCTATATAGGTTTGTGCCCCTTTTTTGTCATGTTTATACTTAGGATTACAAATTTTTTTAACTTCCTGTTATGAATAGAATCTGCTCTTACACTATTTTCTAATTGGTTGTCATTTAGGTTCTTTGCTTTATTAAGTAATTTATCACTTAAATTTTCTTTATAATTATTTTAAATCTTTTAAAATTGTATACTATAAAAATTTCCAACATACGCAAAATTAAGAGAAGTGAATGATAAATTCCTATGTGCCCATTACCAGATTCAACAATTATCACTTCATTAGTAATCTTATTTCATCTGAAACCCAACCTATTACCTCTCTCCTAGGTTATACTGAAGCAAATCCAAGATATCATATCATTTAATCCCTATGTATTTCAGTACATATTTCCAAAATATAAATACTTTTTACAACATAGCTTCAATGGTATTATTCTAACAAAGAACTCAAACTATAATAATTCTGTATTATCATATTATTATCCAATAATCAGTGATTATACTTCTCCAATAGTCTCATCATTTTTTTAAGTTTGTTTATACCAATTCAATATACAAATAATGTCCATACACTACAATTGACTGATATATCTCTTTTAATCTATATGTTACCTCTCCATCTCCACTTTCTTCTCCTTGTACTTTATTTCTTGAAGAAACTGGATCATCTGTCTGGTATAATTTCCCATAGTTTTTCTGACTGCATCCCTGTAGTGTTGTTTAACATGTTCCTCGCTCCATTGAATTTACTGTAAATTAGTAGTGAGAACAGAGACTTCATCAGACTCAGATTTGATTCTGTTGTTTTTAAGAATACTTCCTCAGTACTCCAGGGAATTTCCATGAGGGGGGACGTAAAGTCTCATTGTGTCTGTTTTAAAATGAATAACTCATGAGGCTTTGCAAATTGATGATATTCTAATACCATTCTTTCGTTTATTTGCTAGAACTCTTCTATAAAGAGAAACTTTTATCATATATTTGATTGCCCTGAAATACAATTCATATAGGAAAGGCAGAAGGTTCTTCTTCTTTAGAGTAGATCTTAAAATCATGTGTTATATTTTTATTATGTCCCAAAGGTGACCTCTAAGCTTTTCTTATTATCACTATGGACTCATGTATTAAACATACGTGATGTATTTAAATCCCTTGTACATTTTCCCATTTTGGGTAGTCAGTGGGAAACTCTTCAAGCTCTTTTTGATATGACCCTAATAGTGATGATAGCTTCCTTGTTTTCTGCTTTGAAAGTAAGTTTCTTAATGTAATTTATATTTCCTGTCTCAATCCAGGGATTGAACACTTCTCCCAGAAGCCCTGGTTCCTTTAATAGGAAGTAGTATTTTGAGATCACAATCTGGATACTTAAAGTGTTCTTTGTCATTGTTTTCTCATTGTCCCTAGAGCTTTCCTTGTTTCAGAGCTGGAAAATATTTTTTGTTGTTAAGATAAAACAGTACTTGCATGCACACAGTTAATTCTCATTCATATTTAGCACTGAAGCCTTTTTATTTAACCTCATCAAACTTAAATGTGCTTCTTTTTAGCCTAACAGATAACTGGGTTCTCAATTACAATTATTAACTTACTTCTTCCCAGAACACATACAGGAGAGTTTCAGAATAATAGTAAAAACATTATCACCAACACCATTATATTTGTTGATGTTTATGTATTACCTTTTAAAACAGTTCTTTATAATCATGCAGAATATTTTATGGTTCCAAAGTCAAATCTACAAAATAAGAGGTCTAGCCAGCTTCTACCATATCTATTTTTTCCTTTTCCTCCTATAAAGATTTAGACACATAATTTGATAGAGAAGATAGAAGAGAATTAAGGGAAAAAACTTGGAATCAGACGTTACAGTTCAATCTTTGCATGAAAGTTGTGGATCAAGAGTTGGAAATACTCATATTAGGAAGTTAGAAGAGTTAGCAGTGAGAAAGAAAATACTGCCTGTCGTATCAGTAAACAAAGGATATCACAGTCATCAGCGATTGACTGCAGCCACCTCCAAGGGTGAGCTGGGAGCCCTGAGGGAACTCAGGAAGAAAACAAAGAATACCTGCCATCTAACAGCCATCAGACTGCAGCCACTCCCTGATGGGTAAGCCCTAAGGAAACTCAGGGATACTGGCCACAGAGAGCTGAGGTGCATATCAAAGGAATTATTTCAATAAGCCCCTACTTCTGCAACTTCCCATACACAGAAAAGCACTAAATTCCTTAACCTGAGCTAGCTAGTCTTCTGTTATTAACAGTAATCTTTTGTTTCTACTACCTGCCCTTTGTTGCAAAACTCCTACATATCCTACCATCCCCACTACCTCCTTGTGTTAGGGGACCATTGACTGAAACTATTCACCTTAGCCAGGCACAATAATAGCTGCTTGCCTCACAACAGGAGGCCCTGGTAAGGAACATAGTGCTGCCTTGAAGACTAACTGGGAGGATCTGGGAGGGGCCTATAGGAGGAAGGAGATGACCAACCTCCCAGGATCCTTGGCACTGGAATCTATCTTGGCTGAGAGGTATGCCCACCACCAGGAAGGACCCTGGGCCAGACCAAGTAGGGGCCAGGCAAGACGAGCGGCCAGAAACAACCCAGAAATTAACTCCATTCCCATAAAACCTGAAACTGCAAGCCACATGGCAGAGAGTTCTCCTGGGTTCAATTAATCTTCTGCTCTCTGCTCAGGCATCCCTTTCCAATAAAGTATTTTGCTTTGTCATTAAGTGTCTCCTCAGACAATTTATTCTTGAGTGTTAGACAAGAGCCCAGACTCAGGGCCTTGAAGGGGTCCCTCTCCCTGCAACACTTGGAGCAGTTTTCTCAGGGTTACCTGAGATGCTGTCTCCCGGGCTTTAAAGTCCTAAAAATGTCCACCAAATAAAACAGAACTCTAAAATTTTAGGTTGTACATTTTTGTCAATAGTGGAATAACTGTAAATATTTCATTGAAGTGAATAAAAGAGAATAATAAAGGAGCATTTTTTAAAAATATAAGTAATACATTGCAAGTGGAAATGGTCAACAATGACAAAGTTGGCAGAAAATCTTGGTAAAAGTTGATAGAAGTAAAGCTATTAGATTTCTCAAAGTAAGGCCTTTTAAAAAAATTTCAGAGAGATAAATTTCTTTGAAGGAGCAAAGAAGAGTTTAAAAGAGTAATAAGGGAATGAATGGAAAGAAAATGGATAAAGGCAGCCAAAACCTTACTTGTGATGCTGGATATTTGAAAGGTAAGAACAAGAAACACACAGGGCTAATGCTAGCTTGAGAAATACAATTAAATGCAGATTCTTTATTTACCCAATAATGAAAATCTTAAAGTCAAAGAAGGAGCTATAAGAAGGAGAAGCTAGAATGAGAACAGGTAAATGCTGGAACAAAGCCTGCAAGAGTAAGGAAGGAATGAATTTAAGGACAGAGAACAGCCAGCAATTGAGCCTCTGTGTACAGAGACCAGGGAGCTAAGTGAGAATTTGGGGACACTCAACTTATTCCAAGGAAGCATGTAATAAATCCATACTTAATCTTTCCATACCAAAGTTGAATTCCTTCACAGAGGCAGATTCTACTTCTTACTCAAATCCCTAGAAATAAAAAAAAAATCCCATGATAGGCTTATTCCCCCCAAGTTAGGACTCCTGTGAAACAAAATTAAGTTCACTACTAGTTTATTCGGAGTGCACAACCCACACTTTCTAGTCTACTCCAAATACACTGTACCCAATTCTTTTGGAAGCTTTGAAAACAGCTCAACTTGACATGTTCATATCTTTGATATCCTTGGTCACTGTCCAAGTTGGATAAGCCTTGGATCATACAAATTCTTTCAAACTCTTACTTCTGTATTGCTCCACATAGGCTTACCTTGACCATACTCCCACATTTCTTCTTCCTCTTAAAACTTCCTACTGTGTCCTATGGCAACTCCTATTTTGTGGTAAACTATCACATATCTCAACTTCTTCATCAGATGTTCCGCCTACTTCCTAACCCTAATCTGTATTCACCATTGCTATTTCTAAACCATTATTCATTTTCTTTTTGACAACTGTTCTTTTTGAGGCATACACTGTCTCACTGAATCTGTCATTCACTAATGTCTCATCTTGTGTCAATTTCTCAGCTTGGTTTGTCATTCACTTGACAGGGTCAAGAAGAAAAAAAAAATGCATGTACAGCAGTTAAACTGCTAAGGAAGAGCATGGAGTGTCTGGAGAGAAGAATTAGACCAGACTCTAGAAAGGCAGATGGGGGGGTAGGCAAAATATGTGAGCCACATAAAATCCTTAAATAATGGATAAGGTATGTGGTATGTTGGAGCTGGCTCATACCAGTTTGCAAGAGCAAGTTGTTAAATTTTCAGAAATTTTGCAAGCTATTACATTGGTAGCTTGAAATGGGACACTGAAAGTATTTATACCATGACAATCTGCAAATGCTACTAATCAGGACTTTTCTCCCCTCTGAGAACAAGTTCTTAAATTTTTACCAGCATATCACTGGGTGATAGGGAGGAAGAGAAAATGAAGTCCTGAGGGGATATAAGGTCAGGGCAGTCAAAGTCAAATTTACCTAATTCAAAAATTATGTCTAGGAACAGCATCACCAAGAAATAAAGAAATAGAAGACCAAGAAATAAAAAATAAGAAAGATTTAAATGGTAGATACAAGTATGGCAAAATTAAAGACAGATTCCAAAGGAAAATAACTGGAACATATCTTTCGTTTAGCTTAATAAATAGGGCTCATCTTTATTAATGAAGCTGAATCACAGCTGTAGGGACATGGCAGTTATACTGGCATGTCCTCCTGCACCACTAGATAACTCTTTTGTTGAACTCAGTACACAACACTTGCTTATTCTGTACTTAACTAGGCTACTGGAAGCTGCAGCGTTCAAAGACTTAAATGGGGCAAGAACCTAGAAATTGACAAGAATAATGAGAACATGGAGAAGGCAAGGCTCTTAGGAGCACCAATACAGTGAAAATAAAAAGTGTGGGGTTTATATCCTGCCTCCCCTTATCCATTGAATGATATTGTACAAGTCATATGACCTCTCTGAACTCATTTCCTAAGTGATGATATGGCAGTGGAGATACTCATTTCCTAGTGTAGCTGTGAAAATTACTCAGTTTATGCAGTTTCAAGTGTTGAGTCTAGTGTCTTGCTCATAGAAGATACTAAAATGTTTAGTTTTCATCTCTTTCCTACACCTTTCTTCTCCATGATGTAAGACTAAATACATATTCTTGAAAAGACAAAAATAAGAAGTTGAACTTAAGTATATGAGAGAGTTTTACAGTAGTCATTTTTTTTCACATCATTGGAAGGCTCTAATCCAGGGATTGGCAGATTTTCTGTAAAAAGCCAGAGAGTAAATATTTCAGGCTTTACAGTCCATAGAGTCTCTGTCCCAACTAGTCAACTCTGCCGATGGAGTGGAAAAACAGCCACAAACATATAAACAAATATGTGCATGTCTGTATTGTAATAACACATTATTGATGAATAATGGAGTTTAAATTTCAAATGATTTGTACATGCTATGAATATATATTGATTTTTTTCATCCAGTTAAAATATAACAATCATTTTTAGCTCACGGAACATACAAAAGCATGTGAAAGGCTGGATTTTGCCTGTAAGCTGTACTTTGCTGACACCCATGCTTATCTCATACTTCAGGAATAAATTAGGATAGGCCAGTGATTTTGAAACATTTTTAAATCTTGGAATCCTTTGTTCAAGGAAAATCTTACATGACAACCACTTGTTACCAGAGATTCTGTGAGGATGGGAATCTAACATTCCTCCCATTCCCTCAAGAACCTACCTTTCCACCAACATACTCATATACACACATACAGACAAACACACACAAATCTCCTGAAGGGATGTTATGGGACACTTACAATGAAACATCAAAAAGAAATACAGACAATTTTGCACTATTTGACACCCTTCAAGACAAATATGACCCAAACACAAAAAAGGCAGGGAAGAGTAATTAACAGAGCTCTCCAAAGGATATTCATCCTTAAAGTTTTTTTCTACAACAGACTTCTCATTTATGCTTTCAGACACCTGTCTCTCAACTGAATCTTTCTCTCATTTGACAAGAATCTGCATAAATTGAACACCGAAGTTTATCTCTCTTGCCTGAATGATGGTTTGATCCTCTCTCTTTTCTTGGCTGTACTAGTCTCTGTATTGGGACTTGGCCTCTGCTTTGGTCCTGAGCACATGGCACATGGAGTTCTCAGTCACCCTGCTATCCCAAATTCCTGATCACAGCAGCCAGATCTTAGTTATGAAAAATGTCCTCTAATCAATTCAGTAAGAAGAAAATCCATCAAAGCAAAATTTCTCTACAGATATCCATGGAGACCTGCCAAACGTCAGATGACATTAATAAAGGACGTAAAGAAGGAAACAAACATTTAGTTAAGTCTGCTTTGTGCCAAGTGCTGTGCTAATCATTCATTCTAAAATTAAAAAAAAGACAAGGATTTTTAAGAATGGTGTAAAGTACAATCCAATCTTGGGAAAGTTAAAATGAGTGGTTTTTCTGAGTCCTCCCCTTTAAGGTAAATTGAGTTCCTTCCTTCATGGAGCTCTGAAAAAACATTTCTAGCAAGGAGAGACACTGGAATGAAAAATAGGTTCAAGAAAAAACTCTTTTGAAAGAACATTAAAGGCTTCCACTGGCATCTGGGAAAATCAGAGTACTTTTGGTATATACACAAATAAAGATATTGAAAAGAAAAACACAAATATGTTAAAAAGCTCATCCTCTCTCACTAATGCTAGGTGATGAAGTCTTTCATATGCACATAATCCAAATGCATGATTGGGACTTACTGTGAAAGGGCAATTCAAGATGCTATCCTTTGGTTTAAAAATAAATCAACAATTTTTTTTTTTTTTTTTTTTTTTTTGCGTTTCTATGGCCGCACCCGTGGCATATGGAGGTTCCCAGGCTAGGGGTCTAATCAGAGCTGTGGCAGCCGGCCTATGCCACAGCCACAGCCATGCCAGATCCAACCTGCATCTGTGACTTATACCACAGCCCATGGTAATGCCAGATCCTAAACCCACTGAGCAAGGCCAGGGATCGAACCTGAAACCTCATGGTTCCTAGTCAGATTTGTTAACCGCTGCGCCACGATGGGAACTCCCAAAAATTTTATCAAAAGCAAACAAAACCTTTGGCTTGACTTTTACTTCTAGAGTGGTCATATTATAACACATAAAAATCTCAGATAATATAAGTCAAGTGAAACAAAACAACCGAGCATTTACATCAAGAGCTGGTTTTAGCTTCTATACAAATTCAAATAATTTTTTTCAAGGCAGTATTTGAAAGTCATTGCTTCTGATATCTTTCATTACCATCTTCAGTCCTGTACTAGGGAAAAAAACATATACCAATTGTGACTTGAGACCAATCAAATGACCTGCATATATTAATTAATCACCATGTGTTTACTTTCCTAGGACTTCTAGATCAACTCTCCACCTTTCCCTACACTGCTTTATGACCTGGAGAAAGACTTTTAGGGACTGCATCAAATGAGATTTCTGGCCCTCTACTTTCATTTGGGGGCAGTCAATGAAAGTACTGCCTGGAGATCAGCAAGGACTATGAGGTGAAGGTTTTTATTTCCCTGGCTTGCTCTTTGTTTGACAAAATAACAGGGGCTCCATTTCTCTCTTGAATGCTAATACTTTTGTGTGCTGGGACCATTTCCTGCCCCTGTATTTTCAGGCCAAGTGGTGGTAATGCCGTCCTTCTGTTTCTAGTCTTGGGGTACTTTATTGTGCCTTGTTAGTTTCCTTTAACCCTGCTCACACATTTGCAGGTAGTCTGCTCCTTAAGCTCTCCTCAGTTCTCTCCTTGGAGCTACCAACTATTAACTCATGCTGACCCAAAGTAACAATGCCCTCATTTTTCCACTTATGACTGAACAAAGAGAGTCATGTTCATTGTTTTCTAGCCAACATTGTATACTGATATCCTTTATTGTGCACCTGTTGCAGCACACACTAGGGAGTGAAAAGGGTCATACAGGGGGCATATAGAGAACTTCAAACGTTGCATTTCTTAAGCATACTGGTTCAGGGTTATTTACATTACCATCTTTGGATATCTTGCATGTGTATGATATCTTTTTTGTATATGAAATAATTCATCAAAATGCAAAAGCAAGATGTAAAATTATTTAAAATAAAGCTTCATTTTCATATGCACACATGCATAGGAAGGGTTCTGAAAGAAATTAGAAGAAAATAATATTAGTTTCATTAGATCATGAGACTAGGTGATTATTTTATTATATTTTTCAAATTTTCTAGATTAAATTAAAAATACAGGTAATAATAAGCAGTAAATACTTGGAAAATGGTAACAGCTGCAAACAAGCTCTAGACTAGTTACTGTACTGAATCATTTCACTGATAATTGGATCCACTCAAAAGAGGAACCCCCAAATAAAAGTTCAGACATGTGATTAAAAGGCAAAAAGAAGAAAATGCCCCATGAACCAGTAAGAGTGCCACCTTTTGCAACATTTGTGTCATGTCATATGAGAAGAATTTCAGAAGACCATTAGAATATTAACTTGTTTATAAAGCTGCCAAAGGTGACCTTAATCATCCAGTCATGTTCTGTTCAGAACCATTATTCAGCTTTCAGTTGCTATGAATAGTAGCTATGTGATATAGTCATGTTTAAAGGGATAGTGGCTGTTCAATTTCATCTACAGTCTATCCTTTAGGCTGTTATTAAGATTTCATGGAGTTTGCAAAATGTTAGTCTCCTGAGACCTTGCAAAATGAGTGGCAAGTACAGAGACTTTTTTTTTTTTTTTTGGTCTTTTTGCTATTTCTTTGGGCCGCTCCCGCAGCATATGGAGGTTCCCAGGCTAGGGGTCTAATCGGAGCTGTAGCTGCCGGCCTACGCCAGAGCCACAGCAACACGGGATCCGAGCCGCGTCTGCAACCTACACCACAGCTCACGGCAATGCCGGATCGTTAACCCACTGAGCAAGGGCAGGAATCGAACCCGCAACCTCATGGTTCCTAGTCGGATTCGTTAACCACTGTCTCACGACGGGAACTCCGAAACTTTTGATGCTCAATGTCAGAGAGGACGATTCACTTGGCTATGCTGCAGTCCAGCAATACCAAGACCTATTATTAAGATGATATTTAGTAACAAACATGCCAGTTTTTGCATTCATAGTAACTGTATAAATGAAGTACAGATATATCAAAAATGGTGTTTGATAACATAAGATTGGTTAAATAAGGTCTCACCAGCATTATTCATTATAACACAGTACCCAATTTTGAAATTTAGTTTTGAGTCAGGTAGCATTATTTTATAACCTATGGTCTTTGTATCTTAACCATTCCCTAGTGTCTCTCAAACAAGAGATTAGGTAGAAGTCCTTAGTTAGCTTGACTCCCTTCCTCTCTCAGCACACATGTCTGATCTTTCTCTAACTCTTTATATCACTTATTGTTTGTACTAAAGATACTAATAAGTAAAAATTCCAGTCATTAGTGTTTTTCTGATAGTTTTATGTTCAACGTATTTTTAAAAATCTGGTCCCTTAATTAAACTAACTTAAACCTTCCCTCTATATATCATGGCATGAGATAATGTGAAGCATGCTAGGATAATTATTTGTGTACTTAATGCAGTTAATTTTTAATAGGGAACCAAGAAGCATTTTATAAGATGCTGTATATATGGCTTCATAACTTCACAGAATATCTGGTTTAAATATGGTCTCAAAAAGCAGCTAGTTCAACCATTCACTCAGTGCTTGAATCCCTTCTAATACATCTCCATCAATTTGTCTCTGTCATCCTTGAAATGCTCCAGGCAAGATCTTTTTCAAGCAACTGATTTGAAACAGGAGTCTATCCCTCAGTTTGTACAAGGAGTTAGTTGGTTCCAGGACCCATGTGGGTACCAAAGTCCATGAGTGCTCAACTTCTTTATATAAAATGATATAGTACAGTCAGCCCTCCATATTCAAAGGTTCGCATCTACTGATATGAAGAGCAAATAGTACATATGTATATAAAAATATTAGTATAATATGTTTACTACTCATTTTAAATTTAGTATGGAATACGTAACTAGGAAAAAGAGAAGAAATAAATTACTCCCTGGTGTTCTTACATGGATTCCTTTTTAAAATAAATTTGAAAAATCCTGGAGGACTCAGAGCTTTCCTCTTCTTTGACCTCAAAAATGAAATCATTAAATAATGGCAAAGACCCTAGTTCCTAGGAGATGTTCAAATATCTAAAACAATACCTCAAATGAAGCATCATTTTCATCTTTTAAACTTCTTTTGACTACCTGTGTTTCATTCATGCAAGTCAACTCAAATAGGCGCAAAGCTTCTTGTCAGATTATGCTTGAAATAAGAGACATACAGAAAAACTCACATAGTCCTAAAAAAGCTGTATTGCATAGGAAAACAAAATAATTACCAGAAAAGTCACTGTCAGCTGTTAAAGAGTTAAAAGGATAATTCTAAGTTTGCTGGGTCCAAGAAAGTTTCAGGAAAAAATAATTTTATCAGTCTATTGACTTTGTCTATAAAATGTGTTTGGCAAATCTTGGGACAAATCTTAACCCTACCTTAAAAATCTGACCTGTTATAATACCTGAAATCCCTTCTTCCCTACCCTGCATTAGAGAAGCATGGCCTTGGGGTTTAAAGTCTTCTTCATTTTCAAGATCCTCTGGCATCATGCCACCAACACAGACTCATAATGTAAAGCCTTAGTGAAGAGGGGACTGGTCTGTAAGCAGATAATGAACAGGCTTTTGGCAGATAGCAAGGATCCCAGAAACTGAAAGATAAAAGAAAGAGAAACAGGGGGGCGAACTAAAGATAAACTTCACTCTCTCTTTGACTTTCTCAGGTCTGGACCTTCCAATATACAATACCTTATTTATTCCTACCTTTGGTTATTTTGAAAGTCTTCTTGTAGAACTACCTAAGGCCAGGGAAAAGGCTGTCAAGAACTTTTATGAAACCAAATTTAAAGAACAAGGAATTTTTTTTTCAGAAATCAAATTTGTGGAGTTCCCGTCGTGGCGCAGTGGTTAACGAATCCGACTAGGAACCATGAGGTTGCGGGTTCGGTCCCTGCCCTTGCTCAGTGGGTTAAGGATCCGGCGTTGCCGTGAGCTGTGGTGTAGGTTGCAGACGCGGCTCGGATCCCTTGTTGCTGTGGCTCTGGCGTAGGCCGGTGGCTACAGCTCCGATTCGACCCCTGGCCTGGGAACCTCCATATGCCGCGGGAGCGGCCCAAGAAATAGCAACAACAAAAGACAAAAAAGACAAAAAAAAAAAAAAATCTTGGGAGTTATCTTTGCAAAATCATGATCAGTCTTAAGGATAAAAGCTCTTTCTTGTTCAGCATTACGCTGGATACATATTAGTTGCATCATAAAAGTACATCACTGAGAATAGCTGAGGAGCATTTCTAATGATAAAGACAATTCTATCATGAATCATTTATCCAGCTACTTCCCAGTTTGAGGAATTAAGTGTCACTAAGCCTTATTTTATATTTTCACGTTCTAAATTGGCAAAAGAATCTCAGATAAAGATTTATTTTATTTTTATTATTTTTTTGCCTTTTCTAGGGCCACTCCCGTGGCATATGGAGGTTTCCAGGCTAGGGGTCTAATTAGAGCTGTCGCTTCTGGCCTGCTGGCCTATACCTACACCAAAGCTCATGGCAACGCCGGATCCTTAACCCACTGAGCAAGGCCAGGGATCAAACCTGCAACCTCATGGTCCCCAGTTGGATTCATTAACCACTGCGCCACGACGGGAACTCCAGATAAAGATTTTAAAATGAGTACATTAAAAGAAACAAATAAGCTGTTTATTTTATACTCAGTTATGACTCAGTAAATAAATTATTCAACTAAAAGTTGCAAGACTTATGTCACTGAAGATCTTGGAATAATCAAAAGTAAACTGGGTTCAATTACTAAAAATGGGAAAGCAGGGAAACGAAACCAGAAAAAAAAAACTTACTCAATGATAAAGCATTGTAAAATTATAATGAACATATGTATGATCTTTGCATAGATAAACAAAATTGATATAACTTTAGCTAGATTCATCGAGAAAAAAAGAACACTAAAGACTACCACTGCCAGAGAAAAGCCCTTCTTATTTTAGCATGTGGAAACTCCCCCTTGCCTACCTAAAAAAAATATGTAGGCTTTTCCAGAGTATAAAATCTTAAGTGAATTCAAACTTGCAAGCACACATAAATAAATATCAAGTAATCTCTTATTTCACTGACCAGAAAGGAAAGCATTAATATTCTATTAAAATGAGTCAGTTTTTGCCTTTCTTATGATCTTATTCTGGGGTTCCTCAATATTAAAGTCTGCAACAAAGACCATCTTGCCTCTGTATGTTAAGTATTGCTATTGGCCCTTGCATTCCAGAATTCTCCTCTTTTCCCTACTGGTATTAGAAAGTCTTATTCCACTGCAGTATACCTTTCTGTCAACCCTGGCCTTCAGAAGATTTCACTGAGCATCTCAAAGACATCACTGCTTATTGCCAGGGCATTTCTTATTGCCTTAATGAAGGGACTGTCCTATGACCCTTCTGAGGAATATGGTCAAGTGGTGGGTTCACTAAATCTCACAAAATCCATTCTAATGATCCACCTGCTTCATGCTCATGCCCAGATATTCCTGTATCACTACCTCATTTATTTCAGGCCATTATTGTGCCACAACTTCAAAGAGCCACCCCAGAGTATATTGGACCAAATTCAGTAATTCAGGCCTCCTTCTAATATTTTGAACCCCTAATCACAGATGAGTGAATGTAGGTCAAATGATTCCCTGTTCCAATATCCTTATTATTCACTCCCACATTAGATCCCCTGGTCCCTGACAATACTAATTACCAAGTCCCGCAATTCCCTCAGGGTATAAGCTATTTGCTTACACACCAGAGATTGTGTTTCTATGCTTGGGCTAGGCTATGACCTGACCTTTGTTCCCGGTCTTGAAGTATGGGCATGGCAGGGACAGTTTTTGAGAAAGACAAATACCCTATTCTGGTTACTTGCCTCAGATAAGGTCTTTCCAGTGTATCTAAGCAACAGAAAGTTCTCTCTTACAGTAAAAAGCAGGGTAATCCTACCATTTGGAAAGGTTTAGTGGAATCTGGGATTTGATATTCTCAGGCTGTTACATCCATATGTGCCCATTCAAGTATCACAATCACACTCATTTCCTCTCTGAGTACTGACTTTTATATAGGAGACCTGTCAAGGCTATGCTTTCAATTTTTGTTGCATCTCTGCCATCTTTAAAATTAGATCTTGGGTCTGATTTCTAGCATGGTTTTCTCAGAAGCTGCAAGAGATTCAGGCTTATTTGCTTCTATAGGGACCCCCTGGCTTTCGGTTTCTTAAGTTGTTATTTGGGTGAAATGACCTTGTCATTTTTTTTTACTTATTTTTGAAATAATAATATTTATTTACCTTCATTGTATCATTATAACTATCGTTTGCTGCCATACTTTTCCCGTTACATTGCTATCACATGCCCAATTTTCACATTCCACTTAAATGTGGTCCCAATCCACCACAGGTTAAAGCCTTAGTAATTGCTTCTAGAAGCAAGCTGGATATTATCACTACTCCACGTTGGCACCAACTCTTTTAGTCTGGTTCCCCTAAAACCAGAATGTGAAAGAAAAACCTTTGTGTAAATAGTTTACTTGGGAATGTAATCTCATGGAACAGTGGTTAAACCACAGGCGACTATGCCTCTCCTGGAAAGGAAGGAAAGCTGATATAGGAATGTATGATCAAGGTGGCCACAAGTAGGGTAACTGGAACTTGATCCCAACAGACCTTATGAAAAATCTTACCCCAGAACTTTTTTTTTTTTTTTTTTTTTTTTGGAGGATGAGAGGATGAGGAAATTATCCTTTGACTCCTGCTTCCCATGGTTTAATGTGGTTTGGTTGGTCAAGGCTTACTAAGTTGTGCATTCATGAAGGCTAAGCAGTTTCCTGTCAATGGTGTGGTGTCAGTGAAGCTCCAGGACATGAAGCGAGCCTGAGGCAAGGCACAGTCAGGTTACATCTATCAACCTGATTAAAGTCTCTGCTGAACTGGTCACTAAAGCAGTAGTATGTGGTACGCTGAGAGGATGTGAGGTAAATATAAGAGGTATCTGATATAATTGTCAGCCATGGTTAGCATTTATTGTGAGATCTCCATTGACATAGCACTGCAATAAGCACTGGGAGATGTAGTATTTTCTATGAACTTGAATGCGATTTACCATCTGGATGGAGGGGGTGTAGGATATATACACACGTGCATATGATAAATATGTATGTAAATGTATGTGTGTGAAGACTATAAATATCATTCCTTTTTTCTGGAGTGGCCAAATATTATTCTTAGATAAAACAGGATCGTTTCGTTGTTAAAAAGCTTGTATTGCATTATTTTAGCACTATGTAAAATTGGTTTTACTGAATATTCTTTTGGCATTATTGCCACAATTCATATTCTTGAAAAAACAATCATATGGTAAGATGCCCTCAAAATTACTGTCAACATGATACTGAGGACAATGTGTTTCCTATAAAAACTTTATTAGAACCCTCAAGAGAAATGTATCTGTTAATACTCACACTAGGAAAAGATGGGCTTTTCCTGGACCTAACTTTTAAAAATATTAACAAACTATAAACCCTGCAAATAATGCTGTCTTCTTTGCTTTAGTCACTGCGAAGCCTGGAGCCAAATCTCTACTATAATTTTAGTGATTTAACAAGATTTTATTTTATTTTCCTTTTGTCTTTTTTGCCTTTTCTAGGGCCGCTCCTGTGGCATATGGAGGTTCCCAGGCTAGGGGTCTAATCAGAGCTGTAGCCACCGGCCTATGCCAGAGCCACAGTGGATCCGAGCCGCGTCTGTGACCTATACCACAGCTCATGGCAACACCGGATCTTTAAGCCACTGAGCAAGGCCAGGGATTGAACCTGCAACCTCATGGTTCCTAGACAGATTCGTTAACCACTGTGCCAAGATGGGAACTCCTAATAAGACTTTATAATAGGCATTTCTGTAAACTAATTGTATCATCTAGTTTTTTTTTTTTGTAAGTCTATATAACCATTTAAAGTTTTAAATCAATACCCCTCTTGTGGTACTTGCATGTGAAGACATATTTATATCAAAGGCTTTAAAGTACAACTAAGCCACCTGACAAGTATTGTCAGAACAACCATTAAGAAATAAAGTTTAGTCAAAGATTATTTTATTCATTAAGCAATAAGCAAAATGATTTAAGTTTAAGTAGCTATAACACTGCTAAATGTAACAGTAATTTATAGATGATGCAAACACAGAAATGAGGATATAGTGAATCCAAGTCACTTAATTTGATACTAAGATCCTAATTCAGTACTAAAAAGTAGTTAAAACTCAGACAAAATGTTATTTATTTTCTTGAATTAATGAGTGAATCACTTATCAAATATTTACTGAGTACAACTATGTGCTAGGTACTATTTTAGGTACCAAGGATGTAGAAATAAATAAGGCAGATAGTTTCCTGGCCTCATGACACTCATATTATAAGAGAGAGGGACAGGAAATAAATGAATAGATAAATAAAATAATTTCCCCTTGTAATAAGTTCTATAAAAGAATATTCAAAATGACAATACTACCCAAGGCAATCCACAAAATCAATGCAATCCCCATTAAACTACAAGTGACATTCTTCACAGAACTACCACAAAGTATTTTTTTAATCACTCAATAAATTTATTACATTTATATTTGTACAATGATCATCACAATCCAGTTTTATAGTATTTCCATTCCACACCCCAAGCACATCTCTCTACCCCCCAAACTGTCTCCTTTGGAAAGTATAAGTTTTTCAAAGTCTGTGAGTCAGTATCTGTTCTGCAAAGAAGCTCATTGTGTCCTTTTTTTCAGATTCCACATGTAAGTGAAAGCATTTGATGTTGGTGTCATTGTGTGACTGATTTCACTTAGCATGATAATTCCTACATCCATCCATGTTGCTAAAAATGCTGGCATTTTGTTCCTTTTAATGGCTGAGTAATATTCCATTGTGTATATGTACCACATCTTCTTTATCCACTCCTCTGTCTATGGACATTCAGGTTGTTTCGATGTCTTGGCTATTGCAAATAGTGCTTCAATGAACATTGGAGTACATGTGTCTTTTTGAGTCATGGTTTTCTCTGGATAGATGCCAAGGAGTGGGATTGCTGGATCAAATGGTAGTTCTGTTTTTAGTTTTCTGAGGAATCTCCATACTGTTTTATTTTATCAGTTCACACTTATGTCACTCCCCCTTGATCTATTTATCAATTTATACTTTGTTTTTATTGATTACAATACAAGCCACTTCAAGTCTTTTTATTTATTGAGATGGGCATAAATTCATCTAATTAGAAAAATTTAAATAGACAGCTATTAAATATACATTTAAATTAATATTTTATATTAGACATTATATATATTATTTTAATGTCCACATTTTACTTTTATTACTTATATTTTATATTTCATGCTTATATTTATTACAAACAATGGTAAATGTAAAATCAAAAAAAGGGAAGTAAAAATTTTTTTGGATGTATTAAATTTTTCTTTTATTTCCCCAATACATTATTTTTTTCCTACTGTACAGCAAAGACAAATACCATATGATATCACTTATATCTGGAATCTAATATATGGCACAAATGAACCTTTCCACAGAAAAGAAAATCATGGATATGTTATATATTTTTAATTAAATGGAAGATAAGCTTATTAAAAGTGAATGATACACTAGAGGTGGTAGAGTATAAACATGTACTTGGAATGGAAACTTTGAAGAGCAGTTTCACACTGATGAAGAATAAGTGGCTCTAAAGTCATTATTAAACAAAGTATATACTTATTATTTAAAAATTATGTAGCTGGAAAAATTAGCACTATGCCATTACATTTGTATTTCTTTATGTTGTTTCAAGTCACAATAAAGTGTTAAAGAAACTAGAAACACTGATTCTACTCCACATGTCTCATTTACTGCCTATTTAAATCAGGGAGTTTAATGTATTTATTAAGAATAGTAGTACTGAGGATACAGCATGAGTTTATTTAATTTGCTAATTGAAACAGTTCAATTTAAAACTGTCAAATGCATAATCCTGCCACATAATAGAATTACTTCTATGTCTCAACAAAATTAAAGTTATAAAAAAACCCTATGAGACATAGAGAACAGACTTGTGGTTGCCAAGGGGGAGGGATGGATTGGGAGTTTGGGGTTAGCAGATGCAAACTATTACAGATGGAATGGATAAACAACAAAATCCTACTGTATAGCACACTATCCTGAGATAAACCATAATGGAAAAGGTATACGTATGTATAACTGAATCACTTTGCTGTACAGCAGAAAGTGATATTTACAGTGAAAATCAACTATACTTCAATTTTAAAAACCTGCAAAACAAATGTATAGCAATATATAATAGGCTACAGTACAAATGTGAAATAGTATTAGAGTGATTTGCTTAAAACAACAAGCTCTATTGAAATACCACCTTGCAACCTGTTAGAATATCTTCATGTTTAAGAAACTATGACTGAGGCAAGGAAGTATGATAAACAAAATCATGAATTAAGCGAATAGAGGATAGAAAATAAGCTGTACATTATTGTCTGAATATTAGATCACTCTCAACATTTAAAATCCTGAATCATCTTACAGGATGATGTAAGAATATTCCAATCTTAGAATGGAGGTATTTGACAAAATCTCACAGTGCTTATTCCACACTAGGGATTAACACCCAGAGGAAATGATCTCAGTGTGAGTGCAGCAATTAATGATTTTGATGAGTATAAAATTACAGTGATATGTCTTTGACCAATGCAGAAAGAGAAAGTGCCTTTGGCAGCTCTCTGGCCAGCCAATGCTATTAAATATTGGGGAAGCCAAATACAAAGCCACACTACAGTCTTGCGGTGAAACTACTTCCTAGTTATTCACAAAAACAGAGACTGGATGAGGCAAAAATACAGTAAAAGCTGAGGCACCGATGTCTATGCAAAGGGTATTAAAAGTAAATTGTCAATGTAGCTGATATGAAGAGCTATAATCAGCAACAAGTTAAGCACTAAATTTAGACCTTTCCTAGATAAATATGACTAATTTAAAAATATTAACCATTTGTACCAGTTTTGAGGAGGAGGAGGAATAAATTTCTAAAAATAAAGAATGCCTTTTCGAATGCATCTTTTATAGCATTCAACTGGTAGTCATGTGAGCAGCTAGTTCATACAAGGATTTTCCAGCCATTCTAGAAAAGTTGGGTTCAAGAAGGAGAGAATTCTGATAACCAAAGAACAATGTATTAAACTCATCTTTTCTTGATGGGTTTAGCTTGCTTATAGTAATCACATCAGAATTTATGAAGCACTTACCATGGACTAAGCCATGCCTTCATGTGTCATCTGTTCATTTAATTACCACAACAACACTGTGAAGTAGGTACAATTATTATTCCTATTTTAAGGGTGAGGAAATAATGGCTTCCACTGGTTAAGTGCATGTCCAATTTATAGGGTCAGTCAGAGAGTGGTGAGGTTGGAATTAAAGCATTGATTCGTCCCCAGAGCCTAAACACTTAACCACTTATATGGTGAATTATGTGGATACTACCTCTGAAAACATTCTTGAATTCCCCTCCAGGGAATCAATTCCTGCTCCTTGAAAAATCCTGGTTATATACTAGCTGTTCTATTTTACAACATAAGCGTCTGCACTCTTCCAAAGGAAAAAGGCATGGTTTATGATTTTGTATGTGGGAGATACCTTTTTACCTACTTCCTAAGATAACATCTATTTCCTGCTTCCCCTATTCTTCCTTGAAACCTTAAACTTGATTTTAGATTAGAAAGAGTCCTGGAGGCTATCTTATCTGGTCTTATTGTTTTGACATGAAAAAACCAGGGCCCAAAGCGGTTAAATGACTGATCGTTTGTTAGTAGGGCTCGCCAGCATCTGGAATCCCCACCCAGAGCTTAGTCTTATTATATTACAGTAACTTCCATCTCTGTCTCATGTTTTTCCAGCCACATGATACAGGAAAGGTATAATGAAATCATTTTTTCAGTCTCGGCAAAGAGAGATTTGCTACTGGTATTTGGACTGCTCTCATGTCATGATAGAAACAATGAAAGAGGCTTTACTGAGCTTCTCGACAGCAACCACAGGCTAATTGTGACACTGGACACAAACGGTCCTGAAAACCAATCTCAATTTTCTATTTGAACTAAAGGGAAAAGAGTAAACACATGAATGTGTCAGACTGGGGATTTAACTTGGAGAAGAAATAAAAATCCAGACAGAAATAGAAAATCAAGAAGGAACAGAGGAAACACAAAGGAAAATACCAGGTGAATAAATGAGATTAACACTAGGCCTCCCTGCTCAATTTTAGGTTTCACATTTCTGATACATCAGACAGTTTTCCTATCTCCATTTCCTATGCCTCCTGACAGCCCTTCTTTTTGGCACAAAATGGAACAATAATCAATAAACTAATTACTCACTGACACAAAGTTAACTAAAAAGCACAGTTATAGAAACACATACACACACATGGACACTACATACAATGTCATCCTAACAATTAAACACATTAGAGGCCTACTGTTGAAATACACTACCTTTCTTGCAGGGGTTTCCAGGGTTTTACTGACATTTTGAGTGAAACGATTATTCCTTTGTTAGACTATCCCACACATTGGATGATTCCTAACACCTCTGCCTCCTCTTGCCACCAAGTCCCAGTAGCTGCACTTAGTCATTGTGATAACCAGAATACACCCTTAAGCATTTCAAAATCCCCCCTTGGGTGGGGCAACACTTCCCTGACTGAGGAATAGTAGAACAAAGAACAAAGCTCCAGGTTCAACTCAGAGAAACTGTTAACGTTAGACGTTCATATATTTCACTCAAGATTTTTTATTGAGTATCGCCACATGCAAGGCCCTGTGCTAGTTCCTGGGAGGTGCTTTCATGAGTCCAAACAGATACAGATTTTGCTGTAATGGAGCATGTAGGATGGTGTGAGAGACAAATACAGAATAAATCTCCACACACACATGTACACACACCCAAATATGTACATTCAGAGCTCTGATAATAGCAACAAAGACACATGGTGTTATTAGAGCCTCTAACAGGAAGATTTGCTGAGATTAGTTAGTGAAGAGTACCCAAGAAAGATTTTAGCTTGAATTGAGATCTGAAATATAAGTAGGAATTTACTTGGTGATGATGAAAAGTTAAAAAAACACTCTTAGGGAGGCAACAGCATGTATAAAGTTGCACTGATGAGACAGAGTATGGCAGCTATGAGGGATGGACACCGGGCTAATGTGGCTAGACTTGAGAAAATAAGAGGGCATGGCCCATAATGCGAGACTGTAGAGATAAATAAGGGTAAATCCATTCACAGTCTTGTAGCCATGTCAGTAAGTATAGTTTTCAGGCATAACTAACTAAGCAAGTGAAATGTGGTAGAAGGCAGAAGAAAATGTATCACATGAGATGTAAATCTACCCATGAGTGTTGTCCCATGAGGCTTATAATCAAATCAACCCCCACCTGAACAGAGATCAAGCTAGCACAGATAAAAATACTTTCAGTGTGTTATACTTGCATGGAATTTACTTAGTCAGTAAATTTGGTGCCATGCAAGGGTCTGTAGAGGTTGTGTTATGTCAGAGTAGATGTCTGTCCAGGAATGTTGGGAGGAATCTGGAGAAACCTAGAGAGAACACGTGTTACAGGGGAATAAGCACTGAAATTGAAGCTCCAGGAATTGGGTCTTACTCCCAGACTTCCTTGCCTCATGGAAAATTTGCCAGTCCTTGATTAGGGCTTTTATCAGTCAAATAAAGATAATACCCCCAGGTTTATTAGTAGGATTGACTGAAATATCCCGAGGAGGAATGTCTAACGGAATATTTGCCACATCCCAAGTGCACAATTCATGCTTTTAATGAAACTAAGTTTCTTCAGTTGTAAAGTCAATAACAAATGCTTTGATATTCCAAGGGTGTCATAAGGGCAAATGAGATAAGTTACCAAAGAAGCAAAGGGTATTATTATCATCAATAAAGGAAAGTGGCATGAATGCCAATCTGAATTCATCATCTTTTTTTTGTTGTTGTTAGTGGGCTATATTCATAAAATAACACTGCTCTGTGGAATACCTCTCTTCCTTTAGTCCTTAGAAAAGTCAGGGATGGGGAAAGAAAAAAATGATAGTATGCAATTTTTTTGTCTTGATGAAATAACAATTATAGTGATAGGATATTTTAAGTGCTATAAACACATGAGCACACATATTTTTTCTTTGAATGTGTTGCAGAAAATATTGTTTATAGTGAATTTTGGACCAGCCCATGGACCAACATTCTGTGAAATGTTGACTGACCATGGTTTTTTTCCTCCAAGTTTACAGCAGTTGGTTCACAGCATAAACCCATGCTTTGCATGCTCTGCCTGCTCTGCCTCTTATCCCCTCTGCCCACCTTTTAATGGACCTGCAAGTTTGATGACCAGTTCCCAGTGCACTGACAATTTTCCACTTTAGCTGCCTGTTCTTACTGCTTCTCCACCCAAGGGCTTTCTTGCTCAGCCTGCTTGATGGGAGTAAGCCTAGGGTCTCTGAGGCTTAACTACCCCAGGGCCTATCCTCAACCAATGATAGTTGAGAGGTGGTGAGTAAATATTTCATCTTATTTTGTCCTTTGATAGATTAATTAAAAAACATATTCCATTGTTTCTCAGGGTGTCTCTCATAATTTGACCCCCAGTTGCCCACCGTGACAACTTTCTCATTCCCATTATGGCTCAGCAGGTTATAAACCCGACTATTATGCATGAGGTCACGGGTTCAATCCCTGGCCTTGCTCAGTGGGTTGGGCATCTAGCGTTGCCCTGAACTGTGGTGGTCTTAGATGTGGCTTGGATCCCAAATTGATATAGATGTGGTGCAGGCTGGCAGCTTCAGCTCCAATTCGACCCCTAGCATGGGAACTTCCATATGCTGCAGGTGCAGCCCTAAGAAGCAAACAAACAAACAACACCCCCCCAAAAAAAACCCTTTTAGTAGATTTTCTCCTTGCCTGTCTCACTTTCTCTAACTTCTTTCATATACTTAGAATCATCTCTTGAAGGAAAAAGACCAAAGTCAAAGATATATTCTCTAGGAAAGAAAGTATGATCTGTTTAGAATATCAATATTTTGCCTTTAAATTCCATTTGAACATCAGGCTACACCAATACCTACTAACTCCTGAGGGTCACTTACTTTAAAAGCAATGAGTTGAAAAGATGAAGTAATTTAACTTGACAGATGACTTTGTGCCTACATGCCCTTTATCATCTTTTGATACCTAGTTGCCTATATTGAAGGTATTAAGTTTAACTTGCTAAGTAAAGCCTAGAAGGAGTTATATTTCACTAGAGTGAGTTACCAGTGCCCTCCCCCCAGCCTCTTGGAGTGCTTCCAACAGATGCTAAACTATGCAAACCATGAAATTAGCTATTTTAGATACTGAATTAGTAAGGAACCTAAGCTCAGTGAAGAAAAATAGCTATACTTGTTTAACCTACATCAGCACCACTAGATTCTAACACAGTGCCTGTACTTAATAAGTGTTCAATAAAATATTCTTGAATGAACACATAAGCAATCTTCATTTAGATGACTTTTACTATACTTATATTATTAAGACAGGAAAAATTTGGTATCTAAATTGTTATAGATCAAAAAAGAAAATACTACTGTACATTTATGATTCACCTTCACTATAAAGTTATAAAGCTTCCTGGCTCTTTTCTGGTCCATTTATATATTCACTTGTGGGAAGTTAGGAGTAAAAGAAAGCTGAAAGAATACAAGATATAAGAGTGGCCCCTAAAATAAATATTTCTCCATATAAATACTTGTCTAAGCTTACTACTGTCTATTATTTTAGTAAAGTTGGTGTGAAGGAATAATGGAACTTCAGATCAGAATCAACTTTGTAGTATATTCTTTATGCTATTTTTGGAAAAAAATAGGGAGCTCAGAAGAATGTCTACTTCACAGCAACTAAGTAACAGCTAATCAAACCACTGTAGATTAACATCTTTTTTAAAGGAGGTGAATATATTAATTGTTCATTTATGAGTGATGTACCCTGGAGCATTTTGGGTTTGACATTAGCCCCAATGTAGGATGAACTAATAAAGGGGAAAGAAGAACTTAACAATGAAGGCACACTTTGCATAATAATTGAATTTCTATAGGACTCTTATTCCTAGAATGTAGGAAATCAGTCCTGACTCAATCTTTTACATCTCCCCTCAGAAAAAAGTCTCATCCCATCAAGCCTCAAAATTTTTTTTAAATTTTTTTTTATAATTTTTTTTATTTTCCCACTGTACAGCAAGGGGGTCAGGTTATCCTTACATGTACAGCCACTATGGAGAACAGTTTGGAGATACCTTAGAAATCTATACATAGAACTTCCATATGACCCCGCAATCCCACTCTTGGGTATCTATCCGGACAAAACTCTACTTAAAAGAGACACGTGCACCCGCATGTTCATTGCAGCACTATTCACAATAGCCAGGACATGGAAACAACCCAAATGTCCATCGACAGATGATTGGCCTCAAAATTTTTGAAATGCTATCTACTAATACCTATGTAGTCATGATTCTGTGTTACAATATACCTCTAGAATTTGTACTTTCGATGTGATGATTGCTTTTACCCAGTTCACAGAAACCTTAAGTGTTACCATCAACATTTAATATATGAACTTCAGAGTGTGTTTGTGAAAAGTCATTCAATGTGTGAGATAATGCAAAGGAGAAATAGGACTTTGACCAGGCAGGTTATAGAGAGCAGAGGAAAACTCCTCCCATAAATGGAATATCCAATGATTTTGGCATTTTACTTGAAGAGTAAATTGGGCCTCATTACACCTTTTCAAAGAGGAAAAGTTGGTAAATTCTAATGTCTTTTGCAACTCTATAGTTTGGTGATTTTTTATGATTATTATAAAGTGAGTAGTTTATAGAAGAACAGAGCCTAAGATACTGCTTCTACTCTATCTTAAGTCAGGTTTCCTAGAAGCAGAGCTTAAGATAAAGATTCTTTAGCAAGTGATTTCCTGAAGAAGTATTCTCAGGAGAAACTTGATAATGTAGTGAGAGAAGTAAGATGGCAGAGGAAAGAGCTATGCAAAGATAGTTTCAGGAGAAGTCTAGTCTCAACCTGATCCTACAGGAAGCTCTGGAGCAAAAATTTTAACTCCAAGTTTTCCCCACCTTGAAGCAAGGATCCTGAGCTTTTACATCTCCCTATCAGTAAGATGTTGGCCAAAAACCACTTTGGGAAATGGAGGCATGGCCTCCTAGGCTTTTTTGGATGGGATGAATCTCTGGAGAAGGGGTATGAACTGTAGCAGCCAATATCACAGCAGCAATAGGACGGGTTGACTGGCACAGTAAAGGGAATCTGATGGGTTCCAACAGCATCTGTTACATGCTATTTCTTCTTTACTCTATCTACCTTATATATTAAAGTGGCATTACTAGGTTAAAAACATTCACATCATTTATCTCACTGAAGCTTGATAATTTTTCACATAATAAGCATTTTATAAATACACATAAAATACTGGTTAGTATGATTTACAAAAAGGAAAAGCTCATATAGCCATAAAATATCTTTATGACTATTTCATTTATATAGTATGAAATGTTTATTTGGTTAAAAAGTACAAAATGGAACTCAACAATTAAAGCTTCTTGGACAAAAAGTAACCCTGAATTTTCAATCAAGTGACCTTGTTCAAGGAATTCATATTACATTTAGAACTGACTGAATACCTGATAAGGATAGTTTATTAGAACTTAATACAACACACAGCACATGTAAGGCTGATAATTTTTGTTTAAAAAAATAAAAGTTTGTTATCTGTGGTAGAGATAATAAATTTTTACCTATAAAATGTTTCCTTCAAATGAATTACTATTTCAAATATGATATAGGGGTTTAATTCTTTAACATTCAGATAACTTGTTAAAAATAGCACAATTAACTTTTTAAGATGTTATTAGTAGCACATGCCTTATAATGAAGCAGGACTAAAGAAAACATTTTTAAAAAGGAAATTTAGCAGAGATCACAAGAGAATTGCAGACTTGAAGAAAACCAAGGTCAGGGCAGATGGATGTAGTAAAGACAAAAGCATTTGATTTCACTAGGTTGTTGAGGAGAGTCTTAAAGGATACTCTGGACTAATGATCCTTAATCTTTTTTCAGGTCATGGACCCCTCTGAGAATTTGATGAAAGTTATGAACTTTCTTCCCGAATGAGAAAAACACAGGAACACAAAATTTTGACATCAATTGGGGGTAATCATAGAATATTGAAACCCTTCCATGAATCACTACTATAAAAAGAAATGGAAATACATTTGAGACTACGAGGAAGAAATGACAATAAGAGGCCAGAAGGAAATTTTGGTTCTGAAAATGTATCTCCTTTTTCTTTCACTTAGAGAAAGGGCATCTAAGATTTAATGATGTTAATGAAGCTTAAATGAATAAGAAATACAGTTAAAAATATCTAATACAATATTCACAAAGATTTTTTGTGAGGAAAAGAAAGAAATTGCAGTTGGAGTTTCATTAGGAAGACCAAGGAACTATTTTATGACCAACTAGGCTGAAGGTAGATTTCTGAACTAACAAGAACTATCACAGTTTTTTCATAGCAAATTTTAACATTTCCTGTTTTGATTTTATAATGTTTATCAAATGAAATTCTGTTTAATTACTTACTTTCTTGACATCATTACAGCTTCTCTGTTAATTCAGGATGCAGTCTGACAAGAAGCCCTTCACAAACCAAATACTTCTCTACCTCTCCCACTTTTGATAAATATGAGAGGTTAATTTGATTTAGATTGATGCTGACTTTTATATATTCCAGCTCCATTTCTTAAAAATATTTTGCGGGGGGACCTCCAAGGTCCATCCCTTGCTTCTTCCTAAAACCTGTCTATTGTTTTGGCTTCAGAGAATCTGGATGTCTTCCATGTGTTTATAATGCACCACCATCTACTTTGTGTGTGGGGTTTTACTGACCTCTGCTCTCCAGCGAGGTCTTTAAACAGGTTTCTAGAAAAAGAATAGGCCATCCTAACAGTTTCAGTTCAAAATTTAAAAAATCATAACCTACTGTTAAAGTGCAATGTCCACATTTAGAGAAAATTTAGTTGCCTCAGATTTTCATTTCTACTTGAATTGCATGTAAGAGGAGCACTTAATCATTATGAGATTCACTTATATGCTCCACAGTGCTCACACACTCCCTGTGCAGATTAGGAGCCAGACTAATTCTTCTTTCCTCACAAATTATTAAAACAGGTAATGCACTTTTATTAATGTTAGAACCAACTGAAATAATTCTGGAAAATTAATGCTCCAAATGAATGCAATTTCAGAGCTCGCTGAGTACATTATAGGCTTATTATTCTTACTCTGTATGAGATGTTAGATTCAGCAGTTTTGATTTCTACAGAAAACTAGGAATAATTTCCCTGTCTCTTCTGAATGATAACCTGATGACCTGGCACTTTTCCTGAAATAAAAGGTATCGTTGTAGCTTGGGGTGCCATAATCTTTTAAGAGCTGTTCAGTTAAAGTATCAGAGGGCAGTGGAAGAGGATTTTGATTATTCAATTTTTTGACATAAGCCTGGAGATATAGCATGCATGTACCCCTTTTTTCTGTCTTTCTCTCACAAGCACACACACAAATGTGATGATATACATAGATGTATATGATAACAAGCACTTCATAAGGTATGAAGCATATCAATGGTAAAAGCAAAATAGACAATATCTGCATCTGCCTTCATGAAGATTATTTGCTAATGGATGAATCAAAGAACACATGCAGAGGGACTGTCATACTATAAGAGGCAAGACTCTCCCTAGGACTTAAAAGGAGCAAAGACAGAAGATATAGTAGCTTCATAATTTGGTAGTGCTAAAAGGCAAGAATGCCAACATGATGCTTATTGTCTTCCTCCATAAAGTGTGAGATGAGATCATATGCTCAGAGTTACGGAGAAGAGATTCAACCAAAGAGATTTAAACAGAGAGGAGAAAAGTTGAACTAGTGATTTTGGAAACTAGGAAACTATAAAGTTACTGGGCAATGCTAAGGATCTATTTTTAGGTTTGTGCTAATGAAGTTAAGGTGAAAACACCATTTTGTGTTTTTTTGGTTTTTTTTTGGGGGGGGGGTTGCAAAATTAAGTGCCTGAGTGCAAGAATGAAAAAGGCAAATGGATGATTTAAACAGAATAGAGGCTTTTCAAGGAAAAATACAGTGAAGTCAGATGAAGCAATGAACTGGAGGGTGTTTTCAAAGGAATACATAAAAAGAAGGACCAATGGGGTGTGGATAATCATGAAGGAAATTGATAAAAAGAGGAAGGGTGGATAAAAAACTATTGATAGAAACAGTGGACTGGAAATAATTGTTCTAGTGTGAGTATTAGAAGAACTTCAAAGGAAAGAAGGCTATCTTGAAGGAGTAGAAAGTAGAATGTTTGCTTTTTTTTTTTTTTTTTGTCTTTTTGTCTTTTCTAGGGCTGCACCCATGGCATACAGAGATTCCCAGGCTGGGGCTAATCAGAGCTGTAGCTGCAGGCCTACACCAGAGCCACAGCAACGCAAGATCTGAGCCATGTCTTTGACCTACACCACAGCTCACGGAAACGCCGCATCCCCAACCCGTTGAGCAAGGCCAGGGATCGAACCCACAAACTCATGGCTTCTAGTCAGATTCATTAACCACTGAGCCATGACAGGAACTCCGAATGTTTGCATTTTTGATGTTGAAGTTAGCATAAGTTTTGAGGACTTAGTTTAGGCTGATATGAAATGGATGAACAGGTCAGTGGTGATGGGGACAAGTCAAAGAATTCAGAGAGTTTCTGACTGCATGGATGTTAAAATTGCCAAGAATAATAATAGCAGTTTGAATGGAGAAAGAATATAAACCAGATGATAAATTCTGCAGTGAATGAGAGTTACCAAGATATCTAAAGTAGTAGCACCAAGATGGCAGAGAAGACCTTACAGTGAGCGTCCCCTCAAAGAAACAACTTTTTTCTAAACAAAAGTGTAGGAGGAACAGAATAATCTGTAATTGCAAATCGAGAGAATGGGGAGATACCTGTCCTTAAATGCTGGAAGAGGGCAATATGGCTTTGTTTTAAAGGAATTTAGTGATCTACATGTCCTGAAGACAGCCAAGTTTCAGTAAAGGCAAATAGGTAACATAGGGAATCAACCTAAGGAGGATGTTTTAGCTGTACTAAAAGTGTGTGTGTGTACACATGTATATAAATATACGTGGCCTTTTCATCATGGCTAAATCCTTTTGGTTTTCAAGAATTTGTTAAATAATAATACTATTTCACTAATGAAAAATTTTACTTCTTGAATACATTAGCATAAGTTTCAATTAAGAATCATCAGGCATATTTAGAGACAGACCATGATTTTTAATCTTTTAGGGTCTGACAATAAAAACCAAAGCAAATAATAACCTAGGTCCCAAAAAAACTTTTTTAAAAATTGTGCTTATTTATCTCCAAAGTGGAATCCTTTGCATCTTCACTGATAGAGACCAGTGGATTTCAAACTGAGCACCAAGCACTTAGGGTCACTCTGGAAGGGTGAGATGAAATATCATACAAGTTGATCTTGGGATCTACTTCCCTATTTCTTTCATATATGAGTTTTAAAGTTTTAAGAATGGTTTACTCTTTAAAAAAAGAAATTTGGAAATCTTAGTTTAGAGTGATGAGTCTCAGAAGATGCTACTAATCTGTATAGAATGTGAAGTCCAGCCTTTATTGTCTTTTACCTGGGGCTGACACACTTCATGTCTCATCTCTGTAATTTCTTTTCTTTTTAATATTTATTTATTCATTTATTTAGGTCACACCCATGGCACATGGAAGTTTCTGGGCCACAGTTGCGGCAATGCTGGATCCTTAACCCAGTGTGCCAGGCTGGAAATTGAACCACCACTCAGCAGTGACCCAAGCTGCTGCAGAGACAATGCTGGATTCTTAACCTGTTGCACCACAGCAGGAAATCCTGTAATTTCTTTTAAAATAAACATAAAAATACAATACTTGCCCAGGGTTACTGAGATGTATAATGAGATAGTACATGGAAAAGTTCTTTGTTTGATATATATGCAATGAAATTTAGTCATAATTACTGTCGAGGAAAAAGGCTTTCATTCACTGATGAATAAGTTGGTGGTCTCTTAGAGATCTGGACATAATGAGGGCCAGGGATGAAGCACAATATTTGGTCCATTCTCTGAGACCTTTTTATTTATTGGATACAGGGTAGAAATAATTCTGAAATAAAATTTCTCCAAAAAAACCATAACTTTATAAAGTGTGATTTAATGCTGTGTCTGGCTTTAGTCAAATATCCATATATGCACAGGGAGCTATATTCAATATATTGTAATAACATATACGGGAAAAGAATCTGAAAAAGAATATATTCTGAATCACTTCACTGTACACCTGAAACTAATACAACACTGTAAATCAACTACACTTGAAAAAATTTTTTAAAAAACCCTCAGAGGAAAAACCCCAACCCCCAGAATCCCAAACATTCACATATGAAACAGTGAAATGAGGACCATGTACACTTTTTCTAGATCCATTACTGGAAATAATATCTATTATGTTGCTCAATATTCCTGGTATAAGAACTTATTATAGTTCTTTCAGTGTTAGGGAAAAATTTTGCTCCTTGCAAAAAAAGGGTATGTATCTTTGGATCAGATTATATATTCTACTGTGTTTTGCTTTTTGCTTTAGCTGCTTGCAAATTTAAAACACAATCTAATGCTCTATCACAATATTTATATTAGCCTAGGGATTTAATACTATAAATCTGTCTTCAACACATGCACATACTTTCAGGCACATGCACATCATAGGCACAAAAACATACAATTTCATTATTGCTTTCAAGGAATACAATAAAAATCTCACTTATTTTCAGTCATCTCCCATTATGTGAAAATAAAATTCATTTATATATTAATTAGACCTATTATACATTTTAATTTTTCTACAAGCAAGGATAACTACGTTAGGTGTGTATGTAATTTATAATTTATCAAGACACAATTTACTGAGCTATTTAATATAATTGTTGCATATTAACTTATTTGTCCATAAAAATATATATTGAATCTCAACTATATGTGTGGATATGCATGTAGATGTGTGTGTGTTAAGATTAAGACTTGGCACGTGAAGCCTCAAGCCTTTTCTTTTTATTGTTAGAAAAAGCCATTTAAGCCATAGTTTACTGACCCTTCTTTTTTTATTTTTTTCTATTTTTATTTATTTAATTTTCCCAATACATTTTTTTCTACTGTACAGCATGGTGGCCCAGTTATACATACATGTATACATTCTTTTTTCTCCTATTATCATGCTCCATCATAAGTGACTAGACATAGTTCCCAGTGCTACACAACAGGATTTCACTGCTAATCCATTCCAAAGGCAATAGTCTGCATCTATTAACCCCAAGCTCCCCATCCATCCCACTCCCTCCCCCTCCCCCTTGGCAACCACAAGTCTACTCTCCAAGTCCATGATTTTCTTTTCTGTGGAAAGGTTCCTTTGTGCCATATATTAGATTCCAGATATAAGTGATATCATATGGTATTTGTCTTTCTCTTTCTGACTTACTTCACTAAGGATGAGAGTCTATTTCCATCCATGTTGCTGCAAATGGCATTATTGTGTTCTTTTTTATGGCTGAGTAGTATTCCATTATGTATATATACCACATCTTCCTAATCCAATCATCTGTCGATGGACACTGACCCTTCTTAAAGAGCACATATGATGGATGTACTCTGATGTAGGCCAGCAGCTACCGTTCCGATTTGACCCGTAGCCTGGGAACCTCCATATGCCATGGGTGTAGCCCTAAAAAGACAAAAGATAAGAAGGAAAGAAAGAGAGAGAAAGAGAGAGGGAAGGAAGGAAGGAAGGAAGGAAGGAAGGAAGAAAGGAAGGAAGGAAGGAAGGAAGGAAGGAAAGAAAGAAAGAAAGAAAGAAAGAAAGAAAGAAAGAAAGAAAGAAAGAAAGGAAGGAAGGAAGGAGGGAAAGAAGGAGGGAAGGAAGGAAGAAAGAAAGAGAAAGAAAGATGGAAGGAAGGAAGGAAGGAAGGAAGGAGGGAAGGAAGGAAGAAAGAAAGAGAAAGAAAGATGGAAGGAAGGAAGGAAAGAAAGAAAGGAAGGATGGAAGGAAGGAAGGAAGGAAGGAAATAGCCAAACTCATTTATTTACATATAACTACTTTTTCAGTACAATAACAGATAGCTGTGACACAGACTTTATGGCCCACAAACCCTAAAATATGTACAATCATATTCTCTACAGAAGAGTTTTGCTAAGCCCTGGTCTATAGGCATTTGTTGGTGTAAATGTATTTTCATTCCTAGGAGCAATGAAAAACAACTCTTTGTACCTTGATTAGGCAATAACTGCTGGGCCTTAGTCTTTATCTCACATGTTCAGGACTGAATAAGTGTTTTTTATTGACCAAATGCCATGTTGGTGGAGTGTGGTCCTGCATCTAGTTTCCCCAGGGTTGCACTGGGAAGGGCACTTACTGAGGGATTAATTACAGAGGCACTGTCTGAAGTATGCAAGAGTGCTTTGATATAGCTGGTAAAAACAACAGCAATGAAAGTAGCTACTAATTTTGAGCACATACCATATGTTAGGTGCTGTTCTAAATGCTACCCAACCCGGATTTATTCAAGGCTCAGAATAGTCAGATGAGGTATCTAATAGTATTTGGAACTACTCAAAATAGTTGGATGGCATATTTAGTAGTATGTCTCATTTAGGAGATGAGACAAGGGAAGCTCAAGGAGATTCTGTACCTTGCCCATAGTTATGCAGCCAGTTTGTGGTAGAAGTAAGATTCAAACTTGAATATTTTTTAACTTCGAAACTCAAGCTCTCACCTACTAAGTTATACTGTGTGTCTGTGTGATCTCAGTGGGACCTCTCCCAGACTCTCTGAATAGTGTCTATCACGTTGTTACAATTATCATCATCATTTACTCCCTATAGCTGTAAATGAAGTACCTAGCACAGTGTTTCTCAACAAAATGGCTCAGAGGGAATGAATAAAGAACATTTTCTAGGGTACATGGGCTGGACCAGACTGAAGGAGGAGTACCTCCCTACCCACATCGCCTTGGAAAGGAAAGAAGGGACTGGTAAGAAAATGTCTACTCATAAATCATGCAGTTGGAAGCTATTCTCTGTATTAATTACCATAATGTTATTTATTCTTATGTCCACAATTCTTCTGCTGATTCAATAGAGTTCCAGAAGATGAAAATAAACTTGTCATAATAATGAATATTTTAGTCAGCTTTATATTGGAATTATAAACTATTCCCAACTGTATTTTATCTCAGAGTAATTTGCATATGCAACCAGAACACAGTAGCCTGATCAATTATATTCTTACACAAAGAAAATTTTCAGTTTAAAAACTTATTTCTAAATGTCATCATTATAAGATTACATACTCAATATGAGTTTCAGTATTTTCTCATGCATTGGTAAAAAATAAGAAACAATTGTACATATATATATTTAAGTAAATTCACAAATTTATATTGAATCATTAAGGAATATATAAGCCAATATGCCAAATCCTTTTAATTTTTTTTGGCTTTTTGTCTTTTAGGGCTGCACCTGTGGCACATGGAAGTTCCCAGGCTAGGGGTCCAATAGGAGCTGTAGCCGCCGACCTAGGCCAGAGCCACAGCAACTCAGGGTCAGAGCCGTGTCTGTGACCTACATCACAGCTCACGGCAACACCAGACCCTTAACCCATTGAGTGAGGCCAGGGATCAAACCTGCGTCCTCATGGATGCTAGTCAGGTTCATTAACCACTGAGCCACGATGGGAACTCCTGCCAAATCCTTTCAAACTCATTCTATAAATGATACACATCTGGTTCAATAAAACCTTATTTTCTATGAAAAGAATTTAAATCATATTTGAGCCATTCATTTTAGAGACAGCATACTTTTTTCATATGATTCCTAGCTATTACAAAATGGTTCTAATATGGTTGGAAAATAACCATCAGTGTCTTTTCTCCAGGAGCTCAGTCTAAGCTGGTAATTAGAAAAAATGTAGCAAATAAGAAATATTATGAAATAAACAGATTATAGTAAAAAAAAAAATAGACCTTGTAGTCATATCTATGGAAAATAGTTTTTTCCCCAAATCTGTCCCCTCCAGATGGATAGAATATGAACAAATACTTCTTGTTTGACTAGTACACACTTATGTCCCCAGAACAAATTCTGCAAACGTAATATATATATAACCTTAAAATGTTTATCATCTGAAGCATATGTTATATAAAAAATAATGTTTCCTACCTTTATTTTAAATGGTAAGGGAATCTCTCTTAATATTCTGAATTGCAAGTAATATTACATTTCCAAATACTAATGTTAATATGCTCTAATAATAGACATTAATCCTATTTTATACAGTAAAATATAAGCACCAATAAGAAAAATTAAGGACACTTACAAGCATTATAAATCCACTGTCTATAATTTTCGGAGTTATTAAGAATACCTTGCAGTTTATTTTTGTTTTAAGCAATATGAAAATTTGTGCAATGTTTCCATTAGCATTTTTGTGCTAGAATCACTGCATCTAATTTTGAGAATAATTTTTTAAAAAAAATACAAGCCAATCCCATACTCTCGTTGGTTTTTACAAATAGCCTTAATAAAAAAAAGTCACCTGAAGAGTGACTCGCCTATGGAAAATCAGCTAAAATACTGCAGAGAAAAAAGCAGCATGTAATGGGCAAAACAAAGCTAAATCGAGGACACTGGCTTCTGATTTCACATAAACAAATGGCTGAAGCTAGATCCAGCTGCACATGTTTTGTTAGGCAAAGCGAACACAAACATGGGGAATATTTTTTTGTCCTTGTGTAATTAATACATTCTAAATAAATTTGAACAAAGTGAAACAAACAAAACATTTTTGAGTCAAGAAGAGATTTTTTTTTTGTGGTGGTATGGAGGACTCAAGGCAGGTGGCTTCATGTCTGCCACAAGCTCTGAAACAAAAAAAAAAAGCACCTAGTGACTGGATACTGAAAAATGGTGGCACGCAGAACTGAGGCATAACGCAGACCACAAATTGACCATGCTCAATAAAATTCTTAGATTCTTTACAGAAACTGTATTCCAATCTGGATTACCATTTACCATCCCTACTCCTTTTCTCAGCCAAAACAATAAAAAGGCCACATCATGCTTATTGATGACCTCACGTTATAATATTTATTATTAGTACCAGCTAGTCCCCCAATTATCTGACCTTAAGACTTGCATCATGTTAGACTTCTCCTTTCCTTCATATCCTTTCAATCATTAAAATGTAACACTTTTCCTTAAAGGGGTTATGGCAGTAGAGATTAGAGTTTAACTGGAGAGTCTTTGGAGGGAGAAGTGTATCATCTGCATCTGGGTTGAATCTCTTAGTAACAGTATGACCTTGCTAGACATCATTAGTAAACATCAACATTCTCATATGTAGAGTTGGGATAGCAATACCTATGGCCCAGGACTGTTGCCAGTGTTAAATAAAATACTGTTTTGTCAATGGTGCAGACACTGGGAAAAAAAAATATGAAGTGATAAACATACTAAAGATATACTTACTCCTTCCCTCCCAATCTGCTCCTAGCTTCTACACCCTCCCCACACACATCTGGATAGCATTTTGTACTGCACTATTACTGTCTACAATGAGTTAAATAGTAAATTCCCCCAGTTCATGTCCACTCAGAACCTACAAATGTGACCTCGCTTGGAAATAGAGTTTTTTCAGATAGAATTAGTTTAAATTATGATGACATCATAATGGATTAGGATGGGTCCAATATGACTGGTGTCCTTATAAAAAGAAATTTTGGACATGGAGACATGGAGTGGAGAATGTCATTTTAAGATGGTGCCAGATGTGGGATGTTGCATCTACAAGCCAAGGAGCATCAGGGATTGCCAGCAACCACCAGATGCTAGGAGAAAAGCATGGGACACATCCTTCAGAAAGAATACTGCCTTACTGAAAAAAAAATTTAAGACTTCTAGCTTCCAGAACTGTGACATAAAATGTGCCACTACTGTGCCACACTACTGTATATTGCCAGACCTACTGTATATTGCCAGACCTACTACAAAGCAACAATCATCAAAACCATATGGTACTGGAACAAAGACAGAAATACAGATCAGTGGAACAGGATAGAAAGCCCAGAATTCAACCCATGCACCTACAGCCAACTAATCTATGACAAAGGAGGCAAGAATATACAATAGAGAAAGGACAGCTTGTTCAATAAGTGGTGCTGGGAAAACTGGACAGCCACAGGGAAAAGAAGGAAATTAGAATACTCCCTAACACCATACACAAAAATAAACTCCAAATGGCTTAAAGACCTAGATAGAAGACCAGACACTATAAAACTCTTAGAGGAAAACATAGGCCGAACACTCTCTGACATAAACGGCAGCAACATCTTCTCAGATCCACCTCTTAGAGTAACGATGGTAAAAGCAAAAATAAACAAATGGGACCTAATCAAACTTAAAAGTTTCTGCGCAGAAAAGGAAACCCTAAACAAAACGAAAAGACAACCCACAGAATGGGAGAAAATCTTTGCAAATGAATCGACTGACAAGGGATTCATCTCCAAAATTTATAAACACCTTCTGCAGCTCCATACCAAAAAAAACAAACAACCCCAACCAAAAATGGGCAGAAGGTCTAAACAGACAGTTCTCCAAAGAAGACATACAAATGGCCAAAAAACACATGAAAAGATGTTCAGCATCACTCATTAGTAGAGAAATGCAAATCAAAACCAATATGAGGTACCATCTTACACCAGCCAGAATGGCCATCATCCAAAAGTCTACAAACAATAAGTGCCAGAGAGGGGATGGAGAAAAAGGAACCCTAGCACACTGTTGGTGGGAGTGTCTATTGGTGCAACCCCTGTGGAAAACAGTATGGAGAGTCCTCAGAAAACTAAAAATAGAACTACCATTTGATCCAGCAATCCCACTCCTGGGCATCTACCCAGAGAAAACCACGACTCACAAAGACACATGTACTCCAGTGTTCATTGCAGCACTCTTTGCAATAGCCAAGACATCAAAACAACCTAAATGTCCATCGACAGAGGAGTGGATCACGAAGAAGTGGTACATATACACAATGGAATATTACTCAGCCATTAAAAGGAATGAAATACCAGCATTTTTAGCAACATGGATGGACCTAGAAATTATCATGCTAGGTGAAGTCAGCCATACAATGAGACACCAACATCAAATGCTTTCACTGACATGTGGCATCTGAAAAAAGGACAGACTGAACTTCTTTGTAGAACAGATACTGACTCACAGACATTGAAAAACATATGGTCTCTGGAGGAGACAGTTTTGGGGGTGGGGGGATGTGCTTGGGTTATGGGATGGAAATCCTGTGAATGATCATTATACAACTGCAGATGTGATAAATTCATTTGAGTAATAAAAATAAATTAAAAAATAAAATAAAATGAAATCACTAGAAGAAATAAAAAATAAAATATACTGTTGAATTTCATTTGCTAACATATGTTGAGGATTTTTAGATCTATGTTTGTCAGAAATGCTGGTCTTTGTTTTGGGTTTTTTTTTTTTTTTTGCTTTTGACTCTTTTTCTGTTATCAATGCAGTACTGGTGTCATAAAGTGAAATGGTAGTATTTCCTCCTCATATTTTCTCAAAGGGATTGTGTCAAAGTGGTATTAATTCTTCTTTAATTATTTGGTAGAATTCCTTGATAAAATAACTGAGGCTTAACATATCTTTTTCAGGAGGTTTTAAATTATGAAGTAATTTTCTTTATTGGTTTCTGGACTACTCAAACTTATTTCATCTGAAGTAAGTTTGGGTTGGGGTATATTTTAAAGTCAGAAATTTTACTACCTTTGTGCTTTCTTTTATAGCTTTGATCTATCACTGCTTCTACTTTTTCTCCTGTCAATTGGGGTAATTTATGCTTTCTTAGAAAATGTATTAATCCAATCCCATTTGTTTTCCATTTTCCAGCTTCCTCCAAATTTTTTTTTTGTCCAGTAGTGATCATTACTTAAACCCCTATAACTTTAAAGGCATGTGTGTATGAATATGAATATATGAAGAGATATACTATGCTCTTGGATTGGAAGATATACATACATATCACTAGTGGCATATGTTTTATATATTTTGTTTCAGTGTAGGATTTTTAATGAGTAAAAAGGTAGCTTAATTAGCCTAGTATGCTATTTGATAAAATACTCTCTATACTTATTGTTTTCTCAGTATGACCTATTCTTCTGAAACTATTTCAAAAATAGAGGAAGAAGGAATACTCCCAGGCTCATTCTATGAGGCCACCGTTACCCTGATACCAAAACTAGACAAGGATATCACAAAAAAAGAAAATTACAGACCAATATCACTGATGAACATAGACGCAAAAATCCTCAACAAAATACTAGCAAACTGAATCCAAATATATATTAAAAGGATCACACACCATGATCAAATGGGATCTATCTCAGGGATGCAAAGATTCTTCAATATTCACAAATTAATCAATGTGGTACACCATATCAACAAACTGAAGAATAAAAACCATATGATCATATCAATAGTTGCAGAAAAGGCTTTTAACAAAATTCAACAGCTGATTCTGATAAAAACTCTCCAGAGAATGAGCATAGAGGGAACCTAACTCAATATAATAAAAACCATGTATGAAAAACCCACAGCTAGCATCATTCTCAATGGTGAAAAATTAAAAACATTTCCACTAAGATCAGGAACCCACAGCTAACATCATCTCAATGGTGAAAAGCTAAAAGCATTTCTGCTAAGATCAGGAACAAGATGAGGATGTCTACTTTCACCACATTATTATATATTTTTATATTATTAATTATTATTAATTATAATTATATTATTCAACATAGTTTTGGAAGTCCTAGACACAGCAATCAGAGAAGAAAAAGAAATAAAAGGAATCCAAATTGGAAAAGAAATAAAACTATCACTGTTTGCAGATGACATGACACTATATCTAGAAAACCCTAAAGCTAGCACCAGTAAACTCCTCAAACTCATTAATGAATTTGGCAAAGTTGCAGGCTACAAAATTATTACACAGAAATCAACTGCATTTCTATATGCTATCAACAAAAGATCAGACAGAGAAATCAGAGGAACCATCCCATTTACAATCACATCTAAAAGAATAAAATACCTAGGAATAAACCTACTTAAAGAGACAAAAGACCTATACTGTAATAGGTTGATGAAAGAAATCAAAGACAACACAAAGAGATGGAAAGATATACCATGCTCTTGGATTGGAAGTATCAGTATTGTCAAAATGACTATACTACCCAAGCAAATCCACAGATTTAATGCAATCCCTATCAAATTACCAAGGACATTCTTCACAAAACCAGAACAGAATATTTTAAAATTGTATGGAAACATAAGAGACCCTGAATAGCCAAGGCAATATTGAAAAAGAAAAACAAAAATGGAGGAATCAAGCTTCCTGACTTTAGACAATACTACAAGTCTACAGTCATCAAGACAATAAGGCACTGGCACAAAAACAGAAATATGGATCAATAGAACAGGATAGAAAGCCCAGAAATTAATCCCAGCATCTATGGTCAACTAATCTATGACAAAGGATGCAAGAACATATAATGGAAGAAAGACAGTCCCTTCAATAAACAGTGCTAGGAAAATTGGAAAACTACATGTAAAAGAATGAAAGTAGAACACTATCTAACACCATACACAAAAATAAACTCAGAATGGATTAAAGACCTAAATATAAGGCCAGATACTATAAAACTCCTAGATGAAAACATAGATAGAATGCTCTTTGACATAAATCACAGCAACATCTTGTTTGATCCACCTGCTATAATGACAACAATAAAGACACAAATTAACCAGTGGGACCTAATTAAACTCAAAAGCTTTTTGCACACCAAGGGAAACCATTAAAAAATGAAAAGACAACCCAAAGTATGGGAGAAAATCTTTGCAAACCATGCAACAGATAAGAGTCTAATCTCCAAAATATACAAACAACTCATGCAACTCAACAACAAAAAAATTAACAACCCAAGTGAAAAATGGGCAGAAGACCTAAACAAACATTTCTCCAAAGAAGACAGACAGATGGCCAACAGGCATATGAAAAAATGCTCAACATCAATAATTATTAGAGAAATGCAAATCAAAACTACAGTGAGGTACCACCCCACACCAGTCAGAATGACCATCATTAACAAGTCAACAAATAACTGCTGAGGGTGTGTGAAGAAAAAGGTACCCTCTTTCAGTGTTGGTGGGCATGTGAATTGGTACAACCACTATGGAAAACAGTATGGAGATACCTCAGAAAACTAAATATAGAACTACCATATGATCCAACAATCCCACTCCTGGGCATCTATCCAGACAAAAGTTTCACTGAAAAAGATATATGCATCTCTATGTTCACTGCAGTCACAATAGCCAAGACACGGAAACAACCTAAACACACATCTACAGATGAATGGAATAAGAAGATGTGGTACATATATACAATGGAATATTACTCAGCCATAAAAAGACAAACTAATGCCATTTGCAGCAACATAGATGGAACTAGAGATTCTCTTTATAAGTAAGCCAGAAAGAAAAAGACAAATAGCATATGATATCACTTATTTGTGGAATCTAAAATATGGAACAGATGATCCTATCAAAAAGAAAAACTGAAACAGATCATGGCAAAGGAGAGCAGACTTGGGGTTCCTGGAGAGAAGGGGGAGGGAGTGGGATGGATGGGCATTTGGGGTTTTTTTTTTTTTTTTGGATGCAAAGTTTTAGGTTTGGAATGGGGGGCAGTGGGGCCCTACTGTACAGCAAAGGGAACTATGTGTGATTGAGTCACTTTGCTGTACAACAGAACTTGAAGAAACATTGTAAATCAACAATAATAAAATTTTTAAATGCTACTCTAGTTTTTTAATAGCATTTATTTATTAATACATTTTTATTATTAGAGAAAATTTCAACAGTCCAAGCAAGTCCTAATTTAAATTATCAAAAAGTATAACTTTGAGAAGTTAAAAAGATAAATATTAAGAAATAAACAGTGAAACACAACTATTAATAATTATAATAGTTTATCTCCACCTTTATCTGTTCTAAACATGTATAAGCTGTAGTAAACAAAGATAATGGAACCAACATCATAGGAATGCTTAGAGTAGCAGGTAAAACCAATACTTCCAATACATTTTAAATTAACAAGGCTCTAATGAAATAAAAACCTGCCTAGACTAAGAACGTGATAGAACAGTTTTTCAGAGCACACACATTAGGCTGCTATTAAAGTCCTTAATTCTTTTAATATTTACAGCTGTTGAAGCATTAAGCATCCCAGTGAATAAAACAGCATTATTTAGCTCCCCAAACAGTCACCTTCAACAAGAAAACAAATCAGTCCAACTTAATAGAAATTAGTAGTTCTGTTTCATAAACGTAACAGGGAAACCTTTTACTGGGTTTGTTCTAATTGACATTTATGATTATAATTCCGCCAGAGAAACTCTTTGGTTATAATATTATGAAATGCTTCAGGGTCTAGAGGTATGGTAGAATTAACAAATGCTCTAAAAACTAATTGGTTTTGAACATTTCTGGTTCAATAATTATTCAGTGGAGACCCATGGCCACATGAGTTGACCTCCCTGAAACTTGGGAAATGGGATTGTAAATGTGAAATGGGATTGTAAAAATACCTGACCTTATTGGATTATGGTGAGCATTTGGTGAGAAAACATTTCATTTGTGGTGAATACATTTCTCATCTAGTGCCTGTCTAACCTTGGTAAGGGGAGAAGGAGAAATAGAGGAGAGAAAAATTGAAATTGAGTCAGGTTGTTTATAGGACTTGTTTATCAGCTTGTTTATAAGACTCTCCCTCCTTCAGATGGTTTCTCTCATACATAGGAAAAAGAAGTGTTCAGATAATAACACACTACTTTGAATCTAAGGTGACAGCAATCATAAAATATTCCCCAGTTTTAGAGAAGCCAAAATGTGATAAAATATTCATCTTAGAATTGATGATTTTTGGTAATACAATAGTCCCTCCATTATCCACGTGGGAAACATTCCAAGTAGATGCCTGTAACCAGGGATAGTTGTAGCTCCATATATGTATGTTTTTTCCTATACATACATACTTATTATAAAGTTTAATTCAAATTTGGCACAGTAGGAGATTAAAAATAATAATAATGAGATTTACTAGCGATATACTATAATGTACTACAGTATAACAGTATAACTTAATACTGTAAGTGTTAGAGAGTGCTATAATAAGTTATGTGAACGTGGTCTCTCTCTGTCTACCTACCTACCTACCTACCTATCTTTTTACGGCCACAATTGCAGCATATGGAAATGCCTGGTTAGGGGTCAAAACGTAGCTGTAGCTGAGGCCTACACCTCGGTCATAGCAATGCTGGATCCAAGCCACACCTGTGACCTACAATGCAGCTTGTGGCAATGCTGGATCTTTAACTCACTGGGCAAGGCCGGGGATAGGACCTGCATCCTCACAAACACTATGTCAGGTTCTTAACGTGCTGAGCCACAATGGGAATTCCCAATAAGTATTTATTGAACAAATGAATACTCTATGCTTCAACTAGTGCTCAAAATGATAAAATATCCAACACATTTTTGTAAATAATGAAAGTTAATTACAACTTGTCTGTATAAGTACATATAAATATCTATAAATCCTTTTACACATTTTCATATATGCATCCTGTGTTATCACCCCTTCAAATGTATTTTAAGTCTTCTGTGCCCTTGCCTGCATCATTTGTTTATCTCTGTCTGGAACTTGCCAAATGCACCCTTCAATCTACTGCACACGTTACCTGTAGCCAGATTCTACTGGGTCCACTTTCACATTTGTCTACACTATTGCTTATCAAGCTTTAATATGTACCTGCAGATTTATTTCAAAACATAGAGCCTGACTGATAGCTCTGGAGTGAAGCCTATGATGTCCACCTTTCTACCAAATTCCCAGGGGGATGTTGGTGTTGCTGGTACATAACTCACTGTGTTAACAGTTGTTTTTCTCGGTTATCTTCACTAGACAAGGAAATCCTCCAATGTTATCTTTTATAGAAGTTATCATAAGCAATAACTTTATTTAGGACATTAATCTGGGGTATTAGAAGGGACACTACACTGGGAGTTAAGAAATCTGGGATCATTTTTGCCTGTTTTTTGGCCACTATGAAAATTTACTTGTGGAACTAAACATGAAATGGACTAATCAAAGTACATGATGTGTAAGTGGTATTGAAAAATACAGTTCAGATTTTATTTTCTTTTCTCTAGTTTCAAATGTATCATAGCTATCAGACATGTAATCATTAGAAAAATATACATATTGCATAATATAAATTCATCTCCTACAATTTCTAATGCAATATTATGATTATTTTATTCTTTTTGCATGTAAATCTTTTGTTTTCTGACAAATTCAGTTCTAGTCTAAGATTCTGTTCACATGTTATTACTTCCACACGCAAATGCTTCAGTGTATTCTTTTTTCTTATTTTTTGAAATGTAGTTGATGTAGGAATTCTCATTGTGGCTCAGTAGTAACAAACCCGACTAGTATCCATGAGGACATGGGTTTGATCCCTTGCTCAGCTCAGTGGGTTAAGGATCTGGCATTGCCATGAGCTGTGGCGTAGGTCACAGATGAGATTTGGATCTGGCTGCTGCTGTGGCAGTGGTATAGGCCGGGAGCTGCAACTCCGATTCAACCCCTAGCCTGGGAACTTCTACATGCTGCACATGCAGCTCTAAAAAGACAAAAAAAAAAAAAAAAGAAATATAGTTGATTTACAATGTTGTGTTAATTTTTACTGTGCAGTAAAGTGATATATATTCTTTTTCATATTTTTTCCCCTATAGTTTATCACAGGATATTGAATATAATTTCCTGCGTTATACAGGACATTTTTGTTTATCCATTTCATATATAATGGTTTGCATCTGCTAATCCCAACTCCCTATCCTCCCCTTCCCCACCCCCTTGGCAACCACAAGTCTGTTCTTTATATGTGTGAGTCTGTTCCTGTTTCATAGATAAAGTTCATTTGGGTTATATAAGATTCCACATATAAATTATATCATATGTTATTTGTCTTTTTCTGACTTCACTTAGTATGATAATCTCCAGGTCCATTCATGTTGCTGCAAATGGCATTATTTCGTACTTTCTTATGGCTGAGTAGTAGTCCACTGTGTATATGTTCCACATCTTCTTATTCATTCATCTGTCAACAGATATTAGGTTGTTTCCATGTCTTGGGTACTGTAAATAGTGCTGCTTTGAACATCAGGGTTCAAGGATCTTTTAAAAATAGAGTTTTAGTCTTTTCTGAATATATGAGGAGTGGGGTTGCTGGATCATATGGTAGCTCTATTTTTAGTTTTTGAAGGAACCTCCATTCTGTTCTCCATAGTAGCTATACCAATTTATGTTCCCATCAATAGTGTCAGAGGGTTCCTTTTTCTACACACCCTCTCCAGCATCTATTACTTCTAGACTTTTTGATGATGGCCATTCCGACTGGTTGGAGATGACACCTCACTGTAGTTTAATTTGCATTTCTCTAATAATTTGTAATGTCAAGCATCTTTTCATGTACCTGTTGGCCAATTTTGTATTTTCTTTCCAGAAATGTCTATTTAGGTCTTCTGCCCATTTTCTGATCGGTCTGTTTATTTTTTGGATATTGAGTTGTATGAAGTGTTTATATATTTCTGATACTAAGTCCCTGTCAGTCATATCATTTGCAAATATTTGCTCCCATTCCATAGGTTGTCTTCTCCTTTTGTTTATGGTTTTCTTTGCTGTGAAAAGTTTGTAAGTTTGATTAGGTCCCATTTGTTTATTTTGCTTTTATTTGCACTTAAACCAATGTTCTTAAACTCCACTGCTTCTTGTGGAAGGTAACAGAAATTGAAATAAAGAAAAATAAAATATGCAATAGATTTATAAAATATATTATTTCTTCCAGTTTATAAATATATTATAATTTTCCTATAATTAAATTATTACAGTATATTCCAAAGTTTTTTTCTAAAACTGTACGGAAAACACCATTTTCATTTATATTTTTAATATCTTGCTTAAAAGATTCTGGCATAGTGGTTTTGTTTATAATGGATTTTATTTTGTCAATATCAGCAGCATCATTAAATGACTGGAAATTTGGCAACAAATAGTAAAGATTATAGCAGGACTGGATACACATCATGTCTAGGGATTAAGTTGCGGAGGTCCTATAATAGAATTTGATGAGAATTAATTAAGGATAATAATAGAGAGAGGCAACAGACAAAACCAGCCAGCAAAATAGAAATTTGAGTACCCATCCTTCCTCACCAAATACACACACACAGAGCCTTTCTAGAAATACAAAAAGATTCTTCTAAAACACCACTGAAACTTTACTATAATTCATACATAGACTTGCTTTTCTGGCTTTGGAAAAAGATGGAGAAATCAGTTGAATTCTCTTTTCAGGATGATGATAACCTAGCATAGCATATGTAAGAAGTACAAAACAAAAAAAAAAGGAAGTAACTTTTAAAATTGGATTTTTAAGCCTTTTTTTTTTTTACTCATTAGTCACCAATTTACATGAGCCCTAACCTAATAGATAAGTCTTTCTAAAATGCTTGTTAATGAAGTTATTTCACACCACTGGGATGCCCCATCCCTCTTACGTTTTTGCAGGTTATGCCAAGTTATTTTGCGTTATCTCACCCAGCATTCCTACTTGCTAATGTTGACCACTTAGTTTGTATTCCTCCCTTGAAGGAGTTTCTAACTAGGACTAAGTCCATGTTAATTTACTAATTCATTTAACAGATATTTCGGGGCACCAAGAATACGTATAGGAGTGTGGTAGGTGCTGGAGATAAAACAGTGAATAAAATAAAGGCCCATTCACCTGAAACTTACATTGTAGTAACATCTGTAATAGGGCTTAAGTAGAGCACAAGTAATTTCACCTCCTTCTTAGGTATGGAAGAAATAGCATAATGATCACAGTTGTACGTGACCTCTCCACTCTAGTCTTGCAAAAAGAAGCCAACAATCATAGGGACTGGAGTTTATGTTTACAAAAATAGCCAAAAAGTTTGCACCAATTTTTTTTCCTGGTAGTAGGTAAAAGGGAGAAAACATGCCTGATTATAGATCCATGGATATTTCTTATACTTCCTTCCAAATTATTCAGTTTCTGCCATTAAAATAATTCTAGCTGCTTAATGTTTTCAATCAACTCAGTGTCATTCTAACATTACATGTCTTTTTTCCATCTCCTGGGTTTATTTGGTCAGAACACCCTCAACCATATAGTCAGTCAACTTCATAAAGTTGAAGTTACAGGAACTTCATGATATTTTAAAAAGAAACTTAATACAGGAGTTCCCGTTGTGGCACAGCAGTTAACGAATCCGACTAGGAACCATGAGGTTGCAGGTTTGATCCCTGGCCTTGCTCAGTGGGACGATGATCCAGTGTTGCCGTGAGCTGTGGTGTAGGTTGCAGATGTGGCTCGGATCCTGCGTTGCTGTGGCTCTGGTGTAGGCTGGAGGCTACAGCTCCAATCAGACCCCTAGCCTGGGAATCTCCATATGTCACGGGAGCGGCCCTAGAAAAGGCAAAAAGACAAAAAAAACAAAAAAAAACAAAAAAAAACAAAAAAAACTTTATACCTCATTTTAAGTCAACTCTACTCCAATGAAATTTTTTATAAAAAGGTTATAAGCAGTTTTTTTAACCTGTACATATTCAATGAAATCATCATAGACAATCCCGTTTTCAATCTGGTTCTGAATTCAGTTGAGAGGGTAAGTCAAAATATGCCATAGAATAATTAATCTACTACTTATAAGGACAGGTGATTCTCATGACTACCTCCTACTGTTTAATATATTTAAATTAATTAGGGTCATTTTAGGGAGTTAAACTATGACCATCCAAGGAGGGACCCATGGGATTCTATATATGTCTCATCATAATTTCTGTGTTTTCTGATCACCCTGATTATGTTCATATTTATATATTTATTGGACATGAAAAAGGCAATTAACCATTCTAAGCTTTAAAATTTCCTTGCCACTCAAATCATAAACTCTCTAGTTTTTTTAACTTGTAAAATACAGAAGATAATCTCATAATTCTGAATCTTATCAGCTGATATGTCTCCCTTTCATTTAACCACGACATGGGCTCTTCTTGGCCCTAATATTTATTTGAAACAACACGCTTACAGATGTTTTTTATTAAGAAATACAATTAAGAATTAGATTTTTTTATAAATTGAATGTTTTTACAAATATGTGAACTTAAGAAAGGCTGGTACCACTCAACCTTCCATAAACAATAAAATACATATTCAATTAATATAGATGGTAACATAAGGTAACATATTATTAAAGATTATTGTACTTAAATTCAGTATAAAAATGCAGACATGTGCCTATTTGTAACAGTTTCTTAAATGTACATTGAAGTTTATAGTAATTATTAATGCTACATTGCCTTTTCAACAATAATTTCATTAAGCTGCCCCACATTATCATATGGCTCCACTTAGTAGCTACACTTAGCTATGACCATTAGTGTATAACTGCAAAACAAATTACAGAAACATTTTTAGGCATAAAAGTCACCTTTCGGGTCTAATTTTGAGAAATGTCACTACCAAGTATGGTATATAATCCAAGACAGGAAGAAAGTTTGTTTCTAAAACATGTACCCCTATCTTTCAGAGGCCTGAAGTTCCAAAATTATGTTCTATTCTCACAGCTAAATCATTTTTTGCCTCCTACTAAATATCAAACATCTTTCAAATAAAATATATTAAACCTGGTTGGTCAATAATAACATTGTGGCTGGCTTTAGATTATTTCCTGTGGGAAGTTTTGACTACTACTAAAAGGCAACATTAAAATCGATCTTTCTTGATCCTTGTACATATTACATGCTTAATAAATATTGGTTCAATAAATTCAGTAAAATCTTATTGCCTGCCAGATTTTCAGTTTTCCCTTCATTCAAAGAGTTGTTACTGAGCACCTCCTATGTACCAGGCACTGTTTTAGTCTCTGGGAACAGAATAGGAAATAAAAAAGACAAAAACTCTCACTATTATGGAGCTCACCTTCATCATGAATTTTCCTTGCATTGCATTACTATTGATATGTTCCCCTCTTTCAATGCGTGTGAATTCCTATTTAAATGAATATAAATTGCAATTCTCCATTTGGGTTGCAAGAAATGAAGTTAAGTCTGGCTAGAGCAAATTACTACTCTACCCATAGACTTCTGCCACATGTTAAACCTGTATCTATAGCACTTTCGAAATAATGACATCCTTCAATGCCTCTCAGTATCATTCTTAACACTTCTTCCTCTAAAACCTACCATACTAAGCCTGATTCTCAAAATATACTGATTAATCTTCCAGCTTAATTGTGTATTTTTACATTATTCATCAATTATGGTAGGGTTCATTGTCTTCAGAGAAATAATTAGGCTTATATAAGCCAAGAATGACACATTCTATAACTTACCTTGATATAAAAAACTATTCCCAATATTTTTTAAAAATTAAAATGTATAAATAATCTAGAAAGTATAAATAAATGCCAAAAGTAACTCAAGAATAAATAGAAAATGTCCAAATACCAGTAACATTTGAAGAAAGTGAACAGTAGGGAGAAAAGTACAATGCCATTCCTATTTCATAAAAGAAAATAGGGCCGGATGATTTTGTAGGCAAATCTTTACTGAATATCCAGGAAACTTACAAGTCCAATGGGAAAGATAATTATATCATTTGATGGGGCTAATACAACCTTAACAGCAAAATTGAACAAGGGCAGTAAGAGAAAAAAATATATTTACTAACATTGTTACAAAGTATATTTATACACTTCTAGAAAAGAGAGTTTGGGCTAGTGTGCTTAACTTCTTGAGGTGGTAAAACATAGTTATTTGAGATTCCTTATGTAAATAGGCAGAATAAGTCTCTCCTCACTGTCTTCTGGGCATAAAAGCAGAGCTTTTTCTACTCTAGTGTTTTATAGAGTGATCAGGCTATTTGAAAATAGCCCCTTAGAAGTAAACTGTCAAATCTAGGAATTGCTACCCTCTTGCAGCTCCACAATTCATTTAACCCCATCCTTCCTTCTCCCCTAATTTTGGACTCACTCATTTTAACAGCTTGAGTCAACCCGTGGAACTCTAATAGCTTATCTTCCTTAATACGAACCCCAATTTCAAATCCTGATTCCCAACTCCTGACCCATACCACATACCTGGTCTCTCAACCTATCATCAATATCATATTTTCACACTGCAGCAACATACAATGTTAAAATGTCCACAATTCTAGGAGGTTTTTTTTATATAAAATGAAACAAAACATAAAGGAGAAAGGAATCCAGAGGCCCCTATTATGGTTTTTTGTTTGTTTGTTTTTTAGGGCTTGGTTTTTAAAAATCCTCTAGGCCAAGACTTAGTTTTCAATTTTTTAATATAACAAATGAACAAACTTATGTGAAAGATGCTTTTTTAATGAAAAAAGCAGGCTATTTTTCCCATTTTTGAAATTTTGAAATGAACCAAATTTTAAAGTAGCCTTTCAAAAGACTTTGATTTGAATGTTAAAACTTCCTGGTTTAAAGAAGAAATACAATGGTCTAAAGTTTTCTCTCCGGGACACCCTGCCAGTTATAGTAGACACTGTTAGTGGTTCCCTACATTAATTCTCATTCTTTTACTTTTTCTGAGTTTTGTTCAACAGTTTACTCTCCTCCACAGGATCAAGTGTTTTGGGAACCAGCCCCTAAAGATGGCTCTTGATTGGACTGATCCCATAGTGGTGGCACCATTTCCTTTGCTTTGGACTTGGATTTGTTGCATAATTCTGGTCAATTAAATGGTGAAGGGAAGTCTTCTGAGTGGCAAAGGAGAATGCAACGTTGGGGGAAGTGTTACACGCTTTTTTCAAGGAGAACAAATAAGGTCAAGGGATTTTTTTTTTTTTCTGGACAGTGTCATATTTGGATATGATGCTTGGAATTGTGGTGGCCATCTTACTATTCCAAGGGCATTAGCCTGAGGACCTCCTTAAAACAGGAAGGATGGCAAAACAGATATTGGAAAAATGCGATACTTAAAGGTGTCGTTGACTCTAAACAAACCAACTCTGGAGCTGTCTTTTTGGTCTTCTTGATCAGTGAAATAAACCGTGTGCTTACTTTTAAAATTTGAGTTTATTTCTGTTCTACCTGTCATCAAAGGCAGACAAACTGATACAGTAGTTTCAGAATGGCAATGTTATTCTGCTTCTTTCTCTTCATCTGTGCTTACAGATTAGTGAGTTAATGATACATGTTTAGTTTTCATGCAAGAATGTTTGATGTAAAATATATGAGTTTTCATTTAGGTGATTTTGTTTTTCTTCAACAATAGGACCAAAAATAAGAACTTGAGGTCCATAAAGAAAGGCATGATTAATAACCCTGCCTGATGTTGGGCTATCTCCACAAAGCAGGCCAGGGAAATTCCCTCTGGATAGTTCAGGTTTTATCTATTTCTTTCTCAGTAACTCACTATCAAAGACAGAATTCTTGATTAAAAAATAAAAATGGATTCTGCTGTTAACAAGATCAGAGGCACTAACTTAAAATGATGCCAGGAACATTCAAAGCAAATGAACACTATTTAGATGTATGGTTCATGAGAAACTTATGAATAAAGAAGAGTTCATGTGTTTATTCCCAACTTTAAAAAGTTATAATGGAAAATAAAACCATTAAAGTAAGATTAAATTTAGAGCCTACAGAACACCATCTTTTTTTCATCTTGGCTTTGAACACTAAATCAAAAATGACAATTACTTTGGTCTGTGCTTATCTCAAAGACAGCCAAGTAACGTGACTGGATGTAAGCTTATTCACCCTCATGAATGTAAATCCAATATTTAGAGATACCGTACTCTCTTGTGCATTTGAATCTTCTTAAGGTGGTCGTCTATTCAATTTAACAAAGTTATACCTATTATCTACTGTATTCAAGTATTTGTACTAAGTTTTTGAGGGACAAGGAGGAAGATAAAAACAAGGCAAAGACAAACAAGGTAAATGATGTGTGAGAAAGTCAGTTCAAAGTTGCCTGCCAAGTTAATCAGAATGTTAGTTTCTGATTCTCTTTAACACTGTATCTAACAAGACATCAAAGGGCAAAGAGACACAAGAGGCTGTCTTCAGCCAGGGAAGGAGGAAAGCACTCCAAGAAAAGATAACACTGGAGCCTGAAACAATATAAGGGTTCCAGTAAGTAAAAACTAGAGTGAAATCTTTTTCTGTTTGAGGAAACAGGTAAAAGATTATATTTGGGAAAAATATTCACTAAAGGGAAACTTGTTAAAATGTAATGCCTAATCTGCATCCCAAACCAGGATCTCTAAGGAGGGACCTAAGCAACAGGATTTTATAAAACCCTAAGGGATTCCAATGTGTGGCCAAGACCACAGTTCTTTTGACTATAAGCACCTCCTGATCTAGCCTCTATTCTCTCAATGGCTATCACCCACCAATCCTATCACTCACTTTGCTCACATACGTGTTCTCTTTTAACTCCAGAGTAAGCTTTTCTTTCCTTTCCTCAGAGCTTTGCATGTGCTTCTCCCTCTGCCTATAATGTTTTCCTTCCCCAACACTCCTACACTGGCTAATTCTACTAGTCTCTGAGACTCAAATATCAATTCCTCTGGAAAAAAAATATATATACCACAATGGAATATTATTCAGCCACAAAAAGAATGAAATAATGCCATTTGCAGCAACATGGATAGGCCTGGAGATTATCATACTATGTAAAGTAAGTCAGACAAAGACAAATATCATATGAGATCACTAATATGTAGAATCAAATAAAAATGATACAAAAGAACTTACAAAACAGAAACAGACTCAAAGATCGAAACCAAATGGTTACCAAAGGGGAAACACAGGGGGTAGGATAAATTAGGAGGTTGGGATTGACATATACACACTACTATATATAAAGTAGATAAGTAACAAGGACCTACTGCATAGCCCAGGGAAATCTACTCAAAACTGTGCAATACCTATCTGGGAAAAGAATCTGAAAAGGAATGGATATATATATATGTATAACTGATTCACTTTTCTATAACCTGAAACTAACACATCTTTGTAAGTCAACTATATACCAATAATTTCTTTAAAGTGATCAAGCAAAAAAAAAAATAAAATAAAAGTATTCATTCTTAACTCCTGAACCAAAATTAGATCCTGCTGCTAAATACCCATAGTTTCCCATTCAGTTCTTTAGTAGCACTTAGCACAATTTATCATTATAAAATTTTTTGTACCTAACTATAAGAAACATGACAGTTGGTAAGTAGGTGAATTTCACTTACTCTTTTGTCACCAATTTCTAAAACTATGTCTAGTAGATAGTAGTTTTGCGGTAAAACTTGTGTGAATACATTAATTAATGCATGAAAGAATGAACTGGATATTTTAGGGCACTTGAGATATGCAAGCTATTAATTGTAGAATATAGGAAGAAGTTTTATCAGAGAGAACCTACTTCTCCTCCTGTAAAAATATTACCTATCTACTCCCTAGTTCTTCACTTTCCTTTACGTTTCTTCACAGCAGATATTACCACTGACATAAATACATATATGTGTGTATATGGCAGGGAAGTAATAAACTTCCAGGTGGAATAAACTACTACCTTAAGAGGAGACAAATGCACAAGACTATTATCTATCTTTTGTCTAACACCTGTCTCTAGAATTTTGAAGCCTACAATAAAAAATTTTATCTTTTTGTATACTGCTGTATTTCCAGTACCTGGAAAAGTGTCTTGTCATATTATATGCTCAGTAAGTTTTCATTAAATAAATTATGTGTGTGTGTGTGGTTTACTTATGAGTCAGAGTGAGCAACCATCCAGATTTGCCTGGAACCGATACCGGACTTCGATTACTAAAACCTAGAAAGTCCAGGCAAACAGGTATAAACTGGTCAGTCTAGATTACGAATATGTTATTAGGGGTTGGAAGATTTAACTTGGGAAAAAAAGGAAGGATTCAGAATAAAGTCAGGCTATGCACAACCACAGAAGATCTTGACTTGCATGTGTATACGTGTTTGGGGGATGTTGATTAGACTTTGGGAATAGTATACAGGTTGGATTTGATTAGAAGAGGAGGGTGTAGGGAAAGGTTCTCTAGAGGAAATTTTTTCAATAGCCCGAGAAATAGTAATAAAGACCCAAGAAAGAAAAAGGAGCTGGAATGCAGAAGGGATGACTGAGATAATAGGTAAGCAATGACTGAAGGCCAAGGCTGAAGGGGAGAAAATAATTTGATGAGTAACTTCTGCCTTCTGTGACTGGTCTGGGAAGGGCAGTGAAATTTGGCAGTGCTGCAGAGCACTGTATGACACTCATAGTTCTGTGAGGCCTGGTGATTTATCTGAACTCTGAAAAATTGGAAGTGTCACACCAGCAATGTTAAAGAGTGACTCAGGTAACTGAGCAAGGCTGGGTAGAGATTTCCTTAGAGGCATTTACTTATCTATCTCTTAGCAATACATAGATTCTGAGAAAGATATGCCTACTGAGTGTGTGGGCTTTTTTTTCCTCTGCATTGCTGATTTATTCAAAGCAATTTTTCCAATGCTATCTTTAAAACAACTGAAATTCATTTAATCTTTTTCTTTGGTAAAAAGAAATGAAATTATGTGTATACCAGATATATTCAAATAAACTACTGAATAATATCTTATTCCAGAAGGTTATTTGGTTACTTGAATATTTTTAAATGTCCTATTCTTATGCACCACAACTTCAAATAAGGGTGTATGTATGTGTGTGAGAGAGACAGAAAGAGAGAAAGAGGGAGAGAGAAGGAGGAAAGAAAAGGGAAAGGAATTCCCTCTTCACAAGAAATGATTCAGTTTGTCTGGATAGTCTGTCTGCTGCTGTCTTCCTTCCTTACCAAATAATTGCATGTTCTAGTTGAGAAAAATGGCATTTTTGTATAAAGTATTGTTTATTTAAAGATATTGTATACATAAGTATATATCTTTATGTATACATATGGATGCACGAACATCTGAAAAGAGAAATGGAGACGATATGTCATATTTGAGTTTACAAGATATGATAGATTACATCAGCAGTGTCAATTCTTCCCTCTTTGATTACAGGCCATCTGCATGTGACTTTCCAGTCCCCCTGTTAAAGTATTTTTCCACACCCCTTTATTTTGCATTGGACCATATGACTTGATTTGACCAATGGGACGATAGCAGAATTTATGTGTGCAAAGTCTAGACAAGCTCTTTTATAACTAGGTTTACTCTCTTGCACTTCTGCTATTATAAGAAAGCCCAGGTTAGTCTGTTGATCTCAGCCTGTTGATGCCCAGGTTAGCCTGTTGATCTCAGGAGCGAGATGAAAGACATGTGGAACAGAGTTGCCCCAGTAAAATCACAACAGTCAGGCTTAGCCTAGATCAGCCAAGCTTTATCTATCCTCAGACATGTGGGAGAAAAAGTATTTATTATCATACGCCACCAAGATATTTGTGTTTGGTTGTTATGTTGCATATTGCTGTAATAGTTGACCACCCAAGAAAACTATAGTGGTTTTAAGAGTGAGTTAATAATTTGTACCAACCAAATAAAAATTACTAACGCTAAATGTTTAAAATACATATAAATGGATAGAATAAGATGCAGTAATCTAGATTTATTTTCACATATCAACTGTGTTTTACAGAATGCAGGTAACTTCCAAAATGTATTTCTTGACAGCTTAGAGCATTACGAGTTCAATTTAGTTGGAGGAAAAAATTTATAGAAAAGGTTTCTGTGAAGGATTTTAATTTTGGAACATGTAATGTCAGAAAAAGGAATGTATACATATAAGTGTAACTTGGTCACCATGCTGTACAGTAGAAAAAAATATACACATAAATAAAAGAGAAAAACAACAACAAAAAAAGCGAATCACATTTGATAGCAAAATGTCTAAGAGCCAGGTCCCTATACATAATTAAATTGCTTACCAGCTATATGTCAACAAAACCCCTATTTCCATGCCATCTAGGAATTTCCTTTTCTTCCTTCCCTTTTCTCAGCTGATCTCACTAGAGTATGGTTACCCCTAGGCCTGCCAATCCACATGTAAATCACCTAAGTCTAGCATGTATCAATAAGACCCTAAAGTGACTAAATTAAAAGCAGCAATTTCTCAAGGAAAAGACCAGGTGGTAAAAATAAAGACAAAACTCCTCTTGATGACCAGTCCTCATTTCCTTACATCAGTGCTCATAAATCTCTGTGCTCATTTCAGTTTTCCAATCCCTATCTTATCTCAATCTTCTCCCCTCAGCCCTGTTTGTTTCTAGATTTGCCCCTTGTTTTTCTACATCTTACTCTTTTAAAATCCGTATTTGAGACATGGAAACCATCCAATGAAGCTTTGAAATGGAAGAAGAGGATTACGCCCATCTATTGCAGCTGATGTTCAAACATTTTTGGAATGGAACTCAAATTTACGTTCTTATAAATAATCATAGGTTAAAGCAATTATCCATATACTATTTCACTATTTGTGCCTTAAGTCAGAAATCTATAATGTATAAAAATAACACATTGACACTCAGATATATTATTTCTGATATGCTATGAAAATGGCACTGAGAATACTGCAAAAACAAAGGTTAAAAAATAGAAAAGTAACAGCTCTCTGTGAAGATCCTACTTATATTCTAAAAATATAAACTGACAAGTATCTACAGGTTTAACGTGTGCCCCAGTTCCAAATGTGCACAACTTCTCTTTGAAAGACAATTACTTGAATGTTGAACAAAATTGAATGTTGAGATTTTACTTTTGTGAGTATGGCATCTTTATCCAAAATCTTAGCAGATACAATATTACAATTAATAGGGTGGTTATGGTTGCAAGCTATATAACATGAACAACAAGAAATATCTTATATTACAGATCCAGAACATATACTGGCTTCTATTTAAATACAAGTGCTACATGAGGATATCAATTCAAATCTAAAAAAGGAAAAAATATTCTTGTTTTATAAATTCTTATTTCCCTATACATTCTATTAGAGATCAGGCAACATACCAAGTCCAAAAAATTAGTCAGTTCTGATTAAATCTGCATTAGTGATATCCACATTTACCAAAGGGAATTTCTACAGCTATTATCATCTACTCTACTACCTCTCCTTACATTAAGACCTCTCCTTACATTAAGCTAATATCAGTATGCAGCTGATATATTCTGTTTTCTGTCAAATGTGCATTTCAATGAAAGTCCTAAAAAATCAGAGGAAAAGACAAAAAAAAAGCCCATTTTGTAGGTCCATGATATGCCTACTTTTTATAGCCCTGTTTTCAGACTCAACTGGGGTCTAAAATATGAATTAGAATTAAAGGTTACCAGGAGTTCCTGGAGTGGCTCAGCGGAAAATAATCTAACTAGTATTCATGAGGACACAGACTTGATCCTTGGCCTCACTCAGTGGGTCAAGGATCTGGCCTTGCCATGAGCTGGGTGCAGGTCACAGATACAGCTCAGTTCCTCCGTTGTTGTGGCTGTGGCATAGGCCAGCAGCTGCAGCTCTAATTCAACCCCTAGCCTGGGAGCCTCCACATGCCTTGGTTGGGGCCCTAAAAAGACAAAAAAAAAAAAAAAGAATTAAAAGTTACCATAATCGGTTAATCCACAAATGGAGTTTATGGAATTCCAATTCTAAATGGCTTTTGTTGTTTTAGTGAAAAGTCATTATTCTTTCTTATTGTGAATTCTACTGATATGCCAATATAAAATTAAATCTCCTTATGCATGAATAGGGGAAGCCTATATAATATGTATATATATGAAGATACATACATACAGAAATACAACAGATTTCTGCATATTAATCTTGTATCCTGCTACCTTTCTGAATTCATTTATTACTTCTAACAGTTTTTGTGTGGAGTCTTTAGAATTCTTTATATAGAGTATCATGTCAACTTAAATCAATCAACTGCTGATGGGAACTTCAGTTGCTTCCACGTCTTAGCTACTGTAAATAGTGTTGTTTTGAACACTGGGGTGCATAGCTCTTTTCAAATTAGAGTTTTCATCTTTTCTGAATATATACTCAGGAGTGGGATTGCTGGGTCATACAGTAGCTCTCTTTTTAGTTTTTGAAGCAACTTCCACACTGTTAATAGTGGTTGCACCAATCCCCATTCCCACCAACAGTGTAGGAGGATTCCCTTTTCTCCACACCCTCTCTCCAGCATTTATTATTTCTAGACTTTTTGATGATGTCCATTCTGACTGATGTGAAGTGATAGCTCACTGTGATTTTAATTTGCATTTCTCTAATAATTAGCAATGTTGAGCATCTTTTCATGGGCCTTTTGGCCAATTGTGTGTCTTCTTTAGAGAAATGTCTATTTGGGACTTCTGCCCATTTTTTGATTGGGTTGTTTGTTTTTTGGATATTGAGTTGTATAGGCTGTCTGTATATTCTGGGTACCAACCCCTTGTCAGTCACATTGTTTGCAAATATTTTCTCTACTCCCTGGGTTGTCTTTTTCTTTTCTTTATGGTTTCCATTGCTGTGCAGAAGCTTTTAAGTTTATGTCTCCTTTGTTTATTTTTTGCCTTGGAGAGGCTGATCTAAGAAAAAGTTGCTACAATTTATGTCTGAGAATGTTTCACCTCCTTTTCATAGAAGAGTTTTATGTATCACGTTTTATATTTAGCATTTTAAACCATTTTAGGTTTGTTTTTGTATATAGTGTGAGGGAATGTTCTAATTTCAATTATTTACATGCAGCTGTTCAGTGTTCCTGGAACCACTTGAAGAGACTGTCTTTTCTCCATTGTACATTCCTGCGTTCTTTGTTGTAGATTGACTGTAGGATTGTGGGTTTATTTCTGGATTTTTTACTCTATTCCATTGATCTGTATGTCTGCTTTTTGCCAATACTATGCTATTATGATTACTGGAGCTTTGTAGTATTATCTGAAGTCTGGGAGGATTAGGCCTCCAACTTTGTTCTTTGTCAATTCTTGGTCTTTGGGGGTTCCATGTAAATTTTAGATCGTTAATTATTGTTCTGTGAAAAATGCCATGGGTATTTGATAGAGATCATACTAAATCTATGGATTGCTTGTGTAATATGGCCATTTTAACAATACTGATTCTTCTAATATGACAGCATGGGGTATCTTTCAATTTACATAGATTGTTCCAATTTCCTTTATCATTGTTTCATAGTTTTCAGCATATAGGTCTTTCCTCTCCTTGGTTAAATTTATTCCTGGGAATTTTAATTTTCACGTTATTTTATTTATTTAATTTTAATTTTATTTTTGCTTTTTAGGACCACACCCACAGCATATGGAGGTTCTCAAGCTAGGGGCGAATTGGAGCTGCATCTGCCTGCCTAGACCACAGCCACAGCAACAAAGGATCTGAGCCATGTCTGTGACCTGCACCCAGCTCACTGCAAAGCCAGATTCTTAACCCACTGAGCAAGGCCGACGATTGAATCCACAACCTCATGGTTCCCAGTCGGATTCATTTCTGCTGTGCCCCAATGGGAACTTCATATTTTTCATGTGATTTTATTTTATTTATTACCCAATGAATTTATTACATTTATAGTCATACAATGATCGTCACAACCCAATTTTATAGGATTTCTATTCCACAACTCCAGCATATCACCCGACTCCCTGAACTCCCTCCTGTGGAAACTATAAGTTTTTCAAAGTCTGTGAGTCAGTATCTGTTCTACAAAGAAGTTCCGTCTGTCCTTTTTTCAGATGCCACATGTCAGTGAAAGCATTTGATGTTGGTGTCTCATTGTATGGCTGACTTCACCTAGCATGATAATTTCTAGGTCCATCCATGTTGCTAAAAATGCTGGTATTTCATTCCTTTTAATGGCTGAGTAATATTCCATTGTGTATATGTACCACTTCTTCGTGATCCACTCCTCTGTCGATGGACATTTAGGTTGTTTTGATGTCTTGGCTATTGCAAAGAGTGCTGCAATGAACACTGGAGTACATGTGTCTTTGTGAGTCGTGGTTTTCTCTGGGTAGATGCCCAGGAGTGGGATTGCTGGATCAAATGGTAGTTCTATTTTTAGTTTTCTGAGGACTCTCCATACTGTTTTCCACAGGGGTTGCACCAATAGACACTCCCACCAACAGTGTGCTAGGGTTCCTTTTTCTCCATCCCCTCTCTGGCACTTATTGTTTGTAGACTTTTGGATGATGGCCATTCTGGCTGGTGTAAGATGGTACCTCATATTGGTTTTGATTTGCATTTCTCTACTAATGAGTGATGCTGAACATCTTTTCATGTGTTTTTTGGCCATTTGTATGTCTTCTTTGGAGAACTGTCTGTTTAGACCTTCTGCCCATTTTTGGTTGGGGTTGTTTGTTTTTTTTGGTATGGAGCTGCAGAAGGTGTTTATAAATTTTGGAGATGAATCCCTTGTCAGTCGATTCATTTGCAAAGATTTTCTCCCATTCTGTGGGTTGTCTTTTCGTTTTGTTTAGGGTTTCCTTTTCTGCGCAGAAACTTTTAAGTTTGATTAGGTCCCATTTGTTTATTTTTGCTTTTACCATCGTTACTCTAAGAGGTGGATCTGAGAAGATGTTGCTGCCGTTTATGTCAGAGAGTGTTCGGCCTATGTTTTCCTCTAAGAGTTTTATAGTGTCTGGTCTTCTATCTAGGTCTTTAAGCCATTTGGAGTTTATTTTTGTGTATGGTGTTAGGGAGTATTCTAATTTCCTTCTTTTCCCTGTGGCTGTCCAGTTTTCCCAGCACCACTTATTGAACAAGCTGTCCTTTCTCTATTGTATATTCTTGCCTCCTTTGTCATAGATTAGTTGGCTGTAGGTGCATGGGTTGAATTCTGGGCTTTCTATCCTGTTCCACTGATCTGTATTTCTGTCTTTGTTCCAGTACCATATGGTTTTGATGACTGTTGCTTTGTAGTATAGTCTAAAGTCCAGGAGCCTGATTCCTCCAACTCCATTTTGCTTTTTCAGGATGCCTTTGGCTCTTCTGGGTCTGTTGTGCTTCCAAACAAACTTTAAAATATTTTGTTTCAGTTCTGTGAAAACTGTCCTTGGTAATTTGATAGGAATTACATTGAATCTGTAGATTGCCTTGGGTAGTATAGTCATTTTGATAATATTAACTCTTCTAATCCAAGATCCTGGTATGTCTTTCCATCTATTTGTTTCATCTTTGATTTCTTTCATGCTTGGCTTAGAGTTTTCAGAGTGTAGGTCTCTTGTCTCTTTAGGTAGGTTTACTCCTAGGTATTTTATTATTTTGGATGTGATGGTGAACAGGATTGCTTCCCTAATTTCTCCTTCTGCTCTTTCATTGTTAGTGTATAGAAATGCTGTTGATTTCTGTGTATCAATTTTGTATCCTGTGACTTTGCCAAATTTGTGGATGAGCTCTGTTTTCTGGTAGAGTCTTTAGGATTCTCTAGGTATAGTATTATGTTATCTGCAAATAGTGATAGTTTTACTTCTTCCTTTCTGATTTGGATTCCTTTTATTTCTTTTACTTCACTGATTGCCGTGGGTAGGACTTCCAAAACTATGTTGCATAGTAGTGGCCAGAGCGGACATCCTTGTCTTGTTCCTGATCTCAGTGGAAATTCTTTCAACTTTTCACCATTGAGAATGATGTTAGCTCTGGGTTTGTCATATATGGCCTTTATCATGTTGAGGTAGGTTCCCTCTATGCCCACCTTCTGAAGGGTTTTCATCAGAAATGGGTGTTGGATTTGGTCAAAGGCTTTGTCCGCATCTATTGAGAGGATCATGGTGTATCATACTGATGGATTTGTGGATATTGAAGAACCCTTGCATCCCTGGGATAAATCCCACTTGATCATGATGCACAATCCATTTAATGTATTGTTGGATTCGGTTTGCTAGGATTTTGTTGAATATTTTTGCATCTATGTTCATCGGTGAAATTGGCCTGTAGTTTTCTTTTTTGGTGGTATCTTTGTCTGGTTTTGGTATCAGGGTGATGGTGGCCTCATCGAATGAGTTTGGGAGTGTGCCTTCCTCTGCAATTTTCTGAATTAGTTTCAGAAGGAGAGGTGTTACTCTTCTCTAAATGTTTGTTAGAATTTGCTTGTGAAGCCATCTAGTCCTGGACTTTTGTTTGTTGGAAATTTGTTAATCACAGTGTCAATTTCAGTTCTTGTGACTGGTCCATTCATCTTTTCTATTTCATCTTGGTTTAGTCTTGGAAGATGGTACTTTTCTAAGCATTTGTCCATTTCTTCTAGGTTTTCTGTTTTATTGGCGTATAGTTGCATATAGTAGTCTCTTATGATCCTTTGTATTTCTGTGATGTCCTTTGTTACTTCTCCTTTTTCATTTCTAATTTTATTGATTTGAGTCCCTCTCTTTTTTGTTTGATAAGTCTGGCTAAGGGTTTATCAATTTTGTTGATCTTTTCAAAGAACCAGCTTTTCGTTTCATTGATCTTTTCTATGGTTTTCTTTGTTTCTATTTCATTGATTTCTCCTCTGATCTTTATGATTTCTTTCCTTCTATTAACTTTAGGTCTTGTCTGTTCTCTCTCAAGCTGCTTTAGATGTAACGTTAACTTGTTTATGTGAGCTTTTTCTTGTTTCCTGAGGTGGGCCTGTATTGCTATAAACTCTCCTCTTAGAAGGGCTTTTGCTGCATCCCATAGGTTCTGGAGTGTTGTATCTTCTTGTCATTTGCTTCCAGGTATTTTTTAATTTCCTCTTTGATTTCTTCAGTGATCCACTGGTTGTTTAGTAGCATGTCGTTGAGTCTCAACTTGTTTGTGTTTTTGCAGATTTTTTCTTGTTGTTGATTTCCAGTCATATAGCGTTGTGTTTGGAAAAGATGCTTGATGTGATTTCAATTTTCTTCATGTTACCGAGGTTGGATTTGTAGCCCAGGATGTGATCAATGTTAGAGAATGTTCCATGTGCACTTGAGAAGAATGTGTATTCTGTTGCTTTTGGATGGAATGTCCTATAAATATCTATTAAGTCCATCTGGTTTGATGCATCATTCAGGGCCTGTGTTACCTTATTGATTTTCTGTCTGATTGATCTGTCCATTGCTGTAAGTGGGGTGTTAAAGTCCCCCACTATGATTGTGTTATTGTTGATTTGTCCTTTGAAGGTTGTTAGCAGTTGCTTTATATATTGTGGTGAACCTATGTTGGGTGCATAGATATTTAAAATTTTTATATCATCTTCTTGGATTGATCCTTTGATCATTAGGTAGTGATTAGACCTACCTTGCCTCTTAAAATATTCTTCATTTTAAAGTCTATTTTGTCTGATATGAGTTTTGCTACTCCAGCTTTCTTTTGATTCCCATTTGCATCGAATATTTTCTTCCATGCTCTCACTTTCAATTTGTATGTGTCCCTAGAAGTGAAGTGAGTCTCTTGATGACAGCATATATATGGATCTTGTTTTTGTATCCATTCAGCCAGTCTATGTCTTTTGGTTGGGGCGTTTAGTTCATTAACATTTAAGGTAATTATTGATATGTATGTTCTTATACAACACCATTTTAATAATTGCGTTGGATTTGTTTTTGTTGCTCTTTTTTCTTCCCTTCTTCTCTTGTTCTCGCATCTTCTGGTTTGATGACTATCTTTAGTGTTGTATTTGAGTTGATTTTTCTTTGTGTATCAATTGCAGATTTTTGATTTGCAGTTTTCTGAAGTTTTCATATATGAGTCTATATATATATATGAGATTCTTTTAAGTTGTTGTTCTCTTAATTGCAAGTGCATCTCCAGTGTCTTGCATTTGTTCCCTCCTCTTCTTGCGATTCCTGGTTTGGGTGGTGTAATTGTGTGTGGATGATTTTGTATCTTTACTGTATATATACCTTTACTGGTGAGCCTTGTCATTTGTGGAATTTTTGTTTCTGGTTGCTGTCTTTTCTTTTCTGCCTAGAGAAGTTCCTTGAGTATTTGTTGTAAGGCTGGTTTAGTGTTGCTGAATTCTCTCAGTTTTTTCTGATCTGTGAAGGTTTTGATTTCTCTTTCAAATCTGAATGAGAGCCTTGCTGGGTAAAGTCATCTTGGTTGGAGGTTTTTTCCTTTCATCACGTTGATTATATCATGCCACTCCCTTCTGACATGCAGTTTCTGCTGAAAAATCTGCTGATAACCATATTGGGGTTCCTTTGTATGTTATTTTTTTCTTTTCCCTAGCTGCTTTCAAGATTTTCTCTTTGTATTTAATTTTGGTCAGTTTGATTAATATGTGTCTCAGGGTGTTCCTCCTTGGGTTTATTTTATATGGTCCTTGTTGTGCTTCCTGGATTTGAGTGAGTGGTTCCTTTCCCATGTTAGGGAAGTTTTTGGCTATTATCTCTGGGAATATTGTTTCTGTCCCCTTCTCTCTCTTGCCCTTCTGGCACCCCTATATTAATACAGATGTTGGTGCATTTAACACTGTCCCAGAGTTCTCTGAGACTCTCTTCATTTGTTTTCAATCTTTTTTCTCTTTTCTGTTCTGCATCTGTAATTTCTACTCATCTGTCCTCCACCTCACTTATTTATTCTTCTGCCTCCTGTATTCTGCTGTTGTTGCTTCTAGTGAATTTTTTGTTTCAGTTATTGTATTTTGCATCTTTTCTTGTTTAAGTCTTATAACTTGTATCTCTTTGCTCAGTGTTTCCTGTAAATTATCCATCTTTGCCTCCAGTTTCTTTCCAATGTCTCGCATCATCTTCTGCATCAACAGTCTAAAGTAAGTCTTTATCCTGGAGGCTGAGAATCTCATCACTTAGCTGATTTTCTGGGGTTTTTCCTTTCTCCCTCATCTGAGTTATCGTTCTCTGTCTTTTCATTTTTATAGGTTTTTGGTGTGATGACCTTTTTCCAGATAAAAGAGTTGTAGACTCTCTTACCTCTGATGTCTGCCCCCCTCGTGGATGAAGCTGGTATGGGGGCTTGCTCTTGGCTTCCTGATGGAGGGACTGACACCTGCTCACTGGTAGGTGGAGCTGATTCTAATCCCTCTGGTGGGTGTGGCTTTGTCTCTGGATGGGATTAGTGGTGGCTGTGTGCCTGGGGGGTCTTTAGGCAGTCTCTTTAGTGATGGGCAGATCTGTGATCCCACCTGGATTGTTGTTTGCCCTCGGGATTCTAGGGCTGATGTGTGGGGCCAGATTTTCACAAAATGGCCACCTCCAGGGAGTCAGGCTGCTGAATATTCCTGAGAGCTTTGCTTCCAGTGTCCTTCCCTCACAACAAGCCACATTCGCCCCTGTTTTCCCAGGAGGTCCTCCAAGTACTGCAGTCAGGTTTGATCCAGATTCCTATGGAGACTTTGCTTTGCTCTGGGACCCAGTGCATGAGAATGCCTGTGTGTGCCTTTTAAGAATGGGGTCTCCATTTCCCCCAGTCCCATGGAGCTCCTGCACACAAGCCCCACTGGCCTTCAATGCCACATGCTCCAGGGGCTCTTTCTCCCAGTGCCAGATCCCCACACGTGGGAGTTTGATATGTGGCTCATAACTCTCACCCCTGTAGGTGAGTCTCTGTGAACCAGTTAGTTTCCAGTCTGTGGGGATTCCCACCCAGGAGGTATGGGGTTGCTTATATCTTGTAATCACCACTCCCACCTCTTGATGTGGCCTCCTTTTTGTCTTCTGGAGTAGGCTATCTTTTTGAAAGTTTCTGTACCATTTAGGTGAAGATTGCTCAGCCTTTAGTTGTGAATTTTGTTGTTTTTAGGAAATAAGTTGAGCTCCAGTCCTTATATTCTGCCATCTTAATCCCATGTCTATGATTCTAAATGTAACAGTTTTCATCTATTAACCCCAACCTCCCAGTCCATCCCTCCCCCTCCCTTTCCCCCTCAGCAACCACACCTATGTTGTCCATGTCTGTGAGTCTATTTCTGTCCTGTAGTTAGTTTCATTGGTGCCATATTTTAGATTCCACATACAAGTGGTATCAATATCTGTCTTTTCTCTTTCTGACTTAGTATGAGAATCTCTAGCTGCATCCATGTTTATGCAAATGGCATTATTTTGTTCTTTTTATGGCTAATTATTATTCCACTGTATATATGTACCACATCTTCTTAATCCATTCATGTAGTGATGGACATTTAGGTTGTTTCCATGTCTTGGCTATTGTGAATAGTTCTGTAGTGAACATAGCAGTGCATGTATCTTTCTGAATGAAAGTTTTGCCCAGGAATGGGATTGCTGGATCACGTGGTAGTTCTATGTTTAGTTTTCTGAGTAACCTCCATACTGTTTCCCATAGTGGTTACACACACACACACATATATATGCACATATACATATATATTCCCACCAACAGTGCGGGAGGGTTCCCTTTTCTTCATACCCTCTCCAGCATTTGTTATTTGTAGACTTTTTGATGATGGCCATTCTGGCTGGTGTGAGGTGCTATCTAATAGTAGTTTTGATTTGCATTTCTCTAATAATTAGTGCTATTGAGCATCTTTTCATGTGCTTTTTGTCTATGTGTATGTCTTCTTTGGAAAAAAGTCTATTTAGGTCTTCTTGCCATTTTTTAATTGAGTTGTTTGGTTTTTTGGTATAAAGCTGTATGAGATGTTTGTATATTTTGAAAATTAATCACTTGTCACCAATTTGTATGCACCTAACAACAGAACTTCAAAATTGTCAGCCAACTTGAATTAAGTGGAATCTCTTAAACTCTCCACCTATTAATAGCAGAATATATATTTGATTTGTGGTGTTGTCAATATGCTATGTATTTAGGTCTTTTTTTTCCTACCAAGAACAGAAGAAATGTCAACCCAATGGCAGACTTTGCCCTGTGTGTTTTATTTGACTAATGAATATTTTATGAAACTAATTTAAGGGTAAAGATTACATGGGATTTCTATGTATTATTTCACACAAGTCCATGCATATCCACAGATATTCCAAAATTAAGATTTCAACTACAAAGTGGCTATAGCATTTCAAATTTCCATCATCAATGTATGAATTTCTCCACATCTTTGCCAGCATTTGGTGTTGTGATTTTTTTTTAATTTTGGCCATTTGATAGTCACATAGTGATATATTATTGTGGACTTAATTTGCTTTTCCCTAATGACTAAAGATATTGAACATCTTCCCACATGCTTATTTGCAATCTACATTACCTTCTTCACTGAAATGTCTCATCATGTCTTTTGGTCATATTCTGACAGGATGGTTTACTTTTTTACTATTGAGTTGTGGGTTTGTTATAGATTCTAGATACTACACCTGTGTCATACATGTGATTTAAAAAAGTTTCTGCCCCTCTGTAGCTTATCTTTTATTCCTATAAACAGGGTCTTTAACCAAGTTTAAGTTTTCAGTTTTGATAAAATACAATTTTTCAAGTTTTCCTTTTATGTATAATGTTCTGCCTAGTCTTACATACTAAAGATTTTCTATGATTTTTTCCCTATATGTTTTATAATTAAGACAATAGATTTTTAGTTAATTATTTAAGGTAATAAAATGTAGATGGAAGTTGTTGTTGTTCTTCTTCTTTATGCAAGGGATGTATATTTGTTGAGAAGCCTATCTTTCCTCCATTAAATTGCCTTCTTACCCTTGCCGAAAATTAATTGATGATTGATTGGGCATATTGGTGTTGGTTTATTTCTGGATTCCATATTATGTTCTATTGATCTATGTAATATAAACTACATAGTCTTGACTTCTCGAATTCTAGACTATATTTTTAAATAAGGTAGACTGATTTCTCTCACAATTCTTTTCTTTCCAAAGAAAACTGTGGGATTGTTATAGGAATTTCATTAAACCTGTTTATCAATTTTGGGAGAACTGACAGATTAGATATTCTCAGCCTATGGACATTGTATCTTTATCCTTTTATTTACATCTTCAATTTCTCTCATAAGCAATGTACAGGTGCAAGCACACACATATTCTATGTGCTTGTTAAATTTTCACTTGAATGTTTCTTTTTTTGAATACTTATAAAAGGACTGTATTCTTAATTTCAATGTTTAATGTTTATTGATACTATATAGAAATGGAATTTTTTAATGTTTATTTTGTATCCCATGACCTTTATGAACTCATTTATTAGTTCTATTAGTGACTTCCTCTATAGTCATGTCATGTGCACATACAGTTTTGTTTCTTCACTTCGTATCTCTATGCCTTTTATTTCCATTTCTTGCCTTGTTGCTTACACTAAAACTTCCATCACTCTGTTAAAAAACAGTGGTGAGAATGGACACATTTTCTCAGTTTTAAGGGGAAACAAATAGTATTTTGTAGTAAGTATGCTACCTGTAGGTTTTTGGTATATATTCTTTGTCAAGCTGACTAAGTTCTCCTTATTCCTAGTTTGCTGAGAGCTTTTCTCCTAAATGGGTATTGAGTTTTGCCAATTTTTTTTCTCCACTGATTTATATAATCATGTGATTTTTCTTTAGACTAAACCATATTGTTTGATTTTTAAATACTGAGCACACCTTGTGTTCCTAGAATAAATTCCACTTGATTTTAGGGTGAAATAATCATTTATTTTGAATTTTATGTGATAATATTTTGTTAAGGATTTTTTTGGTCTATATTTATAATGTATATTGGTCTATATTTTTATTTTTTTTTTGGACTGTGTCTTTTATTGTTTTCATGTAAGGGTATTACTGGTTTCATAAAATTAATTGCAAAGTGTTCCTTCCTCCTCTGTTTATAAAAGAGATTGTACAGAATTGCTGTTAATTGTTCTTTAAATGTTGGGTAGAATTCTCCATTGAAGTCATCTAGTCCTGAGAATTTCTTTGTGGTAAGATGTTTGAGAACTAATTCAGTTTTGTTGTGAGTTACAGAGCTATTCAAACTGCATATATATATATATATGTCATGTCATGTGCAAATTATATATATATACACAAAATATTGGGTGAGGAGTTCCCGTTGTGGCACAGTGGTTAACGAATCCGACTAGGAACCATGAGGTTGCGGGTTCGGTCCCTGCTCTTGCTCAGTGGGTTAAGGATCCGGCGTTGCCGTGAGCTGTGGTGCAGGTTGCAGATGCGGCTCAGATCCCGCGTTGCTGTGGCTCTGGTGTAGGCCAGGGGCTACAGCTCCGATTCGACCCCTAGCCTGGGAACCTCCATATGCCATGGGAGCAGCCCAAAGAAATACCAAAAGACAATAAATAAATAAATAAATAAAATATTGGGTGAGTTGTGGTAGTTTGTGTGTTTTGAGGTAGAGGTCAACTTCACATAATTTGTCAAATTCATGTGTATACTTATTTGTAGTATTCTCTTGTTACCTTTTACATCTATAGAATCTGTAATATATGCCCTGTCATTTCTGATATTGGTAATTTATGCCATCTCACTTTTTTCTTTGTTAATCTTGATAAAAGTCTATCAATTTTACTGATCTTTTCAAAAAACTAGCTTTTTGTTTCATTGATTATTGCTATTGTTTTTATGCATTCACATTCATTTTTTTACTTCTCTTTAATATTTACTTCTTTCTGCTTTTGGGGGGTACATCCTTCTCTTCCTGTATTATAGAAGTTGAAGCATATATTATTGATTTGAGATTTTTTTCTCTTTTCTGATGTATATACATTTAGCGGTATAAGATTCCCTCTCACATTGCTTTAGCTGTGTCCCACACATTTTAATGTACTTTATTTTCATTTTTAGTTAAGGTATTTTGTTACCCTTTACACTTTGACCTATGGATAATTGAAAATGTGTTGCTTAGTTTTAAAATAATTGGAGACTTTCCTGTTACCTTTCTGTCACTCATTTCTAGTTTTATTGTACTGTGGTCAGAGAACCATGTGATTTAAGTTCTTTTAAATTTGTTGATGTTTGTTTTATGGTCTAGGGTATAATCTATAGAGGTGTATACTCAATGGGGACTTGAAAAGAAATATTTTTCTGTTGTTGTGTTCAGTGTTTCATACATGTCAATTAGATACTGTTTCCATCTGATATTACTGAGCTCTTCTATTTCCTTGCTCATTTTCTGTCTAGTCATTCTATAAACTATTGAGAGAAGCATTGAAATCTCCAATTATAACTGTTCTCTATTTATCCTTTCAGTTCCATCATTTTTTTCTTCAAATAGGTATTAATTTCCTATTAAAAATACCCACAAACTTAATGGTTTAAAAACATACAAATTAATTTTCTCATAGTTCTGGATGTCAGAATTCCAAAATATGTCTTACTGGACTATAATCAAAATGTTAGCTATATATGTGTCACTGGGTCACTTTGCTGTACAGTAGAGATTGACAGAACACTATAAACCAACTACAATGGAAAAAAATAAAAATCATTAAAAAATAAAATAAAAGCAGAAGAGAAGAAAGAAGAAAAAAGATGTTAGAAGGATTTAGTTTCTTTGGGAGGCTCCAGAAAAAAAAATCCAGTTCCTTATCTTTTCCAGCTTCTAGAGGCTTCCCAGATCCCTCAGCTTGTGGTCCTCAGACAGCAATCCTAATACTTTAACTTCTGGTTCCATTATATCTCCATCTCTGACCTTAACTTTCCTCTTTCCCTTATACACATCCATTGTGATTACATTGGACCCATCTAGAAAGCCAGAATAATCTCCTCATTAAAAAGTTCTTAATTTAAGGAGTTCCCATCATGGCTCAGTGATTAACAAATCTGACTAGGAACCATGAGGTTGTGGGTTCGGTCCCTGCCCTTGCTCAGTGGGTTAAGGATCTGGCATTGCTGTGAGCTGTGGTGTAGGTTGCAGACGCAGCTCAGATCCCACGTTGCTGTGGCTCTGGCGTAGGCTGGCGGCTACAGCTCCGATTAGACCCCTACCCTGGGAACCTCCATATGCCGCAGGAGCAGCCATAGAAAAGGCAAAAAAAAGTTCTTAATTTAACTATTTCTGCATAGTTCCTTTTGCCATGTAAGGTAAGATGTTAACAGGCTAGAGGCATTAGAACTTGGACCTCTTGGGAGAGGTCAATTACTCTGTCTACATAGTCCACTTTCTAACCACCACACATACATTTCTCTACATACAAAATATATTCACCCTATCCTAGGGTTCCCCAAAGTCTCAATCCATTCAGCATTAACTCAAGTCCAAACTCTTATCTAAGTCTTGTTGGGTTAAAAGTCCAATTTCTTATTATCTTAAACAACTAAATTAGGTATGGATGAGGCAATGGGTATAATCCATCCTATGTTTTTTAAAAATCTGCACTCATTAGTGTTTCTGATTTGCCAGCTTCTATCAGCTCCAACTCTGGGATATATGAAGCAAAAAGAAAACCCCACCACCATACTATTCCTCAAGTTTTGAGATCCCTAGCAGATTTGCCTTTTTCTTTAATTCTTAATGAGTGTTATCATGTTTGTTTATATATAATATCCAGGGGTTTTAGATGAATTCAGTAGGAAAAATAGGAAAAGTGTATCTACTCTATATTCCAGAAATCATTAAGTCTAAAAAGTATGTATGTAAAAGCTATCCAAGGTACTTTACATATGAGTATCTATTAACTGTGATTTTACTGTCAAATTCTATGAGCTGTATTTTTCCCCAACAAGGAATTCCAATTTGTTCTCTTGGTCATCAGTATCTAAGTATACATTAAAATTGTGATCAACAGGATAAAAAACACTTTAATTGTCCTAAGTATACTTGAGAGCATTTTGAAAAGGCTTCTATAGATGGTAAGGAAATCATTTAATTCATCTAGGTCTTCAATTTAAAGCATCTTGGTTAAGAGAAATTAATTTTGAGAAACCTATGCTACCATTTGATATATCTTGGATTTACTCTGTAAATTAATTTTAAAATAATTATGGCCAATACCAACTAACAGCTCCTCTAATCGTTCATCATTAATTGAAAAAAATAAAAGTAGAATTGCTGATAAAGGTTTAAGTGTCCCAATTTAGAGAGAAATATACTTTTCTTTCCCCAAAGTTTGGCATGTTATGCATATAGGCTTGAGGAATAACCCTTATTTGGGCTCACATTCTAAGAATGGAAGCATGAGTCACAAAATTAAGCCAATTAGAGTATATGTGACTTAAGTTATTTTTCTAGTTCTTTAGAGATACTGAATGTGTGCCAATGATTACAGAATGTGTTAAGTCCCAGGCATAGTGCTTGGTTGTGTTTCAAAAAGCATTGAGTAATTTATTTAGAGAATGTAAACATTAAATTACAGATAAATGTTACTGACCATTTTAATTTTTAAGTTTTTATTTTGAAAAAAACTTCAAACAAATAAATATTATAGGAATAATACAGTGAATTCTCAAATACCCTAAAAATGGAATAATTAATAGTTCTCACTGTGTTATATATGCTTCCCTCTTCTATATAACAATTCATATTATAAATAATATAGTATATTTATATTATATTGTTATAGTATAATAGTAATTGTTAGTTTTGCTAAGTTATGGATTTAGTCATCTGTCAGCAACATGACTCTTTACCACTTTAAAATATACAAATACATCCTGTAACTCCGTATCAAAAAAAACAAACAACCCAATTGAAAAATTGGCAGAAGATCTAAATAGACTCCAAAAAAGACATATGAATGGCCATAAAACACATGAAAAGATGTTCAACATCACTAATTTTTAGAGAAACGCAAATCAAAACTATTTTCAGGTGCCACCTTAACACCAGCCAGAATGGCCATCCTCAAAAAGTCTACAAATAATAAATGCTGGAGAAGGTGTGGAGAAAAGGGAACCCTCTTACACTATTGTTAGGAATGTACATTGGTGCAACCACTATGGAAAACACTATGGAGCCTCCTCAAAAAACTAAAAATAGAACCACCATACAATTCAGTAATCCCACTCCTGGGCATCTATGCAGAGAAAACCATATTTCAAAAAGATATATGCACCCCAATGTTCACTGCAGCACTATTTACAAGTCAAGACATCAAAGCAACCTAAATGTCCATCAACAGAGAAATGGATAAATAAGAGATGGTACATATATAGACACAATGGAATATCACTCAGCCATAAAAAAGAATGAAAAAATGCCATTTGCAGCAACATGGATGGAAATAGAAACTATCATACAAAGTGAAGTTAGTCAGACAGTGAAAGAAAAACATCATATGCTATCACCTAAAAGTGGAATAAAAAAAAAGTATACAAATGAACTTATTTGCAGAACAGAAACATACAAACTATGAAATACTTATGGTTACCAAAGAGGACAGGTGGAGGGGTAGGAGGGATTGCCTGGGGTTTTTGGATTTGCATATGCACACTGAGCTATATGGAATGATTGGCCATTGGGGACCTGCTGTATATCACAGAGAACTCTACCCAGTATTCTGTGATAATCTATGTGGGAAGAGAATCTGAGAGAGAATGGATATGTGTATATGTATGAGAGGGTCATATACAGAAGAAATTATCACAACATTGTAAATTAACTAAACTTCAATAAAACTTTAAAAATAACTTTAAGACATAGAGCCTCAAGTCAAAGCACATTCTCTTAACAGTATTACCATCAGATTTGGGACTTTTCTACTATTATTATCTAAGATATTATGCACATGTCCATATTCAAACTTTGCCAATTGTACTAACAGTATTTTTATACTGTTTTGCCTCCATGGTCTAGGACCTGGTCCAGAATCACCACTGAATTTAGGTGTCATGTCTCTTTGGTGTATCTTATATGAAAGAGCTCCCCAGAGTATGGACCAGTTATTTTGTAGAATGACCCTCTCTTTATGTATATGTGATCTTTTCTCATGTATTGATTCAGGTTACACATTTTTGGTAGGGACACTGCATGTAGACTGTCCTATTTCTAGTTCTTCACATCAGGTGCTACATAATGTCTGTTTGTCTCATTACTAGTGATGTTAACTTTCATCACTTGGAAAGGGTTTATCTACCAAGCTTCTCCACAGTAAATTTATTTTGTAATTAATAAGAAATCATTGGGGAAATATTTTTGGACTCTGTAAATATACTATTACTAATCAGAATTTTAGCTAATAGCACTAATATCCACTGATAATTCTTGTCTGAACAAACGATTACAATAAGGATGCAAAATGTCCATTATCTAACTCTGTCCTTTCCTCTGTATTTATCAGTTCATATTCTCATGCAAGGGAGAGATTTCCCCTTTTATTTTTGTGTGTATGTTAGTATCCCTATAGACTCAAATTCCTGTCTTATACAATGGGTTAGTCTTAACTTCTGTCATCATTCATTTTGTTGCTCAGTTTCCCCAGATTTGGGTAGCATGACCCCCTTCTACATCATTTTGAAATATGCTTCTCTTTTTTTAAGTGTTTCCTTAATCCATGGCACAAAAAGATGGTCCATATGAATCTCATATTTTCCTTGCTCCAGCCCTAGAATCAACTATTTCCCTTTTTAATGTGAAATGGTATTTAGAAACCAAGATCTGAGCATTCATTGTTAAAGTGAAATTTCTAACTCAAATTCAATGCCATGAAATTTTTTTGTCTTGACTCTCCTAACTTGTGTTATATTTCTTTCATCTCAAAATGAGGTAATTCTGTCTTGCTAAAAATAGTTTCATTTTTTCATTTCTAAAATACATGTAAAATAGTTTGAGAATTGCTATACCCATGTCACTATAGAAGACAAACATATATTAAGGAGTACAAGATTTCTTTGAAGTTCTTTGTGTTTACACTGAAGACTTAAAGTCAAAGTACTTTATTCAGATTTGTTTATTTTTTTCCTATAGCACAGCCACAGCATATGAAAGTTCCTGTGCCAGGGATCAAATCTGAGCCACAGCTGCAATTTACATCGCAACTTCAGCAATACTGGCTCCTTTAACCCTCTGTGCTGGACCAGGGATAAAACCCATGCCTCCACAGCAACCTGAGCCACTGCAGTTGGATTCTTAACCCACTATGCCACAGCAGGAACAATTTTAACTAATTTTTTATTTTCTTTCTCTGTAAATTATGTTACTTGAAAAACAGTGATGGTTATTCTTGTTTAATTTTTTCAACTTAGCCTTGTTGATTCAACTTTATTTTCTAGCATGTAATACATTAACCAATTTCCAGCTCAGTAGTAAACGTAAACATAAAATACAAGTGGGAAATCATCCACAGACAAATATGGTATCAAATCAGCAATTGTGAGAAGAGACATGGATGAATGCACAACATTGAAAATGCATTTGAAATTAGGAGACTAGCAACTTGAAATAATTTTCCATATATATAGAATGTTATATCAAAACCTCGTGGGGACCACAAACCAAAAAACTATAATAGACACACACATAAAATAGAAAAAGTGAGCAATCAAATACAACACTAAATATAGTCAGCAAATCACAAGAGAGGAGAACAAAAAAGGAAGGGAATAAAAAAGTCCAACATTAACAAATCTAAAACAATTAAGAAAATGGCAGTAAGTACATACATATCAATAATTACCTGGAATGTAAATGAATTAAGTGCTCCAACCAAGACATAGACTGCCTAAATGGATACAAAAACAAGACCCATATATATGCTGTCTACAAGAGACCCACTTAAGATCTAGGCATGCATACAGACAAAGTGAGCGAATAGAAGAAGATATTCTGCGCAAATAGAAATCAAAAGAAATCTGGAGTAGCAATACTCATACCAGAAAAAATAGACTTTAGAGAATGTTACAAGAGACAAAGAAGGATACTACATAATGATCAAGGGATAAATATAAAAAGAAGATACAACATTTGTAAACATATATGCACCCAGCATAGGAGAACCACAACATATAAGGAAACTGCTAACAGCCATAAGAGAAGAAATCAACAGTAACACAATAATAGTTGGTGACTTTAACACCCCACCTAAATAAAAAACATAACATCCAAACAGAAAATCAGTAAAGAAACACAGGCTGTAAATGACACAATAGACCAGACAGACTTATTTATATATAGAACACTCCATCTCAAAACAGCATAATACATATTCCTTTCAAGTGTACATGGAACAGTCTCCAGGATAGATCACATTGTGGGCCACAAATCCAGCCTCAGTAAATTTAAGGAAATTGAAATCATACCAAGCATTTTTTTTCTGGCCCCAATGTTATGAGATGAGAAATCAATCACAAGAAAAAAAAAAACTTGGGAAAAAACACACAAATACATAGCAGTTAAACAACATGTTACCAAGCAACCAATGGATTACTGAATAAATCAAGGAGGAAACTAAAAATTACCTAGAGATAAATGACAATGAAAATATGATGATCCAAAACCTATGGGATGCAGCAAAAGCAGTTCCAAAGAGAGAAGTTTATACTAATATAATCTCATCTCCACAAACAAGAAAAATCCCCAATAAACAACCTAACCTTACACCTAAAACATTGAGAGAAAGAAAAGCAAAACTAAAAAGTTAGTACAATAAAAGAAGTCAAAGATCATAACAAAAATAAATGAGATATAGACAAAGAAAACAATAGAAAAGATCAATGAAACTAAAAGCCAGATTTTGCAAAGATCAATAAAGTTGATAAACCTTTAGCCAGACTCATCAGGAGAAAAAGGGAGAGGGCTCAAATCAATAAAATTAGAAATGACTATATGGAATACTACTCAGCCATAAAAAAGAATGACATCATGCCATTTGCAGCAACATGGATGGAACTAGAGAATCTCATACTGAGTGAAATGAGCCAGAAAGACAAAGACAAATACCATATGATATCACTTATAACTGGAATCTAATATCCAGCACAAATGAACATCTCCTCAGAAAAGAAAATCATGGACTTGGAAAACAGACTTTTGGCTGCCTGATGGGAGAGGGAAGGGGTGGGAGGGATCGGGAGCTTGGGCTTATCAGACACAACTTAGAATAGATTTACAAGGAGATCCTGCTGAGTAGCATTGAGAACTTTGTCTAGATACTCATGTTGCAACAGAACAAAGAGTGGGGAAAAAAAATGTAATTGTAATGTATACATGTAAGGATAACTTGATCCCCTTGCTGTACAGTGGGAAAATAAAATAAAATAAAAAATAAAAAAAAAGAAATGAGAAAGGAGATGTTACAACTAACACCACAGAAATACAAAGGTTAGTAAGAGATTACTATGAGCAACTGTATGCCAATAAAATGGGATAGCTTAGAAGAAATATTCAGATTCTTAAAAAGATACAACCTTCCAATACTAAACCAGGAAGAAATAGAAAATATGGATAGGCCAATCACAAGTACTAAAATTGAAAATGTAATTTAAAACTACTAAAAACAAAATCTGGGATCAGATGGCTTCACAGACAAATTCTGTTAAACATTTAGAGAAGAGTTAATACCCATCCTCCTGAAACTTTTCCAAGAAAATTGCAGAGGAAGGAAAATTCCCAAGCTCATTCTATGAAGCCACCATCCACCTGATATCAAAACCAGACAAAGATACCACAAAAAAGAAAAGAACAGACCAATATCTTGATGAACATAGATGCAAAAATCCTCAATAAAATGTTAGAAAACCAAATCCAACAACACATTGAAAGGATCATACACCATGATCAAGCGGGACTTATCCCAGAGATGTAAGGATTCATCAATATCCACAAACCAGTCAATGTCATACTCCACATTAACAATATGAAGGGAAAAAAAGATCATCTCAATAGATACAGAAAAAGCTTTTGACAAAATCCAATACCCATTTTTTTGATGAATAAAGTATCTCCAGAAAGTGAGCATAGATGGAACATACCTCAACATAATAAAGGCTATATATGACAAACTGACAGTTAACATCATTCTCTAGCAAAAAGCTGAAAGCATTTCCAGTAAGATCAGGAGTAAGACAAGGATGCCCACTCTCACCACTTTTATTCAACAAAGTTTTGGAAGTCTAAGCTACAGCAATCAGAGAAGAAAAAGAAATAAAGGGAATCCAAATTGGAAAAGAAGTAAAACTCACTGTCTTCAGATGACATGATACCATACATTGAAAATCCTAAAGATGCTATCAGAATACTATTAGACCTCACCAATGAATATGATACAGTTGCAGGATACAAAATTTAGACACAGATATCTCTTGCATTCCTATACACTAACAATGAAAAATCAGAAAGAAAAATTAAGGAAACAATTCCATTTACCATCACATCAATGAGAATGAAATACCTAGCAGTAAATCTACCTAAAAAGGCAAAAGTCGTGTACTCTTAAAACTCTAAGACACTGATGAAGGAAACCAAAGATGATACAAATGTATAGAAAGATACACCATGCTCTTGGATTGGAAAAATTAATACTGTCAAAATTATTATACTACCTAAGGCAATCTACAGATTCAGTGCAATCCCTATTAAATTAGTAGTAGCATTTTTCGCAGAACTCAAACAACATATTTTAAAATCTGTATGGAAATATGAAAGACCCTGAATAGCCAAAGAAATCCCAAAAAAAAGAAAAACAGGGCCGGAGGAATTAGGCTCCCTGACTTCAGACTATACTATAAAGCTACAGTCATCAAAATAGTATGGGGCTCGCATAAAAACAGAAATATACATCAGTGGAACAGGATAGAAAGCCCAGAAGTAAATCCACACACTTATGGTCAATTAATCTATGACAAAGGAGGCAAGAATATACACTGGAGAAAAGACAGTTTCTTCAATAAATGGTGCTGGTAAAACTGGACAGCTACATGTAAAGTAATGAAATTAGAATATTCTCTTACACCACACATAAAAATAACCTCAAAATGAATTAAAGACCTAAAAATAAGACCAGATACTGTAAAACTCTCAGAGGAAAACATGGACAGAATACTGTTTTACATAAATCACAAAAATATATTTTTTTGATCAACCACTTAGAGTAATGAAATTAAACCAAAAATAAACAAATGGGACCTAATCAAACTTAAAAGCTTCTTCATAGCAAAGGAAACCATAAAAAACACAAAAACCCCACAGAATGGGAGAAAATCTTTGTAAACAAAGTGATCAACAAGGGATTAATCTCCAAAATATACAAACGTTTCATATACTTTATGTCAAAAAGACAAACAACCCAACTAAAAAATGGTCACAAGATTTAAACAGATATTTTTCCAAAGAAGACAGATGGACAAAGAAAAAGCACATGAAAAGATGTTAAACATCACTACTAGAGAAATGCAATCACTAATTGTTAGAGAAATGCAAATCACAACTACAATGAAGTATCACCTCACTCCAGCTAGAATGGCCATCACCAAAAGTTCTACAAACAATAAATGCTGAAGAGGGGGTGGAAAAAAGGGAACTTTGCTACACTGTTGGTGAGAACATAAATTGGTGTAAGCACTATGGAGAACAGCAGGAGATGCCATTAAAAAAACTAAACATAGAACTACCATATGATCCAGAAATACCCCTCCTGCACATATATTTGGAGAAATCCTTAATTTGAAATGTTACATACAGTCCAATGTTCATGGCAGCACCATTTGGAACAGCCGAGACATGGAAGCAACCTAAATGTCCATCAACCGAAGAATGGATAAAGAAGTGCACATATACAAAGGAACATTACTCAGCCATAAAAAACAAGAATTCCATTTGCAGCAACATGGATGAACCTAGAGATTATCATACTAAGTGAGGTAAATCAGAGAAAGACAAATACCATATATCACTCATATGTGGAATGTGATAAAAAATGATACAAAGAACTTATTCATAAAACAGAAACAAATTCACAGGTTACAAAACCAATCTTAATGGTTACCATAGGGAAAATTGTGGGGGTGGGGCAAGAGGAATTAGGAGGATGGGAACAACATATATCCACTACTATATAAAATAGATAACTAACAAGAACCTACTGTATAGCACAGGAAAAATCTACTCAAAAGTTTGTAATAACCTATATGGGAAAAGAGGATGGTATATATACTCAGTACTCTGTAGGGACCTATATGGGAAAAGAATCAGAAATGGAATGGATATATTATCCATCTGATTCTCTCTGCTTTATACCTGAAACTAACACAACTTTGTAACTCAGCTATACTCCAATAAAATTTAGTAAAAAAATTTCCAAAAGTAAAAACTATACAAAAATATATTCAAAGAGATATCACTCCTCCCATCAGTTCCACCCTATTATCACTACCCTCATATACAACTAATTTCATTGGTTTGTGCTCACTCTTCCTGTGATTCGTCTTGCAAAAATAAGCAACTACATTCTTACCTCTGCTCTCTATTACATGAACTCTCATATAACATATGCTCTTTTGTACTTTTTGCTTTTAACTTAACAACATATTCCTAAAACCATGCCATGTCAATTCATAAAGATAATTTTTATTCTCTTCTATGGCTTCACAATACCCCATTGTGTGTAGGTACTATACACAGTTTATTCAGCCACCTCTTATGGATGAAAATTTTGTAAAAATTTTGCAATTGTAAATAATGCTGGAATAATGATCTTAGTATAGATTTATTTTTCATGTTACTGGAGGCATAAAATATTTTAAAAATCAGTTTAGTAACAAGGTCTGTAACAATTAGAAATAAATTCTGGGTTTCTACTGTTAGAAGTTTAAGACATTCAAATCACATAATAATACTCACCTACTTACAATCCTAAATCAACTAAAAATAGATAAAAAGTTAGGTAAATAGAGACCAAATTATCAGCTTTACTACTGATAAATCTGATACTGGAGAAGGTAATTAAAGCAGAGGATTTTGGTGCCCTAGACCCAATCCCTTTCAGTCTACTTCCAATTTCAGCTGTACCTGTTTCAAGTTCAGTTGAACAACCTGGGTTTGAACTGTGTTGTCAACTTATCCACAGATATTTTTCAATAGCAAATGCCACAATAATATGCTATCCACAGTTGGTTTAATCTGTGGACATATGGAGAACTGTGGAAAGAGAGGAACCATGTATGTGGAGAGCCAACTATAAGTTATATACAGATCTTAGAGTGAGTGTAAGGTTGGTCTCCCTAATCCTTGTGTTGTTTGAGGGGGTTCTTGTAATTTCTATGTCTTAACAACATCATGCCTCAATAAGTTACATTATCTGCAATGGCCCCAAGAGTTTACTCAGCAGTCCAATAGAGTAGCCAGGAAGAATGGGAGTTTCTAGGTGGTAAACCCTTGATCAACTAAGAAATGAAGTGGTGGATAAATGTTGCATCTCAGAGGGATAATTCTAAATATATTCTACATAGGTTTTTAAAGCACCCCCAAAGGGATTGAGCGGCAGTAGCCCAAATCAGCTGTCAATTAAATAACATATTATTTTGGAGTTCCCATTGTGGTTCAGCAGTAATGAATCCAACTAGTATCCACAAGAATTCAGGTTTGATCCTTGGCCTCGCTCAGTGGGTTAAGGATCTGGCATTGCCATGAGCTGTGGTACAGGTCACAAAGGTGGCTCGGATCTGGCATTGCTATGGCCATGGTGTAGACCAGCAGCTGTAGCTCTGATTCCACTCCAAGACCAGGAATTTCCACATGCTGTAGGTGCAGCCCTAAAAAAAAAAAATAATAAAAACACATTACTTTTATTTTTTCTAATTTTAATTTTTAAATTTTTAAAGAAATTTTTTAATTGTTATTTCCCAATACAATTTTTATTTTCTACTGTACAGCATGGTGACCCACTTACACATACATGTATACATTTTTTTTTCTCCCATTATCATGCTCCATCATAAGTGACTATACATAGTTTCCAGTGCTACACAACAGGATGTCAGTGTTAATCCATTCCAAAGGCAATAGTCTGCATCTATTAACCCCAAGCTCCCCATCCATCCCACTCCTTCCCCCTCCCCCTTGGCAACCACAAGTCTATTCTCCAAGTCCATGATTTTCTTTTCTGTGGAAAGTTTCCTTTGTGCCTTATGTTAGATTTCATATGATAAGTGATATCATATGGTATTTGTATTTTTCTTTCTGACTTACTTCACTCAGTATGAGAGTCTCTAGTTCCATCCAAGTTGCTGCAAATGGCATTCATTTGTTCTTTTTGATGGCTGAGTAATATTCCATTGTGTATATATACCACATCTTCCGAATCCAATAATCTGTCGATGGACATTTGGGTTGTTTCCATGTCTTGGCTATTGTGAATAGTGCTGCAATGAACATGCGGGTGCGTGTGTCTTTTTAAGGAAAGTTTTGTCCGGATATGTGCCCAAGAGAGGGATTGCTAGGTCATATGGTAATTCTATGTATAATTTTCTAAAGTACTTCCATACTGTTCTCCACAGTGGTTATACCAGCTTACATTCCCACCAACAGCGCAGGAGGGTTCCCTTTTCTCCACACCGCCTCCAGCATTTGTTATTTGTGGACTTATTAATGATGGCCATTCTGACTGGTGTGAGGTGCTCCTGGGTTGGAAAAATTAATATTGTAAAAATGGCCATACTACTGAAAGCTGTCTATAGATTCAATGCAATCCCTATCAAATTACCCATGACATTTTTCACAGAACTAGAACAAACAATCCAAAAATGTATATGGAACCAAAAAGACCCAGAATTGCCAAAGCAAATCTGAGGAACAAAAACCAAGCAGGAGGCATAACTCTCCCAGACTTCAGGCAATATTACAAAGCCACAGTCATCCAAACAGTGTGGTACTGGTACCAAAACAGACATACAGACCAATGGAACAGAACAGAGGACCCAGAAATAAACCTAGACACCTATTGTCAATTAATCTTTGACAAAGGAGGCAAGAACCTAAAATGAGAAAAAGACAGTCTTTTCAGCAAGAATTGCTGGGAAACCTGGACAGTTGCATGCAAATCAATGAAATTAGAACACACCCTCACACCATGCACGAAAATTAACTCAAAATGGTTGAAAGACCTAATACAAGACAAGACACCATTAATATCCTGGAAGAGAATATAGGCAAAAATGAGATCCTGCTGTGTAGCAGTGGGAACTATCTCTAGTCACATATGATGGAGCATGATAATGGGAGAAAAAAAAATGTATACATATATGTGTAAATGGGTCACCATGGTGTACAGTAGAAAAAAAATTGTACTGTGGAAATAACTATTAAAAAATAATAATAAAAGCTGAGACAATGATAAAAAAGTTAAAAAAAAGAGAACATAGGTAAAACATTTTTGACATCAACCTTACAAATGTTTTTCTCAGGTCAGTCTCCCAAAGCAACAGAAATTAAAGCAAAAATAAACAAATGGAACCTAATCGAACTGACAAGCTTTTGCACATCAAAGGAAACCAAAAAGAAAACAAAAAGCCAGCTTATAGAATGGGAGAATATAATTTGAAATGATGCAACTGACAAGGGCTTAATCTCTAAAATATACAAGCAACTTACACAATTTAACAGCAAAATAGCCAACAACGCAATTGAAAAATGGGCAAAAGAACTGAATAGACATTGCTCCAAGGAAGATATACACATGGCCAGTACATTAAACAATGCTCAATATCCCTGATTATTAGAGAAATTGCAAATAAAAGCTACCACGAGATACAACACATTATTTATTGATTTTTTTTCACTTCCACTGTCCCATTCAACTCATTTCTTCACTGCTGCTTCTTGGAGTTAACTCGCAAATAAACTATCTGCACCAAGTCCTTGTCTCAGACTGTTTTGGGAGATAAACTGAAGTAAAACTCTTGCTTAGATATTCAGCAACTAAATGGAATGCCAATATTAGAATGATTTCTCCACCCAAGCAAGAAGTGCTGAACAAATGAAATTCCAATGATGTGAGTTGCTGTCCCTGTAAAACATTTGGTATGGATGAAAAGAAAACAGTGTGCAGCAAATCAGTCAATTGAAAAGAGAGGATCCTGAATAGCTCCTACACTGTTTCTTTCCCAAACTCTGCAGTGCACGAGTCACCGCACCTCTTTGGGTAAGCCTGAGTGTTGAAGAGGAGGTCAGAAAGTTTCATGAATATCCTCACGATGAAAATTAGCAAACAGTGGAGATTTAACAGCCCACCCCAATAACATAATAAAAATGTTAGGGAGTGAAATATTTGCTATGTCCAAGATATTGATGAATATGACTAATATTACCTTTGAAAAGTATATTAATGATGTATAACTTAAGCTTTTAAAAATAAACTTTCCTACATGTCCAGATGATTTTTTCATAAGGAAAAGTAAACCCACAAAACAACCATCCAAATCAAGATACCGAAACTCAGAAGCACCTGTCATTGCTCTACCTTCCCAAGTACTATCCCTAAAATATACCTACTAATTGACTTTTCTCTCCATAAATTATTATTGCCTGCTTTGGAACTTTGTATGAATGGATTCATACAATATGAAGTATATACTCTTTGGTTTGGCTATTTTGTTTAACATTATGTTTGTGAGATCTATGAAGTTTGTGCTAGTAGCTGTGTTACATTTTTATTGCTGTATTTTGTACCATTGTATGAATATAATGCAATTTATTTTTTCATTCTGTTTATGGACACCTGAACTGTTTCCAAACCTGAATATCATAGCTAAGGCTGCTATGAACTTTTTGTACATATCTTTTAGTTCATGCATATATGCATGTATATTGGGGTTCCTAGGTATAGAACAGTTAGGTAATTATATATATACACACACACACATACATATATATACACGCACATATACATGTTCAACTGTAGTAAATATTCCAAACATTTTTTAAAGTTAATTTACCCTCCTAAAAGCAGTATATAAAGGTTCTAATTAATCCACATTCTTGAACATTCTTAGTATTGCAATATTTTATACTGTTTTTAATTTTAGCCTTTTTGGTGAAAGTATGGTAATACTCTTGGGGTCTTAAAGCATTTCTTTTATGACTCACAATGTTATGTACCTTTCCATCTGCTCTTTGTGCATTAGACACCGTATTTTGTGTAGGAGCTACTCAGATCTTCTGACAAATTTTTAGGTGGTCAATTTTTTTTTTAATTCTGGTGAATTCCATCAGTATATTTGTTTTTCCTTACACCAATAGTATACTTCCTTTATTATTGTAGCTTGATATCTTGATATCTGGGAGCATAAATATTCTGAATTAAGTTATTCAAAACTCAAAAGGCATTTTTTTTCTCAGTTTTCTTTATCCAAACAAGGCTGAGAAATTGTTGAATCGTTTAACTATTTTATTCCCAGGTTCTAAACTCAGAAAATTAACAAAGCTAGAAGGATACAAATATAAATATGAAGCTAGATTGTAATTGGCTTTGACAATCTTTAAAGCTCTGGGTAAAAAGGTTTGTATCAGAAATGGTCTTCAGTGTCACCATGTTGCAGGTTGGGTTCCCTGGAAAGCAGACTCTGAGACAGAGACTAGCATGCAAGAGGTTTATTAGAAAGTGCTTTTGGAAGGGAAGAGAGAGGAAGAAAGTGCCAATGCAGGAAGAGGAGGAAGAAGGAGAGGGAGGGAGGGAGGGAGAGAGGGAGAGAAGGGGAGAGAGAGAGAGAGGCTTAAGTAGAAGACAGTCTCAAGGGAAGACTAAGCTCAACCTACTGAGAATTCTGAAGTTAGAATAACTCTTAACAATTGTTACAAGTTGGGTAAAGGGGCCAGGCCCTTACATCTCCTCCTTAATCAGGCATTGGATATGGGCTAAGGTGGCTATCTTCAGCAAAGATATCCTTGCAGGAGGATGACGGCTGAGGACTTCCTACAGGCAGCACTTTCATTTGCTGAGAGTATTAACCTTTCATTTCTAAATCAGATCTCAGTAGTAAATCATAGTATCCACCACAGACCAGATATACTTGGATCAATGAGGTTTTAAAAATAATTATCATTTATTCCCATTTGCTTTAAATCTTTTTTAAGACTTTAAAGCTTTTTCTACATCTATATTCTAACAAAAACCATATCAATTTAATCTTGTTTCTTTACTTGCCTGTTTTCTCTGAGTCCTTCATCAAGGAAAATAAGTTTCCTTAGTTGTATCTCCCATACCTACCACAGTGCCTGGCTGAAAGACAGCATTCAATTATTACTGGATGAAAGAATTAACTCAATATGTACCTGTTTGAATGGTCTTACAAAATGATTAATGATTTTGTATAACTGTCTGTATGGAGATTTTAGTGTCTAGCTATAGGCTCTGTCTTCATGCCTATCAAAAATAATAATTTTATCAGTGGTAAAGAGGAAGTACAGGTAGCAAGTAAATATGCCATTTGTGAATGGCATGAGACTAAGGACAGTGGCTGCATTGGATGACAGAATCAGGATTCAAAAAGAATGAAAATAGGCTAAAAAATGGTCTAAATTTAATAAGATGAAATTTAAGAGGAAATGGTATGAGGCACTGTCAGCAAATTCAATAAACCACCTGGAGAGGTTTTCAATTGTCTTAGCAGAAGTTTGTAAGAAAGAAATCAGAGTTTTAGATGATTACAAGGCTAACAGAAGCCAACAATATTATGTGGCTATGAGAGAAAGCCAATATCATCTTAGACCTTATCAGTAGAAATATATAATCTAGAAGCTAGGAAGCAATGGGCCTGTTTTAGGTTAGATTGTTATTATCAACCCTATAGTTCTAAGCACTGACATTGGAGTTTAAGGACCAATCTTGAATGCATTTAGAGGAAAGCAAATAAGGTAGTGGAAACATTTGAGATTGGCAAGATAACCAATGGCTCAAGGGAGGTCAGGGGGAAATTTTACTAAATCTTTTAGGCACAAAAACTAGCTTAATAGAAAACTTGACGATTATGGGACTCCCACTGTGGCACAATGGGATCGGCAACAGCTTGGGAGCACTAGGATGTTGTTTTGATCCCCAGGCAGGCACAGTGGGTTAAGGATCCAGCACTGTCACAGCTGCGGCTTTGTTCACAGCTGTGGCTTGGATCTGATCCCTCACCCAGGAGCTCCATATGCCCTGGGATGGGATGGGAAGGAAGGAAGGAAGGAAGGAAGGAAGGAAGGAAGGAAGGAAGGAAGGAAGGAAAGAAAGAAAGAAAGAAAGAAAGAAAGAAAGAAAGAAAGAAAGAAAGAAAGAAAGAAAGAAAGAAAAGAAAAGAAAAGAAAAGAAAGAAAGAAAGAAAGAAAGAAAGAAAGGAAGAAAGGAAGGAAGGAAACAACAAATACGAAAAAAATTAAGAACCTCAATTAATATAGCTGAAGAAATGCTAAAAATGTATATATCATTGGCTTTTTATACTAATGTAATGTGTTTCAGTATTAGGACAACTATGGATCACATCACTAGATCATAGAAAAATTATGATTATTAAAAGGAGACTTAAATGGAAATTGGTGAGATGGAAATTGCATTCATGCTTTGAAAGCTAAAAAATCCAAAACCCATTAAATCAAAAATAGGTGGAAAAGTTATAAACATGATGGTTTATATATTTATCATTTATATTTATGTATTTATTTACATGTATTTATTACACATTATATATGTCCTATGTACTTCTTATGCTAAATTGTAAAGGAACACATGCTTTCCCACTAGAGTAAGGAATATGAGAAATATGATGAATCGCATTATCTTTATTTAATGTTACTCATGGTATAAAACCAGAAAAATAAATAGGCTATAAATACAGAAAATAGAGAAAAAGATTTAACTTCACAGTATTCACTTATGAGTTACAAAAAACACAAAGTTCTCAGTGCTACACAGCAGGATTTCATTGTTAGCCCATCCCAAAAGCAATAGTTTGCTTGCGTTAACCCCAAGCTACCAATCCCTCCCACTCCCTCCCCCACTCTAGATACTCAAAACAGAGCACAACAATGGGAGAAAAAATTATGTATACATGTATGTGTAACTGGGTCCCCATGCTGTATAGTGGGAAAAAAAGTGTGTTGGGGGAAATAACAATAATAAAAAATTATACTCTAATAAAAATTAAAAAAATAAGTTATAAAAAAGTCAGCAGAAATTAAAAACAAAATGGATGCCAAGGAAATATGTGAAAAGTAATGAAGGATGAATAGTTATACACATAATTCTTTTTGAATGAATTTTTATTTTTCCATTATAGTTTATTTACAGTGTTCTGTCAATTTCTACTCTACAGCAAAGTGACCCAGTCATACATATATATATATACATTCTTTTTCTCACATTATCCTCCATCGTGTTTCATCACAAGTGACTGGATATAGTTCACCATACTATACAGCAGGATCTCATTGTTATCCACTCCAAATGCAACAGTTTGCATCTATTAATCCCAGACTCCCAGTCCATTCTACTCCCTCCCCTTGGCAACCACAAGTCTGTTCTCCAAGTCCATGAGTTTCTTTTTTATGGAAAAGTTCATTTGTGCTGTATATTAGATTCCAGATTTAAGTGATATCATATGGTATTTTTCTTTCTATTTCTGACTTCACTTAGTATGGGAGTATCTAGTTCCACCCATGATGGTGAAAATGGCACTGTTTTGGTTTTTTATGGCTGAGTAGTATTCCATTGTATACATATACCACATCTTTTTTTTTTTTTGTCTTTTTGTCTTTTCAGGGCCACACCTGTGGCATATGGAGGTTCCCAGGTCACGTTCCAATCAGAGCTGTAGCCACCAGCCTACACCAGAGCCACTGCAATGCAGGATCCTAGCCACTCTGTGACCCACACCACAGCTCACAGCAACACCGGATCCATAACCCATGGAATAGGGCCAGGAGTCAAAACTGCATCCTCATGGATGCTAGTCAGGTTTGTTAACTGCTCAGCCATGAGGGGAAGTCCTATATACCCCATCTTAATCAACTCATCTGTTGATGGACGTTTAGGTTGTTTCCATGTCTTGGCTATTGTGAATACTGCTGCGATGAACATATGGGTACATGTATCTTTTTCAACGAAAGTTTTGTCTGGATATATGCCCAAGAGTGGGATTGCTGGGTCATATGGTATTTCTATATTTAGTTTTCTGAGGTACCTCCATACAGTTTTCCGTAGTGGTTGTACCAATTTACGTCCCTACCAACAGTGTAGGAGGGTTCCCTTTTCTCTATGCCCTCTCCAGCATTTGTTACACATAAATAATTCTTAAAATATAAAAGGTAAATACCCTTAAACAGAAAAAAAGGGCAAATAACATCAGTTGGTAATCAACAAAAGAAAACCTACAATGGCCAATAAAAAACATAAATTATTTCAATTCACTAACATTGGAATAAATTAAGATATTTTACCTACATTCACTTACTCATCATTCAAAATATATTTATTTATTACAAATCTTACTCCAGGTACTTCTGTGGGTCACTAAGAACAGAGAGATGAATGAGACGAACACACCTGCTCTTATAAAAGAAAAATAGAAAAGATTAACAGCATTGGAATTCCCATTGTGGCACAGTGGAAATGAATCTGACTAGGAATTATGAGGTTGCAGGTTCTATCCCTGGTCTCGCTCAGTGGGTTAAGGATCCGGTGTTGCCATGAGCTCTGGTGTGGGTCACAGCTGTGGCTCAGATCTGGCATTTCTGTGGATGTGGTGTAGGCCAGCAGCTGTAGCTCTAGACCCCTAGCCTGGGAACCTCCATATGCCACAAATGCGGCCCTGAAAAGCAAAAAAAAAAAAAAAAAAAAAAAAAAAAAAAAGAAAAAGAAAAAGAAAGAAAGAAAGAAAGAAAAAAGATTAACGGCATTATTTTAAACAGTGATAAATAGATGAGGAACATAAATGGATAGAGAGCCATTAGGGAACACTGCTAAATTGGGAGAAAATAATACCATCTTCTTAAAGGCTAATTTGGCAATGTGTATTAGTAATTTAGGAATGTAAAACTTTTTACCTTGAAATAATATGACCCACGAGAAATGGCAAATGTAGTAGAGCATTCCTATGATGGATTCACCTGCCTTTCTCCAATGATAACACCTTACATAATCATTGTAAAATACAAAAGCCTGGAAACTGACATTAGTACAATACTGTTAACTAAATAGCAGGCCATATTTCAATTTCTTCAGTTTTTACATGGACTCATCTGTGCTTTCAGTATGTAGTACTGCAAATTTTTTTCACATGTATAGATTTATGTAACTGCCTCCACAATCAGGATACAGAAGTTTTTCCTCACCACCAAAAAACTCTGTCATCATACCCCTTTATAGTTTTATCTCCTCCCACTCTAACCCTTGACAAACACTGATCCGTTTTTCATCACTATAATTTTGTCATTTTTGAGAGTGTTACATAAATGGAATCATAGAGTATGTAATCCTATTGAGATTGGCTTTTTTTTTTTTTCATTCAGCATAATGCCCTGGAGATCCATCCAAGTTTTTGTGGGCATCGATAATTGGTTTCTCTTCATGGCTGAGCAGTATTCCCATTACATGGATGAACAAGTTTCTTTATCCATTCACCCATCAAAGGGCATTCGAGTTGTTCCCAGTTTGGCGCTATTACAAATAAAGCTGCTGTGAACATTTGTGTACAGATATTTTTGAGGATGTATATTTTCAATTCAGTGGGATAAACATCCAAAATTGTGATTGCTGAGTCCTATGGAAAGTATAATGTATCACTTTATAAGAAATCACCAAACTGTTTCCAGTGGTTTATATTACTTTACACTTCCACCAGGAATGTATGACAAATCCAGTTTGTTCATATCCTGACAGTCTTTGCTGCTGTCACTATCTCATATTTTAGTCATTCCTATAGATGCGTACTGCTATCATGGCTTTAATTTGCATTTATCCAATGGCTAATGATGTTGAACAAACTTTTAATGCCCACTTTGTATATCCTCTTTGGTTATATATCTGGTCAAGTTTTTGACCTACTTAATAATGGGGATATCTGACTAATTTTCTGGATACAAGTCATATATTGAATATGTGACTTGTGAATATTTCTTATAGTTAGTAGCTTGTCTTCTCACCCTTTTAATAAATTCTCTCATAGAGCAAAAGTTTAAAACTTTTGAAAAAGACCAATTCATTATTTTTTATCTTATGAATTGTTCTTCTGGTCTCGTGTCTAAGAACTCTGTCTGACCCAAATCATAAAGATTTTCTCCTGTGTTTTCCTATAAGAATTTAATAGTTTTACAGTTTACATTTAGATTTATGATCCATTTTCAGTTAATTTTGATGTAAAGTATACAGTAGATCGTGGTTTATTTTTTGATCTATAGATGTTCAATTATCCCAGCATGATTTAATGAAAAGCTCATCCTTCTTCCATTAAATTTCTTTTTTGTCAATAACAAAAATCAGTTGCATGTACTTTTGTGAGTCAATTTCTGGACTCTGTTCTGTCCCATTAATGTATGTGCCTATTTGCTTTTCTATATGACACTGTCCTGTGGTCATTTTTGTGTGTGTATCTTTTAGGGCGAACCTGTGGCACATGGAGGTTCCCAGGCTAGGGGTCAAATTGGAGCTGCAGCTGCAGCTGCTAGCCTATGCCACAGCCACAGCAAAACCAGATCCAAGCCACATCTGTGACCTATACCATGGCTCATAGCAATGATGGATTCTTAACTCAGTGAGCAAGTCCAGGGATCAAACCTGTGTCCTCATGGATACTAGTCAGATTTGTTTCTGCTGAGCCATGAAAGGAAAGCCTGTGGTCATCTTTTTGACTCAATAATTTTACTTCCAGGAATTTATCCATAAGAAATAAAGAAAAGAACTCTCCCTTAGAGATAAGACATAGGAGGAAAACGCACAAATAAGGATGTTCATTGCAGCATTTTTAATATAAAGAATAACTAAAAACAATCTAATATTTTTGGCAGAAGGAAGGTTAAAGAAATTAAGGTAGATTTCATATTCCAGAAAAATGATTCAATTAGCTAGTGCAGAAACTCTATCCCTATAAAATCTAGTTATGTTAGCTAGGCATAATACCTTTTAATATATATAGTGATTGACTTTCAAAAAATGTGAACTCTCCAGGGACCAGAATTGAAGAAGTTCCTGAGAGCCAGAATTCAATGCTGATTTTGTTGTAGCTCTGGACATGTTACTAGCCCAATGATAGTAGGGTCTTTATTTTAATGAACACACAGGCACAGAAAAATAGAACTTTGCTAACTCAAGATAGGACACTGAAACTGAGAATGGGGAATAAGGATGAGACCTTCAAAAGGCTGTAATCCTAGGGAATAGAAAATAAAATTGTTCCATGCATCAACCTGGTACAATTGACAATGAATAATCAGAGAGAAATTATATCTTATGACAGGGCCCCACATAAGTAGAGTCTACTAGCCCTAAACTTACAGTCTAGGATTTCCTGGTCCAATAAGTTAACATAAACATTTGGACTGGGCTTTTGATATCTTAGAGTGCCTAGAAAGCCTAACAGGAACAAACACAAACTGTCTGGAGAAGCAACACAGGCCACAAGGAATTCCTCCTACGAAAACAAGCTCCACTTTTTAAACAAAAGTTAAAAAATATAGATGGAATCAACAACTACAGTAAGACCATCAGATACTATAAACAAAAGAATTAACACTCCAGTAATTTGGGAAAGAGCCTACAGACTTTTCAGTTATGAGTCCACAATCACATTGTCTATTATAAACGTAATACAAACCACAAGTGTGAATCACCTATATAATTTTAAGTGCAATGAAACTGTCATATTAAAAAGTAAAACAAGTGAAATTAATTTCAATAGTTTAACATTATGAGTTCTTGTTGTGGTTCAGCAGTTAAGAGCCTGACTAGTACCCCTGAGGATGTGGGTTCAATTCCTGGCCTTGCTGAGTGCCTTAAGGATTCAGCATTGCCATAGCTGTTGTGTAGGTCACAGACGTGGCTCAGATCCTGCCTTGCTGTGGCTGTGGTGTAGGCTGGCAGCTACATCTCTGATTTGATCCCTAGCCTGGGAACTTCCATATGCTGCAGGTGCAGCCCTAAAGAGCAAAAAGTTGAATATTACTGTATTTTTATTTTAATTAACTTTAACATTCTTTTTACAAATACTAAGTCTTTGAAATCTAGTGTATATTTTACACTAGAGTACATCTTAATTTGAGTTAGCCACATGTGGTTAGTGACTATCATATAGGATAGTACCTGCAGGTCATGACAGGTCACGAAATAACTATGTATAAAGTGAATGATGTGCCCCATTCATTCAACCATGAATCACTGAGCACCCACTATGTATGAGACACTAAGAAACTACAGATTCCCTGTATTCCAGTGGCTTAAGTAGTAATGTGCGTGGAAGAAAAGGGGGCATGATGGAGAAACAAATAATTAACAAGAAAACCTGTATTATGCTAGATGGTGATACATGCTGGCAGGAAAAAAAATAAATCAGGGAAACATAGATAAGGAGAGCTCCTCTATGATTATGTGGTGTAGGAATATTATTTTTTTTTTGGTCAGGTGATCAATGAAGTTCTCTCTAATAAGGTAATAATTGAGCAGAGACTGTAAACCAAGAACAAAGTGCTGTAGAATATCTGCAAACAAATATAGTCACTGAGATTTTAAAAACCATCAGACTAAGTCAATGCATGGATTAAACAGAGGATTAGACATAGCAGAAGGATTAGAATTCGATTTAGAAAATATTTATTCAGTGTCAAGAAGTAAAGTTCTGTGTGGTTTCATTTACCTGATATTTAGGATTTTTCCCCAATTGAATCCAGATTCTAAATAATTTTTAGAATATACATCTCTAACATGTCTAAATGCTGAAATCTTTACAAATGGACCCAATCTTAGAGAGAAAGCCAGGCTACTGTACTAACTGTGCTAGATTTCCTTGATAGATAAACTTCCATACTTTAAAGAAAGAGGTACCTTGAATCATTTGATCAATTAAAGGAAGAGGGTAAGACTACTTTTGCAGCCCATTACTGTATTTCAATACCCTGATAGGAACAATTACCTCTCTTTTTATTAGGAGTGTAGAAAATCTGATTACAGGTTGAAGAGAAGGAGGAAATAGGAAATCGGAAAGATAAATAGAGATAAGGGAGCCAATGGTCAATGGTTGAAATCTACGGCAGGAACTTAGTAATGAGAATTAGAAGCAGTAAGAGGACATAAATAGGGGCACCTACTTGTATGAGTAAGTAGAGATTCTTCAAGTACATCAAGGTTGAGAAGGATAAAGAAAACCAGCAAAATGACTACAGATTAAAGGAGACTAAAGACACAGGACAGCTAAGTGCTATATAGGATCCTGGACTGGATTCTGTACAGTAGGCAAAAAAATACTGTAAAAGATAGAGTTCCTGTTGTGGCACAGTGGGTTAAGAATATGACTGCAGTGGCTTGAGTTACTGCAGAGGCACAGGCTTGAACTTCGGCCCAGGGCATTGGGTTAAAGGATACAGTGTTGCCACAGTTGCAGTGTAGGTCAGCTTGGATTAAACTCCCGGCCTGGGAACTTCTATAACCCTTGGGTGCGGCCATAAAAAAAAATACTATAAAAGATACGATCGGGACAATTAAAAATTGGAATACTGATAGTAGGTTAGATAAAAGTTTGATGTTAATTTTCCTGAACTTGCTAACTGTATTATGGTTACATAAAATGTGTTCTTCTTACACATTGAAATAGTTAGGCTTAAAGAGGGATAATGCCTCCAACTTGCTTTCAAATAGTTTAGGAAATAAAGAGGGGTAGGTGTAAATAAATAAATAAAATTTTCTCTGTGAAAAAAAAAAGAAAAGAAAATATAGCATAATAAATATTTTGAAAAGTTTTCCAGTTACAAAGGAGCTATATTCTGCATAAATAACCACAAAGAGATTTTTAAATTTATGAGCCTATTGTAAGAAAATGTAGCTAAGCATTGTCTAATCTAAATATAAGAAACACAAATATTGGTATCACTTAACACATGCAATCTAAATAAAATGTAAACTAACAGAAACAGAGTAGAACACTGGTTTCCAGGGGCTGGTGGTGAGGGAAACAGAGAAAGATTGGTAAAAAGATACAAACTTTAAGCTGTTAAGATGAATAAGGCATGAGGATATAAGACCTAATGACTATATTTAATAACAATGTTTTTTAAAAATAAATGTTTCATAATTTTATCTTTTCTAGTAGACATTAAAAATTAAAAATAAACAAATTACTTTAATAAAATGCTTTATTAGTAACTGAATAATATTTTAATTCAATGCATCCAAAATAGTATGTCAATATGTGACATCAGTCACCTTTCACGTGCTTAGTAGCCACAAGTAACTGGCAGCTACTGTATTAGACAGCACAGCCCTAGCTATTGCATGTATTACTGTAGACAGCCTTTTATATGCTTAGCTAAGCTCTGGGTAGATTAAAGCCAAGAAAAAATCCTAGGAAATTTTGCTGTTCTCAGGAACTTCTACTCCTTGGGGTTTTCTAGACATGCAGGGATCAGATACTAAGATCTTGGGAAAATCAAAGAAATGAAATTATCATTTCTATCCTGAAGAGAGACTTCAGAAAGAGAGAGATGTAAAGGGAGACACAGTGAAACACTAACAGCAACAGAGACACAAAGAATGTAAGTGAGTGTGTGTGTGTGTGTGTGTGTGTGTGTGTGTATGCACGCGTGCGCAGGAGGAATAAGGGAGTTGAGATACAGAGAGAAGAGGCTCTTTTCTGAAGTTCAGATTAGAAACTGAACACAGAGCCTTCTTCCTCCTCTTAAAACAGTAGAGTCTTCCATTTCAACTTGTGCTTTCATGAGCATCTCTCCATGGTAGAGGACACCACTGGCTGCAGAGGCCAGGGCTAGGGCTTAAAACCTATGTATCAGAAATCATTCATTGTTCAAATGTGTCTTGGCTTTTTGTTTTGTTTTGTTTTGTTTTGTTTTGTTTTGTTTGTCTTTTTCTAGGGCCCCACCCATGGTATATGGAGGTTCCCAGGCTAGGGTTCTAGTCGGAGCTGTAGCCACCAGCCTACGCCACAGCCACAGAAATGCTAGATCCAAGCTGCGCCTGTGACCTACACCACAGCTCACGGCAATGCTGGATCCTTAACCCACTGAGCGAGGCCATGGATCGAATCTGCAACCTCATGGTTCCTAGTCGGATTCATTAACCACTGAGCCACGACGGGAACTTCACCTCACACCAGTCAGAATGGCCATCATTAATAAGTCCACAAATAACAAATGCTGGAGGGGGTGTGGAGAAAAGGGAACCCTCTTGCGCTGTTGGTGGGAATGTAAGCTGGTATAACCACTGTGGAGAACACTATGGAGGTACCTTAGAAAACTATACATAGAACTACCATATGATCCAGCAATCCCACTCTTGGGCATATATTCAGACAAAACTTGCCTTAATGAGTTCCTGTCATGGTGCAGTGGAAACGAATCTGACCAGAAATGAAAAGGTTGTGGGTTCGATCTCTGGCCTTGCTCAGTGGGTTAAGGATCCTGCATTGCCGTGAGCTGTGGTGTAGGGTGCAGAGGCGGCTTGGATTTAGCATTGCTGTGGCTGTGGCATAGGCCGGTAGCTACAGTTCCAATTAGAACCCTAGCCTGGGAACCTCTATAGGCTGTGGGTGTGGCCCTAAAAAGGCAAAAAAAAACCCTTTCCTTAAAAAGACACATTAACCCACATGTTCATTGCAGCACTATTCACAATAGCCAAGACATGGAAACAACCCAAATGTTCATTGACAAACAATTGGATAAGGAAGATGTGGTATATATACACAATGGAACACTACTCAGCCATCAAAAAGAACAAATGAATGCCATTTGCAGCAACATGGATGGAACTAGAGACTCTCATCCTGAGTGAAGTGAGTCAGAAAGACAAATACCATATGGTATCACTTATATCTGGAATCTAATGTATGGCACAAAGGAAGCTTTCCACAGAAAAGAAAATCCTAGACTTGGAGAATAGACTTGTGGTTGCCAAAGGGGGAGGGGGAGGGAGTGGAATGGATTGGGGTTAATAGGTGCAAACTGTTGCTTTTGGAATGGATTATCAATGAGATCCTGCTGTGTAGCACTGGAAACTATGTCTAGTCACTTATGATGGAGCATGATAATGGGAGAAAAAAAAATGTATACATGTATGTGTAAGTGGGTCACCATGCTGTACAGTAGAAAGTAAAAATTGTATTGGGAAATAATTTAAAAAGTTTTTAAAATGAAATATAAAAAATTAATTAACAGTTACATCCGTGTCAGATGTAACTCAAATATGTATCTTTCTTTGCATTTTTAGTAAACTATCTGTCACCAAAAAAAAACCTCATTCATATCAAACTTCTACCAATGCTCTACCTCTCCAGAGACAGCAGGCTTGAAATCAGCGACTCCAGAGAGTAAACAAAAAGCTGAATTCAGCAGAGATATGGAGATGGTAGCAAAGGTACTCGGTACCAGGCCTTAAAAATCATTGTGATGAACTGTTATGCTTGAGAACTCTTTAAGAAGAAGAGGCAGATATGATATCCTGAGTTTCTCGGCAAGGAAATGTACAGTATTTGTACACTAAAATCATTGTGTAAGCCTGTTTTTAATCTCAGTTATATTTTGACAACTAATGATTGAACCAATAAGTACATATTGTTTTGATATCATTCAAAAGTGTGATGTAGTTCTGTTTGGTATCCTAAAATACAAGAGCTTTGTTTGAAGATACAGTAAGAGTAAGAGCCCACAGACTGTGAATTTGAAGTTTCCTGTGTTTTATTCTACTGTTAAATAGAAACATGACCCTATCAGCCAATTATCTTTACATGTAAAACCTTCCTTGATTTCCCTACATGCAAAATTATTACACTGGATTATAAAGTCACTCTCATTGTACCACCTATTATTTAACTTTTAGAGGAAAAAAAGATGAAATAAAATGTCTTTATTTTATTTACACACAATGAAATGGAATTAGAATTGATTCTATGAACTTTTTAGATCTTTATAGGTCAGTCCATGGCAAAGCAACAAGGTAATTCCACAAGAACTTAATTCTCAAGAAATTAAATGAACTCCAATTCCCTCATTTCAACCTATCAATACCCTATTAGTACAGAAATTATGTGAGACTATGTATGGTCATGTTTAGAGGAGCGTGGTTCTTAAATAATATATCAATATAAAAATTCCTAATAATTTAGTTTTAAAACACCAGAGGTCAGGTAACTTCACAATGAATCTTGAGGAAATTAAAATATCTGTATGCATAGAATTGGGTTTCCTACTCAGTTTCTCAACATCATTCAGAGTAGCCATGCGCCTTCATTTCAAGTGTCACCTTTTCTGAGACCACTTTCTACGAGGTCATGCCTTCCAGATATGGCATTGTCAGCTTTTTCCTTACATCTGACAAATTTTGAACCGAAAATGTCACTAACACATACTGATAGATACTTGATCACAAAGTAGTTTCTTTTGCCACCTTCCTAGAGGACAAAAGCTGGGATACACATTTCATTTACGTAATTTTGTTTTTGCAGCTGCTCAATACCAGATACAATAACATAGACAATTTGGTGGCTTGTTTCAATTTGCAGACTTCATAGAAACCTCTGCCTAAAACCAGTAATCAGCAGGATTAGCACAATACTGACAAAGATTCAACAAAGACAATTCAAACAACCCTGTAATTTAACTTTCATTTTTATCTAATAAATGTTTGTGTACTATTTCAAAGTGAAATGTAATTAGTTTAGAGACTTATCACATAGATCTGGGGTAAGCAACACTGATTTTACAAAGACAGGCAAAGGGCACTTAATATTGTCCACTACAATTAGTTTTCTGACTGACAGTTAAATCTTCCCGTTTACTCAGGTTATTGACACTTCCACATGACAAACTGAAATACTGTTATTCTTTGAAACATGAAATACTGTTATTCTCTGAACCATGAACCACCAAGGTTGTTTGACTCTGCAACCAAATAACCATTTAGAGCAAAACACTTGAATACCACTTACTTTATTCCCAATACTTAACAAACTATTAAGTTTGGTTCAAATGAAATTTCTGATAATGGGTAACAATACTGTAAATATTTCATAACTCTACACTGTTGGAAAGCAGTATGATATCTATGGGTTTTTGCATTAAACAGCTGAAATTTGAGTCTTGGCTCCACGCCTACTCTGCATGAGGCTTCATATAAAGTATATGCTCAATAAATATTACTTTCCTCCCCTTGTTGTTTTTCCCTGAAGTCAACCAGGAGACTAAGTTTGAGATTCATTTCATGGGCAATGAAGAACTACTGAAAATATTGTTTTAAATTGGGAAAATTAATATATTATTTTAGATAATTGATAATGAAGAGGTAGAGGCAAGAAGACTGGATATGAAGCTGTTTCAATAGATAGAAACAGATTGATTAGATAGATACATCCTAATGGATTGGTTAATATCAGAACTATGATGGGATAGGAAGAAGAAATTAGCTACCTACCTACCCATTCATTTATCTATAATCATTTGTTAGTTAAAAAAGAACATTCACATAACAACAATAAGCTTATGAAATAGCTATTATTATTTAATTTCAGAGATGAGAAAAGTGATGCTCAAAGAGGCCATGTATTTTTGCCAGGGATAATATAACTACACCACTGGTTAGGGCTGGACCCAGAGCTTGAAGACAAATGAATTTTCTATGATCATATACTCCATCCCACAGAAACACCAAAAAGCATGAGACTGCTTATTATATAAGGACTAGAGGCTGAAGAAACAATCAAATAATAGTGAAAGTTTAACAATGGTACCATTAAGAGAAAGAGTGAAATCAGACAAGGAATTGATACAGTGTGGAGAATTTGTCAAGGAGATTGATGGAATATGTAGCTTGGGAAGTACTGGTTTTAGAGTGGGACTGGACATCCAAATGAAGCTTCCACTAGGTATTTGGAAATGTGGGGGTGGTGGAGTATCTGGCCTGGCTCTATTGAGGTATAGAGTGAGAAAGAGACAATAAGAATAGGTATAAATTCGGAGAGAGTCATTTTCAAGTAGAAGACCACTAACAGTACCCATGGAACTTCCCTACTTTGGCTATGAGATGGGGTTCATTAATCAACCAGAGGGATAGTGATGAAGCAAGGAGAGCTGTAACAAAACATATGCAGCTCAAAAACCAAGAGAAGAATGAGAAGATTGTCATTTTTGAGCATCAAATGCCAGATAATTTATGTGTTAGCATTCAATCCTAATAAAACTCATTGAATTCAGGTGGTATATTATTTCCATTTTTTTAGATGTAGAAACTAAGATCAAAGAGTAAATCTAACTTGTTCAAGAGCACACAAAAAGGAAATGACAAAATCAGAATTCTAAGTTAGTTCTGTTAGACTTCAAATCCCTGTTCTTTCCACTGTAAGGAAGAGGGAATAGTCACTAGTGATTAAGGACTATTGTATCATCAAGAAGCAATCTTAAAGGACATGAATATATGTATATGTATAACTACTTTACTTTGATATACACCTGAAAATAACAGAACTTTGTAACTCAACTATACTCCAATAATTTTTTTTAATGTTGGGAAACAAGTGTAGCTAGGTTTGAAGTTTACACTTGTGATACATATTTTATACCCAGTCTACATCAAAAGGAAAGTAAAAGGCTACTGACTTTTACCAAAAAAGCAAGAAAGAAATGTCACAGGATTTGGCAATTAGAAGGTATTGAGAGAGCATTTGGGATGGGGCTGAGATTTCAAGTAGAAAGGATAGAGTGGGAAATGAGAAAGTGGAAAATGTGTTCGAGACCACTCTCTGGAGAAGTTAGGCACTGATCACAAAGGGAAAGAAGAGATAGTACATGCAGGAGAAATATAATCTGAAGGTGCCTCCTCTTTACTTTCTATAGTGGGTATTCCAGTTCATTTGTAATTTTATGACTTAATGAAAGTATTGAAGTTGGAACATCCTTGCCAATCATCTGAACTTTTTAGGTAATAGATAAGGAAAAGAGGTCTAGAGAAGTTAAATGGCAGGTCCAGAGAGCCCAGGCCCCTGTAAAACAGTCAACAAATCCTTCTCTTGACTGCTGGTTTAATGGTCTTTTTGGAAGGCACTGACTTTAGCATGATAATTTATCCATTCTTCTTGCTATATCTAACTCATACCTCTGACATGTGCTTTGCTGAAAAGTCCTTTAACCTATACTTCCATCTACCAGTAAACCAGATAGAAACTGGATGATTTCCTAGAAGGAAGTAGCAGGGAAAAATGATTAAAAGTATATACCTTGGAACATCAATATTAATAGAATCCATTGTGTTATTTAGCATAGAACTTCTGTAATTTTTCTATTATCTGCCAATAATTTTACTTGTTTCTTCTTTACAACCTGAACTTCCTTGAAGGTAGATATGTTTTCATGTGTTTGTTTGTTCATTACAAGAGGTAGAATGGTATAGGTGGACAGCGAATACATAGTTGCTGAAAGACAAGTTTGTACCAATAAGCAAAATTTCCAAAGGCATGTTTTTAAGCAGTCATGATTCAATTGTCCCATGGCAAATGCTAGGTGAAATCCAATTACTTTCACATTTGGCTTCTTATTTGATGACTTAAATGGCCAATTCTGAATGGCTGAGACACGGTCAAGGAGGAATTCAGGTCAAATTCTTAGTATATTATCTATTTCTTTAGTTTATCATTTTCTACTAATAAAAGTAAAACATGTTCATTAGAGATAATGTGATCAATCTAAAACTAAAACAAAGAAAATAATCACTAATAGAACCATAATCCATGGATGATTATAGCTGGTATTTTATTTCCTGTTATTCTTCTTTTTATCCATAAACACACACATAATTCTACATAATAGGGGTGAAAATGCATGTGAATATTTTATATTTTGAAATTTAATAATATAGTATTTTATATATAACTAGTATCCTTTAACTTCATTTTAAAGTATGAACAATGTAGTACAAATGACATCATTTAAACAATTTTGCTATTGTTGGTTATTTAAATTGCTATCTAGTTTTCATTGTTACAAACACTTCTGGGAATAAAATTTTTGTGCCTAGGACTGATAAAATATCTGGCCATTTTCTTAGACCAGATTCTGAGAAGTTGAATTACGAGGTCATTGAAACTTAATTCTATTTTCTGTTTGTAGAACTATAAAAAATAGATTTTCATGATCAAACACTTCATACATAGAGGAGGAATCAAACACAATTTTTCTCCAATTGATATGGCAAACCTGATCATTCATTTTGTACCTACAACATAGGTAGTATTTTAAAATTCATTTTAATTATCATGCAATTATGATAATGAATGGCTGATTTATTCTTTTTTTAAGTTATTTTGCTATTAGCAATGGGAAGGGTGTGTTTAAGGTAGGAGCTTTGGATTGATTCACACTTCTCACAAATATATTATAGGACTATGATGTGAGAGAGGTAGGCTGTGGCTAAGAAACTGTCTCTCCATGTTTTGTGCCACATTCTACAACCCTCACCACTTAGCCTTCTCCAAAGTCATTTTTAATAATTTATCACTGTCTACAGTGTTGGCAGTACTAAGAAGATGATGTTACCATAAGAAATCGCATACGCTGCATATAAACAGGTCAATAACTAGCTCATTTTGATATATGTCAGAAGCCTATTTTATCCAGGGACACAGTTTATGTGCCTTCAAAAATCCATTTTCAGGGGAATTCTACAGGATAAATCACAACATCATTCCAGTTAGGCAGAGAAAATAACTTTAGCTGAAATCTGCTTTATTACATTCAAAGCACATTCATGTTGGGAATCAAGTTCCCCAAAGATTATACATATTTTCACTCTGAGAAAAAGAAATGTGGGATGTTTCTGTGTATAATCATATGATTTAGAATCTAACTTGCAATTATACATTGAAAAAAACTATTGAATCTCAGGTTTCAAAGTATCAATATTAAAATAGGTTAATTTTGCTTTAGAATCACACTTAATGATTTTTCTTATTATAAAATAATGTTTATTGCAGAAAATTTAGAAAATCATTAATAAGAGGATTTAAATTACCTCTAAACCTGTAACCAAGTGATAACTACTATTAATTATCTTGTGTAATATTTCATCCATTTTTTTTATTATCTATGCATATGTGTGTGTATATTGTGGTTACTATATTATCTTTTATAACCTATTTTATGCTTATTAATGCACCATGGACATTTTACACATATTACATATAATACACTTGTAATTATTCATAATTATGTTTTATACTGACGGTATACTATTCATTAAGAATATGTGGAATTTATTTAACCAGTACTCTTGTTTTGGAATTGTGTTGTTCTTTACAGTCTACAATTATAAATATTACATTTAGTATTTTGACTGACTCTGTTTCCTAAAAATAAATATCCAGAAACATAATTGTAAAGTTAAAAGAATATACCATATTTAAAGGATTTTGATGCATATTCCTATACTGTCATTTAAATATACACTAAGGTTGGCACTAAACCATGTATAGTAGTCAGCTGTATCATATGGTATTGGTATGCTGTTAATAACCCACTCCCTACACCAGAGACAGTTTTCATGCTCATGTTCTTGCATCTCTCTGCCTAGGACTTGCTCCTACCTCAGAATTCTGCTCAGTCCATTGGTCGGGTACACAGGAAGGGTGTAGAGGGTATCATCCTGAGAATGACTCTCAACCCTTAAGGGGCAGGAGTCTGTACGGAAGCATCCTAGATTTCTTACCTCTCTGTGAGGCAACTCTGAGTTGTGTTTCATATAATCTCTCTTTTTTATCATTTATTTATACATATATTTTTTCTACTGTACAGCACGGTGACCCAGTTACACATACATGTATACATTCTTTTTTCTCACATTATGTGTTCCATCATAACTGACTAGACAGAGTTCCCAGTGCTACACAGCAGGATCTCATTGCTAATCCATCCCAAAGGCAACATTCTGCATCTATTTACCCCAAGCTCCCAGTCCCTCCCATGCCCTCCCCTTCCCCCTTGGCAACCCCAAGTCTATTCTCCAAGTCCATGATTTTCTTTTCTGTGGAAAAGTTCATTTGTGCTGTATATTAGATTCCAGATATAAGTGACATCATATGGTATTTGTCTTTCTCTTTTTGACTTACTTCACTCAGGATGAATCTCTTAATGGTCTGTAGCAGGCTGAGCCCCAGTTGCGCAAAGACAACTACTTATTGCCTTTCCCTATATTGGCTTTATTCCTTTCCCTGTCTCACTTTCTCATACCCTCACAGTCCTTCCTGGAATCACCTCCCAAATAAATTACTTGTATTCAAGTCCCTGTCTCAGAGACTGCTTTTAAGGAAAACCAAACTAGAAAAAAACTTCCATTTTCTCTGTAGTTTCAGGATTATTTTTAGACTGGAGAAAGATTAAGATGGAACTAATAACACCTTTAAAACATATGTAAATACTTAACAGTAAAATTTCAGGGAACTATGTGAGAGTAGGGAAGAGTGAGGGACTTAAGACATTAGATAGAATAATTGCATAATAATTTTAATTAACCTGAACTTAAAATTGCCCTCTGTCAATGTAAAAATTCAATACAGATGTTTATATCATAATTCTCTATTGATTAGAAAATGCAAAAGTCTAACAACTTGAATATCTAGATAATATGATGAAAAATCTCAGCACACTTTCCTTGTTTCCCAGGGGAGGTTAAGAGTGTTAGTTCAAAGAGAAGGGTATATTTCTTATGTTCAGCAAATCTGCTTCTTTATAATGCAAATCCTAGACAACTAATACACTATGAAGGGGAGAAGAGATGCAGGAGAGGAAAGTGGGAAGGACTGAAGATACACCTTGACCAGGTAGATTTATACGACAATCTGGATAGAAATGAGTGGCACTGTTTGTTGCTGAGGAGCAAAGAACACACAGAGCATCAGATTTTCATTATAAGCACTATCCAAGAGCTTTCTGCAGTGATGTATGAAGTAGCTACTTAGTATATTTGGCTATTGAGCACTTGAAATATGGCTATTGTGATTAGTGCAACTAAGTAACTAAATTTTTAGTTTTAATTAAAGATCCATATTTGTCTAGCAGTTACTCTGTTGCATAGTGCAAAACTAGGCTCTATATTGATTGTGTTACACTATAGTATCTTTTCAAGGGTTTAATTTCAGTTGTTAATTACCACCAACTACTGGAAAGAAAATAGTCTACAAAGGGCTATCTTAAATTCTGATATTGTTTGGGGGGAGCTAAAATGGGTAAAGACATAAATAATCTCAAGTATTTAAATGGTGCTAACTATTTATTAGTCACTCTTCTAAGAACTTGATTTATTTTAACTGGTTTAAAACTCATCACAACAAAAATATTTAGGAATAAATATAACCAAGGAGGTAAAAGATATGGACACTGAAAAATGAAAGACATTGATGAATGAAATTGAAGAAGACACAAATAAATAGATATTCTGTGTTCATGTTCACGAATCAGAAGAATTGATAATGTTAATAAGTCCATACCACCCAAAGCCATCTATAGATTTAATTCCTATCAAAATCTATTTTCACAGAAATAGAAAAAAATCTAAAATTTGTATAGAGCTAGAAAAGACCCAGAATAACCAAAGCAATCCTGAGAAAGATGAATAAAGCCAGAGGCATCTCAATTCCCGATTTTGAAACTTATTACAAAAGTATAGTAATCAAAACAGTATGGTTCTAGCATAAAAACAGACACATACACCAATAGAAGAGAATTAAGAGCCCAGAAATAAACTATGCATATGTAGTCAACTAATACTTGACAAGGGAGCCAAGAATACTCAAATAGTATATGTCCTCACTTATTGGTAGAACCTAAAGAAGCGTAACTCACATAAATAGGCAATAGGGTGGTGGTTGCCAGGGGATGAGGGGTAGGTGAGATGGGGAGATGTTGATCAAAGGATACAAACTGCGAGCTATAAGATAAATAAGTTCTGGGGATCTAATAACATTATGTGATTATAATTAACACTACTACTTGAGAAGAGATCTTAAATATTATCACCATACTAAAAATGTCAATTATTTGAGGGGATAGAGGTGTTAACTAACCTTATGTGGTAATAATTTTGCAATATATAAGTGTATCAAGTCATTACATTGTACACCTTAAATTTACATGTGGTGTACATCATTAATAGGTAAATAAAGCTAAAACAAAACAAAATCTTATCACAACCCTATGAAGTATTTACATTATCTCCATTTTACAGTTAAAGAAACTGAGGCATAGAGATGGATTTTCCCACATAGCTAGGAAATTGCAGAGCTGGGAACAAAATCAGTATCTGTACTCTCAAACATTATACTACCATGTCTCTTGGGATTTCAGAGTTATTAGAGTAGACTATTTCTAGTCACACAACATATACTAAAAAAGCAATGCTAAGTCATATGTCTTGACAAAAGAAAAGGGAGTCCTTATACATCTTTTCTGGTGGAAAAAAATGGGAAATACTGGGTACCTTCATGTGCTAATTAGAACAGTTCAGCCTAAAAAATATTCTCTAGCATTAAATGTGAAAGAAGTTTTTCTTTTTGATCCTAAGTGATGTGTTCCTGGATGAATGATATCTATTTTTATTACTCTGGCTAGAAAAAAAAGATAACTTAGACACAAAGTCCTCTCTTTGATCTTTGTTCTGGTCCTCTATCACACACTTTTTTATTCAACTTTGATGGAACAAATGCAGAATTAGCAATGGAAATCCACAAAGAGATTCAGAAAGAAAATGTTATGTGCCTTTTGGGGGATCACAAGAAACAGTGAGGTAGTAAGAAAAGGAAATTCCAACTGAAAAGAAATTACAATGTCAAAGGTGGAATACCATCTGAGAAATTTTTGAATACATTAGTAAAATTTGAATATCTCACTGTTGAGTAAATTATGGATTTTAATATTTGAACTGTGGCAATATTTGGCTAACTCAGGTCAAAAAAAAAATCCTTTGACCTTAGTATAATGGACTACTTGGATATAAATACTCAAGTAATCTTATTAACTCATATTTTCAAGCTATAGGTAAGGTTACACAGTTATTACATATATAATGGTTCTATTTCAAAATATTAATTTTGTTAGAATTCACATTTTCCAAACATTGAAAACGTGCATAGCATGATGTGAAAGGTTTTCAAGCTGTCAATGAGCTTGACACTAGCAGCAGAAGATGGGCTCCATGCTAGATGTCAATCTTTAAACAAGAACGAGGTATCTACTCTTTAGAGTATATTAGACTTGCTTTCAATTGAGCATTTGCTGGCAATTGAAAGAAAAATCATAGAACTACTGAGACCAGAGGTTTTCTCAGATTTTGAGATTATTTACCAATGCATACCAATTTCATTACTGAAAGCAGTTATAGCAAATTTCCAGTTCCTTGATGAAGAACGATGCTTCACAAGATGACAGAGTAAGAGGAAAGGAAATAGCAGAATAATGTGGCTAGAGAGTGTGAGGGGGGTTGTGTTCCTAGAGTTTATACTGGACAGAGGCTATATTATGAAAATCTTTGTGGTCCATATTGAAAGGTTTCATCTTTTAGCCTGAAAATGGAGGAAATATATAAAAGGATTTAAATAGGATATAATTCACTTAGATTTGCAGTTTAGCAGAGTTTTGAGAGTTTGAATTTCTGATTCAGGGAAACAGATAAAGTTCTGTGTACAAGATTTATTTAAGCAGTGTTCAGCTATTATGCCACTAAAATTGAAAACCACTTTCTTAATTGACTATGTTTGGGTCCAGATGATATACTTGAGCATATCTAAATAATCTTTACTATCAACCTAGTTTCTGACATGTAAGAATCACTTCAAAGTCAATTCAATATACAGAATTTTGATCTGATATAATCGGTAAATTAGGTAACAGGTTCTAAACCTGAAAAGTACCCAATATAAGAAATACTTAAATCTAGATTATTTGTGTCTGCTGCACCTACTGTGAAGGCTAAAATGTCTCCCAAGTATATAGGACACTGAGAAAACCCCAGTATTGACAGGACCTTCCATTGTTCCCTCAGCCTCTTCATTTAGGGTTGCATAGACGTTTCCATGCAAATCTGCCATTCACTGTGTACAGGCACTAAGGAAGTGATTTACAGGGGTTAAAAGAAACAAACACTGTACTAGATGAGGATAATAGTAAAAATATTCTAGGAGCAACGTGTAGCTATTCAAAATGGATTCTAAAACAATTTCACAAAAACATCACAATATTCAGAGACAAGTTAATGTATCTCAATGTATGTCAGTTGGAAAGTAGGACAAGAGAAAAAGGACTTTGGTTAGTCACAGGAGGTGGTCTGGCTGGAAAGATTTGGTGCAAAGAGTGAGCAATAAATAGAAGAGGAAGACTTAAAAAACATATTATTAAACTTGCATATTGTTTTTGTCAAATTGAGGGGAGGCCATAACACTTCCCACCTTCTACAGTCCAGATAAGAATATATAAAGCACTGAAGCACAGAGAACAAGTATCAGATAGGAAACAGAGAAAAGGAAGAGCCCTTCCTGGGGTAACAAACAATACATGTTCTGTCAAGGACACAATGGAAGATCTAGCAGTGGACGAAAGATCTGTGGATTAGGAAATTCAGAGCAGCAGTAGCTAGAGCTACAGAAAATCAGTTGAAGACTATGTATTCAAGATCAAGCTTTGAGAAAAGCTGGACTTGGATAGTTAGAACATTTGCAGTTAGTACAGAAACCTAATAAAAGGAAGTGGCTATCTGTTGTAGACCAGTGCAGCCACTGAAATGGCAAAGAAAACCTGTGTAACACTAGATCAGAGACCTTTCCTTTTAACTATTTTAAAGGCATTCACTAAGAGTTCAGTGAGAATGATTTAAAGGGATTATCAGAACCAAAATGTATGCAATCTATATTTGTAATATATTTTAATGTAGTCCTAAAAATATGTTCATTATATATACATTCACACCCCCCATGCACCTACTACTTTATTTGAGTCAAATGTTTAAGTGAACCATCTCATTTTAATTCTATAATGTGGACAGTGTCACTTAAAAACTAATCCTCTCGGTTGTCTTTACCTGGTCCTCTATTTAAAGAATATAACTAAGGGCTGTAAATATTCAAACTAAATGGCTTCAGTGATCATTGCCTTCAAGATTCTGTTGGCCAGAAAAGACATACAAGTTGGGCAACAAATTTTCAATTTCTCCAGTGCCTGGAATAGCGCGTGTCACATGCTAAGTTCCCAAGATAACTTTGAATGAACGAATGAATATGCTAATGAATGGTACTTTAATAAATATTATTCTTGGCCAGTTGTGTCACATAAGCTATTTATGCATGGCACATTACAACCAGAGAGTCACACAGAATATTTTATTGGGGAGAGTCACATCAGAATATTTTATTCTTCCTTTGAATAAAAATTCATTATTTTGTATCTACTTAAAATAAGGGACATGCCAGCATTCAAATCCTAGAAGTCATGTGAACCTGATCTAAATGTCTGATCTGAACTTGTGCCATGATGCCCTTTAACCTGGAAAGTGGATTTTCTTCTACTAATCATGAGCTATCACAAGGGTCAAGACCCTTGAAATATCCTTCAGTATGAATTCCTCATCAGGGCTGTGGATCTTCTAATGATAGTATAATACGACGGTGAGAAATAGCTTCCAAAGGGAATAATGATGCTTTAACTTAATAAACACAGTGTGTTAAAAATAAGAGAGGCATCGTCCTACTGGACAATGTACAAATACTTATTCTACTTCTGAAAACAAACTTTCAGTGGGAAAATGACAAAATGGAATCTGTGGAGAAATTGTGGCCAGGATGCCAAGGAGACTTTAAATCTTTTTATATATGGAAAATTTATAACTCATGATTTGCTCCTGTACCCCAAATACCTCTTTATCAGTTTTCCATATTTCAGTAAATGATACCTTATTTATCAAAATACTAAAAACCTAAAAATAAATTAGGATCTTCTTCCTTTCAACTGAATTAAATATCAGCATTAATACCAATTATAATACTAATGCTAATGCAATTATTGCTGATAAGCTGAGCATCACTGAGTATTTGTGCTTTGTCAGGCACTATGCTAAGGGGTTTACATGTATTCTCTTGCTTAATTTTCATAACAATTATACCTTCCATTTTTCAGATGATGAATTTGAGACTTAGAGCTATTAACACAGTTGCACAGAGTCATAAACTGTAGAGTCAGGATTTAACCTTAAGTCTGTCACTTCCCAACCTGAATCAAGTCCTGTCACATCAATCTCCAAAAATATCTTAGCTCTGTCCACTTCTGCCCTTTTTCACTACCACTAACCTCATCAAAAGCAGCAGCATCTCTTATCTGTACTACACCAGTAGTATCTTAATCAAGGTGTTGTTAAATGTTTGCATATATTATTCAAACGAAAACTGTCTCTAAGCTGAGCATTATATCATCCAAAGGTGAAAAAATTCAAACCAAAGAGGTTAAGATTCCCAAAGTAACACAACTAGTAAACAAGAAAGAACCGAATCTTCCATATAACATTCACTTTAAATTCACTTTGGAGTGGGTCAACTGGATTACCAGAGTGGAATTAAAGTAAATTAATTTCCTTTTCCAATATTTAATAAAATTATAAAATAATAGTAAATATTAGAAAAAATTAGTAATTCTACTCAAAGAAAGAAAGGAACATGACTTAAAGCCTTAAGCTTCAAAAACTGATAATCAAGGGGATAAGGCAGAGTCTCTAAGAGCAGTACTGTAAGTTTCCTGACCAGAGACCTACTCCTGAGCCAGACAGATAAGTTGGCAAAGTCATAAAAACTCACAAATACCTCTGGTCTGAGAGAGCAGCAAACCTAGTAGACATTGTTATCTTCTTCCTTTTCTGAGGATGAATGATGAAATAGAGAAAGTACAAAATAGAATTAAAAACTCTTTTTAGGAGTTCTCATTGTGACTCATCAGGTTAAGAACCTGAAAATAGTGTCTGTGTGTATGTGGGTTCAATCCCTGGCCTGGCTCAGTGAATTAAGGGTCCAGCATTGTTGCAAGCTGTGGTGTAGGTCGGAGATGCAACTCGGTTTTGGTGTTGCTGTGGCAATGGCGTACGTAGGTCACAGCTACAGCTCCGAATCGACCCCTGGCCCAGGAATTTCCGTGTGCCACAGGTGTGGCCATGTAAAAAAGCAAAAAAACAACACCCCCCCCAAAAAAACAAAGAAAACCTCTTTTTAAAGGAAGCAGTTTCCAGGATTTTCACAATTGAGAAGTGATATGAACCTTAACTATATCTCTCCAAGGAAACAGGACACAACCCTGAGTAGAGAGAACTAACCCTGTCTTAAGAAGGTGAAGGAAATTTCAAGAGAGAGAAACCACAAAGGACATATTTTCTAAAAAAAAAAAAAAAAAAAAAAAAAAGATTTCAGACAGTCTCAACTGAATTTTCCTGTCTTTCAACATACCACATACCTTCAATATCTAGTCCTCAAATGGATGCTCAGATATTGTGAAAAGAGGCGAAAAAAAGTGGAAGTCTGAACTGCAGGCATAAACGTGGGCAAGATGAATAAAAAGAAAAAAAATTCCAGATATGTAAACCAAGTAACAAAAAAAAAATATTACTAACTGAAATAAAGCAATCTGAAAAGGTTGCATACTATATGATTGCAACTCTGGGACATTCTGAAAAAGGCAGAACAATGAAGACTAAAAATATCAGTGGTTGTTAGGGGTTGGGGGGAGGGAGAGATAAAAGAGGATTTTTAGGGCAGTTAAACAATCCTGTATACATGTTAATATACATTTCTAAAAACTCATAGAATGTACAACACCAAAAGTGAATTGCAATGTAAACTGAATTTGAGGTGATCATGCTGTGTCAATGTAGACTGACTGATTGTAACAAATGTGTGTGTGTGTGCATGTGTATGTGTGTAGGGAATATAGGAAATCTACTTTCTACTCAGTTTTGCTGTGAACCTAAAACTTCTCTTAAAAATAGTCTATTTAAAAATGAATGCTGTACAGAGGGAAAAAATAAATAATTTTAAAAAATGAATGAAATAAAACTAAACAAATGGAGTGTATATGGTTATTCATTAATATCAGAAACTTTCTCTGAATTATAGAAACAATTAAACCTACATTAAAGGTGCAGGAAACATTCTAGGAATATACAAAAGACCATACCCTGATAAAATGACTGAAATTCAACTATAAATAAAGAACCTCAAATATCCAGCAAAAGTACCTTATATACAGGGAGGAAAACATACTATTTTCATATTTCTCAACAATCTTTAATGCTAGAAGACAACGGGGCATGGACACACATTTTTAGGGAAAAAAATATGTGCCAAGAACATTATAATAATTTAAGAAGTTTTAAAAATATACAGGCATTAGGGAGTTCCCATCGTGGCGCAGTGGTTAACGAATCCGACTAGGAACCATGAGGTTGCGGGTTCGGTCCCTGCCCTTGCTCAGTGGGTTAACGATCCGGCATTGCCGTGAGCTGTGGTGTAGTTTGCAGACGCGGCTCGGATCCCGCGTTGCCGTGGCTCTGGTGTAGGCTGGTGGCTACAGCTCCGATTTGACCCCTAGCCTGGGAACCTCCATATGCCGTGGGAGCGGCCCAAGAAATAGCAACAACAACAACAACAAAAGACAAAAAAAAAAAAAAAAAGTTAAAAAAAATATATACAGGCATTAATTTCACATAGTAAAGATCTAGGAGAGACAGTACTCTAAGCCCTTCTTGAAAAAACTATTTGACAACAAAATCCAGACAATTAATAAATTACTCAGAACAAAGAATTCAGAACTAATCCTGGCAAAAGTCCAGGTGATGAACAGTGCATTCATGTAAGTATAGAATTTTATTAAGCAGACGTCAAAATTATGGTACTGAACAGAGTAAAATTATTATGAACTATAACATATTTTAAAAAAATAAAATGTAACTAAAAATAAATCAGAAAATGGGGATGGGATAGGAGGAAATGTGAGAAAGTAACTTTTTTCATGTTATAAATTTAATGAAAATCTGTCTAAAATTTAATCATATAGTTATACAAAAGACTATAGCTCAAATCTAAGGGGATCATTTAGAAAATGAACTATATTGCAATGAAGAAACATTCATTTAAATTCCTTCAATTTGTTTTTCTTCTATTCAAGAAAAATAAAATTGAACACTATTCTAAAATCACATTTGTAATATACTTCTGTTTTATAGATACTTTAGGCTGGTTTGTATTGTGTCAATATGGCTAAGCTGAACATATATTTCCCAGAATTCCCCACCCTGTATGGTCTGGGTTCTAGTCGTTCAAACACTAAATTTGCACAAGATTTAAAAGACAAAAGTGATACAGAAGCCACTATTCTGTGAAGGTCACTGTGATTAGGTATAGTGATAGAGACAAGTGTGCTGCTTGTCCTAGATCTCCTCTGCTGTGCATCCACTCTTCCTGGTGAACACAGCAACCCTGAATTCACCACCAGACAAATAGTGACAATTCACTGATGTAGAAGTCACACAGAGATACAGATTCCCACTTAATTGGACTGCTTGGCTTTTCAGACTGTTCAGTTATACCTTCACTTCCACAGTTGCTCCCACAGCTGTGCAAGGTCTAATTCCTGCAATAAAACCTTTACTCTGTAACTCATAGAGATTTTGATTCTGATTCTTTTATTGAACCTTGTCTGATACAGATATTCTCTTTTTTATGGGTGTATAAAAATAACCAGAATGATAGTTTCCTATCATAATTTCCTATATATATGAATTATGTTTATTTTTGAATAGTTTAATTTTTCCTATATGAATTATGGTTATTTTTGAATAGCTTAATTTTTGTGACTTTAAAGTATTTTTGTTCCTTTATATACTAGGGGAGCTTTGTTCTCAGCAACAGAACACGACTCAGCCTGGCTCTTTCTGAGAAGAGGGTTACTCAACAGAAAATGTGTGGAATCTTTTCTCTCTACTAAATGTTACTGGCCTCTAGTCTATCATCTCAGGAATTTTTTTTCAGGGATTAGGAAGCTAATTCCTACTAAGCTGTAATAATTATAGAGCCTAACATATTATTCCTGCTAGATACTATGTTTGCAGTTAGTGTAAACTAACTTCCAGCATCCTAATTCCCCCCCCGCCCCCGCCACACCCACACAAATATGAATGGGATTCCAGATAAGATAGTTGGCAGGTATTTTCACTTATGAAAGCCCTTGCTTATGAATTCAAAACAAGGTAAGTTCTCCATAAATTCTGAAGAGGATGCACAGTCATTGATAACCTACCATGGTGTATGTTTAGTTTAGAACTGAACTAAGTGTAATAAAGTAATCAGCTTTCAGAATTTGAGGATTTTAAAATTTTGCTATGATGATTTTGAAAGTCAGAGAAACGACACAGAGACCAGCTTTCTAAAAATGTGTTTGTCATAGTGGCGCTAAATAAGTATTGGTTGATTTCATAGATTAAACTAGTTAGAAGTCAAGCATTCAAAATTTGTTAACTCTGCATACCTCAGAGTTAGCATTCCCTAAACTATAAGCATGAAAGGGGTTCTTTGCTCAAATAAATCAAAGTGTCAAGTTAAAAAAATGTATGAAACATTCAATTAAACACAATTTAACAGGTAGTTTAAAACTGGAGAGATTTTCAGTATTTCCAAATCAGTTTTCTAAATTTGGTGACAACGAGAGATGTTTGTTTTTGCATTTCTTTGTGTTATTTTCATAAGGACCTATAAAATCTTAAAGTAGTTCACAGAGCAAAATTTGGCAGAGGAATTATACACACCTCTGTTTCTCTTTGTAGGTGGCTTTGTTTGTGGATATTTTAGTTGTGATGTAGACACTGCAAGTTGGAGCAACTGTTTTACAAATATTATAGAGTACACATAAATCCTCAGGGATAAAACTAACATTCAATTATTTATTGCTTTGCCCTTTTTCCTATCTTTATTACAAGTTTTAGTCTAAGTTTTAGACGTTAAAATTTTAGATGTTTGTTTAACAAACCTAACAATGGAATACAATACACGGAAGAATGACCAGAGGCATCTAGCTCACCCTTTTATAGAATGAAACTGCATTTTGTATTTTCTTTGTAAACTAACAATAATCGTAGGTATCATTTTTAGCAGAAGCTCAAAGTGTCTTCTGCCTGCACAGGAAGTATGAAAGCAAGAGAGTTATACATTATTCTTAGAAAAACTTAATATTTTAATAAAAACCTTCTCCTTACTCTTAGTTTCCAATAAAGTCTGTGCTGTGAGAGCAAAGATCATTTCACCAGAATACAAGCTGCACTCCTATTTGCTACATTCCTATTTGCTCTTGATACCCAAACAGCTAGGCTTCATTCCTTTCAATGCACAAAATTTATCAAGGAAATGGTAGCATCATTAAATTAAGCTATAAATGGAAAATGAAATGATCTATTTTTACAATCCATTTTATAGAATTATATGAAAGCACTTGTCCAGATCACACCCTTAAACCATTTGCTTCAGAAAATAGCTCTGGTTTTGACAATATTTGTGTCTAAAAATAGAGTTTTTCTCTTTGCATATAATCATTAATATTAGTTATATCACAGAGATATCATGCCCCTTAGGAAAAAATAAAATGGCATTATTCATCACTAACAGGTATAAATTCTGGATTCTTTTTTTATACTTTAAAAGTAAAAATAAAGTTGAAATATTACAAGAGATTTTATTCTGTAATCATTTCAAATGTCTAACTTAATTTTTATAACCTGGTAACAGAGATGGTCTCCAAAAATAAATCAACTGATTACCATATCTACATTCACCAAATTTAATCAAATATCTGTTTATTGACAAGTTTAGAGGTCAAAAAGTCAACTATTACAGTCTGAAAATTCCTGAGATGATGGGGTGATATGAAATTAACTCTTCATATTGTCTTTTACAGAGCGTGAGTTTTAACTTTTCATGAAGTCCAGCTTATCAATTTCATTCTTTAATGTATTATGCCTTCGATGTTGTGTATAAAATGTCATCGGTATACTCAAGATCATCTGTTACCTTCTAGGAGTTTTACAATTTACATGTAGCCTTGTGATCCATTTTGAATTAATTTTTGTAAAGGATAAAAGGTCTGTGTCTAAATATTTTTTTTTTACTTGCAGGTGTCCAGTTATTCTACCATCACTGTTGAAAAGACTATCTTTGCCCCCTTTGTATCGCCTTCACTCCTCTGTCAAACATCAGTTGACTCCATTAATGTGGATCTATTTCTAGGCTGTCTATTCTGTTCCTATTGATTTTTCTGTTATTTCACCAATACCACATCTTCATGATTTCTGTAGGATTATAATAAGCCTTGAATCAAGTAGTGTTAGTCCTTCTACTTTTGTTCACTTCTTTCAATATTGTGTTTGCTATTGTACATCTTTTGCTTTTCCATACAAACTTTAGAATCAGTTTGTCTATACCCACAAAATAACTTCCTGGAATTTTAACTGGAATTACATTAAATCAATCTATAGATAAATTTGGGAAAAACTGACATCTTAACAATATTCAATCTTCCTATACATGAATATGGAGTATCTCTCCAATTATTTAGTTTTATTATATCTTTCATAAGAATTTTGTAGTTTTCCTCATATAGATTTTGTACATATTTTGTTAGATTTATACCTTTCATTTTGGGGTTGCTAATCTAAATGATATTGTTATTTTAACTTCAAGTTCCACTTGTTCATTACTAGTATGCAGAAAATCAATTGACTATTATATATTAATGTTATATCTAGACATCTTACTACAATCACTACTTAGTTCTGCTTTTTGGAAGTTTTTACGTTGATTCTTTCAGATTTTCTACACAAATGATGACATTTGGGGACATTTTGTCCATTTAAAAATTGCATGTTTTATCTTTTTATTGAATGGTTTTAAGAAATGTTTACATTTTATGTTTACTAGACCTTTATTAGTTATAATTTGCAAATATGTTCTCCCATTCTATAGTCTGTCTCTTCACTATTTTGATAGTGTCCTTAAGTTTAATTTATACTTTTTCCTTTTATTGCTTGTGATTTTTTTCATCACATCTAAGAAATCATTGCCCAATTCAAGGTCACAACGTTTTACAGTTTTTTTTCTAAAATATATTTGATGGTTTGTCCATTTTGAGTTTATTTTTGTATATGCTGTGATGTAGGGATAAAATGTCATTTTTTTTTTTTGTCTTTTTAGGGCCGTGCCTACCGCATATGGAGGTTCCCAGGCTAGGGTTAAAATCAGAGCTATAGCTGCTGGCCTATGCCACAGCCACGTCAGATCTGAGCTGTGTCTGAGACCTACACCACAACTCACGGCAACACTGGATCCTTAACCCACTGAGCAAGGCCAGGGATAGAAATTGTGGCCTCATGGATGCTAGTCAGATTCGTTTCCACTGAGCCACGACAGGAATTTCTAAAATGTCATTCTTTTGCATGTCACTAAAGAGTTATACCATTATCATTTGTTGAAAAGATTTGTTCCTCATTGAATTGTTCTAGCACCCTTCAAACACCAATTGAACAGAAATGACATGATCATTTGTGTAGAGAAGTTTATTTAGTCTCAATTTTACTCCTCTGATTTCTATGTTTATACTTATTCTACTACTACACAGTACTGACTTTTATAGATTTGTAGTAAGTTTTGAAATTGGGAACTATGGGTCTTCCAACTACGTTATATTTTTATTTTTTAAAAAAACTTGTTTTTATTTTTTTTCCATTTAGCTGGTGTTCTGAAAATTTTATACTGTACAGCATGGTGACCCAGTTACACATACACGTATACATTCTTTTTTCTCCCATTATCATGCTCCCTCATAAGTGACTATATATACTTCCCAGTGCTACACAGCAGGATCTCATTGCTAATCCATTCCAAAGGCAATAGTCTGCATCTATTAACCCCAAGCTCCCAATCCATCCCACTCCCTCCCCTTCCCCTTGGCAACCACAAGTCTATTCTCCAAGTCCAGGATTTTCTTTTCTGTGGAAAGGTTTATTTGTGCCACATATTAGATTCCAGATATAAGTGATATCATAGGGTAATTATCTTTCTCTTTCTGACTTACTTCACTCAGGATGAGAGTCTCTAGTTCCATCCATGTTGCTGCAAATGGCATTATTTTGCTCTTTTTAATGGCTGAGTAGTATTCCATTGTGTATATATACCACATCTTCCTAATCCAGTCATCTATCAGTGAACATTTAGGTTGACTCCATGTCTTGGCTATTGTAAATAGTGCTGCAGTGAACATGCGGGTGCATGTGTCTTTTTCAAGGAAAGTTTTGTCTGAATATATGCTCAAGAGTGGGATTCCTGGGTCATATGGTAGTTCTGTGTATAGATTTCTAAGGTCCCTCCATACTGTTCTCCATAGTGGTTCTATCAGCTTACATTCCCACCAACAGTGCAGGAGGTTTCCCTTTTCTCCACACCCCCTCCAGCATTTGTTATTTGTGGACTTATTAATGATGGCCATTCTGACTGGTGTGAGTTGATATCTCATGATAGTTTTGATTTGTATTTCTCTAATAATCAGGGATGTTGAACATTTTTTCATGTGCTTGTTGGTCATCTGTGTATCTTCTTTGGAGCAATGTCTATTCAGGTCTTTGGCCCATTTTTCAGTTGGGTTGTTGGCTATTTTGCTATTGAGTTGTATAAGTTGTTTGTATATTATGCCCTTGTCAGTTACATCATTTGAAAATATTTTTTGTCCCATTCTAAGTTGTATTTTTGTTTTCTTTTTGGTTTCCTTTGATGTGCAAAAGCCTGTCAGTTTGATTAGGTCCCCTTGGTTTATTTTTGCTTTTATTTCTTTTGCTTTGGGAGACTGACCTGAGAAAACATTTGTAAGGTTGATGTCAGAGAATGTTTTGCCTATGTTGTCTTCCAGGAGTTTGATGGTGTCTTGTCTTACATTTAAATCTTTAAGGCATTTTAAGTTTATTTTCATGCATGGTGTGAGGGTGTGTCTAGTTTGATTCATTTGCATGCAGTTGTCCAGGTTTCCCAGCAATTCTTGCTGAAAAGACTGTCTTTTTCCCATTTTATGTTCTTGCCTCCTTTGTCAAAGATTAATTGACCCTAGGTGTCTGGGTTTATTTCCAAGTTCTCTATTTTGTCCCATTGGTCTATATATCTGTTTCAGTACCTGTACCATACTGTCTTGATGACTGTGGCTTTGTAATATTGCCTGAAGTCTGAGAGAGTTATTTTTAAAGATTGTTTTTGAGACTATTCTGGATCCCTTGCATTTACATAAGAATTGTAGGACTGGTTTATCAATTCCTGAAAATGCAGATGGTATTTTCGTAGGGATTGTGCTAAATCTGTAAGTAAATTTGTAGAGTATTGCCATTATAAAAAATATTGTATTCCAAAGCATTGAAGACCTTTTCATTTACTTAGGTCTTATTTCATCTTGGCTGGTAGTCCTCAGATGATGAATTTTGTAATTATTTTATTATTCTCCAGTGTTTTATTATTTTTAATACTGTTTAAAATAAAATTTTCATAAATTCATTTTAGATTTTTCACTATAAGTGTACAGAAATATAAATTATTTTTTTAATATTATTTTTTTCCACTGTACAGTATGGGGACTAAGTTACACATACACATATACATACTTTTTCCTCCCATTGTTGTGTTGTGACGTAAGTATCTAGATATAGTTCCAATGCTACACAGCAGGATCTCATTGTAAATCCATTCCAAGAGCAACAGTTTGCATCTGTTAACCCCAAGCTCCTGATCCCTCCCACTCCCTTCCTCTCCCCCCAGGCAGCCACAAGTCTATTCTCCAAAACTATGATTTTCTTTTCTGTGGAAATGTTCATTTGTGCTGTATATTACATTCCAGTTATAAGTGCTATCGTATGGTATTTGTCTTTCTCTTTCTGATTTATTTCACTCAGTATGAGTCTCTAGTTCTATCCATGTTGCTGCAAATAGCATGATTGTGTTCTTTTTTATGGCTGAGTAGTATTCCATTGTGTATATATACCACATCTTCCATGTTCGACCCACACTGAACTCGTTTTTTAACTCTAATAGTTTCTTGATTCTTTAGGATTTTTATATATAAGATAATGTTATCTTCAAATAGAGATTGTTTTAATCCTTTCCAATCTCAACATTTTTATTCATTTTTCTTCTTTAATTGCACTGATTAGAACAAACTTCAGCACAATGCTGAAGATAAGTAGCAAGAGCTAGCATTATTTTTGTTCCTGATCTTAGCTTTCTGTCTTTCGTCATTATGTATGGGTTTTTCATAAATGCCTTGTATGGAGTTCCCTTCTATTTTTACTTTATTGAATACTTTTATCAAGAAAGGGCATTAGATTACAGCAATGCTTTTTCTTCATCTATTGAGCTGATAATGTAGTTTTTTCCTTTATTGTATTACAATAGTTTATTGAATTAATTTTCATAGGTTGAACCAACCTTGCATTCTTGGAATAAATTTCACTTGATTGTGGTGAACTATTTTATATGTGTATATATATATATATATATGTGTGTGTGTGTGTGTGTGTACACATGTATATATATACATATACATGTTGTTGGATTCAGTTTGTTAGTATTTTCTTGTGAATTTTTATGTGTATAATTATAAGGGACATTTTCCCATGGTTTTCTGGTCACGTAATATCTTTGTTTGATTTTGGTATCAAAATAGTATTGGCTCCATAAAATGAGTTGTCAAGTGTTCTTTTTTTGGAAGTTTGCCAAAGGGTGGTGTTAACTCTTTAGATATTTGGTAGAATTCTAGTCCTGGGCATTTCTTTGTGGGATGTTTTTGATTACTAATTCAATCTCTTTGTTGTAGGTTAATTAGGATTTTCTATTTCTTTTTGAATCCAATTCAGAAGTTTGTGTCTTTCTCATAATTTTTCCATTTCTTCTAGGTTATCTAATATTTTTAGCATACAACTGTTCATAGGATCTCTTATTATGCCCTTTATAATTATAAAATCAGTGATAAGGCCTTCCCTTTCGTTCTTGATTTTAGAAATTGAGTTTCTCTTTTTCTTAGTCACTTAGTATAGGTTTGTCAACTTTGTTGATATTCAAAGAATCAGTGTGAGGTTTGCATGTTTTTCTCCACTGCTTTTCTATTCCGTATTTCATTTATTCATACTCTAATCTTTATTTCCTCCCTTATGCTTGCTATGGGTTAAGTTTATCTTTTTCCATTTTCTTAAGGTATAAGGTTAGGATATTGATTTGAAATCTTTACTTGTTTATAATATAGGCATTTCTAACTAGGTATTTCCTCCATTTTCCACCATATCAAAATATTTCCTAATTTCCCTTCTGATTACTTAGAACTGTTTTTAATTTCCACATATTTTTCAATTTCTCTAAAGATTATTCTTGATCACAATAAAACTGGTATTATGTTTGGCCTTATTATTTATGTAGGTGCAACAGGGTAGTAATTAACCATAGGTTTACTTGGACATACAGAATTTAGCAAATTAAGTCCAAAGAATTTCTGTCTAGAAATTTTGGATTGGACTTATACAATTTTTTGTCATTATATTCCAGAGCTAGAAAAGTACTTTCTTCCAAATTTCAAATGCATTGTCTATAAATTTTAGTTAGGTCCTTTCTTGAGGCCCCACTTCCCAAATTTTCTAAGCACTACTGCCTGACAGAAATTGGCCTTCTTCAACACCTAGGTGACCAAGACCCTATATAAGCCAAGTACAAAGCCAGTTTCTTTGGAGGGGACATTCTAATCATTGGCTCTGTATACAAAGTCAATTTTTAGTATTTAATAGTGACATTTACATACTTGATCAGATTAGTGTAATTTTAAAATGGGATGCTCAAGGTATGGTATGGCCTTGGTTGAAAAATTGATATATCCAATTACATCCTGATAAAATGGAGACACTTTCTATTTGAGCCTATTTAAATAATTATATTCCCATGCAAAGTAAGATGTCTGAGTAAAAATTTTTTTTAATTGGGAAAGGTATTCAATAAGATGCAAATACCATCACAGATAAGCTGAATTTATAAAATCATCATCTACTAAATTTATTTTTTTCCTTTTTATAGCTGCACTTGCAGCATATGGAAGTTCCCATGCTAGAGGTCAAATCAGAGCTGCAGCTGAGGCCTACACCAGTCAAAGCAATGCCAGATCTGAGTCACATCTGTGACCTATGATGCAGCATTCAGCAATGCCAGATCCTTAACCCACTGAGCGAGGCCAGTGATCAAGTCCACATCCTCCTGGTCACTATGTCAGATTCTTAACTGGCTGAGCCACATGGGAACTCCCCAATCTACTAAATTAAGAGTTAAGAACAGCTTAAGAAAAAAAGTTCATATATCAAAAAAAAAAAAAGAAAATTCAAAATGATATCAACATCATTCCAAACAAATAACTAGCTACATTTTTACCTCATAAGAATATTTAATTCTGTGTCATTAATTTTTCTTATTCTTATAAGCAATCTGCATTAATGTAATATGTCTGCTTACAAACTAAAAAGATTCCTGTAATTCCTAACAGTCCCTAGCACAGCTTGAAAGTTGTCTAAGCATTATCAGCTTGAAGTCTTACCCAAGAGTGTATCCCCTGAAGTATCAATAGTTCATGGTATATGGTAAAGTCCTTCCCAGAGGCTCCGAGCCTGTTTTGTTTTGCTTTTTTACAAATTTTAGCCTGAAGCATTATAGCAGAGCCTTCATGAAAGCATCATGGGAAGGATAAAACTGTTAGATAATAAGACTGGATGGCTGTGGTTAATTTATCAATGTAACCAATAATTTAAGAATGTGGAAGTGTAAAATACTCTTATTGGGATGCAGTAAGAAACTATTTCATAAAGGTTTGATTGAGGATTCCCTTGAAGGTAAGATTATATTGTGGACTATAAAGGCACTGACAAATCTCCAGGTCTTTGCCATAAAGCTTACAATCTCTAAAATATTTATATTAATAAAACTTTACTAATACAAACTTAACCTTGGGAAGGCTGAATATCACATCATTTGGAAACTCCTCTGATGAAATTTTTACAGTAATATTGAGCTAATTAAGTAATATGGAGCTATCAAATATATCTAATTATTTCTGGCATCTCTTTTTGGTAATGTAAAATAGCAAGTTTTTTCTGCTTTTTCAGGGGCCATCTGGAAAATCTCAAAGTCAGTTTTAGGTGTTAAAGCTATCCTAAAATTTTTATTTATTGTTTTCAGGTAGGTTTTGATCTTGGGAAGGCATATTTGAAAGTGTTTTCAAAGAAGATTTGGTCTCTTTATTAAGATAGAATCACGGGTTTCTCGGAAGTAATGTCTATGAATTAAAGAGGCAAAACATAAACATAGAAAGGATGCAAAATAAAATCAACATAGAAGAAGACAACATAATTGTAAGGAAACAGTTCTTTCACAACTGAGGAATCTTTCTAATTTTGTTCAAAGAAATAATGATCATCTCCATTGTCACAAACCCTACCTCTGAGCCAAGCAACCCACCCTGACTGTTTCTACAATTAACATGGGCAGGCAGAACACTCTTTGACATTAATTGAAGAAATATCTTTTGATCCATCTCCTAGAGTAATGAACATAAAAACAGAAATAAACAAATGGGACCAAATTAAACTTAAAAGCTTCTACATAGCAAAGGAAACCATAAAAAAAGAAAAGAGAGTCCAGAGAATGGGAGAACATACTTGTAAACAAAATAACTGATAACAGATTAATCTCCAAAATATACAAACATCACATTCAGCTTTATATATATAAAGAAAAAAAACCCAATCAAAAAATGGGCAGAAGTTCTAAATGGACATTTCCCCAAAGAAGACAAATAGATGGCTAAAAAGCCCATGAAAAAATGTTCAACATCACTAATTATTAGGGAAATGCAAATCAAAACTACAATGAGGTACCACCTCACACCAGTCAGAATAGCCATCATCAAAAAGTCTACAAACAATAAATGCTAGAAAGGATGTGGAGAAAAGGTGACCCTCCTACACTATTGGTGGAATGTAAATTGGTGCAACCACTATGGAGAAGAGTATGGAGGTGCCTTAAAAAACAAAATATACAACTACTATACAACACAGTAATTTCAATCCTAGTCATATATACAGAGAAAACTATAATTCAAAAAGATACATGCACCCCCAACGTTCATTGCAGCACTATTTATAAAAGCCAACACATGGAAGTAATCTAAATGACCACTGACAGATGAATGGAAAAATATGATGTGGTATAGGGAGCTATCGCCATAGCACAGAGGAAACAAATCTGACTAGGAACCATGAGGTTGCAGGTTTGATCCCTGGCCTCACTCAGTGGTGTGGCCCTAAAAAGCAAAAAAAAAAAAAAAAAAAAAAAAAAATGTGGTATATATATATATATATATACACACACACACATACAATGGAATATTACTCAGCCATAAAAAAGGAATGGAATGGAATAATGCCATTTGCTACAATATGGATGGACCTAGAGATTATCATACTAAGTGAAGGAAGACAGAAAAAGACAAACATCATGAGATATTACTTATACGTGATAGCAAATAAAAATGATACAAAATACCTTATTTATAAAATGAAAACAAACTCATAGATTTTGAATCAAACTTACAGTTACCAAAGGGGAAACTGTAGGGGGGAGGGATAAATTGGGAGGATGGCATTAACACATATACACTACTATATATAAAACAGATAGCTAAAAAGGACCTACTATATAGCACAGGGAGGTCTACTTGGTGTTCTATATGACACCTAAGAATGGATATATGTATATGTATAACTGATTCACTTTGATATACACCTGAAACTAATACAAGTTTGTAACTAAATGATGGACAAAGCCAGGTTTTATCGATGGGGGACAAATACTCTAAATCTGTATTTCCTTCTTCCCTCCCTGTTTTCTTTCTCTTTTTCTTTTCCTTTCTTTTTTTCATAAAAGTAATATTATACAAAGTAATAACAATAAAGAATATAATTAATTCAACAAAAATCAGATACTACTATTCTGGTGAGATTTGGGGATTGTGTTACATGGGCCAATTATAAAGGTAAAAAAAATCTAATAACATTCCTGTTAGGATTTCTAAGAAAAATGTATCACTTAAACAGAGAAAGACAAATTCTAACTTTCCATTAAGATGCTATTTGGAGGAGTTCCTGTCATGGCTCAGTGGTAATGAACCCGACCAGTATCTATGAGGATGTGGGTTCGATCCCTGTCCTTGCTCAGTGGGTTAAGGATCCAGCATCGCTGTTTCTGTGGTGTAGGCCAGCAGCTACAGCTCTGATTCGACCCCTAGTCTGGGAACTTCTATATGCCATGGGTGTGGCCCTAAAAAACAAACAAACAAACAAAGATGCTATTCGGCAGTAAAGGTTTCACAGGGTTTATTTTTTTTTATTTTTTTATTTTTTTGTCTTTTTGTCTTTTGTTGTTGTTGTTGTTGTTGTTGCTATTTCTTGGGCCGCTCCCGCGGCATATGGAGGTTCCCAGGCTAGGGGTTGAATCGGAGCTGTAGCCACCAGCCTACGCCAGAGCCACAGCAACGCGGGATCCGAGCCGCGTCTGCAACCTACACCACAGCTCACGGCAACGCCGGATCGTTAACCCACTGAGCAAGGGCAGGGACCGAACCCGCAACCTCATGGTTCCTAGTCGGATTCGTTAACCACTGCGCCACGACGGGAACTCCAGGGTTTATTTTTCTTATGATTAAGCACACCCAAACCAAGCTGTGTAAAAATTTAAATACATTTTGTTGCTTTTATTCGGATTTAGTATTTGTAGCTATTATAAACAAAGACAAATAAAAATTACCTTTTTGCAAACTTTTTCAACTTTCTATATACATTCTACAACAATTCAGGACATGATAAAACAATTCCCTTTTCCTCTTGCAGAAACCTCATTTAATTTACAACTGCCGAAAAACACTTGCATATCTCTATATCACTTATTATACAGTCTGAATGACATAACAATAACCAAAAAAACTTAACTTGTATTTCTGCAGAAAAATTTAAAATTTGGTAGGTATTTGAGGACTTTCTGTCCTATGTAAACATTTTAGTAGACTATCAAATCTCATAAATACAAATTGCACAACTCTCTACAGCCACTCACATCTTTTTCACATCTAGTTAAAATGGCAAAAAGGAACATCTTAACATGACTCATTATTCATTCACATCAACGTAACTCAAAGATATAGCCATTCTAGAGCAAAGTAAAAGAAAATGTTTCAAAAATGAAAGTATAAAAGCTTTAAATTTTTCAGCATTCGATCATTCTTGAAAATTGTCTTGAGGAATTCCCATTGTGGCTCAGCAGTAATGAACTCAACTAGGATTCATGAGGACATGGGTTTGATTCCCGACCCTGTTCAGTGCGTTAAGGATCTGGCGTTGCCGTGAGCTGTGGTGTTGCTTGCAGTCAGGGCTCAGATCTGGCATTACTGTGGCTGTAGTATAGCTCACAGATGCAGCTCCTATTTGACCCCAAGCCTGGGAACTTCCATATGCTGTGCGTGCAGTCCTAAAAAGACAAAAAAATATTGTCTTGATATTTAGTGATTACCCATAAATTAAATCAATTTAAGATTGTCCAATGTTTTAAATTAACTAAAGATATTTAAAATTATGTTTGAGCTTTCAAACTACAGAATATAATTACTATCAATATAAAAAGTTTTTCATAATAATAAAACAATTTAGTTGAATACAAATTTACATTTTTCATAATTTTAATTATTATGTAATATAATTTTATTTGATTATTAAAGCAATATTAGAAATTTCAAAAGTTCAAATAACTATTCTCTTTATGTAGGAAAACAAGTCAAAATCTTATTAATAATATAAAGCATACACTTGCATTATACCAGATTTTGATAAGCTCAAGGAAAATTTGCATGACGTCTTTTTATTGACAAAATCATTAACTTAGTCAAATGTGTCAAAATATTAATCTTCATTATGTGAATTTGAATTTTTAAAATGTTACAAAACTAGTCATTTCTGAAAATACTGGAAGTTCAATTTATTTCCTGTGTATCTGAGGGATTTCAACTTATATAAGTACTTCTTTCCAAAAGAAGACAGATACACATTTTTCATCCCACTGACATCACCAAATGGTCAGATGATAAACTACTGCTACTGCCAATGAGAATAATGTATTGGCCATACACTGATCAGAACAAGAATAATAATATTAGTAGCAAAAACTAAGGAAAACAAAAGTACATAAAAATAGAGAATAAACAAATATAAAGCTCTATTGCTGCTTGGGATTTATTTTGAGAGCCAAGAAAAGACCTAACAGGACTGAAACTGTATGAGGTATATTTATTTTTCTAGCAGTGCAGTTTACTTCGCTCCATGAGATGAGGTTTACTTGGGCATTTCAGTGGATGACCCACAAAACTGTTCAAGTGTAATTTTCCAAAAGACTAATCAGGACTCCTGTACATATATAAAATAAATATGTGTCAAATATGTCCTGTCACTCATTAATTAATTAGGGAACCAGTAAAATGATAAAACCATCCCAAAGAACATTTAAGAAGCTAGGTATTAATAGGCAATGTTACATTAAGACTGCTGAGTTAGATACAAATCTGACTAATAACCTACATGGCCATTCACAACATATCTGGGGATAGAGTCACCAGGTAAATTATAGAATGCAGAACTAAATGTGAATTTCAGATGAATAATGAATAAATTTTTTCAGTATAAATAATTCCTAAATATAGAATGCACTTTTATTTGCTAAATCTGGCAACCCTATAATGGAATTATCTGTTCCATTAGAAAGAGTAATAATCACATTTATTCTGGATAAAAATTTATAAATGAGTCTCTGCCTTCCCAGACACATAAGATGGCCCAGACAATATAAAGTCAAGCTCAGAATTGCACTAAGAGAATAAGAGTAATCTCTTTTATCAAAATTTAGTAAATTTGAGGTTTTCAAATTTAGAGAATTTTTCCAGTGAGGTACAAGTGAAAAACTTAAACTGGAAAATGCTATTTATCACAAAATAACATTGGGAATTAAGATATAAAATAACATGCAGACTATTTCCTTAAGTCTCTTTATTAAGAGTCTTTTAAGAGACTTTATAAGTCTCAATTTGAGAAAGCTTAATCATCTTTTTTTCCAGAGTACTATTTTATGCAGGAAGTGTTCTGATATTGTCCCAAACACAAGTTGGAAAGGTTATTTTTAGACTTATGGCTTTTTCAACTGCAGAGCAGTATTGAATACCAGAAAAGAAAGCAAAACAAACCTTACAATCAGATAGCAAGATAAAAATTGTTCACAAGTATTACCTGAATAAGGTCAGTGGCTGTAATCCCCTTCTGTGTTCACTTCTCTCTAAAGCAGACTAAACTATGCCATTCTACATTTCTGAAATATGAGTCTATCCCTTAAGGAATTAACCTAATGAACAGGAAACTATATAAGAACTATACAAATTTGATTTCAAAGGAAGAGTTAGTGAATAAATGATTTTAGTTGTAATTCTTCAGCAAAGAGGAAACTTTCCCAATAGATAGGCAGATAATAATATTCACTATATAAAATGATCCCTCCAATGCAATCTGGCTATTGTTATGTGTTCATTCATTTATTAAAGATTTGTTGAGCTCTACATGTGTTAGACTCAGATTATGTCAATACAAACAACAAAGTTGGATCCCTACCTTTGTGAGCTTATGTCTAGTTGGCATTTGTATGAAAAGAGAGAGAAAACCAAAAACTGGTAAACTGAAGCTAAGTAACCAAACTATAATAAGTTCTCTCTACAAAAGGATTTTAGAATTTAAAATTTCATTACATATTTTGAAATACTGACAGTTTAGTGAAAAGCCAATATTAGCTTGACAATGAAGTAATGATTTTTTGGTTTGTGGTTTAAACTTTTGGAATTCAGGAGGTAATGTGAAAAACAATAACATCAGACAAAGGGTTACTTGGGAGAGACAAAGAATAAAAATATGACTTTAAAGGAGAAATTTTAAATGTTAGAAAGGCAACAATGTTTGTATTTATAATTATAAAACTAATGATTAGTACTGAATGATCTTATAAGACAGTAATTCAGCAGTTAAGAATGAGTTTTGTTCAGATTCCATTATTCAAACAATGACGAATTTAAGTCAGGTGAACACTAACCAAGGAGTTGGGAAATTTTTTTCAAAATATATAGAAATACTACATACTTCAAATTCAAGTATCCTTTTGATGGTTTTAACAGCTAGCTAGCTGTACAAAAAAGATTCTCCCCTTATAAGAACAAGGATTTTATTGAGTGCTATGTCCGTTACTGCTTGTCTTACCATGCTTCTGTAGCTATACTTGACTCTGTGACTCAGTATTTTATGAGATAAAAATAGAAATTTGCTGGGTGGGGCATTTAGGAAATCTACAGGATTCCTGAAAAGAGAGATAAATCGAGCTGATATGTGTTTTTCTCTTTACCATTCTCTCTTCTTCTTGCATAACAACTTTTTTATTTTTGTTTTGTTGTTGTTTTTTAATTTTAGGGATAATAACCTTTAAAAGCAGTGCCAATGTCTTTCCATCATGAGGAACAAAGCTTTGCCCTAAGATCAGAGGATGAGGAAGTCTAAAGGAGCCTGAGTCACGAGGACTTCCTTGAGCTGCTGTACATGCCGTGGGGAGGTTATCTCTGGATTTCTTGGTTAGTGAGAAAAAAATAAGTAAACTCCTATTTAGGGAAGTCACATCATTTGGTTTCTCTTATATCCAACTGAATCCAACTCTAAAATAAGGATAGAAATATAGGGAGAAGGGGAACATGAAACATGAATAAGTATATTTTGAAATTACTCCCTGGCAAATTCTAATGTGGACTTTATTCTGCTCTATAAAGAGGGGCTGCTCCCATACGTGTCACTGACACACGTGCATATAAATCAACTGTATTTTAAAGGTTCCTTCTAACCAAGGGTATTTAAGTGAAACATTATAATGGAATTTATCTCATAGAAAGAATTATTCACAGTGTACTAAATAATGTGCATATTCTCTCTCTCCCTTTATCTCTTCTTCTTCTTTCTTGATCTTTATATCTACACACATATTACTAAAGTATAATTTTCAAAATTTAAAGTTATAGCTCTCATGTCAAAAATTTTATTTAAAATTAATTAATGATGGAACCAATAAAATGTTAAGACCGATTCAACAAGATAACAACCCAAGATAACAACATCACTAATTATTAGAGAAATGCATATCAAAACCACTATAAAGTACCACCTTACACAAGCCAGAATGGCCATCATCAAAATGTCTACAAACAATAAGTGCCAGAGAGGGGGTGGAGAAAAGGGAGCCCTATTACACTGTTGGTGGGAATGTAATTTGATGCAACCACGGTGGAAAACAGTATGGAGAGTCCTCAGAAACCTAAAAATAGAATTACCATTTGATCTGGTAATCCCACTCCTGGGCATCTACCCAGAGAAAACCATGACTCAAAAAGACACATGTACTCCAATGCTCACTGCAGCACTATTTGCAATAGCCAAGACATGGAGACAACCTAAATGTCCATTGACAGAGTGGATAAAGACGCTGTGGTAAATATACAAAATGGAATATTACTCAGCCATTAAAAGGAAGGATAATGGCATTTGCAGCAACATGAATGGGCCTAGAAATTATCATAGTACGTGAAGTCAGTCAGACAGTGAGACACCAACATCATATGCTATCACTTACATGGGGAATATAAAAAAAGGACACAATGAACTTCTTTGCAGAACAGATACTGACTCACAGACTTTGAAAAACTTATGGTTTCCAAAAGAGACAGGTTGGGGGTGGGGGGATGTGCTTGGGTTATGGGGGTTTGGGATGGAAATGCTATAAAACTGGGTTGTGATGATTGTTGTACAACTATAAATGTAATAAATTCATTGAGTAATTAAAAAAGTAACTTGGTGCCATGACAAATTTTAAAATTTCAATGAAACAGACAGATCACTTGACTGCAAAAACTACCAGAGATCCCTGAAGAAAAGACAACCTGAATAACCCTATGTTTATTAGAGAAATTAAAATTATAATTAAAATTCTTCCTACAAAGATAATTTAAGGATCAGTTGGATTACAGGATGAATAATCAGTTAAGGAAGTAATAATACCAATTCCATACACACTATTCCAGAAACTGATGAGGGGGGAATACTATCCAACACACTCACTAAGACCAACATTATGCTACTAACAAAACCAGTTAAAATGTTACAAGAAAAGAAAGCTAAGGACCAATATCCCTCATGGACATAACTGCAACTCTAAACAAATGGAGTAAACTACTAATACATGCTATAACATGGATAAATATCAAAGTTAATATTCTGAGTGAAATAAATCAGACCAAAAAGACATACAATGTATGGTTAAATTTATATAAAATTAAAGAAGTAATTGGAATTTCATCTATAGTGACAGAGAGAAGATCAATGTTTTCCAAGGGATCTGGGGTCGGGGAGGTGCAGACAGAATCATGAGGACAATTTAATTTTGGAGGTAATGTATATGTTTATTATTGTGGTGATAATTTATACATATGTCAAAAACATTAAATTATAGGATTTAAATATGTGTTATCTTATGTCAACTACTGCAATATAAAGCTTAAAATTTTTTTTTTGTTAATACTAAAAAGAAAAGGCCTGGTAAAAATGACTTCATTGGTGAATTATTTGATGAAAAAAAATCCCCTAATTTTGCAAGGTCTTTAAGTAGATAGAGGAGAAAGGAACATACTTTCTAATCCATTCTATGAGGCTTATATTAATCTGATACTAAAGCCAGAAAAAGACATCACAAAAAAGAAAAATAAATATCCATCATCAACATAGTCACACAAAAAAATTGCTTGACAAAAATTAATTCAAAATGGATAGTATACCTAAACGTAAAATGCAAAACTATAAAACTCCTAGAACACAGCATAGGTGAAAATCTAGGTGACCTTGGGTTTGACAATGGCTTTTCAAATGCAACACCCACAGCGTGATCTATGAAATAAAAATGGTAAAATGGACTTCATTAAAGTTAAAAACTTCACTTTTAAACTCAATGATAAGGGAATGATTAAGACAAGCCACAAACTGGGAAAGAAATGCTGCAAAATAGCTCATAAAAGACTAGTATCCAAAATCTACAAAGAACTCATAACATATGACAATAAGAAAACAAATTACATTTAATTACAACTGAGTAAAAGAATTGAACAGACACCTCACTAAAGAAGATAATGCAGATGGAAAATATGCGTATGACACATGCTCAACATCAAATGTCATTAGGGGTTTGCACATTACGAGAGCAATAAGATAACACCACACATCTATTAGAATGTCTAAAGTGCAAAGCACCGACAATACCAAAGGCTAGCAAAGATGTGGAGAAAAAAGAATTCTTTCATTGCTGGTGGGAATGAAAAAGGATACATACACTTTGGAAGACATTTTGGCAGTTTCTGACAAAACTAAACATATATTATCATAGGATCCATCAATCACATTCCTTGGTATTTCCCCAGATGAACTAAAAACAAAGATCCTCACAAAGGTCTGCACATAAATGTTTATAACACCTTTATTAATAATTGCCAAAACTTGGAAGCAACTAAGATGTCCTTCAACAGGTGAATGGATATACAAATTGTGGCATATCTATACAATGCAATATTATTCAGTGCTAAATTGAAATGAGATACAAAGCCACAAAAAGTCATGGAGGAAATTTAAATGTACATTACCAAGTGAAGAATTTCATCTAAGAAGTCCATATACTGTATTAATTCAGTTATATGGCATTCTGGAAAAGGCAAAACCATGAACGCAGTAAAAATATCAGTGGTTGCTAGCGGTTTGGGAAGGAAAGAGGTGGAGCATGGGGGAAATTTAGGGCAGCCAAACTATTCTGTATATTACTATAATGGTGGACAAATGCAATTAAATATTTGTCAAAACTTGTAATATGCACAACACAAAAAGTGAACCCTAACACAAACTATGGACTTTTGTTAATAATAATGTATTAATATTGGCTCATCAATTGTAACAAAAGTACCACACTAATGCAAGACACTGGGAAGAGGGAAAACTGTAGGCAGGGGATAAGTGGGTATATGTGAACTGTGTACTTTAAACTCAAGTCTCCTTTAAACCTGAAACTGCTCAAAAATAATTCTAAACACAAATAGACACATGTATCTCTCTTCAAACTACTTATGCAACCTTTGGAAAGTTGAACAGATGTGTTTCCCTACTTAATAACTGGCCAGGACTTTAAAAATCATTATATTAAAAAAAATCAAGTTGGAGAGATTGTCAAAATAAAATAGAGGTGAAGGTTAATGTTCTCTCCATCTTCAGGATCATTCTGCTATAACCACTTATTCACTTTGTTCTACTAAATTACACTGAACCTTTAAGACTTAATTGGTATCATATTTAATACCCTAATGGATCTCATCAGGTTTTTTTGTAATATACTGAGTCCATGCCTTATATTTTAGGCCTTGATCATGTTGTCTTATTTCTTGAAGCGTAACTATCTTCTCAACTAGTACTTGTTATCTTCAGAGAAGATGATGTGTTCTTCAGTGTTCAACAAAGACCTCAGTATTATATAGAATATAAACAATGTTTTAAAATATTGCTTTCCTTTCATACTTGGAACACATTTACTACAGTTTGAAAATTCTGAAGAGCACAAATTTATTACTGATGATTAGCTCAGCATCACTAATCATCAGGGAAATGTAAATCAAAACCACAGTGACATATCACCTCACATCAGTCAGAGGGCTACCAGTGAAAAGAACACAATGAATGTTGGCAAGGATGTGGAGAAAAGGATTCCCTCTTACACTACTGGTGGGAATGTAAAGTGAGGCAGTCACTATGGGAAAAGAATGGAGGTTTCTCAAAAAACAAAAAATAGAATTACCATTATGACCCAGCAATTTCACTCCTGAATATATGTTCTTAAAAAAAATCACTAATTTAAAAAGATGCATGCACCCCAATGTTTACAGCAGCATTATTTACAACTGCCAAGATATGGAAGCAACCTAAGTGTATGTCAACAGAAGAATGGATAAAGAAGATATGGTACAACACAAACACATACACAAGCATGCACACCACACGCAATGGAATACTACTGAGCTATAACGAAGAATGAAATTTTGCCATTCACAGCAACAAAGATGGACTTGGGGGGAGGGATTAAGATGGTGGAATAGAAGGACTTGAGCTCAACTTCTCTCCTAAAAACAACAAAATTCACAACTAAAGGCTGAGCAATCTTCAGTCAAAAGGACCAGAAACCTTAAAAAAGATATCCTACTCCAGAAGAAAAAGAGGAGGCCACATCAAGAGGTAGGAGGGGTGATTTCATAATATAAACAACACCATACCTCCTGGGTGGGAAGCCCGACAGACTAAAAACTAACAGGTTCACAGAGACTCACCTAGAGGAGTGAGAGCTCTGAGCCACATATCAAACTCTCATGTGTGGGAATCTCGCACTGGGAGAAAGAGCCCCTAGAGCATCTGGCATTGAAGTCCAGTGGGGCTTGTGTGCAGGAGCTCCATGGGACTGGGGGAAACGGAGACCCCATTCTTAAAAGGCACACACAGACTTTCACATGCACTGATCCCAGAGCAAAGCAAAGTCTCCATAGGAATCTGGATCAAACCTGACTGCAGTACTTGGAGGACCTCCTGGGAAAACAGGGGTGAATGTGGCTTGTTGTGAGGGAAGGACACTGGAAGCAAAGCTCTCAAGAATACACAGCAGCGAGCCTTTCTCTGGAGGTGGCCATTTTGGGAAAATCTGGCCTCACCAGTCAGTCAGCACTGAGAAGCCCCAGGGCAAACAACAATCCAGGTGGAATTACAGCTCTACCCCTCAGTAAAAAGGCTACCTAAAGATCCCTCAGGCACACAGCTGCCTCTAATCTCATCCAGAGACTAAGCCCCACCCACCAGAGGGATTAGAATCGGCTCCTCCTACCAGTGAGCAGGTATCAGTCCCTCCATCAGGAAGCCTACAGCATGCCCCTATACAAACTTCAGCCACAAAGGGGGCAGCCACCAGAAGTAAGAGAACTACAACTCTTTTATCTGGAAAAAGGTCACCACAAAATGGAGTTGGAGGAATCAGGCTCCCGGACTTTAGACTCTACTACAAAGCAACAGTCATCAAAACCCTATGGTACTAGCACAAAGACAGAAATATACATCAGTGGAACAGGATAGAAAGCCCAGAATTCAACCCATGCACCTACAGCCAACTAATCTATGACAAAGGAGGCAAGAATATACAATAGAGAAAGGACAGCTTGTTCAATAAGTGGTGCTGGGAAAACTGGACAGCCACAGGGAAAAGAAGGAAATTAGAATACTCCCTAACACCATACACAAAAATAAACTCCAAATGGCTTAAAGACCTAGATAGAAGACCAGACACTATAAAACTCTTAGAGGAAAACATAGGCCGAACACTCTCTGACATAAACGGCAGCAACATCTTCTCAGATCCACCTCTTAGAGTAACGATGGTAAAAGCAAAAATAAACAAATGGGACCTAATCAAACTTAAAAGTTTCTGCGCAGAAAAGGAAACCCTAAACAAAACGAAAAGACAACCCACAGAATGGGAGAAAATCTTTGCAAATGAATCGACTGACAAGGGATTCATCTCCAAAATTTATAAACACCTCCTACCACTCAATACCATAAAAAAAATACCCATCCAAAAATGGACAGAAGATCTAAACAGACAGTTCTCCAAAGAAGACATACAAATGGCCAAAAAACACATGAAAAGATGTTCAGCATCACTCATTAGTAGAGAAATGCAAATCAAAACCAATATGAGGTACCATCTTACACCAGCCAGAATGGCCATCATCCAAAAGTCTACAAACAATAAGTGCCAGAGAGGGGATGGAGAAAAAGGAACCCTAGCACATTGTTGGTGGGAGTGTCTATTGGTGCAACCCCTGTGGAAAACAGTATGGAGAGTCCTCAGAAAACTAAAAATAGAACTACCATTTGATCCAGCAATCCCACTCCTGGGCATCTACCCAGAGAAAACCACGACTCACAAAGACACATGTACTCCAGTGTTCATTGCAGCACTCTTTGCAATAGCCAAGACATCAAAACAACCTAAATGTCCATCGACAGAGGAGTGGATCACGAAGAAGTGGTACATATACACAATGGAATATTACTCAGCCATTAAAAGGAATGAAATACCAGCATTTTTAGCAACATGGATGGACCTAGAAATTATCATGCTAGGTGAAGTCAGCCATACAATGAGACACCAACATCAAATGCTTTCACTGACATGTGGCATCTGAAAAAAGGACAGACGGAACTTCTTTGTAGAACAGATGCTGACTCACAGACATTGGACAACTTATGGTCTCTGGAGGAGACAGTTTTGGGAGTGGGGGGATGTGCTTGGGTTATGGGATAGAAATCCTGTGAAATTGGATTGTTATGATCATTATACAACTATAGATGTAATAAATTCATTTGAATAATTAAGGAAATAGAAATAAATAAATAAATAAAGATGTTCTGGTACACAAGCCTTCAAAACAATAGAAAACAAAACAAAAAACCATGGATGGACTTGGGGAGCATTATACTAAATGAAATAAGCCAGAGGAAAACAAATATGGTATGAAATCACTTACATGTAGAATCTAAAAAATACAACCTAGTGAATATTAAAAAAAAATAAGTATACTTACAAATGTAGAGAACAAATTAGTGGTTACCAGTGGGAAGACAGAAGGGGAAGGGACAATATAGAGGTAGAGTATTAAGAGATGCAAACTATTACGTATACAATAAACCACAAGGATATATTATACAGCATGGGGAATAAAGCCAATATTTTATAAAAAGCACACTTAAAACTGTCAAAAAAAATAAAATGTAAACATTTTTTTTTTGCTTTTTAGGGCAGCACCCACATCATATTTAAGTTCCAAGGCTAGGGGTGGAATCAGAGCTGCAGCTGCTGGCCTATTCCACAGCCACAGCAACTTCGGATCCGAGCTGCATCTGCGACCTACACCACAGCTTGCGGCAATGCCAGATCCTTAACCCCACTGAGTGGGTCCTCATGGATATTAGTCAGGTTTGTTACCACTGAGCCACAATTTTAAATGCCTCTTTATAAAAATGTCCCTGGAAAACAGTGAATTGATACTTCATAATTTCCCAAAGTTATAAACCCCAAAGCATATATCATCTCAGGCTGAGGCCATGAAACTAATAATATTCCAACCAAAAGAGACAAAATTAAGACAGTTCTTCTTTCTTCTGCACTCTCTCCTTTATCTTCTAACCTCAAGAAGGTGTGGTAAAGAAATGGGGATGGAGATAAAGAGAAATGACAGAGGATTTCTTGGATTGGGCACATCATGGGACACCTCTGTGTGATGGGCATAAATAAAGGATGAACACTGTTATAGTGGAAGGCCTACAGTGAACGTAAACGAAGGGCCTTTTAAATTTTGATTTTTGTTTTGCTTGTGTAAAAACATATATGTAGTTTTAGGGTCAACTGCATAAACAAGAAATATTATGAAAAGTTTAGCTTCTATCTGTCCCTTTACCTTAGTCCCTATTTCCAACATAGTAAGGATTCTAGTTTAAAATATATAGAATATGCTTAGCAGCCTCTATTGAAACTTCTCTGAACTTAAAATAAATGTAACTTTGATGATACAAAAAAGAAAACTCAAAACAATGAAAAACAAGTCTTACTGTCAATCTGTTTGTAGAAGATGAGAGGAATTTCACCTAAGACAAGGCTGATGGAAAGAGATTGAAAACATCACTGCTGGTACACCATGCTAAGCTTCTGGAAAAGTTAGAGGGAAGACCTTTTCTTCCCCCGAATTCTTCATTCAGAAACAAAGCCTATACCAACTAGAGAGCTTGGCATCCATACTTCTACTAACTGGTTATCTTTCTGCCCCTACCCCTTCCACCAACTAGTATGTATCTTGCTATAATCAGTTGGAAACTAAAATTTCCAGAAGGCCACAGGACCAAAGTGGATAGTAAGCTTTCAGAAGCATATTGAATTCTAAAACATAGAGTATTTATGTATAAAACACCAAAGACAGGATTAAATAAGGATCCAAATGGAGTACACCAAGTGAATTATAGTATTTTTAAAATTATGTGTTAATTTCCCCAGATAGAGGAAAGAAGAATATTCTAAATCATTTCAATAATCCCTGATTAGAAAATAGTATGAGGAGTTCCCAATTTTGTCTCACTGGGTTAAGAACCTGACTAGTATTCCTGGCCTAGCTCAGTGAGTTAAGCAGCCAGCATTGCCACAAGGTGCAGCATAGGACACAGATACACCTCAGATCTGGCATTGCTGCGGCTGTTGCACAGGCTGGCAGCTACAGCTCTGATTCGACCCCTAGCCTGGGAACTTCCATTCACCACAGCTGCAGCTATAAAAAAAAAGGTATGACAATTGCTGAGAACTGGCCTACAGACATCAACCAAAGAGTTTAAACTACTTGATAATGTATAGAATACAGAATGAAGAGCCAATTTAATAATTAAAGTCTTTTTCAGAAAAATGGGAACCAGAAGAGAAACAATAATTAATTTTTTAAATGATTAAGAGAAAAAATGCATGAAACAAATTAAAAAGGTTCACCATAAACCAGGCAAGAGTAATTTAAAGAACTCCAATTTCAGAGACACACTGACAAAAATATTTAACTTTAAAGATATTGGGGGAAAAAAGCTCATAAGTATCTATGTTGTCTAGCATAGAAGAACTACAGAAGAGCAAGGCTGGGCTAATATTTTTTCTGCTGTACCTAAAACAATGTCTGGTACTTAGGCAAAAATCAATAAATATTTACTGAATGAATGAATAAAATGATGAATCAATTTGTGATGACAATAAAAAACAGGATTCAGAATATAAAATATCCATGGTTTTCATTTAAAAAAAACCTGATGACTTAGCTTCCTTTATTATAATTCACATAAACCTATCAGATATTGGGATGCTTTGGTAGAAGAACCCTGGTAGACCCCATTCTGGGACTATGTGATTATAAAAAGGTAACAAGTGCTAAGTATACAGAGGACACTGCAGGAGAGAAAGTTTACTTTGAATACTGTCAGTTTGAATTCCTAGCTATTAGAGAAGAGGGCACTTTAGGAGGGATTGGGTAACATGATTGATTCCAAACTAAAATAGAACTGTACTCAAGAGCAAAATATAAATCATTTGACAAGTTTAGAAAGAAGGGAACCACTAAAACTATATATGTATTTCCAAACTTCTGTCTTAGGCAATTTTTCCCATTCTCTTGGAGATATTAGATATTGAGCATGTTCTGCTAATAAGTATTGTGGGATAGAGTAGAGATTGGTTACAAGAGAGATTTTAGGAACATTTAGAATAGAATGGACTGAAAGACTGCTAAGTTGTTAAATAACTTGTAAGTATGTATACAGTCACTTCACTGACTGCTCACAAGTGGCAAGTAAAGACAGATTCCTTAAAATGTATTGATCACTGTGTTATTCCAGTAAACCTAGGAAGACTTAGTTTGGGGGCAGAGAGAGTACCCAGGAATGATACTATTATGGAATCACAACTACAAGTCTATATCAAGAAACCTGAGGAAAATCTTTGTCTCTACATCCAAACCTAAATAAGTATGGAATATATTATAAGAACTAGTCCCTCAATAATAATGGCATCTTATAACTAAACACTTACACTGATAGGCAGTTTGTATCAGTGATCTATCACCACATTAATGCTGTATAACAAACTATTTCAAAACTGAATGACTGTTTAAAAAAAAAACCCACATGTATTATTTCTCAGGAGTCTATGGGTTGGCTGGGTGGTTATAGTGCTCTGATCCAGACTCAGCTGATCCTGGTGGGTCTTGTCCATGTGTATTTGGTCATCTGGCAAGCTAAATCAGGTCTCACTAGTCTAAGATGGCCTTGGCTGGGATGACATAGCTTTCCTCCATGTATTTCTTCTAATCTTAAGCAGGCTGTCCCAGGCAGGTTCTCATGGTAGAGCGAGGGGAACATGAAATAAAGCCAAAGTGTGTAAATAATTTGTCAAGGCTGCTTGCATCAAGTTTGCTACTGGTTCATTAAACAAATTAAGTCATGTGCCAAGCCCAAAGTCACTATGGGTGGGTACTACCAAAAGGTGAGACTACAAAAATGTGTAAAATGGTGCAACAAAAATCCCACCACACTATAGAAATGGACAGAAGATATTAGTCTAGTAAAGCTATTAGTCTAGAAATGGACAGAAGATATTAGTCTAGTACAGTTTCCCCTAGACATAGCTCATCACCAGTAAGCTAAAAGCAACAAAACTTGACTATAGCCATTCTAATAAATATCCACTATGCTTAGAAATAAGACTAATAGGAAGTACAACAATATGTTATTGTAGTTTTGAGGGGATAACTTTAATTCTTTCAGTATTTTCTTGGTGCTTTCCCATCTTCCTTTCCAAATGCAATATATTTTGCAAACATTAATTTTCTTAAGTTTCTCCATCTTGACATAGAAAATACCACTTTACCTTTTTTTAAATGAAACATATTTTTTCTTCAAAACTTATTACTGTCAAATAGTCCAAGTACACATACATACCACCCATACACACACCCTTACCCACACATATACATGCACTTCCCTTTTACAACTGAGTCCTGAAAACAGCTGTATTTTTGTAAGGGTTAGCATGTACTATGGAGTACTAAGATGGATTCTCAACCTTCCCTGCTTAATTGGAATCACTTGAAAACTTGAAAAAGTACTGATGTTTTGGACCCACTCATCAAATTTGATTTAAGTGGTCTGAGATGCGGCTTGAACATTAGGATTTTATAAGACCTCTAAAAGATTCTAATGTGCAGACAGGTTGGAGAATCACTGACTTAGCATTTTTGTTACTGCTCCTTATTATTGTGCCATTGCTATAATCATCTGTTCTTAATTAGTGATTTGGTCACTTAACAAATCTGGAGACACAGGCTGAGAGACAGAAAGCAGATGACAAATTTTTTTTTCCAAGAGGAGTATGTTTTGATAAGACACATTAAAACAAGAGTAATTCAAACAAAATCTACCATAGGAATGACCCATAACAGAAAAACGATGACAATGGAATCAATGAAGTACATACAAATCTATTCTTGTAAGTTCCTTTCCAAGTAAAACAGAGCAAGCAGTCAGATAAAGAAAACATTCTACAAGAGACACATGAAAGCCCACCAATTAAATCTTATACATTTAAGTAGATCATACTAAGTCATGAAGACACAAAAGGGAAAATAGAGTACCAATATCTTTAAGTCAAGCAATATACTCATGATATAATAGAGGTCAGCAAATTAGTTTAAGCTAAGTAAGATTCAGTGGGATACCAATTGGATCTACGGTAAAGACCTCATCGTATAGCTTTTAAATATTTAGAATTCCATGAGCTCTGGAAGGGTTTTCAAATAACTGAAGGATAACTGTTTTGTCTCAAAGTTCCAAAAGTACTTTTTTTTTGTCTTTTTAGGGCTGCACCTGTGGCATATGGAAGTTCCCAAGCTAGGGGTCCAATTGGAGCTGTAGCAGCCAGCCTATGCCATAGCCACAGCAACACCAGATCTGGGCTGCATCTGGGACCTACACCACAGCTCACAGCTACATCGGATCCTTAACCCACTAAGCGAGGCCAGGAATCGAACCCGCAACCTCATGGTTCCTAGTTGGATTTGTTTCTGCTGTACCACAACGGGAACTCCACAAAATTATTTCAAAATTGAAGATCAGAGTTGACTATTTAGAAGAAATTATTCAGGGTCATTTGATGCTACTGTTATAGGACTCAGACCAGTTGATACGCCATCACTAAAAGTACTATAATAAGGGTAAACTATATGTCTGATTTTTCTAAGACTGTTCCTGTTTATATCCCTGTAGATCAATCAATGCCTGCTACTTATACATAGCTTTTATATATAGTTCTTCCTTTCATTCTCAAAAATGTCCCAGCACAATAAAAAAGAATTCATTTGCAATAATGTTAACATTCCTACAAATGTAATTTAATTTCACACAATTTGCTGGAGGATCTTAAATTTGGTCAATACATTCTTACAGTGCTCCCCACAAGCTAGACTTGAGGTATTATTTTAAGCCGATATATTATATTATAGACACAAGTTTATGTTTGAAATGTCTCTAGCTTTTCAAAGGGCTTTCATATTCAGCATGTAATTTTATCTCTGTTGACTGCACAAGAATTGTATCAGATTATAGAGTAGAAATATGTTTAATTTTCATAAGATTTGTTTTCACAGAACAGGGACATATCTGTAAGTCAAATTTTCTAAAAGTTGGTTATTTCCTTCCAGAAACTAGGAAGCAGAATTTTCTAGGTCAAATGTCAACCCATTCAACCCTAGACCTTATTACTCTGATATAGTTGGTACATCCTTCCTTCTTCTAGAGCCATCTGGAAGGCTACCAGATGGAAGAGTTCCTGTTAAGAGCTATTAAGATATTTTATGGTGTGACTATTTAAAAGGCAGAAGCTTTAAAACACATATGTCTGTCAATCATATTCTATAAAATGTCTTAAGGACTATTATAGAGAGAAAGGAAGCCCAGCAGCTCTATTTCTGAGCCTCCGGCTTGAGCTCCATCCTGAGACTCTGCAATTTTATCTGCTGACAGGTTTAGTTTCTTGTAGGTTTTTATTAAGAGAAATGTGTGAAAACTAGAGATTGTGTTCAAACTACTGATGTCACAGGTAAGAAAACTTAAGTTCAGAATGTTTACATGGCTTTCAAAGAACATTTAAATGTTGCTTTCAGTTTTCAGTCCACAGCCAATTCAGAAACAAGCAATCAACAACAAAAAATCCCTCTTCATTCTAAATGTTAAACATTGCCATTAAAGACCTTAATTTTTTAGCTTAAGCTTTAACTTAATATTTTTCTGGGCAGTACTTTCTCAGACTTTGGTTAGAAAATAATCATCTGTCCAACTGTACTGGGTCAAGTATATTACAAACGAGAGATGCCACTTTCACCTACCCAGATCAGCTAATTATGCAAAACAGCATTTCCTTAAAAGTCTATTTATCTTTGTAGGCAGAACAGAGTTCAACCAAATGCCAGATCATTCTTTTATATCCCTGTTTCTTACTTTCTTTACTTGGGAAAAGTCTCTAAGGAAACATGACTTTGTATACGCTCTTTGACTACTGTATCTTGACTTTCACTAGGGAAAACATGTCAGTTACCGCGACAACCTAATTTTCCCAGAGCTCCCTTCTGCACTTCATTTGCACTAAACACAAACAATCATTATTATTTGGTAAAGGCTCTGACAAAGCTCTTTTCTTTTTAATGGTTTGCTATGCTCCTTGAAGCCCTCCTTTCTATAGCAAAATGGCTAAGGGAAAGTACATTTAGTTTTACTAAGACAATATTACTTTTGCTATCTGTCTATCAAGCGCATAAGCTCAAGTAACTTATCTCTATCTTCTAGGCATTTTCAGGGATTTCCACTATGAGTAGAATTTGATTTAACCAAAATTTCAGATGAGATTTCTGATATTTGTTAACTAACCAGTTCTTTAAATTCTCTCACTACTCTATATGTGTTGAAAGATGACTAGTTCACCACTAATTTTCTATTCAAAAATAATATAAAACTTGTTTTTTTTAGGGCCATACCTGCGGCATATGGAGGTTCCCAGGCTAGGGGTTGCATCAAAGCTACAGCTGTCAGCCTACACCACAGCCACAGCAACTCAGGATCCAAGTCATCTCTTCAATGTACACCATAGCTCACAGCAACGCTGGATCCCTGACCCACTAGGTGAGGCCAGGGATCAAACCCACAACATCATGGTTATTAGTCAGATTCATTTCCACTGCACCACAATGGGAACTCTAAAAAATAATGTAAAATTTTTCAAATGAGCTTACACAATTATAACTTCTAAGCTTCATGGGGCCAATAAGACTAGAGATGGGACACATTTCAGCTGAGGCTTGATCTAGGAAACATTTATTTATTTACCATTTTCTTCTTTGTCTTCCCCAGATACCTGCTTTATTCTAAGGTTACTTCTCCTCATGACACACAAAGTCAGCCTGTGGCTTATACAAACTCCATGTTTCTTGTCTGAGTCTTGCATAAAACAAAAACATCTTATGTAACTTCTAGAAAAAAAAAAATCTACTCATATTTATTGTCCCGAACTGAGTCTTGTGCCTAAAACCTCAATTGAGCACTGTGACCAGAGGGATGGAATATGCTGACTGATTTATCAGAGTCTTTGAATCACCCTTGAAATGTGGGTGGAGGAATAAGTGAGAATATGTGTGTAGGGGGTTTTCCCATGAAGTAGTTGGAGGGCATGGGAGAAGCATAGGTAGCTGAATAAAAGTATCAATGTGAAGGTGCTGGCACTCAGTGTCTCAGAATAGCAAATATCCACTGCAAGCAGAGAGCAAAAGTTTACTTCTGGGCTCTTGGTTCTGTTCCATTAATATATATGCCTATTTTTAGGCCAGTACCACATTGTTTTGATTAATAGAGCTTTGTAGTATGGTTTGAAATCAGGAAGTATGATGCCTCCAGTTCTGTTCTTTCTGTGATGGTTTTGGCTCCTCAGGGTCTTTTGTGATTCCCTATGAATTTTAGGATTTTTTTCTACTATTTATGTGAAAAATGCCATTGGGGTTTTAATAGGTATTACATCGAATCTACAGATGGCTTTGGGTAGTAAGGGCATTTTAACAATATTTATCCCTCTGATCCATGAACATGTAATACCTTTCCATTTGTTTGTCTTCAATTTCTTTCATCAAAGTCTTATAGTTTTCAGTATACAATGCTTTCACTTACTTTGTTATATTTATTTGTAAATGTTTTATTATTTTGATGCTATTGTGAATTTAGTATTTTTTCTTCTTTAGATATTTCATTGTCAGTATGTAGAAATGCAATTGTTCTCTATATGTTGATATTGTATCTTGCAACTTTGCTGAATTCATTGATTAGTTCTAACAGGTTTTGGTTTTGGTTTTGGTCTCTTTGGAGGGGATTATGCTAAGAGAAATAAGTCAGACAGAGAAAGACAAGTATCATGTAATATCACTTACATGTGGAATCTAAAAATATGAAATCCTAGAAATGAAGAGAAATGGTCATGACTAGGGGCTGGGAGTGGGAAAATGGGCAGATGTTGGTCAAGGCATACAAACTTCCAGTTATAAAATGAGTAAGTTCTGGGTATCCAATACTCATAGTAATTATAATTAATAATATTGTATTGTGTATTTGAAAAATTTTTTAATATACAGATTGCAAATATTCTCACCACAAAAAGAGAAATGATAATTATGTAACATGAATGAGGTGTTAGCTCAGGCTATGGTGATAATCACTTTGCAATGTGTTAAGTCTATCAAATCAACATATGCATGTTTTTTTCTTTCAGGTAATTTTTTCATTGAAGTACAATTGATTTACAATGTCGTGTTAGTTTCCACTGTGCAGGAAAGTGAGTCAAATATATATATACACACACACACATATATATATTCTACATATATATATAAATTATTTTTCACACATTTTCGTCTCAAGATATATTTCCTTGTGCTCTATAGCAGAACCTTGTTGTTTATTTTATATATAGTAGTGTATATCTGCTAATCCCAAACTCCAAATGTATCCCTCCCCCCATTTCCCCTTTGGTAACCATAAGTTTGTTTTCTACATCTGTGAGTCTGTTTCTGTTTTGTAAATATGTTCACTTGCATCATTTTGTTAGATTCCACATATGAGGGATATCATGACATTTGTCTTTGTTTGACTTACTTCCCTTAGTATGACAATCTCTAAGCCCATCCATGTTGCTGCAAATGGCATTATTTCATTTCTTTTTAAGGCTGAGTAATATTCCATTGTATATATAGAGATATACCACATCATCTTTTTTTTAATTTTTTATTACTCAAATGAATTTATCACATCTGTAGTTGTATAATGATCATAACAATCTGATTTCACAGGATTTCCATACCACATCATCTTTATCCATTCATCTGTCAATGGACATTTAGGCTGCTTCCATGGCTTGGCTATTGTAAATTGTGCTGCAATGGACACTGAGGTGCATGTATCTTTTTGAATTATGTTTTTCTCCAGATATATACACAGGAGTGAAATTGTAGGATCATATGGCATCTCTGTTTTTAGTTTTTTAAGGAACCTCCATACTGTTCTCTACGGTGGCTGCACCAATTTAAATTCTCACCAACAGTGTAGGAGAGCTCCCTTTTCTCCACACCCTCTACAGCATTTATTATTTGTAGACTTTTTAATAATAGACATTCTGACTGGTATGTATGGCTACTAACTGTAACTTTGATTTGCATTACTTTAATAATTAGAGATATTGAGCATCTTTTCATGTTTCTTTTGGCAATCTGTATTGCTTCTTTGGAGAAATGTCTATTTAGGTTTTATGCCCATTTTTCGATTTTTTTTGTTATTGAGCTGTATGAGCTGTTTTCAACACATGTACTTTAAATTTATAAAATGTTATATGTCAATTTTATCTCAATAAATGTGAAGATGAAAAAATAATAGTTTTTCTCAGAACTAAGAACCAAGTAGGGCTCCACAACCATATTCATTACAAGAGCAAAGATCTAAAAGTATATTGGTCTTAAGTGCCTTCCCACCCTGCCATGACACCACATGCCTGCATGCACACATACATATCACACTTTCACAAAATTATGAACTAAATTGTTGTCTTGAATATTTATATAGTATTAATAAAATAAATCTCCTTCAATAAGTTTTAATAACTTCTTCAGCCATCATTTGGTAGAATGTGCATTATTTTATTCAGTGTTCCGTTTAGGAAGTTTTTTTTTTTTTTATCAGGAGGTGGCAAACTTTTATGTCAAGGGTCAGATATCAAATACTCTAGGCCTTGTAGGCCATGGAAGTCTCTGTACCAGATACTCAACTCTGCTACTGTAGCAAGGAACTGTCCACAGACAATAGGTAATCAAACATTTGTGACTGTATTCCAATAAAACTTATATGAGAAGAGGTGAAGGACTAGGACTCATGGGCTGTAGTTGGCTGACCTGTGCTTTATATGATAAATTATTTGTAAAAAGACATTTTGAAAAATTGGTCTCTTTACCTGAATGTATATACATCTTTTTATCTACCAGAGAAAACTATAACTCATACTGTTTTGCCCTTTTCTCTGCTACCAGGAAGCTCAGAGCTAAATTTAGTGTTCACTTTACCAAGTACTACTTTCCATTTTTGCTGGTATATGAATCTTTCTATGTGGTCTCATATTTCTGCTTTTAGATCATATAACTTTCTTATTCTGTGTGATTTTAATACTATGAACTCTTTAAATCATTTTTGGAAAGAGACAAAGCACAACTTATATTTAAATCTTTCAGCTTTCTTTATCACACAGATACAGACATGTGCATGCACATGCCAAAGTCTCAGTCTCATCCAAACCCATTTTACAAATGAGCAAACCTAGACCATATGACTGTAATTATAAAACAAAGAAGTAGTTCCTTCACTAGCATTTTGGTCTCCTGTGTCTGGACCCAGTTTATTCTAGAAATAGAATAATATAAATAGAAATACAAATGAATAAACGTGTACCAGAATTGTCCAATTACCACAAAGTCAGCTGTTCTTAGTTTTGCCTTGGGAAACACACCACCTCTCTCTTTTTCCTGCTCTCTTTTTCTTCCTTTCTCTTGCACCTGCTGTCTATTTTCCCTTGCCTTTTGGGACAGAGGTAGAGCATGCACTTTTTAAAATTTTTTTAAATTATAGTTGATTTACAATGTTTTACCACTTTCACCTGTACAGCATAGTGACCCAGTCTTACATATATATACACATGCTTTTTTTCATATTATCTTTCATAACAGTCTATCCCAAAAGATTGGATATAGTTCCCTGTGCTATACAGTAGGTCCTCACACCATGCACTCTTAAAGGTTCATCTCTAATATTGATATTGTTCTTTTATTATTATTATAATACTGGTATCATTTTTATTATTGGTATTATTATTGGTCACTTCTATAATTGGTATTATTCTAATATTGGTATTATTCTTATAGGCTCATTTCTTTTTGTTTTCTTCTTTTTAGGGCCCCACCCATGGCATATGGAGGTTCCCAGGCTAGGGGTCAAATCGGACCTGAAGCCACTGGCCTATGCCACAGTCACGGCCACGCCAGGTCCAAGGTGCATCTGTAACCTACACCACAGCTCATGGCAACACTGGATCCTTAACCCACTGAGCAAGGCAGAGAGAAAACAACTAAACAGAAACAGAAGAGTAAATCAAAGAAATGCAGTCATGTTGGTGAGCATTGAGTTTAGTCCATTAGCTTCCTATCACCACCATATCAGCTGCAAACTGTATAAACTTCCCAAAAGAGACAACTGCAAGTCTATAAGACACTAGGCATTAATGTGCAGTGAGAACAAATTTCATAGAGAAGTTCATAATATTCTCCCCTTACTACTCTATGAGCATATTCAAAAATAATAATATAAAAAAGCATTTTAATTTATCTTTGGGGATTATTACTGGAAAGTTCTTCAACTCTATAATCTGTACTTTTTCACTAGAGGTATTTTATTTTGGTTTTAAAAATAGCTGTAGTCAAACATCTCTTTTTAATGCTAAAATTTTCCAAAACACTAAGCCTTTTCGAGCACAAATTTCATTAGAGACCGAAGGAGAAACCGAGCACATATTTCACTGAAATTTTCTCCTTCCCACTGAGACTAAGAGGATAAATTAAGTTAAAGACAAACACTTACAAAATCAAGTATCTTGGAATCTCTGAAGCTTTGGTTAGAGTTGAGGCAGATATCTGTCAATATATGGTTAATTTTATTAAAATTGAGCAATCTTAATGTGGGTACCCACATTCACACAATGCTATGTGCTTACTGCATCAGTAAAGCAAGGCCCTGTGAAGATATTTGTTGAAAAAAAATAAAAGTTATATCTCAAAGGAAAGCCTTAGTTATCATTATCATAAGAAAAACAAGAATTTTCTATCATTTAATATTATTTTTAATTTGAATTATGTATAGGTGTGGCAGCCACACACCTGAGCTAAGTAACACTTAACCACCTTCAGTTTTTTTTTTCCCAACCTTCAGTTTTTGATTCACAAGAATGTTAAAAGAACCACATTTCAAATTCTTCTAGTCCAATTGCAATATAACACAGTTAAAAAATAAACACTGTTCTTTGGGAACACTTCTGTTACATGAGGAAAAAATATTGATATTACAGTTAGCTTTATTAATAACTTTAAGCCTACTGAGTATTTGAGATCACATTTTCAAATTGCTTCATTAGTTTTTCTTAAAACAATAAAGCCATTATATGAGCCAAGTTTATTATTGACTAGTTTAAGAAGAGAGATGGGAATTTCAAAGAGGTGAACAAATTAAAAGTCCCACATATAAGCCCATGTGATTATAAAGCACTTTCTCAGAACCTGAAACATTCAAAAATATTATCAATGCATAAGAATAATGAATCTCTGATATTAGAGGCGGAATCAAAAAAGAAAACCTCCCAAGAGACTGTGCTAAAAGAGTGACACGAAAATCCATGGAGCTTTATGGTATTATCATGACATTAACAACTTTCAGCCCTTAAAGTTTTATCACAAAAGCATAGAGAAACCAGTGCTCCAAGATTAGCTGCTGGCTTACCCAAAATAAGAAATCTGGCAAATTACTAAAAATAATTATGTTTGTACATCAAGATCATGAGTTGCATGTGACAGTTTTCTGTTTCATTACAGGGAAAGAGCTTCTAAATAGCCATCTGATTAAGTATGAAAACATAAAAGAGTGTTGTTTCCTTTTTCAGCTTGATACATGACAACAGAGCCAGAAAACAACATTCAATTTCACTAAGTATTTTAGTAAAATAATGGAGCCAAACTTGGAAAGGTCTTCTTACAAATTCCTGGATCATAGAATTCAGTATCTCATGACCATATGAAAAGTACTAATAATTTGAGATGCACTTGTATTTTTCATATATATACTAAAGCCATAAACAGTAGCTGACATTTTGAGAGAATAATATGAAAAATCTACGGTATATTCAATCCATTTCTTTCCCTCTGACAGCAGTACTAATCATGTTTATTCTTTTAAACATATACCTTAGATATTTACTTGCGAATACTCAAATGTGCCCATTTATTTGTATGCCTTACAATGGAATATAACATTCCTAGGTAACTGTTATATATTCCAAAGCCTGGTCTCCATTATTTTTTTAAAACCTCTTGAAACATTGATTCCTTTCATGAGGTTTAAAATGGAAATAACAGGAGTTTCCGTAGTGGCTGAGTGGTTAACTAATCCAACTAGAAACCATGAGGTTGTGGGTTTGATCCCTGGCCTTGCTCAGCGGGTTCAGGATCTGGCGCTGCTGTGAGCTGTGGTGTAGGTTGCAGAGGAGGCTCGGATCCCGTGTTGCTATAGCTCTGGAGTAGGCTGGCAGCTACAGCTCCGATTAGACCCTTAGCCCAGGAACCTCCATATGCTGCGGGAGCAGCCCAAGAAATGGCAAAAAGACAAAAAAATAAAATAAAAACAAAAGGGGCAGGCAAAAGTTACCTTGCATTTCTCTATTTCCTGACAGATCTGCCTTTTTCTCCATATGAAAAATATTTCCCTTCTTTTTTTCTCTCTCTCCCCAAAATTGCTCTCCCCATACCATCTCCTTGTTAATAGGATGTTCCTGTAATTGAAAAGAGGAATGACTAAGCCTAGTGATCCCCGAGCTGCCAGCTGGTTCTCAAAGGGTACAACTGTCAAGGGAAAGAAAAGAGCACCATCCTTTCTTTTCACATTCTCCTCTACAATTTAAGTGCTTCCTCTTTTTAATTTTCCTGCCCAGATGAGATACCAGATAGTACTTTTTACTCCATTTTTTACTTCTGTTGCTTGGTACTTATACTTCAGCTGAGGTCAAAGAGATGAAAGCCTAGGCTATTAATCTAGTATAGGAAGCAGCAAGTCCCCTCTCTAATGATGATGTATAATAACTATGAGTTAAGAGGAAATCTTCTGCTTTATGCTTTATTAACTACACTTCATTTTTTATACTTACCAAACTTAGTCCTACTAATAAATTTATCAGTATTTCTTTCCTTCCTATTATCTCCTCTTCCTCTTAACAAATAGAGTAACCACTTAAAATAACTAATTGTTGGAAATTGAATTTGAGTATGTCTAGTTGCTCTAAGCTTAGTTTCAGTTCAATTCTATCTTTAAATGCAGGATTCTTCTTAAGGCATAAGATGGTGGGCCTGACTGAAATTAATAGTAAGGAACATTATTCTAGAAATTCACCAGTCTATCAACTACATAAAGAGAGAGACCATCCATGTCATTCATTGTTATAGTCTCAGGGCCTAGTACTGTTCAGGCACTTGATATATTATCTTTTTTTTTTTTGTAATTCTATTTTATTTCATTTTATTTTATTTTTTTATTTTCCCACTGTACAGCAAGGGGGTCAGGTTATCCTTACATGTATACATTACAATTACAGTTTTTCCCCCACCCTTTCTTCTGTTGCAACATGAGTATCTAGTCATAGTTCTCAATGCTATTCAGCAGGATCTCCTTGTAAATCTATTCTAAGTTGTGTCTGATAAGCCCAAGCTCCCGATCCCTCCCACTCCCTCCCCCTCCCATCAGGCAACCACAAGTCTCTTCTCCAAGTCCATGATTTTCTTTTCTGAGGAGATGTTCATTTGTGCTGGATATTAGATTCCAGTTATAAGTGATATCATATGGTATTTGTCTTTGTCTTTCTGGCTCATTTCACTCAGGATGAGATTCTCTAGTTCCATCCATGTTGCTGCAAATGGCATGATGTCATCCTTTTTTATGGCTGAGTAGTATTCCATTGTGTATATATACCACTTCTTCCGAATCCAATCATCTGTCGATGGACATTTGGATTGTTTCCATGTCCTGGCTATTGTGAATAGTGCTGCAATGAACATGCGGGTGCATGTGTCTCTTTTAAGTAGAGCTTTGTCCGGATAGATGCTATATATATATCTTTTGAGTGAATAAATAAATGTCTTTTTTTCCAGCAAGCCATCAAAAGTTATTCAAAATAGTGTTTGTCTTTATAACCTTACTATATAGAACTAAGTAAATAACTGACTTAGATTTCAGTTATATTCAGTAGTAAACTGGAAAGAGTGACACAATCACAAGTGATTCTGTGTGATTATTATTATTATTACAAATGATGTTGCTGTGACAAGAAGGTATTATTCTCTCACCTAAATCATAACCTATATCAGGACAATAGAGCGGAATAATCTCTCAATTGAGCTATTGTTTGCTTATTATTACTGGTGTTCCACAATGAGCAATATCCAACCTCCACTTGGATGATAGAGTGGTGGTAGAGTACTATTAGTACTCTGACTTCAATAATGTTCAGTTCCTGGGAACATATTCCTAAGATGCTTACTAATCAGTCCTTGTAAAGCATAAATTATATCTGTTTACATAAGCATTTACTGACCACCATTTTTGCACATGATAATATACTAGGTCCCATTGAATTTATTCAATGAAATAAGTGAGTCATCAGAGTAAATAAAAAGAAAACCCATCTGTCCACAATAAAAACTCCACCTTCCTTAATACATTTTGAAAGATTTTTATTCAAATTCATTCTTGCAATACTTCAAAAATTTGTATGGAGGGAAAAAACGAAAAGTTTGGAAAAGCTTGCTTTTATTCATTTGGAGTATGCAAGCATGTTTGTGTTAAGGTAGCAGCTACCTGTAATTATAGAAAAGTTTAAAGTATTCATTCTCTTATTTTTTCATTGTCCAGGTTACCATCCTTAGGTCTTCCTAGTTTGAAATCCAGTTATCTATTGGCCATATTTGACTAAACTTCCTTCATACTTTATTGGATTACAGAGTCTAGCATGAAATTAGCTCTATCTCAACTATGTAAAAATTATTAGAGAAATGCAAATCAAAGCCACAATGAGGGAGTTGCTGCTATGGCACAATGAGATCACGGGATCAGCAGCATCTTGGGAGTGCTGGGATGCAGGTTCAATACCCAGCCCGGCACATTGTGTTAAGGATCCTGTGTTGCCTCAGCTGCAGCTTAAGTTGCAACTGCAGGTAAGATCTGATTCCTGTCCCAGGAACTCCATATGCCGTGGGGTGGCCCAAAGAAAAAAAGCACACACAATGAGATAGCACCTCACCTCAGAATGGCGATCATCAAAATGTCTACAAATAACAAATTATGGAGAGGATGTGAAGAAAAGAGAACACTCTTACACTGTTGGTGGGAATGTAAATTAATACAGTCATTGTGGTAAAAAGTACAGAGGTTCTTCAAAAAACTAAAAATAGAACTACCATATAATCCAGTAATTCTACTCCAAGAGATCTATCTGTAAAAAACAAAAACACTAATTTGAAAAGATATATGCACCTCAGTGTTCACAGCAGCTCTATTTACAATATCCAATACATGAAAATAACCCATGTGACCATCCAGAGATGACTGGATTAAGAATACTGCTATATATATATAATGTAATATCACTCAGCCATAGAAATGAAACATTGCCCTTAGCAGCAATGTAGATGGCCCTAGAGAATATTATGTGAAATAAGTCAGAGAAAGACAAATACAGTGTAACATCACTTACATGTGGAATCTAAAAAATAATACAAATGAATGTATATGCAAAACAGAAAATATTCCAAGACATAGAAAACAAACTTGTGGTTACCAAAGGGGAGAGGAAAGTGGGGAGAGACAAGATAGGGTATGGAATTAACAGATAGAAACTACTATATACAAAATGGATAAGTAACAAGGATATAATAACTGTATAGCACAGGGAATTATACCTATTACCTTGTAATAACATATAAGAGCGTATAATATGCAAAAATACTGAATCACCATGCTATACACCTGAAACTAACACAATATTGTAAATTAACTATACTTTGATAAAAAACAAAATGCTGAAGTAAAAATTAGTTTGCTTTCTACACTTCTGCTCTCTAAGGCATGGCTGACTTCATGGGAATGCAATCAATATGAACAGTCATACAGGCCCCCACACTCTGGCCTCTTGCTTTCACCATCTTGAAATTCTTAATTTTATCTTTCAACTTGTGTTTTATAAGTGAAGTTCAATGGGACAATGAAGCATGCATATGAGCAAAGAGAATATGTGTAAGAAGGGAATAAATGTTTATATTTTAGTACATTTATGGCGATTTCTTTGGTCTTTGTGAAAAAGAGGTTTACCACTTTCATTTTGAACTGAGTTCTCCAAATTATGTAGCCTTGCTCCAAGGATAAATATCTGAAAGTGGGATCCAAACTACAATTTCACAAAAAATTAAAAAAAAAAAAACACCAAAACCAAAACCAAACCAAAAAGCATCTCCACAGGACTCGATTTTCACAACTGCTCTTTGAGTACCCTCAAAAAAGTTTTTCTATAGTGAATCTTTATGATAAATACAGTACCTATCTAGTAGAGCAATTTAATTATCACAGGCTGTATTAATTACCATAGTAAACTCCACTCCAATTGGACTCCAGGTAGACAAGTCTTCTAGCTTCAGGCCTCTCCTCATTAAACTGCAATTAGCATGATAAATGGGGAGTGAGATCTTGCTGCAGCCAGTATTAGCCCTACTTACTCATGAGGTGATGGGAAAAGCCATCAGAAACAAGAATTAAATATATTTAAATAAAAAAGAAAATTGTAGGGTTTTCTGTCATATTGCCATTAGGCATACATCTGTATGCAGGTATATTTTACACATTTCAGCTGTAAATGATGAGGACCTCACATACTAATGTCAGTAACAGTTAATGCAATTTGATGACTCAATGCAGTCTGTCCTAGGAAAGCCCTAAGAGTGACAATTCAGGATGACTATAATCTTAAAAAGCATTAACGGGGCACCTTACTAAATAAGATGGTTGCTAAGGATGGCCTCTGAGAAAATGTACACTATTAATCATGCTTGCCAGTGATATAGCTTCAATAGCATTGCATTACAGCATGTATTAACATATATTTAATTTGAAAGTCATACCTTAAGAAGAAGGCTTTCATGCCTATGGTTTTATTAAAACCTAAAGCAAAAACAAATTACAATATCTGAGTTTAAACTGGGATGATATGCTATAACTCAGCAATCAGATTCCAGGAGAATCTCTTTACCCTTGTAGCATACTCACTTTTAACCTAGGATTCTTTAAATGAGTTTCAATTCCCTAACATCAAATATGCCCCAAGATAAGATGTTTTGAAAATTCCCATTTTAATAAATGAATTCTCAGGGGAAGCATACCTTACACAAAATACTGTGTCATGCTCTGCTAGCACTTAAAATTATTTAAAAAGAAGTATCATGTACCATATTTGATTTTACCTGGTCAACTCTACAAAGGATAGTTATTTTATTTTCACTTCTCTGTTTTATGTGCCTACTCAATCACCTTTAACCAAGGAGGAGAAACACCTATACACTGAAAAATCATAAGATACTAAGGAAAGAAAATGAAGACACAAATAAATGGAATATTCCATGTTCATGGACTAGAAAAGTCAATACTTTTAAATGTCCACACCACCCAAAGCCATTTATAGATTTGATACAATTTAATAAAATACCAATGGCAGGAGTTCCCATCACAGAGCAGCAGAAACGAACCTGACTAGGAAATGCGATGTTGCAGGTTCAATCCCTGGCCTTGTTCAGTGGGTCAAGGATTCAGTGTTGCCCTGAGCTGTGGTGTAGGTTGCAGACATGGCTTGGATCCTGCGTTGCTGCAGCTGTGGTATAGGCCGGAAGCTGGAGCTTCAATTAGACCCCTAGCCTGGAAACCTCCACATGCTGTGGGTACAGCTCTAAAAAGCAAAAAAAAAAAAAAAAAACAAACAAACAAACAAAAAAAAAAGAAACCACAAAAAAACAACCTTGAGATAAAAGAAAGCTGGTCATACCACACTATCTTATGTATCATATTACAAACCTTAATGATCAAAACAGTATGGTACTGGCATAAAAACAGACATATACACTAATAGAAGAGAATCAAGAACACAGAAATAAACAATGCACATATAATTAACTAATATTTTACAAAGGAGACAAGAATACTTAATTGAGAGATGATGGTCTCTTCAATAAATGGGGAAACTGGAGACACATATGGAGAAGAACAACATTAAATCACTATCTTAAACCACTCACAAAAATTAACTCAAAATAGATTAAGAAATTAAATATAAGACAAAAAGAAATAGGGATAGAGAGAACATTCCTGAATATAATCAAAGCCATTTATGATAAACCCACAGCAAATATAATCCTCAATGGGGAAAAACTGAAAGCCTTCTCACTCAAATCTGGAACAAGACAGGGATGCCCACTCTCACCACTGCTCTTCAACATCGTTTTGGAAGTCCTAGCCACAGCAATTAGACAAACAAAAGAAATAAAAGGCATCCATATAGGAAGAGAAGAGATCAAATTGTCACTGTATGCAGATGACATGATACTATACATAGAAAACCCTAAGGACTCAACCCCAAAACTCCTTGAACTGATTAATAAATTCAGCAAAGTAGCAGGATATAAGATTAACATTCAGAAGTCAGTTGCATTTCTGTATACCAGCAATGAAACATTAGAAAAGGAATACAAAAATACGATACCTTTTAAAATTGTACCTCACAAAATCAAATACCTCGGAATACACCTGACCAAGGAGGTAAAGGACCTATATGCCGAGAACTATAAAACTTTAATCAAAGAAATCAAAGAAGATGTAAAGAAATGGAAAGATATTCCATGTTCCTGGATTGGGAAAATCAATATTGTAAAAATGGCCATACTACCCAAAGCAATCTACAGATTCAATGCAATCCCTATCAAATTACCCATGGCATTTTTCACAGAACTAGAACAAACAATCCAAACATTTATATGGAACCACAAAAGACCCAGAATCGCCAAAGAAATCCTGAGAAACAGAAACAAAGCAGGAGGCATAACTCTCCCAGACTTCAAGAAATACTACAAAGCCACAGTCATCAAAACAGTGTGGTACTGGTATCAAAACAGACAGACAGACCAATGGAACAGAATAGAGAATCTGGAAATTAACCCTGACACCTATGGTCAATTAATCTTTGACAAGGGAGGCAAGAACATAAAATGGGAAAAAGAAAGTCTATTCAGCAAGCATTGCTGGGAAACCTGGACAGCTGCATGCAAAGCAATGAAGCTAGAACACACCCTCACACCATGCACAAAAATAAACTCAAAATGGCTGAAAGACTTAAATATAAGACAGGACACCATCAAACTCCTAGAAGAAAACATAGGCAAAACACTCTCTGACATCAACATCATGAGTATTTTCTCAGGTCAGTCTCCCAAAGCAATAGAAATTAGAGCAAAAATAAACCCATGGGACCTAATCAAACTGAAAAGCTTTTGCACAGCAAAGGAAACCCAAAAGAAAACAAAAAGACAACTTACAGAATGGGAGAAAATAGTTTCAAATGATGCAACTGACAAGGGCTTAATCTCTAGAATATACAAGCAACTTATACAACTCAACAGCAAAAAAACCAACCAATCAATGGAAAAATGGGCAAAAGACCTGAATAGACATTTCTCCAAAGAAGATATACAGATGGCCAACAAACACATGAAAAAATGCTCAACATCGCTGATTAGAAGAGAAATGCAAATCAAAACTACCATGAGATACCACCTCACACCAGTCAGAATGGCCATCATTCATAAATCCAAAAATAACAAGTGCTGGAGGGGTTGTGGAGAAAAGGGAACCCTCCTGCACTGTTGGTGGGAATGAAAATTGGTACAGCCACTATGGAGAACAGTTTGGAGATACCTTAGAAAACTAAATAGAGAACTACCATATGACCCTGCAATCCCACTCTTGGGCATCTATCCGGACAAAACTCTACTTAAAAGAGACACATGCACCCGCATGTTCATTGCAGCACTATTCACAATAGCCAGGACATGGAAACAACCCAAATGTCCATCGACAGATGATTGGATTCGGAAGAAGTGGTATATATACACAATGGAATACTACTCAGCCATAAAAAAGGATGACATCATGCCATTTGCAGCAACATGGATGGAACTAGAGAATCTCATCCTGAGTGAAATGAGCCAGAAAGACAAAGACAAATACCATATGATATCACTTATAACTGGAATCTAATATCCAGCACAAATGAACATCTCCTCAGAAAAGAAAATCATGGACTTGGAGAAGAGACTTGTGGTTGCCTGATGGGAGGGGGAGGGAGTGGGAGGGATCGGGAGCTTGGGCTTATCAGACACAACTTAGAATAGATTTACAAGGAGATCCTGCTGAATAGCATTGAGAACTATGACTAGATACTCATGTTGCAACAGAAGAAAGGGTGGGGGAAAAACTGTAATTGTAATGTATACATGTAAGGATAACCTGACCCCCTTGCTGTACAGTGGGAAAATAAAAAATAAAAAAAAAAAAAGAAATAGGGAGTTTCCATCATGGCACAATGGAAATGAATTCTACTAGGAACTGTGAGGTTGCAGGTTCGATGCCTGGCCTTGCTCAGTGGGTTAAGGATCCAGTGTTGCAGTGAGGTGTGGTGTAGGTCGCAGATGCAGCTTGGATCTGGCATTGCTATGGCTGTGGCATAGGCCTGCAGCTACAGCTCTGATTAGACCCCTAGCCTGGGAACCTCCATATTCCACAGGTGCAGCCCTAAAAAAGGACGAAAGACACACACACACACAAAAGAACTTAAATATAAGACCTGAAACCATAAAACTCCTAGCAGATAACACAGGGGAAAAGTTACTTGACAGTGATCTTGGTGATGACTTTTTATATACAACATCAAAAGTGCAAATACAAAAGCAAAGATAAAGTGGGACTGCATCAAACTTAAAAGTTTGTGCACCCTGTTGGTGGGAATGTAAGCTGGTACAATCTCTATGGAGAATAGTATGGAGGTACCTTAGAAAACTATACATAGAACTACCATGACCCAGCAATCCCACTCTTGGGCACATATTCAGACAAAACTTTCCTTGAAAAAGACACATGTGCCCGCATGTTCACTGCAGCACTATTCACAACAGCCGAGACATGCAAACAACCCAAATATCCATCGACAGATGACTGGATTAGGAAGATGTGGCATATATACATAATGGAATACTACTCAGCCATAAAAAAGAACATAATAATGCCATTTGCAGCAAAATGGATGAAACTAGAGACTCTCATACTGAGTGAGATAAGTCAGAAAGCGAAAGACAAATACCATATGATATCACTTATATCTGGAATCTAACATATGGCATGAAGGAACCTTTCCACAGAAAAGAAAATCATGGACTTGGAGAATAGACTTGCGGTTGCCAAGGGGGAGGGGGAGGGAGTGGGATGGATAGGGTGCTTGAGGTTAACAGATGCAGACTATTACCTTTGGAATGGGTTAGCAATGAGATCCTGCTCTGTGGCACTGGGAACTATGTCTGGTCACTAATGATGGAGCATGATAATGGGAGAAAAAAGAATGTATTATACATATATGTGTAACTGGGTCACCATGCTGTACAGTAGAAAATTGGCAGAACACTATAAATTAGCTATAATGGAAAAAATAAAAATCATTATTAAAAAAGAAAAAAATTAAATATTTGTGCACAGAAATAGAAACTATCAACAAAATGAAAAGACAACTATAGAATGCGAGAAAATATCTGCAAACCATCTGTCTTATAAGGGGTTAGTATCCAGGATGTGTAAGGAATTTATACCATTCAAGAGCAAAAAAAGCAAACCATCTGATTTTAAAATGGTCAGAAGACTTGAATATACTTTTCCAAGCAAACGGCCAAAGAGTACATGAAAATGTACTCAACATCTCTAATCATTAGGGAAATGTAAATCAAAATTACAATAAGATATAACCTCAAGCTTGTTAGGTTATCTCTTGGTAAAAAGATAAGACATAATAAATACTAGTAAGGATGTGGAGAAAAGAGAACCCTGATGCACCATTGGTGGAAAAGTAAAACACTATGGAAAATGGTATGAAAGTTTCTCAAAAAATTAAAAAAAAATAGAACTGCAATACGATTCTGAAATCCCACTTCTGGATACATATCTGAGAAGATGAAATCACTGTCTCAAAGAGACATTTGAACTCCCAAGTTCATTTCAGTATTATTCACAATAGCCAAGATAGGGAAGCAACCAAGTGATCATCGTTGGATGAATGGACAAAGAAAACATGATACACGAACACACACGAATATTATTCAGCCATAAAAAAAGAAGTCTTGCTGGTTATGACAATACGGATGGACCTTGAGAGCATTATCCTATGTGAAGTAAGCTGGACAGAGACAAGTGCTATATGATATCATTAAAGCTTATTCTAGATGTGATAAAAAGAATAAATATATTATTCATATTTTCATGTCCTTTAAAATAAAACAAAAAAATAGTAGGCCAGGCACTATCATATCTTGCAAATGACCCCCAAGTCTGGATGTCCAGCCCTGACATTTGTTTGAGATCTACACCCAGTTCCAAGCCCTCTATCAGTGTCTCCATTTGTGTATGCTAGAAGAAGCACTCACACAATTCTTTGTTCTCTCAGTTCATTAAAATATCACATGCTGAAATTCATCTTAATTGAAAAATATATTTTATTATAAATATTAAAAAATTTTTCATAAAAAATATATTTTATTATTAAATTTTGTCAATTCTGCCTCTGCAACATCTATCAAATCCCCCTCTTTTCCAACCCCACAGCAATAGTGAGAACTTATCAATAGGTTTTATTTTTATTTATTAATATTTGCCTCCCTCACAAAATTGCAATCCCTAGTATTATTTCTTAACCTTGATATTGCCCCCTACCACCATATCATTACTCTGTGTTTATGGGATTTTAAAATATTTTAATTAAATACAACTTCAAGGTTAATATAGAGATTGTTTAAATGCATTATTACTTGGGTTTTATAAATTAACATTATTACGGTATAAAAACGATTTATGAAATTAGAAAAACTTCTGTACATATTTCTTACTTTCAGCCTCAACTCAACATAAAAACAGCAAAAAATAATAGCACAATGATGAATATGATATCCATTAAGCACAAGGAACACTTGTTCTGTGCCAGGCACTGTGCTGACTTTATGTTATCTTTATAATCTCTATAAAAATTCAGTGAAGTATGTTATCAATCGTGTACACATCTTAACTATTCTTCTTCACATGAAGAGACACTAACTGATGTGAAACATCAGACCACGTTTTGAAAATCTGCCGCTTCTGGTGCCAAACGTCTCTAATCACATGCTTCCTGTAATTATTCTAGCTAGGGTCCTCAATCTTTATATCCTGCTGGCCTTAGTGAAGCGAAGTTCCTGCCAGAGGCGAACTGTCTTTGTAAGTCTTCATTCCATGAGTTCTCACATGCTATTCTTCCTCTGGTACCTGGCAGTGGAGTTTAAAAAAAAAAAAAAAAAAGAGGAGCTCATGGTTCCAAGCACATTATATAGCTCATCCTCTGAGAGCTGTGTTTTGTTAAGTGGACAGCTTGGTGCCATGGAAAATTTGCTACTGCCACTTGTTCCTCTATCTCCATAAGAGTGATGAATCTGCGTAGATGGATCTCTTGCTGTGGCAGGCCCAGAGCATATTTTCCCCCCTCCAATTTGCTTCTTCAATGATTTTTACTCTTTTTCTTTTTCAATATATTAGAAAATGGTTTGAACAGAATAGGTCCAAATATGTTTTACTGATGTTTACTTATGGTCTCAGATCCATCATGCCTACCCACTTAGTACTGACTCGTAAGCACAAATGCATTGGAAAAGCAAATGGGGTGCAAAGGGAAGAAAATACTGACTATGGTTGATTGGCTAGCCTTCCTTCTCAAGCCAAGCTTGAATAGACTTTCCAGGCTCCTGGCAAGAGGTTATACACTGTACTTAATTTTATGTTTATTGTCCCTCACACTTTACCCTCTCAGAACATTGAACTGCTTATAAGTGTTTCTAATATGCCAAGCTACTTTGCATTTTGGTGCATCTGCACATACTTTACTTCCCTTTTCTGAGATTTTTTTCATCCCATTGTCCATCTGACAAAATTAAAGACCCTTCAAAACCTAGTTCAGGTGACTTCCCTGTTACTCTACTTCATCCTGGAACATTAATCAGTTTTTCACTGTTTAATTACTATATATAGTACTCCTGTTACATTTATCACACTGGTTATAACTATCTCTTTTTTTGTATTTACATTTCTACTTCTCCTAGGGAGTAGAATCCATACCTGGCATAATTTCCTAGCAGTTAGCAGTTTCAAAGTTTGTGAAAACTTCGCAGTTGAATGTTAACTTAAAAAGTCTCAACTTGTATCAGTTTTAGATTATAGATGTTTCTTTTCCTGTGCTGGATAATATAACCTTTTTCAATGTAGAGACACTGTTTTCCCTCTCCAAGCTACACCTACTAGAACTAAAGTACATGCAATGTCCAAGAGGACTGGTGATGGGTAATTACTCTTGGCAGGTGCTTTCGACTAGCATCAAAATTGGGCCCTTTATAACACATATTCACATAAATGACAGCTCAAGTCAAACCTATCTATCTCCCTAAATAGATAGAACCATTTCCCACCCTTCAAACATTCTTTTCTCTCCTCTAAGGTTATGTCAAAAATCATCATGATTAATAGTCAACATGTCCACTCCACTCAATGCAACCCCTGAGGAATTTGTTATCTTTCTTTTAGAATTCTCTAGGTAATAAAATCCTTCCAAAGCTACAGCATAGCTCCAAAGAAATCTTAGAGGAAAATATAGCTGTCATTAGCAGATATATAATACTATTATCATCAACATTATCATCATTATCATCACATAATAGTCCTTTGTGATCAATTATATGAATACAAAAATCACTCATTGCATTAAAAAAATCTATCCTGTAAGATCTTTCAATGGGAGCAAAGGGACCTATGTCTCATTTAGGAGTATATATGAGTGAATATTGATATGCTTCATGGTATTTTTCCCCTCATTTTAGATTATTTATATAACAAGAAAAAAGTTAAATAATTTATATCATTTATATTTGCCTCATGCATATATTACATATATTCTAATACATATTATATATCACATATGCCTATTATATGTGTGCCTATGTGTGTCCAGTTAGGAGACAGAAAGCACAATAGCTATTTGAACAGAGTGAATATGAATATTATTTCATATAAAACTGTTAACTAGATATAAAATAGTTAAATAGGTAACTGAAAGGACAGAAAGAAAATTCTAAGGTATCACAGAGGTACAAAGTTCAGGAATTACCACCTATATGGCTGAAGGAACAAAAGGAAGAGACTGAAACTATACAAAGGCAGTTTGTTAGTGGAGGACCCTGACAGAGAACTCAGCCAGTGTTGATGTCTCTAATGGTGGTAGTATGAGGCTGGCTCTCCATGAATATTGGAAAAGCTGTGAACTGGTTTCAGCTGTTCCTACAGGTAGGAACTACTGCTGCTTGGGTAAAGAAGAGTGTTTCACTGATGTTGACAGTAAAAAAAGCAAATGGACAGAAGTCCCTTCTCCCTGATCCAGCTGCTTGAGCTCTCTTTCTCCTGATTGCTCTCTCTCTCTCTCTCTCTCCCCCTCCCTCCCTCTCTCCCTCTAGGGAGATCCTATCAGAGAGCAGCTGGGAACCAAAAATGTGTTTTTGCAGAATCCCAGCCTTGGATAGCAGAACAGAGCAGGGAATGGCTGGTTTGGAGCCCAGAGAGAATAACATGATAATGGGTATGCTTCCTCTTTCTTAGGAAGATGGTGACATACCAAAGATTATTTGGGTAAAACAACCAAAGTCTTTCCATGCTAAAGAATTTCAATAAATTTAATATTAATATAGGCTCTCCTTTTCCATATTTGACTTAGAATGTTCTTGCCCAAAAGGAATTATTATTATTATTTTTTGTCTTTTTTTTTTGGCATTTCTTGGGCCGCTCCCGCGGCATATGGAGGTTCCCAGGCAAGGGATCTAATCGGAGCTGTAGCCACCAGCCTATGCCAGAGGCACAGCAACGCAGGATCCGAGCCGTGTCTGCAACCTAAACCACAGCTCACGGCAACGCCGGATCCTTAACCCACTGAGCAAGGGCAGGGATCGAACCTGCAACCTCATCGTTCCTAGTTGGATTCGTTAACCACTGCGCCACGACGGGAACTCCCAAAAGGAATTATTATCCTTGGAAGATCACACATACATAAGATTTTTAATAGCCCATATTTAAAGTAAAGGATGCGATTTTCCTACATATTTAAATTTCCATTTTCTTCCTTCCTTCTCTTTCCTTCCTTTTGGTGTCTTTTCTCTGATTCATTGCAGGGAGGTCAACTACTTGCTACCCATCCCGAGTATAAACGTTATCTATATCTTAGGTCAGAATTAGGAGAAACTTGCAAAAAAAATGTGAAAATCAAGTTGATTACAGAGACAGGTAAGAAATGGATACCATGTTAAAATTTAGTTCTGGTGGAAAGCAAACCTTTTGACCACAAAATGCATTTTTGGAATTCTGTAAAGTCTGTGTAAGATGTAACAGTCAAGTAAGACTCAAGAACCATATAGAATATTTAGTTAAGTAAAAGGAAAATAAAAGATTTATCTTCAAATAAAGGTAAGACTGACATTTTATCTAATGATTAAAGAGTTCTTCCTATTTTAAGAGCAGGTGTATTCTAAGAGAAATAAATGAAAATTTGCATTCAACCTTTATTTATCATGAACAAACTAATATTTATAAGGAGGGAGAAAGATGTTCCCTCATGTTATCCTAATCAATTTCACACAGGAATGTTTCCACTACACAGAAAAATTTCATTTAAAAAGGCAATTTGAATAAAGTTGAAATCTGCCATGTTGTGGCTGCTGTGATTTCTCAAATCAGTAACCATGCGCAGAAGAGAGTGTTAAATGTGAATCATTCTCTCCTCTCCACCCTCATCTATTTCTCTAATATTTAGACACTGACAGATAGTAAATATCTACACAACAGAGCAACAGCAAATGGTAGATTGACCAGAGATGAGTTTCTCTCATTTGCCAGGAAATATTTAGAAAATTTACTATAATTCTGTGTAATGTTAGAACAGCAAGTGAGTCTAGAAAATAATTTTGTATTATTCCAGACATAATTCTACCCTATACTGACACACTACCTCTCTTCCAAAGATAAACCCCACTGAATTCCTTAAGGAATAATTTTACTTTTCCTCTGACTCTTTTTCTGTCTTGCTAAATTCTATAATGATTTCTCCTCAACATTCCACTTGAAGTATTGCCATCTTCGTAGGTCTACAAATCAACAAGAAAAAGACACACCACCCAATAGCAAATTAGGCAGGTATTTAAACAGGCATGAGAAGGGATATCTAAATACGTGATAAATATATGGAAAGATGTTCCATCTCATTATTCAAAGAAATACAAATTAAAACTGCCATTAAATATCACTATATAACCAAGAGAACTTAGAATTAAGGGAAATGTTTTAATAGAGAGATTTAACTTCTTTGAGCTTTCATGAAAGTTGACTCCTTTGAAAAAAACTTAACATACACCTATGACGTTGGGGTGGACCATGGATTTAGCAAGTCTAAGAACCTGTAAGCCTTGTTGGTCTCTGGAATCACTGTATTTTCAATTGTTTCATGATTGTCTTGGCTATGTTGTACCTATCAAGTTTTAAATGAAGGTCAGATACTGATATATTGGAGCTCTAAACTGATAGGGTTGGCTTTGGGGAAATAAAGCAAAGCATGAAATTGTTTTAAACATGAATTGAGCATGATAGGGGGTATGGTAGTAAAGAAAAACCCCTACTTGTTCAAGTGTCTCATTAGCAGTGGATATGGCTACTAAGAATTAATTACTTTAGTTTGTTTGCATGCCACATTTTGGCAAAAGGTATGGAGTTTGTTGTGGGGCAGGGTGCTTATCCTATGAGGCGGGGGTGTAGGAACTGAGATGATAAAGGCCAGATGGTATTTTGTATAAAATATTAATTTCCAAGCCAAAATGTATAGTGACACACCAGCTCTTATGTGAGTGGGATGGAGACACATAAAGTGATTTAACTTGTTTTTATGAGGGATTCTGAGTAACAATGGTTCCAAAAGAAACACTACTTTGGTGACTTATGACAAAATGTGGAACAGAAGGGGTAATAGTCATTCTGATATCAGTTCACAGAGACCTCTCAGGTACATGAAACCTTGATAACCTGAGGATTCCTCATTGTGAGTCCTAAGTGACAACAGTCTTGGTCCAAATATCAGTGTTCTTGTGAAAGGTACTGAAAACAATGGCAGTGGTGAGATGCCATCTTCAAGTAACTTCACAGACAACCCCTAATTCTAGGAAAGAAGGTAGCTCAGGAGAGATGAAGGGAATAAAAGACATACTCTCAAATCTATAGTTCCTGAGCTTCTGCAGAAATCCTGGGGAGTTATAGCAAATACATAGACAAGAAAATTAGACAGTGAGGCAAAAGTGATGACTTATGACTAAAGGTTCCGTATTATCATTGATAGAAGAAGCCATCAACAATTAATAGAGTAGATTACTGTTCACCTACAGTCACAGACTGGTGTGAATTAAGGGAGCTCAGATCTGAATACAGGGCAATGTTATGCGACGAATCTGGAAGCCAGCTGAAGACAAAGAAATATTTTTGTTGGCTTGCTTTCTTTACTTTGCAATGAAGCCCTATGACCTCAAGTAACAAAAATGAATACTGATTTTCCAAAAGAATTTGGTTACAAATGCCCCATGAAGAAAAAAATATCAAAAGCATTACCAGAGTTCCCGTCGTGGCTCAGTGGTTAATGAATCCAACTAGGAACCATCAGGTTGTGGCTTCATTCCCTGGCCTTGCTCAGTGGGTTAAGGATCCGGCATTGCCATGAGCTGTGGTGTAGGTTACAGATGCGGCTCAGATCCCACATTGCTGTGGCTCTGGCGTAGGCTGGTGGCTGCAGATCTGATTAGACCCCTAGCCTGGGAACCTCCATATGCCGCAAGAGTGGCCCTAGAAAGGCAAAAAGACAAAAAAATTTTTAAAAAAAGCATTACCAAGTGAAAATAAAACAACATTATATATTATCTAACATGAGACAAATTTAACCATATATAACAGCTTGTGAAGTTCAGAGGTATCAAACGCTCCTCAGAAAAGGATTTGAGACAGTAAAAAACAGGAAGAATGAATGGCTGATTAAATATCTCATCATAAATTTGTGATCGTTGGATAATATTTTACTGCTTGAAATTTACATATTGTTTTAATAATAAGCATCATGGCATTTCAGTAAATAAAACAAAAATAGACACCTAATAAATCTGAATTTTAATTAATAAACTTATGTTTTCAGTAAGTAAACCCAAAATAAATTATCTGGTGACACCATAATTCTGAATTTACAATTTGGGTATTTGGGCCCATCTTCATCAATTATTAATCCTTTAACTGTCTCTATTTCTAAGAAATCTATAGTTGTTTTAGATAAATATCCTATGGAATGGATTTCTTGAGCATTTGGAAAATACAGCGATTAAAAAGAATTTCTTTTAGGATTTAGTTTTTCTTGAAATTGAAAGCAGAATAACATAAAACTTCTCCATTTGTGTCTAAGGGTTTTTTCAGCCATGCATTACATTTAAATAGAAAATAAATGTGAAGCCAAGAAAGGAGTTCATTATTGAAAACTAACTTTAACATTGACTCATTTAGAAATTAAGTCAGTTAATTGGCAAAACTATTGAGTCTTGCCAAATTCCAATCTCCCTGTCAATTAAGGACAACTGATCCAAATAAATATCTTGTGGCTATGGCAACGCAATTTTCAAAATAATATATAGATGAATAGAAATGCATTTTTAAAAAGAGAATTTTCTTCATATCATCAGATATACAGTAATAGATATATTATGCTATTATTATTAACATACCTCTTTCACATACACACACACACCATAAAGAACAATGAATTAAACAGTAAAGCTTTATTGTGTGGCATTTTTCTTTATAATTTATTTTTAAAACAAGACTCTAAATAAAAGTTATAATATCCAATGCTTTTTAAAATTAATGTATAGTTGATTTACAATGTTTCTTCAGTTTCTGTTTTATAGCAAAGTGACTCACACCATTTCCTTAAAGAATCAAGCAAGGTCATCTCTCAATATCTGTGGGGAATTAGTTCCAGGACTCCTATGGATACCAAAATCCACAAATGCTCAAGTCTTTCATAGAAAATGGCATAGTACAGTCTTCCCTCACTATCTGCGGGTTCTGCATTTGTGGATGCGGAAGGCCGACCATGCTTACACTTTGCTTTACAGCATCAATCAGGCTTACAGTGAAATAATGATTTGGGTGATAAGGTTTTTTAATGGCCTTTCTTGCCAAATCTAAGATTCCATTAGAGAAGAGATGGTGTTTCTCATTTTTTGGTCATGACACTGTCCCTAGTGACTGGGATATTATAAGTCCTGAATAGGAAATTTGTTGGATGAGTAAGTTCCCATACATTCTATTGAAAACAATTTTGACAATGGTCATAAGTGCTATGTACTCAACTATTTACATTCAAATGTATTATGTCATAAATAAGTATTTAAAAGAATTGGGGCTTTTGGTCTATATTAAAAGTCCACTATAGCAAAGTAGAATAACTGTTTACTATCTACCCTCATTATGCCTCATATTCCATCATCTAAGGATTTGTTTTTTTGCATTCCTTTTCCCAGTGGTCTTATTTTAGAATGTAGATTCTCTAGGGAGGGGATGTTCAGAGTCTAGAATATACTAATGCAAATTAGTTTTGCCATTTCACTTTTCAGTTGAGTTTGCCTGACAAAAACTCTAGACTGAAGTGATCTTCGTGCAATTTTTAGTCTCTTAATTGGTACCATATATGTATGTGTATGTACTCAGGACACAGAGGATACAAGACTCAAACTCAAACTAAAGGGGAAGGTCATCAATGTTTTAGCCATTTTATATTTGATTGATAAATCTCTACCTTAATGGTTTTACTTAGTAACATTTTAAAACATTTAATCTTCTCTTAAACATCCTGGAAGTGACTGAAGTTGTAGCTTAAACTTTCCCATCTATTTTTTGGTAAAAATTTTATCAACATACAGCATAAATAAAGACAAGTGCTCAACTCACAAGTGCACAGCTCACTGAATTTTTGCAGTTAACACAGTCACGTAACCAGCATCCAAAACGCTAGCATCCCACAAAAGCTCCCTTCACGCCCCCATCTTGTCACTGACTTTTCACACCAATTATTAGTTTTCAGAAATGTTTTTAGCTAGCAACTCTTTATAGAATATGTGGGCACTTATAACCCATTTTTCCTGTTTTTGAGATTTGGCCAAAATTCTTAGTAACTAAAAACAAAGCTATTTTAAATCCTCTGACATATCTGTAACATAACAAGGGCAAACCTTTTAGAATAATTTTGATAGCCAATCACGGGAGATACAACTCTAACTAATGCATTTAATGTTTGCTCTCTTTCTTAAAAGTGTATCAAGGAGTCAATTTCATTTGTTCTTATTACATTTGCCTTTAAAACTGGGGAGATTAGCACTGAAATTTTTTCCTAGAAGTAATTATTTTTAGAGGCAGGCTCTTGTTGATTCTTCACTTCCATTGAGTTAAAGAAAAAAGAAATCCAAATTTTCAAAAAACTGCATATTCAGAAGATTCAATCTGTAAAAGATCTTATTGACCATTCCATACAGCCAACACAATTTACAGATGAGACAGTGGAGGTCCAAGAAAGCAAAGTGTTTCATCACTTTATTAGGTAAGAAAGACCTATACTAGGACCTAATTCTTCCATATCCAGTGTACAGCTCTTCCCAAACTATAAGCAGGGATGCTTCTGTTCAGTGAGATGAACAGAATATAAGCTCTGATTTCACCACTGACTAGCTAGGTGAGTTTTAGGCATATTGCTCATGTCTCTAAGCCTTAGTTTACTCATCTTCATAATGAGTTATTATGTGTCCTTGAAAAATAGTCAACAACATGTAGTCACAATAATGATGGCTATTGCTGCTGTTGTGGTTGCTGCTGATAGAGGGAAAGAAACCCAGGTGTGACTCCAGTGCATAAATTCTTATAAATATGGGACATTTGACATTTTCCAAAACTCTTAGGGATATTATATGGGGTATGGAACTCATCATCTGGCAGCCTTCTGTAACATCCTGTAGTCACCCCTAAAACTCATGAATAAGGAGTTTGACTGAAGGAAAGTAAAATGAGACCAGCAAATGTGTTACTGAGTCATTAGTCCTTCCAACAGTTAGATATTTAGCTATGACTGTCAAGATACCTCAGAACAGTACCTTTGGGAGGTACGATAAAAACTGGTTATAAATGGATTGATTGGAGTATTACAATCACTAGAAAGAGAGACAACCTTTCACCCATTGCCTCACATAAAAAGCTACAGGACCCTCTTCTTCCTTGATTTGGACACCAGCATAAGGTAGTCAAAGTAGAACTGACTTTACTGGCAGACACATTCCATCATTAAATCACTTTATTCTGGAAGTCAATAGTTTGCAAAAGTCCCACTGTTAAATCTAGTCTCCTACCTTTCATATTTTTCTTTTGTATTGATCCCACTAAAATTCATCTTAATTCTCATCATTCCAAACTATCAATTATTTTAGATACCGGTTTGACATCAAATGTTTGCCATTCATCCCAGGCCTTTAACATTTGAAAATTCATCATTGTATCTTTTATGCCTCCCTTTGAGTACTTTTGCATTTAGCAGACTAGAAGAGAAGGTAGAAATACTGTAGGATGCCTAAATCTACTCCCATCAAAAAAATAAGGATACAATCCATTACCCAATATGCTCTTCAAAACACCTGCAATCAACTTAAGTATAGAATTATCTGGTTTTTTCATCAAGACAAAGCAATAATTTGGTTTTTACCTTATAGAAATAACAGAAATTAACTCTCCAATTAATTACTCCAAATATATACACAGTTGCTAAAGTATCAACTAATTGATAATAGCCTCAGGTCAGGTTCCTTTTTCTAAAGCTTTTTTTTTCTTTTTTGTAATTTAATGATTTTTTCCCATTATAGTTGGTTTACAGTGTTCTGTCAATTTTCTACTGTACAGCAAGGTGACCCAGCCACACATTCACATTCCTTTTTCTCATATTATCATGTTCCATCATAAGTGACTAGATACAGTTCCCACTGCTATACAACAGGATCTCACTGCTTATCCATTCCAAAGGCAAAAGTTTGCATCTTTTACTCCAGATTCCCAGTTAATCCCATTCCCTCCCTCTTCCCCTCCCAAACCATGATCTGTTCTCCATGCCCATGATTTTCTTTTCTGTGGGAAGGCATGAGGGTGTGTTCCAATTTCATTGATTTACATGTGGCTGTCCAGTTTTCACAGAAACACTTATGGAAGACTTTTTCCCATTTTATACTCTTGCCTCCTTTGCCAGAGATTAATTGACCACAGGTGTCTGGGTTTATTTCTGGGTTCTCTATACTTCTCCATTGGTCTGCATGTCTGTTTTGATGCCATTGCCACACTGTCTTGATTACTATGGCTTTGTAATACTGTCTGAAGTCTGGGAGAGTTATGCCTCCTGCTTGGTTTTTGTTCCTCAGGAATGCTTTGGCAAATGTGGGGTAGGAAAGGAAGAAAATCTAGACTCTTTTTTTTAGAATGTGTTTTTAGGCTAGAGCAGGCAGATATAGGAAGGGGGTTAACATACTTGAAAAACAGGGCAACCACAAATCAAATCCAAACATAATATTCACAAAAACTAAAAGGAAAAGTACACAAGCATAAAATAAATAGAAATCATCCGACCAACAAAAAAAAAAAAAAAAAAAAAGGAAAAAAAAAGAGAAAGGCAAGATCGCAGAAGAGTACGGGGACACACTCACTCCCACAAATACACACACACGCAAAAAAAAAAAAAAAAAAAAAAAAACAAAAACAAAAAAAAAAACATCTACAGGTTAAACGACTCACACAGAACAGCAATTAATTGCTGACAGAAGAACTTAAACTCCAATAACGGCAAGGATCTCATGATATAACTTGGTAAACAAGAGAAAAGAGGAGAGTGAGAGACGGGGAATCAGGGCTGGACAGGTGCTCCCAAAAAGGAACTGTGGAGGAGAAAGGGATCCCAGACCCTGGAAAGTCACGTAATCGATGGAAAGATCAACCAAATTGGAGGGATCTCCAGAGGCTGAGAAGAGTGCAGCACTAAGTCTGAGATCTGAAAAGCAGAGTGAGAACCAAACAGATCATCTGAACTACTGGCACAGTCACCAAAAACCAAGACACTTGGGTGGGGGCTGGGCACCGAGACCTCAGCTCCAGAGGTTAGTCCCTGGGAGCGGGCTAGGGTGGGCAGTGCAAAGACTGCCTGGGGGACTAGGAAGCGGTCTGTCAGGTTGGTGGGGCAGAGACTGCCTGGGAGACTAGGAAGCAAGCGTCAAGGGTGGAGGGAGCAATACGCTAAGGGCTGGGGAGTGGAAAGCAACATCAGAGGGAACCTGGGAGAAGAGCTGGATTCACAGAAGATGCAAGACTCCAGTATTGGGAAGGGGTGAGGAGGAGGGGTGGGCCACCATAGAATACTCCTTGCACCACAGCGAGCTCACTTGTCTGCCAGCTAGCAGAAAGCAGTGCTTCCCAGTGCATCCCCCATCCTCCTACCCCACACGCATGCACCTGACCTGAGGCTGCCTGACATCCGGGAAGGCTGGCCTCACCATTTGAAGGAAGCCGACCACCTCAGGGACTTGCCCTGCCCTGGCCTGCCTGCCCTCTGGAGGGGTTACACCTCCGCAGAATAGCGCCTAGCACTGCCAGCCCCCTGGAAAAGGGCCACAGCCCAGAAATGATAGAGCAAGTTCTGCCAGGCCATGCAAAATCTATTTCCATTGCAGGGTGGTCCTGCCACTTCTGGCTGCCCTGAGGAAGAGCCCCTTGGGTTCTCAGCGGCCCAGCTAGGTGCTCTTGCCCTTGGGGGGTGCTTCACTCTTGCAGAATAGCTGTCCAGCACTGCCAGCCCCCTGGAAGAGCCCCGCAGCCCAGAAACACCAGAGCAAGCTCTGTACAGCTGCGTGAAATCTGCTTCCATCATGATTCAGACCTTCCAGTCCTGTCTGCCCTCAGGAAGTCCTCCTTTGCTTCAGAGAGACCCTTTCAGCCCTGCCCATCCTCAGGAAAAGCCACACTGCCTCAAAGAAGACCGACCAACACCGCCAGCCCTCGGGAAACATTCCACAGTAGTGCCAAGGGAAACCCTGCCTTGCCACAGGGAGTACAACTCCACCAAGAAAAAGAAAACAACAAGAAAGATGAAGAAGCTGAGAAACCACCCCAGTGTAACCAATAGGAGAACTCGTCTAAAGCAGTCAACAATGAAACAGACCTCTGCAGCCTGACAGACTTGGAATTCAAAAGGGAAATAGTGAAAATACTGAAGGAATTAAGAGAAGGTATGAACAGTAATGCAGACACCCTCAGAAAGGAACTAGAAAATATAAGGAGGAGCCAAGAAAACTACAAAATTCATTTGCAGAGATACAAACTAAGCTAAGGGCAGTAAAAACCAGAATGAATAATGCAGAGGAATGAATTAGTGATGTGAAAGACAGAATAATGGAAATCACCCAATCAGGACAGCAGACAGAAAACCAAATCAAAAAACATTAAAGCAATATAAGAGACCTATGGGATAATATAAATCAGGCCAATCTACACATAATAATAGGAATTCCAGAAGGAGAAGAAAAATATAAGGGGATGGAAAATATATTTGAAGAAATTATCACTCGAAACTTCCCAAATCTAAAGGATACTGATATCAAGATACAGGAAGCACAGAGGGCCCCAAACAAGTTGAACCCAAACATGCCCACACCAAGACATAGTATAATAAAAATGGCAAAAGTTAATGATAAAGAGAGGATCCTAAAGGCAGCAAGAGAAAAGCAAAGTGTCACTTATAAGGGAACCCCCATTAGGCTATCAGCTGATTTCTCTACAGAAACTCTACAGGCCAGGAGACAATGGCAAGACACATTTAAAGTGCTGAAAGGAAAAAATATGCAACCTAGAATACTCTATCCAGCAAGAATATTATTTAAAATAGAAGGGGAAATAAAAATTTTTTCCAACAAACAAAAGCTAAAAGAATATAGCAATACAAAACTCTGACTAAAAGAAATATTGAAAGGGCTTCTCTAAACCAAAAAGAAAGGAAGGGAAGAAAAAGAAAAAAAAAGAGGAAGAACCAGGATTGAGGAAACCACAATCAGAGAGCAGTCACTCAAATAACCCAGCATACAGATTTAATCATGAACATGTTTAAAACAAAATAAAATTAGAAATGAAAAAAAGAGAGACATCAAAATCATAAAATGTGAGCAAGGGAAGTAAGGAAATAAATAGACTCTTTTAAATTTTTTTTTCTTTTTTCTTCTCTCTTCTTAATTTTAATATAGTAATGAAGTGTTTGAACTTACAGGACCATCAGGCTAAAACACACAGTTATAGGAAGGGGTTAACATACTTAAAAAATAGGGCAACCACAAATCAAAACCAAACATTGCATTAGCAAAAAATGGAAATAAAAACACTCAAGCAGAAAATAATTGGAAACCATCCAACCAAAAAAAGAAAGGAAGAATGGAGAATCATAGAATCAACTGGAACACGAGGTTTAAAATGGCAATAAATAATCACCTATCAATTATCACCTTAAATGGCAATGGACTGAATACTCCAATCAGAAGTCAGAGAGTGGCTGAGTGGATAAAAAGGCAAAAACTTTCAATCTGCTGCCTACAAGAAACTCACCTTAGGACAAAGGATACATATAGACTGAAGGTTTGGGGGGGGGGATATTCTATGCCAATAGACATGACAGGAAAGCAGGAGTCGCAACGCTCATATCAGACAAAATAGACTTTAAAACAAAAGACATAAAGAAAGACAAAGAAGGACACGATTTAATGATTAAGGGATTCATCCAAGAAGAGGATAATACAATCGTCAACATATGTGTCCCAAGTACAGGAGCACCCAGATACATACATAAAATATTAACAGACATAAAGGGAGATATTGACGAGAATACAATCATAGTAGGAGACTTTAATACCCCCCTCACATCAATGGACAGATCCTCTAGACAGAAAACCAAAAAAGCAACAGAGATCCTAAAGGAAACAATAGAAAAGTTAGACTTAATTGACATCTTCAGGATACTACATCCAAAAAAATCAGAATACACATTCTTCTCAAGTGCACATGGAACATTCTCAAGAATCAATCACGTATTGGGGCACAAAGCTAACCTCAACAAATTTAGGAGCATAGAAATTATTTCAAGTTTCTTCTCTGACCACAATGGTATGAAACTAGAAATCAACACAGGAAAAGAACTGAGAAAAAACTAACTACATGGAGACCAAACAACATGCTACAAAAAAACCTGATGGGTCAATGAGGAAATCAAAAAGGAAATTAAAAAATAACTTGAGACAAACAATAATGAAGACACAACCTCTCAAAATCTATGGGACGATGCAAAAGCAGCACTCAGAGGGAGATTCATAGCGATACAGGCCTTCCTCAAAAAAGAAGAAAGATCTCAAATTTACAACTTAACCCAACACCTAAATAAATTAGAAAAAGAGGAACAAAAAGACCTAAAGTCAGCAGAAGGAAGGAAATTATAAAGATCAAAGAGGAAATCAATAAAATAGAGATTCAAAAAACAATAGAATAAAATTAATAAAACCGAGAGCTGGTTCTTTGAAAAGGTAAACAAAATTGACAAATCTCTGGCTAGTCTCACTAAGAAGAGGAGAGAAAAAAGCCCAAATAAACAAAATCTGAAATGAAAAAGGAGAAATCACAACGGATACTGCAGAAACACAAAAAACCATAAGAGAATACTATGAACAATAACATGCCAACAAATTTGACAATCTAGAAGAAATGGACAACTTTCTAGAGACTTATAGCCTGCCAAAACTAAATCAAGAAGAAACAGATCAACTGAACAGACCAATCAGCAGAAATGAAATTGAATATGTCCTAAAAACACTCCCTACAAATAAAAGTCCAGGGCCAGTTGGCTTCACAGGCAAATTCTACCATACATACAAAGAAGAATTTATACCCATCCTCCTTAAACTTTTTCAAAAGGTTGAAGAAGAAGGAACACTCCCAAAGACATTCTATGATGCCACCATCACCCTAATACTAAAACCAAAGATACTACCATAAAAGAAAACTATAGGCCGATATCTTTGATAAATTTAGATGAAAAAATTCTCAACGAAATTTTGCCAAATGAATCCAACAACATATAAAAAAGATCACACACCAGGACCAAGTGGGATTAATCCCAGGTTCACAAGTATGGTTCAACATACGCAAATCAATCAACATCATACACCACATTAACAAAAATCAAAAACCATATGATCATCTCCATAGATGCAGAAAAAGTATTTGACAAAGTCCAACATCCATTCATGATAAAAACTCTTACCAAAGTGGGTATATAGGGAACATACCTTAATATAATAAAAATAATTTATGACAAACCCAGAGCCAATATAATACTCAATGGAGAAGAGCTGAAAGCCTTCCCACTAAAATCTGGAATAAGACAAGGATGCCCAGTGTGACCGCTTTTATTCAACATAGTACTGGAAGTCCGAGCCACAGCAATCAAACAAAAGAAATAAAAGGGATCCAAATAGGAAGAGAGAAGGTAAAATTGTCACTGTATGCAGATGACATGATACTATATATAGAAAACCCTAAGGACTCAACCCAAAAACTACTTGAACTGATCAACAAATTCAGCAAAGTAGCAGGATATAAGATTAACATTCAGAAATCAGTTGCATTTCTGTATACTAACAATGAAATCTTAGAAATGGAATACAAAAATACAATACCCTCTCAAAGTGCACCCCCACAAATCAAATACCTGGGAATACACCTGACCAAGGAGGTAAAGGACTTATATGCTGAGAACTATAAAACATTAATCAAGTAAATTAAAGAAGATGTAAAGAAATGGAAAGGTATTCCATGCTCCTGTGTTGGAAAAATTAATATTGTAAAAATTGCCATACTACCCAAAGCAATCTACAGATTCAACGCAATCCCTATCAAATTACCCATGACATTTTTCACAGACTACAACAAACCATCCAAAAGTTTATATCGAACCACAAAAGACCCTGAATTGCCAAAGCAATCCAGAGGACCTAAAGCTCAATATTTGTTTTGCCAACTTAGAAAAACAGAAGTTGACTAAACTCTTTCAGGTCTAATTTTTACTAAAATCCAAATACATAATGCCTGGAATAAGCAAATCATTGAAAGTATTACTGGTCAGGTTTGAAGAGTGGAAATAATCTTATACTCCATTCAGTCTAGCTGCCCAAATAAATACTAGATTATTCAATGGAGTAGACATCAGCAAAACAGCATAAGATTCTATTACACACCTCTCAAAGGAAGTATTTGCATGCCTCAAAATCATTTCTGATTCAGTAAATAAATGAGAATTCTAGTAATCTGAGCAATTTCTTGCTCACAGGGATGATTTCTTGTTCAACAGTCTCCCTGGGAGTTTCGAGACACCCATCTGCAACTTTTCTACTTTTTACTGGGCGTTATGAAATACACGCACGCCTCACAAAGAAAAACCAACCTGCTCATTCAGATGCTGAATAATACTGGAACATAATTCATTCAGGAAGGGGAAGATAATGTGACCACTAGAAGTGGATGTGGTTTTATGGGGTTAGTGTCAGGATTATATAACAATCCATTTCCTGTAATTATTAAAAGCCTCCATTCATATAAATAATGAAACTTTGTAAATAAACATAATGATGGATTTGGATGGACTTCAGAAATGTTATCTGAAACCCCAAGGAATTTTTGTGTTTACTGTTATTATTTTCTTTTAGTTAGGTGTACCAGTTATTCATATTTTTACAGCTACAAATATATCCTTTTTTATTCTACAATGCAAGGGATGGAACTCTAAAAATTGTATTTACCAGACTCTCTTGCCAGTTGTCTTCTTGCTAGATTCAACTAAGAGAAGATGGTAGAGAGATTGGAAAGGAGGGGTAAAGACTGGTTTTGTTTCATGCCCAAGCATTGGCAATTCCTTTCAGTTTAATTTCTTTTCAGTTTATTTCACCAGACTCTTTGTGCCTACTCAAATGTATAAGAAGTATCCAGGTGTCCTTACCCCTTCAGAGGTCTGACCTCCAGCTATGTAGACTCCTTTTTCTGAGATCCTAGGTTACCAGATACGGCTAGATGGTAACCTAAGTTTGAGTTCCAATTCAGCCAGTCTCTTCCTTCTAGATACTAGGTTTTAGTTACCATAATTTCTTCTCTTTAATATTCTCAGATACAGAGGTGGTAGATGTCTCTTGCAGTTAATTATCTTTGGGTCACCTGTCTTCTTTTTGATCTTTTTAGCCCTCCAAAACCTGTGTACCCAACTCCTTACATTAAATTCCTTCTGTTGAATACCTAGTGTGTTTTCTATTTAACTGGATCATAATTGATACACTCTAAAATGACTTTTTTACAGAATGTCCTCTAAAAATATTTTAAAAAGCATTTCTTGATATAAAATATCTTAAAGTATTTCTTCTTGTAGCTTCTGTGCACAGTTATTTCTCCAAAAAGAAGGGACATTCAACATTTGCAAGTGACTGGAATGATTATTTGAATCATAAAAAGGAAAACAGACATACTTGTTCAATAACTATATGTATTTGCTTTGGGGAAATGATTTTGTTAAATAAGACTCTAATAAATTATGTTCTTACTGATTATGCAAATATTTTGCCAATGAATAAAATGTGCCAGCCACTCATCATGAGTAGTGAGTCCCAAACTGACAGTCTGGGTCTATATGAACAAGTATAAGATGAGACTGATGGAGACTGATGTTTGTTAATGGCCTATGTGGTAGCTGAGTACTTTCAATATATGTTTCTTTGGTTTATCATCATAGAAATGCATGAGGTATGGAGTTGCTGTAGTGTCGCAGCAGAAATGAATCTGACTAGGAACCATGAGGTTGGAGGTTTGATCCCTGGCCTTGCTCAGTGGTTAGGGATCTGGCATTGCCATGAGCTGTGGTGAGGTCAGAGACACAGCTTGGATCCAGCGTTGCTGTGGCTGCAGTGTAAGTCAGCAGCTGTAGTTCTGATTAGACCCATAGCCTAGGAACCTCCATATGCTATGGGTATGGCCCTAAAAAGACAAAAAAAAAAGAGAAATGCATGAAGTAAATATTATATCCATTTCATAGAAGAGGAATATGGGCTAAAGAGGATAAATTACTGCTAAAGGTCATGTAACTGATATGAAAAAGAGGCATAACTTTAATCCAAAGGTCTATTATCATTTGTATCATACTCCTTTGCTGAACAGAAGCCATGATCTCCAGCTTCAATAACTTTATAGACAAATCACACTAATATAAAAATTACTTAATATTTACCAAATGAAATATATATATATATATATATATATATATATATATATATATATATATGTAGAGAGTAAAGACTCAATCATTTAGCCTGTGGCCATCACATATTACATATTTTAAAATATTATTTTGCTAAGTGAAACCAAAGAGTGAGAGTTAGGTATAAAGAAATAATTTAATACATCCTTCTGATATGATACGTCTTCACCTAATGCTCATGATAAAGTTATGTAAACAAAAAATAAATAATTAGTATGGGAGAAGGAAGATAAAACACTGAACAATTTAATTGAATTCTACTGCAATAATAAATGACAGACTAAACAATAAATAGGGAAATGGTACAGTTATCTGGGCAGAACAGAAATAATAGCTGATCAGGGACATAGACCCTGGGATTCCAAATCCCATTTTGCCACTGACTCACTTGGTAACGTTTGACAAGTTATAAACTGCCTGCGTTTTACTTCTCCCAAAAGAAAACACAGGGAAGATGATATGAGAGTAATGCTCTATATCATAGGATCATTGTGAGAAATAACTATTCAAAGAAATTATCATAAAGCACTTAGACAATATCAAATACTACATAATAATGCAGTTTAATAGACAAAATGATTCAAATTCCCATGTTACTGTAGTGACTAAGCTGTAATGTGATCCTTTGAAAACAGGACAAAATGCTGTATATAAAAATTATGTGAGAAATTTCTTTCTATTTGCATCCAAGTCATTCCAATAGAAAAGACTGGCTTATATGGGTGTAAAGAAATAGGAATTGTGCAGACATTCAGTTGATCTAGTTCTTCAGAGTCAAATGAACTACGTTTTATTAAATCAGATCCCCTGAATGTTAAGGTTTATCCAAGTTAGCTACATTTCTCCAAACAAAGCCAAAAACTACATAGAGACACTAAAAATATAGTATCTACGAAAGCTTCACAGGAGAGCTCCTAGATACTGCAGCAGGCACAGAGCATGCGTGCAGAGGAAAAATCTTAAACTAGAGGGAATAAGTTAGTTGGCATGCAGGGAAATCCTTGACAAAAATAGTAGCCCCAAAGCAATGGGTAATTATAATCCAAACCAGAGCATAAACAAGTCTTAACTGAAATGTAAGTCTAAAGCAAAATGTAATATCCAACACCCAATACAACTTGCTGGATTAAGAATCAGTATACTTTTAGACAGACATTGAAATTGAACAACTTGTACAGCCTGGAAGAATGGGCTAATAGCATGAACTTGGATATAAGAGTAGTGTATCTTGAGAATTAGTGTTGCATTTAGGGAAATTTATCTGAGATAAGAGAGGAAGATGTGGAGCCAAGGGCTCATTCTAAGAAATAAAGGTAGTTTTGTAAAGATGGAAAATCAGGGTTTATGTTTTTAACCAATACATTATTCAGCCTATTCAAGAGATGGCTCAAGACTGACAATTTTAGTTGTAGGGCAAGTTTCTTTAATACCCAACTTCATACTGATTATTCTTGTACCATGGCAAGTTAAAACATATCTACCCAGACAATAATGAAAGTCATGCTTTTGTCAACACTTAAATTTAAATACCAGATGCTTCTGCTTTGTAAACAGAGTGAAGCTCTAGAATAATGTTAATATTTAGGACCACAGCTAGCATTCTAATAACAGGCAAACCTTATTCAAATGTGGCTTTTATGGATTTCACTAATAGAGGCTGTGAAGCAATCTTTTACCTGTCTTATAGTCAAATCCCTTGGAAGAGTAGAACTCAACTCTAGTATCTTAGAAGATCATTTTCAAGATATAAAATTGACTGAAAATAAATCAGTGTCAGTGCTCACAGGTGTTCGGAATTCACATCCCAACTTAACCAGTGACCACATTATTAGCGTCATGTGGGATTTTGTGCCTCATGCTATGAGATTATCAGTGTCCTCAATTTTCAGATGTATAAAGAACCTGAGAATGAGGAACTGACTCATCTGAGGTCATACAAGTGGTTAGAAGCTGAGCTGTAGACTTAAGTCACTTATCTGACCTCTATTCTTTAACTCTTAAGCCTGCTTCCCCACACACATCAGTTTAATGTGGGCAAAAGTGATGTCAAAAGATGGAAGGTAGGAGTTCCCTTTGTGGCTCAGTGGAAACCAATCTGACTAGCATCTGTGAGAACACAGGTTCGATCCCTGGCCTTGCTAAATGGGTTAAGGACCCCGCATTGCTGTGAGCTGTGGTGGTAGGTTGCCGATGCGGCTTGGATCTAGGGTTGCTGTGGCTGTGGTGTAGGCCAGCAGGTATAGCTCCAATTCTAAAGCCCTAGTGTGGGAACTTTCATATGCCACAGGTGTGGCCCTAAAAAGACAAAAAATTAAAAAATAAAAAAGAGGGAATGTAGATAAAGACATCAAAAGAATCTCAGAACAAACTTTAGCACTGAAAGCTAGATGGCAACAGCACTTTTTAGGTCATGATTTAAAGTAAGACTATTTAATACCATCTTTGGCAATACTAGCAATTTATAACTATGTGGTTGCAGTTATTCAGTGTAAATAATTCACTGGTCTAAGATTTACCCTCTAAACTTCAGGAACAACAGGGGGAAAACTGCTGCCATGAAATATTTATAATTTGTGTGTGTTTAAGTCAGGATTCCTAGCAGCAAACACAAATCATTCTAGTTATTTTAAGAAAGAAAAGATTTAAAGTCAGGGACCTAGGTGTTACAAAATCATTGGAAGCCCCAGAGAAGAAGAAATCAGGGGGGCTATCACTTAAATTATTGAGTTTAAATTATCACATCCCCAGAGATGTGATCCTGGGATTAGGAGGTGGCCTCTGGACAACTGACTCTGCATACCCACAAAGTTGGTTATACCATTCTGAAACCCTAATTTTGATTGTTACAGCTTTTTCTAGACACTCTTGGCTCCATAAACTCTTCAGTCCAGGATAAAGAGCATCTGGAGTTCGGCCTCTGCCTGAATTCTACATTCTAAGTCTATTAATGAGTGAAATCTAGCTTAAGGGAACTAATTCATATGTAGAATCCTAGCTGCAAAGGAGTCTGAGAAGTAAAGCCTTTACAGAATTGGATGGTACACAGAAAAAGGTGACAATTAATGGGAATTCCAATCATGTTCAGCACGGTGTCAGTATTTTATAGTTTAATTACAGTAAAAAACACATCTTAAGGTTTTGAAAAACTGAAGTGTTATGTAAGACATTTTTGTTCAACCTTTTCATATGAGAAGAGAGGGTAGAGGAAGTGTGAAGAAGGAAAATATAGTCTGAGTGTTATTTCCTGCATTTCACTGCTGTTTTCCAGCTGTGTAGCAAAGCAAAGAGCCAAGAACTAAAGGATGGTCTTTTTAAATTAGTCGTTTTTTAAAATGTTAACATCCCTGGATGGATTGATGTTTTAAGCACCTATCAGTCAATACCTTTAAAGTTATTAGCAGGGCTGATGGTAGGGTTTGGGGTAGATTTAAAAGACAAATGTCACCCATTTTGTATTTTTGCCCTAAAGAGAATTTAAAACTAATTATTACAGTAATGCAGACCCAGGTTCGAATACTAGCCCCTCTACCTTTGTGATTTTAAGCAGTTGCTTGGACTTTTACCTTCTTAATGATTCTGTATGATAAAGATGAAAACACTGGAGTTCCCATCATGGCGCAGTGGTTAACGAATCCGACTAGGAACCATGAGGTTGCAGGTTCGATTCCTGCCCTTGCTCAGTGGGTTAAGGATCCGGCATTGCCGTCAGCTGTGGTGTAGGTCACAGACGCGGCTCGGATCCTGCGTTGCTGTGGCTCTGGCGTAGGCTGGTGGCTACAGCTCTGATTAGACCCCTAGCCTGGGAACCTCCATAAGCCACGGAGTCAGCCCAAGAAATGGCAAAAAAAAAAAAAAAAAAAAAAAAATGAAAACACCATACTTATAGGGTTTCTTGATGATTAAATTAAATACTTTGGCAATTTCTCCAATATAAATGCTAAATTAAAGGATGAAGACAACAAATACAATAGTAAATCAAAGTTCAAAGAAATTACCAGAAGCTAGAATAAACTGGGGCCATCACAGAGCAACAGGGACAGGGGTTGGTGTTTCCTGGGTAGTAGAATTGGCAGAGAGAGTTTGTAGACAAGAGAAAATTTTATAAATGGTAAATATGAAGGAGATGGTAAAGATCTGGTCTAAAGACAACTCAGGAGAGAAAGGGAAATTTAAAAAGGGACCATCAACATCTCCTTGTAACATGTTAATCTAATCAGAACCACGATGATATTTAGTAGTGGAGAAACAATGCGGTGTTCTTTTCTGTGAGATGTTTATATCAGGATATACCTGGTCTAAGTCTCTCGTAGAAAACAAACTTGGAATTTTTTTATTTATGAGGTATAACATACTGAAAAATGTCAGTGTTAGCTATATACATATCATAGTACATAACATAGATGTTTATGAAAAAAATCATCCTGTGTAACTGAAGCCTCATATGTATTATGTAGACAACATATATGTAAAATCTGATTCAAGACAAACACTAATATAGAAAAGAACTTGGCAGTTGCATTGGAAAATCTCATGCTTCGCCTGTGTCTAGCAATTGCTCCTATCCTTAGAGTTATTAGTAAACTCTGATACAAGGTAACATCTCTGGTTCCAGAGAGTGTAATTTACCAATCTGACCCTTTAAGTTACCCCAGTAGCACACATAATTCATTTAGCGCACAGTGGGTGGAACACAACCATTGAAACAAGAACTTGTATTTGATGTAATGAAAGGCAGTCATTGGAAAAGGGAGTTGTAATTAAAGTTGAGAGTTTTAAATCGTAAGTGTTGGAATTTGGATTTCATGTAATAATAAGGGAGTTATCATGGCAGATTAACTAGAATGATATAAGTATGTAAATCCAGTAAAACAGTATATAGGGGAACAGGAAAGAAACAAAATTTTAGATAAAAGATCTTGTAGATGACTGTGGTAATTCAGGCAAAAGTGGTGAGAAGATTGTAAAGGCTTGAACAGATGCTTGACAAGTTATAATTAAAACAAAGAGTACTTAGAAATTTATTAGTTATAGAAAATAAGGAGTTAAAAGTAATGGATTTTAGGCTGATTGAAATGTGACTTCTGGGACAGAAACAGCTAAGTTTAGAGTTAGTTTGACATAGGATGAATTTTAAGGACTAAAGATTCAAAAGAGCTAGTGGAATACACAGGCACACGCCCACACTGTCTTGTCTCTCTGTCTCTCTCTCTCACACACACACACCCCATATTTCAAGATGTAGAGACATATAGACATACAGTTCACCTCATAACGAAAATCAGCTACCAAGATGATGACCAAGCCCTCTGAGAGTGAACAGGATACACAGTGAATTCATACTTGATTGAAAGGATAACCAAAAAAAAAAAAAAAAAATCACAGAAATGGTCCCAATGATTCCTCTCCTATTCTTCCTCCTTTGGTCACAAAGATTTTATATCTGACCCACTTTTAAACCATGTTTTTTTTTTTTTGTGGCAAGAACTCAGTATATTGGTTGCTTGGCTTGTTTCTAGGGATACATATTTGGGGTTTAAGCTGACACTTAAAACTTCATTTGAAGCAAGATAAACTTTGTAGTAGCTCCAAAACTCTGACTGGGGCACCTTTTTCTTCTTCATTTTGGTGACCATTCCTGTCCATCAAAAGCACATCTGTTTATAAATAGTTCATAATTTCAAAGCTGATTCATCGCAAGTGAGTCTTCTCCACTTGGTATATGAGGACAAGTCAGATGGGCTTTGATATCAGAGGGTTTGGATTCACAACCAAGGATTAGAAAATAGTTTCTTGCAAGCTGATAACTTTGTCGTTGTTGTTGTTTTTAAACAGGCTTAATGAAACCATCTACTTGATGTAATCTGGTAAGTTGAATAACAGTCCCCCAAAGACAGCCACATCCTAATTCCTGGAACCTATGAATATGTTACCTTACATGGACAAGGAAACTTTATAGGTGTGACTAAGTTAAGGATCTTGATATCTGGAGTGTAGCCTAGATTTTCCAGGTAAATCAAATGTAATCAGTAGGGTCCTTAAGACAGGGAGGCAATAAAGTTAGAGATAGAAAAGATTTGATGGCAAAAGCACATATTGGAACATTGCCATTTAGAGGAAGGAGCCATGAGCCAAGGAAAGCATGAAGCCTGTAGAAGCTGCAAAAGGCAAGGAAACAGCCTCCAGAAGGAACCAGCCCTGCTGACAACTTCTATTTAGACCAGTGAGACTGATTTTAGACTTCTGATGTCAAAATATAATAAATTTGTTGTTTTAAGTCAATAAATGTGTGGCAATTTTTATAAGAGTGACAGGAAACTAATACAAGCTTCTAATCACTTTTGGGTCATATCTGTCATCATGGTTAGGAAGACAGCATTTGGTTTACTTACAAAGAAAGAGATAAAACATTTTTATAGACAGATTGTTCTGGTTTATGAAGTTATCTCTGATCTAGGGTGCATTTTACATGCAAAATGCTCACATTTTAAGCCCTGAATAAATGTAATCCTTGCTACTTCCCTCCAGGAGAGGAAAACATAGCATAATTCTATAAGAAAGTTCCCAATCCACAGACTATCCCAAATTTATCTTTTACTCTCTCTCTCTCTCTCTCTCTCTCTCTTTTGTCTTTTTCCCATTTCTAGGGCTGCTCCTGTAGCATATGGAGGTTCCCAGGTTAGGGGGGTCTAATTGGAGCTGTAGCCGCTGGCCTACAACAGAGCCACATCAATGCAGGATCCAAGCCACGTCTGCAACCTACACCACAGCTCATGGCAACGCTGGATTGTTAACCCACTGAGCAAGGCCAGGGATCGAACCCGCAACCTCATGGTTCCTAGTTGGATTCATTAACCACTGAGCCACGACAGGAACTCCCCAAATTTATCCTTTAGAATCACAGTCCCCTAGGTGTTTATCACAAATAGGAACTTTTTAGAAATACCCTCAGGGATAAATCAGAGGTATTGGTATAAAAAAATAGGACCCAAAAAATATTATTAATAAGGCAACTGAAATTTTACTGACAACTTTGAAAAGGAGAGTTCCAGTTAATTTGAGGGTGAAAGATCACCTCGATCAAGGAAAAATGGTTCTCAGCTAGGGACAATCTGTCCCCCATGGGACCCTTAGCAATGCATGGAAACACTTTTGGTTGTCAGAAGTCTGAGAATGCTACCAGCATCTAGTGGCTAGAGGTCAGGCGTGCTACTTAACATCCTACAATGCACAGGACAGTCCCCTCCAGTCTAAAATATCAATTGTGCTGAGGTGGGAAATCCAGGCATAGAGTAAATGAGTAAGCCTATGTGACAGAAAAGGAAACAAGCAAGAACTAACTAGGAGGAAAGAAAAGATTAAATTAATGCCATCTGAGTCCTTATCAGATTACTGTTTGATAATATTCCTTCCCTAAAATACATCACTTTCAATAGAGAAGAATGCATATGTTCTTATCTTTACTGGGTGTATGTAATGTTGAGGCCCCTTCAAAGAGTTCTAATGGAATTTTGTAACTGATGGAAAGATTAAGCCTTTCTAAATAATTCAAATTATCTGATTCCTTAGTTTATACAAACAAATAGCTATTGTTTAAATATAAGCCTACCTTCAAAAGGAAATAATTAGCCTAACTTCAGAAAGAAATCACTTAATCACTTGCAATTTTATTCTGAAGGAAAAAAATTAACTTCTTTGTTCATATGGATTTTGAGATTTTATTCCTATGTGGATCATTTATTTTAATCTTGGATGAATAAATTCAATGTTACACAGTTAATTATATTTGAGGGAAAGCAGAATCACTGTGATATATTGTAGACACTGCTATAAAACTAATATCAGGCATAAGAAAATTTTGTGAGCTAATGATAGCATATGAGCTCATAGAAATGATAAAGACAAAAACAGACAAAATTTATTTTCTTAGTCAGAGTAAAAGAATATCCTTCCATTCATTTAGGAACTATTTATGCATCATCAACTGTATGTCAGGGCCTAAGCTAAATGTTTAGAAATCAAAATGCACACATAGTGCCATCCTAATGAAGTTCACAGTTAAGTGGAGAAAGCAAAGGGGAAAAATAAAAATTAAATTTAATGAGCTTTAAGAGTGGTATTGTAGGATAGTTTCTATGGGATGCTGATTCTTAGAAGCTTAATCATGCAGGGTTTTTATTAGGGAGTGCTCTATGGATCAACACCTATGGAGGAAGGGAAGGAAGAGAGATTTGACATAAGGAAAGGTTGATCCGCCATGTAGTCTCAACAATGTCTTCAGCTGGCCCCACGGGAAGCTCTGAAGATGATACAGCCCTTCAGAGTTGTCCTAAATTGGGACAAGATATCGGGCCTCCATAACCACAGTATAAAACAAATCATTAGATGCAGTTTATTTCCAAAAAGGGGGCAAGAATTTGGGCAGGAATAAATCATTCTGTCCTAAAGAAAAACTGAAGCAAAAAACAGTGCCTTCACAAGTGGTATGGACCAAGAGTGCTATGGGGCTTAGTTGAAGGGAATGAACTAACCTGTGATGTGGGTAGAAAGTATAAGTTGGGTATAAGGTTACTGAACCAGAATTTGAACTTAACCTTGGGCTATGATGAGGATTATTCCAAGTAAAAAGCTAGGGAATCACATTACAAGCAGAAGGAACATGTATGAAGTAATGGGGTCAAAAGAGCAATGCATAATCTGAGGAAGGCCAAAGTTTAACCTAAATGGAGCTTAGAATAAATGTTAGAGAAGGAGAATAAAGAGCTAAAGAGGGAACTTGAGAAATACTTTTAAAATAAATTAGAAGAAGAAACATACAATTTCTCCTATAGAGAAATCTAGATCTAACAAGGGCTGTTACAGAAAGAATAATAGGATTTTATTTAAAGATAAAAAATCCCGGAGTTCCCGCCGTGGTGCAGGGGAAACAAATCTGACTAGGAACCATGAGGTTGTGGGTTTAATCCCTGGCCTTGCTCAGTGGGTTAAGGATCCGGCATTGCCGTGAGCTGTGGTGTTGGCTGCAGGTGCGGCTCAGATCTAGAGTTGCTATGGCTGTGGCATAGGCCAGAGGAAACAGCTTCAATTCGACCTCCATACGCTGCAGGTGCTGCCCTAAAAGGACAAAAGAAAAAAAAAGATATAAATCTGCAAGTATTGAGGATGGGTGATTGAAACAGAGGGCAACAAAGCAGGACAATGCACTTATAATAACTTGAACACTAAATTGTGATAATGAGTCAAAATTGTTTTCTCTTCAGAGAGGAAAAAGTGTCTGAGGTAAATGATAAAGCATAGATTCCATGAAATTTTCAAGAAATCAATTTACATTCTTCTATCTACATACACCTCATTCGTTACTACCCAGGCAGCAGGGGCCCTCCCTAGTTTTAGTACAAACATGAAATAATAACTGTTAGTGTTGAAGAATTCAAGTAGAAGTTTTGAACATAAATATGCTTTCTAATTTAGACCAGAAAAGTAATTGTGAATGGCAACCAGGTGAACATGGAAGGCAACCAGCGATGATCAACCAACCCTATTAAATGGCAACTCATGGCATGAATCCAATGTCTCATTTAGTGATATGTAAAAAGTTAACAAAACCCCACAGCATCAGACATGAGAATATTCTAAATTAGAGCTTAATACTTGCAAAGCAGAAAAATATTTGCTTTTAAGTATGCTGCATAATGAATTATTTTGTGACTATAATAAAATCCAAAAAAGGCTTTAAAACAGATAAAATATGAGTTTGACAAGAAGAGTTTGATGACAGAGAGAAATTTATTGATTGATTCAATAAATATTTATTGAGCAGTCTTAGGTTGGCAGAGGCAGATGCTGAAATGAGGATTCCTAGGCAACTGAGTTTTAAAAGAAGAGCTCCCAGAAAAGACAAATGAGCAAGTGGTGGAAGCCAAAGATGGAAAGGGGAAAAATTTAAGCAAATTCTAAGCTTCTGCCTGAAGCGTTAATTTGCACTTCCATTATTCTCACAGTCTTTGGCTGACATCCATCCAGAGTGGCTATGTAAACTCCCAGGCTGTTCCAGCCTTCTGTGTGCTGCAAAGCAGTTCCAGTAGCCAAAGAGTTCAGACATTATGCAGGTGTTAGAATCAAAGCAAAGAGTAACTAAGGGAATAGGGACACAGAAATAGTAAAAGGGATTCTAGGGGATCTAAGCACTTACTGTGATGGGTACTATGACTACAAGGGCAAACAAGGCAGACAGGATCCCTTACATTCTAAACATGCTAAACATGTTAGAACTTGCATTCTAAACATGAAAACTATAAGCAAAGAAACAAAAACTATAAACAAGATAACGGTGGTTTATATTAAGTATGATAAAGAGAATTAATATGTAAAAGAAAGAATGGGGCAAGGGCATCCGATATTACGGAGTCAATAAAGGCCTCTCAGACATAGGAATATTTGTTCAAATATATTAAGCTTTAGTCTTAAGGAAAAGAAAACAGATAACAAGAAAATATTGCAAAAATAGAAACAAAATCTATATTAAAATCATAAAAAACAGCCATAGAAAACATAGGTTCTAAGTCCACCATAGCAAGATCTCCTAGACAGTGACTTAAAGCTGAGGAGTTTTAATGGCTACATATGTGGGAGCAGGAAATAAACTAAGCTTGGAATCAAAGAAAGATGGGATTCAGATCAAAGATCCCCCATATAAGGTACAGTTCCTTAAGGGGCACACCTTTGGTTGAACTGGTAAAAAAAACAGTAGCAATGCCTGTCTGTCTTAGTCACAACTGTGCATAGAGTAGGAGGGCCGAACAAAATCTCCAAATGCTTAACTACTTGTCTGTATTCAAGTGAATCTGGGGGTCTAAATTCAGACTATGTGTATGGCCCAAAAAGTCTAAGATGAAAAATTAGACTATATAATCCTAGGATGATAATGTCTCTGGATTCTAGCAGAAGCAAATACAAATTCTCATTGGAATAATGTACCATGAAGATGGGCACCAAATTTCAAAAAAACATGAGCTCACAATCAAAAGGAAATATATGAGTATGACAAATAAACCATGAGGAAGAACTAAGAAACAGTGAAGTGCAAAATAAGCAGACCCACTAAGTTTGGAGATATCAGATATAGAATATAATGCAAATTTGCTTATTGTGTTTATAGGACTGAAAGATTAACTTAAAAAAAGAAATATACAATGGAATACTACTCAGCCATAAAAAGATCAAAAGAATGCCATTTGCAGCAACATGGATGGAACTAGAGACTCTCATCTTAAGTAAGTCAGAAAGAGAAAGACAAATACCGTATGGTATCACTTATATCTGGAATCTAATATACAGCAAAAAGGAACCTTTCCACAGAAAAGAAAATTATGGACTTGGACAGTAGATTTGTGGTTGCCAAGGGGGAGAGGGAAGGAGTAGGGTGGATGGGGAACTTGGGGTTAATAGATGCAAACTATTTCCTTTGGAATGGATTAGCAATGAGATCCTGCTGTGTAGCACTGGGAACTGTCTAGTCACTTATGATGGAGCATGATAACGTAAGAAAAAAGAATATATACTTATATGTGTAACTGGGTCACCATTCTGTACAGTAGAAAATTGACCTAACAGTGTAAACCAGCTACAATGAAAAAACAATAAAAGTCAAAGTATTAAAAAAGTCACAAGTATTTCTGATGTTGTCCAGTTTGATAAACAAGGCTTAGTTTCTTCACAAATATATTTTCAATGATTGGGCAAAAACATTGTTGATATACGAGTAAATCCCATATTGTTTGTTGATTTTAGGAAACATTCTAACCCCTCTAACTCTCCTCTGTATGATGGGGGCATAAAGTCTGGAAACTACAGTCTCCAGACTCCACTGCCAACAGAGATTCATCTACACCCTGTCAGTGAAAGGTACCTACAGGAGATTTTGATGGCACAAGACAAGGAGAGTATTATTTTTTCTGGTAACTGTTTCTAGGCACATGGGCATCCAAAGATGGTAGATTTCCTGAAACCTACTCTTCTAACTTTTGTTCCACCAGGATTAAGTGACTCTGGGGGCCCCTAATTCCTAACATTAAACCTTTTCCTCCTGGAAATACCTAGAGTGGCTACTGTTTTCCAGAACAAGGTTTAGCCAGTGATCTATGAGGCATAGTTAAGGACAGGAAGTAAGGATAAATAACAGATTCCACGAGAGCTTTTAAAAGGAGTCCTGGCAACAGTGATTTATAGCCTGAGCTGAATTTTGACAAGTGGATTAAATATGGAGATTCAGAAACATGGGATCAATGATGGAACAGCTGAGCAAACTCTGATGAACATTCTCCTTGATGCCAAGACAAAATAGGGATGAATAGACAAATTCTGCAATATAATTAGTGGAATTTTTCAACTTATAAAAATGTATCATCATAAATATTGTAAAACCTGGACAAGATGTCAGACCCCCATTGAATTCATGTGATCACAAACAAGATGATAAATTAGGGAAATGTCAAGTTTAAGAGACTAAATCACCGCCAAAATAGGCTTATTCCTATAATGAAAGACTCTGACGGTCGTATTAACTGATGACTCCCTTGTGATTACTTCATTTCAAAGATTCAATTATTTGTGTCTTTCAGATTTCAGGAAATGTGGACTATTTTTGGATGCTGCAAATGTTGCTGAACATGGAACCTGAGATCTTAGGAAATATACTCAAATTTTCCTTAATATACTCACTCACGGAAACAAATCAACTCCATAATATTCAGGCCTTTGGATATTAGAGTTTTATTTTTTTCAGAGAAACAGTAAAACACTTTAAGCTTTCAGAGTATTCAGTTAAAAAGGACACAGGAAACCACTTAGAAATAGAGTAATTTTAACATCTAGGTAGGCTCTAACCCATTTTAATTTAGTTTCCATCCAACATGATACCAAATGTACTAAAATGTACTCATATCCCAGAGTCCATATAAATGTTTTTCTATACATTTATAGGATTTCTGTAATTTAGGTTTTGAAATTATTTGTCTTTACATTATTTATAATCAGACATGACATCTCAGCAATCATGCTGCACACTCAAGAACTCAAGCAAAATGAGTTTTTCTTTTTATGTTTTAGAACCAATAATTCTTTTTTTCATATCTCAGTTTCATAAGCCCTTGAGAAACTGTGCTTTGTATTAAACATGAGACCATCAATAAACAATTTGTAGCCTGTGCTCAGAGTATGAATTCACAGGGTCATCTAACTGTGGACAAGTTTTCTTCTCCCCAAAACAAGATACTAGAAAGGCATGAGGAGAAAAACCTTGATTTATCTGTCCACCCCGCTTTGAATTTAGACCCGAGTCTACCTAGATTCTGGTATTAGCAAGGAATAAATACCTCCACTCTGACATCCCCTAAGTCAGAAGTACCCTCTCTCCTACCTGACTACTCAACCTGACAACCAGGAAGCTTATGGATACTTCCTATTAGGCTTTAGAGATTCACTGAGCCCTGTTTGGCTATTAAGGAGTTAGAGTAGGCATCAACAAGGGTCTGGAGTTCACAACATTGTCACTACTCAGATGAAAGTGCCTACTTAAGCTGACAGCCCTCCTGGCTAACACCACTGGCCTTTTCTTCTATTTCAATACTTTTCATAGAGAGAAGGTGTTTTGAAAACTGTCTTCCAAGATGGGACAAACTGGTCTTCTCTACTAGTAATCATGACTGTTACAGGATTAATGCCATGGTGGAGGTGTATTTCAATATGAAATGTTATTCTTCTCCATCAATTTATTCATCTTTCTAGCACAACAGGGGCTAATAGTATTTCTTTTCCTTAACGAGAGAGAACTAACTTTTATCAAAAGTTTCCACCAATTTCACTGACAAACATAGATGCAAAAATCTTCAACAAAATACTAGCAAACCAAATCCAACAATACATTAAAAGGATTGTACATCATGATCTAGTGGGATTTATCCCAGGGATGCAAGCATTCTTCAATATCCACAAATCCATAGAGAATCTCATACTGAGTGAAATGAGCCAGAAAGACAAAGACAAATACCATATGATATCACTTATAACTGGAATCTAATATCCAGCACAAATGAACATCTCCTCAGAAAAGAAAATCATGGACTTGGAGAAGAGACTTGTGGCTGCCTGATGGGAGGGGGAGGGAGTGGGAGGGATCGGGAGCTTGGGCTTATCAGACACAACCTAGAACAGATTTACAAGGAGATCCCGCTGAATAGCATTGAGAACTATGTCTAGATACTCATGTTGCAACAGAAGAAAGGGTGGGGAAAAAACTGTAATTGTAATGTATACATGTAAGGATAACCTGACCCCCTTGCTATACAGTGGGAAAATAAAAAAAAAATCCACAAATCCATCAGTGTGATACACCACATTAACAAACTGAAGAATAAAAACCACATGATCCTCTCAATAGATGCAGAAAAAGCCTTTGACAAAATCCAACACCAATTTTGGATAAAAATCCTTCAGAAAGTGGGCATAGAGGCAACCTACCTCAACATAATAAAAGCTGAATATGACAAACCCAGAGCTAACATCCTTCTCATTGGTGAAAAGCTGAAAGAATTCCCGCTGAGATCAGGAAAAAGACAAGGATGTATGCTCTCACCACTACTATTCAACGTAGTTTTAGAAGTCCTAGGCATGGCAATCAGAAAAGAAAAATAAAATAAAAGGAATATAAATTCGAAAGGAAGAAGTAAAACTATCCCTATTTGTAGGTGACATGATACTATACCTAGAGAATCCTAAAGACACTACCAGAAAACTGTTAGAGCTCATCCACGAATTTGGCAAAGTTGCAGGATACAAAATTAATGCACAGAAATCAACAGCATTTCTATCCACTAACAATGAAAGAGCAGAAGGAAGAAATTAGGGAAGCAATCCCGTTTACCATTGCATCCAAAATAATAAAATATCTAGGAGTAAACCTACCTAAAGAGACAAAAGACCTGTACTCTGAAAACTATAAGACACTACGAAAGAAATCAAAGATGACACAACAAAAGAAATCAAAGATGACACAAATAGATGGAAAGACATACCAGGCTCTTGGATTAGAAGAGTCAACATTATCAAAATGATTATACTACCCAAGGCAATCTACAAATTCAATGTAATCCCTATCAAATTACCAAGGACCGTTTTCACAGAACTAGAACAAAATATTTTAAAGTTTGTTTGGAAGCACAAAAGACCCAGAATTGTCAAAGACATCCTGAGAAAGAAAAATGGAGCTGGAGGAATCAGGCTCCCAGACTTTAGACTATACTACAAAGCAACAGTCATCAAAACCATATGGTACTGGCACAAAGACAGAAATATAGATCAGTGGAACGGAACAGAAAGCCCAGAATTCAACCCATGCCCCTACAGCCAACTAATCTATGACAAAGGAGGCAAGAATATACAATGTAGAAAAGACAGCCCCTTCAATAAGTGGCACTGGTAAAACTGGACAGCCACTTGGAAAAGAATGAAATTAGAACACTTTCTAAATACCAAACACAAAAATAAACTCAAAATGGATCAAAGACCTAAATGTAAGACCAGACACTCTAAAACTCTTAGAGGAAAACATAGGCCAAACACTCTCTTATATAAACCACAGCAGTATCTTCTCAGATCCACCTCCTAGATTAATGACAATAAAAACAAAAATAAACAAAAGTGACTCAATTAAATTTAAAAGTTTCTGCACAGCAAAGGAAATCCTAAACAAAATGAAAAGACAACCCACAGAATGGGAGAAAATATTTGCAAATCAATCGATTGAAAAGAGATTAATCTCCAAAATTTATAAACACCTCCTACAGCTCAATATCAAAAAAAAAAAAAAAATCAAAAATGGGCAGAAGATCTAAACAGACAATGGTCCAAAGAAGATATACAGATGACCAAAAAAACCATGAAAAGATGTTCTATATCACTCATTATTAGAGAAATGAAAATCAAAACCACTATGAGGTACCACCTTACACCAACCAGATGGCCATCACCAAAAAGTCTACAAACAATAAATGCTGGGGAGGGTGTAGAGAAAAGGGAACCCTACTAAACTGTTGGTAGGAATGTAATTTGATGCAACCACTGTGGAAAACAATATGGAGATTCCTGAGAAAACTAAAAATAGAACTACCATTTGATCCAGCAATCCCTCCTGAGCATCTACCCAGAGAAAATCATGACTAGAAAAGATACATGTAGTCCAATGTTCATTGCAGCACTATATAGAATAGTCAAAACTTGGAAACAACCTAAATGTCCATCAACAGAGGAATGGATCATGAAGATGTGGAATATTACTCAGCCATTAAAATGAAAGAAATAACAGCATTTGCAGTAACATGGATGGACCTAGAAATTATCATGCTAAATGAAGTCAGTCAGTGATATGCCAACATCAAATGCTGTCACTTACATGTGGAGTCTAAAAAAAGGACAAAATGAACTTCTTTGCAGAGCACATACTGACTCACGAACTTTGAAAAACTTGTGGTTTCCCAGAGTTCCTGTCATGGCACAGCGGAAATGAATCCGACAAGGAACCATGAGGTTCAGTTTCAATCCCTGGCCTTGCTCAGTGGGTCAGGGATCTGGCATTACCATGAGCTGTGGTAAAGGTTGAAGATGTGGCTTGGATCCTGTATTGCTGTGGCTGTGGTGTAGGCCAGAAGTTGTAGCTCCAATGAGACCCCTAGCCTGGGAACCTCCATGTGCCGTGGGTGGGGCCCTAAAAAAACAACCAAAAAAAGTTTTTCATAACCTCCTAATTCTTGTAATAAAAAATTTTAGAGGTCCACTCTTCCTCTAAGTCTTCAAGAAGACACTGTCTTTCACTCATTTTGGCAGTGTGTTTTCCATAAGTGCTGCATGTTTTATTTATTTTGCCCATTCATTTAGGTACTTGCTATCTGGAGGCTCTGTGGGTTTTTTTTTTTTTTTGTATGAACTGTTTACTTTGGTGTTAGTCAGACTGTTATTTTATGTCTACAGAGGGAACCACAAGTTGGAATATCAATAGTCCATCTTGTGGTTTTCTAGTGCTGTGGTGTTTACTGAAGCAAAATCTCTATTTCTCCCCATTGTTGTCAGTCTCTTGTATCTTTAAGGAGAAAAAATGAAGTGTACTAATACATTAATAATATTTATAAATTATAATTTTAATATATACTGCCACCATGGATCCTCTATTTCAGACCTAGCTTTGCCTATGCAGTCTATATTTCTAAGGATGTGTTAGATTCTGCTATCTCCCCATCTGCTATTCAATGATTTTCTTGAAGTTGTAGAATTACAAAGAAATGTAGGAAGGTATGAATAGCAATGAGGAGCAGTGAAAGACATCAATCATACTAACCTATAAAAGTAGCAGCCTTCCCTCTGTAGAACACCACCCCCATTTCTCATCATATTAGCCTTGAGCTTCTGGGCAGCAAATGAGTAGGAGGGGAGATTCAGATTGTACCAAGAGTCAAGCAGTTTTTCTGTCCCTCTGTACTTGCTGACTTGGACCTTATCTACCTTTCTAACAGCACATTCTACCACCATTCCTGCTCAAATGTCCCATGGCCCAACTACCTGGAATTAAATGTCCTTCCTTGAATATTCTATTTCCTGCTATATAAGCTCCTTCAAAACTTCTGTCTTGTTTACCACTGTATCTCCAGCACCATAATGTGCCTGGTATATAGCAATAGCTCCACAAATATTCATTAAAGAAACAAATGAATGTCCCTATGTCTCTTGTATATTCTTCTTTCAATCCCTGTTTTCTCACTTTTCTATCAGATAGGAGCCTTGTCTTTCTTAATATTAGCTTATGTCATCTCCTGTGAAGAACATACTGAAAGTCCCTAATAACGTTATGTGTTTTCCCATCTATCACAATGCATATCTTAGTATTATAATTTCCCTAGGTGTTTTCTCATCTATTATAATGCCTATCTTAATATTGTAATATCTCATTTGCAAATCTAATTTCCCACTAAGCTATCAACTTCAGGGCAGTAACCATATTCTTTTCATGTTTATAAACCCAAGCATGATGATACCTAGTAAGTGTTTGAAAATTATTGTTGGATAAAAAGTCTTCTAACCCCAAATGTAGTAGTATTATTATTTATAATAATAAAAAATAATAAATGTTTAGTGTAGCATAGTGGTTAAGAGCCAATCAGCCAGACTGAATCTTAGCCCTAACCTTTTAAGTGCTATCCTTAGCTATCTTATTTACTCTCTGTGTTCTTCAGTTTCTCACCTATAACATGGAAGTAATAGCAATACCAGCCTGATAGGTTTAAATTACATAATATATGAGAAGTGATTAGAATAGTGCCAGATATGTATAAAACCTTCAGTATCTGTGAACAATACTGTTATACCCTTACAATGTAACAGACCTAATACAAGGCACTTTATAATTTATTTCTCACTACAATGTTAAGAGGCATTTTTTAAAGATCAGAAAACTGAGGCAAAGAGATATTAATCAATTTGATTAATACCGAGAGTATTTTTATGAAAGTATAACTTATAGTATTATTATTAGTGTCAGATGTACAACACAGAATATTAAGTGTTAAAGTCTGCCTAACTCTTAATTTGATAACACACAAATTTCTATAAGAGTTTGAAGATGTGATAATTGTGTTGGAGCTTATAGACTATGAAAACCTATGCCCTTGTGTCATGTCTATTGTACTTATCACACAGGAAACATATCATCATATTAAAGAGCTGACTGGGGGGTTACAGTCAGACTAACCTGGTTCCAATCCTAGCTTTAACATTTTACTAGCTAGTGATCCTGGAAAATTGCTTAACCTCTCTAAACCTTGGGTTCTCTCTGTATAATGAGCATAATAATATCAACCTCAGAGGGTTATTTATTCTGAGAATGAAATGAGATCAAATATGTGTAAAATGATTAGTAAAATGGCTACCACATTCAAAGCTCAATAAAAGTAAGCTGTCATCCACCAGTGGTTGTCAAGTTTATTTTATTAGTTTCTATTTTGCACTGTAACTTTTTTTTATCTTACTCAGGAATTCTAGGGGTTTACTCTATTTTCCAGACTATTCCTCCAAACATGTTGCCTACAAGAGACTCACCTTAGGGCAAAGGACACATATAAATTGAAAGTGAGAGGATGGAAAAAGGTATTTCACACAAATGAAAAAGATAGGAAAGCAGGAGTTCCAATACTTATATCAGACAAAACAGACTTTAAAATAAATGCCATAAAGACAAAGAAGGACACTGTTTAATGATAAAAGTATCCATTCAAGAAGAGGATATTATAATTGTCAATATATATGCCCCTAATATAGAAGCACACAAATACATACAACAAATACTAACAGGCATAAAAGAGAAATTGATGGGACTACAATAAGAGCAGGAGACTTTAACACCCCACTCACATCAATGGACAGATCCTCTAGATAGAAAATCAGTAAGGCAACAGAGATCCTAAATGACAAAATAGAAAAGTTAGAATTAATATATTCTGGACATCACATCCAAAAAAGTCAGAATATACATTCTTTTCAAGTGCCTATGGAACATCTTCAAGGGTTGACAACATATTGCGGCAAAAAACTAACCTCAACAAACTTAAGATTATAAAATTATTTTGGGAATTCCTGTTGTGGCTCAGTGGATATGAATCTATCATCAGTGAGGATGCAGGTTCAATTCCCAGCCTCGCTCAGTGGGTTAAGGTTCCGGCATTGCCATGAGCTGTGGTGTAGGTCACAGATATGACTTGGATCTGGCATTACTGTGGCTGTGGTGTAGCCAGCAACTACAGCTCCAATTCGACCCCTAGCCTGGGAACCTTCATATACCATGAGGGCAGCCCTAAAAAGCAAAAAAAAAAAAAAAAAAAATCAACCATCTTCTCTGACTATAATGGCATGCAACTGGAAATCAACCACAGGAAAAGAAATGAGAAAAAAACTGACTACTTGGACACTGAACAAAATGCTACTGAAAAAACAATGGGTCAATGAGGAAATCAAAGGAGTAATTAAAAAATACCTCAAGACAAATGATAATGAAAACACAACCATTCAAAATCTATGGGATGTTGCAAAAGCATTTCTTAGAGGGAAATTCATAGTGATACAGGCCTTCCTCAGAAAAAAAGAAAAATCTCAAATCAACAACTTAACCTACCACCTAAAGAATTAGAAAAAGAAGAACAAAACCTCAAGTCAGCAGAAGGAAGGAAATCATAAAGATCAGAGAGGAAAGCAATAAAATAGAGGTTCAAAAAAACAATATAAAAAAATAAAACCAAGAGCTGGTTCTCTGAAAGTAAACAAAATTGACAAACCTCTGGCCAGATTCACCAAGAATAAGAAAGAACCCAAATAAACAAAATAAGAAATGAAAAAGGAGAGGGAGTTCCCATTGTAGTTCACTGGAAATGACTCCAACTAGTATCTATGAGGATGGGGGTACAAACCCTGGCCTTGCTCAGTGGGTCAGGATCCAGCGTTGCCATGAGCTATGATGTAGGTCACATACACAGCTCAGATTACATATTGCTGTGGCTGTGGAATAGGCCAGCAGCTGCAGATCTGATGTGATCCCTAGCCTGGGAAATTCCATACTGGGTGTGGCCCTAAAAAGCCAAAAAAAAAAAAAAAAAGAAAAGAAAAGAAGGAAATCTCAATGGATCTGCAGAAATACCAAAAAAAAAAAAAAAAAAAAAACCCATAGGCGAATACTATGAACAATTATATGCCAACAAATTTGAAACATGGAAGAAATGGACAACTTTCTAGAGACATACAGCCCACTATAACTGAATCAAGAAGAAATAGAGCAATTGAACAAACCAATCACCAGAAATGAAATTGAATATGTAATAAAAACACTCCCTACAAACAAAAGTCCAGGACCATATGGATTTACAGGTGAATTTTACCAAACATACAAAGAAGAACTTACACCCATTCTTCTTAAATATTTCCAAAAGGTTGAAGGAATAATACCAAAGATATTCTATGTAGCCACCATCTTCCTAATACTAAAACCAGATGAAGATACTACCAAAAAAGTAAATTATAGGCCAATATCATTGATGAATTTAGATGCAAAAATTCTCAACAAAATTTTAGCCACCTAAATCCAACAACATATAAAAAAAAATCATACATCATGATCAACTGAGTTTCATCCCAAGTCCACAAGTATGATTCAACATACGTAAATCAATCAATATTATACACCACATTAACAAAGGAAAAGTCAAAAATTATACCATCATCTCAATAGATGCAGAAGAACATTTGACAAAGTCCAACATCCATTCATGATAAAAACTCTTACCAAAGTGGGTATAGAGGAAACATACCTTAACATAATAAAAGCTATTTATGACAAACCCACAGCCAATATAATACTCAATATAATACTCAACAGCTGAAAACCTTCCTGCTAAAATCTGGAACAAGACAAGGATGCCCACTCTCACCAATTTTATTCAACATAATATTGGAAGTACTATCCACAGCAATCAAATAAAAGAAATAAAAGGAATCCAGATTGGAAGAGAAGAGGTAAAATTGTTACTATATGCAGATGACATGATACTATATACAAAAAACCCTGAGGACTCTACAAAAAACTGCTCAAACTGATCAATAAATTCAGCAAAGTAGCAGGATACAAGATTAACATTCAGAAATCAATTGCATTTCATTATACTAACAATGAAATATTATAAACTGAATATAAAAACACAATACCTTTTATTTATTTTATTTATTTTTTTAATTGTTATTTCCCCAATACAATTTTTTTTCTACTGTACAGCATGGTGACCCAGTTACACATATATGTATACATTCTTTTTTCTATTATCATGCTCCATCATAAGTGACTAGACATAGTTCCCAGTGCTACACAACAGGATTTCACTGCTAATCCATTCCAAAGGAAATAGTTTGCATCTATTAACCCCAAGATCCCCATCCACCTCACTCCCTCCCCCTCCCACTTAGCAACCACAAATCTTTTCTCCAAGTCCATAATTTTCTTTTCTGTGGAAAGGTTCCTTTGTGCCGTATATTAGATTCCAGATATAAATGATATCATAGGGTATTTGTCTTTCTCTTTCTGACTCACTTCACTCAGGATGAGAGTCTCTAGTTTCATCCATGTTGCTGCAAATGGCATTACTGTGTTCTTTTTTATGGCTGAGTAGTATACTATAGTAGTATCTTTTGTCCTAAGGTGAGTTTCTTGTAGGCAGCATATTGAAGGTTTTTGCCTTTTTATCCACTCAGCCACTCTGTGTCTTTTGATTGGGGCATTCAGTCCATTGACATTTAAGGTGATAATTGATAGATGATTATTTATTGCCATTTGAACCTCGTGTTCCAGTTGATTCTATGGTTCTCCATTCTTCCTTTCTTTTTTTTTTTTTGGTTGGATGGTCTCCTGTTATTATCTGCTTGAGTGTATTTTTTTTTCATTTTTTGCAAATGCAATATTTGGTTTTGGCTTGTGGTTGCCCTGTTTTTTAAGTATGCTAACCCCTTCCCATAATTGTGTGTTTTAGCCTGATGGTCCTGTAAGTTCAAACACTTCATTACTATATTAAAATTAAGAAGAGAAACATACAAACAAACAAATAAAAAGGGTTATTTACTTCCTAACATCCCTTGCCCACATTTTATGGTTTTGATGACTCTTTTTTATTTTTTTCTTTTTAATTTTATTTTGTTTGAAGCATGCTCATGATTAAATCTGTATGCTGGCTTATTTGAGTGACTGCTCTCTGATTGCGGTTTCCTCAGTCCTAGTTCTTCCTCTTCTACTTCTTTTTTTTTCTTTTCTTTTTTCTTCCCTTTCCTTCCTTTCTTTTTGGTTTAGAGAAGCCCTTTCAATATTTCTTTTAGCCTGCGTTTTGTGTTGCTGTATTCTTTAAGTTTTTGTTTGTTGGAAAAAATTTTTATTTCCCCTTCTATTTTAAATGATATTCTTGCTGGATAGAGTATTCTAGGTTGCATATTTTTTCCTTTGAGCACTTTAAATATCTCTTGCCATTCCCTCCTGGCCTGTAGTGTTTCTGTAGAGAGATCAGCTGATATTCTTATGGGGGTTCTCTTGTAGGTAACATTCTGTTTTTCTCTTGCTGCCTTTAGGATCCTCTCTTTATCACTAACTTTTGCCATTTCTATTATGATGTGTCTTGGTGTGGGTCTATTTGGGTTCAGTTTGTTTGGGGCCCTCTGTGCTTCTTGTATCTTGAACCCAGTATCCTTTAGATTTGGGAAGTTTCCATCGATAATTTCTTCAAATATATTTTCCATCCCCTTATCTTTTTCTACTCCTTCTGGAATTCCTATTACGCATAGATTGGCCTGCTTTATATTATCCCATAGGTCTCTTATATTGCTTTCCAGTTTTTTGATTCGGTTTTCTGTCTGTTGACCGGATTGAGTGATTTCCATTACTCTATCTTCCATATCACTGATTCGTTCTTCTGCATTATTCATTCTGGTTTTTACTGCCCTTAGTTCACTTTGCATCTCTGTAAATGAATGTTCTAGTTTTTCTTGGCTCCTCCTTATATTTTCTAGTTCCTTTCTGAGGGTATCTGCATTACTGTTCATATCTTCTCTTAATTCCTTCAGTATTTTCACTATTTCTCTTTTGAACTCCAGGTCTGTCAGACTGCTGAGATCTGTTTCATTGCTGACTGTTTTAGGTGAGTTCTCCTGTTGGTTTGACTGGGGGTGGTTTCTCAGCTTCTTCATCTTGCTCGTTGTTTTCTTTCTCCTGGGGGAGTTGTACTCTTCGTGATCGGGCAGTGTTTGCCTTGTCACTGCCGTGGAATATTTCCTGAGGGCTGGCGTTGTTGGTCAATCTTTTTTGAGGCAGTGTGGCTTTTCTGGAGTGTTGATGGGGCTACCAGTGTTTCTTTGAAGCAAAGGAGGACTTCCTGAGGGGAGACAGGACTGGGAGGTCCACACCACGATGGTAGCAGATTTCACTTGGTCATGCAGAGCCTGATCTGGTATTTTTAGGCTATGGGGTTCTTGCAGGGGGTTGGCGGTGTTGGGCAGCTGTTCCTCAGGAGTGCAGCACCCCCTGGGGGCTGGAGCAGATATCTGGGTCTCTGAGAACCTAAGAGGCTCTTCCCTAGGGCAGCCCAACTCAGAAGGACGGCCTGCGAATGTAGGCGGATCTTCTCACAGTCTGGCCAAGCTTGTTGCAGCTTTTCTGGGCTGCAGGGGGCCCTCCAGGGGGCTGGTGGTGCTGAGCAGCTATTCCGCGGGAGTGGGGCATCCCCTGGGGGCTTGGGCGGGTAGCAGGACTGTTGGAAACCCAGGAGGCTCCTCCCCGGGGCAGCCTGACTCAGAAAAACCATCCGAGAATTAGGCACATCTATTCACAGCCTGGCTAGGCTTGTTCTAGCTGTTCTGGGCTGCAGGCCTTTTCTTGGGGGCTGGTGGTGTTTGGTGCTGCTCTGTGGAAGTGTAGCCCCTCCAAAGGGCAAGCAGGCCTGTGCAGGGACAGCCCCTGCGGTAGTAGGCTTCAGGCAATTGTTGAGGCCAGCCCTCCTGGATGGCAGGCAGCCCCAGGTTTGGGGAGAGCATAGGGGGTTGTGGGGGTGGGGGGAGGGGATGCACTGGGAAGCACAGCTTTCAGCTAGCTAGCAGGCCTGTAAGCTTGCTGTGGCATGGGGGGTATTCTATGGGGACCCACCCCTTCTTCTCTCCCCTCCCCAGCATGGGCACAGACCAGGCTCTTCTCCCAGGTTCCCTCTGATGCGGCTTTCCACTTCCCTGCCCCTAGAGTATTGTTCCCTTTCTCTGCGACAGCTTTGTTTTCTAGTCTCCCAGGCAGTCTCTGCCCTGTCAAATGGTTTCTAGACCTCCCAAGCAGTTTCCACTTCGCCCCGCCCCCCCACCCCCAGCCCATTCTCGCGGACTAACCTCTGGAGCCGAGGTCTCGGTGCCCAGCCCCCACCCAGGCATCTCAATTTTTGGTGACTGTGCCCGTAGTTTAGATGGTCCGTTGGGTTCTTGATCGGCTTTTCCGTACTCCAACTTACTGCTACACTCTTCTCTGCATCTGGAGATTCCTCCGGTTCGTTTGATCTTTCCCCCATGTAGGTGCCTTTCCAGGGTGCGGGATCCCTTTCTCCTCCACAGTCCCCTTTCGGGAGCGCCCGTCCCGCTCGGATTCACCTTCCCTTACTCTCCTCTTTTCTCCTGTTCTGCCCAGTAATGTCACGAACTTCTTGCCATTATTGGAGTTTAGGTTCCTCTGCCAGTGATTGGTTGCTGTTCTGTGTGAGTCATTTATTCTGTAGATATGCTTTTTTTGTTGTGTTTGTGGGAGAGTGCGAGCGTGTCCCCCTACTCCCCCGCCATCTTGTCGAGTCTCTGCATGTGTCTTTTTTTAAGGAAAGTTTTGTCCAGATATATACCCAAGAGTGTGATTGTTGGAAACCAATGGGACCTAATCAAACTGACAAGCTTTTGCACAGCAAAGGAAACCAAAAAGAAAACAAAAAGACAACTTACAGAATGGGAGAAAATAGTTTCAAATGATGCAACTGACAAGGGCTTAATCTCTAGAATATACAAGCAACTTATACAACTCAACAGCAAAAAAACCAATCAATCAATGGAAAAATGGGCAAAAGACCTGAATAGACATTTCTCCAAAGAAGATATACAGATGGCCAACAAACACATGAAAAAATGCTCAACATCGCTGATTAGAAGAGAAATGCAAATCAAAACTACCATGAGATACCACCTCACACCAGTCAGAATGGCCATCATTAATAAATCCACAAATAACAAGTGCTGGAGGGGTTGTAGAAAAAAGGGAACCCTCCTGCACTGCTGGTGGGAATGTAAACTGGTACAGCCACTATGGAGAACAGTTTGGAGATACCTTAGAAAACTAAATAGAGAACTTCCATATGACCCTGCAATCCCACTCTTGGGCATCTATCCGGACAAAGCTCTACTTAAAGAGACACATGCACCCGCATGTTCATTGCAGCCCTATTCACAATAGCCAGGACATGGAAACAACCCAAATGTCCATCGACAGATGATTGGATTTGGAAGAAGTGGTATATATACACAATGGAATACTACTCAGCCATAAAAAAGGATGACATCATGCCATTTGCAGCAACATGGATGGAACTAGAGAATCTCATCCTGAGTGAAATGAGCCAGAAAGACAAAGACAAATACCATATGATATCACTTATAACTGGAATCTAATATCCAGCACAAATGAACATCTCCTCAGAAAAGAAAATCATGGACTTGGAGAAGAGACTTGTGGCTGCCTGATGGGAGGGGGAGGGAGTGGGAGGGATCGGGAGCTTGGGCTTATCAGACACAACCTAGAATAGATTTATAAGGAGATCCTGCTGAATAGCATTGAGAACTATGTCTAGATACTCATGTTGCAACAGAAGAAAGGGTGGGGGAAAAACTGTAACTGCAATGTATACATCTAAGGATGACCTGACCCCCTTGCTGTACAGCGGGAAAATAATAAAATAAAATAAAAAAATATATATATACATGCACCCCTATGTTCATCACAGCACTATTTACAATAGCCAAGACATGGAAACAATCTAAATGTAAATCAACAAGATGAATGGATTAAGAAGATGTGGTATGTATACAAAATGGAATACTACTAAGCCGTAAAAAAGAGCAAAATAATGCCATTTGCAGTAACATGGATGGAACTAGAGAGTTTCATACTAAGTGAAGTAAGTCATAAAGACAAATGCCATGTGGTATCACTTATATCTGGAATCTAGTATATGGCACAAACGAATCTATCTAAAGAAAAGGAACAAACTCATGGACATGGAGAACAGACTTATGTTTGCCAAAAGGGAGGAGGAGGGAGTAGGACAGACTGGAAGTTGGGGGTTGGTAGATGCAAACTTTTGCATCTGGACTGGATAAGCAATGAGATCCTACCGCATAGCACAGGGAAATATATCAGTCACTTGTTATGGAAAATGATCAGGATAATGTGAGAAAAATAATGTCTGTACATGTGTAACTGGCTCACTTTGCTGTACAGCAGAAACTGACAGAATATTGTAAATCAACAATAATGAAAAAAAAAATTTTAAAGTAAAAGAACCAACAACAAAAAAAAACCAATCTCTTCACAAAATTCTTGATAATATAACATTAGCTCCTAGAAGCATACAAACTGACCCTAGCATACTACTGCCTTTAGAAATATAAATGAAGCATCTTAGGCAGAGGGAGATTGAAACATACCAATGTAGGGGCTCTCTTAAAAAAAAAAAGAATGCTAAAATGGATGCAAAATGAATATTTTAAATTTTAATTTTATTATTAAAATTATAGTTGATTTATAATGCTGTGCCAATTTCTGTTGTACAGCAAAGTGACACAGTCATATATATATGTATATATACATATACAATGTGTATATATTGTATACAATGTGTGTATGTGTGTGTGTATATATATATATATATATTCCCCTTTGTCTGTTATCTTCCATCATGGTCTATCCCAAGAGACTGTATATACTTCCCTGTGCTATACAGTAGAATCTCACTGCTTATCCATTCTAAATTTAACAGTCAAAATGAACATTAGAAAAGAATAATTATTTTGAATGCCCACAGTCACTCCAACACCCCTAATGTAAGGGAATGTGTATGAAAGGAATTCAGAATGGAAAGAGACAGCATTAGTCAAATGCAGTTCAAATAGGTGACTTTTCTAAAGTTTTTCAAAAACATACCATCATGTGAACACACTAATAGAACCCCTCCCAGAGACTTGGGGGTCACAAAAGTGATGAGCCCTAAAGCTTAATCATCGACAGCCCAAGGGTAAGGCTGTCTTGATTTTGAGTGATCAGGACTAAGCTACTTCAATTACCTAGGCATCAGTAAGGCTACTAAATACTCTGATAAATTCAAAACCCCTGGGGAACCTTGCACCCTTAGAAAAGGCAGGTTGCAAAACTGATATACCTACAGAAACCAGCAGGTCATGGTGAACAAATCAGGCATATCTGCCTGCATCCTGTAGTTAATAGAGGGATCCCTGCCCTTCTTAAAGCAGATACCAGCTGCTTAACTCAGTGAATTTTTTTCATGATCTATTAAGGGCACAGTATTATAAGATAGTCTAGTTTTTCATAAGAATCCTGATATCTGGAATATTATGAAAAATCTGATTTTTATATGCTAGCTTCTAATTCAACAGGAAAAAAATGAAGAGCAAACAAAACTAGAGCTGCCATTTTTTAAACTCTGCCTCAGGTAATACAGAGGATATCACTTGAGTGTATTGTTTATATCCTTCACCCTAACTATCCTCACTCATCTCCAGCATCTGGAGAAATAAAGCATATATTAGTAATTATTAGGTAGTACCATAACTGCTTGTTAGTGGATTTGTCTTTCAATTAGATCTTGTATTCTTGGAAGTCACAGTTCATATACTCTCCTCTTTGTTGTCCTGATGTATGGAATACCTAGAAGATAGCATTGGGCATGTTGAGCTGCACATGGCATCTAATATCACATAAGGAGGCAGTGTAGCACAGAGGTAATTAGTATTGGCTCTGGGAGCAAATTGTCTGGGTTACAATTCCAGCTACTATATTTATTAGCTGAGTCTTTAGAAAAGTTACTTTACTTTACAGTTGCTCAGTTTCTTCATGTAAAGTGGAATTAATTGAGACAGTCATCTCCTAGGACTGATGTTTGGATTAAATCAGCTAAGGCAAATAAAGAATTTAGCATAGAGCCGGGCATAGATGAAGTCCAGTAAATATTAGGCTGTTTATGTATTTGTTTCTAAAATGCAAATACTACTTTTACAATGTGGATCAAACATGAAGAGGCTATTTAAGTGTTTCTAAAATACAGATATTACTCAGGATGCTATTATTATTAATATAGAAGGTTCTCAATAAATATTGAGATCCATGCTTTTCACTTTCTACCTGGTATTAGTTATTTATACCTAACTACTTTTGCAAATGGAATTATGTATTCCCCCTATTTTGTTTTATGTGGAAGTGGTAGAAGTAGCTTTATTTGTATTGAACTGTGGCACCTATAAACTTGACCTGAATGAAGGGTTCAATGGCAATATAAAAATATTTCATTGGGCGTATCTATCTCTCCTCAAATCTCCTGCATGCCTGATTAATGTGGGACATGCTCAAAATCTTCCTCCAAAGATGCTAAATCAAAAAGTGGAGCTATTCTTTATCCTGTGAGAGAAGGTTAGGAATTGGAGAAGAAAAACATTATCTTCTTTTTTATAACACAACTTTCTATCCAACTAGGCTAAGTTTTAATAGCAAGTGCTAATTAATATCCCCTTCCTTAACTCTTAGCAAGCATGATATCTGCTACATGGTAGTTCTTATTAAGTTTTTGATATGAAATAAAGAGAAATACCAAATGGTTTCCAGTTCCTACTAAAGATAAAAGAGCCTCTGAAGGAGAAGAGAAAGAGTTAATATTTATTGAGCCCATACTGGGGGTGAGATCACTTGCTAGATATGTTACAAAAAGTCCTTCTAATCCTTACAAAAATCTTGATTTATTATCTGTTTTCCACAAGGGAAAATGAAACATAGAGAGGTCAAAGGAATTACTCAAGCCTTTGCTGTTAACAATTAAGGAGGTAGTATGCCTCCAAATCTATGCACTTTCCAATGAACTTGGCTATTCTTTCATATTAACACAGCACTGAACAATTCTACTTATCAGTGACTGTGTTTAAAAAAATTATTGAGGGTATCATCAAGTTAATTACAAAAATAATGAGAAGCACTAACTTTTTTCAATTTGCATGGATGGTTAGGAGCACATGCGATCTATGACAAAGTGTAAGAAAGTAAAAGTCATCCTTTCATGTTTAAGTCAGATACAAATGATCTTAGATTATGTCAAAAATGTGTGCTGGAGCTCAATAGCTGGAACATAAAACACAAAAGGACAGTTAAAATGTCTTTTTTAAATTTTTACTTCTTTATATATATATATAGTTTTTTTTCTACTGCACAGCATGGTGACCCAGTTACACATACATGTATACATTCTTTTTTCTCACATTACCTGTTCCATCATAATTGACTAGACAGTTTCCAGTGCTACACGGCAGGATTCCATTGCTAATCCAGCCCGAAGGCAACATTCTGAATCTATTCACCCCAAGCAGTCGCATTTCTGTATACTAACAATGAAATATTAGAAAAGGAATACAGAAATACCTTTTAAAATTGCACCTTAAAAAAATCAAATGCTTGGGAATATACCTGGCCAAGGAGATAAAGGATGTATATGCTGAGAAATATAAAACATTAATCAAGGAAAGTAAAGAAGATGTAAAGAAATGGAAAGATACTCCATGCTCCTGGGTTGGAAAAATTAATATTGTAAAAATGGCCATAATACCCAAAGCAATCTACAGATTCAAGGTAATCCCTATGAAATTACCCATGACGTTTTTCACAGAACTACAACAAAGAATCCAAAAATGTATACGGAACCACAAAAGACCCAGAATTGCCAAAGCAATCCTGAGAAACAAAAACCAAGCAGGAGGCATCTCTCTCCCAGACTTCAGGCAGTATTACAAAGCCACAGTAAACAAGACAGTGTGGTACTGGTACCAAAACAGACAGACAGACCAATGGAACAGAATAGAGAACCTAAAATGTTTTTTTTTTTTTAAATACAAATATGATTATGTCATCCCTCCTACCCTCTAGTGGCTTTCACACTCCTTAATGGAAGTTGTAACTTTCCTCAAAGTTCTCACTTTTGGCTCATCTCTGTATTTCATGTTGCACCTCAAAAATCTCACTCAAAATCTTAAAAATCTCACTCAAGATCTAACTGAAATTCCCTTGGAATTCATGTTCTCTCATATTTTGGCATCTTTCCATAGGTTGTCCTTCTGCTCCCCCACTTCAACTGGTTAACCCAACATATTCCATCAAGTCATCTTGGATCAAATATCATTAGCAAGCAAGACTTCTGGAAGTCCAAAAGACAGGATTGGGCACTCAGATATGTGCTCCCATAAGGATCCCCAGTCTCAGCATAGCCTTTATCTCACTTTGTGATTATTGCTTAATTATCCATTGTCCTTTATTCCTTGTTAATTATCTGTAGGCTTTAGGAAGGTGAGAACCATGTTGACATTGCTCACCAGTAACTCTGCAGCATCTCCTAAAATGCCTGGCCCATGGTATGTATATACTATGTATATGCTGAAATAGTTTTAGGGATGGCTGGATGAAGTAACTAATATGCTGGCTTCACAAGTAAGGAAACTATCATATATATGTGTAATATTAATATACAATTACAGATGCTGATAGTTTTTTTCATCTAGTAAGATGTAAGCTGAAATCTTAATTAAAGATCCTCAGGCCTGGAAAAGGCCTTATAAATCACCAACTTTAACTTTGTTATCCTCCAGAAAAGGAAACCAGGGTTAAAGAATAAAATAACTGAGCCTGGTTACATAGTTCCTTAGACCATCAATAAGTATGAATTCACAGGCTACTTAATAGTTACACAGTAAACATTCCACTGGGCTATGATAGATGAGGAGAGAGTATTCAAGACAAGAACAAAGTCCCTGCCCTTATGGAGAATACAGTCTGGTCGAAGAAGGAAGACTTTTATTCATCAAACAATTAGAGGAAAATGAGAAACTTTGTTATTAACTGCTAAATTAGGCAGAACATACAATAAATGCTATTAGCCACTCAAAGTGAAGGGAGAGATAAACTACCAAATGAGCTCAGATTGATCACTTATTCTTCCTTGTGTTTATGAATGACTGTCCCCCAGGTCATGGCCAGCTCCTTTAGGAAAGGGACATTTTTGTTGCCTCAATACTTCCTCTGCCATGGCTCAGTAATTATCTGTTGACAAAAACTAACTTATACCATCATTTGTAGTTGCTACAGGAACACTTTAGAAATCACAATACCCTTTCCCATTCAATGATGTTAAGAACTTACCAAAATAAATGAATACAGTATAGCATTAATATTGATACAAGTTTTCTTAATCTTCTTTCAAACCACCACCATAGAGATGATTTTATTCTGATTCCCTATGCACAGACACACACACAGATACATAAACTCCTCTTGCAAGTCTATGCATCTTTTAATAGAACACAGTGAATGGCTGCTATTGTCTATTTAACTAATAGCCGTCACCTCAAGTTCTGCAGATTTCTTCTACCCGATCTTTCCATAGGAATACCTCACTATCCTCAGTAAGCTTTAGATAATATCCCTGATCATCTTCCTAATTTCCCAGGGGTCCTTCAGGTGCTCCTATCACTTCCAGAAGCTAGGGCAGGTACCTCACTATCCTCAGTAAGCTTTAGATAATATCCCTGATCATCTTCCTAATTTCCCAGGGGTCCTTCAGGTGCTCCTATCACTTCCAGAAGCTAGGGCAGGTGAGGAGGGACCAGGAAGATAACACTGTATCTTTTTTCTGCATACGTGATTCCTCCATATCCTACAATGTCTCAAAGCCAAAGAAGAAAATGGCTTGATAATCCACTCTCTCTTAAATCCTGTTCTTGCTCATTTCAACCTTTCCTAAACTCCCCAGGTAGAATGAGTCATTTCCTGTGCTGTACATCTACAGCTCTCTATGGAAAAATCTAAAGACATTTCATATAGAACTGAAATGTAATGATTTGTCGAGTTTTTCCTTCACTGATCTATATAACTTCTTGAAAGAGGATCTCTTGAGTTTAAATTTTACTCCACATAGTAGTCCCTGACACATAGTAGTCCCCAAACATGTTTTGCCTGAAAGCAACTCAGGTCAATGGAACTTAATTCTCATTAAATGTGTTTATCTATTTTTTAAGCAAATATCTTAATAGTGGTCCAAGCCAATTGCTTTTCTGACATAGGCAATCTACTTGTGAATGGATCACACTCCTTTTCAGAAAAGTATTTTTAAAAGGGACTATAACATGGGTATTTAAACAAAGATAAAATGAGAGCTCTAAAATTATGAGCCCTAGGCCACCAGTAAATATGGTACAAGTTTATAGAGTGAACCAGATTTTATCAAAACTTTCCCTTGAAAAATATTGGCTTTCTTCCCTGCTGGAAACTCTGTTCAGTGTCCTGGTACCTTGAACGCTGGCTTGACCTGTTTTGAGTTGTTAGTCTGACCCTGAAGTATAACCTATAAAATATTCATAACCTTCTGTAAGGTACATAGATTTTTATTAGTTTTATATAGTATATATACAGCACGTAAGAAAAAATACAATGGCATGATTCAGATGGATTGGTACCTCATGGTGACTGGACCAATAAACCAAGAATGCAATTTAAGGCAGATAAATGTAAAATAATGAGTCTAGAGACAATGAACCAAAACAGAGAATCCATATTAAGTGGTAGCAATACAACGCAATGATCAGGAAAATGATTTAGGGATTCTTGAGTAATAATGCTAGAAGCTAGAAGCTCAGTACTGTTTGCTAGCTGAGCAAAAGGCTTATGTGATGCACAGAATACAAATCAAATTATATGGCTGAATATTGTGAAAATAATAGTGGTCACATAACGAAACCTCTGTGTGTGACTCTATCTCCATTTCACCAGAGGGAAATAAACACAACCAATTTCAAGATGGTTAGTTACAGAGAGCTGTGGCAAATGAATACATTTAAGTCAGATATTAGGAAGAATTTCTTGCCCCTATGGGCCATAAAACATCACAATTATTTAGAACAAAACAAATCTCTCACTTTTATGTGGCATATTCTCACAGTGTTTCATACTAAGCAACCTCATTTGCTCTTCAACATAAAGATATGGGGTGCATTAGAGAGACAGTATTTCCATTTTACAGAAAGTAAAACAGAGATTCAGGCACCAAAGATAGTGGTAAGGATATGATATAACCGCAGAGTTTATGAATATCAATCTAGTGCACTTTCTTTACTGTAAAATCTCTTCAAGGTATCATCAAGGAAAAATTTGGAGCCTAGCTTTCAACAGATTTTTAAAGAATCATATAGGAAGCTATGTTGCCTCTATAAAAGAGATGACTGATTTCTTTCTTAAAAACATCCTCTCACAAGAGATTTTTAATTCAGCATACTCACACACTTTGAGAAGAGTTGAAATTTCCTAACTATAGAGAGAAAGTATAGCAGTCTTATAGCAGTCTATAGATTCCAAAGATGGCCACGACAATATCTCCCATCCCATGTGCCTTTTTGCAGAAGCCATATGGGAAATCTGACCTCCACTTAATTTTGCTGTAAATTTAAAATTGCCCTAAAAGAATAAAGTCCAAATTTTTAAAAAGTGGGTCAATACCTAATCAGTCAACTTTAAACATCTCATACCACAAAAATAGGTGGTGTGATAGTGGTGTTCCCAATAGCCAAAGTGTGAGAGGCACTGAATTCAAAGGACATACTGGAATTTATAACAAATTATTTATCTGTATAATTGTTTTTGTTTTTTTATGATTTTTATTGTTTTCCATTATAGCTGATTTAAAGTTTTCAGTCAATTTTATACTCTACAGTCTGGTGACCCAATTACACATATATGTATACATTTTTTTTTCTCACATTATCATTGGATTAGGAAGACATGGTATACATACACAATGGAATACTACTCAGCCAAAAAAAAGAACAAAATAATGCCATTTGCAGCAACATGGGTGGAACTAGAGACTCTCATACTGAGTGAAGTAAGTCAGAAAGAGAGGAGCTCCTGTCCTTGTGCAGTGGTTAATGAATCTGACTAGGAACCATGAGGTTGTGGGTTCAATCCCTGGCCTTGATCAGTGGGTTAAGGATCCAGCACTGCCGTGAGCTTTGGTGTAGGTTGCAGACGCGGCTCGGATCCTGTGTTGCTGTGACTCTGGTGTAGGCCAGCGGCTACAGCTCTGATTCGACCCCTAGCCTGGGAACCTCCATATGCCGTGGGAGTGGGCCTGGAAAAGGCAAAAAGACAAAAAAAAAGTCAGAAAGAGAAAGACAAACACCATATGTATAATTGTGAAGACTAATTTAAAAATAAAATGTTCTTGTTCATTAAAAAATCGTAATCTATGTCAAAAAATTAATGCATTTTAAAAGTGATTGCTTCTTGGTAGTCAGTCTCTGAGTCATTTGTTTTCTTCCTTCTAGTTTTCTAGCATCATCCAAATGGTCTATAATGAGTACATATTAATATTACAGTGAAAAACTACTATATTAATTTATTCCCATTTAAAAAACATGGTGTTTATGTAGTTCTGTACAGCTATTAATTAATATTAATCCCACAAAAAAAGAATAGTGACTAAAACAGAATATCAAAGTCTTTGAGTGGTGGGCATTTGAACTTTATGGTCTTAAGCATTCCCTCTTCTTTCCTAATAACTTCTAATTTCCTTAAAAATTAACTATAACCTCTTCCCCAGCCAAGGGGAATACTCTTCTCTAGAATCTTACTCTTAAAACAGAGTAACAATGGTGGAAGTCCATTATCCTATTTCTCTAGCCTGAAAATGGTAGAATTTATTCAATGAGCAGAAGAGGCATCCTAATCAGATGCTGTCAGACATGAGGTACTTCCTTCTGTTTCCTGGGCCTTTGAAGTTGTCTTATGTCCTGCTCTATTCCGGGTCTGGCTCTTTCATTAATCCTAACAGTTCTGTAAGTTCCCTTTATCATTTCCCTGAATCCTTTAATTTAATATACACCAAATCACTTTCTGTGATTTACACCAATGAGCCAGGACTGATATATTCATTCTTAGCACAGCGGAAATGAATCCAACTAGGAGCCATGAGGTTGCAGGTACGATCCCTGGCTTTGCTCAGTGGGTTAAGGATCTGGCATTGCCATGATCTATGGTGCCATGAGCTATGGTCAAAGACTCAGCTCAGATCTGATGTTGCTGTGGCTTTGGCATAGGCTGGCAGCTGTAGGTCCAACTGGACCCCTAGCCTTGGAACCTCCATATGCCATGGGTGAAGCCCTAAAAAAAAAAGCAAAAAAAAAAAAAATAATATACACCAAATCACTGTAATTTACAACCAATGAGCCATGACTGATATATTCAGTCTCATCCAAGGAAGACTATTCTTTACAGCTTTTGCTAACTGTAAATGACATACAATAAACTGCACATATTTAAGGTGTACAACTGGACAAATTTTGGTGTATGCATGTATTTATGAAATTTTCACTACAAGGGAAGATATTAAACACATCCATCAACCTCAGGTTTCCTCCTATCTCCTTGTAATTCTTCCATCTTGCCCCTCTACAACCACTAACTCCTAGCACCACTATGTTTTTTCATTAGAGATTTATTTGCACTTTCTAGAATTTTATATAAATAAAATCACACAGTATGTACTTTCTCCTCTGGCTTCTTTCACTCACATAAATATTATGAAACTCATACAAATTGTTGTGTGTATGGCATTATATGAATATACCATAGTGGTATACATTGGATGCTTATATATCCCCCAAATTCTTATGGTGAGTACCTAATGCTCAAGGTGATGGCAAGAGAAGATAGGAACTGTGGGAGGTGATTAGGTCATGAGGGCAGAGCCTTCGTGAATGAGATTAATGCTCTTACAAAAGAGGCCTGAGAGAGCTCTCTAACCCCCTTTACCATGTGAAGAAATACAGCAAGTCTGTGACCCAGAAGAAGGCCCTCACCCGACCATGCCAGCACCCTTCCTGACTCCAAAAAATGGATGCAACTTAAGCTTAAACTACAACTTGGGTTATATATATATACATAAAACAACACATAGAAAAAGACCAAAAGAAAATATGCAAAAAAAAAAATAATAAATGATTACCTGTGGGTGCTAGGATTATAGGCAAGGGCTTTTTTTTTTCCTGCTTCTTTCGATTTTTCTGATTTTCCTGAATGTTTAGAGTGAGTGTGTATTGTTGAGCTCTTCAGAGAATCAAAGGAGGGGGGCAAATGTAGCTGTACTCTTTGGATATACAAATGTTCCAAGAGTGAGCATGTTCTTGTTGTTCCTCTTCTACCATGAGAAAACCAAGTAGAGAATGACCATGTGTTAGCCAGTGCTTACTTATTTCCATAGCTAGCCACCTGTAAAAAGTGCAACAATGGGCAGAACACACTTTTCTCCCAGATAGTTGGATCGTGGGTGTGGGGTTCAGTTTTTCCAGCACATAGCTCAACTTAGATGAAGTTCCAATGAGAGGCAGTAATTCTCATCAAATTTAAAAATTATAGAAGCAAGGAAATTTTCTGAAACCTCAAAGATGTGCATATCATATGTATGCTGCATGCGTATCTCAATAGAGAGGCAACATTCTTCTCTGTAAGTATTCAAAACAGTCGCCTAAGATCAGACTTCAGAAGATGGTGCTCTTAAAGATTATTTATGTTTCACACATGTTTAGCTAAATATTGAACAGAGTAACTCCCTAACGGATCTCAAATAATTTCAACCCAAAGTTTCATGTGGCTAGACAGACATTTGACTTTCTTGGTTTTGCAAGCACAACTTTCCACCTCCCTGGAGAGTGTATGATTTGACTGCCATCCCCCAAAGGGGAGATGGATCGCTGAAATTCAGATTGTTGCTAATGAGGCTAACGTATTCCAAAATGAATATAAAATTTTCTAAGAAAAAATTGTGACCTACCTTTCTGTTGGATGTCACTTGAATTATGAAGGGTAAAATAGTTGTCTGAGTCAAATCAAAATGCATTTTCATTCATTTAGAATCAATATACACAGAATTAGATTCATTGTAACACTTCCACCCTTCCTTCATGTTAAACTCACATGATTGGCCAGTTTATATTTAGTTTATCAGAATTTCAGCTATTTCCAACTATTTAATGAGCATGAAAATCCACAACCCACTTCCAAATAATTTTTTTCACATGAATTATAAATATACAAATGTGATAATATCCCAAGTATTATAGTAAAATGAGGACCACAACTGGTGAGTCAAGAACAGAAAATGGTGTTGAAGAATGGGCATTAAGTCAATCTCAGGGATTAGAACTTACTATATACATGAAGAAAACAGAAAGTAAATATAGTCTAAGAAAATGGGCATAGCTAGATCCATAAGCGGGTAGTTAACAAAAACCATATCAGCATACGGCTTATACTGGAAGCTCCTTCAGACCCTAGTAGTGGGGATATTTGGAGATAAGAAATAAGCATATGAGTATGAACCTAGAGATCTGTTGCTTTGGAGACCAAGTCTGAAACAAACACCACCATAGCCTATGCAGGGACCTAGATCACCAGATATATTACCCCATGGGAAACAATACTCACAGAATGTCACAGGACAATGTTTCATACAAAACTTTTTATATAAATGCAAAAAGTGGTAGCAAGAGTAGAGATACAATTTTTCCGTGCTTCTAACATGTAAGAAAGGACTGAATCCGTGCCTCTAAAAACTAGGTAAGCCCCCTTAGTTTTAGGATAATTCATAGATAAAGGGGAATAATTAAGAAGGAGGTATACTGATAGTGCTAATACTTGTGGACTCTTAGTACCTAGCTGGAAAAATTAATTAGGTATGAATTGATGGATGCTTTGAGTAGGTGTAAAAACCATAGCATTGTGGCAAACATAGGGAGAAATATCAGCACAATGTAATTCAGTACAGCTGCCTCAGCAGAGCCCTAAGGCTCCCAATAAAAATAGTACTATCTCCTTTCTGAGAAAAGGGACCAGCTCTCCTAGCACCTGGTCAAGCCATAATTGGCCAGTCTGCAGTCCCCATGTCACTGACCTCCAAGTTATTCTCAAGTATCACATTTCTCTACAACAAGTTCAACCATGAGCCATGTGGATAAAGCAGGATAATTGTAGAACTGGGTTTAGAGGAAGCCATCTAGCCATGTTGTGCATCCGTGTGCGTTATTGAATAGTGTTGACTAGCAGTGTCAAATGCAGTATCCAAAAGAGCTGTGTTGATGATCATAGGTAACATCGTATCCAGTTAGACTGAACTGACTCTGGTGGTTGGTTAAACCATAAGACAGAAAAAGAATGACATTTCTTTTTTTTTTTTTTTGTCTTTTTGTCTCTTTATATCTTTAGGGCTGCACCAGTGACATATGGAGGTTCCCAGGCTAGGGATCCAATCAGAGCTGTAGCCACCAGCCTATGCCAGAGCCACAGCAATGTGGGATCCGAGGTGCATCTGCCACCTATACCACAGCTCACAACAATGCCAGATCCTTAACCCCCTGAGCAAGGCCAGGGATCAAACCTGCATCCTCATGGATGTTAGTTGGTTTCGTTAACCATTGAACCACAATGGGAACTCCAAGAATGGCATTTCAAACAAAGCTTAAAGATGAATTTAATTTTACTTGCTGAGCACACACAGTGAGATTAGGAAGCAGTGGGAACAGGGACAAGGGAACATACTGGCAGGCATACAGTGCCCAGAGCCCACACCAGGCACATGTGGCACTGAGTTCATGTCAGCAATAATTCCAGACATAAATATATGGTAGGTGTGATGTTAATATAAGCTGTTTGCCTTGGTCAAGACTGAATAGGAAAATAAATAAAGGCTAAATTTGTCAGATGAAGGTATCAGCAACTTCTGCTGAAAAGGACAAGGGAAAGCAGATGTTGGCATCCTCTAATAAAAGTATATCATTTATGTATTCTACTTTTTGTTATTTAAATAGAAATTCTAATATCTGCAAAGTAAAGCTCTGGGTAGATATAGAAATGAATGAGGCATGGTTATTGCACTCAAGAGCTTTAAATTCAGTAGTTTCTCATGTAGCTGAGTCACTAAAAATAAAATGAAATTAGTGTTTTATGAGAGTAGCATGACAAACAGAGCATCAAAGCTGTGAAGAAGCAAAGTGCCCTTATATTCAGAGGTGGGAAAATCAGTAAAGATTCGAGGACGAAAACATTTGAACTAAGTCTTGAAGGATGAATCAAAAGAGAGCGGGGAGAGGAGTTCCCATTGTGGCTGAGTGGAAACTAATCTGACTAGTACCCATGAGTTTTCAGGTTTGATCCCTGGCCTCACTCAGTGGGCTAAGTATCTGGTGTTGCCATGAGCTGTGGTTTAAGTCTCAGACATGACTTGGATCCTACTGTGACTGAGGTGTGGGGGTGTAGGCCAGCAGCTATAGCTCAGATTCAACCCCTAGTAGCCTGAGAACTTCCATATACCATAAGTGCATCCCTAAAAATAAAAAAAAAATTAAAAAAAGAGAGACAGAGAGAGGAAGAGTTGACACGCATATAAAGATCAAGTCATGAGGAGGCTGGGAAGAGAACAAAGTCCTTAAAATTTAATGTGCCTATGAATCAACTAAAGAATATTATTAAAAGGCAGACTTGGATTCAGGTGGGCGCATGGGTGGAGCCTGAAATCATGCATCCTTAACAATCTCCCAGGGAATCCCAATGCTACAGATGTATGGTGGGCTACCTTTTTTTTTGTGTGTGTGGCAATGTAGTAGAGAAAATGTATAGTAACATGGCTATACTCTAGTGTACAGGGATTTCAAATGTGTGATAAGACTGGCAACAGAGGTTAAGACTGGATTACGAGTAACCTAGAGTACCATGCTAAAGAATGCAAAGGTTGTTACTATGAGTACTTGGAAAGTACTTAAATATTGAGTAGTTTTCCCTTACTTCATCAGTATCTCTTTCATGCTGTTTCCAGAAGTATTTTTGTATAATACAGATTTGAGTCAGCCATTTCTCTTCAAGAAATCCTTTGGATTTAAAGAGCGCTAGGTAAGAAAGAATCAAATGACTAAGGTAACTAGCTTTAGTGAATGGGAAAATAAAGTAATATAGGTGTCTGAGATGAGAGGAGGGGAAGCAGAGGGAGGAAGGAAAAGAATTAACCCATATCCTCAAGGTTCTGTGGTTCCTAAGCTTGGCTGTACACTGGAATCCACATGGGGGGGCAGTTGTTAAAAAGTGTTATTTCCCAGGTATCACCTACAGGGTTGCTGCTGTATTTAGTATAGCAGAGGGACTGCACATCAAGATGTCTTAAGGTTCTTCAGGTGAAGAATCCAAGGTTGATAAACACTCTAATAGCTATGTAGCATCCCCTAAGTATCATAATTTTGAAAATTATTTTCTCATTTTATTTTCATAATAACCTGGTACAGGAACCAATCTCAAAATGGCTCCCATCAACCAAAAAGAAGACATTTTGAGTCTGAGAATGATATTAAAATGAATTTAAACATATCAAATACATTCCAAAAATTCCATGTATTCATAAGGTTTCTTTTTGAGATGATGGAAATTAGATTGTAGTGCTGGTGGCACAACTTTGTAAATACACTAAAAACCACTGAATTGTACATTTAGAAAGAGTTAATTATAGGTATGTAAATTAAATTTCAATCAAGTTGTTAAAACAATTCAGGCACTCATATGATACTCAAAAAAATACGATGGTATTATCTTTGGAAGTATTAGTGAATCTACTCATTCTGAAAGTGGCAACTAAAGGGACAGAATCAATCATTTTTCTAGCCTTTCTTTCACCAAACTATATATCAAAGTAACCAAATTATTGACGAGGAAAAGTTCTCATTTATAAAAACATTCTAGCTAATAAATTAAAAGGAATGATAAAATGATAATTATTTTGTAATGTCTAATGAAATAATAAATCTACACAAAGATGATTAATAGCCCTAGGTGAAAACCTGATTATAAACTTGAAAACAGATGGATCTGACTGATAACACCTGAACCCACTAATCAACTCTTGCTGGAGTATTGGACCTTAATCTGCTCAGGCCTTCTGGTCTGTGTATTAGTTTACAAGAAATATAGGGGAAAGAGGAACATGATAAAATAACAATGGGGGATGCACTCAGCAAAATCTAGAATATGAGAAACACTGTAAGAAATATCACCTGGTTTCTTCAACAAATATATTTAAAGAAAAAATAGGAGGAGGAAGAAAACAGAGGAAAGAGCTTAGCAAATGTTTTCTGTAAAGGAAAAAAATAGTAAATATTTTAACTTTGTAGGCCCTATAGCCCACAACAAAACCATTCAACTCCACTGTTGTATTTGAAAAGCAGCCATAAACAATTGTAAATGAATGAGTATGGATGTATCCCAATAAAACTTTATTTACAAAAACAGACTATGGATCACAGTTTGCTGACCCCCTACAATGGAAGTAAAAAAGAATTTGGAGGCATATCAGTCAAACACAATGTGTAAAGCTTATTTGGACTGAATGACCAACTGTAAAAGTATTTATGAAACAATCAGGCAAATTTGAGCACTAACAAGGTATTTCATGATATTAGAATAAATAATATTTTGATGAGAAAATTACATTTTAAATATATTTTAAAAGTCCTCATATTTAGCGTATTTAAAGATAAAATAACTTACTTTTAAAATAATAATGTAGAAGTGAGAGAGTTAATGTAAAGGAAGATAATAGGTCAGTGGTCCTCAAAGTGTTTCCCCAGACCAGCAATAGCACCTGGGACTTTGTTACAGATGGAAATTCTCTGGACACCAATCCAAATTTACTCAATCAGAAACTCTAAGGTAAAATCCAGAAGTTATGTGGTCAACAAAGCTTCCAAGGGATACGGAAGCATGCTAGTATTTGAAACCACCCATACAGATAAAACAAGAATGAGCAAGATATAAGTGTTGAAGTTTGTGCTGAGTGGGTGGGGATTCACCATATTACTATGTATATTTTTATATGTTTGAAAATTTCCAAATCACCTACAGTGATTTTATTCCAAAGAATACAGTACTAAGGAAAAAGAGTAACTTTATAGTGGAGAAACCTGGCAAGCACTGCCTTAGCCAGGTAATTAAGGTCAACATCACCAGTAGTAACTCTTGTTGATAGCATGCATCCTTGACAGGATGTGATGAGAATGGCACTTGTCCCAGAGACCCATAACCACAATCTAATCATGAGAAAGACCCCAACTGAAGGACGTTCTACAAAAATTTTGGCCAGAACTCTTCAAAACTGTCAATGTCATCAAAAATGAGTAAAGTCTGAGAAATCATCACAGCTAAGAGGGGACCTAAGGAAATATGATGACTAAATGTAACAATATCCTGGAAGAGAAAAATGACTTTGAGGAAATCTGAAAAAGTCAAGACTTTGGTGAATAATAATGTACAAATATTCTTTCATTAATTGTGACAAATATGCCACACAAATATAAGGTGTTAATAGTGCAATTGGGGTATGAGGTATACAGAAATTATGTACTATGTCACATGTTTTGGCAAATCTAAAACCATTCTAAAATACTATGTGTATTTATGTGTAACTGGGTCACCTTGCTGTATAGCAGAAAATTGACAGAACACTGTAAACCAGCTATAATGGAAAAAATAAAAACTATAAATAAAGAAAAAAGAGTTAAATTTCAAAAAAATAAAAAAGAAATATGCCTGGATAGAATTAACTTGCATGTCCAAGGATCAAAACCATTTAGGTACTTGGAGCTTGAAAAAAGAGAAATGTTGAAGGTCAGAACAGACAAGACTGGACAATGAAGAAGACTGTGAATGTCAAGGAAAGCCATAGATAGGCCCAATATTCAGATAACCAAGCACCCACAGAAAACAGGTCCCACAAGAGAACTAAAACAGGAACCAGCACCAAAAATTGTAAAGAGGTGAAATGACCTGGTTTCTCCCCCCTACCCACCCTTGCACTCCTCTTTAACACCCACAGTGTTCCAGCCACACAACTAAGACAAATTAGCCACTTCCTTAAGGTCTTTGGATAAATCGGGATCTTAATAAAGGTTCAATCAAACAGCCCATATTTGGCACTGCAGCCTCAGGGAGAAACTGACTTAACTACCTCATCTCTATTGGAAAACTAATTGACAGTGTTTCCTCAAGGACCTCCCTCCATCAATTATCACCTCTCTCTGATTGTCTGTTTCCCTCTAGCCCAGTGATATTAACCCTGGTTGGGTATTAGAGGTGCCTTGGAAAACTTTTAAGTTACCGATGCCCAAAACACATCTAAATACATCACTCGTAACTTCTCGGGGTGAGGTGAGTATTTTTTTTTTTTTTGGTGATTTTATTTTATTTTTTTTAACTTCCTTCTTCCTAAATGTTTCCCTTTTTTGTCACAATACTCCTCTTCCTTGTTTTTAATCTTGCCTCTCATTGCCCTCTCTTCCTTATCAAATCTGTAAATATTCTTTTCTATAAGCCCTGTCCCAAAGATCCCTTATCATCTCATTGTATGCATTTACTTTGGTTCATCTCATCTTCTCCCTTGGCTTAAATACCAGCACACAGAAGATTCACAAATACATTATTTTCACCCCAAATCCATCTCTACGCTTCACACTCATGGGGCCAAATGCCTGGTAAACCTCTCCAGCCACATATCCTGTAGACACTCCATTTCACTCTGTCAAAAATTAAAATCATCTCCTTCTATTAAATCTGCTGGTGTGTCAGTATGAGCATGGACTCTGTGTCAGGTTGCCTGAATTTGAAATCCTGGTGCAGCCACATAATGAGACTGGGTAAATGAATTAACCTCTCTACATTTCCTCTCTACATTTCCTCATCTGTAAAAGAGGTATAATAATGATAACCTCAAGATTATTAGTCTGAAGACTAAAAAAATTATGTGTAAAGGGCTTAGGTAGTTCCTGGCACATGGGAAGCATTCTATTTGCTACTACTAGTACTACTATCATCAATATTTTCATTGTCATTATTCTAAATTCCCTATCTTGGTGAAGGATGCTATCACCTAATTAGATACAGAAGGCAAAAATATGAGTGTCATTCTTTTTGCCTCATTACATCCTATCCCCTCTAGTGGTTATTAGTCTACTCAATTTTTCTTCAGATACTTTCTTTATTCTTCATCTCACCACCACTGCTTCAGGTCCAGCCCATAGTATGGTGGGGTGAGAGCTGATTCAGTATTCAGTGACATCACATTAGTAGCTTAAAACTGGCTATTTTGGGAGTACTTAAACCATGGGAATCAACAAACTCTACAAATGAGGACTCTCTTTTTTGGAAGAGTCAGGCCCTCATGATTTCTCCTCCAAGTTTGAGCAAAACATCCTAAATGTCTATCCCTACCAGTGTTGTGCCATTCTTATTAGTGACACCTGAAAAAAAATTGTCTAAAATGCAAATCTCATTATATAACCAACCCTCAGATTAAAATAATTGAGTAGTTTCCCATTTTCCTAAGGCTAAAATCCTAAACCCTTAGCATGGCATACATGGCCAACTGTAGATGCAGACATGTCCCATTCTTAACCCCTTGAAATGCACCTTTCTTGTACATGCCCACAGTTTGTTACCACAAGCACCAGTAAGACTCTTCCTGAGGGCTTTCCTCACTCTCAGGGAAAAGCCCAAAGATCCAGGGAGGTAACACTCCTGGGAGCATCCGTCACCCAATAACAGATGAGAGATTCCTGGATATACACCCCAGCTCCCAGCCCTCAGATAAGACAACTCAGAGAGGGACAGTCACTCCAGAGATCCCCAGTGGATTCAGCCCTAATTGCCCATAGCAGTAGCCTGCTCTCATTTCCCTCTCCTCCACCAGTGCTTCCTGGGATCACCTCCTAAATTAACCACTGGCCCTCAAGTCCTTACTCATATCTGTTTCTCAGGGGAACCCAACCTAATGCATGGCTGTTCATGATCCACCTTTTCTCCACTTCAGCCTGGCCATTTCTCCCTTTAAGCTGGAGCTATATCAAACGATTTTACATAGAGTTCTCCAAAGGTAACATGGTGTCTCACATTTTGTTCCCTTGCAGATGCTGCTCACTTTATGGGGAACATTCCATATTAATTCCACCTTTCTTCACCTGGAAAACTCTAACCTGTTCTTCCAAATGCAACTCAGTATCCATCTTTTCCTTGATCACTGCCATTCCCCTCCCCCAAAGTAAGGGTCTCTCATGTGTTCTTATGTCATATAGTACTTAACAAAGCTGCTTGCTAATTGATTGTGGGTGGTCGTTCTACACCCATATATCCATCCCCCATCCTATCAACACCCCTGGAACAACATATTCTAGCAAGTTAATAAAGGTGTGTTGAATGGATATAGTTTCCATGACCTGTTATCCCTTATGTTCTCATCCCTGGGGAAAATGTTCAACAAGGAATTTACCATGTAGGTTGAGAGACAAAACTGTTTTCTTGTATTTCCCAATAATTATTGTATAATTACAAGTGTTATCAGAAATTAAGCTATTTGCATAAATATAGCCAAATACCAATTTTGGTTTATGCCCGGTTGATGTATTTCACCAAGATCTTTAGCTTTTGAGCCCTGATATTTTCTTACTATCTCTGCATTTCAGTGTTATCGTCTAGGCTCTGCAATTAAGCAGATTCTTAGGATTTTAAGTAAATAAGCTTGCACCGTTTTTAAACTGCCAAAACACCCAGGGGCACTACTTAATCCTCTGAGTCTGCCTTCCTTCGAAGGGGTTCCTCTCCTGCAACTGAAAGCTTTGTGACTGCAGAGCTTCCTGGCCCGGTGGGGCTGGGCTTTCTCTTAAACACACCACAGTACTCTGTGTCCTCTGCAGAATATATTTGCAGCTTTCAGCAAGGAGACCCTGGGAGGATGAGTCATCGCCCTTAGCCAGAGAGTTGCCCTTGAGGCCACAGTGAAAAAACTTTCTCCTTCTTAATGTATGGAACAGGCTCTGATCAGAAAGCAAGTGTTCTGTTTATAGAAAAATTTCCCACCTAGGCAGGAAATGACATGTCAGAAATGCGGAAAAATAAATGCAGGGGGGATATAATGTAATTCCTTGGATCCAAATGCATTGCAAGGGAGTAAATTCCATTAAAAATGCACTCACTATGTGTATGAATCTACAGTAAGTACAAGGGAAGCTAGAGCATACCAGACAAGATCCCTGCACTCAGCCTTCACCCCTGGGAAAAATATTAGTTTAGTACTTTAAGGATATTTTAGGATTTGCAGAGAGAAAGAGTTTACATCAAATGATGAGATGTAAAACCACAGCACTATCATGCCTGCTTGCAAATGGACAAATGTGTGAACACTTGAATGTATCTCTGTAGTCTATACTCCTATGACACAGGTTAGTGTTCTGGTCAGAATCTCTTTGGAGGCACTATTCTAAGAAGCTCACTG